>NC_141475.1:5865572-7126405 GCF_009769465.1 Tauraco erythrolophus
AGAAACTAAGTATTATGTATGAATTATAACAGTGCAGAGGATTTCCTGCAAGGAAGTTGTTCTTTGCGTCTTTGCTCTGGTAACACAGTATCATCATCACCTCTTCAATACTGTGCTGTTTCACCTACACTGTGAAAGACACATTTCATGTGCCAATTACTGCCTCTAAAGAACCAGAGATAAACACCAGAGGATAAACAGGAAGGAAGAGTTCTATGTTGGTGCTGCCATACCTGTTGTTTTCCCTTACAGAGTACATCTGGAGCAACCTGCTAGCAAGGGAAGGAGAAAAGAAAGCCTGTTCTTTCTAGTAAGTTCCTCACAATTATCTGTGAGACACCAATTGTAGAATCTATTATATCAGTAATAACAGAAAATCACGACTCAGCAAGCTTATTACAGGAGCGGCAGCAGACTGAAAACCTCTACTGCTTTTGTACGGTTCATAATCAACGGAGCGCTGAAGACCTGAACCTGGAAAAACATTCAGGTATTTTTAAGTTGTTACTTTTTTTTTTTAAGCCCTTCCCTAACAAACCTTTCAAAAAGTTTGAACCAATCTGCTAAGAACCATTGTTCCAGTATATTGTGCTTCTATATCAGGTTTTACAGCATATTTTATCAGCGCTGTCACCAAATTGCCCTGTGAGCATTTAGGGATGGTGCACCTCAGAGGGAAATTATGCAAAAGATTATGATCTCTTTATAGATTTTTTTCCTGACCAAATCACTTGGCCAGATGTGGGGAACATTCAAGACCTAGAGCCATTCGGCACCGCAGCTCAAAGGCTCACAAGGTTGGGCCCCTGGAGCTGTGGCAAGCGAGCCCAGCCAAGTGGCAAGGCCTGCAGGAGGGCAGCTCACCCTCGGCACCGCCACCGAGTACAGCCGGACAGACAGCACCTAGGAAATACGGCACTCTGTCACACTGAATCCTTAAAAACCCTCATTCTCTCGCACACGGTGCGGAATCATTTGTTAAGCCCCCACCAACACAAAAGACAAAGGGAAGTAACCACAGGGCAAACACCCGCCTGCTGGTTTTGAGAGGGAGGAAAACGAAGTACCTTGTGTATTAAGATCTTTTTTTCCATGAAATAACGCACTCGTGCTAGTTAAACAGTCCACACCTGGCGAGCGCTCATCCCCATTGTTCCCAATGCTTCGGAGTGTTTGCAGAGTAGAGGAAAACTGCGCCGCTAATGTTTCATTTCATCCCCCTCCAATGCATGTTGTGAATGACTAAAAGTCAAACACACCCCTGCTGGGTTTAAAAATGATAAATTATTATAATCCTCATACTGGTGGGCAGAATGGTTAGCAAGAGTATAAATGAAAGGCTGGTACTTTAGCACAGCAAGCTAATTGTGAACAGAAGAGGGATGGAGGGTTGTGGACACACAGTTGCGCAGGAAAACGTGCCATGATTGATAGTCATGCTGTGGAGAGAGAAGTAAAAAGCCACATGCCACCTGGAAGAAGAGTTTGTATTTTTAAGGACTTGAAGAGAGCAATGCATGTTTCTCTTTCTCAGCAAAATCTGCAAAGCAAGAGGAAAGTATAAAGGGAGGAAAGCAGCCGGTAAGTTACAAACGGGTGTCACATCATGTGATCACACAATTCCTTCTTAACAATCACAGTATTTTTCTTATTTTACTTCTTTTCTGCTCCTGACACGCAATAGACATGTTTTGTCTACATATGACATTTCACCAATGCTAGAGTACTCTCTCAGCTCCATGTGCTCAATGAATCATTATAACATCTAGAGAGGAGATTTATTCACAGTAATTAGAAGTGATTCCCCATTTTTCCCCGGGAGAGGTGGGAGTCATGCATCCACCCTTGCACAACTTCTAACCGTTCTTGATCTGAAGAGCACGCCTTCTGTCAGAGCACTGTGCTCCCAAACTTGTCAGTTTTTCTAAATCTGTTCTGGAGCCTGCACTCAATAAGCAGATACTCCACACTGCTTAAGTCTGTTTACTTAGCACAGCAAAACCACAGGGTCATTCGGCCTGTTCCCGGAGAGATACTTCCCTCTCAAGTCCAGAGGAGATGCCTGGAAAGAGACTGGGCTGGCAACACCAAGCCTTCTAGGTCCAGGTGCTGCTAAGGGTGCAGTAGAAACCCCATGTGTGCCTCCAAGGGAAACAAGAACTAGAATAGCCCGTGCTATGGCTGCCTCTGCAGAGTGCTGCTTCAAAATAAACCTGCACAAGTGGCTACTGAAACCTTTCCACTCATTTTGCTGCTGAACTGAGGCAGATTTAGAAACCTGTTTGTATGCTGTCGAGCAGTTGCCAAGATTCATACTCAGAAGGGTTTCTTTGCATGGGCTGAAAAGTTAGTTGTTCCATTTAGATGAAAGTTTAGTCTCTGGAGAAGCGGATGGCAGCAATAGAAGTCTCCCAGGAAACTACTGTGCTGGAAGTCATCTCATTTTTTTCCAGGGCAGAAGGATTTTGCAAGCCTGACAGAAATGAACTGTGCTTACTACCTGAATTCCAGAGGGTTTGTATTTTGAAGCCTGTTACACTCAGCTGAGTATGTTTGACACTGATGCTTTAGAGCTATTAGCACAGCTTATCAGCATCCATTTTAGTGTTTTTCCCCTTGCTGGGCATGGATCCTACACTAGTTTTTGTGTGCGTGTGTCTGCTCCAAACCTATCAGAAGGTTAATAAACACATTAACTGGCTCTGATGCACTAGATGGCCCCATCTTATTTGAAAGCTGATGTTCTTCAGTTCCATCTCCTTCTGCCTCAGGTAATAGATCAAACCAACCAAACTTATTTCTAGCTATGATGTTCGTTGTGCCCAGCAGGAATCAGGGTATTTTCTTCTTGCTCATGTCAAGAATTTGTCCACAAGAAAGAAACTCCCCTCCAACACTTCCCTGTGATAGCCAGCGCTGCTGCTGAGAAGCCACACTAGGACTGTCCCTGTGCAAACACACTTTTTTTCTGTGGGTGGGAGCCCAATGGGTTTAACTGAACATTTCCATTCATTTTTGCAGAAGTCTACATGAGAAAGATACTTCCACAGTCTTCTACTTAAAAATCTTTCTACATAAGGAGGACCTTATTTTTCAGAACTTCAACTATAGGCCGTATGAATATTTGATGAATGAATTTTGGTTCTGTGGCTCTGTCTTCTTCTAGATTACATGGATTAGCAGCCCTTGAAACACAGTTCATCTGATAAGACTTCAAAGCGGATGAATTGTAATCATTAGAAGTGTCAGACAACTCATACATAATACTATCAATTGCCATAAACAGTTCTCCTTAGTGAATACAACCTGTGTTGTATCTGTTTACCTCAAGATTACTGGCCAAGTAAAAGCAGGGCATTAACATTCCAAAACGTTAGTATATTCTGTTGCACAAAGTACATGAAGCTTGGAAAACTGATATTGTTGGTCTTGATAATGAGTGTTGAGAAATCTGTTTGGTTTTCAAGTTTTAAAATTCAGTGAGGCAATAAGTAATTCAAGTGAACTGGGCAGTTTCCTCTGCTCCTCCTTCCCAAATGTCAGCTCCGTTTAGCAGCCGTTCCTGCGACAAAGGATACTGTGAATCCAGCAGTCCAGATCTGTGCAGACCAGGCGAAACAGCAAATATCTTGCAGAGACAGAGGAGACAACTGCTCAGTTTCATCGTAGAAGAGATACTACCCAGTGCCTTGCATGTAACAGCCTTAGCTAAAGGTTTGCTGTCAGCTCAGCCCAGAATAACATTTAAAATCATTAAGTACTAGACCTGGCAGGCAATGGGAAATCAGCTAGACAGGGTCTAATGCGATGAAAGGATTTAGTGCGTGTTCTGCGTTTTAATTTTTTTCTGTATGAACTCTAATTCTAGAAATAGTTTAATAAAAAAAAAAATCAAGAGAAATGTGAGACATCCTATGATGGAATAATGAAGTCAAATGAGGCTAGCACATGCATCAAGAAATACATGTGAAACGGTAACAGGATGCAGTTATAACGACTGCTTCAGTGTGCTCTGTGAGAGAATTAAGTAAAAGCAGGGACACTGATGTTTCTAATTCATCTCACCACTGGATCCAGAAATGGTTCTTAAAAGCAAAGGCCCAGTCAGTGGCTCGCTGAAGCCTTATTATCTTCTTTGCAAGCACCATCCCCATAGGGACCAAACCTAAAGACATTGCACACAGACTTCAAAAACTAAGGATTTCTTTCCTATGGGAAATTCTGATATTTTGTGAAAGGCTTTGTTCTGAATTAGAACAACAAAAAGGAATTTAGAAATATCCAGAACTAAGGACATTGTGGAAGGAAAACAAAAAAAGAAAAAATAACAAGTAGAGAAGCCAAAACATTTTTTTTTTTCCCCTGAATGAAACAAAACTGTTGACTGCTCCCAGCTCTGGAGGATTTTGTGTGTTTTGAGGGGACTTCACAAGAAGTCCTTGAAAGTCATCAGCGGGATCCTACAAAGGGAAGGACAAACCTTGAACATGGGCCTTCAAGACTCTGTGCCAAAGAGACTAGAGTAAGCCATCTCGCACTGAAGCTGAGGCCCAGAGCTTCCCATTTCTAGACCCCATATCAGAGAGCCCAGAAAGCCTGAGGTCCCAAACCTCTCAATGGCCCACACGCAGAGCCTGCACTTGGACCGTGAGTCCTTCAGCTCCCCAGCATCAACGAGGCAGCAAGAAACCAGACAGCTCTCTATTAGAAACTCACAAATATGTCAGCAACAGGTTGTCAAACAGCCAGGTTTCTTCAAACATTTTGGTTTTGACATAACTGACTTTTTCCAACAAGCCTCCTCTACTAGGGGGGGAAAAACGTGTTCTTGGAAAGTTCCCATCCAACTGTACTTGTGATATACACCTACGGAAATAGCACTGCTTTTAGAGCCCTTTCAAGCTTAATTTATATGAAGCCTACAAAAAAAGGAGTACAATCGCATGTGATGAGTGCCTAATAGTACGCAATACCCTCCTGTGAAAAAGCATCCCTAAGAGTACAGTGCATTTACGTAACATTTGTGTATCACAATCTGTACATGTCTGGTTCTTAGTCACTGACACAACACCTTGGTGTTTCTTTTTTGTGACTGCTAATTCAAGCATGCTACCTTCCTTTGTGGTAACATATTCTCATGCACAGCTTGACACGACAGTGCACACAGATTGCCCAGAGAAACGCAAGCTTTTTCTTTTTTTGGTGCGATAATTGATCTGAACTTGCCTGCGTTCATTTCCCTCAAGATGCTTCAGATTAAATGAATGAATCTCACGGCTGCAGAAGAGCTGAGTATTAAAAGGATTATGCTCACCAGAAGAGACCCAGTACTCCTACATCCTCAATCACTTTTACACACTACCTGCTTTTCAAAATACTATGTCTCCTCAGTAAATGTCAGCAAGTTGTGGAGTTCTGCTGAGTTTAGAGGTGAAGATGTACTGACATATTTTGCTCAAGCAGACTGTATATCAAGAAGTACTGTTAAGGTTAATGACCTGATGATTAACAGCAGAAGACACCTTTGCAGGCATATGAAGTTCACTGAAACAACAACGAACTTTGCTCTCTTCCAGTTTTATACATCACTGCTTCCTGGGAAGGTGCAATCTCCTCCCAGAATCGTGACCGGCCATTTAGCAGTGGTGTTTTTAACCCTAATGAAGACTAGACAACCCTTCATCATTTTCAAGAGGTAGAATCACTGTTCTAGTAACACTGAAATGATTTCTAAAAACACAGGCTGGAACTGGCAATTATGTCTACTGTAAAAAAGGTCATGAAACAGCAGTTGCTACAGGTCAGCAGTATAGTAGGTTTTGCCAGCATTTGAGCAGAGGGCATGCTGGCAATGGGTTAAAGAGAAGTCACCAGCAGCAGGTACATCATCCTCAGTTCTCATCAGGGGAGTTGCAGAATCAGAGTTATGCTCTTTGAAAGGGATGTCCCCTCTCTGCTTGAATGGAGCCTTGGGGAGCAGACCCAGTCTTGTAGACCTCCCTGTCTAATGGTCTCTGCTCTTTAATGACCCCAACTGCCAGCACCTGATTCAGGCACAACTTCCTTCACTCAACAGGATCCCACTCTCTAGATCCAGTCCAGATCTCACAGAACTCTTTAGGAGATCATCCTTTCTAGCTCCCTGGTCAAAGCACCTGGTTGCACTCAGGGTCTTCTCCAGTTAAGTACTGAATGTCCCAAAACTCTCAACAGTCCACAGGCAGAGCCTGCACTTGAACTGTGAGTTCTCATCTGCTTTAGTAGAGAGGTGTCCTCCAGAAGGTGAATTTTAAGTTTGCAGATTTTGTATTTATATCAGAAGTCCTTCCTATTAACTGGGGTGGGAGACTGTGGAGGGACAAGGTCCCAAAGTCTCTTGCCAGAAGCTAGGCACAGAAACAAAACAGAGTCAAGATAAGGATTCTACCACACTCTTTGCTGCTTAAACTACCCATGAAACACACAGTTTGTATTGGGCTACACTAGAGACATAAAGCTAGACCAGTAAATTGATGATGCGCATGAAATGAGACACTACAGAGAACTACCGAATCACTGCTTTAAATATATGCATTGGATGGTATTTTATAGAGCAGGAAAGGAAAGTGTTTCCATTTTTTCCTCACTAGAAGTAGAGCAGCAATCAAATCAGATAGCAGAAATTACAGGCACTCAGGCATCCTTATACTCACTTTCCCTGTTCATATGCCAGAAAGAAAAAAATAGTTTAAAATTTTCACATATGCTCCTTCCCTGCTTACATCTCCAACCAAATGAAAAGTCATCCTGTAGCCAGATTTTCCTGGGAGCAATGACTTAGATACATCATCCCATCCTTCCTACACACACACGCAACCACCAAAACTCCCTGGTTGTGGCCGCTGAATTATGTCATCTTTGTGCCTACAGCATCCAACTCACCACAGGACCACTCAGACCTGATGGTGCATCCCTCTTTCCACAGGGGAGTCACCCACCCCGCAAACCACCGAAACGCAGATATCTCATGCGGAGAGACAGCACCTTTTTCACAGTATAAGTCAGTCTACAGAACAAACAGGGCTAGAAAGAGACCACCACCAGATCCCACTGAAACTGCAGGGGCACCACTCATACCAACAGGCCCAGCACAGCAAAGCCACAGCCAGAGCGTGGAGCCAACACACACGCTTTTGCTATGGGCACCATCAGGTCAGTATTTAGCACTCAGTGCTGAGAAACTCCGCACTACACCTTGTCCCCCAGATACACTGCACCACACAATTTGCTCCAAGCATGAGATACAAAATGAACACCTAGGAGATAACGAGGAGAGGAGATTAGCAAAGGCTAGGTACTATCCCAGTGCGCTTGAAAATTTATTGCCTGTCTTTTAACTGTATCACTAAATAACCCTTTCTAAAGGGGAATCACTATGGCCACAAAATCGGCACCTGTGTGTGGGTTGAGGGGAGGTTTAAGTGAGAGAAACAGATTGCTCTTTAAAGCTCTTTTACATAACACGGCTGCAGAATCCCTCAACGGCTCCTAAAAACACGTCAACCAGAAAAACACACTGGATGGCTGAACAGCACAGGGGCAACAAAGCGCAGCTCTATTCCCAACCTGACGTCTGTGAAACACTTTAGATAGGAGTGGTATGGGAATCTCTCATGCTTGTGCTGTGCATCAGATTCAGACTCCACGGGAAGCACTCCATTAACGAACAAATAGCATCTAACACCCAGCCATCCTCCGGCGAGTGTGGGCCAGGATCAACAGGCAACTTCAGTATGCAGAAGAGCTAACAGTGATGTGTGAAAATTATTTTTTTTTTTTTTAAATGAGGTTGACATGAGAGGTGATCTTTAGGATATACCAGCATTAAAAAAATACTGACCATGTTGACAGAACAAGGTAATGTTGAACTATTTTTAAAGGCTTTTTTTTCTTTTTAACATGTATATGATACATTTGGAAAAAAAAGAAAAGAATATTTTGACAACCAAAAGCTGGCATGAAAAGGATATTTTTTTTTCTTTGTTTTTAAGGAAAGCTTGAACCTTTTAGTAGAAAAATGAGATGTCAGTTTTATCAGTTTTTCCCAGAAAGCCATTTAACTAGCTCTTGAGTAAATAATGTCTGCATATAGTGGAGCTCTCCCCTGTGGTTCCTTGCCCACCAGTCCCAGAACTAAGTGAAATCACCTGTAGGTCAACTCCTGCAAGGATGCAATTCTCTGCTGTCTTAAAACATGATAGAGCTGCTATCCGTTCATTTCTCAGTGAAGCACTGGATTTCCTGCTCTCTTCTGCTTTTTAAGGACAGGCTCCCTGCTTGTGCTAAGTTCAAACTGCTGGCTAAGCAGAGAGCAAGGTTGCAAAAATGAAGAACAGGGCTGGAAAAACCCATTTCAAGGAACAGAAAACAGATTGTTTTATCGAATCAGAACAAGATTAAAATTGCTCCAACTGAAGTTCTGGGAAAATACAATTTAGCTCTAGGGTGATTGTCAATAAAACCATTTCAATATGATTTCACACCTCACGTCAATGCATTACTATTCTTGCTGCAGTTGAGCTAGAAAGGAAAATTTATTGCCATCGCATACTGACAAACATGTAACTCGGGTGAGTTGTGAGTGTGCGTTAGCCTCGGAAAAATAAAGTATCTAGAACATGGAAAGTGACGCATTCCTCAAGAGTCACCTGTGCCAGATCCGTTTGCTGTCCCAATGGGCCTGGTTTTGTAGTTAGAGCTGCAGGCCACCAGAGACCTTGGCTTGGTAGGAGCATGGGCTCTGTTTACACAGGTGGGACGGGCACTCTTGCACCATTTCAGGAAGGAACTGGCACATTCATTTGTTGCTCTTTTGGGAGTTATAGATGGCATCCCTCCAGCATAACACGGTTTTCAAGTACTGACATGAAAACTCTTGAGACAAAACATACATACAGCATAAGCCCAATATCAATAGCTCCACTTGGGCTGGCTCCAGTGCACCTCCTTCCAGGAACAAACACTAATCCCCATAAGGCATCACATCAGGCACAAAACTAGGTCACTATACCTGGCAAAAAAAGTCAAGGCATAGATATAGACAAGCAGAAAAAAAAATCCCACCATGACAAAACAGGTAACTTTTTTATTTAATAGCAAAACACTTTGCAGATGGTACCATCATCACCTGTGGAGAAATGGATCAAACCATTCTTACTGTGGATAGCATGAACGTATCGCCACTGGATGGTTAGGAACTTTGCTTTATCAAAACACATGACCTGCTCTGGCCCCACCTCCAACACCACTTTAAATTATGTGCCTATGCTGCAGGGCCGTCAACAGACCCCATGCGCTGAGGAGGGGACGAGAGATTTCTGGGGTAGCACAGCTCCTTTAGACACCAGACACCTTGCTCACTATCAAGAGAAAAGACATTTCTGGGTCATTTAGCTGTTTTAGCTGAGTTGTTTAGCTGTTGTTTTAACTCAGTCTTTGCGCGAAAGGATTGCAAGAAATATACTCTACAAACTCAGCTTGACCTTAGATCTCGCAATCCTCAAGGCACAACAGGTGTATTAAGGCTAGAAAGACAGATCAAGTTTTTGACTTTTCAAGATGCTAAACACCACAGCTGTTATCCCAGATTTTAGGCACAGCAGAGTTGCCGTCTCTGGTCCAGGATCTACAGCCAGAACCAGGGGCCATAAGGGAGCACAGGTGGGAAGGCTACGCTCTCACTTCACTAGGTAAAAGACAAGACAGTAATAAACCAGTGGTCCTAAGCCTTGAGTTTTGTGGACTCCCCTCCCTATCCCCACTTGTTGACTTTCTTCTTTTCTCATAAGCTGTGGCCAAACATCTCTCCTCCTTCTCACCCAACTAGTGTCTACTAACCCTGAGGCAAGCAAGCCATTCCCATCTACCTCTTGCAGAAGAGGCCTGTTCTCCAAGATCCTTCTGCAAGTAGCCACCATCCTCTAGTATCCACCCCAGACAAGCAGGCTGTTGCCAAGGAGAGAGGTACAGAGTTCCAGGCTGGGCAGTCTGCAGCTGCCCAATGCAGAGGTTTAGCTGCTGCTGACGGGAGATGCAAGGCAGAGTTACATCTGGCAGGATCTTGCAGATCCTGGCTACTGTGTCCACTCTCATGCCTTTATCAGAGGCACCATCAGCTTGATGCTTTTCACTGAGCTGTGGCCGGTTCCTGCCAGTTCCTGCTGCGCTGAGTGCTGCAGCAGAGCTTGTGCTCTCCTACAGGAAAAAGGCAACAGACCACCTGGAAGCCAGCCCCTGAAACGAGAGCATCACCACTTAGGCTCTATGAGCAGAGACTTTGGAGGTAACGATACCATGCCTCCTACATAAGGGAGTGACCTCCACTACGAGTAGATCTGATTCCTCCGTTTCTTTAGGAAGTAAACAAGGCATCTGTTGTATACTTCAGACATTGTACACAACTGAAATTCTGTCTGTTCAGAGTTTGGGGTGGGAAGGGAGAGCAATTTTGCTTTGTAAAGGACGTATTAGTGGACTTTGTGGGTACGACCTAGCAATCGGAAAAGCGCGAGGCAGGTCTGACATTTTAACGTAATGGTACAGCTATTACTTATCTTCTTTTGTACGTTCCGAGTTTAGGTAGCAAGAAAACTGGTCCCTGCTCAGACAAACCCCCTCAGACTACAGCAAACAGGGTTAGTGAGAACTGACTTGCAACACTGGGATATTCTCCAAAGGAAAAGCTTGTTTTCCTGGCAGAGATGGAAGAGGAAAGAGACTGGATATGGCATACAGAACAGGAGGTCTAAGGTTGGTCTGGAAGTAGAAGGAAAGACTGAAGAAAAAAAAAGTTAGATTCAACTAGTTACGTAGCATAAATGAAGACACTTCACACAGACCTCTGGCAAAATAGGTAACAAAAGGCAGGCAAAAAACCCACTGCTCATGGATAACAGCGTGGCTTACGCGGTCTTTGGAACTATGATCATGTGAACGAAATAAGTTGTCCAATATGTTGGCAATTTAAATGAAAAGCCTTGGATCAAGAAATATAGTTTAATGTCGCAACAGTGTAGAATATGTTGTCCTCCAGGCAAAACAAAAGCCAACATATTTTCCTATGTTTCTGCTTTAATTACTTCTTAGGAAAGAAACAGCCACATCAAACTAGGTCAAGATGACAAATCACAGTAAATAAAGCCTGCCGTGTTGGTTCATCAAAATTACCCTCTACAATATGTTCTTGGTCTAACTGGGATTCCACAATAACTGGTGAACCTGGCTGGGCAGCCCATGTTAACTCAGAGGAGCAGGACACCAGGAACAGTTCATCACACTGAGATTTTGGAAGCTGCAGTGATGCCTGCAGAACAAGCCAATTCAGTATTCTCCTTTCAGGGGAGAAGTAAAGTATTTCCACAGACCAAAGTGAAGTGTCGTTAACAATGAACAAAAGTACAATAGCACTCCTGAGTAGAAAAGAGTGATTTCACAGCACTTGCAGATGAAAGACAACGTGCCCCATAACACAGTTTAAAAATATCCCCAGATCTCCTACTTTACAAAGTGATTCAATGAAGAGCTATAAATAAGCAGGAGAGAGTCAGATGTTCTAGTGAGAAAAGTTGGTGACTTAACGACACATTAAGCTGATTTGGATAGTTAAGAATCAGCAAGTATGCTCATATAGCAATGAGATAAATAAGTAAATGAAAAAATATGTAAGTCTTTCAGTGGCTTTTGACAAGTACAAGTAAACAGAGAAGATTTTTCTATATACACTGATGAGATTATAAAAATGTGACCAGATGTCTTCTATGCTTCATAATACCCCATGAACCTTCGAGACATCTGTAGAAAATGCTTTGAGGTTATCATTTTGATATGCTGCCTTCTGCTTCCCTTCACTAACATTGTTTCCCTTAACAGTGGACATAGAGATTGACTTCAAGCAGCTGTTCAACCCAGAGCAATCCGATTCTCTTCATTTTAACAGGATAAGGAGGCTACAATAAGTATATTAACTTGAAGGCCCTAGAGAAATAGTTTCATGCTTAAATAGTACTTGCACTGACAAACAGAATCAATACAAAATTAAAAATGCAGAACCTGCCTCTACTAGACCAGGTTTATATTTCCAGGTTAGTTGCACAGCATCTTCGAAAACTTATCTTTCAATATTTTTTATGCTGAGTGGCAGAATTCAACCATCAGCATGAGAAAATTTTTGTCTTATTTCATTTTATAACCCATATGAAGCTAGCAATAAAGCTATGGATGATTTAAGGATTGGCTCAATGTGCCATGTCTGATCCACTTGAACCAATTGCCCATGAGCCACTGGAGGTAAGAACAGGAGTAATTGGACCACCCATTGCTTGAACAAGGGCTGTGAAAACAGCTATTTGTATCCGTCTGCCCACTGGCTATTTGCTGGTTGAATAAAGCTATTTTATTTTTAATTTAATTTCAAATTGCTACAAAGACTTTTGGGTTTATTTTACAAGCTAAGAGCATTGAAACAAAACGTGTCCAACCTATAATAAAAAAGCATGTCTAAAAGCATGTTTCAAAGTTAGAAAGGGACCCTTTTTAAAAAATATTTTATATTCTTTGAATGACTGAAATAAAACAAGTTCATACTGAACTCACAAAACTTTCCCGTGGATTTTTTTTTTTTATAAAGTTCTGATGAAAGAATTTCACGTAGCTTTTCTTGGAGACAAGTAATCCCTGTGGCACGCAGACAAATTGTTGTCATGACCCTCGTCTGAAGGCAATAGCAGATTGAGCAGGTCTGGTATCTTCTTATTTCCTTATGGTTGCTTATACAAATTAACCATAAACATATCCTTAATAATCATGAGGCACGTTTTTATCTCAAAACACTGCTAAAAGGAGATATGAAGTCACCTAACCAAGCCAGAGATGGTCCGCACCATGTTTGGTTTTGTACATAGCTCTTTGTTCCAGCTCTGTCTCCTTCCAGAAAGGCTTCCAGACCTGTTGAAGAGACAGCAGCACTGGTTCCATTGAATCAAAATTAGTGTTGCTTGTTAGACTCCAAGGCAAGCTCCAGGGATTTTACTGCTCCAGCACAGTAGTCCAGGGGCCTGGGGAGGACTTCAGCAAGAGCCACCTTGCATCTCTTTTTGCATAAACTTTTCAAAGACCCAAATAAGGAAAGGTGTTTGGCATTTCATGTGTCAGACAGATGGATGGGAGGAGTGGTACTTGGAACATTGAATAGTGTGAATGAGGCATTGGGGGATGGATTTAAAACATTATATAGTGAGCACGGTGTACTGACAAAAATCACTGGAGCTAGGGAATCTGGTTATGCTTTAACAGAGCAGCCAATTAGTTAAGATTTTTATTCTGGTTTTGGCTCTAGGTTTTCCTCTGTAGCCTTTCACTAGACACCATTCCTACTAAAAGTCAGTTGTATTTATACCACAGTTGAAAAATGCATTGGCAAGTTGCTAAGACTAATTTTAAAAAGAACTGACAAAGTAAGTTTTAATGAAGAGACAGGAGACCAGAGAGAGTGAACAGTATTTAGATGGATGTGGAGGAGTAAATCTGCATTTAAATCTCAAAAAGTCAAGATAACTTTGCAGCTAAAGATTAAAACAAACTCCCCAATTAATTTTCTTTTCTGAATATGTCTGCATAAGCAGGGGAGAAACAGAAGATGGAAAGAGGGATACCTGTAAATAAGAGAAACTGAAGAATGTTGTCATTCTGCATTGTTAGTGGGGTGTCAGAGATAAAATCATTTTCATTCTTTTGTCTTGCTCATAGTCAAATCAACAACCAGGGAATGAAGATAGCTCAAAACGCATATTCTGCAAATGGCCATAAATAGGAGTTGTACTTGGAACTTTATGGCCTCTTATTTAGTTGTTCCCTCGTTTGTCTGGACTGCTATATTGCAGCTCTAGCTTTCACTAAGGTCTCTTAAAAGTCCACCTTGACTGAAAGCTTCTTTGCATATTTCATGCTTGTACATTGCTATTCATTGTCACTCTCCGAATTCTCTTCCACTTTCTGTTAGTTTAAAAATGTGCTGATACACACAACCATGAGCATTGTTTTTTTTCTTCCATGTTTGCTAACAAATGCACAGTCCAAGTAGTTCTTCCCTAAAACTTCTTTTCCTGAAAAATAATTTGAGTTACACCAGAGAACTCTGAGGCTATGATACATTATCTAGATGAAGACTCTACATCACTGACATCCACTCTGGACATGCTGCTGGGTCATCACTGCCAGGGATGTGTGGATCAAGGTAGAAAACATTGGAGTTGCCAGATTTTATTTAAATAAAAATATTTTGCCAAAGACCTCTGCATGACCTTGCACAAGCTGCTTTCTCTCTCTTTTACTTCCCTTCTACTTTTACTTAGGATTCATCATCCTTACGGAAAGGCCTGTCTGAACAGCACATACCACTGCGGACCCCTCGTTTCAAAGCAATAAGCACCAATACCAAACGATGACAAAGGTCTCACACATCAGATGGAGGAGATGCGGTATACAAAGCAGGAGAGAGATTTAGCATTGCCCCTCTTGATTGACAAGAGTTTTCCTCGCGCTAGGTTTAGAGCTGGAACAACACATACTCAACAGGGCTTTTACAACTCATCTACGTACAGCACAGTATTTTATATTTATTCATTCTCTGGTTTACTCAGCTTCAAGTAATTAATTTGTCTGTGGTGAAAAGTGAGGGAAAGAAATCCTTAGTACAGTGTAACAGTAAATCTCGCAGCCCGTGGGATGGAGGGAGCCATTTCCACGGGCAATGCCTTTTGCAACAAAGGTGAAACTGGTGGATAAAACGGTGGGAGAGCGCAGTGGTGCTCCCCCACGTCACTCTCCTGCCCTCCAGGACAGCAGAACAAGCACAATGGTCTATTTACTTATTTTAAAGCACAATTATTTCCTGGGAAAACAAACAGTAGAGTGCACTAAAGTAATTAGGAGGAAAAATATACACATCCTTCCCGCCCCACTGCTAGGTAAAGGCTGCTTCTCCCTGCTGAGCGCGAGGCAGCCCACATCGCATCGTATGTGACCGCTACCAGGGGGGCAGAGCAGAGGGACACACAGCTGGAGATTAATCACCTGCTAAAGCACGCAGAAAAAAACGAGGTTACCCTGATATTCCTGCTTCCAAGCCCCGTTCGGCTACGGGCACCACACGGTACGGGCCAAGTTCAACGGCGGCCTCGTGCCACAGGTAGCAAACCGCGAAAGCAAAGCGTATCGCCGAGAAGCAGCCGCGGACGGACCGAACCCAGAACCCAAGGGGCCATGAGGAGCGCGGGGACGGACGGAGGTGACCGGCTGCAGGGCGGAGCGCTCGCAGCCGCCGCGGCGCGGGCGGCCCGGCGCGGCTCCCGCCCCGCGAAGCCGCGCACCCGCCGGCAGCCTCCGCGAGGAGCGGGAAAAAGCAGCTCAAACCAACCAGCACCAAACAACAACGCACCGCCCCGAAGGCTGCCGACACACCCGACCGGAGCGCCGTGCAGCGCAGCTCCCACCGCCCCGTCCCTCAGCCCGCGGGTGCCGAGCAGGCGCCTCCCCGAGCCCGGCCGCACCTCCCGCTTCCCGCACCCGCTCACGTTGTGCTGTCCGTACCGGCCACTTTCGCTGCTCCCTCTCGGGAAGACGAGGCTGGAGCGGCCGCGTCCCCGCGGCGCTCGAGGAGGATCCCGGGCTGCCGCTCCCGAGGGAGGAAGGCTGCTCCGCGCTCCCCTCGCGGCTGCTGCCCCGCGGAACTGCCCGCGGGCCCCGACGGCGACCCCGGGGCCGGAGGGAGGGCGGGGGGCGCGGCCGCTATTTACCCAGCGAGCCCCAGGTGAGCGCCAGTTAGCGGGGAACTGGCTGCAGGTGCGGGGACGAGCTCCAGGTGCCGGGACGAGCTCACCTGCGTTTTTTGGTTTTAATTCTGACCTGGTTCCGCAGGTATAGAATCATAGAATCAATTTTCTGTTCAGAAAAGCCACATTTCTAAAGTAAGCTGCGCTTTTAAGACTGTAGCGCCCGGTGAGAACAAAGTTGTTAAGTTGTTTTAGCTCACAGCCAGCCATGGTAGGCAGCTGTTCGTACTGGTCAAGGACTTTGCAACTGGTTTTTGCTAACGACTCAGATGTCCAAGAACCTGGGGGAGCGTGGCCAGGGTGACGTCGTGGATGAAATGTGTTACCGTGGTTATGATTTAGCAGCAATTCAAGATTTATTAATGGTATGAGGTAGATCAAAGGTTAAGTTTTAGCAGCCCTGAATAATTAACAAATTTAAAGATTAACAAGATGATTCAGTAGGATATGTTATAATTAAAACAGCAACTTAATTACAGATTCAAAAATGACAGGATTCACACTAACTTGCTACAAGGTATCCTAAATCAATATATATATATATGTACATATTTATAAAACATAAAACATGCTGACAGAAATATTTGGATCCAGTGAAACACAGACACCCACACCCATGAAGGCAAATGTGTATGTTCAAACACACAGGTAGGTAGAGACGGATGGAAGAGGCTGGCCTATAGGTAAAGTTTCCCTCTGGAGTTTAGAGTAAATACTCACAATGCATCGGCATTCCTCAACTGAGAGGCCATAACTGAGACTCGAGGAGGGTACTTCACCTCGAGTCACCTTCTGTCAGCTTTGTCAGCAGAAGATCCGCGGAGGTGGTACCTGAGGAGCATCCCAGCTCAGGGGAGATGCTGGTCACAGCCCGCTGCGATCCGGGAGAGCTCAAAGAGTCTCACTTGGAATTGCCATTTGTAGGGTCTGAGATAATTTACTTTTGTCAGGTACTTTTTTCTATTTTGGCCCAACTCAGGTGGTGAAATACTCTGGTATTTTCCACCAGCTGCGCAGGCCCCAAACTTGCTGATTCTGGGGTTTCTGGCATCACCCTCTCTGGGCCACAATCCAGGTGCAGATGTGCCAGGTCAAGCGACAGGGGAAGCAGGGGCCTGGGGCATTAAAGGGGTGCCTTAATGGTCTGCTCCCGCTGCCTTTCGCAATCCACACCCGACTCATCTGAGGTTGGGATGTGGTCCGGAAATAGGGGGGAAAGAATTGCACTGAGCGGCCCAGGAAGTAGGGGAGGGAATTGCACCACCACAAGCAACTGACACCTCAATTGTCAAATGAGTATTCTATACCATGGAACATCATGCTCATTATAAATTGGAAATTTTTTGTGGAACAGCCTCTCTGTCTCAACGGTCACCATCCCTGGAGGGTCTCACTTGTCATTCTGCTCCCAAGGCCTACCATCCCTCTTCTGGGATTCTGGTTTTGGCATTTTCCTGCTCTGGGATCACCAGTCAGGAATGGGCTGGACATTGCTCAAGGGGTGGTGAGCAACTGCACCGTACATCATTTGTCTGTTTATGTTATTATCATTATTATGTATTTTATTTTATTTCAGTTATAAAATAGTTCTTATCTCAACCCACAAGTCTCCCTCCCTTTTCCTGATTCCCCTTCTTGATTGGGGAGGGATCGTTGGGTAATACTAAAGCTGGCTAGTGTTCAGCCTTAGATACAGGCTAAAGTAGACAGCTTTGTTTTGTTTTTCAGTGTTGAGTGTATTTTTCCTCTTTTGCTGTAATCTCTCTTAATTTCTTCAGTGTTTGCTTTTCTGTTGGCTCTTGTGTACACACATTTTCTTTTAACTGAATTGCTTGTCCATTGCAGTTGTATTGTCTTCAGCAGCTGCAAGAGATGTCCATCTTTGCAAGGAAATTTCCATGTAAGGTCCAAACTGGGCACCTGTGCACTAGGGACAGGCAACCTTTTTGGAGGGTGGGACAAAGCCTAATCTATATTTGAGCCCCAAACTGTCATTAAAAACAACCTTTTTCTTCTCCAGTTGACAGTCACTCAAATGAGAAGATCAGAGGAGACAATTCCAAGGTAGACCCAGCTCTCTAAATGTGTTTTTTATATATCGCAGACTTAAACCGTGTTCCTGTTATGCATCCATAGGGTCTGTATACCTGCTCTATTTAAGTTCCTTTTAATTATTCCAGTCTTTATTGATGTTTTTGTGAAATTTTGCTCAGCAAGCCTAGTCCTGGAAATCAGGCAGTTTACTAGGCATTTTTCCACTATCATCTTTTGTTCCTGTTTCCTCAGCTAACCTTACTTTCCCCTGTATTTGTTCTTCGCTTTTTCAGTCCTTTTGGTATTGCTCACCGTCTTGGATATCTTCTTTCTCTCTCTCTCTCTCTCTGTGTTCATCATCTCCTATTTTCTTCTCTCAGAAGAAAGAAAGTACCACGTGATACAACTGTGCAGTAAGTTACTTCCAAATAAATTATTTCATTCCTATCTGGGAATAAATCAATCTCTGCCTTTGGTAGCAAACAAGAGGGTTTATTGCTGAAGGAGCAAAAGATAAACCAATAATATTTAGTTTTCATGTTGCCAATGACTGTTCATTAGTGCATCTGGAGAAAGATGAGAAGCGAGATTAAAAGGGTTTGTGTACACGCATCTGCCTTAATATGGAAGTGTGCTTGGTCCAGCTATCTGGCATTAGAATAACCCTCACTATAAATCGCTTGAATTAAATATCTAAATCAAATGTGCCTGCTTGCACATAGTAAGGCTGCTTAAAAAGGGAAATGTCTGAGGGAAGCCATTAGGAGAGGAAGAGAAGCTGAAAGAATCCAAGAAAGGCTAAACCTCACTAAAAAATAAAATAGATAAAATAAATAAAAAATAAAATAAATCCCCCTGTCTTCTCCCCTGCTGCACACACAGATGTTTGCCAACCCCAGTGGAACATGACAGATTACAACGGAGTTTCTTCCAGAGGATATCTTCAAAGGATGTGCACAGATGTATTTTAAAATAAATTGGGTGGGTATTGAATTCACATCATTGTACTATATACACTGCTCGTTTCTTCCTTAGTGGATGACTCTTGGGGATCCTTCTCTCATTAGGTCCCAGACAGGAAAAAAAACACTTATTCATTAACTGGAGGACTGTGTAATCTGTTTTTTTCATTGATCAATTAGTCATCATCCACAAAGGCCATAAGCTCCAACAGGCACCACTTTTCAGTTTCCCATGGATAGGCTCTCTTTGGTGAAAGCACAATCATTTTCAAGCATTCTTTACACAGTAAAACATGGGTTAGAGAAAAACGTGAGCCTCCACCACAACTGGTGAGTTAAGTGTACTCTCAACTCCCTCTGAGTGTTCCTCTGTGTAATTTGTACTGCAATGAAGGTAAGAAAGGTGAAGCCTAACACTGGACCAACCTCAATACTCAGTAGTATTAAGAGAAAATATTTACCCTTCAATAACATAGACAAAAAATTAAATCCGTATTTTTTCCGAGTATTTTGAATTTTTCTGACAGGTTGTGAATTTTCCTTCATAGATAATAATATAAGGTGGCAATAACAGGAGTAGAATCTGAGAATGTTTTTGCACTGTAACTGTGACTCTTCTCTGCTGTCAGAGTATAACCTCCATTTTGCTCCGTGAATGACATTTTACAACTTGCGCTTAGTTTACTCAGTCCAAACCTATTTTTTTCTCTACCCAGGACAAACAAATGAATAAAGATGACTTTGTGAAGTTTGATTGCTTTCTTCTGTTGTTATTTCTCATTTTTTTTTCCTTCTACTCCCCTCCAAGACAGTTAAAGAGGCTAAGACCGGGGCAAAAAATATGTGGAATTTGGTGTTGACAAATTTAAGTGAGAGCTTGAAACTGGGGCAAAAATCCTCACCTCTTTTATTCTGTTGCTTAGTGGAAGGAGTGTTTCACCTGCCTTATACTTGCTGTGCATACAGTGTAAGACCCTGCTTAAGAGCCTGGATAAAGACTATCGGAATTCAGTAGCACTCTCCCCCCTGAATGACTTTGTTCATTTCTAGATCTCCCATTAGGAAGGAAAAGAGAACGTGGAGCAGATACTGGAGTTCAACGACAGGTGCTAAATATTGATAAGAGACAGTAGGGAAACTCGTCTTAGTAGAGAACTGAAAAAAGATCTAGAGTGATTATTTTAATGAGAGGCTATTATAAAGATATAATGATTAGTAAATAGCATGTAAAAAGTTAATGAGTATCTTCTGTTATTCTAACTCTTAACAGAAGAATTAAAAAAAATATTTTCTTGAAGACAGCTTGGATCTAGGAGCATGATTCAAAGCAGGTAGGTAGTTCAATACGATAAATGGAAATGCAAACGTTTACAAAGCAAAAGAAGTATCAAAACCTGGTTGGGGTCTCGCAGTGGTTCAGGAAGAAGTTGCGAATTCTGAAAGGAACGTGTGCTGCATAGGGCGGTACAAGGATGTATATTTATTTGGGGGACCCCACATCAATTGTCACAGCAAATTCAGAGCATAACATTAAATCCTGGAGATAGAGGAAATGTACTCAATGCATGACTGATTCCATTATCCTCCTTTATGGGTTTGGAGTTTTTTGTACTTTCCTCATATCCTTCATCTTTTCTATTTTCTTTTCTGGGATAGGTTATTTTAGACTGAGATGGGCCACCAGTCCACTCAGGAGTCGTAATGCTTAACTCTTCTGTCATGGGACAAGCTGATAACTCTGAGTAATGCTTTTTTTTTTTTTTTAGCTCTTCATTTTTCCCATCTCTTTAATTATGATTCCTTCCATTTACTGATTTGCCTTCTTTCTAAACTTTATGCTTATTGATTTTTGAGGATAACCATTAAAGACATGCACTCATTTCCATGTACCATGAGAATGAGTACTCGTTTGGGAGTTCTCAAAAGAACGTTTGTCCAGCTAATGAGGACTGACAGTTCACTGACCTTTGCTCATGTGACAGTGCGAAGTACCATCTTATACAATCATTAAAGTGAAGCACCTTAAAGTCATTAAATCACTGCCTTGCTTTGTTCTCAATAAGCAATGAATTAAGCCCTATAATATCTAACCCAGAGTCTGTAAATCAGCCACTGTTAACTTTTCTTCATGTCCCAGTCTGGCTCCCCAGAAATACTAACAGAAATATTATTTATTTTTCCCTAGAGTGAGTCCACATGTTAAGGACTACAAGCTCAGGTATCCACAGGTGCATGACCATTGTAACTGGCCGGTATGAAACATTCCACAGTGGTTTGCTCTTTTAGCTGCTTACATCATGGCCACAAGTAATTTCTAGGTCCTTTTTCAGGAGAACAAAACATAACATGGCAACAGCAAGCACTACTGTCTCTTCTCTTACACCCTGTGAGAGTACACAGCCCTCTACTGTCCAAGGAGCAAGAGATGTGCCCAGAGATGTATACGAAGAAACTGCCTAAGCAATGGGAGACTGAAGTGTGTCTTAAGCTCTTTTACTGGGAGAGATCTCTATTTTTTTTAGTGACACGCAAGTATGTTCTTCCCTTTTGAACTTGCTGCGTGAAACCATCCCTTTGGAGCCTGTTAGATGAACCAGCTTTTCTCATAAAACCTTTAAGGACCTGAAAAAATGTACTGATCCACACAGGTGTTTCTGCACAGCAAGGTGTCTATATATGGAAAGAGAAACAGATAATAGTGCAAGACTCCTGCTGCACTGATCTGTTCGTTTGCAAGACAAGCCTCATTTCTGGGGCACAGCTGAGCACTGAGTAATTGGAGGGCTGGAATGGCTCCTGGCTGCCAGCATGGGAGGAAGGCAAAGAGAGAGTGATGCTATAGCTGTGCTCTGCATCATCCTGAGGCCACCTTTTACTCCAGTATTAGTAAAATAGTTTGGGGGATCTCAGTTTTGGATGTAGCTGCTTACTGGGACAGAGCAGGTGGCACTTTGATAACTGGGTTTTTCAGTCAATAGAGGTTTGAATCTTGCTGCTGTTGGATGTGTTGCTACATCTTTCCGTCCAAATGAAGCACATTCCTAGGTTCTGCTTTGCTCAAGGATGAGTGATCGGGAGTTAGCAGGCAGCATCAAACAGGAGGAATCAGGTTCCTATTAGCTCATTTTGTTCTCTGCAAACATCAGTCTTGTGCTTTCGACTTTCTGTTCAGACAAAATATGCTGCTACTCTTAGTTACTTGCATATCTGTGGGTACGAGCATAATCTTGTGGGTAACATTAGAAATTCAGTATTTACTGAATAGTAATGTGCAGTTACTTCTGAGAATTCCTGTTCTGCCTGTAAGAAAAGGTCAGGGTAGTTACTACTGTGTAGTAAGTTAGCACATGCTGATGTTCTTAATTTGTGTTGATTTTTTTTTTCACATTTCGCCCATGGTAAATATAACTCCTTATTTGCAAGGAAAAAAAATTAAGGCTCTGGGAGGTTAATGAACTTGTTTGTTCACACTGTTCTAGTAGATTACATGCCAGAGTAGGAGCCAAAGACATGAGTTCTGATTGTGGTTCTGACATGCACTTGCAATGTAAGAGTACCATTCCCTGAGGTTCATTTTCCCAGACAGACAATGAACTATGGGTCTCTTCATCTGAGGTTAATTGGAGTCTCTGTACCTTTCCTTAAATTAAAGAAATGCCCTGAGGAAATTGATGCACTAAATGTGTCTCAAGAACTTTACATCCAATTTAAGGTGGAACTGAGAAAGCGAAGCCAAGTGATAGGTGGTGACCACAACCGGAATGCATCAGAGAAGCACAGCAGTGCACACCAGGTGTGCGGGTAACATGGATGCTTTCCAGGGAAAGCAAAACCACTGCCTCTCTTAGCAGTTTCTAATTCCTGCAAGATCTGCGGAAATCCACATTTCAGACCCAGTAGGACTAGGATACTTTACAGCTCTGCAGACCGAGTTACTCTGTAATGAATAATATTGATTTTGCAGCTAGAAGAATCTGCTCACTTCTGGCTGAGAAAACCGAGGGCAGACACCGTAACAGTTTGTGCAGCACCATAAAGGGAGCGGACTGCCACTGCCCAGCACTTGCCTGAATCAACAAATAACGGGTCATATGAAAAAAGGCCTTTTTTTTTTTTTTGAAAGGATAGCTCTGAAACTGAAGGGTTGTTTCAGGCCTAATTCATCCCTTTTTGCTCCTGGGTGGAGGAAGACCAGCGTAAACTTCTATCCCTTCCTTCATCCCTGTGGGCTACCTGGGGAGCATCCGTAACGACTGTGTGTATCTTGGAAAAGGGAATAGGGGATGGCAGCACGCTGCAGTACCCACTGTGAACCCTGGGGGAAAACAGGCTGAGAGGCACCTGGGGCCCTTTCCCCCTGGGGATAACAGAAAATAACACCTGTGGAACGACGGGAGGCAACCTCATAAGAAAAGAGTTTTCTGCCTTTGTGGGTATTTTCAAGTGATAGGTGTTACCCTGGACCAGAGACTGTGGAGCCGTAAGTCCGTAAGTAAACACTGAGTAGCCACTGTGAGTGAGTAGGGCCTCACACATCTGGTGTAATCTTCTCCCGCTTGCTCTGGCAAATACCTTTCATCCATATGTTGTTTTCCTGAAAACATGCAAGATGGGAAAGTACTAATCTGTGGTTGTAGGATATAAACTTGTAGGTGTAGAACATGGGCTTCTGTTGCTTTTGGAATTCCTCCTTTTTTCTACAGTTAACTCTGAATCTCCTTGAGGACACAATAAACACAAATAAAACCTGTCTTTTTCTTATACAAGCAGGAATATTTTCAGTTTGCTCTTTTAGGATGGTAGTCGTGAGGATGCTGGGTTCCTGAGTTAATGATTTCACAAGCGTTCTTTCCAAAAAAAGACTGTTTATTTTCAGATGTGAAGTTGAAGTCTGGGAAGACTTCCTACACTGAAGTCACACTGCCTCTCTCGATATCATAAGGCAATCCATTGTTCTGAGAAGTCAGTGGTAGTATTTGGAGGTGCACCATATTGGAACTCCTGGGACAAACTAGGCTAAATCCACTCTTTATTCCAGGGTTTGGGTATGACAAATTCTAGACATGTTTCAGAGCCAAAATGACATATTGCTTAAAACCCAAACCAAGAAAACAACAAAAAAACACATGAGGAAAGACTGGAATTTCTGATGGGAGAAGCATCAAATGGATCATATATGGTTGCAACCACTTCTGTCATTCGGCGAGCAGAAGGGCTAGTTAACTCAATGCAATTAAAGATCTTCAGTCAAAGATATGAACTCCAGCACCACTATTAAGGAAGATCCTTGGGGCATCTCATCAGATCTGATGTATTCTGTGTATTTTTGGAAAATAAGAACTGAATTAGGTGAGCGGCAAAGCCTTTAAATAACCCTACAAATTCAAACCGTCAAAGAAGCTCTTTTTAAAACATATTTGGGAAAAGCAACAACATCCTTTGAAGTGGAGGCAGGTTGGTTTTCAGAATGAAGCAGCTTCACAGATTTAGACACCTGCTTAATTAGAGGATGAATGTGAAATCCTTAAACTTAAAAGGCTTTTATGAGGCAGCACTTCAGAGAACAAGCATTCCTCTAGCATCGGCAGAGAAGAGCTGTTGGCTATTATCTTTGGAGCTGGGTCAAAAGCGACTGTATTAGCAAAAAGCACTCTCCATAGATGGTGAGATGAGCTGCATGTAATTCCCAGACCTCAAATAGGAAGTGTTTTGAAAGAATCAAAGGAAGCTAGAATCATGGCTGCTTTAGGAGGCAACACTCAAATGATCATGCAATCGGAAAACGGAACAAGTAAGAAAAAAAATAGGGAGATAGGTAGCAGGTACACAATAAAGGAACTATTCACGATACTACTGCGGTTCAGTGGTCTGTCCTATAGTTTGCATTTAACCCACCCAGGAATACTGCAAGAGGAGCTCCTAAATACTATCAAAACAGGAAATAAAAGAGAGAAAACAGCTAATGTCTTTCCCACCAACTTCCAAGCAGGAAAAAAACAGCTGTTTTGACAGAGCTGCAAAGAAAAGCTTTAACATATGCTTATAAGAGCAAAGGTCTCTGCTCTCTCACTTTAGGAAACAGTAGAGGCACAACCACAGTAATCAGCATCTGACAGAAAAATACCAGATTAGGGTTTTTTTCCCCTCAAAAGAAGAGAGACTGCAAAGTTCATAACTGACAAGTGGTGAAATGCTAAGCTAACAGCAGGGAGTTTCCTTTTTCTCGTACACTGGCCTGTATGAAGACAGAAAAGTAATGCGAACCTCACCAAAACCAAGGACAAGGCTTTAATTTGGCACACAGTTATTGCAAGACCCTGGTCAAGGGAGAACTCGGATCTGGTTGTTTATGTAGGAATGGAAGTTTGATGAAAAATTCCTACCTGTTTTGTGGAGGCTTGCTGGAATTTACTCAGGAGACTGCTGCAAGTATTTGTCTCTTCAATAATATTAAGAGCTCCCAGAAGAGCAGGTAAGCACCTTTACATCGCACTGTATTTACAGCAAGAAAGAAGAGCAAGAAAGCAGTTATGTGCTGAAGAAACAGATCTTTCTTTGCCAGACTGACCAAAATATTAAGAATTCCTCAACAGTTCTCAAGGTCTGCATCCTTTATTCAAGGCATCAGCTGAACAGATTAAAATATTTTTATTTAAGATTTTATCAGATTTGTAACTTACAACGAAGACAATGAAAAATATTCAGAAAAAAATACAAAAATTCTAATAAATGACAACCATTTCCTGCTGTGGACGACTTACTTTTATTCCCATTCATAGCTCACTGTCCTTCACAAAACACAGTTTACTTTAACTTTTCAAAGTAGCCTGTTCTTAAGACATTGTTTTCAGACTGCGTTTTAAATTGCCTTTATCGTATTCAATGCTGAAAACAAACTGAAGAAAATTGACAAATTTATTCAATAAAAGTATAAGCAGATATACTGCAAATAAAACACGTGCTTGGGAAACAGAAATAATTATTAGAGCTTGAATACAGCTTAGGGCAAAACCAATCTATTTTGGAACTTAAAACACAAATGTAAGTGGCCTATTAATTCCTGTAAAATAAAATGAACTAAAAAAGACTATGAGGCCATAAACTAATTATTTAAAAAGCTAAATGACAAAGCACATATTTTATTAAATCTCTACCCCAGTGTACTGTAAACATTCATACTGTATTAGTTCTGATATCAAAGTACAGTAAGTGGTTGTGTTATGCAATGTTTAGTGTACCAGCTTCCATTTTTATTCCAATATTGCCCTACACAGCAAGCAGGATACAATAAACATCTTATATAGTATTACTGCTACATGAGCATGCTCCCATATGCAACTGCAGTGTTTTGGGAGTGGGTTTCAACTCGTTTTTCCCTAATGCAAAAGCTCAAATATGTCAGTTAAATTCATTTTCACATTTTTCAGTGAGACCACAACAAATATCTTACTGCTTTCTTCACTGCTTTGTGGACTCGTCTACAACTTTTGCCTATAAATGATTTGTCATCTTTGAGCCATAAACTGTAGCTTTTCCTCAAGCCCCAAGAAAGAGCCAAAGGGTGGACTTCCTCTTTCACAACAAGCGGACAGACTCTGAGACTGTTACTGTTAAGGCTTTGTGATGCCCAACACCCTGTTTTGTGTTGGGCAAGTATGGATGTTTAGCTTAACATAAAATAAAAATAAAGAACCTTCTTTTTGTTTCTGCTTAGGAGGAAACTTTCATTTCTTCTCCATAGAAGAACATCAGGCTACAGTAACTCACAAATTTGTCACCAGTAATCTGGAAACTCACAGGTAATTTTATCTGAAACTGAATGCACAGATACACAACCTTCAGCTGAAGCAGAACGTGGCTGCTTGCCTTCTCTGCAAATATCAAAGCCATGATCAGTTCTTTCCATTGAGTCTCTGTTAGTTTCTGAGGCCAGTTTAAGACCTGGATCCTACATTTTAACATCAAACAGAAAAATCAGACTTGATCTGCCTCAAGGCCTGATCTGTATCAACAAACCTTCTCTGAGAAAGATTTTCTACACTAGGAGCTACTCACAGTTTAAGTATCTCCTCGTAGCCCCAGATCATACCAGCTGCTTCTGGAAGAGGCCCCTGCCATGCCTCTGGAAAGGGAAAATGCCAGAAGACTTATGGCATCCCATGTGTTACAGATTTTCTTTTCAGGCACGAAGATACTATCTGATCAGTGGCCCAGGCAATGTAGAACTGTTATGCAAATTTTGTAATCACTGCAGTTACTCTTGATTTTCTGCACCTGCAAAAAGATGGGAAGGAATTCACATTCTTAGGCTAGATGCTATGCTGGGGTAAATTTACATAGTTAAACTGAAATCAAAGGAGCTATGCTGATTTATAGGAGCTGAGGGTCTGCTGCAACATTTCACGCTGACGGAAAGTCTCAAGCTTTTTTTGATTTCCCAATTTCACATGTGTGGAGATTGTAAATATTTGATACTGACATTCTTGTTAGAAAGTTTTTTTCAGATCTTCTTCTTTTTAGAAAGATCAAATGATCACTAGGATCTATATTCTTCATGTCTTATTGCTTTCCTTTTTCATTACCGAATAAACCAGGCTACAAATCTGAGATACTGTACTTCATTATGGGAAAGAGGTATCTGACTATTTCCATTTTAACTGCACTAAAAATGTTGGTACCTATTCTAGGTGTAATAGCCTAAAAGCCTAGCCTAGCTCATAAACCCAGAAGACATATGAAAACATGTTTTTGTATTCTGCTGAAAAGTAATTTTTACAACTGTGTATTTGTAAGGAGTTCACAAAACTAGCAAAGCATTTATTTTTCAAATGAAATGTCCATAGCCTGTAGAATAATTCAAACAGGTGCTAATTAGGTGTACAGAAAGGCCATGGAGGATAATTTATATATCCCCTTGCAACAGAAAAAAAAAGGAATAAATGTTAATTGCTTATATTATGCAATGAATGATTTTTAGGATGGCACTAAATTAGCTGCAAATATTATAATTACAAAGTACTGGGTAATTTACTAAAGATTAATTGAAATGATTAAGTGCAAACTGCATAATTTTGCAAGGTTGTATTAATGCTTTCTGTTCAGAAATGAAAGAAAAAAACCACGTGGTTGTTACTGGCTATTTAATGAAGTACTTTATGCACCTCGTGAAAGCACCAGTGGCCTCTTTTTTCTGTGCCCTTCCCTTGAAAGGGTGTTACATGATTTTCATTGGGGGAAATCATGGTAGTGTTGATAATAACCAGCACGTCTAAAGCAGTCTATTTTAAGGACTGAGTCTGATCTCAATGACATGGGAGCAACACAAAAATACTGCCTCACGG
Organism: Tauraco erythrolophus; assembly: GCF_009769465.1. Lineage (NCBI taxonomy): Eukaryota > Metazoa > Chordata > Aves > Musophagiformes > Musophagidae > Tauraco > Tauraco erythrolophus. Next base: position 5,893,776 of record NC_141475.1, read on the forward strand.
TCTGTGTCCAGCTTTTCTGAAAGCTGCAGCAACTGTGGTCGTTTCCTGAATAAGCACATCAGCAATTGCACGTGCAGTCTGAACGCGTCCCTCACACCCAGCAAAAGGAGGCCCACTTCCAGCAAGACACTTGGAAATATCACTATGCAGCAATAGCTTTAATTCACTTTCCTGAATTCTGCACACCAGCCTCCTGCATGCAGGTTTCATACTGTGCTGTATGGAGGTGGAAGGGGATGGTGCCGAATCTGGAGAGGGGAGAAGGACTTGAAAATTTGTTGTAGTCCAGGAGAGATTTCTTACTTAGGAATATTCTTTATTTTAAATGCAGGATCCTTTTCTGAGTTTATTATCTCTCAATTATTACAATCTCTTGGCCAGTATTTATTTTCAAATTCAAATAATAAATTCAAATAAATTCAAATGTAGTTATTTAGAGAGTGACAGTGGAAACCAGTAGAGAATTCAGTACTGGGAATAATTCTGGACTTCTGAGGCAATGGGAAGAAGACATTATCATGTTCTTTTCGACTTAGGCGTGTCATAGCTATAATGACACTGGCTGTAAGATGTTTCACTTTCTATTGACACACATGCCATATGTTATTACAAGAAGCACTGCGAGTAGTGAAATGCTAAAAACGAAAACAAGCGTCTCGTGCTTTTGGTTAGTTGTAACATTAAGCACCTATGATGCTGTGATGCTCAATGTGCAGGATACATTTTGGGGAACATCTCTTATTTCTACAGACCTAAATTTACCCATCTGCAGAGACAAGAGGAAAGCCTGTATATCAATTAAATTCCACTTTAAAAACGGGTAGACTCTTTAGTAATTTTCAACGCAATGCTGAAATCCCCTTGATACCATGCTAGTTATGAAATTTTGACTGTAATTTCAGCTAAACCTAAAAATCTGTTTAATGTGGAGAGTCCAATTCAGGAACACAGGGACTTGCTACATTTTTGCCCTACTCTATCTCACTTTAATGTGTGTTTCAGCTCCTTTCACTTCAACAGATCTTGCTTAAACCTAATCATGTGCAATATCGAATAAGAATGGCTCAGTAAATCTGGGCAGAAAGGCTCTTCTAACATTAAAATGAAGTCTGCACACAACATCCATTAGGACGATATCGAGAAGACCCATACGGGACTGGAGTTAAATTTAAAATTATGATACACGTTGCAGTCTTGGTAGGAAATAAGGATGTATTAAATACAGATCTGATTTAAGAGATCAGAGAGATGTAAATCTCATAGCCAGATACCCATACACAGAGCCTCTGAAGTCAGTGCCGCTGGACATTGTTATTTGTGTTGCCCTTATCAAGCTCTGACAGATATTTGTACCTCAAAAGGTTCATTACTGAGCGAGAGACCAAAATCACGATTCCTTATGCAATGACAAAGCACCTGATGCACTAGAAGACAGGCCGTAACACCAGCAATGTGCAAGCCAGAAAAAAAGTGTAAGGTTGAAAATGAAAGACCAGATTCTGTAAAGCATCTAAATTGCAAAGAAAGTGCAATTCGTAGCAGGTGTCTGTGAAGTTGCCTGAAACCGCAGTCTCTAGATCCTCTGCTGCTCTGTGCCTGGCCAGTCTCCATGTGTTGATTGGGAGAGGTGTAAAAGCCACTTGAAAATTAGCTGAGAACTTTCAGCTCAGGGCCTCAGAAAAGACAGCTGGAGGTTGCCACGGACTGGCACACTGCAGCCATACACACTTTTGTCCACCCATATTCTCTCTTCTCCCTGACACTTTCATAGCCATGAAAGGGACTAATGAGACACGAACCTCCTCAACCTCTTGCATGCACCTGGTGTAACATGGAGCCCAAACAGCAGTGAAACACTAACAACTGACTGCATGCCCATAGCAATTTTGTCTTATTTGGTAAGAAGCCTGCATCACTATCAAGAGAAAATTAGATTGATTCTACTCACAAATGTATGACAACAATTGCTTTCCAACGCTGGCATTCACAAATGCTGGCACAGCAAAATATTAAAAGTAAGTCATAGCAAAACAATAAACATTCAAAAAAGCAGTGGCTAAATACAATTCATAACTGTTAGGCAAAGCTACAGCAATGCTGTTAGACTGGTACCTTATTTTGCACTGAGATTACATAGACAAGTTCAAAAGTATTTTGAATTTAGACCTTCGTAATTACATTGTAATTACAGTGTCCTAAATAACAAAACAAGATTTTGTAAAATAGGTATCCTATTCATCTGAAAAGAAATACTTGCTTTATCTCACACAGCCAGTTGTTTTTGCCTTTGCTGGTATAGATTTGTTGTTTGGTGGAAATCACTCTTTTTAAAAATATGCAAATGCAACTGATCCTGAGAAAAAAAAATCACAAATTATCAGTAAAAATATACTGCATTGCCCTTTAAAGCTGCACCGTTTCTGATGCACATTATGAACACATTTCATGCTGGTTTGACCAGTACTCTTCTTACAGTGTAAAAGTATATTAGTGTGAAATGTATTAATAGGTGTGGAGTTTCTTCCCTCATTCCGTAACAATCTGTGGCTATCAAAATATTGGTTGGATCCAATGAAATGAGCTGAATCTATCTCGCCCCATGGTTTGAACTTGTTCTAGTTGTGTTACAGAAACCTTAAAAGGGTTGTCTCGTTTAGCTTGAGAGGTGAATGCCTACATCATACAAATATTTGCCAACCAAACCCAAAATTCAAACACTTGATTTTTCAGAGGTTTTTGTTTAGGAAGATTACAACATTTAGCAACAACAAATAACCCCCTGGGTGAGTTATTCCACACATAGCTATTGCAGGGCTTCTGCAACTTCCTCGGCTATAACTGAATACTAAGGGTAGCTGGATCCCTGCTCTGAGCTAAAAGTGCAAAACCTTTTACAGAAAAGACCTCAAAAAGACACCTAAATCTGGGTATTCACATTCCCTCTCTGCAGGGAGGGAAACTCCCTGAACTGAAAACTTGAAGCTGCGCAGCTGAAATCTTGTAGCATCAGAGCCCAGCCCTGAAACCGAAACCCTGGCTCTGTCCCTAGGAATCCTGACGGAGACTGACTGTGGATACATTGGCCTGAATGATGACTGAGCATCTTAAGTGTGAGAATACTAAATTAGGGGTCAGGTTGACAAGCAACAGAATTGAATTGCTTCAGTGAAGCCACAGTAGTTGGCATCACCTGAGGAGCTGGTGGTAAGTGTTGGCACCTGATGTATATTTCTGTGTGTGCACAGAAACCAACCTGTTTAACAGCAGCCATCACAGCAGATCCTGTAAGACTGCAAGGAATTACGGTGCCCTTTTGCTGTAGAAATGATGTGACTTGCACACCTCCTCAGGTAAAAGTGCACTTTTCCAAAGAGCATGGAAAATGAATAGAAGAAGCGGCATTTTTAATTAAGGTTCAATAGACTGGTGCAGTTCACAAACTCTGGAAATCACAGGACAACCATTTTCATACTTTTGGGAAAACTGATTTTCACTGATATGATTGGAAAGCACTACTTAATGATATTAATATCCACACCATTTTGAAAAATCAGAATTCAAATATAAAACATTTCATGTTAGTATAAGTACCTTTTGCACTTTATCTCCTCGTTTCAACACTAAAATTGAATTACCTTTTAGAAAACTTGGCTGCTGCCACTTTCAGAGACAGCTCCTTTGCAGCTGCATGTGTCAATGGTTCTGATTACACCTTTATGTCTGTAAATACAATCTAAGAGCCCAAATTACAAACAGAACTCAAGCCCCACCTTTGCAAACACAATTAGGCATGCTCACTAATACTATCTGAAAACATACAAGTGTAGTGAGTCTTCGTTCACTTATTATACGCTTCTTCTGTATTATTGCCATTTTCTGCACAACGACGTCCAGTACTAATACTGGCACATGGCACCTTCTTTGAGTCAGGCTGTCTTCTATAATCACAGTTGCCAATAAAATGCCTGAAGTTGATTAGTAAGATACAGGGTGCTGCTTTTTGAGTTATCTCAGTGGCTGTGTAACTCTAAGTATCAAAGAGATGTTTTACAAAAAAACAAAGGCAAGTGTTTTACATTAAATCTTATAAAACTGTACATAATAATAGTCTACAACATGAAAATGGCCATTAAACTGTTGTAATAGTTACGAAATGTAGTAAATATAACAATTCTAATGTTTCATATATTTATCATATTAATCATCGTATTCATACAGTTGTGTTTGTATATGTATATATTCGATGGCACTGTAAACAGTTGTTGGAAAACACTCATTAGCTCTTAACCCATTAGAAGTTATTATAGTACTTTTTCACCCGAAAAGTTAAAACGCATCAATGCATCACTGATTAAAAAAATAGCCTTGTAATATAATGCACATTTTGACATTTTCTAGGGTAGCAATCAAGATGAGGCCTAACAGAGAATGTTCTAGGTTTCAGATTGTTTTATGTTTACACCTACCATGATACAAAACTTTAAACATTAAATGTAATTAAATACATTTATACAACAGTTTATGAAACAGAGTTGATTTCAGAGATCCACAATGCACAAAATCTAGTTAGTATCTAATGGGAGTTCCCAGTAATTTATATCTTTGGGACCTTTATGGACAATTTAAGTCAACTTCTCTAACATCACATAGGCAAAGTAAGTTTGAACGGAATTATCTTTTTTTTTTTTTCCTCTGTACAGAGCTGCATTCAACTGAATAAAACATTATTATGTTTATTTATGTTTCCTGTTGCTGGACATTTATCCAATAAGCCTTGAGCATATGCTTAAGCATCTGCTAATGGCGTTTTGTGGGGCAGGGAAACTCACTATCTATATCCCTCAGCAAACAAAGTGTTTCTAATTTTTTCCATAGTTCAGGCAACTATACTGATATATTAGACACACCATATGCTTTTATGTTGCTTCCTACAATCTAAACAGTAAGAGTGAATAGAAGTTTCAAACATGCTTTGATCATCTTGACCACTTGGGAATTTCATCAAGCTGGTAGAGAGGACTTCACTTTAACATGGTTTACAACTGTAGGCATAGCTTGTTAGGTTCACTAGAAAAAGAAAGTATGCATTGGCTTGACTTTGAAGACTGACCGTTCTTATAATTTATCAGAAAAATTAAACAAACAAAACCAGCCAGTCAGATTCCAGTGAACAAAATTCAGAAAAACAGTAATGCACACATACACCATTTCTGTGTTTTCAATTATTTCTACCCCATAACTTAAGCTACTCAGACCCTTGTCACCATTCCCTCTGTGTTGGGTGGGCTTTGTCAAAAGGTATCTTCAGACATTGTAAGTGATGACACTTGGTATCTGCCAACTCCAGCATATCGTTTAATATTTATGCTAACATGCCACATAACCTAGAGAGCCACTTGACTTTGTTTTCTGTTGGGTAAGGCTGCAGGTATAAACGACAGTGAACAGAAACGCTTGCGCAGTGGCTGCGAGGCAATACAGCTACAGCGGACAAAGCCACAGAACTGCCAGTGCTGTTAAAATAGCAAGTGAGGAACGTGGGGCTGGACTGCTCCCATTTCCAGTTACACTGTGTTTAGAGGATGACTTGACAGTGCTTGTTGTGGTTGCGGTGTCAATCTTTTTCACAGTTGGTTTTGGTTCGTTTCTGTTTTGTGGATGGGTTTTCTTGTCCTTGAGTATATCTGAAAACATGAAAGTAAATGTAAGATTAATCATGTATCTTTTAAATGGTGGCTTTAAATTCTGTCTGTTGCAGGAACATGTACACTAGTCTGAATAACTGAACTATGTATGGAGAGTGATGAGACACTTGTATTAACATTTCAGTTGGACCCAGCGAGGCCACTGGGTCCTCAGCACCCGCTGTTTTGCTCAGCAAGTCTTCTCTGACTGGCCTGCTCTACTTTTCTACTTGTAGACACAACCTGAGACGAATAATAGGTATTCTGCATTGCAGTGCCTGGTCTCAGAACCTGCTTTTCTCTTACGAAAAGTACCTTCAATTTCACCTGGGATGGGACCTGGCTCATGCTTTAAAACACAACGTTAGGATTGAGTGGTTTTGTAACATGCCCCAGTGAAACATCCGTCAAGTTGCTGAGATGCTGCAGGAGGAGACTGGAGAACACATTGACTTAATACATTAACAGTCAAGCTCCCAGCTTCTTTTTGCTTTGCCGCTACCCTTAACTTTAAAGCAACATGTGACCCTTCATATGGTAAGACAACCTGGCAAGAAGGATTGCTGACATGAGGAAATACGTAGGTGTCTCATACGCCTTGTTCATCAGCATGGGCAAAAACGTGGGTACAAAGAGAAAATGCTGCAAGTTTTGTTTCATTGTTTTTCCTGGCGAGTACAAGGATTTTTTGTTTTTAAAGTATGGAACAATATCACTGGGGATTTCTTTTCCCTCTACATGTGTTCTGGGGCAATTCCGGGCATCTTTTGTATAAAGGTAGATTCATAAGAAAGCAGTAGTCGTCCTTTATTGCAAAAACATGGATTTTTTTAAATGAGAAAATGACTGATATGGGTCTCCAGTTATCTTGACATTTCCAAGCTATTTGCAAGTATTACTGAGATCATATTGCCCTTGAACACTTCCCATTGGCATTGTGGGAGATTTTTTTTCCACTATTTCATCTGATGGTGGGATGATGATTTTACATAACCAAAGCCTTACAAAAAATGAATTCCTACCTGGAAGAATTTGTAAATTAATAATAATTGTTCAGGTCCAAGCTTAAAGGATTTGTGATACTAATGAATGCAATGCACATACAAGAGAAAGCAAAAGGCAAAAAATTTCCAATGCAGATTAAACAACAGTCCAATCTTAAAATAAAAACTCTGAATCACAGAAGCAAGTTCCTGGCATATACCAGAAAGATGGAAAGTATTCCAGAAATGTAAATGCAATCTGAGATCATTGTCTGCATGTCAGTAGTTCCGAACAACCTTCAATAAACTCACTTGATAATAAAAATGAGCTATTGTATTGGGAAAGCATACACTGTTCTTTTGCCAGTATAAACTGTAAAAGAAACGCAATGAATTCCTCCATTTTATCATAATATCAACATTAATCCCAGAGAAACCTGTGATTCTTAGAGCTGACTCAAGGGTGACTGCAGACTTCCTGGCTGGCAAGGTATACAGTGGGAAAAGGGTAGTCTGCCCCTGCACTCAAAATTCATTGTGGCAAAATGCAGACATAGCTCCTCTTCAATTCCAGCTTGTAATGGAGCTAAGAGAAAGGAGGGGGAGAAGGAGCATGCTCTAAATGTTTAGAAAATATCAGTATTCTGAGGACACTTAAAGAAAAATGGACAACCTTCAGACTGTCATTAAAGTAAATTAAGAATAAATCATGGAAATAGGTGTGTTCTGACACTGCCTAGACTCCTTTCCATCACTGTCATTCTCCTTTTCGACTGCGGTAAAGGCACTATTTCTCTGCTGCCTCTTATATCATCCCAGCTTGCTGACTTCAGCTCTCTGGGCCCAGCTGATTAAATTAAGACCTCACTCAGGTAAATCTATTCCCCTCTTTCAGTTGGCCATGTCCAGCATTGTAACTTGATTGGCCTCTATAAATCGGGCAGCCTGAAATGTATTAATTCGTTTATTTTTCATATTGACTTAACCAAAAATCTAAGGTAAGATTTAGTGCCATCAGAGAGGCTGTTGGTTTTTAAAAGCTTTCCTCTCAGTGACTGCTTAATGCACTACATAACAAGCGTTAAATAATACATTAGAAAATTCTGCCTTTATCCTTTCCACGGGAAGGACTACCTTCCGAATTCTCTGTCTTTACAGCAGAGTATCTTCTGATGCTATTCATGGCTGATTCAAATTTGGGATTTAATTATGCAAAACTGGCATTTTATTTAAAATGCTCTGTTTTCTGTCTTCTTAAAAATAAATAAAAATAGCCTCGGTCCTAATTCAGTTCAAGATCTTTTTCAATCCTATATTTAGTTTTTAAAGCACGAATTTCAGCAGTGTAAAGATTTCATGTTTTATTCCAGTTTCCTCAGAGTTCCTGTTGCTTACTCATGCCAGGGTTTTGGCTGAGAGACTCTGAGTTAAATGAATTTTTCCCCTTAAATCTTTTTCTCGGAGTCGGAGATGGTTATGTTCAGTCTACTACTGGCATTCGAAAGGAAAAAAGTAGTAAGCATGCTAAAAAAAAAAAGTGTCAGTGTGAAGACTAGCTCAAGAAATTACACTCCAGTTTCAACAGAGCAAACCCCAGATGTTCAATACCCATGGATCAAGCTCCTGGATCATGACATCATAAAACCAAACATGGGAACCCCACAACTTTGGTTTGTTCTAATATTTACCTTCTGTGTGCTAAAGACTTTGTGTTTCCCAGTTAAAAGCTTTCTTCCATTGCTAGAAACTTCCTTCCCATCATCCCTCTCTCTCACTCCTTCCCAGAAATGGAGTGGTTAAATTGAAGACTTCAGCTAACCTCAGGCTGACACGCGTGATGGCCTTCTAGACACTGGCATCTGAATATTATTCTATACTATTTGTTTATCACTGCATCATGATGGTGACACAGCCACTATAGTAGCTGTTGTGTTGTTCCCTCATCCAGGCTCCCAGTGTGAATATTCAAATCCTGCCAAAGGGTACTTAGTGAAGGCAGCTGACTGCCAAAGCAGCCTTTGTGAACAGCCTTCCGGGACTCTTGCCGAGGACGAGGTCTGTTGGGGTCAGAGAAGATGGCTCAGAGTCCCTCTACGCCCCGTGATTACTGTGAGTGCAGAGGACAGCTCAGTTAGTCCAGAGGATTGAGTCCACTTCCTTAGCTGAACTTTCATCTGAGCTAACTGCTGTTAAATTCACATCTTGACAACATAAACAAAGCACATAATGAAAATTACTTGACCTCGATGTTTAGAGTATTTAGGAATATCTTCACCTCAAAGACCTAACCGCAGATTGCTACCCAGTAATGCATGTGCCGCTCAGATGGCACTGAACTTTTCATAAATACTTATATGGATCAATACTATTCCTCAGAGAGACTAGCTAGGATAAAAGAGAGTGCCAAAATTGTCACTGTCATCTAATTTAGGAACAGGAAGCCTCCCCTATAGTCAGGGCTGAGCATGCCTTTCAAGTGCATTTGGTGAGCCACACATTGAATCATAGAATAGTTTGGGTTGGAAGGGACCTTTAAAGGCCAATCTAGTCCAACCCTCCTGCAGGGAACAATGATATCTTCAACTAGATCAGGTTGCTCAGAGCCTCATCCAACCTGACCTTCAATGTCTCCAGGGATGGGGCACTCATCGCGTCTCTGGGCAATCTGTTCCAGTGTATCACCATCCTTGTTGTAAAAAATGTCTTCCTTATATCTAGTCTGAATCTACCCTCTCTTAGTTTAAAACCATTATCCTTTGTCCTATCGCAACAGGCCCTACTAAAAAGTCTGTCCCCATCTTTCATATAAGGCGGGCCCTTTACGTATTGAAAGGCTGCTATAAGGTCTTCCTGAAGCCTTCTCTTCTCCAAGCTGAACCCCAGCTCTCTCAGCCTTCCCTCACAGGAGAGGTGCTCCAGCCCTCTGATCATCTTCATGGACCTCCTCTGGACCTGCTCCAACAGCTCCACGTCCTTCTTATGTTGGGGACCCCAGTGCTGAACATAGAACTCCAGGTAGGGTCTCACCAGAGTGGAGTAGAGGGGCAGAATCACCTCCCTAGACCTGCTGGCCATGCTTCTTTGGATGCAGCCCAGGATACGGTTGGCTTTCTGGGCTGCGAGTGCACACTGCTGGCTCGTGTCCAGAAAGTCGGACATAGCCAGTAATGATATCAACACGATTGTTATATTTTTAGGTTATTACCAGGTTATCTGACACAAGTTCAAGACATATTGGCACCCCAGCTGTTAGTTCACCTGCCCTAGCCTAGATGATTTGCAGTTTGCTACTGGTAGAGATTATCAAAGATGTAAATACTTATTGGTGTACTTGCACGGCATTGCTCTCTAACGAACAGCATCAGCAAGGTCTACTCAAACGTCTGTTGACATTTCTTATTGTCCTGACAAGAGATGAACAAGCTCATCTACTTAACAGAATCCCCTTTACATTTTTGACCCGCTCTTGACCTGAGTTGAGCTCAGTTCTTACTCTGTGATTGCAAACGATCAGCGTGATAGAGAGTCTTTGCCTGCAAAGATTTGCCAGTGCCACTGAACCCTCCTCATCTCCTGTCTGAATCACGCTCAACACTGTCTCCACTGAGCTGAAGGATAAAGGCAAAGACTGCCTAGACAGAGGCAGAGAAGAAAGAGAAGAGAAGAAAGCGTTTCTGGAGCAAAGGAAAAAGGCAGGAAGGGAAGGGCAGCTGAATGGGCTGATCTCATGTTGGAGAAGCTGCGTTAGTTTTAGGGAGGGCTGTGCTTGAGCTGCCCCAGCACCTTTCAGATCCAGCCCTCACTGCCCTTCATCTCTCACGGCTGAGCAGGAAGGGCCACTGGCAGACTCTGCTTTGTACGCTGAGGAGCCAGTGCTCGTGGCAGACACGTGCTTGTGCCGCAGGACCTCTGCTCCTCAGGCAGTACACCTGCGACGAACCAACAGCCATGGTGCCTGCATACATCTAAGGCTACAGATCATCACACCAGACAAGTGTACAACTTCTGTGAGGGATTTCTGAATAAAACCAAACCAGAGAGATATGCCAGATAGTAAACGTTGATTGTAGCAGCCCAAGTTCTAATGGAGTGGGGCACTGACAGCAGGGAATCGATGCTGATCAATCCACTATGCCCACACAAAGTGGAGATTCTGAACATGTTTCCATCAGTTTTACACCATGAGCTGCTAGGGAGAACTTTCACTTATTTGGGGAGAGAATAGGGGGAAGAAAAGAAGGAGAGATTGTTTATTTCTGCTTTCCCACATTTATTACATGTTCATTCAGTCAGACCTGTCCATTTCTTCCTAGACTTTCATGTAAACATTGTGCTTTGAAAAGATGGAATGTCAGCATTTGCGATACCAAATTAACGCCTTGGTCTTGAATGCCTCACCATGGTTGTAGTGATACTCATGCAGGTCTAAAGTGAATTGGTCAGTATGTGCATTTACTCTCCAAGTGAGTTGTAGCTCACTTGCTTGATAAATTTCACTTCGATCACAGGCTTGGTTTTGGCTGACAGCTTCATAAGAAAATTAAAGCTTGGTGCAGCTTGGTGGAACAGGATCTTAAATTACAGTCAATGCTGCAGTGTTATTATTAGCTTTTTATCACCTCTGGTAGCAAAAGCTGAAATTACTTTTACATATTCAAAGGAAGGAGCTCTGAAATTGCAAAACAATGCTGTCACCATAAAACATACCAACAATTTCCAAATAATCTATTATCCTGACATTAAGACCAGCACTAATTATTTCCAGTTACAGCTGCAGCAGACAAATGGAAACAGGAATGCTGTGGAAACGGGAATGTGAGAACTCCCAAAGTGCGATGAACTCGTGATGCAATTCTCCAAATTCTGGAATCTGTTATCGTCGGCTATATAATACTAGCCAGTAAAAGGCAGATGTAATATATCCCTTCTGGAGCCAGGAGAAGGCAGTAATTAACAGCTCTGCAGCCTCCCATGTATGTACTGTTCTACCCCTTCCTACTTCAGCCTAAGAATATGGTGTCCATAGCAGCCTTTTCCCCACACACCTTCTTAAGAAAACCTGGCCTTAGGAGGAAAAAAATCTTTAACCAGAAAGGTGAAGAAGTACAGGAGTTACAGCCGAATAGGTTGCTCTCCTCACTTAACTACCGACTTGCATTAGGTTTAGGCCAGCCTCTCCAGAAGACTCACAAGACAAGATTATGAGGGTTAACCGATGTGTTCCATTTTTCTTCTGCGATCTTTCCATTTCTCTTTTTAAGGAGTGTGTGATTGGCCTTGAAGGATCAGTCATAAATTGGGTCTAGGATTATCTATGTTCAATTTTTAATTCTGCAATAAACTCTGCGATCTTTGGCAGATGACTTCTCCCTGTAGGCTAGCAAGAGAACTACCTTATTTCCTACGCATTTTGGGCATTCCGGATGTGAATTCTTCAGGCTGAGAAGAACCATACTCACACTCCTCAAGAAATAACATTAGCTGGAGCTTTCAGGAACTACGGCTATAAAAAAAGTCAAATGCAACAAAGAAAAAAAATGCAATAAAGAAAAGTCAGGAACAAATGTGAGACAATTTGAGAAGTCAGGTGCCTGGAAGCCACACTTACATGAAATGGCAACTCCTTCCCCATTCCCAAACAATCTTTTGTCTATAAACATTTGAATGCAATATATATACAGAGAGAGAATAGGACGTTATCTCAGCTGTACTGCTGGAAGGAAACCTGTCACTGTATTTGTTTGCCTTTTTATATACAGCTGCCATAGCAAACTCTGCATGATTTTCATGAGCCACTATAAAATTGCATTAGTTCTGAGGGCTGAAAAGTAAACCTACACGTATAACTGCCTCAGCTCCTGCCATGGTAAATGTCAAGATAGAACAATCCATCTTTTCCTTGGGAAGAAATACCCTAACCTAACAAACCTTGTGTGATTCAGCAATAGTTCCATTAATCAATCAGTCATTTGCAAGAAAAGGTTTTGTCATTTTGTTTATATTAATACGGGACTTATTCAAATGCAGACGAGCTGAAAGTATAAGCTTAAAACACGCCAAACATCTTTTACATTTCCTGGAAACATCTGGTTTTAGTCTAGTCCTAGGCACATGTTTGTGGTTGCATGTTTAAGCTTGTTTAGTTTGCCAGATACCTCGTACATACTGCAGCACAGCTGACATGATATCCTGAAACACAGCATGGAAGTATCTGTAAAACACGATGTTCCCAGTAAATCTGTTGAACTTTTGTTGTAACTTTCTTGTAATGAAAGAAACAACTAAAAAGCTCTGTGACAGCCTTCTGCCATCACTGTATGGTGCAATTAATTAGTTAAGCTTAGAAATTCTGTACATGCCTCACTGGTAATATCCAGAAGACTGAGAGCGATCCTGATACCGCATGCCTCACATGCTCAAAACTCCTATTAAACTTAATGGGAGTTTGGGGGGATGCGAGGAATGCAGGATTGACCTTTATGGTTAAAGATGAATGGGCGCTCTAGACTTCAAAGATTAGGTGCCCCTGCCAGTCTGGAGCGTGCAAGTGATCAGCACGCCAAGTGCCGAAGGCATCTGCTAAATATCATGCCACAGCTCCAAGCTGTAATTAGGAAAAATATAAACTGGCTCAAGGAAGAAAAATATTAGTAATGATTGAAAATGCTTTGGCTGTTGCTTTTGTCCTGATGATCTCATCAGTTTTGGTTACAGAAACAGTTCTCACACTGGCTGACGTGGGGCATGCTTTGTTTGTGCTCTCATTCTACCCACATCTTTCCCAGTTAACTTTTATTGCTCAATACGAAGGTCAAATCGAAGGCTTAATTAAATTGTATATGGGGAAACTATGAACTTATTTTGGAAGGGAGTACAGAATCGTTTAAAGCCATCCGAACGCCTCTCCCCCAGACACTCCTTAATTTCTAGAGAAGAAAAAGAGCATGTGTTGTTGGCGCTCTTCCCCTTAAGGGGAAACGGCACCTTTTCTTGCTTGGAAATTTACATGTTACAAATATCCAGCCTTTTCATAAACTGCAATTGTATTTGTAATCAGGATTTTAATTTAGCTCTGCAGCTCTCACCAGACAAAGCTCCATTTTGCAAAAAGACTGGATATGATCTTACGCTAGCAGCAACGTAAGTTCAACTCATGGCAAGGATTTGAACTTCATCTGCTTAACTTTAAACAGAGATTGTACCACCAAAATAAATACTATTAACCACCTGCTTGAAGTTAGGCGAGTGTCTCTCAGCCCTGAGGCCTAAAACTGAAAAGCAGCATCTTTCTCAGCTGAAAAACTCACCGGACATATGTAAGCACCATTTACAGTTTCTCCATGCCATAAGAAGAAAATCACATAGCTTGAGAGGAAGGTCAGGTTTGAGTATGCTACAACCTGTGCCCTAGCAACACCAATCCCCAAGAAATTTTAGGCTTCCATGTGACAAGTTAGCTGCCAGAGTTGAGCGTTTTTGCACCACTGAGACTCAAAGCTCCCGTTCAGCTGTTTTCTAGCCCTAGAGGCATAACAGTTCTCTAGGTCCTTCCATTTCCATCTCTGAAAGCCCTGCAACATTTACATTTCTGCAGCCGACCGTGCACACAAACCCCAGGGAGCTGTGAGCTCCACTTGGGGCTCTGATGGAGGGGGAGAATGGTCTGAAGGGCTCCTCTCCTCTGCCAGATCTCACCAGCATAGGCTTGCAGGATCACACCGAGCAGTAGGAGAGCAGACAGACATGTGCCAACTAGGGCAGTAGTTAAAATGGGCACCGACAGATAATATCTAGGTTCGGATCCTTCCTATGGCTGATTTAGAAGGGGTGCTTGAACCCAGGTCTCTCCTGCCCTGTCCAGTCAGAAAAGGTAGGCAGAGATGGGCATGTGTCGGACTGAAGCAGGCTCTGCAACATTGCTACACACTCTAACCACCTGGGTCTGCCCTGAGAGCAAACTGGCCCCAAATACACAGGAAAGAACTACCCAAATTAAGTAACAGGGTGTCAGCAAAAAGAGAAGAGAGTAGAAACTGCTCCGTGTCACTGAGGGAGGTCTCTTCGTGCCTCCGGAAGGAGATGCCAGCGAGGGGTGGGAAGATGGACTGCTGCCTGCTTAGGAAGCCATACACTCACATTTTAGCATAAGCAGATGTCATATCTGTAAGGAGGGGCAGGAGAAAATAAATCACAGAGGAGTTCCCCTCCCACCAAAGGGCTCTGCGACTCGGGGCAGAGCCCTTTTAGCTCACAGTTGCCTTTGCGAGGCAGGGTGCATTCAACACACACACTTCAAGCAGCCCGACTAAATCCCTGAATATAATAACCCCAAACAAGGCATCAACTTCTGCCATGGCAGACACAGAATAACAATCACGGACATCTCTAAAAGACGTCTGAAAGGCTCTTTTCACCCTGCAAACATGCTGCTCTCATCATTCCTCAGTCTTTAAAAGCCAGTCAAATTCTTCCAGTTATTCCTATTGCTCCCTAAGAAACTTGAGCAGACACGATTCCTGCTGCAAGATTTTGACGCCACCAGATCTCAATGGCAGCAGTGAGGGTTTAAAACATTTCCTGTATTTCTGTCATTTCTTGAGCACGGATAGAACCTTATACTAAAAATCTTTTAAAGAGGTTCTAATAGGATATAATAATAATTGATGTTTAATTATAGAATAAACATTGAAATCACTTCAATCCACATAGCATCTGATTTCTTTTAATCTAGATGACAAAAAGGATTAGTTATTAATGCCAAAAGATAGTTCTAGTCCTTAGATCAATCAGTAGGAAACATTTGTTTCTTGAATCTTTCCGGTGTTTCATTTCAGTCAGAACAGAAATCAAAAGAAACTGTGGCAAGATATTATCCTGGATTAATCATTTTAGACTTAATATCAAGAGCAGTAAAGGAAAACATCACAGCGTTAGGCTTGCTTCAGCTCTGGTGTGGGAAGTTTAAATGAGTCTTTTCTCCTCCTCTAGTTTGGCACCTATTCAGCATGCATATCCTCTATTTCACATTGCTGGGTTTATCCGGCCAGCCAGAACCCCGGCTCTATCACAGCTGACAGTTATTGACGGAGAGGATGATTAGAGCCATCACTCTACTGAATATCTGTGGCAAGAAGAACATGTTTCATGTGAAAATACCAAATGGCTTAAAAGCATTATCTTATTAGTAGCATGCAGTGAAACTGATGAACCCTTATCACATTCAGCAGGATGATGAATACCCAAATCAACACAAATGGAAAGGAGATATACAACCAGGGGTAAAAAATAAACTTTTCTAATAAAATGTCTTACAAAATGAAGCATCATCCATTAGCATATGCAGAAGACTACACTCAGTCAGTGTTCAGGCTGTGGAAGAAATTAAAGGAAGGAAATTCCTATTCAGAGCTGGCAGTGATTCCATTCCCCAATTCTGTTCTGAGAGGGTGTGAACAGCTCCTTCCAATTTTCATGGGAGACATCTACATCGAAACCACCAGGACTCGATTTAGCTCGTCTGCTCACACTGTGGTATATAATAGACTGAGGGCTATAAATCTTCCCTCTTTTTCAGGGTAACAACACTGCCAAACTTTACATCGGTCACGGTTCTCCCACTTAGCCACGTGGAAAAAACACTGCTGGCCATAGCCCCCATATCGGCTAAAAAACCCCTTGAGGTATTAACTCCATTGTGAGAATGATAAAAACACAATTTTGAGAGTGACAAACATTGCAGGGGAACTCAAAGGTCTGTAACTTTCAACTGGCTTCTCTCTACACTGACGTGCTCAAGCTTGACTGCCCAGGTGAGACTAGGGACAAAGCCCGCGTGGCTCCCAAAGCCCTTCTCCAGGCACCTGCAACTCCTCTCCAACGGATCGTGCCGAGGGGCCGAGTGCGGTGATGAAAAAATGTATTAGTTTTTAAGGTGGAAGAACTTGGACAGCATGAAAGGAGCAGGGTTTGCTGAAAATAAGTGGAGAGCAACGGAAGCCTCCAGATCAGGAAAGTGAATGAACTTGAATGAATACATAAAGGACAATCTCTGCTCGTTTCTATGCACAGAATTGGCACGGACATATGCAGAGCACTTCTTAGGTGACTGAGCATGTGGCTTGATTTCTGTGTGCCTACACCCAGCCACAGAAGCTTAGACAAGCACTCAGGCTTCTCTTGGAGATTTATCAGTTATTGCCAATTTCTTTCTGACATAAGAACTCCAATACAGGGAAAAACCCACTGGAAGTTCATGAGAGCTGACGCTGTGTGCTGTGATGGATCTGTTGGCACTGCTGTGGTCTATTATGCAAATATGTGTCAGTGGACTTTGTAAAACATAAATTATGTAAATGCCCATTTAGAGACTCTTCAAAATGCAGATTACTTGCCTGATGCTTGGAGACAATTAACATCTCTGACGTGAACCTGCACTGGGGGACTGCGGTACTACAGCCTGTCGATGTCTAGGCCTAGCAAACCTTATTTTGTATGCAGATTCAATCTTGGTATGATGGACTTCTGCTGTAAAAGTCAACTGTGTCATGATCTACTTACGGCACATAGCACTGACATCATAGGTTTTAAGAGGCATTTCAATTTGCTATTGTAGCAGTGCTCCAAAAGATCCACGCTGGAATTCAGGTATGCACTTGTGCATTTGGGTTTTTCTTTTTAATCAAGATTTTATATTTTAATTGATGCATGTGAAACATCTACATGAAGCTGTATGTCTCGTTCTTCTGTGGGGCAAGGGTTTGAGTTCTGGTTCTCCATCTCTGCAGACCTGTTCCTGGCCCTGAGTCAGTCTTCAATCAAAGCCAAAACATAAACGGCAGAAACAAACAGGAATTTGGGCTTCACTATGAGCTCAGGCTGCGAGCTTGACACAATAGGTATAAGGTCGATTCCTCAGGGTGCTCAGTACTCATTAGGAAGGCTGGGCTCCCAACTCAGGAGTTATATCAAGCAGTTAGATTTTTTTTTTTTTTTTTTTTTATTTAGAGCACACTAAGCATCTTGGATTGTTTTTGGTAGGCTCATTCCTGGCATCTGAGATCTTACAAAAATATAGGCCAAGCAATATATCCTTTGCTAGAAAAGAAAACATCATAGAGTATCTACCTGGGTAAAGAATTTGGAGAAACTGGGTTTTCAGGAGTAGTAAACTCAGCATCTGTTGGACTTCGTTAAACCCTTGTTTAACTTGAGTTGAGATGGGTGAAATGAACCTTTATACCTCAACAGTGCTCTTCCTATTTGAAGCAATTGAATCAAAGTAGCTTACCAAGGGCATCTTTCTACTTTGTAACTTCAAAGAACATTTATTCAGAGATAGCATGTGAAGATCACATAATTGGAGCCAGCTGATGGAGAAAGGGCTGCATACTGAGTTAGCTGGGAAAAAAAATACCTAATTTAAGGATAGATTAGAGATCTGAAGCAAAGTTCATAAAGACTGGTGTGTTACAAAGCAGAGGTGATAGTTTCCCAGACTGGCAGAGACAGCACAAGGTGAATGGAAGTGTCTTTCTAATCACTTTTGGCTGAGTAATATTCCCTGAGCTGTGAATTGCTATAAAAAAATAAGGAGCTCAGAAGACAATTTGCAACCACTCAGTTTTCTCTGCTCGCCTGTTTAGGCTCCTGGGGACACGGACAATAATTTCTGTGGATCTACAGTAGTTAAGCATCATAGGGTCATGATCTTGATTGAGGCATTCATACACTATGGTCAAATCAGTAACGGGAAGACGTATACGTTGACAATTAAAGGACAGCAAAGAACCACTGTAGACAATTTTGATTTAATTGAAACCCAGCATTTACTGGTATCTAGAACAGTTACCAAGTTACCAGCCATTTAGTAAGGTTGCAATCAAACCTTAAACTAGAAGCCCCACAGATTTGTAGCCATCTAATTACAAATTTAGATTAAAAACATTCAAACTAATTATAAAAAATAGAACTATTCATTTCACTGAACCCTCTCCAACTGATATGTGTTGGGATATGCACTAAACAACATCCTTCTATCCCTGACTTGTTACGCTCAAGCAATGCGGGCTAATGACATTTTCAAAGCCTAAAGCAAGTCAAGATAGGCTGTTGTAACAGGAAATAGAGATACTCCTCTGGTATGTCACCAAGACACAGGAATCTGTAAGTTCTGACATGGCTATTCCATAAAGTAGGAGATATTGTGAGGTGAGAGCTAGCAACACCCAGAGCATTTATTTCTAGCTATGGTGTGGGAGAAGAAAAGGCAGGAAGAGAGACAATCTCACATGTCTTTCTGTGCAACAAATTGCTGCACCTCACTGAGTATCAAAAGGCACTGATAGTAAATGAAAAAAATTGCTGAGGAGTGACAGTGGTCACGCAACTCTAAAAACACAGTTTTCTTGTAAAATATCAAGGGACAAAAATCTTGATTGTGTAAGGATTACTGTAGTATTGTCCCTTATAAGTTACAGTCCTTACACCAAGGACAATTTGAAAGTGACCTGGGAGAAGTGCTTGAAGCTTGCTTTAGACTTTACTACCACTAACCAGTTACACAGGCATGTTTTTTGGTAATAGGTTTTCCTTAAAACTGAGCATCTGTCAGAGCATCTGAAAAACGGAAATAACTTTACCAAACTGTCTCCAACTAGTCACAGAGCACGGGCAGGCAGGAGAAGAGGTGGCCACACACAGCTTGGCCAGGCGTCCCCTGTTTAGCCAGACAGGATGGTGGAAATGCAGCACACGGTGACAGCCAAGAGACCAAAACCTCCATTTGCATTGAAACTGGCAGGGATGTGAAGGGCTACAAGAAGGGCTCATCACCAGTGAAAGGGAGACCAAGAAAACCACGTACCCACTGATGAATGAGACAGAGTAAAGGAGGACAAAGAAAAGCCTGAGGTATTAGAAGATTTGTCTGCCTTGGCTGCACTGACAAGATCATTGCTCAGGTTCCTGTGGCTGAGCCTGAGGAGTGAAGTATTACCCACAGTAGAAGAAAATCAAGTTAGGGAGTATGTGTGGGTGCTGGGATGAGGACCACTATAAGGGCTGTGCAGGCAGCTGGCTGTGGGAAGCTGTGAAAACTCTCTCATTGAAGATATTAAGAACCAGACTAGGCACACAGGAACGGGTCTGGTAGAGCTGACTCTGGCTTGAAGCACAAATACAGACTAGAGAAGCTTCTTCATCTCTGTTTTCAATCTCCCGATGACCTATTCCTTTTGATGAATCTATTCCATGGGAAGAGCAAATGAAAACGAACTATTCAATCAGTGTGTGGCTAAATTTGTAACTCTGTAAAAAGGGTGAACATCTTGTAAAAGGAATATATATTGGCAGCTATTGCTGATGAAGTGCTATCAATAGGCATTAAAGCTGCAAATGGCAAGGTGTTGGCAAAGGGAGAGGAATTGCTGCAGAAAGCAAAAAGCCAATCTGGATGATGAACAGAGTGTACATAAAGTAGAGCAAATTACCAGACACACAGACATGAGAGTACAGAGGCATGGGAGCTGATTAAGAAGTCCTTGTGAAGAAATCTTGAAGGCTGGCCAGTTCCTCCGAATTCTCTGGCACCCGTTCCAGCCGCTCAGCTCGTGAAAAGAGCACTGTCTGTGGTGGGAGCGCACACGTGGTCACGTATCACAGGGAGACGATGGATGTGCACTACCATTGCAAATGGCTGCTTGGAGCTGCCATCCCCCTTTCAGAACAATCCTGCTTTTCAAAGCCGCAGTAATCTTGGATAAATGCCAAAGAGGGAGACTTGAAAGGCCCAGCTCCCAAATTCCTCAGTGAGGAATAAGCTGGGCGCGTGGCTGGATGTACTGTGTGTCACTGGCACCTCGGGTGTGTGACATTTGGAGGCTCTGCTGCTGGGGTTTTACTTTCTGAACACCTTATTCTGTACCTTTGTAACCTGAGAGAGAGGTGATAGCCATTAAGGCCTCACAAGCCCATCAACTGTGCCAGATACCTGATTTTTATTTATTTTTCACTTCCTGGGTTTTCTCAAGACATTCCTTTTTTCCATTTCTTTAAGATTAAATACAATGGAGTCCTGCTTTTTAATCTGCTAACTAGAGAAAAAATAAATGACTTTCTGAACAAGAATATGCATTACAGACCTCTACTAGGTTCAAATGGCGGAAACCTGCAGCAGCTAAGCACCCTCAGGTGTTTTGTGTGGTTTTTTTTCCATTACAGAGAAAATATGGATCATTTGAGGTTTGACTCCAATATTGTTAATAATGGCTTGTGCTAGGGAAAAATTAATTGTAAGTGGACCGAATTTGATATAACTGAAAGCTGAGCTTGGCTTACAGTCATAAAGGGACTGATTAAGCTCAGGGTTTGTACAGGAAGATTATTCTCTGCTTTACCTGCTATCCAGGAAAATTTCAAGACAGAAAAATCACTAACATGACCAAAAGCCTGAATTCCATCACCATTTGAAAACTACCAGTGCTTTAATTCTTCCCTTTTATGAGATAGGCTGCTGTAAATGAAAGCTGAGTAGGGAGAGGTAGCCTGTTAAAAATTCATTACCATCTTTTTGGTCACATATTGAAAAGGAAAGCCCCCCCAAATTACAAACATGACTGCCTTAATTGGGGATTCTGGGTGCTGCAGCAATCGAAATAATAAAGCATGCATGAGATTTTGATTGCTGAACTTTCATCAACGTACTTTCTTTGCTGCTCTATAGTAGAAATAATAGGAACTAGGCAATTGAAAACATCAGCCAAATGCTATTCCAAGGGTGTGTCCAAGTCAGTCGTCTTGTTTTCAGATAAAATGAGCAACTATAACTCCCACTAAAATCAAGACCTTGAAACACATCTCAAAGAAAATCCATCTGCAGAGCTGTAACAGGACCAGGGGGCATGGCTTAGCAGTCTTCTCTACAGTGCTCCACCAAAGTAAGGGAGCAGCAACGCTGTGCCCAGAAAGGCTTCCAAGCGGTCTCCTGCTGTACCTTCTAACAGGGCACACTAAAGCAAATCACACAGAGGTGACGGACCACAACTTGGTTTAGCGAGGTCAGTATCTGGGACAGCTTTTCTTGGTGCATACTAGAGACAAACCGTCTGCCCCCACCACACATCACTGCATGCGCATTGTAGCTGCCAGAGTACGAGGGCACAGATCAGCATCAGCACTCAACAACAGATGTGAGTGGCAACACTTCTGCTTTTCGTGTGTGCAGGGAGGGAAGAAAGGGAGATTACGAAAGAGCGTGGGGATGGCATCAGGATGGGAGGAAAAGGTACAGCTGCTTTCTGCAGCTTCCCAGTATGACCTGTATTTTGGTCCAAACCAGCACGGCACACTAAGTTTCATTTTTCCTTTAAAAAAATGTTTGGCTCTTGAAATGGAAAGCACGTTGCGTATGCAGCCACGGGGCCCTTTTCCACTCCTTTGCACCCCACTGTAGTTACACCTGCCAACTTGATGTAAAACACTGCAAGTACAAGGAGAATCATGCCTGGCCTTGCAGAGCTCTGAATGACTACCTTAAGGTCAAGGCACTGGTGAAGCAAGTCTGAATAATTTTTCCCCCACTTCAGCCATTAAATGCTTCCCTTTGGTTTAGATAGCAAGGCACAGAGGGAAATCAAACCTTCAGCACTGTGTAACGTGCCCAGCTCTGCCTACTGCTGCTTTGCAGTGCCAGTTGGATGGTGTAGCACAAAAACATATTCAGCACAAACACGGAAACAGAAAGAATAGCAGATGCACAAACATTTACAGGTATGAAGTACTTTTCACTCAGGTGTTGTTGTGCCCTTATTTAGCCTTTAAGCCCACAAAATTAAAACCAGACTTTTTCAATAGCTCTGAATCTGTACTGCTAGTGTATTACATAACTTCTAAAAGCTCTGCCTGTAAAACATGACTGAAAAATGAATGCAACGAAACCCAAACAAACCCCAGCCTCACTCCCAGAATCACCCTGTCCTTTACATTCTGGAATTCTTTAGTGGTTAAAGTCATACTTCAGTTGAATTCCCAGTGTTTGGGTAAAATTTATGATACAGCAGCCAAGTAATTTATATTCTTATTTGGAATGGGCTTTCTAAATTTTACTTTGCTACAGATGCCAGCCTCTATACTATATTCTGTCATTTGCCAGTGAAAGCTTTTCTTTAGAGTTAAGACATTCAGATGAATCACGTTTTCTTTGCATCTTTTTTAAATGAAAGGTTTCCTTGTCTCTGTAATTCCCACTCCCCACCCTCCAGTTTCTGTTGCTTTCACTGTACAGAGCCAAACTGTGATATTTATTCCCCTACTTAACAATGACTAGTTCAACATATCAGTGAAAGCCCTTCTGAAATCAATGAGACTTTTTATGGACTATGGAAACACTCATTGTGAGCAGGAGTGTTTCAGTCTGGCCTGAAGAAAGATCCAAGATGACCTAAGTTGAAATGAATACAGTTACTCACCACTATAATACACATGTTACAGAGAAGAAACCTGGGCAGATGGAAAACCATTTCAATAGCTACCGAATATTTTGACCCTCTAAAGCAGGTAACAAGGGACCCTAGGAGTTCTGAAATCAAAGCATTACTGTCTTGACACTAATTCCATAAAAATCAATGAAAGAAGTAACTTTTTACATTTCTAAAAAGACTTTTGTTCTAGAATTCAAATAGATGTTAAAACACAGTAGATGTTACAGCATTCCTAGGAAGTATTATTCCCATCTTTCAGATGAGATAATGGAGACATGAAAAGGTTAAAATGATCTGGGTGCTGGTCATGGAAGAAACCTGCAAACTGATGCAGCCGGATGTCATTTCATTCTAAGTTCAGGCATTTACTAAAAGGTAATTTACCATATTCCAAATCAAAATCAAACTGCGTAAGTAACGATATGCTGGGTTTCCAGCTTGTAGCTCACATGCAGCTCATGATTCTTAGCCCACGATACTTGATGAGGGATTGTCTTTGTTCTGTTTGTACAGCTCCAGGCATAACAGTGTCCTGATCTAACACAGAGGCTCCTGGATTAGTGAAAACTAGGAGTATTTGCAGCAGGATCAGTCATTTACTGTATTTACCTAGGGTGTACCATAACTGAATGCTTGATCTTGCTAAGAACAGGATGGGCATCAAAAATATAAAACATAGAATGAAGTTATGGTTCTTAAAAAAAAAAAATCAGATGTGACGATACAAATACACAACAGCTTCTGCTCTTGTGAGGTGCAGTAAATTACAAGTATAAGTATCGAAGGCAGTGTTATAATGGGGAAAGCTGTCAGCAAACAGACACAGAACAGTGAAAGATGAAATAGCCTTCCCCAAATTATGCAGTCTCCTAGAAGTTTCACATCCAATATGATACAGGTTACAGTGAAGGTCTGATACAATCAGTATTTTTGTGTATGTGGTGCTGGTTTTTTTTAAATACTTCCTACAATGGTTCCTGAAACACCACTCAACAGGCTTATTACAGCTATTTAATTCAGAAATTCTCAGCTTCTATAAGAAGCCACAAAGCCACCCAACCTGCCTCTGAAAAATGAAGTTACCTAAGGACGACATATGCCTCAGCATCTGCAGATTGCCATGCAACACAGGCATCAAACCTGGTTTGCCAAGGCCAAGAGAGGCAGTAGCCTTCTTTTTGGCCCACCTGCTACCTTGTTAGGCTATTATCATTGAATATGCTGAATGATTATGTAGAGATAATTTTATGCTTCACCAAGTATACAATGCAATTAACATTTTAAAGGCGCTTGGTACACGTCTAATCTTACTGCTGTCTTCGTATTTTTTCCCTGTTCCCATATTTACTGATATTCATTTATTTGTTTTTGCCTCAGCCTGTGCTGAGCTATCAAATCTCTCCTTTCAAGTCAGCATAAATCAACAGCAGGCTCAGTGGCAGGGAGTAGGCACACTGGTAGGAAGTGAAGGGTGGGCTGGACTTGGTTGTAAATATCACTATGAAACGGAAACATCATCCACAGACGTTATCACATTAATAATTCTGGACTGGATTCTGGGAGAGAGAAGGAATGGAGAAATTTTGACCTAACACACTCCAAAGGGCTTTGTGCTCAGCACAGCTGGAATATTCTCATCTGATCTCACACACCTAATGCAGCCAGAAGCACACCTGAACCTCCAAGTAAGATACGTTGGTTAGTATTGTGCTGGATAAAGGAAGAAATAAAGACGACAGATCTCCTCGTGCTCAGAGCTGAAGGGGGTGGCTTTGATTGCAGCAACAATGGGAGAGTGACAGTGCTGATGTTTGTACAGCCAAAACAGGCGGAAAGGGCTTCTCCTGTTGCCACGCATGGCACAGACACAGCCTGGCTGTCAACCTTTGGCTTTGCTTCTCTCCCAGTCTCTTCACATCTTGGCTGTTTTGCCTTTCGCACGCATGAAATCATGGATACTTTCCAAGAGAGATGCTGAGGGCATAAAACACTCACCACCCCCAAGTGTCTGGAAGGAAAATGGAGATTTTCCTCAGGTATCTCTAGGCAATTTGCTTTTTCTTCTGACGTTTCTGCTTTTCTGCACATCCCAATTGCTTCCCCTAGTCAAAGTGCTATTTTTCCTGTTTGCTCCAAACAGTTTTCGGTGCCCTATGTGCTAAAAGGAACAGCACAAGTTCTCTGGCAGGTGGGATACAACCTGACACCAAGTCACAATAACACCTATGTAGTAACAAAGCTCAACCTTTATGTGAGATGGGAGGTATTTGTGTAGAGAGCTCCGCTAGCATGCAGAGTCCCAGCACAAAGACACCTTAATGTTTTCAAAGTGTAAAACCTTTGCACTTGTCTTGCATCCAAAACAAGAGACAACATATGGGCTGACTCCGATTAATGCACAAAAATGTTAAGTATCATCTGTTTTAAAAGACAAAAGGTGGTTAAAATTTATAGGGAAGTTGGGTAACCCCAAACCTCCCATCAATATCCCCTTCTCTGTGGAAGTGAATGGAGCAGGCTTCCCCATACACAAGCACCACAGGAGGGACTGCCATCCTGCACAGCCACAGGCACTTTATGGCAGTAATTGGCTAGTGGAAGCAAAGGAATTCATTTGTACACGTATAAATGCAGCATTAGGAATGTGCAGTAGCATGCAAAGCAGTCATTTCAATTTTAGTTGTTTATGTACCTCTTGTAAAAATAATCATTTATGGTCATTATAAACCTGTTCCAATGTAAATCAAATGAACGAATCAGTATATTATTGCTGTCTCCTTTGGTCTAGTTTATTTGGCAGCTGGGCCTGCTAGCACTGTCAGGAACCAAGGTTGTCAGTCACGCCACAACTAAAAAGGGCATTAAAAAGAGGTGAACACAACACTGAAGTTGAATACTTGAAACGAGTGGCTGCTCATCCCTCTGCGTGCAGAGGCAAAAAAGAAGGCTGAGCGTAGGGCTGTTCGTAGGCTCGGCTGCAGGTGCACAGACCTGCGAGGGACGCTGCTGGTGGGAGGGCAAGGCTTGCTGTCCGGCCTCCCTGCCCTCCTTTCCCCTGGCAAGCAATGCGGGGGTGCCCGTGCTGCACTCGGTCCCTCCCGCACATGAGTAGGGGCTGTGTACCCCATGCTGCCTCTGATGAAGAGCCCTGAAGCCTCAAGACCTTCACCTGTCGGACAGAGTGGAAGCGCACCTCATGGCAAGCAGTGGTTGGGCTGCGTCACAACAGGGATAAGGATCTGGATGGCTGCACGCCGTACAGAATGGTTAAGTGCTTTTTTTTGACTCCAAAAGCAAAGGAATTAGAGAAGTTCACGTGATACCCAACGCCATCCCCTTATAATCTTCTGCTTATTTCATCCTAGGTGGCTGAGAAAGGACTTATTTTGGTGACAAAGTGGCAAACCAAAGAGAGGGGAAAAAGTGGGGAGCAATGCCTAAATCAAGAGAGGCTTGATGGAAAAAAAAATCTTTCCCTGGATACTTCTGACATCTCAGAATGAGTTACTTACTCTTATTTATACTGGAGAGGTGCCTGGAATAATGTGGGGAGAAATAAGGCCCTCTGACTTGCTCAAAGTTAAAAGTGTTGTTGAGAGGAAAGCTGAAGGCGCTTTTTTCTTGTACCCAGCAACTTCTCTATGCGGTCTGATGGGTATCACATTGTGTTATGTATGAGCACAAAAGACAGCAGAGAGGAGCCCAGTCCTTTAATAGAACCTCAAAAATAAAACAGTTTTGAAAGGAAATTTCCCCCCCCGCCCCTCTTGAAGTAGTCATCATATCTACTCAAAAACTACTCAAAAAGAGTCCCTGTGGGGAAATAAACCTTCAGAGCCCTCTAGTAAAAAGCTCCATCACATTTAATCCTTCTTGAAATATAACCTGAGGTGCCAAGCAGGAAAAGAATGGGGACAATGTAGAGGAGAAGCGCACATACTGAAACACCCCTGACAGCAACCCGGGGCTATGCCCCAGCACGATGAGTTGTCCTGCAGACAAACCTGGGTGGGTTGCAGTTTTCTGTGGGAATGTGCCACCAAGCAGAAAAACCTGAAACTGACCTTATTCAGAACCTCTACCTGCTACCTGCTTATTTACCTCTATCAGAGATGCAATTCTCACCTGAAATGCATTCCTGGCTCAGAAATGAATGTGTTTGTAAAAGCAGACAGAGTACCTCTCATTTTTATCACCTCTAAGAAAAGCTGTTATGAGATCCCGCAGTTCTCTGTATTCCCTCGGCAACATTCTGCACAGTGGCATTTCCTGCTCAGCTTCCAGCTCAAAACGAATACGGACAGGTATTTGCTCTCATAATTACCATTTGATAGTAGGGATTACATTCTGTCCTCAATCTGCCATCTCCCTCTAGAGCAAACGTGGTTGGATGACTAGCATTCATTAAAAATGAACTTATCAGTATTTCTTTCGACTTGACATCAATTGTTTCCTCCCTGGCAGTTCATATATACCTTTCTATTTGATAGGATATAACAACTCACATCGGCATTATTAATAATAGTGTCACCAAACCTCAGAGATTAATGGGATGTGATCTGTAATTGCCACAGCAGAAGACAACGCACACGGCACCAACTGCTCAGCGTAACGTTGGACTCTCGACCCCCAAGTGGGAAACGGTACTGTACACATCATCACACACCGCAGGAGCGCTGAGAGCTGAGGGTGAGACAGGTAAGAGGCTGACAAGCCGTGCTGCTCCCTTCCTCCCTTGTTACTATTCCCGTGTGGTGGGCTGACCTTGGCTGCACAGCAGGTGCCCACCAAGCCGCTCTATTGCTCCCCTCCTCAGCAAGACAGAGGGGGAGGAAAAAAAGATGGAAGCGAAACTTGTGGGTGAAGATAAAGGCAGTTTAATAAAGCCCAAGCAAAGGCCATGCGAAAGGCAAAGGAAAACAAAAAGACTAATTCTGTACTTCCCATCAGCAGGCAATGTCTGGCCGCTTCCCAGGAAATAGGGCTTCAGTACGTGTAGCAGTTGCTCCCCAAGACAAATGTCATAAATAACGAATGCCTCCCCTTTCTCTTAGCTTTTATTGCTGAGCAGATGCCATATGGTGTGGAATATCCCTTTGGTCATATATGGTGTGGAATATTCCTTTGGTCATTTTGGGTCAGCTGTCCTGGCTATGTCCCCTCCCAAGATCTTGGCCACCCTCAGCAAACTGGTGGCAGGAGTAGGGAGGGAATGTTGGAGAGACAGTCTTGATGCTGTGCGAGCACTGCTCTTTGAGTGTTTTGAGCAGTTTTGGCTACTGTTACGTTGTGTTATCAACACCTTTCTAGTTACCAATACAAAGCACAGCACTATGAGGGCTGCTACAGGGAAAATTAATCCCACCTCAGCCAGCCCCAATACACACTGCTATGATTTGACTGTAATTTCCCTTGAAGGGGAGCACTCCAGTCTTTCTCTTCTTGAGTCTTTGGGCCCAGAGGCGATGGGAAAAGAAGTCCTCTAAATTTGGATAGCAGAGTCTCTGGGCAATGCCTTTTCCCATGCTGGCTGGGAATCACAGAAAGGCCAGACCGTGAAGGATCTCTTAATGGATGCTGTGCAACAGAGCGGCTTACAAAACTGACACCTCTGACAGAAGGAGGCTATCACCCAGCATGGATGTGTCACCAAGGCCATACAACATATGCAAAAGGACTGTGAACCTGCTGTCCCTAGAAACACTTCTTGTCCCCCAAACACTTCCCTAGAAAAATCAGACTTCGAAGCAAAACACAGCAGCTCCCCAAAAGAAATGGCCTCCCTCACGTGCATCTCCTCCTGCCAGCTACAAAGAAAATCAGCCTTGCATGTAGTCACAGCTATTTCGAACCAAAAGTCAAACACCTGAAGGCACGTTTGAGGGAACACTCCTGTCCAGGCCCTTTATGGAAGACTGTATTGAGACAGGGAGTCTGGGGGTCTGGATGGACCCCACTGTTGTGATCCAGTAATTAGTTGCTCTGCTTTGCTAAATGATTAAACAGGATCACAAAGATCAAGTCAAAACTCTTCCAACTGATGTGGTGAACATTTCAACTAAGACTACAGGAGACATGCTGTGTCTCACTGGTGTCTAACAGTGACCCATAGGTAGTTCTTATGTTTGTGGATTGCGGGGGGCAAGACGAGAATCACAGAGCCTCTGGCTCACCCAGGGGCAGCTCCCAGGGTTCCAGACACAACCTGGCAAATCTGATCTCCTCTGAGTCCTGCTTCCAGTACTGTGGAAGGGAATTTATCTTCTTCACAAGGTTGCAGAGAGAATAAAATCACTTTGTAACTAATAGATGGATGTATTCCACAGTGACAAGTCTATACAGTTCTGCAAGCATCTCCTACTTCCTTTCCATAGGAAAGAGATTACTCCTGAGGAATTGTCACTGAAAGGTTTCCATGAATAAATCTAAGAAGTGTTCCTTTTCCTCCTTAAAAAATAAAACAGAGGAAGTACAGGAGAGATTCTGCATGTTTGATGATGACTGACTGGGGTCTTACTGAGCCTCCCCACAATTTTTGTGTGTGTTTGATCAAAGGGCTAGTTTTCTCAACTAATAGGGGGTAAATCCTCTATCTTTTCTGTTAAAAGTAATTCCATACATAGGGAGATGTAAGGAGGGATTCTTCAACACATATATCAAACTTGTGACAGAAAAATCCTATTTTCTAGCTATTTCATAAGCTTCAAGGGAATATGGAAAGTTTGGTACCTTGCAGTTTTTTAAAAAAATACAGTTAGCCTTGTATTACACAGGAAAACGTTGTTGCAGCATATTTACTATATGTAAGTAGACTTGCCAGTTGAAAAGTCTTATCTCTGGAATAATTACTTTCTAACTGAAAGCAAACATTCATCAACACACCAAAAACCTCATGAATTTGACTCTTTGTTATAAAAGACATCAAAGCAGTGATAAACTTGAATAAATGTACTAAGGCAATAGAAAACTCTTGCAAAATTTATTTTTCAGAGACTTGTTAATGTATTAAAAAAAAGGAAATAAAAGAAGGGTTGCATCTGCACTAAACTCAAAGAGAATTCCACCACATATTTACAAATATTGAGGGAAATGTTCCTTTACTGAAGTTGTCCAAGAGTTTATCTAAGCCACATTACTGAAGAAAGCATATTTTAATTAAATTCTTACTGCACCAAACTCTTCAAGTCAATCCTTACATTCTGTTAACATCAAAGAGATGCACTTCAATGCTTTGCCAAAAGCAGGGATGGTCTGCTCATTTTGGGACATAACTGCAATGAGTCAGCTGCTACCAAGTCATTGAAATTTCCTGACAGCTTGTCACAGTATTGGAGAGCCATTCAGAAATACGAGACCACTGGCTTTCACAGCTGGTTTGCAACTGGACAGCTCCTCTGGGGAGATGGCTGCAGCTTTTGATCTCTTGCATGTCTCTTGAGACATGAATGGCCATCAAGACTGCTTGCAACGCTTGTGTAAGGAGAAAGGTGCTCAGCACATGAGAGGTTATTTCAGCCTAGAGTTATGAGGTTGGGAGTGAAAACAGGTGTTTTAATTTCCTGTTGTGGATGAAACTTGGCCATGCCTCTGTATGGGAGCTGGGGAAACGATCCAAGAGATCCCATGTGGGAAGGAGATCATATAGGGCAACTGGCCATTAGCACCTGGCTTTCCTTCACATAGTTGGTATAAGCAACATCAGCAGCAAGGATGTGCCTATTTCGTATGAGCAAAGGAAAAGAAGAACAGGGAACAGGTTGCCCAGAGAAGCTGCGGATGCCTCATCCCTGGCAGTGTTCAAGGCCAGGCTGGATGGGGCTTTGAGCAACCTGATCTAGTGGGAGGTGTCCCTGCCCATGGCAGGGGGGTTGGAACTAGATGATCTTTAAGGTCCCTTCCAACCCAAACCATTCTATGATTCTAAGAATTAGACATTCATTTTAGGCTGAATCACCTGTTACTCGTTTCAAGACAGTTTTAAATGCTCACTGGGTTAAATGGAAAGACTCTTTCCACTTAGCTTTGAATGAAAGATTTTATGACTTTCTTAGATGCGAATACACAATTCCTAGGATTTTGGTATGCCCTCTTTTCAGACAGCCAATCCTTCTCTCCCTTGTTACCAACAAGATAACTGTTTTCTGCCATTCTGTGAGTTTGGACACTGGTTCACACACACACGACGGTTTGAACATGACTGTGATAGTACCAAAACCTTAAATCAGCACAGTACATGCTCAGAGTGGCTGAAGGGCATACACTTAGCATGCCTGATGCTTTCATACATATTCCTGTCTGGGATATGTGAGGTAGCAGTAAAGCCACCTGTCCTTTGAGGCATTGCCGCACAGCCAGCAAGGCTGACAGTCTCTGCATTTGTCAGGATTGGGCCCACATGTTTTTGAAACACAGCATGCCAACAAAATGTCTCTAA
Source organism: Tauraco erythrolophus (assembly GCF_009769465.1). NCBI lineage: Eukaryota > Metazoa > Chordata > Aves > Musophagiformes > Musophagidae > Tauraco > Tauraco erythrolophus. The sequence continues at coordinate 5,925,352 of NC_141475.1, forward strand.
CACATCACTCCTCGTTGCTGGTCTCTAGTGACCTAGAAAGCAGTAGTTCAGAGTTCAGACACAAATCTGGCAGAAAAGCAGTAGCTGACTCGACAAGCTGCCTTGGGAAACGGTGCCCTTTCGCACGCCCATACTGGCAGTTTTTGAGGTGAAGAAACTGTACGGCTCAGACAGGGCCACTATTGCTGTTTACTTTTATCATCACAAATACAAAGAAATATCACTTCAGTTGAAGAATTTGCCGAGAACACTCACCGCAATTTTCATAGCATCTACTTCAACTTAAAAGGTACCCTTTTCCACTTAACAGCACAGCAATGTGAAGTAATGGTCTGCGACTGCGGCAGCTTTCAGGTGAGCAAGAGCTCTCTCAAGTTCATAGCAATGTCCTCATCCTGGTGTCCTCCAAAGGTCTATTTTGTGTATGTTTCACTCTAGTAAAACATTTGGAATAACGGTTTAGTAGATTAATCATTTTTTTTTCCTTGATGTGGGATTCTTCACTGAGTGAATTTTTTCCCCATTATTTTCTTACAAAGATGACAGCACTCTGATAAACAGTCTGACTTTGTATAACTCATCAGGAGTTTCAGCAAACATCGTTTCAAACTTCTAATTCCTTCCTCTTAACCCCTGTAGTGCATTCAAACCAGTAACACCTGAACTATGGAAATCCAAGACCAGATTTTGGTTCACTAAGTTCTAATAACATCTCTTTGTACAACATTTATATACAAATCCTAAAACAGACACAGAGTATGTTATTTTAATGGTCTGAGGTCATATTACTGTAGGTGCATAGTTCACAGTTTACATGATCTTCTGACTGGCTTATGTCTCAAAATATGTGATACTGGCTAATTTTGTTTTATATGTCTGAGTTGGACTGGGGTAAAGGTCAGCTGGAGAAGACTTCCCAGGGCTAGGGATGCAGTTATGGTGGTGTGTAGTAAGTGGGGATGGACAGACAGAAAGCAGCAAGCGTGCAGAAATACAGCTTACACCTTGCGAACAGGGGCAAAGGAAAAATTGAACAGAGGGCACAAATATGGCATATAGGTGAAGGTACAGGAAGCCCAAAGCCCAGACAAGGAGCGATGTGCTTTCCCCACTCACCTCCAGTAGCAGGAACCATGGCAGAGAGAGCCCCAGGCAAGAAACAAGTGGCAGAGGCAGAAAAAAAACTGAGAAAGAAAACCCTGGGAAAGCATGTGGAACAGCACTGGGGTGAGAGAAGACGACCCAGAAAGCAAATGGGGGGACAAAAATGGAGAGAGGCAAAAAGAAAAAGGGGGACGAGAGAGCTGCCAGCAATAGGGCAACTGTTGTCAAAGAGTGGTAGCTGTGACAGACACACTTCAGCCTTTTGATCCAGTTAACAACATTTAGAGACTTGCCTTATGCAGGCAAAACTGGACACGGGGCCAGGACAGAAACACAGGGCCTGATTCTGCAAACCTGCCAAGTGCCCTCCCTGGGAAAGGGGTGGGCCGTGGGAAGAAGGCTGGTGGATCCCACCACACGCAGTCACTGGGCTGGGCTGCGTTTCACCTTAGTGCCAAGCTGACTCCCAAGAAGATGTGATGCTCTGCACCTCTGATGGATTAATGCTCTCCGAAACGCCAAGAAGACAGATTTTTCTTTATGATTTCATTATATTCCCTTTAGTCACTGGAAAGGGTCTGCTGTGGATTTGCTTGGATATTCCTGAAAATCCTATCTGCTGCTATAAAACCCCTTTGAAAATTTGGCCCAAACCACGGATTTGCATGCGTGCATTCTGGCCTTGAAGTTTGACAATGCTGACAAAGTTCCTCAGGATAGCATTGGGAGACCGGCTTAGCTTCAGTATTGCTGAGAACACTGGCTTAACTACGATAAGAACTTCCCCAGCCAAGATTTAAAAAAAAAAAAAAAAAAAATTACCTCCACCTCCCTGTATAATGTATGTTGAGGTACTTTGTGCCAAAAACTTTTCTGGAGTAATTCTGAAGCGGACAACCCAGTGCAACAATATTCCACATGCTGGCACTATCATTTCTGAGACTACTGTTAGGATCTGTGCAAACCAGTCTGCACCATTTAAACTCAAAAGAAGAGGAAAAGATAATATATTAGACAAGAGTTACATCCTTATGCGTTTGTCTGCAGAGAAGCAGGTAATGAAATTTTGTTTGCTTCCTATAAAAGAATTTTAGTACGATTCACTTAAGCCAATCTTTAAGACAATATAGAAAGCATTGCAAATAATTATATATCCAATACTATAAAAATTTTGCACGCACACACAAATACATGAGTGCACATATACACACAGACACACAAAGAAATTCATGTTTATCTTCAATAGATAAAAGTTAGTAGATCCCTAAAAGGTAGGAGACTGGTATTCCACAAGTGGATACTCTGGGTTTGCTATTTAATACCTGTAAAGATTTGCTACAGAATCCCTTTTTCTTTCCAGAAATCTTCATGCAAAGCACATTCAAGCCACCCGTTTAAAAAGAAACTGTCTACTTGAGATAAGCGGCTCCCTACACATTTATGCATTTATCAAATATGACTTAACCGAGAAAACAAAATGAAAAATCTATTAGCTGCAATTCAGAGTTGTGACTGCAGTGTAATGGCTTCATTATGAGCGGGATGATAAACATTCCCAACCCCAGGCTCTGTTTCAGAAGCAGCTACCAAACGCAAGCCTACATTTCAGCAGCAGCTCTCCTCTTTCTTCTGTTTTATACTCTCAGCAAGACAGCACACAGCGCCTGGCCATTAGGCAGGGCAGGGACCCCAGGTTGGAATTCCTGGGAGATGGATTCCCTCCTCTCTTCCTAAAAGATTTCCCCTGTAGCCTTGGAAAAATGAGCCATTTTCTCTGTCTCTCCATTCCCAGCCTGCATATGGGAGCACAGGTCCCGTGGGAGAAGAAATGCAGAGGAGGGCTATGAGACCCTCTTTTATTACAGCAACAGGCCATGCTAATATCTTCAGACTGTAAGGATCTGTGCCATAATATAACAGCAATCCTTATTTTCTAAGAATTTTCATTAGTCCCCATAAGGGGCCTGAAGAGATATTGCCATGGTTAGGGGAAGCGGAGCTGTTTACTGTGGACTCTTGAGAAATTAGAGAGCTGTGCTTCATTAGACTATGATATGGCCCAGTGCAGAGAGGATCAATATCCATCTCTTCACCCCCGGCCCTGTGGCTCACTGTTCACACACACGCCAACACCAAGTACAGGGCCAGAGCCTGATTTGTCTGAGCAATGTACTCCTCCAGTTTCAGAAGCAGCAGCTGAAGAGGCAGCTCTTGTTTGAAGAATACATTTAGAGTGAGGTGCAAAAATACATGTAGTGTTTAGCTGCCTTACCTGCACTCAGATTGAGTTTGACTTGAATTAACTGCTTAAAAATCCCAATATGAATTTACTAATGTGTTTGCCTGTAAATGAGAAGCTTTCACAGCAAACATGGGCAAGTTATTTACTATCCACATAGAGCTCAAATCAGACCTTTAATAGTAGCTAGAAGGCCAAGTCCTGGGCCAGAACACCACCAAGCTTATGTGATTTACAAATACAGAGTAAAACCTGCTCCTAATCTGAAGAGCAAATAGGGGATTTATTGAGAGAATGCCAGAGGGGCTGTGGTCATGCCTGCAAGGTCCTGCAGCCATCCTTGTGGAAGGTGATGAAAGTTCAGACTTGGTGCCCTAAAGCTTCTAGCCTGTCAGGACAAAAAGAGAAGACAAAAAAAAAAAAGGCAGAAGCTGCAGAAGGGACTTTAACCTGCACGGTCAGAACTGACCACGGAATAGATCAGGCTGCTTTAGGTAAGTATGGCATAGAAAGAGGCCAAGTTTAGACCCGGTCTGCCCAAGAGCACAGTGACAAATTAAGTAAAACCACATTCTCTTTGTCATCTTGTTGCTTTATGTTGTTCGTTAGATAAAAAACTGGGCCTGTCCTGGAGCAGTGCTCCCCCGGCACGGAACTCATGCTCAGGCTCAGGTGGCCACCTGCAGTTGCAGACACCCATATCTTAAAAATTATCTCAGTACAAAGATACTTTTCTTTCTTAGATTTAAAAAAAAAAAACCAACAACAAACACTTCTTATTTATTGTATGCAAAATGTGTATTATTTAAATTTATTTGCTTTATTATACACTTTCCATGACTGATCTTTTTGGAATATTCCATTTTTTTCCAGAATTATTTCCTCCAGTTCTCTCTATTCCTCATTGAAGTGTGGGGTCACTAACATCAGCCTGACATGTACGTGTTGGTTGGGCGCATTTGTACAGCGGGGTTACCTTTTCCAAAATTCCTAGTTCCTACCGCCCTGTGACTTGGGAAGCACAGCCCAGCGTGCTTGGTGAGGAGGAACACGGCATGTCTCACTAAGAAAAACTGATGCTTCATCCTTGTCATTAACTACATGCAATAATGCAACTGAAGACTGAGAAATCGAGCATTCAGAGATCAGGAAACAGACAGAAGCTGCAAAACTTAACATCCAGGCTGCAGTTTGGGCTTTTGCCATACACTACAGTTTCTGTCCAAGAGGGACTAAATGGGGGAAACAAATTTAAAAAAAAAATCTTTCAACAACACAGAAACAACAAATAGCTAAGGAAGTCCCTAGGATATAAACTTATGGAAATCAGGAGAATACACTGAGGGAATTATCAAGTGTACACACACAAGACTTTTGGCAGAGATGGAATAAAGACACAGTCAGATCTCTGACAAAGTTAAAACCACCCTTATATTCATATATTCCAATTCTAAGTTTTTAAACAAATTTCTATGTTTACCTTAAAACAATAATAACACAAAAAAAGGACTCCTACACATGCTTGTTTCACGAACTTGAACAATTTTGGGCCAGCTCTCCTGGAATTAAGGCCACCAAACTTTAGCCACATACTGGACAGAGGCCTCCTGAATGCCCTGCAGAACAGACCTTCAAAATTAGTTGACACCTTCAGGTAGCATAAGATGAACTCTCAGAATTTCAGTTCTATTAAACACCTCTTAACTACTTGGCACTAGCAGAATTTTTTCCCGTTAAACTTAATTTATGCTAATTAAGTACTGCTTATGACTGTTCTCTATCATTAGGCAAAATCAGTTTTCTGGGAAAAGTCGTAATCAAGAGGCAACTTCATTTCAGAATATTCCAATTTTGAATAGCTTTCTGTAATAAAGTTCATTTATAGAGCAACTCACTACGAATCATTTTACAAATCTTATGTGTAGCAACAGTGGAAAACCCCTGCGTGTGCAGCAAAAGGCAGTGGCCAACCTGCCTGCAGGGCACTCCAGAAAGACAGAGGGAAGAGGGAACGGGTGGCCCTTTTCTGTGGACCACGAGACACCAGCAACAAGGAGCTTGTCTGTGCCAGAAAAAGGCTAAATGACACACTTGTTATCAGCATGCTTCCCCCCCAACCCCTTACGTATATCACAATAAAGACTTTCAAGGAGAGAAAGTAACAACGTGCAAGTTGTCTCCAGTACGAGGAGCACCAGGGGAGACAGCATGAAGGTGCGTGTTTGCGGATGCAAAAGGCGGCTGGGTCCGGAGCTGCCGCGGTGCTCGTGGACGAAAGCCAACAGGCAGGGCCACAACGGGCCCGCAAGACCCAGCCATCGTTTGGACCTTATGAGCTGACTCAAAGGAGATTCCCATGTTTTTGGAAAACGTATGAGACAACAGGCCGATGCTGAACAAAAAGTTAGGTGTGAGAACTGGGAAAGAGGAGATCTCGGAAGGAAAGCCTCAGACCAAGTTTGGTTACGCTGGGCTCAACAAGGAGTTTGAGAATTCCCACTCAGCTACTGGTCTGGATGGGGAGGAAGGTTTGTGGGTTACCAGCACAAGGACAACTCTTGCTTTTGCCTGCATGGGTGAGGTAACCACTGCTTTTAGTGGGAGCCCCACTAAGCCAAAGCCGATCGCCTGGGGAAATCCCACCCGTGCTGTTTCCGACCACCCGCACAGGACACTGCACTAGTTATTTATCTTTTAAAATAATAGTGCCCTGTGGAGTAGCTGTGGTGCTCTTCAGAGTAAAATTCCGCCTTTCCATAAGTGACTTAGAAGTCTTTTAAGAGTTTATATTCTATATATGCCTAATAATGGGCAGCTACAACTTTAAATTCAAGCGTCTCAGCAGCTGAATTGTCCCCAACCTTCCTTTTCCCTGTAAGTTCAGAGTCATCTCAGTGATCCAGAGCATGCAGGAATACAGTATTCCAACTCATTGTCCAGTCAATAAAGTGAAAAATGCCATTCCTGTTTTAGCAGATGGCAGCAGAAATGCAATACAAGGAGCAAGAACACTAATATAGAAATCAATACCTATTACAGTTTAAATCACATTGCAGTCCTGAAACGATAATAGCAATCCTTTAAAAGCTAATGCTGATCCTGTTTGTATTAGAAATCGGTTCAATGTGTTTCAGGTTTTAATTCTGTTACAAAAATAATTACCTTTTAACCCAGACCCTCCAACCCCAGACCCCTCCTCCTTCCCCAGACACTGTTCCCACAAAGGAAAACAAACCGACCAGCAAAAAAAGCCCCCAAACAAACAAACCTAACCTCTTCCTTCCTCACCAAGAATAAGGGGAAAGGATTTTAGAATGGAGATGGCTGGGAATTCCCACGGCACACGTGGCATGGTAAGTGCAGAGGGATTATTCAGGCAGCTCACTCTATTGCTGTGCAAAGCCTTTCTGGACAGCTACTAAATATCAAGAAGAAGAAAGAAAACGAGCCTTTAGAAACTGCTGACAGAGCAAATGCTGCTGTCTTTGAGTAAAACCATAGTCTTTTTAGGCTAGAAAACTATCTTTCTGATATAATCAGCGAGCTACGTGCACAGCAATGTTGGTAAACCCGTGCTCTGCTTGTTAATTGTCTGCATGCAGCCAGTGATTAGCACAAAGTAAAAGCTGTTCGATTAATCATTTATATGATAACTAGCAAAGAGGAAACATTGGGGAAAAAAACCCACCAGCCCCTGTGTGTGCTGCATCACCTCGTAAGCCAGCTCACAGGGGAACAGGTCATGTTCCTGCAGGGAGGAAGCTCACAGCCTGGCTGGAGCATCCCGGCAGGCCGTGACCTAAGCATGAGCTTGGGAAGTAGCTTTACGGCTACAAGGACTAGAGCGCTTTGGGCATCTAGCGGGGGAAAACCAAATAAATGATATTACCACTGCGTTCATTGCCGCTACTGCCAGCAAAATCCTACTTTCAGCATTGGCGTTCACACATCAAGGGAGAACTTGATAAATTGGATATGGCTATAAGTCGTGAGATTGATTAAAGGATGGGAAAACACATCTTACAGTGACAGTCTCAAGGAGTTCAATTTATTTAGCTTATCAAAGAGAAGGTTAAGGCAAACCTGATCACTAAGTAAATACTTGGGGAAAGGGAAACTGATAAGAGGAGGCTTTTCATCACAGCAAAGGTGCAACAGTCCCATAGGCAGAACATGAAACCAAATATAGGCTGGCAAAAGCCACACACTTTTAATGAGAGGAATGAACCACTGGAGGAATTGCTGATAATTTAAAAAGTATAAATGGATGGTTCTTTAAAAGATATGCTACACCACAAAGTGAAATCCAGGCCAGCTCCCAAATTTGAAAAAAAAAAAGTCTAGAATAAAGGATAAATTTTGATTAGCCGTTTGATTTTTCATTTTCTCTGTTTCTCAGCATTCAAGAAAAGTTGTTTGATTCAATAAAACCTCAATGTCATATACGTTGCTTCTAGCTCATTCTGCCTCTCCAAAACCTATTCCTTTCTACTTTTGAGTACAAAAGAGTAGGTCTTTATTTGCAAGAATTTGTATCAGTGTCCCTAATGGTACACATTTTCCTATACATTCTTGCATCTCTGTCAACACCTGCCCCCACTTTGTGTTTCATTGAGCAGTCCTTTACTCATCCCACTGAACGGCAACTCTGGAGCTCCCCTTGCCCAAGCCCCGTTTGGTCCCTGGGTCACAGCATAGGTTGCTCCTACCCCAGCCTTGATCATCCCTCCTCTCACCTACTCCCTTTAGCTGTTTTCTCTCAGACCTGGAGGAGCAGAGCTTCAGGTTCCCTCGTTGCACTTTCAGGCCTATGGAAGAAAGTTCCTGGCAACTCTCACCTGGGCTACTTCAGTGCTACAGACAAAGGAAGAAGAAAGAGGAAGAGAAAGAGAGGAAAATAGTGGTGGTGGTGGTGAAATCTAAGTTTTTCTCCTCCAGAAAGTCAATAGGACATATCCTGGGAGGTGGGTTCATCTGGCTGCCCCACTCCTCCTTTCCTGTGCTGGGCACTCCTACATCCTTCCACTTGTCCCCCAGATGCTGTGGGGACGTGACAGGGCAGAGCAGCCTTTCACAGCAAGGTGGCTGCAAGTCAGGCCCCCCTCACAACATATACCTTTCAATGTCCCTGTTGTCCTTCATCAGGATTTCCAATTTCCCAAGTTCTCTCTCATTTTTGCTGATTTCCAGCCCTGGAAACCAGGGTTACCCCTGGTTTGCCTCTTGCCCGCAGGTTGGGGAACAGTAAACCTGCACTTCCCTTCAGCTTCATTCCTGGCTTTAACTGCACTGACCCCAGGGGTCCTACCACCTCCCTGGGGGCTCCTGGAAAGAATCAATGCCCCAACCCAGTCATTTGTTCCTTTTTGCCTGCCCAAAACCACTGCCTTTTTTTGCATGTCCGCACTCACACTGAGGCTAGCAGGGCCCAGGTCCTCTCCCTCTGACTGCTTTGGGCTTCTTCTGTCTCTTTTCCTCCTCACCTCTCCCTGCTCCATTTCACACCAGGGAAGCGCTCTGCTTCCTCACTACTGCTTCTCAAGGATGAATCTTCAAGTTCAGCCACAGAAAGATGAACCTTCAAGATCAGTCAACTCAAACACATGGGCAGGCAAGGTCTGAATCTCCATCCCATGGAGAAGCCCTTCCACCTGTGACAACCCACTATTTCTTGCAGTCAGGAGCAGCAAGCAAAGAAGAGAAGAGCTTGTCAAACACCAATGAATGAAAGCTTTTTACACGAAAAAACCAAGTCAACAGAATGTGTAGATACCAATGACACCCTCTAAGCAAGCCCTCAGCTACGTAGACGAGCTGCTGACCTGCTGCCAGCCAGCCTGGGTTTGTGCCAGTCCCAGCGAGGCAGCAAACAAGCTGCCCTACTCGCTGCCTTGCACCCAGCAGCGCCAGCCGCTGAGCCTCCCTCTTGGCAATCGGATTTGGGACCTTTCAGAAGCACTGAAACGCTTTCACCGTCTGGTGTTTGCGAAATATTTTGGAACTGCAGACCAATTAAGTGTTTTGTTTGCCCTACTTGGGATGACAGGAGTATCAAGAACATTATTATCACTCCTGCTGTTTTGCCTGCCGGGAATCCTTCCTCCTGGCCATGCTCACTGTGCTAGGCAGGCTGGTGACCAGCTCCTGTCTTCACTCTTTTAACCATTTCTGTGACTCAGGGAATGACTCTGTGTTTATTCATGAGAGATGCAACATATTTATTCATTTTACCCTCTGTTTATTTTTAATTGAATGACCTGTCCCTATTTGCTAAAATAATTCTCTCGGAACAAAACCACTGGCCCAGGAGGCCACCTCCTGCCCAGGGCACAGCTGAGCTCCAAACATCTCGTGAACAAGAGCACAGGTTCAGATCACTGCCAAGAGCGCTGGTGCCACATAAAAGCCCTCGTCCTCAGCTTCTCTTGCTGCCAGCGCTGTTTGCTGGAACGGGAGTTACTACAGTTGAGTAAACCTGTTTTTTGGGGCAGAGTCCAGTTTTTCCCTCAGTGTTTGTCCGGTGCTGTGACCCGTGACTGCAGCTCCTGCATTGTGCAGTGACAGTACTGACAGCGTTACAGCCACGAGTCCAAAACGTTTTGTCCACAATACGCTTCACAGCAGAGATCTGAGAAACAAGTAGTTCCTAATACATATAACTTTGTGTACATTTTGCGGGTTTTATATTCATTGATTTTAAAAAACTAACAAAGTGTCATTATTAATAAAGTCCAAACTTATTTGCTGCAATCTTAGCCTCACTGCAGTTCGTGGGAATTCTGGGTTTAACTTCCTATTTTCTTTTCTTTATCGTGATTCTCACACAGGAGCAGCTGAGATCAGTCAGCTACGAAACTAACACAGCAACTTATACATCAGCTTTAGTAGCCTTTGGATCAAGACCACAAATGATGATTTTTAAGAAATCTTGACAAGCACCATACAAGTAAACCAAACAAAATGGCTAATAGGCTACATATATCACTTGGTATAATAAACCTTTGCTGATTTATTATGTTTTTAATTCTTGCAATATGCAAAAAGGTTAAATTAATCATTTCTGTAGAGGCACACTAATATTGGGCTCCAATGACATCTCTGCAGCGCAGTTTGCCTGGAGGACTAATAAAAACTGATCATTAAAACAACTGGATTTGGCTTTGATTAGAATCACCATAGGATAAAATGAATTACAAAGAAGAATGGGTAAAGTAAATGAAATAGACAGATACTAGTGAATACTGTACATTAATATTTACAAAGGAATTAGAGAGGATAAAAACTTTTAATATGGTCAGCAATGAGGTGTGAAATGCACCATATTAACAGGTTACTCACTGCTATGCCAGAATATAAAACAATGTGATAAGGTGCAATCAGAGGTCATTTCCATCCTTCTGCACTTAATTACACTCTACCCCGTTTGGAAACACAAACAAAGCTTTTAAACAGAATCACACAAAATAATTATATATACATGCATGAAAAATAAAATACTTTGTTAATCATACTAGACTGATTCACCACTGGCTCCCACCATGACTGCTCCTATCTCATTTTTCTGTACATACCATTTCACAGGCAAATCTGTTTTTCCTCTGCAAAGCGGAAAATTTCTTCTTGAAAAATTAACAACTGTTTCTCTAGCACAAGTGGCAAAATATTTAATAAAGATCAAACACTGATTGCTCTTTTCTTAATTTTATTTAAATTACCAGTTCCCCCTTCTCCCTTCCAGATTAGTCCCACTAATATCTAGAGGCAGAGAACACTGTGATTTACATTGACTAGCTCTTTACAAAGGACATGTTACTGGTTTGCATATACCATGCTGTCAATCCAACACTAGAAAGAGAGGGTGGAAAACCACTTGCTTTATAAGATTCATAGATTCATAGATTTCTAGGTTGGAAAAGACCTTAGAGATCATCCAGTCCAACCATCCCTAATCCCCATTAAACCATATCCTCAAGTAGATCATCCACCCTATTCTTAAACACATCCAGGGACGGGGACTCAACCACCTCCCTGGGCAGCCTATTCCAGTGGCTGACAACCCTTTCAGAGAAGAAATACTTCCTAACATCCAACCTGAATCTCCCCTGACTAAGCTTATGCCCATTTCCTCTTGTTCTATCACCCATCACTAATGTAAAGAGCCCTTCCCCCACCTCCCCACCATCTTTTCTCAAGTATTTATAGGCTGTAATCAGGTCTCCCCTCAGCCTCCTCTTCTCCAGGCTAAGCAGCCCCAACTCCCTCAGCCGCTCCTCATAAGTTTTATTTTCCAGCCCCTTGACCAGTTTAGTCGCCAACTAACCTATCCTGTTAACTACCTGCAATGAAATGGCTCTAGAGTTCCTCACTCAAATTTAGGATCTCATTATGTAACCTCCAGAAGTCACATTTTACAAAAAAACCCAATAGTTTCAATGATGTCAGTACAGCTAAGCTTTAGAAGAAGGAATACTTACACCATGAAATATTTACAGTATTAGAGGGTCAGGGATGCACAACGCGATTAGTTTTCTTGGGTGCCTTGTACAGCTCTGAAGGTGCCTCCAGAAGGTAATTCTAAGCCAGGACCTAACTCAGGAGCTCTGAATTACCTTTGGGAGTGGAGATTGTTCCACCATTCGCTGTCTACCCAGGATGTCTAGGGAGCAACGCTTTCCTCAAATAGGCAGTGAGAACAGGTCTTTAACGCATCAAAACGAAAAACAAGGAATTTCACATGTGACTGTACGCTGGTAACTCTCAGAAATGCCACTGACTGAACACTCTCCTTATGAAAAAGCAGCTGAATCAAATTGTGAAAAAAGAGCTACTTCTTTTTAGACTTCTTGAGCCCTGATGCACTACATTAAGTTTTCAAACCACAAACGTAACTTTGCTTAACTCTGAATCTAGGATAAAAAAAAAAAAAAAAAAGGACAAATGCCTCTTCTCTGAGGCAGGTCATTTTCAACAGGCGTTAGCCAAAAGTGTAAGATGGAGCCGAAGCTCGTGAGCAGTAGTAGCATTATTACCTCCTTCCCATCACACCACTAACAAAGAAGTAATGAGGTTTGGGGTTTGTTTCCTGCCTGCCCCCACCTCGCTTCTCCTGGCGAGATACCTGAAACAGCTCATCAAGGAAAATCAAAACTAGCAGTGGTCAACATCTCAGGAAAAAAAACACCTAAATATCAATGTAATAAGCATAACTCCTGCTGTCAGTGCCACTGAATCCACATCCATCAGGCCCTAGCTTTTTGAGCCACCTGGGCATGCAGCTGAGCTGTGTGGCACGACCCAAAGGTTAGGGATCTGTGATCACTTCAGGCTAGGATTGGAAATAACTATAAGCCAAGAAGTATCTATTGATTAGCAAACAAAGGAAAACACACTGCAGAGCCTGTTTTCAGAAGGTCCCTTAAGATACACTGAAACTAGTATTTACATCCCTATTTTACACTGTTACTCAATACACAGCCTTGAAACCCACACCCACAATGGTCGCCAAAAAAGGCACCACCACACAGCTAAGGTGGTGGCTTCCCAAAAGGCCTAAGTCTCTTGGGTAGAGGTGACAAGTTTGGAAGCATTGTTCCTGGGGGCAGAGTAAGCCTGTGTCCCCACTGCCCTGTGCTTGCGTTGCGTCCCCCCAGGCAGTCCCCACTCGTGTCAGCGCACATGCCTGTGTGCCACTATGATAAACAGGATTAGAGAACTGAAGTTTTCACTCTAGATCAGTTCTTCAAACTTCAGCACATGCCCACACATGGAGAATAACAGAAGAGGAGGAACGGGGCAGGAATAAACAGGGAGGCGCTGACGCAGGCTGCCTTTTCAAAACCCTTCTACTCTTCATGCCTTGCTCCTGTTAGGAAAACAAACAGCTCACTGGTTCTGGAAACATGTCCAGGTCATGACACGGTTTGTTGGAGTGCAGACTCCCAAAACTCAGTTACGGCTCCAGGATGGCATGGCTGAGACAAAGGAAGTGGTCATCAAACAGAGCCCAAGAATTGCACAATGACACAGCCCATCCAGGCCAGGCAAGGACAGCACAGGGAGCTGAAAGAGACAGAGGAGCAGCTGACCCTGAGCCAGCGACAGGTACGATAAGATATGTAAAATATATTTGACAATATTTAATTGCTTAAGGTACGAGTCACAGATTGTTTTTCACTGTTCTTATATTTGGGTTCTACTTCCACATGTGCACCATTTGCAAAAAAATGACAATGGAGAGTAAGAGATGCTACCGATACAGTTATTTAGCAGCTAAGGAAGACAGAAGAAACGAGGAGAGAAAAACAGAGAAAGCACACACTGAGTTTCACTGAGGGATCTCTTGCTTCCTGTGATAGCAGCAGAAAAGATGAAACATTCATATTTTCCACAGCAAAGCAAAGACTCGCTTCAACAATAATAATCTACGTAGCACATCCTGCGTACAGCACAGCACGGTGTCAGCTCGGTGACAACAAACTAGATCATGAAGACAAGTGTCACGCTTGTGATGCAAACAACCTGCAAGATCGCGTTTGATGAAGCTTTAAAGTAGATAAGTACAACTAACGTCAGCTAATATTTTTATGGAAAATAGGTCTTGTCAAAAACAAAAAGCAAAGGAAATCCCCTGGTTTCTCTCCATAACAAGTCCATGTTTGATTGATAATGATCATTTCATCAATGTGATAAGTTAAAATTTTTATATGGGATTTGATTTAGTGCAGCATAATACTCTGGTTAAAAACACATTAATAAGCCAACTGAAAAAATTAAAGTGTTAGCTTGCCAAAGGGAGAATCATTAAAAGATGTTTCTAATGGGGTTTCCTAATGAATTGTTACTAGTCTCCCTATATTTTTCAACACTTTCATCCACGTTCTAGATACAAATAAATTAGCACTACTAAAAACCTACGGGTAAAATAGGTAAATAAGAAAAAAGGTGATTATACTGAGGAATACAGATCACCCATCTCCTTTAAAGAAAATACACTTTAACAGAACCAAATGTGACCTTATAAACATTTTAAACACGTTAATCATTGATCATCCTGATCAGCATTTTAAATCTACTGCAGTTCACTACCTCATCTGGCCTTCAAACAAGACCAGAAACACGGCACCTACTTGAAAAAGAGGCCGAATAAAGCAGAGTTTATGTTTGACTTTTAAAGCTTTTTTTTTTTTTTAACTCCATCGTTAAGCAAACAGACCCAGAGATAAGCAATTCCCAATAGCAAAGGAATTGTCACTGAAAGCAATATATGAGCCATGAAAAATATTATTGCAGTTTGCACTGTACATCGTAACACACACATTGTAAAAGGCCACAGTGATGTCTACTGAAGGAAATACTTCCCTTCTGCCTCTCATAACTTATTTCTGCCTTCTCTTGTGCCTTCTGCTCTTCCACGTTACTGCCAGTTGCGACACTTTAGCATCTGCATTTGCTGCCCCATAGGAGTATAATCCTGCATCCCTCTGCAATTCAATAGGCAACTTGAAGATGTCTCTTTCCCACTCCTTTAATTGTTCTAATCCTCTAACTACATGAGCTGACACTGTGTGGTTCATCATGAACTGTACAACTGTTCATCAGTTGTACTCTCTTGTCTGAAATGAGTATAATTAATAGTATTTGGCCTGACTTGTTTGGGGATGACTGCTATGGAAACTGAAAACGCAGTAAGATTTTGAACCTGTCCCCTTCCTTTCCTCACCTAAACCATGTGTCAAGCCTCTCCTAATCCATCCTCCTCATCCATTACCTTGTACTTCTCCACGTTGTACCCTCAGAAGAGTGTCACTGAATTTACTGCTGTACATTTTACTTCTGAAAAAGGCCACGTACACATAAGCATGTGAACAATAAAAAGGCTCGATCACACAAGCTGGGGTTAGCTGACAGCCAGGTCTCCAGGGTGAATTTACACAAGCACATTTGCCTGATTCTACGATCTCATTTGCTCTCCTGGAAAACGTTAAGCACAAGGAATTATGCCGACCACAAAGCATTGTGTGAATGGAGGTCTGAGCAGGGAGGGCTTGTGCTTTCTTAATGAGCACCTGCTGAGAGATGCTGCCAATAGCCTGTGCAGATGACACCAGTCAGAAAAAGCCAGGTATTGACTGGTGCCTCCAGGGTGCAGGGGGAATTTTTCAGGGTCTCCTGAAGGCACAACCCACAGTAGTTCCTTGGAGACACGTGAGTTGCCAGCAATAATATTATCCCTGCAGTCCCAGTTACCCAGATCCACAGTGCTACAGAGCAGAACTAGCAAGAGGCTTTCCAGAAACAGAGGTGCAAACGAGCATCCCATTTACCAACTCTGTCACTTTAAAGGAGCTATAGATTAAATAAAGTCCGAGTCGCTGTTTCTGAGTAGGCACATTGTTGTGGGTAAGACACTTCCTACTGTGTTGACTTCTTAAATCTACCAGTGCCTGCTCAAAAAAGAGCTGAAACTGATTACACTCAATGTGCTAAATGTCACTTAGTCATGATATGTGAGGTTTCTTCCTGCTTCCCGTGGACTCGAAGAAAACAGACTGAGCTATAATTTTGTACCAGTGAGAGAAAGTTCGGTCACCGAAGGGCCGAGGAAACGTTGCCAAGCTGGTGAGGATGGCAGGAGGTGGAAAGAATGGGGAAAGGAAGAAATAATGCATACTTGAACTGTCATGAAAGCTTTAAGGAACTACATTTAAAAAACTCAGGAGATATTTTAGGGAGATTAAACACTTGGTAATGTGAGGCTTATATTAAAATTGTAGCCAGATTGGATAGTGGTATAAAACATATCACTGGAACCAGCATTTCCATATTGTGTGTTGTGAATTTTGCCTTGAGGGCAGAAGCAGCAAATGAAACGGGAGATTTCCACTCCCCCACCCCAGCTGAGTTTCATGTAGCTCTATCAGCAGGCTTACATATCAGAAGGCATACTGCAAAGGGGGTATTTTTAGCTGAATCAATCAGAAGCAGATAATTCAGCATTTTTTTAACTCTTCAACGATAAGATCTTAACCCGGGGAAGGTATTTTGAATTCCAGTCAAGTACCGTTTAATCTTGGTAAAATGCTGTGATATTAGGCACTGCAAGTAGCTCACTTGCAAAACGACAGTAGTATTTTATTAATATTGGTTGCAACAGTTCTCCGGGAGAAGCAGCTGTGAGGGACAGAGAATTGAAAAGAAGGAAAGGTAAGTGGGTTTCTTTGGAACGAACTCAAAGTTACTCCCACTCACTAGAGACAGGATGCCAGGTTGGCATTCCTCCTATTACCAGGCATACATAGAGACCGCCTCCTGAAGGGAAGCGAAGACTATTTCAACTGGGAGTTGTCAATCCAAATGGCAGAGCGCACACACCAACCTAGGGTGGGGCTCATTACTAAAATAGTTTCCTCTGCATGAGAGTTCATGATCAGGAGAAAATGAGGAATTTCATAGACAAGATGATGTCGTCAACATGAATTGAAGGCTTAGGAGAAAAAGAGCTGCATACGCTTAGGAAACCTTGAGTCTAAGAAGCCACTAGTATCTTGTGTGGCACAACATTAAGAACAGCAAGGCTGAAGCATCTTTCACCTCTGGCTGTAATCAGATAACTGCAAAGATGACGTGTGCTCAGGAGCCAGATATTCTAGCAAATATATGGTTTCCCTTACACTCGAGCATAAAAGAATAATAGCAACAAAAAAAAGACCATAAACAAGCTCCTCCGGATTAAGTTGACACTACTTGCAAATAACTAGTAATAAAATATCCAGATACTCTGGACTATTTTCCATGCCATTTATTGCACTTGGGAGAAAAAGAACACACACTGGGCACGTTCTTCATGGGTGGTGGGGGAGAGGGTTTAGCATGACAGCAATTACAGTAAAATTGCACAAAAGACTAATGGACATGCACCTCCTTGTGTGGAAAGCTCCAAAGCTGGAGAGCAGCTAGTAAAACAGCTTATTTAAACCTCAGACCCTTTTAAATACAGAAATGTTGATAATAATGATGAGGTAGCTGTTTTGGACCTGAGGAGAAGTTCTGTCAGCCCTTGACCTCTCTGAAAAACTGAATTCTGGTTACTTCTTCAACGATACCATGTCTGTTAACTGATCTGACTGCCCCCATGACTTAAATATGTTTGGTAGAACACTGTTAAAATAATACCTATTTCTATGCTAGCCTTGGGTTAAACACCTCACACTCCCCAAAAAACCTATCACCACACCAAGCAACCCCCCCCCAAAGTCAGGGCCCCTGTGC
The DNA here is from genome assembly GCF_009769465.1 of Tauraco erythrolophus. NCBI lineage: Eukaryota > Metazoa > Chordata > Aves > Musophagiformes > Musophagidae > Tauraco > Tauraco erythrolophus. The sequence goes on from NC_141475.1 coordinate 5,942,963, forward strand.
TGTAAACACTTTACCAGGTGGGTGAACTTCACCCCAACACTGCACAGGCCAGACAGGCAAAAAGGGGGAGTTATTACTCTGGGAAACACTATTTCCACTCATTGCAAGTTAAAGCTTTTCACTGTTTCACCTGTCACAGAAGCAGACGCTATGCTTTCTTCTTGACCCAGGTCAGAAGATGACCATGGTTCTGAATTAGACAGGAGAACTTTGGCCATACTGATGGGAGTTTCCCATTTCCCTGGGTGTCATCTTTAAAATTACTAACGTTTCAATGATCAAAAACTTTACAGAAACCACTCAAAGTGTCTTTTCCAACACAGAAGTAAAGATCACACTGGATTTTTTGACTAAGCTGTGAGCACTTGAGGCAGCCTTCACCAAAGACCTTTCTGTAGATAGCATTTTCTGACTTGGAGCAGTTCGTGACCCTTTGTTTACTGCTCACTCATTATCACTGATACTGGCAATACTGAGAGCCTTGTTATGAAGAGCTGGCCACAATCATCTTAAGATGTGCTTCAGGATGGGTTGTATGTTGTTGCAAACTTAAAAAATGGCAGTGGCCCATCTGAAGTAAGGCTAGATGTAATTATCATTGACTGAGAGTTAAATTGGATACAAAATGGTGTGAACTCTTTGGGACAAGGGTGGTTATGGTATGGGGGCAGTTTGCCACAACAGTTTCCTTGGACTGAGGTCTCTCACTTCAGCTCTCCTTCCTGAGAGCCCCTAGGACATGGCCTCCGTGCTGCCACGGCTTCACACTATTGGTGTGGGGGAGACGTGAAAAGCTGGACCATGGAATAAGGCAGGTGATGCACATCTGTCACACACTGCTGCATGTCAGGCCACAAAACGGAGAAAGACTGTTGTGCAAGAAGGCAAAATTTGTCCTGGGACACAGCCTGGCCAGTCGTTTGGGCACTACCACCTCCTGGCACCCAGGCACACAAAGTTTCTCCTCCACAATGGAGGAGCATGAGAGCAGATTATGTAAAGATACCCGAGTTACTGCAAAACAGGAAGCGTGGGCAGCAGCAATTGTCTCAACAAAGGAGAAGAGGCTTCACAAACCAGGGGAGCATGCCTGGGGAGAGGCACATGATGCCAGTGGTGCTGTAGGTATGCTGCCCTATCACCTGAGCTCAGAACACATGTGCTAGACCAGGTATCTTCACACAGTTTACGATCTTACCTTGAGATGAAAACACTATTGTATACTTGGGAGCTCTTGAAATCCCATCCAAACACCACCTAAATCAAGACTTGACATTTTTGCTCATGTCAGGAGACACATCCCTCCTGAACAAATGCATGCTCAAGATCAGAATTTCCTGTTTAACCCAGCTCAAGTCCTACTAACTCATTAAGAGAAGCACATACTTACCTTTAATAACCTTTCCTCTTGCTCAATCCTAAATTCAGATCCTTTTCACTTTCTTTCATAAGATATTTATCACGGTAAATTTCCCAAGTTTACATCTCATCCTTTTAAAGGTCAGAGTACAATGCTGTATTTATAGAAAAATCATAGTTATCAAAAGCTAACATATGGAATGTTCTGAATAGCAGGAGTCACGGTATTTATATCATATTTACTGGAAATGTGTTTGCAGCCTCATTCCTCTTGTACTGCTGGGTGATGCACTAACTTACAAATTAAACACTAACAGTGATGGCAACTGATTTACTAAATAGAAATTATAACGTTTCACTAAATTACAGCAGCACCTGCTGTTACATATCGGCATTTATGAGACCTGTATTGATGAATTTTAACGCTACAGTGTGTTAGAGATACCGACTAATAAGTTCTACACTCAAATCAATATAGCTCATGAAAATCAGTAAGAATTATTCTGCCATCTACTAGAGAGGTTTTCCACTGGTTGCAACATTTGCCTTCAAGGTTGTATAGTTGTGTCTACTAAATTCAGATCAAGAGAGGCAACAGGACACTCTAAATACACTCTCCTGTGAAAGCAAAGCTCAGTAGTGAAGTCATATTCTACTATGATTTACACTTTCTGTGATGTCTCTAACTCATTCTCATCTTCCACTGATTGATTAGAAGAGCAACTGTAAACCCCAGACCACTCTTATGTTTAATTTATGGCAGTAAAGCTGCCTCTGCTGCAACCTGTCCTTTCTCGCTTTGTGTTCTGATGGGAAACAATGGGCTTCTAAAACTGAACTGGCTCTTCAGCAAGTGATTTATTTCCTGAGATGCTGCAAATGCTGCTACTCTGCCAGCCTAATACAAGCTGATTGACCACCTAGAGCTGCCTCCCAACTTGTCTATCTGCACCGCTGCTCAGGTAAGCCAGCTTCTGTCAGAACATGTGAAACTTCATAAATGCAAAGGAAGAAAATAAATGAAACTCCAAAATAAACAGTTTGTGGGTTTTTTTTTGTTTGTTTGTTTTAAAAAAAGCTTGGCTTTTCCCCAAGAAAAAAATCATTAGGGGCTCAGGGTTGCATTGTGAGACCAAGTTTCTCCCTTTTGCCCTGTCACCCGTGCTCTGTGAACTATCTTAGGAAAAACAGGAAACACTTAGAGTGAGCGTCAACAGCACGTTGACATCACGGCACCTTTTGCCTCTAATCTGATCACATATCTTAACACGTGCTGCTGTCTGGTGGTTCTGCAGTGCCTTTAGCAAATAGATTGGTACTCAAAACCCAAATACCCCTATTGGGAGAGAAAATACTCCTTGATCACCCAGTTCAGAGGAATGGTTTGCTGGTGATACAGGGTAAGGACTCAGTGTTTCTGAGAATATAACAAATCCATGTCTTCCTCCGATTTCATGGGCTTTCTTTTGATCTGCCTGTGCCAGACTGCCAACTTTCACAAACACTGACAATCAGACTTGAATGTGCTCAGTACTTACTGGATTAGTTCTTAATTGTTATGCACTGGGCTTTTAACCTATTAAAAATCTGAACAAAGCAGAGAGAAGATAGTTGTTTTACAATCCTTGAAAATATACATTTGAAACCCAATAAGGCTATGTAATGTGAAGCTGCCTAACATGGACAGACAGAAAGACAGGTTTATGCAGTGTACTGTGGGAAGCAAACAACACAGTTCTCCCTGCAAAACCAACAGTCATCAGACGGAAATCTCATTTCAAGTCCTCTCCGCTGACTCCCTCCAAATGTGCCAGCCAAGGCTGTTAGAAGCACTCAAGACTGCAAGCCTACCAAGAAGTCTCATAACGATCACCTTATTAAACTATCATCTAGCATTGTAATTTTGTTATTTGGTGCCTAGACCATTTCTACTCAGGATTGTTTTTCAACACCTGTGGTAGTGGATCATTTACCTAGATGGCATTTTATTTCATTTTTACAATTCTAATCTAATCTGCGAGCTAACAGAATTGTTTTAGCTGTCATGAATTCAGAGGCACACAGAGAGCTTCATTAGAAATCAGCCTCCTGACTTTGCTGATGCTTTACGAAAAATTTTCAAAAAAAACCTGAGCGTTCCTCTAATCTCATTATAAATTCTTCAATTCTTTTCAGGTTGGACTGACTAAAGAGGACAGTGCTCCATTATCACAGAACATTTAAAATATGTATTTAAACACAAAACTATGCATAATCTTGTTTTATGCCAACATAAACCCAGATCTAAATCAAACTTCAGAATCGTAGATGGTTTCTCAAATTAATTAGTGTTTGAATTGAAGAAAACTAATCTCTTTATATAAAGTACCTGATTATGCAAATGATAGGTGCCAAGCCCTGCCAGACATCCTTACACCTATCACAGACTGGCGGGGACCTTGCCTCACCCTCAAACACCTGCCCTCAGCCTGCTGCTGCTGCCTCCACAGGGAATCCAGGAACACCCCAAGTCTTCTTAAAGACTTCATTCCCCTGGGGAGCTACACCACCTGCCCATGTCTGTGGTGACACTGGGTAGCCCTTTTTACAAGATGTCTTTTATTAGTCAAGCAGAATACAGTGAATTAAAGTCTTTAAGTAGAAAGGGAAAGGGAGGTACAGACTGGTGTGAGGATGCTGGCAGCCATCCCAAAATCAAAACCCTGATCTAAAATGCCTGTCACTCCCTCCAGTACCCCTCCTGGTCTTGTGCTTCTTAATTCCTAGCAAGTTTTTCAGTTTTGTGACTTTGCCTCTCTTTCCAAGCCCTTCCAGGCTCCCCAACTGGACAAACATGCTCTCCTCTCTCAAAGGCGAGCTCCTCCTTTCTGTCAAGGTGCACCATGGCATTGAAGTAAAAGGAGTAAACCAAGTCACTTCTGCTTTTTGGAAACTGGGGAGAGATATCTCCACCACCTCAAGACACCACAGGATGTATCCTCCTTGGATGTGCTGGGGAGCTGGAGCATTTGCTAAGCTTCTTAAACTGAAAAAAATAGTTTATGGATTTGCCATACCAAATAAAAAGTACCTTGTTTCATCTATTTAATCTTAAATAACAATAATCCACACTAAGGTAAAAAAAAGCCAAAATGTCTGAGACAGACAGCACAGGTACATATATTTATAAAAAAGTCACAACACAAAACAAAAAAATCACCCTTAGTCTAGTTACACTACAGTTACACCAGAAAAGTGCCTCTTGCCCTCGTTAAACTGAATTGCTGTTTCCCTCCTAACGAGACGACAATCACGACTCAAGGGCCTTTGCCTGCCCTCCCTTCTTCCTGGTGGGAGAGCTGAGCTCCTAGAGCCAGGCTCTGCGCACACGTTACTGATCCCAGCCCAGCCAGGCTTCCAGCTGGGTCTCTAACAAAGCCTGGGTTACTGAGCACAGCTCGCAGAGCCGCTGATTTACCTCTTGAACTTCCTGATATCATTGGATCTTCCAGCGAAGACTTGTGAAGGGAAGACAAGGGCAGATGATTATTAGCTCATGTGTTTTTCTCCCCTCGTTGCAGCTACCCGGGACCAGCAAGCACAGAAGCTGTAGGTCATTCCTTTTGCATCAACTCACTGACCGTCTTGAATCGGTTCGGATCCACAATACGGAAAGTGCCCTTCAACCCTACCTAATGCTCTTCCTCTGCCAAAGCAAAAAGCACCCCAAGAGGCGTTCGACGTTACCTGTTGAATTGCTGTAAAATGACAATTTCCCTCTTGTTATCTGTTCACAGGGGGTCTCCTGACAAAGCCCACTTGGGCAGGGTTAAGTAATTTCCGATGCCTCCCCTACGGCTGGTTCTGTGGAAACCCCGCCACACACCTGCAGTTAGCATTAATCACGGATGCCAGCCTGACTCCCACAGGCCTGGAAGTCTTTGGCAGCTTTATGAATTAATTCTTACAGCAGCGATCTCATTTCCAGGGAATGATTAAATATACTTTTTTTATTTTTTATTTTTTTTTTTAAGGAACAGAGGATCCAGCTTCTAACACAGGTGATAAAACTCTTATCTGCACCCATTTACCTCCCTAGCAGATTTGTCCTTACCATTATTATTTTTTTTTTTTTTTTTTTTAAGGCAAAGCTTAAATGTTTCTTCTAAGACATGGTTAGTCACATCTTTTCTACCGAGTATAGCCATTTGGTACTTCACAGGAACTCTCTAATCACCTCTGGGTTATAGGGAAAGGACATAGAGCTTTTTGCTTTTCTTTTAAAAAAACCAAAACCCACAACAAAAAAACAAAAACCCCAAAGTCCAGGAAAGCCATGTTGATATTTTGGGACCCCTTAGTTACTGTTCTCCCCCAGGACACTTCATATTTGAAATTATGAAGGGCTTGTGCCACTAGTGAATTTTCTTTTCAAGCAGTGACCTAGCTTACTTCCCTTTTTAATTATATTCTTCAGAGCTCAGGGTACCCAGAGGCACTTTTGACCAGGGCACATTTAAAGTTGCACAGATTCACAAGTTCTAGCCCATTTTTGAAAGGTGTTGTTTTGAAATCTCTTCTTAGTGGTTTAAAATAATCTGCAGCTTACTTTGATGTTATGTATTTTCTTCACTGAAATACAAAGACCTTCCATTTGGAAGAGAAAATTCATACCATCTTCTGTACCCCCCCAAAAGCAGGTGGCTGCTGTATGGGTGCTAGCAAGAGCAGCACTGCCCACACTGCCACTGTGGCCCTGGGAAGTGTGGGGCAGCCGTGCTGCTCTGCTCCACCCTCACACACCACACTGACGGCTTGTCCCAAGTAAGTGTGGGAGCTGCTTTATTTCCTTTTCATCCAGCAAGTCGCCAGGCAGCCTTACAGCCATTTTGCAGAAGTCTTTATCCTTTTATATCCTAACAGATTGGCCTCCTCCTTCTCCATGTGTATCAAGTAGGTGCGTTTTTAAGACACCTATGATATGGAGGGCAATGTGAGCCCCGCTCTGCACCTCTTCCCAGGCTACCCGTCCCAATTAGCTTCTCCTCTTCTTCTTCTTCCTCCTTTTTATGTTAGGGTGGCACATGGGATGGAGCCAGACAGGGAATAAGGACTACAATTAAACCTCACAGCTCGGAAAAGATGAGTCTTCGCACTTTTCCATTCCCTCCCTATCACCCTCAACTCATTACTGAAGTATTTTTCCTCATTCGTTAATTTGCATGTCAAGAGTCAGTGAAGAGCATACGCAACTGGGATGGCATCTTCTGAAAGGAAGCTGCAAATTCACATGTTTAGGCACATGAAAAGATCTGGCATCCAGATATCAAATTAATTGCCCTGCAACAACCAACTGGGACAACTCTGTACCTGTTTCCACATAACCCTGGCATTTGGTTCTTGCTCAGGAACAGAGAGATTTACGTTTTCCATTCAAAGCCTGGAGATTCCAGGCTGAGTCCGTTTTTTTCTTTCTGAAAACCTATTCACAATTCAACCTATATAACATTAAAATGAAAATGCACTTAAGACAAAAGAAAACCATTCTTTTCTTCTACACAAAGAACAAAGCACTGCAATGATTTATATTACCTGCTCCCTTCCAACATAAATATATGACTTACATGTGACTGAGAAAAACATTCCACCATTTTGGTGGATCAAGGAAGATAATTAACAGATAGGCTACTGCATATCTGTGCATAATCATCTGTTACTGCTAAGGCTACCAAGTCAGCATTAAGTGTCCAAAAATAACAGATTGCCTGTGGATTCTTCAAAATTCCCTATTGCCTCACAGAACAGGACCTTCTCTGGCTCCAACACACGACCCACTGGAGAGCTCAGCTACAACCACCAACCTGATGACTACAGGATCCTCTGACAGCTGTGCTGGCAGAACTCCCCCAAAGGATGCTCTATTTGCAAAGACAGTTATTCAGAAGTTGTTCCTTTCTGTTCAGGAACAGAGCATCCACATAACTCAGCTGCAGGGATCTGCTCCACTTTTACACACAGAAAACCTCAGGACAGTTGGGTCCTTCCCTCTGCAAGCATTTAGGGAAGTTCACTCTTATTTGTCAGAATGAACAGACCTACAAACAAACTAAAATAGCGTCCCATCTTGTACAGACACACACTGCAGCGATTAATGAAATCCTCATTTTCTCTAACCATCAAACATATGCGTGAAGAAAAATCCCATGGCATACATCTGAAGCCTATAAAAGCCAAGGTGGCTTCCTGATCCATCACGAGGGAATGCAGAAGGAATATAGAGGCAGGAAAAGAAAAAACAGATCTGACTTGTCCCTTTCCCATGCACCTGATGTTCACCCTCACTGCACGACCGCTCGCACACGGCACACTGTGGCCTGGCAGCCACCAGATCTCTGGGATCTTTCAGCATCACTCAGATTCATGCAGCCTGTCGCAGGCTTCACTTGATATGACTGTCTTTCAAAATATCCTCTGATTGAGGATAAATATGATATGACTGATGTGTTACACAACTGCTTGCGGACGTTATTTGTTAAAACTCATGAATAATAAAAAAAGTTAGCACAATGCTGTCGCATGTAACTCATTGTGGAATACAGTTTCAGGTTAGTTCTTAGGATCCAAGGTTATGTGTATGAATGGGGCTGAGTGTTCCCTTGTGCTTTTGTGTGTCTTGTAGGTGGGAGGCCGAGGGAACAGCAAGGTAGTTAGCCACTCAGAATCACAGAATGGTTTGGGTTGGAAGGGACCTTAAAGATCATCTAGTTCCAATCCCCCTGCCATGAGCAAGGACACCTTCCACTAGACTAGGCTGCTCAAAACTTTATCTGACCTCATCTTCAACACTTCCAGGGATAGGGCATCCACAGCTTCTCTGGGCAACCTGTTCCAGTGCCTCATCACGCTCAGAGAGAAGAATTTCTTCCTTAGATCTAATCTAGATCTACCCTCTTTCATTTTAAAGCCATTGCCCCTTGTCCTATCACTACACGTCCTTGTAAAAAGTTTCTTTCCAGCTTTCTTGTAGGCCCCCTTTAGGTACTGGAAGGCTGCTCAAAGGTCTTCCCAGAGCCTTCTCTTCTCCAGGCTGAACAACCCCAAACCCTCACAGCAGCATACTTTGAAACAACAAGGAACATCCATCTAACTGCTGGTAAAGCAGTGGGCAACCATACAAAGCATCTCAGCTGGCTGTGAAGCTGCCTAGTCCTCACAGCAGACCTGCCAGATCCACAGCTGTCTGGTGAAGGTGGTGCCAGGAACGTGCCTGTTGCTGGCACGATTTGGACTGAACCAGGGAAATGCTAAGCTGCATGAAAAGATGATTTTTTCCTTAAGCCAGGAAGGAGGAGGCATTCCCTCCCAGGGTGCCTTTCCTAACATGAGCGCCCTGCGGAGCAGCACGCCTTGCCCCCAGTATTCTTCTGGACAGCTGTTATTCATACACAGAATATTCCCTGTCTTACCAGTCATCCCCAAACTTATTAGCTGATCTCTTCTCTTTGTTAGTCTCTTTCGTAACCACGCAGGTATTTATTCACGTGGGAAAAGGCCTGTTTAATTCCACACCCATCAGCAGCGGGTTGCACTCACGGAGAAGCCAACGCTGGCGAGGCGCCCGTTAGCGCAGGAAGATGACGAAGTGGCCGCCCTGTTGGGACTAGCCGAGCGACACCGGCACAACCGACTGTGCCTCGGGGGATTAATGTTGTGTAACGCGTGTAACAAGATGAAGTACGCTCATTATTTTCAAAATTAGCATCAGAAAACAAAGTCTAGAGTTTCGATCTAGATTTATTTCTCATTTAAATCTTGCCCACTTTTTTTTTTCCCCTGAAAGAAGCCTGCAATATTTTGATTTAAATTATATTCATCAGTTAAATCGCTCATTTCAGGTATGACAGTAAAAGTGATGTGTTGTAAAATCCACTCCTCAGCTAACATTAGGGAATTTGATTTTAATGTGTGTGACTGAAACGGTGGCTGCTTTCTCTACATTTGCCTTTGAAAACACCTCCAAAAATAGTAAGACTAGAGAAATGCTGTGGTAAATGAAATTGCTTTCTCTGGACTGGTTTCTGGCAGACTTGGCTGCGTAAAGGGAAAGACACTGGTTTTTAGGAACTGTCCATGTTTATGAGAAGGCTAAATATAGACATGAAAAGGCATGCTGTTCCTGGACAAGGAAAGCAAGGATGTTTTCAGGAACAACTCGCATGGGATCTTACCCACTAACCTAGAAAAATAAATGGTGTAGTGTAATGCACTCAGGAAAATAAAAAAACCCACACCAAAAAAAAAAACTAACAACCACCAACGCCAAACCAGCAACACACCTTTGTTAAAGAGAGAAACTCAACACATCATGGAAACACTGCCATCCTCTCCTGTCTTGACATTTCTTCATCATTTATTATACTTGTCAAAATTTTCAGTAAAGCCCAAACTCACCAAGAGGACAGCGTACACAGGAGCAGAACATCCAACATTTTCACCTATGGATATTTTGCTTCCGCAGCACTTTGTAGAAGGGAGGAAAAGGAGTACCAGGGTTCGAGGTGAGCACCCCAGCCATCGCTGCAGGCAGGAGCCAGCAGGAGCCAGCTTGCCCGAGAGCTGCATGGCAGCAACCCCACCGGCCAACCTGAGGCACATACATGTACGACTAGATGGAATAATGTTTAATAAATCCTTCCCCTACAATCACAGAAACGTTAGGAAACCGGTTAAAAAAGCAACAGTGAAACTGTTCAGAAAAAAAGTCTGCGGAGGTGACTAATTCAGTGACTGAGTGTAAGCAAGAAACACAACAGCTGCACACAGCTTAGTTCAGGACCAGAGAAACTGCTGGGTAAACGTAGTTTATCATTAGAAGCAATGAGGTATTTAGAGAAATTAAATGAAGCACTTGTTCTCTGCAACAAGCTCAGCACTAGATGAGGGAGCAGCGCACAGATGTGCTTCCTTCCACTAGCACTGGTTTGCCTGTATGCCCTGGGTAAGCCGCATCACCACCCAGCCTCCTGCTACCCCGTCTGACACCAGCACCGAGCCTGGCCCCGTGCTGCCAGCACCGAGAGGGACTGTACAGACAACTGCATGGCACTTCTACTGCTCGCAAGGTTTCAAGAGCTCCCTAACCCCTGGAAATGGCCAGAGGCACAAGCAGCCTTTGCTTTCTGTGCTGGGAGCCCCATTGGTACCCACACAGCTGCTGGGCCTTTGCTCTTTCCCAGGAGCAAGAAGGTGCTGTGAGAAGACACCTGATTTTTGTACCTGAACTGAACCTGGAGGAGCTATGAGGAGGCAGAAAACAGTGGTTATCTAGTGCTACATAACAAAAATATCCATTCAGTGTCTAGCTGCCTGTGTGGCAGGGTGCCCACAGCTCTAGCAACATTACTAGGAGGTGTACACAACTATTTCAAATAACTCTGCAGTTAATCAGATTCAAAATTTTTTGGAAGCTTATATATATATATATGTATATATATATGAATAAGGCTACAATAGCTTTATTAGCACTTCTATATTTTTTACCCTCTATTTTTCCCTGTTTCAACAAAAAGCAAGGTATTCATTTCAAGCTTGCCCTGATGCCAGTGCCTCACCAAGAGCTTGGCCACAAGAGGAGGAATGTGCTGACAGCAGGGCAACTACTCCTTGCAGGGAACTGTGAATCAGGCCATGAACTGGCGTCTGGCATCCAGGAAGCACATAGAAGGTGGAAGGGCATAAGCTCTCCACTTTGTTTTGGGTCACCCCAAGCAGACTGTTTGGGACAAGGACTTGTCACTGTCTTCTCATCAGCGATCCCCATTACCAACATCTTGAAAACAAGTCCTCAGATGTAGGAGGACATTACCTTTTTACTGATGGAAAATTGTGGCACCAAGACGTCACCCATAGCTAGGAATACTTTTGCAGAGCACAAAGAGCAGCCACATCTGTAAGCTAAGTGGTGTTTCCATAGCCTTCAGCATATCCCTAGTTCCCTAAGCAGAGTCCAGTCCTCCTGTGGACCTAGCAGCTCAGTCTGGGAAACGGTCTGACTACGTTTCCCAGCAGTTATCTTGTATATGAATTTAGTGTAGGTATGTCTGAACAGAGCTTCTCTTTCCACATGACTCAGAAAGCTGTCCTAAGCAGGTCAACAGCTTCACGAAAAACACACCATAGCCCTGACATTTTCAATGGCAAACTACCTAGGGAAATGAGAACACCTTCTGCCTTCCAAACCCTAATACTTTAAAATACATATCGTGTATATTACTGTATAATATGTATACAGTACATGTATGTACTACACACATATTACAATAAAAATGCATTATATAATGTATTACACGTTATGTGTATTATACTATAATGTGTATACTGTACATTTGCACTATGTACCTAACTGACTACATACATTTCTTTGTAAAATCATGGCTGCACAATGAATGAAGATTATTGTAATGGTGGCGAAAATAAACGCAAAGACTTAGAAGCTGCACCAAGTTTTTCATCAAGCGTGGAGGTCACCATAGACCTCAAAGTAGAAAGCAACACTGCACCACTCCACTCTACCACCCGCTTCTCAACAGCCACACGCACAAACCCCACCTGTCCCCTGCTCACGCTTCAACACACCAGTCAGTGGAGCTCTCAGGCTAGAAACCATGTCCCATTTCCAAATGCTGATTTTATCCTGGTTCTGCATAACATCAGTATTCTTTACCCATCTTCTTCCTTCTGCTCTCTCCCTTTTGCCATCCTACCTGGCCCCCATCACACTCCTCCTGCTGACTGTTCCCCACAAGCCCTTCCTTCCACACCTCTGCCCCAGGACAGCCACGGAACAGGGCAGGAGCAGGACTTCGGTCCAAAAGCTGGGAGAACATGGGGTGGCAGAAGGATTTGCAGCGCAGGGGAGCAGGGCAGGGGTGGCGGAGTGGGTGCTGCAGGGTGGGGGGTGTTCACGCATCACCCACCAGAGACCTGAAAGCGGGCACAGAGCCGCTGCAGGAAGAGGTTATGCTACGATGCTGTGTTACGCACACATGATCTAGATTCTAAAGGGCAGATGAAACGCACTTTGGATAAATCAAATAGTTCCAAGTTCATCTTTCCATGCATCCAGTCATTTCTGTGAAACAATTTAAAGGCACTTTACACAGCTTATTCTCACCAGAGCCTCTTCTGCCATGCAGATATCTCCCTTCCCCCAATCTTGCTTTCATTCTTACAGTATTAACCACCATCAGAAGTCATTTAATTTCAATTTCATGGCTTGATTGGGCTGAATGTAATGGAACCAGATGCTGTGAATGAATGAAAGTTCCTTCTGTGAACACCCATCACATTTTTGAGGTAAGTGGGCCATGTTGAGCTGCATGCAGGTACTTCATATGCTTTCAGAGCATTTATCTGTCTGTACCAGGTATGAAGTCAGTCCAATGAGCCGAAACTAAAGTAAAAGCATTAAACTGGCCTTTGTTGTTCCATAAAGAAAATACTATACAGCTTTAATTGCTAGTTAATCAACATACTCCAAAAATAAATGAATCATACTATTTTTCTTGGTGCTTACGTGGTTTAAAATAGTGAGAAAATTATATGCTTATATTCCCCCTAGGGTTTTCAGTTGTGAAGTATTTCAAAGATGAAACAATTTAACCAGAACATTTTATTTCAGTGCAATCCCAAGGCCACTGCTGAATACAGTTGCATAAAACAGAATACACAGAATTTGAGAGTGCTAGTGGCTGGTACGCTGAGAGATTCCTTCAGAAACATAATTTTGCTGAAATCCTCTTTCATGCTGCCTACACCATGGTATGATAGGGCTGAACGGTGCCAGCAAGGGAAGCCAGTCTGGATGGGCAATACTTTGGAGGCTGTTGGAACAATGCCTGAAGTTACTCGAGGGGGTTTCAAGCAGCATTTTTCTAGCTTTGTCTAGTGGCCCTCCAGACACGCGCCGGCCAGCAACAGCGTTCAAGGTACCTGGTGCAAAAGATATTCCTAAGATTCACTACCAGCTAACTTCAGCAGCAATGAAACATGAAATTCACCAAGTGAATTAAACATAATGGAACAAACTCACTGCATTATAAAGGTATTTGGTATAACACTTCAAAGTTAATTAATAAACAGGAGTATTAATCCTAAAGCGTATGAATTTTTAAAGAAGTCTAAGATAGTGAGGTTCCAGCCTACTGGAGGTAAATCTTACCCAAGCTTCAACAATATTACGGTGGAAAAGAGTGAGTCTCCTTGAATCTGAGTGGTAGCCTCGGCATGAGGCTGGTGTCAGAGGGCCATCATCTCCAGACTGAGCCTTTCCGACACTAATGACTACTACAGGATCGTTCATCAATATCAAATAGCAAACCTAAATGCCTATAAAGCATCTTAATGTGTACTAAAAAGCTCTAGTGAAGTCTGCTAGCCTCATTACAGTTCCTCTGCCTTCTGGGTACGCACTTCACTTGCTCTATAGGGTAGGAAAGTGTTCCTGCTCTGTGCACATCACCTCACATGTTGGGTCAAGGTAATAGAGACTCTTAGACTCTAAGAGGCCTCCAGACTCATGTCTTTTGTATGTTTTGGGTACTAGATCTTTTCAGTAAGTTTCATAGACTGAGAACTGGTTTAGGAATAAATACTCAAATTTAGGAGTAGTTTCATGGAGATGTGTGGGCAATAGTTGAATTTTGACATGGGGAACCACTGGATGTGCAGTAGTGTTACTAATAGCAGCTTTAAACCAGAGTTTAAAGCAGAAATTGGTATGAGGCATCAAAGTGCTTTTTTCACTGTTATCTTTGCCCAGAGTGAGCACACAGGACTAAGCGTCACCCCAAGAAGGCTCCTTTTCCCAATGGCCTCCACTTCCCCAGGTTTGCCACCTGTGCAGCTGAAGCATTTCACTGTTACAGACACACCAGTGAGAAGCTCAGGTATTTCACAGATGTATGCTGATCCCAGTGCACGCACTGAGACTCCCTTTGCTGGTGTGCTCCATAACTGACACTCAATTGCCAAAAGGCACAGCAGTGCCAGCGGGGCAGGGGCCCTTTTTACACCGATCCACCACCTGGACATTGCATTCATGAACACAGAGGGACTGAACACCAGCAAAAATGTAAATGAAACTACCATGAAAAAATACAACGCAATTTTAATTCAAAAAACACTTATTTTGATTGGGGGGGAGGTATTCCACCTTCTGATATAAAGTATGAAATTTAGAGAGTTGACAATATTAAGATGTCTGCTTTTACTTTCCACAATAACTCATTTACTTACAATATCAGCTAATTTTTTACTTTTTTTTTTTTAAATAACCTTTCTGAGGTTAAGTTCCTTATTTTGAATAGCATGCAAAACTGTTTTAAAAAAAATCTTTAGATGGCTACAGACAATTTTCCCCTAAATATTTTTTTGGTAGATGGCTTATTATGGAAAAATCAATTATGTTGTTTCTCATTAAACAGTCCAACAGCACAATGAATGTGAAACATAATGAATTTCACATTATAAGACAATTTCCATACTTGAAATCATGAGGTTAGTGACATTATTAACCTTTTCCCTAGCTAAAGCTCTTTTATTATTTCTGATTTTCTCTTCCTCCTAGGAGGATATAATTTATGAGGGTAACCTACTCTAAGCTGGACTACTTCTTGAGTTCTTGCTGATAGGGAGCAATCTTATCTAACTAAACAACAGAATGAAATAAAACTACCTAAGTATTTTTAAAATATGGATGAATTTTCCTGTTGCAAAGACATGAACATAATACTACTGGAATATGTACAAGTTTGACTTAATAAATACACCAGAGAGAGGAAACTAAACTGCTGCTTGTGCAAAGGAATTGACATTCACGGTTCTCATACAGCTGGGCACATAAACCTTTAGCAAGGAATTAAAATTATAAATAGAACATTCTCAGTGCTGAACACAGGCTTTGTCTCTTCCCCAAGCACATTCACCATCAACAGTGGATGCATAAATAACCTTCGTGTTATGCATTGATGGATTTCACTGTTTTCAACACACAGAAACCCTTGACCATGGCAATGCTGCTTGCAGCTGAAGAGAAACTCCATGCACAGCCCTGTCTGTGATCCAAATGTACCACCACTCTGATAGTCTGACCACAGCAGAAGTTGCTTGGTGGTGTTAAAGACAGGCTGCCCTATACAAGCAACCAAAGGTTTTCACGTAAAGCCACACAACTGGTGCCATTTATGTTTTCTAAAACAAACAACTCAACTCTTATAAAACGACATTACTTTACTCAATACGGAAAGCATTACATGGCCCACAAAGGATCCGCAACGCAGTTTCTAAAGCGTATCATCTCCAAGCATGCAGAAGCAGCAAACACGTGCAACCATTTGTAAGAATACTCCAAATCCTGGAAACCATCCCTCACCATGACCATCAAATCCTTCACTTCCCAGTACAGGCTAATAGCCAGGTGAGCTGAAGAATCCCTTCTCCAGAAAACACACAAGTCAGACACAAAGGAGTCAGAAGTAGCGTACTACAAGTGTCACTCTGCAGGAGGACTAGCACTCCTGGGTTTTGCTAAAGGGTTTGCAGTGTCCATCCTGCACCTGGGAGAGGAGCCGAGCGCCAGTTTGTCAGCGTTGGAGCATTTTGTACTGCTACCTAAGAGCTGCTCCTACAAGGAGAAGGATTTGGGTGAAACTTGAGCAAATAATACCTAATCTTCCTTGTGGTTAAAACTGTTGTGAAATCAAACTACTGAATTAAAATCAGTCAACTCAGGACTAGGACTTGCAGCAAGTTCTGCGCAGACAGATGCCAGCACGGCTCCACAACAGGTCTCCGCAGTTGTGGTTTAGCAAATATCCTATTGCCCTTTGCAGAAACTTATTTGACTGCAGGAAAGGAAGTGGTGAGAGTGGCTGCTTTAGCTGACAATGACTTAACATGAGCATTGAGCTCAACAAACATTTTTTTTTCTCTGCTTTTTTCTTCCTTCGGTGTTTTTCAGCTTTTCCAGCTGTGGATGAGTTGGAGGTGGCAGAAGTACGAAAACATGCTTTAGGCTGAGGACATAGTGTCTGTGGTTTGCAAAAGCACAAGGGTATAAACCTAAACCTTTCCATTAATAACTGAATGAAAGGAACGTCTTTGTACATTATATCCTTGTAACAGCTTTTGTTATTATATTTTCATAGCACCACGGATTGTCTCTCAATCTCTATTCTCTACTGAACTGTCAAAACACCTTGCAAAGATGAACAAGCATTTTCTAAGGTATTCCTGACTGTAAATATAATACTAAAGAACACAAAATTAACTAAAATGTCAAGTAAGCCCTAAGAAAAATAAAGAAAACCAGCCTTTACACTTCAGCCAGAACAGAAAATAAAGTCTGCTGTTCTTAAGTCACAGTCAGTCAACATCACCTACACCAGAGAACAGTGATGTGTCACTTCTCAGGTTACACCCTTCTTCCCCAGAGTGTTACAACCGCACACAAGTTGCCACTTGAACAAATTGAAGTTCTGGGACTAGCAGACAAGTGAAGTCTGTAGCTAACCATGAGGGTGGTGAGGCACTGGAACAGGTTGCCCAGAGAAGTTGTGGATGCCCCATCCCTGGAAGTGTTCAAGGCCAGGTTGGACAAGGCTTTGGGCAACCTGATCTAGGGGAAGGTGTCCCTGCCCATGGCAGGGGGTTTGGAATGAGATGATCTTTAAGGTCGCTTCCAACTCACGCCATTCTATGATTCTAACTTGGGTGCCTAACACAGGTACGGGGCCCTGCTGCACCACTCCAGTCTCAGCAAGAGCCTCCTTCTGTCTGCCTGTTTCCTTAGGTTTACTCTCAGAGCCACAAACCACACATTTTCACACACACACAAGCGCAGTATTTTATCAAAATAAAGAATTCAAATTGCACGTTTTCCCACCCGTGTAATGTGAGAAAAAGTTTATAAAAAGGCAATGAACAAGCCCCATGTGATACAAAAAAAGAAGTGTTTTTTCAGGCAGTTTATACCACCTGTAAGTTCCGAGGCAGGAACCTGGCACATAAGTCGACCATGGCAACAGAGCCACGATCTCTTCTAGGTAGAAGGTTTCAGAGAGAGCCGAGTGGGAGCCTGAGGCAGTGACAGCCCTGCTAGGCGTGGGGACAAGGAGCAGCACTCTGGATCCCAGGCAGAGGGATCTGCAGGCATCCTCCTCCGTCAAGAGCTGGGACAGGGAAGGCTATCAGGACCTCTGATGTCTAGAAGCTCACAGCAAAGCTGAGAATACTAAGTCCTGAAGCCCCTGTCAGCACTACCAAAAAAACAGGAGCTTATATTTGTGGTCAAATTCGGCTGTGGCTCGGCCATAGTGTAACTCACACTGCACAGTCCACACAAGACAGACTGCACCAACTGCGTGTCAGTTTGGCTTTGAGGGGGCTCATCATATAGACCAAGCCCTGAAAAAGAAGGAAAGGTTTTTGAAATATTGATTAGGGCACAGAAGGAAGAAGAGGCCGTGAAAATAAAGTAACAGGTGTGGGGAAGGATGCTGAGCAATGTTGTTTCAGAAAGCAGTTAAAATTACTGCAGGAAAATGAACTCCACAGTACAAGCTGGTGTAACTCGACTGCAAATCAGCAGAGGCAGTACCACTTACACCAGACATGAGTTTGGCCCAGCTCATTATCTCTGTGCTGCCTATCGCTCAGCAACAGCCACAGTAAGATTCTGAAGTGTAAGGCAGAGAAGAGAATCCCAATCTGTTCTGCTCAGCTGAGCACAGGTAGGATATAAATAAAATATTCACTGTTTGGGCTCTGCCTCTTGTGAATTGTTTTATTTTTCTTCTCTTAAGGCAGGACTGTGATGTCTTAATTCAGCCCATTACCTATGGCCTACACAGGACTGGAAGATGCAAGCAGGTATTACTGAGCTGTGGTTCACTCCCAAAGCAGCTTCACACTGATCCTTATCACCCTTTTGTTTCAAAACAATAGATTTGCACATAAAATCTTACTTCCCCACTGAAACTGGCTAGACATTGGGGATGAGCCATAGGGAAACAGATGTATGAACAAAGTCTAATAGCGGGAAGGTGACAGAGGATGCTTCAATGACAGGATTGCTTTCTGAAATGCTCATCTGATACCACAGAAACTAAAATCAAACAGGACAAAGCCATGCCTTGGCCAAAAGCTGAGAAGCATTGGTAGAAGTCTGACTGGCAGGGATTACACTCAATTCATCGAAGGTTTCTCAGTGCAGAGAACCCTGACTTCTTTATGAGGAACATTAGATGCATTCATGATCAAAGGCTCTCTCCATAACAAGCAGCAAAAGATCACAGAAAACAGTGTCAAATGGGACATGCCCTGAGGCTCAATAAACTCGAAAAATTCTGTTTACTGGTTGTATGAACTGTCAGGATACTGTTTCTCAACTGGTGGGGCAGAGAAGGCACTAAAAAAAGGTCACCAGAAGGTGAAAATTGCATTGCAATCTCCTAAGAGCTTGTTCTGTGTGCACCCAAAGACCTCCCTGGCAAAGCATCCTCTGTAAGCTATGCAGTGTGCACAAGAAAGTAAATTCTATGGGTTTAACTGTGCTATCATTAAGAATATATGACTTTAAGAGTGATAATAAAAAAAATGAAGGAGAGTCATTAAAAAAATAGTTTGAATAAATGACTGGCAATCTGAAAAAGCTGCAACATACTTGTCTGGAAGAAACTGCATGTGCCTTACAGGCTGCAGAAAGCTGGGACGCTTGGTTGATACTGTTCATGGTAGGTAATATGCAAGATGATCCAGACAATCTGCTGAAGCAGGTAATCCGCTGGATAATTTAATGTGATTTAAGGAAGAACAATTATGCATCTAATGGCTAACAGAAAAGCAAAATACATCATGATTAAGGTTTTGCTGGAGGAAATGGGAAAGGCTAGAATACTTTGGGAATTACACTACAGAGAAGAAAGATCAGTGCAGCAGCTCAGTACAGAAGACTTTTTGCAATGGTAGGTACGAGAAAAAGCTTGCTGCTGAGATAATCCCCCTTTCTCACACAGAATAGTGTAGTGCTAGGCTCAGTTTTCGTCAGTATATGTATAGTGCTAATTTCACAGTTTAAGACACTTCAAATCCCAAGTCACAATAGTGATGCAGGGAGCTACAAAAACATTTTCGGGAATTAAATACAACAAACTTGGATGAACAGGCAATTAGACAAGATTTACTGGAAGCCCAGCACTGTAGATTCAGGATGTCACTTCTTTTCTATAAAAAGTGTTTTTTAAAATAACAAAGAGAAAACAGGCTTTGAGTAAATTCAGCATTTTATGCAAAATTATTATTTTTGGTGGAAGACAAGGACTTTAAAAAAACAAAGCAAAAAACAACTACCACAGCCATTGTCAACCCCAAAGCACAGGTCACTTAGCAAGAGGAGAGAGTTTGGTGCACCGCAGGAGGGAGAATCTGGAGCAGGTGCCGCTTGACAGAGGGGAAGTACACAAGACACCACTCCTGAAGCACCACAGATCATTTGATATAGCAAGTTTTTGATTTCAGCTTTCAGGGTTTTGATTATTCACTAACTTTAAGAGAGACTGTTCAGGCCTAAAACCAATGCATCCTCCCCCCAGCCAGAAGCATGAAACAAGCCCCGTGTATGAAAAGAGGAACATGACGTTTAAAGCAGATACACGCAGGAAACACCAGTGAATTTCTTTAAATATACTAAGACATAGCTAGCACTTGCTTAAAGTTCAGGCTATAGGTTTTTATGAGCATAATGTGCATCAGCCACTGGAGTCAGAAGGGCAAAAGTCTTTTCTCCGCAGCCCCTGTGCTGTTAGGGGGCAACCACGGGCCTGCAAGAAAGGCAGGATCAAGTCCAGTAATGAAGGATGTAGATGGAGAGATCTGGGATCATCAATTACGTTGATGTGAACTGAAACATGCCACTTAACCTCTGTGCCTCACTCTCCTTATGTATAGAAGGGAGATTATCACCGTCACCTCCACTGAATTACTCTGGCACTTGTAAATGCATAGATAGTTAAGCAGTCCCTGAATTTCAGTCTTTCCTTTTGCCGGTACTTTTAGCACCTCTTCTGTTTTCTCACATGCAAAACATCCCGGAGCTTTTTGCTCCTCCAGGGCACTATTTCCCTGACTTCAATTTCTTAAACACACCAGAAAAATCAGACAGGAGGGGAAAGAAAAGCAAGAATAATGTTCTTATCACAAAAAGTGTAAAACTAATTCTGGATGTTAAAATATACCACAAAATTAGTATACTTATATTTGCAGTACATAGTTAAACACAAGTAGTTTAATTTTCTTAATCATAAGATTTATGTAACAGCATTTTTACACATTCAAAGTCTGTCAATGTTTACTAGTCCACTGGAAGATATTTAAAACAAATCAGGGCCTGCAAAAGAAAATATTCTTTAGAAAACAGAACAGGGCTTTTAGTGCTCTACTTATGTCCAAATAACAGGACATATATCATTTTCTAACACTGTACTACACATACTCCTTCTCCTATTATTTAAAAGCATTAGGGCTGTTAACCTGTAAATGGCAGCTCCAGAGCCAGGCAATAAAAATGCACTTAGAGCTATTTCAGCTCCACATGTAAGTAATTCAAGCTTTTAAATTATTAGAAAAGGCACCAATTGTGACAAAACTGAGAGGCTTTTTTTCACCATTCATATAACATACACTGCAAAAGAGATGCTGTTTCTCAAACCTGCTCTATACCCACCTTTGTGCTGCTAAAACTCTTCTGATTAAGGGTGTCAATTCACATTAAAACAGACTGGTCAGAGGCCCTCACACGATCACAGTGATATCAAAGGGTTATACCAGCACAGTTTATTCCCCTTTCTTTACATCCAGCACTTCCCACCGGGATCTGGGGTCACAGTCACACATTTGGTTCTCCCTGACATGGTTTGCAGGCTAAAAACCCACCATGAAAAAAAACTGACTCGATACGGAACATCACAGCAATCGTTCTTCTCTACTAGTTTAAAATTCGTATCGAGCATCCTTGTCGTAACAGCCCTGATTTTGAGTCCCTTTTGCCTGACAAGAGCTGCTGGATATTTGACAGTATTTAAAGAGTTAAATTATAGGAAGCAATGCCTTAGAAACAGGACTCGGACTAAGATGCATCACAATATATAATTTCAGCTAATAGAACTAAGCTAATAAGACCAAATGCTTTCTTAGGCGATAATTGAATTTCTTTGGTACAGAGAGCTAAACAAGGAAAATCATCCTGGTGATCATGGAGGTACAACCCGCTTCTGTCAAACTCCTCTCCAGCACTCAGAATTTAAGCACTGCTAGAACGAGACACGGTTTTGCCTCTGGTCAATGCACTGGAATAATCCCCTTCCAACAGTAACGTGTTGGCCTCGAAATCATTCCTATACAGCAGAGCTTTTCCCTTCTCCTTTGGGGCAAGTCTTGTAAAAATAACAGTATTATTTGTATATCTGGCTTTGTTAGGAACACAGCCAAGTTACCCTGCAGGATGAATTTCACTCCTCTCCTGGCAATCAGCAAATAAAGTCAATAGGATCTCTGTTTCTCAGTTGGAAGGTGGCATTCCTCTCACCTACCATCGCTAGCAGAGTGGCCAGCAGCGTAAGACCTGCTCTCCGTCATTCTGTAGCCAAGGGCAGAAGACGCCTCCTCAGGGTAATTTCTTCCACAGCAATAAATTGCTCCTGCAGATATCCTCTCCTTAAGGGGAACGTGGATGTCTACCTCCAAGTGGAAACCCAATGTTCTGACAACTCACATTTGGCGAGATCAAACAAAACCTTCTGCTCTCCTTCCCATCTAAACTCAGCAAACAGCCTCAGCTACTGACACCACGGCCACATCACTGCTGGGGCTTCTGCACTGTTTCTTCCATCACTATGTACAAGGATTTCCAACTCAGTTGAAAGTGTCTTTGGTTTGCTGGCAGTTTAATTTCAATTAGCACAAGGATGCAATAAAAAACATTCCCTGTTCCCAATTAATAGAAGATGCATCTTAAAAACAAGGAAAGAGCAACTCTTTAAATAATTCTTCATTGATAGGACTAAAAATGGTTCTGGCACTCAAAGAACAGCCCAGCTGGCTACTCAGCTGCTTGCTCTGAGTCCACACTTAAGTTTCTTGACCATTACAAAGGTGGGGTTTTGTTTTGGGTTTTTTTTTGTGTGTGTTTTTTGTTGTTGTTTGTGGTTTGTTTTTTTTTTTTCTAATATACTGGAATATTAGTGTAGCAGCAATTTAACAGAGAAACTGGCTAGAGATCCAGTATCCTTCTCATTCACAGGTTCCTAGACCTCCTCCTCCACAGTGGAAACCACAAGCCTTCTAGCAACTGCAATGTATCAGACATCAGAGATGTTACTTGTTTTACTCATGCTTCTGAGAGGGCAGATCCAGCACCCAAGCTGCAGCCAGCTCTCCCTGGCCTGTTGGTACAGGGTCTGAGGGCCAGGCACCACGTTTTGGACACTCTGGCTTAGAGTATACAGGCATCTCACCATAGCGTTTCATTTATGCTGTTATTTGTGACATTACATCCTAATGGTAATGAGAAATATCACGGCTTCTAACAAGGCTGGTACTAGCCATCCCATCCTAAAGGGGTGCCGCCCCGGGGGTTCTGCATTTAGGAATTCAAAAGAGCAACATCAACAGTGTTGGCTGCTGCTCTTTGATTTGTGCTTTGAGTTCAGTCTTTCTCCCTTCAGGCTTTCTGATGTTAAATGTGTTTCTTCTGAACCAGCAGAGTTGCCGGTCTAGTCTCTGGCTAGAAACGCAGGCTGCAGACTGAGCCTGGAACACATCAGCAACCTCTGCTTGCTCTCAGCAACGGAGACTGCCAATGAGAGCATGCAGAGGCAAGGAAACAAGCAGCCTCGTTTGCTGCCAGAGCCAGTGATAAGGAAACAGGTCCTGATTAGTTGCATGTTCAAGCCTTGGCCACAGCATCCATCACACAGTCACTTACATTCCGGAGCTGACACAATCCCCAGGAAAAAGCCTGTCTCATAAGCCAAGTAAGAGGGCAAATGTACTTTAGAAGGAAGCAGAAGAACTCATAACACATCCACAGATGCTTAAAATAAACTGACAAAGTCCCAAAATAGTAACAAGTTCAAGTAGTTTCAAAAGACTTTGAAAACAGGAATTAAAACCTCTTCCCAAATACCAGCTAGTACCTCTGCTGTTACAAGACCTCCTGCACAATACCAGCCTTAGGAGAAAAGCCTAGCTTTGTTGATGCAGTGTGCTCCCAAAACAGTAATGTTTATTCATATCTGATACAATCATTACTTCTGGAACTGAGTCTCTAGAGTGATATGCAAACTGGTAGCATACTTGAAAAATGGCTGGGCATCTTTCTCTATTCAGATCTCATGACTGCAAGAAAAGTAGCTAGCAAGTCAAAGAAGGGGAAGCACACAAATCCTTGCCACCCGGGTATCACAAATCACCACAGCTTCTTCTCCCACACCCTCCCAAAGTCCTTACTGTACAGACGCCTGTACACTAATGATTCGGCTCTGGAGAAAATACCTTTAACAAGTAAGACCCCATTAGTCATGGGCTAATTTAGTGTGGCCAGAGAGTATGGGAAGACAGCATAGGACACCCCATTTGCGTCAGCAAATCTATTTATTCACGATAGACTCAGCTATTGTGAATTATCTGAAGATAATTCCTCTAGTATTTTGGGACATTCGCTTTGCTCCCAACAAATGCAGGTGAAGAGTTTTCTTGCTGTGTAAGTACAGGCAATGGCATATGTGGGGCTCGTGTCAATGTCAAAACTTACACCACAACCTGTATAAACATGTTTAAGAGGAATCTTAAAAAAAAAATTCAACACCACAACCAGTGACTGGTAGAAAAAAGATGGGTACATATATATATACACCCTTTAGTTATATTAAAGGAAATGGTCATTTGTTTAGTCTGTTCTTGAAAGGACCCTTAAATAACCTACCATTGCTCATTGCTTACAACATAACAAGCCAAAGATAAGATTATTTTAGGTTGATTTTGTGCTGTGGGTTTTGTTTTTCAAACCACTGCAGGAAAGAAACAAACTGGTGTTTATAAACATTAGCTTGACTTAGACAAAAACCAGAATAAGTCAGCAATACAAAACACAGAGAGGACAAGAACAGGCCTAAAGCAAAGAGCACCTGGAGGGACAGAGCTTCAGAAACTGCATGTACCAGAAGCCTCACTTGACCAAGGACAGGATCAAATCTGATCACAGAGATTCCCAGTGACCCACACAGCTCCCTGGCTCTGCCTCCCACCCTCACCTCCACACACAGGTAAGCGGTTGGACCTTCCTGCAGACATTGGGTAAGCAGGGCTCACGCAGGGGGGAAGTGAAAGAAGATAAAAAGCAGATTGGAACCACTCTGCTTTTGGGAATGGGAAAGGGAAGAGATCTGACTCTACACAGCCCTCTGGAGGAAGACTTCCAAGCATAGGGCAGCACAGTGGATTTCAGCATTTCAATTGCCTACAGAAGCCACATCCTTCACCTTGAGCACATTTGGCTGTGGGATCTAAATTTGCTGTTGTTTCCAGGTTTCCAGTCCCTGTGAGCATGTTGCAGAACGTCGGTTAATCAGTTTCTTGCTCTAATAAAATGAGGGTTATGGTATTTGCTCACTGAATTACAGCCTGCAAAACCTTAGATGATTTATTTTACATACCTGATTTCAACAGCACAATGATCTCTTAACTTGAAAGTGCTTCACAGCACACAAACGGGCTATCTGGTCCTCTACGCCACAGCCTGTCAGCAACATAAAGATCTCAAATGATGCAGAATAAAGACTGCTAATCCCTGTAACTACAAGAGGCATGGCTAGTCTGCTAATTGGCAACAATCAAATCACATTTTCTAGTGTCACATTCAGTGGAAAAGTCTATCCCAAATGAACACACTGCAGCAGATGACTTCTTCATTTACTCTGAGTTCTGATGGTTACCAAAGCAGTAGGAAAAGTGAAACGCTGCAAGGAATGAAGTGCTTGATTTAGTGTCAGAGAGCCATGGGATGGGCGGTACATGCTGGTTCTTCATGGCCAGTTTATGCCTTGAAAACCCAAGAGCGATAGCTGCTCCATTCAAGTGCAGGTGCCTGGAAGGGACACTTGGTTTTGTTCCATTTGTTTTGCCCGGCAGCTTCAAATTTCCTATCTGCTCTAGACAGGTCGTTTAAAAGGTGTCAGAGTCTGTGAAGGGTATCAATACTTGCAGTAGCCCCATATTTCAGACACTCCAGATGGTTTTACTATGTCCAGATCTGAACAGAAAACAGTTATGACAGATTTTCTGTCTTGAAGTTCAGAGCAAAAGGTCTACAGGAAAAAAAAAAAAAAATCAAATCTATAGAAGTAGTTAAGTCACTGCTTGTTTGCTTTTCCCTTCCCTTTTCCAGAGGGAAACTATCCTTCACACAGTACAAATGAGGCTCAAACTCCTGACATGAAGCTGGCACACAGAGCCCCAAACAAGATTATGTAAGCCACAAAATACAACACAAACCAGTTGTTTCCCTCAAAAGCTCTGAAGCATGTAGTCATACATCTAATATATACATTAAACTACAAGGTCTGGACCAGATTTGAATCTGGTTGTGCAAGCCCTGCCAACGTACATCACTCAAAAACTTGGCCTCAACAATGTATTTCCATGGAAGTTTATTTTGTGGAATTCAAACTAATGCATATGTATTCACACAACACTGAAAACACCGCTGCTCCTTGGCATTTCTAAAGCATTTAACTCTGTGAATGCTGCGCAAAGGTGGGCACGGCAGGCTGGGTCACAGCCCGTGCTGACTTCCACAAAGGCTCATCTCCACCTAGAGCTCCACAGGACTGAGACACATGCTTAAATCCCCGTCTCAGCTTCCCAGCTTTGTTTCAACACTCATCATCTATCAGACTCTGAAGGGGGTACAACCGATTATTCTGCTCTCTGTATCACCTTCCCTCCTGTGTTGCTCCTCCCTTGATAACAAACCTCCAGAGGTGAGCAGCACAGTGAGGCAGCAGCCTGGGATCAGGAGACCCCGGCTGCATTGCCAATCCTAGTGCTGGGAAACAGCAAGGCAAATCCAAACCCTGTGCTCTGACCTCCTTTCTGCTCCCCATCACTTCAGCTTGGCATGCTGGTGGGGCAGGCCAGGTCTCCCAGGTGACAACGCAACTCCTCATGTCATGAGACCCTGGCATGGATGCATCTTCCAGACAGAATGGCAATGCAGCTTTCAAAAAGCTGGAAAGAGTTCATATAATCAACATCTGGCAGCTGTTGCCAAAATAAACACAGCATAGAAATATTTGTAAAATGGCTGAGGAACAATATGGATAATGTGGCATTATACTATAAACAGAGCAACATATTAATCAAGGAACAATAAAGCTTTTAATTATATTTTAAAGAGTCTCACTTAAAACCAATGCAAAATGTAACTCAGACAGAATGGCTAGCCTACTTCCCACTGGCTGTCTATTCCAGCTCTCCAGCTGTAATATTAAGAAAACAAGTCTTGGGGGCATAATGAGGAAAAAACAGACGAAGGACTAAAGAGCTCCAATACAGCCGTAACAGATACCATGCAAGTAGGTGGGCTAGAGAAGACTATCCAAGTAACACAAAATTGTGTTTGTTTGGAAGGAAATACCACAAATATCAGGAGAGGACTTTGAAAACTGGCCATCCGGCACACAAGTGCAGATTTACAAGCAAGTCAAATGCACTTCAGCTCGCTTTCACCTTTAAAACTCCCCAGTAACATCCTACACCTTCTGATATACTCAGAGCTACACAGTTCTTTCCTGGCACACCAAACCCTTTGCAGCACATCCCTTCTGCCTACCCACAATCATGAGGCCACAGTCACCACTCACTAGATACTGGGAGAGTTGGGCTGCCAAAATGCTCCTTGAGAGAAAGGCTGTGACACAGATTGAAACTGCATCAGGCCAGGGGTTTTGCACTGAGTACCTGGAACATACATGAATCAAACCACCTTTCAGGTATAATGGAGCAAAGATTGACAAATATTTGCTGTTTTATGGTGCTGAGAAGAGAGACTGTCATTATTTACTGTCAGCTATGCTACAGATACATGGCCCACTGCAGCACTCAGCTTATCTTTAGCTTCTACCAGAAGAACTGTTAGATCGATGGGAAGCCCTGCATGATCAAGGTACATCTCCACTGAAATCCATTGCAGTGAAAGAATGTGCCACAGGCATGTAGTGCTTGCAAAGATTGAAAGCGGACTAGCTAGGGCTCAGTCAAAGCCAATTGAAAAGCAAAGTGAAACACAATTGATTAAATGGCAGTGCTGGTCACAAGCACTTTGATAAGTTTTTTGCCTTTAAGAAAAACAAAAAGCCAACAACAAACCACTTTCTGTTCAAAATGACCTTTCATCTCAGAACTCAGGATAACTACAGTTATAAAACATCAGCAGAGTCAAAGCTGTAACAGCACATTTAGAAGTTACCAAAATGAAGTGCTCTGTGTGAGCAGAGCAGACTCTTCCCCAGGCTCCCCACTCCCTAGTGGTTTTGCCCATTTCGATTAGAGAGACCTCAAGGTTCTCTCCTCAATAAAGCCCTGAACATTATGCTGCATTTCCTCATCACTTCACACACCTGAGAAGTGGGACTGCTTTCTGGAGTAAGTGCAAATTTCTCAAGCTTCCTCCCACCCTTTGCAGGTGGGGGGAGGACAGTGAGCTCACCTCCATGACGTGGTCCCACAGCACCAGAGCCGGGCGAGCAGAGCAGGGTGTTGGGAGCAGCACATCCCATTGATGAGCCAGTGAACAGCAGGCAAAACACAAGGTAACAAGGGCTCTGAGACCGAACTGGGTACAGCCCCAGAAGCAACACAGCTTCTGAAGCCCAGGCTGAAGCTTAAATGGGGCTCCTGGGCCCACAGCTGCGGAGCGTGAGTAGGTCCCAGGTGAGGCTGCTCAAGGCAATTAAGAGCTGCTGGTGCCACCTGGGCCTAAGAAGCTAAAAAAGCAAAAATCAGGTTCTGTGTTTTAAGCACCCAAAAGCATAAGATGCGAGTGCCTTGCAGTGCTGGTTTATCAGAATTTCTGTGAGATGATCGTGGCTCTGTATGGGCTCACAGCCAGCCTGGGGTCACTCGAGAGCCTCTGGCAGCACCAAGGGATAAAGATCACCCCAGCTGAACATCAGAAATAAGTGGAATGTTTGCAAAGAGTGAAGAAGGGGATGATTAAGTAGATTCTAGCGACCAAGGAGCACAAGGAGGTAAAGCCTGAGATACCAAAAGTCAACCTGAGACTCAGTGAAAAATACGAAAATACATGGCAAAAATGTTCTCTGACTGTATACATAAAAAGAGAACAGTAAAGTAGAAGAGAAGCTGTTCAGTATACTGCTATATAATCCCTCAGCTTTGCAATTATGCCAGTGAACACATGTAACTGGAAACAGAGACCAAAATGTCTTAGGAAATACATATGGGAATGGCCTAATGTTGCATGTTCTGCTTCTGAGCAGCATTAGAAGACAGTGATTCACCATAAATAGTAATCCATGGTAGCATCTCTGATCGAAAACCAAACAGCACAAAACTTCAGGTTTAACTACGATTGAATCAAAATCTATAGCAAACTCTAGCTGAGAGCAGAAAGTATCTGTAGTGGAATAAGGGTAGAAAACGATAAGAACGATTTGTTTAAAAAAGTTTTGAAGCAGGGCAGATCACTAGAGACAGACCATATCGCTAAATGATTCTCTAGTATAAGCCATGCGAGCAAAGGTCTAAAGATGTTTTCTGCAAATAGGGGAAAGATGAATCAAATTCCCAGCACTGACAACGAGTTTTTCAGGTTGCAGTAAGCAGCAGGGATTCTTCTGTCTTCATTGGGGCCTTAGCAGCAGTCATGAATCCCCCAGAGAACAGGTTAAATGGTAATTTATATTTAGAAAGATACACACGAAAAGAACTCACAGTCTCATGAGTAACAGGGTATTTGAATTGCAGGTCAAAGACATTGTAAATAACCTGGGCTACGTACAGAAGCTCTATAAGGACGGGGGTCCTCGCTTCCGATCGGTGCTCCGAGATGTGCCCTAAAACAGGCAGTACAACCACCCTCACACCACACTACGTGCAGATGAGCTTGCTCTGGGGCATATTTATTTTTTTCCTGTTCAACTTAACACGGGAGCCACATGTTGCAAAAATATACATGGAGTTATGGGCTGACTCTGTAATTATAGCTGCTCTGTAAATTACCAACCCTGGACTTTCTAACACAATGAAGTAAGAAAATACTTGTTGCCCAGGTAAAATGCAGGAGAAGACCACTCTAAGGCTGGGACAGAAGATAAGCTCTATGGAGAGAAGTTGAATTAATTTTATTGTATTGCACAGAAGACTACACAAGGGATACTATTACGCAAAAGAATTATTCCTTATCTAATTTCTGCACACCCAGAGGATTGTGTCCAGTGCCTGCAGACAATATGGCTAGGTATAGGCACGCTATCCAAGAAGCACACCTTAAAGCATGCTGAAATGGAGTACAGTCTCACTAGGGTCATAATTCCACTAGAGAATCTACTTTTATGGAAAAATCAATTTTTCACTTTAATAGCGATGTTTAAGTATTGCAATAGGTTTTAGGATAGTTTTCTCAATATTAAAAACACAACTTCAAATATGACAGAGCAATAAATATGACACTTGACACTTATGAATACGATGGCAAATGAAGCTGGGAGGACTTCTGGGTTTGTTTTTTTTAAGATGAGTTATATACTGCAGCTCATGCTATGGGGCTGACATACCTGTCAGTGCTGCTTTTCTCTTTGGCTATTTTTTTCTTTTTTCAGAAGTTTATTATCACTAAATTTTCTTCTTGGTTGGTGTTGGTTATTTTAGAGAGGAGAGAAAAAAAGAAATGAAGGGCAGGATGATTCCAGTTATTGCATCTCACACTCCAGTGACAGTTTGGAAACTCCTTTTAATTAAACAAGTGTTACTTTTTAAAGTTAGAGTAATCTGAGCCTGTAACATGCAGCTGGGAAAGCAAACAGACATCAGCTCAGCTGATAAGCACATGCTGAAGAAGAGTGGAAGGAGGAGATGAAATGGGACTCCACATGAATGCAAACATGCAGAACGGTTGTGGGGGGGGAAGCGTGCACATGTGTGTGAGCACACATGCACACAACGAAAGGCCTGCTGCAGCCAGGGCCAGGGCTGCAGCTTAATGAGAAGCTGTAAAATGCACTCCTCAGAACGCGATTTGATTAGAAAAGCAGGTGATTTGGAAGGATAATCTGATTTCTGATGTGACATCAGATACCACATCACAGATCGAATAGGGGACTTGCTTTAGAGTTATTAATGCCCGAGTCTAACTGCTTCCTTAAAGAAAAAAAAAAAAGGCTCCCTCTCCCATTTCAGATCAGAGTAAGTGGCAGGAGAATCAGTTCCTTGCATACAACAGCTCCCAGAGGCAGGGAGCTATACAGGCAGGCATCAGGGAAAACTATCTGTCCTGCTCTCACTGCAACAGAAAGAAACACTATGAAAATCCATCATCATAGAATCGTTTAGGTTGGAGAAGACCTTTATGATCATCAAGTCCACAATTAACCTAGCACCGCCAGGTCCACCACTAAATCATGTCCCTAAGTGCCACATTTACTGATGCAAAAGAAAGATCAGAAGGAACAAAGCTTGTTCTTATCTGCTCTGGATGCAACGCATCAGCTAAAATTAAGAATACGAACAGCCCTAAGGAGGGCGATCTAACTGTTTGCTTTAGCTTTTCCCTGGGTTAAAGCCTTTGGAAGGCAGATGCCCCAGCACAGACCTTGCTCTATCCTCGAGCCACACGCTGGGCACATGCACTGCACAATGATATAAGATCAGCACTGTATGTTCTCTCAACACTGAGATGTTATTTTTCTTCTTATCTTAAATTACGATTATATAAAGATAACGACCTTGAGTACTGTTATTGTTAGCAAGCCTAAGTCCAGAGGAGTTCAGAGCTCCTGCCCTAACCAGTCACTTCTGTCCATACTCTGCATTTGGCCTTGGCAAGTTTTGCTGCATTTGGAGCCAGCCAGGTCTGAAACAGAGGAGCTGGCACCCAAGGCGGGTGGGTGAGGGATTTTCTTTGTTGACTACATACTGCCAGGTTTTAGGAGCTGGAATCTCTCAAACCAAGGGAGAAGATGGTGTCTGGAGGATGTTGGAAAGATATTTCTGATTAGCACTGAAGGCTTGCAAAGAATTAGTAGAAAATTAGGCTGAAATAGAGTTACCGTGATCAAATACGGTGCTATGTGTGATCAGGTTGCAGCGCTTCCAGGAAAGTTGTAATGAAAGTGGGTGTCAGTCAAGCCGAGGAGCACGAGCCTGGGCACAACTGGAGAAAAGCCAACACACGCTCTCTGCAGAGCTGCGGCACAGGGAAACCAGGAGCTCCGAGAAGGACGCTGAAGGGGGCTGAAAAAGTCAGGAGCGAAGCTCTTAGGGCATGCATGAACCACCGTAGCTGTGTGAGCAGCAAAGGGACGCCGGTGATTTTATTCCCACCCTCAGCCCTTGTTGAAAACATTATTTTCTGCCCATAAAAAATGCCACTATCTGAATCGTAAGGCACTGACGGCTTCTGAGATAGTGCCAGAAAAATAGTACTTAGCTTTTGTACTCATAAGCAATACTAAGGGAATGTTAATAAAGAACAGAGAGCAACAGTTTGGGTTTACATTTCACAGCCAGAAAAAGAGCCTTCCCCTCTGAAACACTCAGCTACTCTCCCCACGCTCCTGTGCTCTGCAACTAACGCTGTCCTGTCGCCTTCCCTCAGCTCCCACCAGGAGGGTCTTCCTACCAGAGTAACCTGCTCCAGCACCTGGGCTTTCCTCTCACGTCCCTCAGAGAAAAATTCCACTTGAGACTTCTGAGATCTTAAGATGTATGACAAAAGTGCCCAAGAATTTCAGAGAAAAAGAAGGGATTTTGAACACTGCATGGATTTTTGGTATCTAGAAGCCGTGAAAAGGGATCATTGTATTAAGTTTCCTGTGAAAAATAAATAAAAAGAAATAGTAATAATAATAATCTGAAGCTGAGAATCTGACCTCTAAGAAATGTTGAAGAGATGAGAGATCTGAGAGAATTAAAACTATGCTGATATTTATTCCCATGGCACAAACAATTAATACAGTTTGAGAAAATGCACTTCAGTTTAAACATTTATTGTAAGCCATTATACTGTTTTAAATTGAGGCTGTTCACATATTATCTTCTTTTAAAATGGAATCTTTCTTTTTTTTTTTAATTTCAGTAAGTCTGAATGTTTCATTTCTCAGTCAGAATTGCTAATCAGGAAGATGTGATACAATCTGCTAAATCTCAAGAGTGCTAAGATATGAAGGGCCTTTAGCAGTGGTACAGGTAATTAAGTTTGTTATGATTTTCTATATATTCTGCAGCAGAAAATCTGATTGTTCTTTTGGCAAGGGGCCATGTCTGTTCGTCTTCAAACATGACCTGTTTTAAATTTTAAAATAAATATTATTTAAAGTTGGAAATAATTCTATTTTACTAGAGCACATAATACCAATGTACGTTCTTCATTATATACAACAATTAATTTTTTTGCTAATATTGAAAACTTGTGTGATTTTTTCAATACATATGCTAAAGGCAGGTACTTAACTGATGTTAACTAAGATAACAGATTCTGTGGATCCATATTAACATTTTGGCACATTAATAGCCTGCATTTTTTGACTGACTGCAGTAAAAGGAAGATTTGGGTTTGAAAAAGAAGAGAACTCAGCAAAATTTCTTCTCATTATTAGTATTTCTCACCAATTTCCATGAGAAATTATGAGAAACAATGTGCGTGGAAGTTCTCCACAGGATTCTAGTTGACAGGTGAAGGAGAATATTGTTTTGGAAGGATCATGGGGTTAGGGCCTCCACGTTTATCTGGTGCTGGAGAGAACACAAACCCTTTGTACCACTGTTTGGGCACCATTCCACTGAATTAGAACTACACTGTGGATCTAAAAAATGCCTCAGGTGTTTAACACCTCCAGCTACTCTAAGGAGCTAATCTGACACTCTTAATAGTCAGCTCAAAGGTAATCTATTTAATTAAACAGAAATATAACCCCCTCAATCTTAAAGCCTTGATAGCTTCAGACAGCATTCAAAATATAACCATTCTCAATGCTATTAATCCACACGTGGTCACACATCTGGTTTTAGCCAACAGATCAAATCACCTTCTCCCTCAAGAAACTGTCAAAACAAGTTTTGACTTGACAAGAAAGTCCTAACTACATGCATCCCTTCACTTCCTGAGATTTACTCCTAACATTATTTTACAAGCTATTAGATTGAACAGGAAAAAAAGATGATTGCAGCCATGTAGCTAGTTTACTGTGCACACAGCTGGTTTACCAGCTAAATAATATTAAAAATATCTGACCAATCCTCATGCAGAGGCTTTGATAACTTATATGCACGATTTGGATTTCTGGGAACGAATCCTGTTTTTCATTTTGAAATGGTATTATTGTTTCAATCACTCACAGCATTCAAGTCTTCGCTTCTAATAAATATGTTAAAAATAAGCCAAACAAAATATCACTCTTGGTGCAGTGTATTATTAATCTGTAGTAATTTAACTTTGTCATGTTTGTATATTTTTTCTGAAAAAGTATTCAATTAAAATAAGGCAATAATAAAATTAAATTTATCTACAATCTATAACAACTAGTTTTACTTAGCACTGAATAACACGTATGCGCTGCCTCAGCCTGTTGAAGAATTTAAAAAGGAGTATTAATATGGTACTTTCAAGAAAAAGGTATGAGCTTCGCACGGATTCATCAATTCTTACGTTACCACGTACTGCCTGAGAGTTTAGCAGTCATGCATTTGATGATGGGCATTTTAAGGCATTAATGCTGGGCAATTTTCTCTAAATTCTTTTCAGGACAAATCTCCTTAAGCTCATAATATCTTAACACCTTCCAAGAACAAAAGCCTTACGTTCTGAGACGGCAGCGTTAACGTAGTCTATGCGTAGCGCGTTTAGGATAACCGCGCGCTGCACGAGACCCCAGGAGAGCGCAGATTACACATCTGCTCATTTTGCAAACGCGACGTAGAGAGACAAGCTGCTGCAGGCAGCTGGGAGCTTACTCTGCCATGCTCCATCCCAACTCCAACGTTCATTACCGGGGCTTACCGCGGCGGTGAGTGCAAGCTCTTAAGCCTTGCTGAGGGCTAGGATCAACTCGTTTGGCATCGCTGATGCCATGCTAACGTGACTATATGGGACCAGAGAAGAGGGAGAGGGAGCTCCCCTCTGCGTGCCCAGGGCACACCCGCCAGCATGCCCTGGGTCTCTGCTCTTGCAAACCATCCCTCCCAGCGCCTGCCCCTCACCCTTGCAAACGCTCTGCTGGCAGACCTGCCTGAGGAGCTGCTGCACAACATCCGCGCCCAGAGGTGCCTTGCAGCTCAGAAAAGGGCACGAACACATGGCTGCTCCCGCAAACAGAAGAGGCCACTCCCGAAGAAGAGATTAGCAAGGGAAAGCCGTCTGTCTCCGAAGTTAATTTATGACCACATCTCACATCTCAGAAATCAATGAGATATGTGATGCATGAATAAAATGCAAAGAGCAGAGAACCTGAACGCTTGCTAGGGAAGAATTTTTGGTTTTACTATTTATCTTCTCAACTTGTTAGCATTTATTTAGTTTCAAACAGCTGTGACCAGTATGGAAAAGGGTCATTGCAAAGATTTAACACTAAGGCTCTTTGAGGGAAATAGAGCAAACACAGAAAAGTAATCTCCATCAAAATCAATGCACATATCTGCAAAAAAGAAGGAAGAATCCTTAAGTAAAGACAGTCCTGTGCCAGTGTTCAAGCCTTCTTTGTAGCGTGAGGGACCAAATAAAGAATTTATTTTTTATAATAGTCTGCCACTCTTTAAAAATTACAATATTAAGGTAGTGTCTATAATACATAAGTCTGTCCAAAAAGAACGCATAAGGGATGTAAGGGATTGGGTTTGATTATATAAAATAAAAGTAGAGATGGATTACATTGCACTGACCAAGATCAGCACAAGGTAAAAGATTTGAAATCAATGATCTGGGTTTTTACAAGATGCAGAGAGTCTGTACGTGGTTAGTCAGATGTGCTGTACTTTACATAAATGCTCTACAAATGGTGACACAGTAATTACAGTCCTGGGAAATGGCTACTATCTATCCGCTCTGCATTTTACAGACTAAATAGAAATTTCATGCATATTGAATACACTTGTGTTAGCTCAATTCATTTCTTCAATATCATTTTATAAGGTAAGAATAATATAAATTCCAAATTGCTATTCAAATGTTACATCTATTTTATCATGAGTTACATTTTTAATAAAATGCAACTTTACTTGAAGCATACATAATGTTTGCATAATCTGTGGAAGAAAATCGTCACTCTAGGAATTTGCTTATTTCTTACAAAACCTTCTTTTGATGTATTCTGTAAATTGATGGGGTTTCAGTGTATTTATACAGACATAAAAATATTTTCTGTGGTTGCATACTTGCTCCTTTGAGTAGACTTCTTTATAGATTGTAATATATTTTCATATAGTTTGCAAAAATAAGTTTATGATTTATCTGCGGTTTAAAAAATTCATTTCAAATCTTCTTTGATACAACACACTTCCAATTTTTGTTGTGACACAGATTATGCAAATTTGCTTGACAAAGAATATGCAAACTGATTTTAAAGTAGGAAGTTCAGCTGACAGTACCTAGGCTTCCGCATTAAATCAAAAGGATTGTGTTTTTTTAGTCTCCCGGGTGGACATTGACTTCTCAGGATTTTTTGGATTAATGGGGAGACTCCCACTGGGCATTTCCTGGTGATGCATTCGGGTATGATACTGAACCACTGTTGTGTCCCCATTAGTGTCACGCATCTTTTTCATTTACTGACAAGCAGTCAAGGATCTGTTGAGATGTCACAGGACCTTGGAATATGATTAAAGTGTTTTTTTGATTAAGCTCTTTCCAGTTCATGATATCCATGTGGAGTTTACGTCAAGTGAGTCAAAGCCTTAAAACAGTCTGGAGACAGTCAGTACTTTCCTAGTTAACTGGGTAGGACTGCATACCCAACGGATTTGCTGCGAACAGGAGAGACTCACGCAGATGCTGTTTTCAGAGGAAACTCATATGCCGCTCACCAATGCAGGAATCCTCTCTAAGAACTAAAAGACCTCAGCAAGAAACACTCTGCTCTATGAAAAGTCCATATTCCCAAGCCCACGGGATCAGGGGGACACAGGGAACAACATCCACCAGTGAGTGTTTTGGGGGGTGGGGGGGTGTACATGTGTTTGAGAGAGAGAGAAGAAGGGAGTTCTGCCATGTACAACCACTGAATCTGCGGATGCAGTGACTGGATTTCAATAGGTGAGACTCTTGAAAAGCTGTCTGGTTTCCTCACAGGGCAATGCCACACACATCCTCATCTGACAGAAGAAAAATATGAAGATGTGACAGCTCCAATCAAAGAATTGCTCTGCAGCTACCAAGAAAAGGCTCCAAATAATGAACTGAATGTGATTCTAAGGCTTATGATTAGGAACCTCTGTTGATGGGCAGGGTTCTTCCTCGGCTTTGGAAAACTCTAAAAGTAGAAAGAGTGTAGCAGAAAACCCACTCTCGGGGATAAGGAAAGAAACTTCCCAGAAAGGTTCCCCCACCTAAGTTCAGGGGCGTGAACAAAAATACAGCAGATATTTACCAGACCACCTGGTACCCATGAATATATTTTTCACACTATAGTCTAAAAACAATGATTTAATCCTTGGGGCTTTAATAAAAAATGAAGAGGTCCATGAAGAGAGAAAGAGAAAAACTAACTTCCAGTGAACATGAGTTGGTTGCTTTCAAAAATAATAGCTTTTTTTTAAATGTGTGAACATAACGTGAATATTTCAATTCCCAGGGCTATTCTGCGAGTACTTTTTATGATGAGTGATAAAACGTTCCAGCTTGGCTACAATCTTACTAAACGGTTGTAATGGGATTCTGTACTTTAACTTGAAATGGGACCGTATCCCAGCTTTGACAGCATGCTTTATCATCAACAGCTGAGTCTGAAATGCTGCCATGACCTCTCTAAATTAGGTAAATCAGGATATGAGAAAAAGATAGTGTCACTGTTCTCCAACCTGAAACGATGACATTTTCTGTGTTTTGGCACAGGCCAGGCTCATCACCGCAGTTCATCCCGAGCAGTAACTTTGCAGGCAGCCACTTAGGCAAAGCGTCCCTACCGCGGACACCGTCCCGTGCAGCGTGGAGGAGGGCAGGAGAATGTGACCCTTCGTTTGTTGGCTCAAACTGTTATCTCATTAAGTCAGAGGCAAAATTCCCAGTGATGATTACTAGGCCAGAATTAGGCCAAACTCCCCGTACTAGTTTTTTTCTGGCCTTTATTCCTTCTGAATTCTGTAATACAATGCCTTTAAATCAAGAACAACTTTCTGGCTCAAAATATCAAGCTTACTAGATGGCTTTGAAAACTATAAGCTTATTTGCAGGTGGCAAAATATTCCAGCTTGAATCTGTATTTTTCCATTTGTATTAAAAACCTACAAAAATATCCCCTCAAATTAATGTTCTTCCAATTGCATATGTTACCAAATGTTTCTGTTTTGGAAAATGATACCTTTTCAATACAAAAACAAGTTTGTGTTTTTTTTATAGGATGAAAACTGCATTTCCCCCATCAGCTCTAATGTTTCCATTGTGTAAGAGATTTATTCTGATATAGTTTAGCCCTGGGCACTGTGCCTCCCCCAGCACGTTCAGGTTAGTGCAAATGTTCTTTGTGCTGGCTTTAGTCGTAACAGCGTACAGCATGTGCTGCAGCAGTATACATATTTAAGCAGGCTGTTCCTTTACAAGCACATGTTCAAAAGATTTTATCTAATCAAATTTTAAATAGGAAATTACTTGTCTGACTTCACATCAGAAAGCTATTCCTTTTCTTACTGCTCCAGATTGGATTATTAGGACTTCACTACTAAACAGTCAGCAGCATGTCTGAGTCACCAGTCTTAGTATTGGGCTATAAATATCGGATGATGATTTATTACTTGGCAGTTTCAACACTGCAATGGCAATTTGTCTTTAATCTCTCTAATTTGAGATGAACAGCAAACAGTTTTGAAAGCTGAGAATTTCTGAGGTTCTCTGTGCAAATAATGGCTAAGCGTGCACAACGTGGAATTTTACCCCTTTCATCAATTTATTTCAATGTACCTACTTGCTAGTGATTCAAAGAGTTTTTCATTGCCCATACTGTTCTAGTCCTGGTCATCTTTGTGAATTAACTGCTAACTGTGGACAACAATTCAATGGCAAACGGGCTAAAACTGTGGTTTTGAGAATGTTTAATTATTTTTACAACTAAATTGAATGAAACTTGAAAGAGTAGTTATTACCCTCATATGCTACCTGGATCAACACTGTCTAACATTCATCCATCATCTGGACTTCAGATAAGAGTTTACAATCCACACAGTGCCAGAAATCAAACTATCTGCTTATTCGAAAGTAGATGTTTGCTCACCAGACTGTACAAGTTATTACTTTCATCTCTTCCAAAATCCTAATTATGTTTCTTCTAAATAGCACCAGACAGTGGGGTCTCACTCCTTCCTAGGGAATGCTCCTATCCAGTTAGGTCGGTTGTGCAAGGTAGGTTTCCTCATACAAATCAGATCTGGATCAAGAATGCACATCCTTTCAGAAAGCATTAGAATAGGAAATGGACTTAAATCTTGCTGAAACAAAGACTTATTTGCAACTTGACAGAAGCGCTTATTTAGAAGATGGACAAACTCTAGTGCCATAAAAGATACCTCAAGAGATAAAAAATTTTTAAAAAATGAGCAATTTCAAAATACCATTTTGTCATATTCAAAGTTTAGTTGGATCCTTATGGTGTTTTATTTCAGAAATAAGTCAAATTTGGCTTGACAAATTACTAGATGCTCACAGAAGAACAAGCACAATAGGGGGGTTGAGGGACTGATTAAAGAAGACAGCCTAAAGAATGTTAGAAAATCCATCTAAATCCTAAAAAACAGGAAGAAAAGGACGAAAAACATTTTCTGATTGTGATGTTGAGGAACCTGAACTAGGAATAGAGATGTAATTCAGAAAAAGAAAAGCTTCTGATATGACTCTACATGAGGGTTAATTACTTGAGGCAAATGGAGGAAACCAGGATACAAACAGTATTAGAAGAGGTGCTGTAGGATCCTGTACCCAACTGACTTTTCCATCACTGAGAACTACGATGAAGACCCTTGGTAAACCGTAATTTAGAGACTTCACTCTGTTTACACAGATTCACGCTCCACACTCCACGATGTCATATAGAACCAAACAAGTTTCTAACTTCACTGTCCTGCAAGTTATATCCATTTCCTGAGTCCGGGGTCTCCTTGAATCTGTACCACACCCTAAAATGCTTCTGAGAGGTGTCAACTGTCCTGTCCATCCTGGAAAGTGTTAAATTCCAGGGAAACGTTACTTAACTGTTTTCAGGATAGAAGGACAGAAATAAAGACTCTTGAAGTCCAGTAGACAGGAGATGTAAAATCACCTGCTGAGGAATAATGTGCCCAATCTTTAAACTCTTTTTCAATTTTTAACTACAGGCAAAATCATCAGCTGGTTTAAGTTATTTTAAGTACCTTGATCTCAAGGCAGCCAGATCTAGCCGTATAAATTCATGATCCTGTTGATATGTCACATAGTTCAGCCTGAAGCTCTGCTCTTCTTGTAGCAAATGGAGTACAGAGTACAAAGCATTCGTACTGTGGCTCTCCGTTACTGTAAAAGTAAACTGTGCTTTCTTTCAGGGTATTGTTTTTATCCAAAATTTCTCAGCTGAGACATTCTGATGGCGTATCTGTTGGCTTCAGGCACAACAGAAGTCTTTTAAGGAGTATTATTATGCCTTAAAATGGACAATCAAGGAGTAGAAAACCTCAAAACGCATACCTGGTGTACTCAAGGCATTTTCTCCCTAAAAGCAAAGACCAAACAGCCCCAAGAAACACTGGTTCAAGAGCGGAAGAGAGGGAAAACAAGCCAAAGCAACTCTTTTCCTCTTTTAAAAGAACAGCGACCACTTAGGCTTTCCCTATGAAACATAGTTTTAAGAGAAGGTGGCAGCAGAGAGAAACAGAAACTGGATTTTTATTTGTCAGTGACTTTTAGTTCTATTTCCACTGACAAACAGCTGCGCTGCCTGCCTTTCACTTGTTGTACGCAACGAGAGATGACAGAGGGTTTCTTAGAGCCTTTAAGGTTGCAGTGATTCATAACCTTACCTTCATTAACTTGGAATAATTTATCTTTGGAATAAACAAGGTCCTAGGTTTGCTTTTACTATTTTCCTTGGAGGAACGTGTTTCTTTTCCTCCAGACATCCCCACGTGCAAACACGTTGCTTCTCACAGCTAGAGCTCTGGATACTACTAAAACCCTAAACCAAAGCAGCATGGCAAACGCTTCAAAACAGAGTGGGGTTTAAATGACACAGCTATTCACTGGATTTGCTTCCTCACTCTCCTCCTGCTTTCCCCAGTGAGCAGGCACGGGCTCAAGAGGAGGAGGAAAGGTACGCAGAGGTGGCGCGTGTCACAGCACAGCACGTGGAGGGGCACGAACATCACTGTCACTTAGCTGTGACAATTCAGTGTCCCCTTGTGTGGCATGAAGACTAACTCACAGGTGAACGTTTTCCTGAGGCTTGCAGGATTTTTTCAGTAACTTATAGCATAATGGCATTAGCATTTTAAACCGAGTTTCCATTAAGCTATACAATTTATCTATTTTGAAGCAATTTGAAGGACCTTTCATTGTTAACTCCTCTTAACTAATTTTGGCTTTATGGCATTTTGGGGGCAAATTGCTTTAGCCTTCACATTTATCCTATCACTACTTAGCATGACTGAGATACTACAGCTCTTAAGTGAATTTCTTCTTCGAAGGATCTAAATCACACAGCTCATGAGAGTTACTTGAGGAGGATCAGTTTTACTCTCCCTTTAGCTTGGCCTTTAAACTCTGGATGCCAGCCTGATGCTTGCAAATGAATTCCACAGAAGCAGGCACTACGAATGTGGGGTCAAAGTAGCTACCTGCAGACTGCTCCTGGCCTGAAATGAGAAGGATGTTCTGCTTCATGTGTTTAGTACTGCAACTTTTCTCAAAAGCTTGTCTTTCTCAGTTTTAGCCATCACACACGAAGTTGCCTCTTTTAATTCATGCTTTCTGTTATCTGACTATGTTGTTACTGTTTGGGGCTATTCAGCTTTATGATGTTTTTCTTTCAAAAAGTCAATTTTATTAAAACATGCTAAATTCTAGTGAGCAGGAATTCATTGGAATGTCAGATCAATGAGTTTTCAGTTTAGGGCTGTTTTCAAAACACATCTCTGAAATATATACACACATCGAGTTGCTGCTGTGGAAAGTAACTAGAGAAAATATTGCTGACAGAGTTAGTAAAAATTGTTCTGCTGTAATAAATGTGTTCAAAGGACACAGATCACTGGTTATATTTGTAATAGAAAGTTTGTAAATGCATGTTACCCTTCAGTGATCTACAATGCAGTCTCTGATGACTGCTTATACAGAACTACTGCAAACAGTGAAGCCTCAAACGTCTTTATCTTGATCTCTCCAATATTTAATTTGCCCTTACAGAACAGCTCATTGGAAGGCTTTATACTCTGAGCAACTAAAATGCTTTTACCTTTTAATTTTGTCTAAACAGTGCTAAAATGATAAAAAATGTGCTGTAATTTACATTCCTCTGGTGATATGATAAAATCACATTTCCCCAATTACTTTTTTACCTCTTTGAAGGTACCAAAGACAGAACCAAAGCTGTTCAGAGTCACAGAGCTGGCGCTCAGTCTGTAGCTCCTCTAGCTAGTGTTCTCATTAGCATTAGGAGAAATTCCTACTGGAGATAGGTTTATTTGGTCATGCAAAAAAGTCATTTATACAACTTGACAAAAACTACTGTCTTGTACAGATCCAAACAGGAGAGCTGGTGGTACTGGGAACTCTCCCACCTCACGTCTATGAGTGAAAATCTGGAAGAACTGAAATTTCTTTCCTTAACATCTCAAACTGTCACGTAAATGCTGAGGCTGGAGGAGGATTAGGAATGATTATACTCTTCCTCTCAGATGCATTTCAGTTTAAATTATACTGTGTAATGAAAGACACTAAAATGACATGTAATACCTTATCCCTGTGTCAGTACATTATAAAATAGATTTAATCAGAGATAGAGAGGTTGAGAAACCTTTTCCTTTCTTTCTTCCCTCCCCCCTTCTCAGAAACCCCCTCTCGGCTGTCTTCTGAGCCCATTTGCACAGAACAGAGGCTGCAAGAAATGTCACTGTCCCCAGAGAAATGCTTAGCAAAGTGTGCCCACGAGATAACAGTATGACAACTCCACGAGTCCAAAATAACTCATCTCAGGATCAGATCCTATCAAGTCCAATTAGCATTAATCAAAATCTGTACCTTTCATCCTGATGATATCGGTTTCTCTGGTTTTCTTTGCTCCTATGTCTCTTCCCATACCTCTACAACAGAAGCCAAAGCCAGAAATTTGCAACTGTGGAACTATCACCGGCTTCTCCCGACAGTGCTGAAGCCCTCTGGCGTGGTTTGCTTATGCTCCTGTTGACAGAGACTCATCTCTATCTGCCACCCCAAATGGCAAATACAAAGCTTTGAAACCACTGAGTTTTCTTAAAAATCAACCTTATATAAGGGCTTAAATTGTTACTATGCCGTTTTGTGGATGGAATGAAGCATTTACACTAAGGCAATAAAAGAATTTATAGACTCTCTAAAAGTGGAGCTGGAAATAAAATGTCTTGTTCAACAAAGGATGTAGAAATGTGGCTATGCAAGGCAGTGGGATGGGGATGAGGCATGATGGAGAGGTTTCTCTAGGCAGGAAGATGGCAGACACTGAAAATGCAGTATTTCTGTGAGCTAGGATCATCTGTGAGGAAAGTGAAGACGTGTGGAGATGAGAAGTTGATGAGCGTGGCTGACTGCCAGCAGATATTATGATCTCAGAATATTGATGTTTTGTACTAATAATTACAAAATCAGCAGCTGTACAATTACATATTTGGATAAATACAAGTGTAAGCGCATCCTGTAACATGGTGAATGGAAATGAAGAATGATTAAAATGACAGCTCACACAGTTATATTGATGCCTAGAAAAGACAGACAAGCCGGGAGAACGCTAACATAATAAAGGAGAGAAGAATCTTGATATTCAAAGAGAAAAAAACTGATAATGAAAACATTCATGAGCAGTGAGAAAAATACATTAACTTTCCATAGCTGTTGAGAGCAGATACAGATCAGACAGAACACATTAAGAAAAAAGAAAATTTACTTGACTGCACTTATAAAGGCATTCTGGAGCAAAACAAATCCCTCTCACATGCCCTGAAGAACAATCTACAACCAGGATAATCTCTTCTGATACTCTGTCTAGAGCAGAAAGATGCACCGAAGCTGTGGAGTGTCTAAACAGCCAAGAAGAAAGTCAAGGGTTGGAATCATGTCACCTGAATGTGCTTACAAAGTACATTTGTTGTAGGTTCCCACTCAGGTACTGAAATGTGACAATAAGCAGGATATTCGACTGAGAGAGATGTCTGAAATCAGAAAGCACTTATTAAAGGGAGGGAGCTTCATGAAAGAATTAGGAAGAAGTACAGAAGAAAACTGATACTGGGAT
Organism: Tauraco erythrolophus; assembly: GCF_009769465.1. Classification (NCBI taxonomy): domain Eukaryota; kingdom Metazoa; phylum Chordata; class Aves; order Musophagiformes; family Musophagidae; genus Tauraco; species Tauraco erythrolophus. Next base: position 5,987,302 of record NC_141475.1, read on the forward strand.
TAGATAAACGTTTGGCAAAAACCACAGTAATAAAGCGCATTTGACACAGTCATGTTCTCTGGGATGTCAGAGGATGTGTTTGTTTATCGAATGCCTGCACTGATAGATACGAGTTTAAAGTATTGTCTAAAATCTGCTGTTCCTAAGGGTCAGCACTGGTCAGGTACTTCTCGTTATTCCATAGAAACCCACTGCTTTTGGGACAGGGACAAAGTAGAAGTCCATCTCTGTGTGGAGCAGGCACCCAGCCAGGGGAAAGGTAAAATCCATGGCTCTGTTTCCCAACGATCTAAAGTTTCAAGGCATGTCAGAAGGAGTGGAGTTAACATATGCCCATCCGACGGCTGAGTTTTTTGACCCACATGTACATTATACCTACGTGGTGCAAAGACTGCAGCTCATGTACAGCACACATTTTGGCTTTGTCTCTTCTGCTCAGCAAAGGACGAGCCCAAGGACAGGTTAAAATATGTTTTCCTTAATCTGTGCTGTTTGTCTGCCTTGCCAGCAAGAGGACAGCTGTAGTCCAGCACTAACTACATTCCCTGAGACTTGGCACGATATTGTATCGGGCTCCTCTAGAAAGAAGCTTGGATTAATTTTCTGTCTTACCCTGGCTATGCAAAACATACAGCTTCATCTAGAGCACAGTGACACATGCTAGAGAGCAAGCCCAGGAATACCCATGTCCTTCCTGTCCGCAGACAGCTGTGCATATGGACCTATGCCAAGAAATGGTGTCAGCACAAGCTTTCTTCAACATAATGCTCCATAACTCCCACAAAGCCCAGAGCTCTGTATAGGTGACTTTGGGCTTGCACTAAACTCAGGTCCCTGCCTGTGGTTTAAACATTTCCTCTAAACTTTGTTTAACGGATAATCACCTGATGGTTTCCCTGAACAGAGATCTAATGTTGGTTGTCACTGCTTGGGTGGGGCCTCATCACAACATACAGCTGTGCAGCACAGCTGGGAATGGGAAATCCCCTGCACTAACTTCCTTCCCACTTTTCACTGAACAGACTGAAACGTTTTTCCTCTTCTCTGAACGGAGGAGAGGCAGGACACAATGTGAATCTGTTGCTATTCTGTCTTTTCATGAAGACTAATCCCTCTCCTAGTCCATATTCCTGTGGCTTGATCCTGCAAGGCACTGAGCAATCCCTGCTCTCCTCCACACCACCCCCTCCCTTCACAGTCCAGGACAGGGTTAAGAATATGAACTTACAACAGTGGACCCGTTTGGTGATCAAAGTTCCTGTAAGACTAGGCCTACGTGACCACACAGTGCTAAGCAAGGTTCAGATGGAGACACCGCTTTGCACTTCTGCCTAGAAACCTGCAGGGCTGAAGCGGTGCAAATCGCAGCGCCACTTCCCCATCCGTCCTCAAGATTTATACAGCTTGCTTCCCTCTCCTTAAATCTCTCCTAACAAAGCTTTGTTCAAAGATGATTAACAGATGTTGTCATTAAAAAGTTGGTACTTGCCAACAAATAACACATGGGTCTGCTTGAGAAACAGGGCTGTTTCCACAGCATTCCCCAAGAAGAGATGCTTGTACTAATTGGTAAGGCCTGTGAGAATATGACATTTTAAAGTATATTCTACCATACATAATTTCCTTAGAGAATACTGGTTTGCTGAGAATTTGTTTATCTTGTTCTTAGGAAATCACCTAGATAAACACACATGGCACAGAATAGATAATTAAGCCCATTATGATTAAAGGAGTAAGTGGTGATCTTTTTAGGTAACAATGAATTTGGCGAGCAAAGACTTGTTTGTAACAGAAGTAAACAAAGACCTAGCACTAAATAATAGATAGCCACGTATCTTCATTGCAGACATAAAATAAAATGATTAGCTGATATGCCGAAATGATTCTCAAAAGCCAGAAGGTGACAAACAAAAGGATGGGATTTTCCTGTCCACTGCAAGATGACAGACGGCAATCTTCAATCGAAAAAAAAAAAGGGGGGGAAAAGGATATGTACAACGGACCTGGCTGGAACATACTAGCCCAGGATCACTTCTGTGCTTACCTACCTGGTACACATAGAAATCTCAAACCTAGGAGCCAGGCCCTCTGCTAGCAATTTGGAAAAGCAAACTGGGGAGCTGGCGATGTACCCTGTGCAGGGGGGGATCTTTTAATAGTTGCAAACAGAAATGTTTTGAAGATGGTAACCTAGATACTGATGAAATTCCTGGCAATTTATTGTTAATGAAAAGGTATTTTCTTTTCTGGGACGTGGAAAGGAATGAGTGCTCAGTGGGTTTGCAGAAACTATTTGAAAGCAATCTGAGCTCAGAGCAGGTCTCTCAACTCATAAATTGTAAACAGCATTTTCATGTAGGTTTCAAATAAATGATAGATATGATAGTGCATTTTTACTACATTCTAAATTCGGCATTTTAGAGGTTGACTTTGAAATCCTTTCCTCTCTTCTCTCTTTTCCACGGATCTGTTGCTAAAAGCATGATTGCTCTGCCAAAAAGTCTGTTTTGAAAGGCTTTTTTTCCTTTTCTATTCCTTTTGTTCTACTGTATGACTGCATGCTACAACATGCACTGATGACATTGGTGGCATTTTATAGCTATCATTTATGTCTCCATCCAAACCTGCCATAGTAAGAATATTCCCACTGAATTTACTAAGCTTCAAATCAGGGTTTTATTTGGGATTTAGCTTTAGCTTCAATTCATGTCTCAATTCACTGTGTACTTCAAGCAAGTAAGAATAGTTAAAGTTGTCATATTCCACTTCCCCAAAAAAATGGTCAGACATACTTGATGAGTTTTAAGTTTAGGAAATATAACAAATTCACAGGCTGTACAATTAGAAACACCATCTTACGGACATGCAGCAAGAGTAAATTCAACTAATCTGATGTTTGTTTATTTCTTTAACATTCTATTAAAGCAAAGAAGCTCTATAATGAGATTACTCCATTTTATCTCTTAATTGTATCCAGATATGCAAACCAGATTTATTGCTAGTGGCTTGTATACAGTACAATATTTTAAAGCTAATTATGAAACAGCATTACTATTGTCACACGATGAAATACTTATTCTTACTGTTATGAATCAAGATCATTCTCTAAAATTAGTTGTAATTACCTTTTTAATTGGATATAAACCCTACTAAATTCTGAAACAGCTAGTTATATAAATATAATTCTTTTAAATCCAGGATTATATCAGCATAAAATATTTTAATTAAATAGATTGCAAAAAAAGGGGAAAAAGAGACATTAAGTAGTTCTCCATTATTAAAGCCAGCTGTAGGTCAAGTCTTGAAGCTGTTCAAGATTTTATTTTTGAACACCTGAAATCTGCCATTGTCCATGTACCTATGTACACATATCCTCCCAAACAGTGTATTAATAGTTTCATTGTTCATTGAAGAGTAGTTGGCACCTGGCTTTTGTTTGTGTTATTCCATATAAGAGAGGAAGGCATATTAAACTATTTACCCTCACAAATCCCCAGGGCCCAAAACATGTAACAGTCTTTTATTTGCTTACGTATATAATACAATAAACAATGAAAAAGTTAAACAAATAGTTTTAAAATAACATTGTATCAAAGCTCTTGTATTCAAAAAACATTGGTGAATAGATGGTGAAAATCTTTAATTGATCTATTAGTCACAATTAATAATTTTTTAAAATACTGTCCCTATGTTGTATTTCCTCATGTATCTTGATCATATAGCTCATAAATTCAAACTAAATTTCACGTATTTCTATCTTGGTACTGCAAACTAAATCTAAAATTTTACACACATTTCAAAATACGCATTTAAGCTTGGTTTTCCTGAACAAATATTCATAATAGGAACAACCGAAGCCTTGATCACAGCTTGTTTGCAAGTCTCACTTGAATATGGGATGCCTTCTCCCACGCACCACTTAATGGTAAAAGGAGAAGGAAGAGGCACTAGTTTATCTCAGCAGAATGAAGCAGCAATTTAAAACTTACCTGAGTTCCAGCCATCTTAATGAGTATTATTTTTCAACACTATTATACCTGTATGTCACATACTTGCACATCCAACCCACGTTATATTTACACACACTATAGTGATTCAAGCAGTTACATTTTGATACGCTGAAACAAATCAGAACTTCCAGATAAGATAAACTAATAATATCAAGCATTTAGAAGGAAACATCTTACTTATTATTGACTTACTATAGTAAGGACTTAACTACATACTAAATTGCCAGTATTTTGGTGAAAGTTAAGTTAGATTCTGGTGCTGATTCTATATTTGATGACATATTATGCAACCGATTTAATGAATAAATATTGCAGAATTATTTAACCATCAGCTCACCACTAGAAAAAACACAAGACTTCATGTGTTTTTTTAGGAATATATACTTTCAGAAGCCAACTCTTTCTGGATCATCCCTCAGTATCATTATGCAACCAATAAATATTTATGTTAACACTTAGCACAGTCTATAAGGACATTAATGTTCTATTTATTTGAAGAGCTCACATTATCTAGGAAGGCTCTTCCAGTATTTCTGTGATCTAGATTTCATTGCAGATATTATTCACTCTAAATTTAAATCTTCTATCTGCACGCCAAGTGTTAAATTATATTGGGTTACTGTCTGTATCATTCTATTTTTACTGCAGCTCTTCATGGATTAAGATTTGAATCCTTTGAATTTAGTAGGATTTTGACAGTAATTCAAGCAGTGCAAGTCTTAGCTCTGTCCACCTAATTGTGACATTTATGAATTTCTAAGCTCTGTATGTGCCTATAGAAACTGTATTTACCTGCTGTGTGAATTCTGTCACCGGATCCTTGACAGCCATCCTCATCATCACAATCCCCGCTTGACTCCATCTCTTCATTTCTTCCACCCCCACTGCCAGCATCTCGGGAAGCCCATCTTTCCAGTTTTAATTTTGCCTTCTCAGCATCCAGCTAAAATGGAAGAAGTGAAAACCCACCAACAGTCAGAATATTTACACAGTTCCTACCTCTGGTGACCAAGCTGGGTTTATAAAGCAACAAGCACTCTCTCATTCACTTTCAAGAATTACTCAAGTTGGAGTTTTTTTCTGACAGTGACATCCAAATATTTTTGAATAACAGACTATACCATCAAATTTTCTTCACCACAGAAGACCAGGGACACTTACCATCAAACTTTTAACTGAAAACAACACATCTACCAACATTATCACAAGGATCTCTGGTCCTGCAGCTTTTACTCTTGCTAACCATAGTTGAGAGACCACTGGTTAACGATGGTACAAGCTGCCAGCTGCCTGAGTACTTACTTTGGGTAATTTACAATTGAAGACCAGGATATGCTTAACAACCTTTGAAGAGTTAAGGATATTTGCTACTTTTCATTATGGACTTGGTCACTTGGAAACTTTGGCCCCTAGATATGATTTTTAAGGTGGTGTCATTTAAGATGCCTGTACCAACTGCAAGTCATTTGTTAAATTTCACTTGAAATATATTTACTGGACTCAGTAGAGAATAAGAAAGCCTTTTGAAAATAAATCTAAATGTATCATACTAGGTCACACTTGCTATAACAACATATTTACTCCCCAAACTCATCTTTTCGATTTTCAGATTACTCTTTCTCATTCTGTCACTGTCAACAGTTGTCGCTCGCTGGTAGTTCCAAAAAATGAAAAATCCCATTTCATTTCCAGTGAATCTAACAGAGAACAAGAGCAGCACCACTTGGAGAGAAATTAAGTAACTGGCTTAGACCCATACATTCTGTTATAAGGCACTCATCAAGGAAAGGTGATTGAGGAGAAACTCAAAACTCAAGGAGATTGAGGTGTAGGTGCCTCCTACACCTGAGAGGAGCACCTGCTCACTGAGCTACATGGCACCTCTCCTGTTGGAGCTGTGTCATTTTTGTACAACATTCAGAACCAAGGTTCCTCAGTGGCCACCCTCCTCAACAGCTTGTATCTGTCGTTGCTAGTGCAAAGGATACTTCAGGGTATCAAAGAAGGTGGGAGAGCTTCTGCAAAGAAAAGCACCAACAGCTCTGCTTCCCCTACAGCCTAGTGATCAGGAAATACCCTGGCCCAGAGTGGATTTTTTTTTAGCAACCTGGCTAAGTTGCCCTGGTTACTATCGAATTTCCATTCCCTCATACCTATCACCCTATTTTGTGAGTGACTACCAATTTCTTTTTTGAATTTTGTTGGAAAACTACACTGAGGGGTGTTAGTTTTGTTTTCAAGTGATGGAAAGGGCCGATCCAGTATTTCGGATCACTTCCTTCACGTAGCTGAAAGTCAACCTACAACGCATGTGAACATTGTTTTGATAGGCAGCAGCTTGTTTGTCTCCTTTTCAGAGTTACGAAAACCTTGTTCACGTTAGCTCTGCTTGTATGGTATGACAAGCTACGATTAGGACCTGTTATTCTAGTTAGGCGGAAATATTTTAACCAAATGCAAAAACTTTGCAATGCTTCCCAAAGCTGGTCAGATTCTGGATCTATCCAAGACCCTTCATCACAAGCATTCTCCCCGCACTGTATTGCAGATCCATTTCAGGCTTTGTGATCTGCTTTATCGCAGAGGACTGTGATTATTCTTGGCACTGAGCAAAATGTATTTTGAAATGAAGCTACTTTGAAGATTCAAACACATTTCACACTAAAAAGAAGGTGGGCTGGGAGCTGGGGGAGGAACTGGAGCACAGGGCTAATACAATTGTATTAACCAGGTTGAAAGAATGACGACAGATACAGCAACTTCTCTGTAGTGGGAAGCTTTGTGTGATAGTCTCTTCCTTCTGTAGATACCTTGAGCTGCCATCCTCTACTCTGGGGCTGACAAATGCTTGCATCAGTGCAGCAGAGATCCTGCTCTGTGCAATAATGGATGCCAACTTCTATGGGGCAGAATTCAGGAAATTTTTCACCCTTTCACTGAAAGGATCTGTTTGCTTATTCTGAAACACAAATAACGTCACACTGCAGTGGGAAGATCAGTAAGTGGGAGGCGAGGGTATGGACTCCAGTGGAGACGCGCATTAAACACTGTGTAATTGTTACTGTGTGACTGCTTTTTATAAACTAGTTGCTTAACGTTGAGTCTCATATAAAGACTGATGTCATGGCAATACATAACAACATTTTGTTAAACAATTGGAAAAATTTGCCTACAACGAAGAAAGATAACTCAGCTCTTTCACAGATTTATTGTGTCCTGGTCATATTAGAGAAGACTCATTCTTAGTTATAATCCTTTAGAATGAAGAGAAATGGCTACGTGGTGAACAGAATGGACGCAATATTTAATAAAGGCTTTTAATGATTGTTTGCCAGTCAAAGCAGGAATGTTTACTGCCTGTTAAGGTACTCCTCCTTTTCAAAAATTTTATTTCATTCAGCGCTCAGGGCACAATTCTGACTTTTGCTCAAAACAAGTAAATACTTGAACGAACGTGCACCACCACCTTGGACAAAGACCAAGAAACAAGCTCAGCTTTTCAACATGGTGCATTGCAGCATTTTACAGACTTCTGGGTTCTTAGTGCCTTCACTACGAAAAGAGATTAGCCGCAGCCCAGATCTGCATCTCCTGCCCATACTAATGGAGGTTTACCCAGCTCTTTCCTGGCCTCCCAGGATAGAGGGGCATCGAATTACACAGAAACCTTATATATATGTTCAGCATTACAACTTAAAGTCAACTCAGGTGCAACCTACCAAACCTTTTCACCTTGTAAACCCTTTCCAAACTTTTTCCAGCAGATAATTTTCTAGCTGTGGTTACCATTCCCCTAGAATGATGAATCAGAGCCCAACTTTGTGTAGAGATAATGGTTTATCTAAAAAACAAACATTCCAGGAGATGAAATAGTGTAGCTACATTAGAGAGGAGCTTCACTCACACCGTGCAACCCTGTTGAGAAGTCTATGTCACCACTGTATAGTGACTTGTGACCTAGCATCTTTCTCTTCCAGATATTGAAGGAACACATGTCCTTTGGCCACCACCACATGACTTTAGTGAGATCACTGTTTTAGTACAATAGCAAAGTGTACGCCAACATTTCTCCATCTCATTTTTTCACAGAATCTTAAAACCTTTCTCAGAGGCCTTTTACTGCACTGAAATAGCACAGACTGCATCAGAATGGACTCTGATGGTGGAGCTTTAGAAGATCATAACGAAAGACATTAACCTTCACTTTTTACTAACTTCTGCTAGGTCCAGAAGATGGATGTGGACAGGTAATGCCCTTAATGCTTTGCGGCTAGGGGACTGAGAGGTTTCCCAACAGGAGCTGGAGGTCTTATGAAGGTTCAAAGTCTCTTCAAAGAGAGCCATGATCTGACGAAAAGCCTGAACAATTCTCCCCGCTGTTGCCACCAACCCCTAAAACTTTCAGCTTCCCCACAGATTGCTGTACAGAGTGTCACAGACCCTTGCTCCTATTTAACAGTGCAGATAGAGACCGGAGTCAGTAATGTCATTGCTATTATTGCTTATAAACCACTCTTAAACAAGCCTTATTTTGCTGACTTACACCCTGCCTGCTGCTGCTGATCCATCCAGCCATCTCTGGCAACTCCGCACAACAGTTCCAGCCTGGGAATGCAGTGTCTTGATGCTGAGAATTGATGCTTTGGTTAAATAATTGCAACAGATTTCAGGCTGGGCACTGGAGCTTGTACCTTCACAAAGCAGAAGATACCTGCTGCTTAAGATTCCAGGAAACACTGGAATCTTAAGAGCTTAAGAATTAAGTCTTCAAGCTTTTGCACATCTGAAAGACAATTTTTCTTACTCATGAAAAGGTTATATAAATAGATCAATACAATTTGTACGTCCCAACTGAAAACTGACTCAAATCAGGAATTTTCCCAACTGCAATAGGCTTTCGATCACATTCATAAACCTCTAAAGGGTTTTGGAGAAAATATACAGTCTTTCTGTGGGAAAGCTTTAGTATCTGTACCTGATTCAGCTGAAAGGTAAAAATCACGTTATCACTATTCAGCTCTGAGTCAGATACAGATGACTATCCTCATGCATTTTATTTATTCCAGCAAAGGTGCCAACTTTAAGTGATATTTTAAAAAAAAAAGTTCTGCTGACATACAGTTTTACAGAGAAGAAAGAAGTCATCTGAGAATGGTTGCTGTCTTTCTCCCCCATTAATACTTGATAATGTAGCACACACATTCCCGGTCACACAGAAGAGTCCTTCAGACTTCAGAGGCTTCAAAGACTGTGTGACACACAACCCCTGAGCTTTCTACGATGAGTCTAACCCTAATTCTCACTCTGACCACAGATGTGTTAGAATATAAATCTATTCTCATGGTTTTTCATGAAGGCATGTTCCAGTTGAATACTTCCACCCATTAATTAAAGAGTAACTGTTTAGCTCCATGAAAACTATTTGATAAAAGTGCCAATTTCAATCCATTTCATTGATTAGTCTCTTTTCTGAGGGGTCATATATGCATGTATATCTGAGGGGACGACTCCAAGCTATAGGATAATAAACTCATTTCATCAGAAAAGGTTTTAAAATTATATTTTGCACCACAGTTTCAGGCTTTTCAGGTCAGTGAACACAACAATGAAAATCTAAGAGAATACACTTTTTGAATAAAGCCACTTAAAAGTTGTGTGCTTAGAATATTCAGAGACAAATCCCATTCAGTAATTGTTTCCTGAGGGATTTGTTAATTAGTTTTCTATATGACAGGTTTCAGTATGAAGGTTTTTTCTCTCTGAAAAGACAGCTTTGACACGAAATCTGACTTCTGTCCACTCGTCATGGGAGCACACGTTCCGTACTTGCTGGTGTTTTCAGAGTGATCAAAAAATGGCTGATTATATACTGCATTTAGAAACTGTAAGCTAAGCATGATCTTTTCTCAAGGTACTTGGAAGCAGTTGCCTTTTAAAAAGTGCTTCAGTGACATAAACATGATTTGCAGAGACAAAGCATTTTGCCAGCTTATGCACAAATAACGTACAAAGCCTAATCTTGAAAAGAGTCATAAATGACTCAATTCTTCCATTCATTTATTTTCAAAAATAAAAATAAAAAATCCTTTCTAAACCATTATTAGGTCAGAAATTACTACAACTGAAAAAGACAATGCGCCTTTGTTTTTAGCCTATTATATACGTTTTTTGTTAGGGACTGACATATTGCTTTAGGCATAAAGATGCATTTTACTGGTGCCTTGTGACTGAGCAGATGTTCTGTCATTTCACAAAACAATAGCAACATAACAGATTTTAGACATAACTGCCATATATATGCTTATTCCAAGTAGGTCCTCTCCTTTGAGATAACATTTATGGTTAATTTTCCTCCACATATGCTCTTAGCTCCTTTTGAAAAAATATTTGGCAGTTGGTTTTGCTTCTTCTGCTCACATTTATCTAGCATTCATATATTATAGCATAAATAAGCAAAATTAACTTACTTGTCTTCAATTTTGTCAGACATCTTCTTTGGTTTGTTCTTCCTTTGTCCCTATTTCACAGAAATCCAAAGGCCCAATGCATTATTCCTTCCTAGTTTCTCCAGAAAGTAGCACAACTCAAGGAGGTAGTACCACTCAACCCTTAAATCCTTTTTTTCACTTGAAAAAAACAGACATCTAACCTTCTGGAGCAACTGACACCCCCGGAAGGTTTCCTTCTGCTGTATTTATTCAGATACTTACAATAAGCTTTGCATAATACATCTTGCTTCACAAACCACCTGCACAATATTAGAATAATTTAACTGAACAGCTATGCATAACTTACGTGACATGGTTAAGGACCGACAATGGGTTTAGAATTTTATTCACATCTCTCCAGTCTAGACCTTTTCCAGCTAGGGAATTAGACCAATGTTGGTAGATTCCTTTGTCCTGTGTTTTTCTCTCTAGCCTAAGCACGTTTACTTACACTGACATTTGTATCTCTTGTCTTTGCCAATGCTCCTGCTATATGTATCTATAGAAACTGAAGGGGGAAGCTCTCTTCAAGCACATGGAAACATGCAGAGCACAAGACTTGGACTACATGTACCCACAAAGAGGGACTGACAGCCTCCTCTCCTCCTCTGCCTCTGTGTATCTCCGCTTGAGCTGTACACAGCATTTTGAAAGTTCTTTTTCTGATAATTTTGTTGTTGTTGTTGTTCATTTTACCACCAAGTTTCTCAGGTTGCCTGGAAGCAACACTTGAAACGGCCCATGCCTAGAATGGCCATGTCGGGGTTATCCTAACCTGTGACTATGCACGCACCTCTCCTTCTCTATTTGTTCGTTATATCGCGGCTCCCCAGGAAAATGGCGTTCGGATAAACGCCACGTTTCTGGTTGAGCTTATCTTGCAAATGTGATGTAGAACATACACTTGAATGGCGAGTGTAATTCTGAGTACTTCAACTCTCAGGCAAACGCAGAATGTCCCTGCTCCTGGTCCCCTACCCCAGTCCCACTGCTCCCAGCCCCACGAGCGTGGAGACAGAAGTGTTCGGCTATGACAGCAGTCCCCATCGCCCCGCGGCTGTTCCTGACAGCGGAGACCTGGCACAACGGGCGCACAAGACCCAGCAGTAGGTATACAGCGACCTAAGGATTCCTTGGGATCACTGTACACTGAGGGGGGAATGACATACCTACTTTTAATGTCTTATTTTTCATATTCGGCTTTATTCTAGAATTCTTTTGTTCAAAATATTTTCATTATTTGACCAACTCTTCTGCTATGTTTCTGAGCATCTTCAGTACAAGCTGTATGTCTTCTGGGAAGCTTAGGACTTGTTTTCTGACTTTACTCAACTTTTTCAAGCCAAATAACTTATATAGTTCATGTTTTTATTTGTTTTGGTTTGGATTTTTCTTCCCATTGAACCACTAAATTACTCCTTTCTGAAACAGCATCTGTATTCCTACAATGGATTTAGCTTCTTATGGTTTCTGCAGAAGTCTCTTGCAACCATTCCTGTGTTTTCTATATATAACTTTTCCTCATAAGTTTATAGGCCCAACTTCTTCACACACTTCCCAATCCTCTGTCCTTGAGGCTTTGTATTTGCCTAAGTCTGTCTTTAACTGTGATTATTTTTTGTTCTCCTGGTTTATGCAGATTGACTGGTTACCTCTTCCTCATACTTTTATTGCCAGATGACACACTAGATACTTAAGGATCCACACCTTCATTTATCTTTGAATACTTTTCGTTTCCCCTCTGTGTGCTTCCTCTAGTCTGGCTGTTTCCCTCTGACTTCCTGTACAGTCCACTGCAGATCCATGCTCCACAGCAGAGAAGCTAAAAGCAATTATTTCTCTCTCAGTTGATTACAAATGTAATAGAATTATTTCAGCAGGAATCTAAGGCAGCTTTTAGACATCCACCTTGCTATACTGCAGGATTAAGGCTTCTATTTTTGATGTTTATGGTTTCTGTTTTTCAACTGCTTGTTAAAGGTGAGTGTATTTCTAGAAGAGTGCTAGCACTATGATCAGCTTAATAGTCATTGAATTAAACTACACAAGCTACATATGTTCTCATATTTACTGATTACACTGTGAAGAAGCAACTAGAAGGTGCACCCACAGAATCTCATTGCTATTAGTAGAAGCTTCATAATAACAGTTTGGGTAAACTGTCACCCAAAAAGTATTAATTGTGAAAGATGTAAAGTAAGCACAAATAAAAAAGGACTTATTCTAGTTAATAATTTGTTAATAAGCTGTTTAAAGAGAATTAACACAATTTGATTCAAATTCAGTAAGTCAGGTGGGTCAAGGAAGCAAGGACACACCTCTCCTTGACGTTGTATTTTTAGTGTTGGGCTGTATCTTTTCAGTATTACAGAATGCGCCAAAGAAGATTTTTCTGACCTGATGTCTAGTGTGCCTAACTTAGACATACAGTTTGGGTCAGTCCCTGCCACATGCATGAATTTCACCTTTAGACAGTTAGCTTAGTGCAGTCTGTTCCAAAAAAAAAAAAAAATCAGATTTTTAAATTGCAGTACAACGTAGTCTGAAAATAGAGCATATGGCTAAAAAACCTGTCACTGTTACATTAAGACTTTCTGCATCTTGTTAAAAAAAAAAAGGTAAACAATTGTAATCAAAACATACTGTAAACATTGTAATTATTGGTGAAGAGTACGCAGGAGTTGCTTACAAAAGATCTTCAACCCTTCAAAGTAGTTCATTTTGGGGACAGTGGCTGTTTGATACATGAACTTCAGAGACAGAGGGTTGCTGAGAGCGCCAACAAGATGCTCAGACTGACAGTGTCACCAGCTCTTGTGATGCGGCCCTTGCAAGAAAAACGTGGTCCACAACACCTCTAGACACACACGCACGCTGTGCGTGCACATACCACATGGTGCCATCACCAGAGGGAGCTGCACTTATTTTTTGTAATAATCGCAACAAGGCACCAGAGCAGAAGGTGCGATTCTCTGCAAGGGTAAGTGGTCATGTCTCTGCCACCCTGAGACACAAAGGCACGATGCCAGACCTAGCAAGCCTCGTCTCCTGTGCTCTTACAAATAAGTCTGGTCTACATTGCTTACAACATTATTTCTCCACAGTTGGAAAGGAGGAGCTTTAAGTGGGATAACTTTTGCAAGGGCTAATAAAACAACCAGAAAAAATTAAGAGTCTTCTCTGAAAGACCATGACTTGCTTTTCCTAGCACAAAGATGACTGTGAGAATATGATTACTATCTATAAATGTATTTAGCCTTCTCCTTAAATGTGGAGAGATCTCTGAGAACGAGAAAAACATAGAAATAAAGTGGGAAAACAAGCTTTTAAACTATCAGAGTTATGAGTTTTGGGAGCAGCCTCGCAAGAGGAAAACAGGGAAAAAAATTCTCAGGCATTTGCAAGAGCTGAAGAAATGTTTGAGTAAAGTTGCCTGTATGTCAACGAGCTATATATGATATTTCAGGAGGTCTCTTCCAGACTTCCATCCTGTGTCTCTACGCTCTGCTAGTTTCTAAAATTAGAAAATTGATTTGTAAAAGCAAAATCACAAACCAGAAACACTCCCATTAGCCATTAGGAGTGTTATTTCCTTGCTTGTCTTATTTCTATATGGGAAAATTGTGCCCACATACCAAATTATATCCATTCTTTCCTCTAGGCTAAGAACAAAGACTGTTAGCTGTGCCTAAAGTCAAAACGTGGCTCAAAAACCATCTTAATTATTGCTGGGGCTTAACATAGTTTACAAATGTCCTGTTTAATTAGGAGCTCTGACTCATCAGGTTTTAGACTTCTAATAATAGCTAAGAACTTTCTCTCTGATCAGACTTGGGAAGTGTGAAATGAGAAGTGCATGCAATCAGGAGACTGGTCGCACTCCGCCAGCCCTTGAATGGTAACCTTCTGATAAGCTCCATGTTTTTATGTGAGTAAACACTGGCCAATCTAAATTGTTTAAGAACAGAGCCAACCTTTCTCCTTGCTTTGTGCTCAGACAGCAATTACCTTCTTTATTTGCTGAAGGAAACGTTTATGACATGCTCCAGTGCACGTTAATTCTGTTTCATGTTCTCGGATGATTATCTGTTTTCAAGCTCTATGTTGGTGAAGATCATTTTCGTAGTATGAAAAGTTTGGCATTTCACTGGAAAGACTCATGAACGATCAAAGCTTCTCATTATTTGGTAGTGCTCAACGGACCCAGGCTTCGGAATTGATGTTTCATGCTAAAACATGTCAGAATCAGTGGTCTGTTTAGTCTCCTCCACACTAAATCCCAGCAACTGAGCACTAAAACACAGTACGGAATAAAGCATGGGAAATACGGTAAGAAGATGGATAACAATGTCATCCATTTAGCATGTACTGATGTTGGGAGCTAAATCACAAATTATTTATTACGTAAGATAACTGGTTTTAATAACACTGCAACCTAAACCCACCTTTAAAAACAATCACACTGCCTCAGTGACACCAGACTTCTCTGAAATCTCGAACATTACATTCATAAGTGTGTTGTATTATTTAGAAGGTGCCACGTACCTACAGAAATAAAAAGGATCGGTGCCTATGCTGCTATGAATCAGCACGCTGAATTCTGTGCAGTTGCTCCAACTTATTCCACTTGAAGGGCCAGCCCAGATTTTTTGCGTTTGGGAAAGCTTGGTTGTGTAATAGAACAGACAAACACATTTCACGTTGTACGAATCTGATGGAATAAAAGACTCTCTCTTTCCAGATGTTGTACTCCCACGGTTTCATGGTAACATTTGAGGACATATGATTGAATGTTTTTGCTAAGTCATTTTTTTTTTAAAAAGGGAAGAGAGAAGAACAGATACTTCTGCAAGCAGCAGCTGTCACCAAAGCCTTTTTCTACAGCTTTCCTTTTCATTGGCAGCTTCCCATGGAGGTTTTCTGATGTCTCACAAAGACTGAGTTCACAACACAGCGTTTTTATGAGCGAGTCTCTCTCCTCTACTCGCAGAACTCAGGATCTGTTAAATCCTAAAGGGTTAAAAAGGGTTAAAAAGATATGCAGGGAGTGGCAAGGGTGACAGGCAGGGACACGGCAGAGCACATTATATAAGCTGTGTTTATGAAACCAGGTTAAAATGCAACGTAAGGGCAAACAAAGGGCCTTGGCAGATCACCAGTAAAACTGGAGAGCAGGAGGAGTTCCTTTGCCTGACAGCAGCTTTGCCTTTCCCTTTGCAGGTTTAAATTCTGTTCAGGCTTGGAACAGGCATGGTAAGTGGAAAAAGGTCAACGCATCGGTCTTCGTGGACCTTCATCTGCTCCTGTTGCTTTCTCCAAAGCCACTAACAAGATAATCTGATCACAAAGATCAAAAGCTCTCTCGTGGTGCACTAGGGAAATTGATAATCACATTCTCCCGTACTGTATATACCCATAATTCAGGGCTGGGAACTGGCCCACATTTACTAGAGATGTAAAGCGGCTTTGAAAGTCTCTCTTTATATTTCATTCACACTATACAAAGGAACTGCTATTTCAAGGGAGAGGACTGAAACGTTCAGAACAGGGCTCTAGCCTTGTGCCACCAGCTCTTTGCTGCAGAATCCATTTAAGCAGTTTCAGCACACACATGCCACACTGGTTTGTCCTGTTGTTTTACACTTAGATTTTATACTTTCTATTTTAGAATGTTTTCTCTACAAGTGATGAAGCTCCCATTTACTCATAGAATGGTTTGGGTTGGAAGGGATCTTAAAGACCATCTAGTTCCAATCCCCCTGCCATGGGCAGCAAAACCCTCCACTACACCAGGTTGCTCAAAGCCTCATCCACTCTGGCCTTGAACACTTCCAGGGATGGGGCAGCCACAGCTTCTCTGGGCATCCTGTTCCAGTGCCTCACCAGCCTCAGAGGGAAGAATTTCTTCCTGAGATCTAATCGAAATCTGTCCTTTTTCAGTTTAAAGTCATTACCTCTTGTCCTATCACTATATGCCCTTGTAAAAAGTCTCTCTCCAGCTTTCTTGTAGGCTCTCTTTAGGAACTCAAAGGCTGCTCGAAGGTGTCCCTGGAGCCTTCTCTTCTCCATGTTGAACAACCCCAACTCTCTCAACCTTTCCTTACAGAAGAGGTGCTCCAGCCCTCTGATCATCTTTGTGGTCCTCCACTTGACTCACTCCAACAGCTCCATGTCCTTCTTGTGCTGGAGACCAGAGAGCTGAACGCATGAGAGCAGAGTAGAGGGGCAGAATCCCCTCCCTCGACCTGCTGGCCACGCTTCTTTTGATGCAGGCCAGGATGTGGTTGGCTTTCTGGGCTGCAAGCGCACATTGCCGGCTCATGTTGAGCTTCTCATCCACCAACACTCTCCTTCTCCTCAGGGCTGCTCTCAATCCATTCTCCGCCCAGCCTGTACTTGTGCTTGGGATTGCCCCAACCCATGTGCAGGACCTTGCACTTGGCCTTGTTGAACTTCATAATGTTTCAATTAGAATAATTTTCACTGAAGTCTCTTCTGAGATGTCTTAAGTTTCTTCACACCGCTTTTCATGTTACCAAAAAATTTAATTTTTAGTTAATTAAAATTTAAACAATAACCTTTTTTCCAATGATTGATCTAAATTAGATTCTACTCTTGTACAGCTCTGCAGACCTTATCTAAATTTCAAGCAGCGTTCAAGAGGAGCAAAGAAAAGAGGTCAGCTCTACAAAAGACAAGAGAGAGATCTGGACTGGAACTGGCTTCTGTTATTGTAATGAGACTCAGTTTAGAATAGATGAAAACCCAGTAAAATGACCTGTAGAACTACTACCAGAAGACAGTTAGTGTAAAACAAAACATTCTACTGATATTCTCTTTTCCGCCTTCTCAGCAAGACACTTTTGCTCCCCATTTCATTTATATTTTATCCTTCTTGCCAGCTCCTCTTCAAGGCTTACTTGTGACCCACCCATCCCTTTTCACTTTCTCATGGAACAGCATCCTCTTTCCTGCCTAAATACAGTCATCAATTCAGTTGAGCATGATGATTCTTAGCCACTTCTGCTTGAATGTATTATTAGGTTTTACATGTGGAAGCTCTTCCATTGGAGGCTGGTCCCTCCTGGACCCCTAGCAGCTCTGCTCAGTGGATGGTTTTCTCCTCCTTTTGTTAATTTACTTTGAAGGTCTGCAGGGACCATTAAATCATCTCACCTGTTTCTCTTCCCCACCTTACACCTCTGAAGAAAGAAGCTTGCCTACTTTTTCATTTTGCTCTCCCACAGCTTCTGTAAAACTCTGAATCTTTCTTTATGCAGAGGATTCTCAGTGGAAACAAGATGGACCAACCCCAGTGATCTCACCACTGACCATCAGCAGATTTCCCCACAGTCTGGGAACTCCTAGATGAGCTAGTCAGCAATACATGGCTCTAGATGAGAAATGTGGACTGGAAAAGCACAAACATTTTTATGGGCAGGGATGTTATTCAGAGACGATTAAAACGTCTCCAGGAAAGCTCATACTCTGCTTGTAAAGCTGCCCACGTGGGCCGCCTGCCCTGCCAGGCCTGGCACACTGCTGACTCTGGCCTCCTCTGAGTGATGACTAGCACCAAGTGCTGGCATTTTGTTAAATGTCCTGCTTTGCTCCCATTTAATTGTGGCCTGAAACTGCAGCAAGCACCAGTAAACACAGACGGATAAGCTATTGCTACAAAACAAAAAGCTACAAGAGCAAGATGCAGGATTTTAGAACCGAAGCAAACACCGCACCCAGACAGGCACTCTTTCCTGACAAGGAGCTACCACTGAAACGAAGAACAAGTTGTGGCACGTCTCATTCACATACCGACTCAGGAACAGCCTTGCTTGCTGAACATTCAGCCTCACAAGCGTTCAGGTGTTCACATGCAGCTCTGGAGGGTACAATTATTTGTGACGACAAAGGACGATCCAAGCAAGCAAAGGCAGACTCCCATGCGCCTGTCTTCTCCTCCTCTGCGTGAGCAATCACATCACCTTGCCTTGATTCTGCCTTGGGCGTCTTCCTAACCATGAACCATGAAATACAAAGCAGAGATGGCACAAAGAGGCTATAAAGAATTTACCCTTCTAGCACACCTCAGCTGCACCACGGCTTCTCCTCCTTCCCAAGAGCTCAGGCATGGCTGTGCCGAGTCCGGAGTGCTGGACACTCTGCCAGTAGCTACACAGACCAGGGCTGACTGTAACCTACCTGGAATGCAACAGAAGTCCCTAAAGAACCACTGGCATGACTGCTGTATCTGGGGGAGTTGTTTGGTCCAGGTCTTTTAAGTATTTCTGAGGTAGTACAGCTATATTTAGCTGCTGAAACATAACATGAAGTATAGCAAGAACTCCCACTGTGCATTCGGTCATCTGATACTAATTACGCATGAAAAAGTAGGAATCTATCTTTAGTTTAACTTCAAAGAGAAGGCTATGCTTCTTACTGTCAAGTAGGTAGGACTCGCAGTGATACTCCGTGATTACAACTGCACGGGCACACACCCAGTGGGAAATCTGAGGCAGCTGGAAAGGCTCAACACCACTAATGTTTCCTCTCTCTTTTCTCTTGCCAGTGTGTCAGTTACGGGGCAGAGTATTGCTATTTATTCAGATTACTCCGATGTCGCGACTGACTGACGACCAAATCAAACTCTGCTCACCGATTTCAGCCAAGGTGTTCTCTCATTTTTTTTCCCCCTCATCAGTCCCAAGCCCTTCCCTCGTTATTACAGGGACACGGTCACAGACACACACACAAGTACACAAAGAGAATGATCCCACAAGCCTATTTGTTTAGGAAAGCAGGCAAAAAGCCGTTGTGGAAATCACGTTAAGATCTACCTCCACCATAAAGCTCTCTGTTGTGCTTTATGTCACCTTCCCCTGTGTATTACTGTAATCTCTGCAGGGACTGCCTACTCTTTCGGATTTACTACCACGACAAAGGGCTATTCTTAGCTGGTCTCTTATTCCTTCTGTAATAAACACGATTAATCATGATAATTAAAAGGATGTTCCCCTCCTTTTTGTTCTTTCATTACTGTACAGATGGTAAGGTGAGTTTTTTTTGTTTTGTTTTCTATGATGGGTTTTTCCTTTTCAGTCTGATCTCACCCCTCTGCACTACAGTGTGTGTATATATCAGACAAATAATTGCAATTTTAATAAGGGGAATAGTGCTTAATTGTGCCCATGTTATAAATTGCATTTCCTCTTACCCTCTTTCATTTGACACGTTTTACTCCAGGTAAGTTATGTCATGACTACATACAATGCGAAATCTTATTGTGACTATTTAAATAGATAGTATCCTAATTCTCATTCACTTCAGATGTTTTTTGTTAATAGAGAAGGCAATATGGAACCATAACGAAGGACCTGCTTGTCAAGTTTTATCTTCAAGGAGGCTTGGATTAATATGAAGCACACAGCTGAGGTATCTGTGTTTTGAAGTGCTTGAGAGAGTCTTTTAATTGCCACAATCTGTTGTGCCTCTCAGATCTATTTGTGAAGGTGTTCAGCATGGTGTGTGTTTTGCTGATGAGCTATTCTTTGTCTCATAAGGAAGAAATGTTCTGTCTTGTGTCAGATATTAGAGCCACTGATATTTAAATGCTTACAAATGGGAAATGAAAAACTGAATACTAACAAAAGAATGAAAGCAGTTATGACAACGGTTGTTAAACATGGTAAGGTGGTGGTTTATTATTTTATTATTATGTTTTGTTTATCTCTCTCCTGTTCATTAGCGAGGAGCCCAGGAGTTTTCTTTCAACAGATCCTCTAGTCCAATACTTTCTAGATAAAGGCACTTTATTACCACCAAGTAAACTGTGTTCCTATGGTGTATGTCCATATGTTTTATATATTCTTTCTTCAGATCTACAGTGGATGTTTTACATTAGTGGCCTCATCCAAAAATTCCCATATTTAAGATTTCGCTAAATGTTCTTGATACAGCGGAATATGTAGCAATAACTGATTACTCCCTCTGATTCTTCTTAGTGTTCTATAAAAAAATGGGAATTTATCTCACAACATGGGCGCAACTAACTTTCGAGCAGAAAGCTTTCATAAATCTGATACATTGTATTAATAATAAATCATACATGTGTTATTTTCTCAGTAATCTAACACTTAAAATAAATGGCCAGTGCAGAGCAGAGCAGACCAAGTCACCGTTTACTTGCCTTATTACTTGTAGGAAAGGGGTAACTGACTGAAGCAACCATATTTTGCTATAACTCATCATATCTCCCTTCTCCCTGCTATACTTCTCCCACTCCCTTCTATTTAGTAATATATATCCTAGATATACACATGGGGCTTCTCCTCAGACAATCATCCCATCTTTTTATACCATCTCTGCTGCCATGCTCCCCTCCAGGCTCATCCCCTCATACCACCCCAGGGTTAGTTCTTCCTTCTTCACCTGATCTCACACAGGTACTTTATTCTGCCCACCCTCCCTGTCCGCAAAGCCTCCACCACTACGGTCTGTTTGTTGTATCTACTGTTAGTCCTTTTATTCAGCTATGAAAGAACGGCAGCACTCGGGGTGCTGATCTACAGTTGCTGCCTTCGTTAACTTTTTTGTACTACAACTCCCTTTGTACACTGTCTTCTAAATTGAGGTGTACCTGACATTTGGAGCATGATTTAATCTCGCTTAACTCTTTGGAGCTTAGTGCAGCTTGCAAGATCAGAACCAAACTGCTTTCAGGCTACTCATTTGCAAAGATCATATTAGTCAAGAGGTCTTTTTAATTTCTCATTTAAGTGCCAGAAAAGCCAATGTAAGGTGAGGGATAATGATCTACCTCCAGAACTGCATTTAATATTTAATAACACATGATCACTATTTAATTTGGACCAATCCCATACTGTATGATGTAGAGGTCTGTCTCTACTGTTCCACATCTGTAAAATATTTTAGGTGTTTTAGCTTTATATTTATGCAGTTGAGAAGGAGTATAATAAAGCCTGTTAAAATCAAGACTGTATGAGGTTATATTGAGTATTCTGAGAAAGACAGATTTAGCAAGCTTAATGGAAACCATTCACTCTCTTGAGATGTCAGATTTCTTTCTCACAGTTTTGCACATTATGTTTAACTCAGTTCTCTCCATCAAAAGCAACTGATGTCTTCTAGCAACACATTCAGACATGGTTTCCTTCTTAGTTCTCAATTTCTCCAGAACAAATTAATACCACAGACAGTGGCACGCACGTGATAAAGATCATTTCGTATGCAAAATGATGTATCTATAAAAATGTAAAGGAGCACAACTTACTGTCTGCATATACTGGAATTCTCCTAATTCCCTCCTGAGGATCCTGTTAGCGTTTGACATTTGGGCAACACATTTCCATTATGGCTCAAAACTCTTGATATGATTTTTCTAAACCTTTAATCAGTCAGGAATGTCAGGCTGGTTAACACCACAGTGATATGTCATCCTCCACATCATTTTTCAGCAAGCTGTTCCACATAGCTTGAATATCATCAGGTGGACAGAGCACTACGAATACATCTCTGCAATTAGGCTTCTGTCCGCAAGTCTCTGTTGTCAGTATTTTCTCTAAAATTGAAGCTTTCATTCTCAAGAAAGACTCCTACTCTCAAGCAAGACACCTGTCTTTACCAAAGGCCAATCTCCCTAATGATATGCCAGGTAGGTTAGAGGACTGAAGATAAAAGTATCCTTAGATGATGTTCTCGTGGTTACAGCTGTGGGCACTATATTCTCAGGAAGCAACTGACAAATGCAGACTCAACCAATACAATTTGGTTGTATTTTGGTTGTAATACAATACATAACAAATCCCACTGTCGTGCCTCACTAACATACTTTAAACCGATCTCACCAGGCAGTGACACTACTACACTCTAAGAAAGTCCTAAGGATTAAACTGGATTACACAAACTTGGAAACTGAGCAATGCTGTAGCGAATATCATGCACAGCCAAAAAGGGGGGTAAGCAAGAACCCATTAAAAACGAGAGACACAGACATATCTACTATTTCCTTCATTTACATTCTTAATCTTTAAACCAAACTTCTACCCTACTTATTTGTGCAATTAAGCACATTATTTCACCGGCTGTGTACAGCTCTTGGTGGATTTGGTCAAGCTCTTCAGCAACTCTGAAACATATTGTGCATATTTGTCTAAAAAAGTGCCCTAGTTGTACAGCATAGACAAGGAAGAGACAATCAGAAATCAAAAAAGCAAACATTAAGGAAGAAATGCTCTCAGGGGACAATAACACCATGCAAAAGATACGTTATTGCTCACTGAATTACCTACACAAGCACTTGCTTTCTTATGACAGCACTAATCTTTGCATGTGTGATACAGGAGTCCGTAGCAGGAATCCTTTACCTTGTTCTGCAAGAAACCAGAGTGCTGCGTGACACTATCGGCCTCTGCCCCACCAGCATCTGACAGCAGCAGTATTCCTGGACTTTGTGCAGGTCAAGAGAGTGTCTCTGGTAGACAGAAGAGGATTTGTTTCCCTCTCTTTTACAAGTATCATGTTGGATGATTTGGAGAAATTCACTGGACCTCTTCCCCGTGTCCTGAAATTTCTTCTCCTTTCCTCTTCCTTCCCACAAACCCAGAATCACGCTAACTAACTTTGGCAATGGCCCAGTCCATCTTGCTTGCTACAGCCCAGGCCCTTGTATTCTGCTCCCATTCACATCGAGCTGTATAAAGCACTCTCCAGCACCCATGCTACTGCAGGAAGAAGGGCTGGATTAAGGAAATGCAGAATTACACAGACACACTGGCAAAATACCGCCCTGACATAGCCCCCACATGGCTGTCCAGCAGTGGAAAGTCACCTTTGCAGGACTAGGTCTCGGTCCCAAGTACAGAACAAGAAAAATATTTTCAATCTTGAAGATGTCAAGCACAAAAAGGAAATAAACAGCATCTGCACTTGATAAAATAATAAATGCACCTAAATTTTCAAGCTAGAAGCTTACAGAACGCAAAGCACAGCACCACACAACACAACCTTCCAAAAGAGAACTGCCACCTCTTGATTTATACTTGCAATATCCCATCTTTCCTGCATGAATTTCAAATTGTATGATAATGTACTACAAGTCTTCAGAGCCAGAGTGAACTGGATTCCCGGCTCAGGATCAAAATGATCAGCATGCCACGAAAACGGCCATATAGCTTGAGACTAGAAGTTCATCTAGCCCAGCATCCCATCCCTGACAGTGGCCAAAAGCAGTGCAAGCAAACCTGGCACTGCAGGCAAAGTGTGGTTCACCATCCCAGTGACAACAGGCAAAGGACTTCGTTCATTCCTTGTGGCTAGCAGCAAAAGTTAAACTGTAGTGTGATGGGTAGCACTGTGGGACAAAGGATAGACTTGGAGATGTAACAGAGCTTCAGGGGGTTCTGACCAGGGGGCGCAGAGCTCAATGGGGCCCCAGAGGGATGACAGTAGGGCTTCAGGGGCTGTGCCTGGCATCTCTCTTCCGTTTCATTAAACCTGCTGCTCTCTCGGCGATCTGATCTGGTTGAGGGATTTCATCCCACTGTGTGATTCTAAGGCCAGAACAAACTGGACATGCTGGGTGGAGCTGAAGACCATGAGGGAACTTCAGGTTGGAGTCCTAGACCAAAAAACCTATTATGTTTTTTAAATAGTATGGGTCTCAGAAACCTACACATGAATACGTGCACCTGTATCTGTCAAATTGTCTGTCTCTCTGAGGGAGACGGTTTGGCACAGCAGCCGGGAGCTTCCTCTCTTGCAGGCACAGCAGCGCAGAGCTACAGGTGGGCTGATGCCATGGAGCCAGTTGGCTGTGCTGCTGCGACCAGGCTGTGTCCACGCTGGGGCTCGCTTCTTGGAGCACGTCCGCACAGCACTGCGGCACCCGCTGCCACCGCAGCGGAGACACTCCAACGCTTGGCTATGAGTGTGCCAACACACCGGGGCTACCTCCCTACACAGTTCTTTACAATGTTTGAGCATCCTTGCTTCATATTTGGTCCTGCTGATCCTGCAAAGAACTCCCACCAAGGGGTGTTAGCACACACCGAGCCAACCAGGAGAGCGCCCTGGGTGTGCCTGAGTCCTGCTTACAGAGCACACAGATGGGAGCCGGGAGGAAATGCAACGAAAACTGTCCATTTGCAATCCTTGATAGTTCACATTAAAACAAACCCACGGAGTACAGGAAATGCCTGACTGATAGTGTAAGCACTCATGTAAATTGGTGCAGGCTGGCAGACTGATTTTCCTCATTCAGGCTGCCTATATTCTTTGAAGATATGTCACTTCCCTGGCTGCATGCAGCTGTGTGTTTGAAGCTCACACTAGTTGGACAAGATGATTTGTTCATGATCTTAATGTTTAGCCCTTTCAGGGAAAAAAATTCCAGTACTTCAAGCTTTTGCGAGTCTGAAAGGCTCATTCAGCTTTTTAAGGATCTGCCTTAGCTTTTTTTATTACAATTATTTATTTGAAGCCTGAACAGGCAATTTGATGAATGAGAGAGAGAGGGTGGAAGAGAAAGCACACAAATAATATATTGTATATAGTTTTGCCAATTACCATGGAACAGTCCTCAACCAACTGAGAAGATTTAGTATTTTTGATATGCTATTACACAGGGTTTCTTTTACCTTCGTGTTGCTTTCCGCTTTCCTTATTAATTATTCAATCTCATCAGATTTTACTTTTAGGAACTGATCCTGATGTTCTTGCTTACACAGAGCAGTAGTTACCCTAAGTAGCTTCAGGAAACCAGTGCCCTGATCCAACAAAAACAAAGCACTGGATTCCGGAGCTGGAGCAATATTCATTGCATGCAAGGCTGTTAATGTAAAGATGTTAAATTTCTCACCCCTGCTTCTTCCATGCATACTTTCACAATTTTAACCCTCTGCACATGCACATGGCTGATCACCTCCCTTGCACCGGAGCCAATATACAGTAATACCAACAGTCAGGCAGGGTTTTTGCAGCAGTGTCAGGAGCTGCCAACCCCATTCTGGGAAAGGTGGACGTGATGTCTCTCAGTGAGGCAGGTAAGCACGATACATCACATCAGCTGCTCACAAGGATCCCAGAACAAGTCTGGTTTGGTTGATTCTCCATTTGACTCACTCCTCTCACAGAAAAACGCAGGGCTTAATTCCTTCTAAAGTCATAGATTAAGATGGAAGCAAGATCCAGTGCAGCCCCTCCTTTTCTGATATGAGTACAGCTATACTGATTTCACAGAGAGTCTCTACACATCTACAAACCTGTTGACCTCCCCATATGATAAAAACTACTTTCAGAGTATTCCTTACAAAAAAAGGACAAACCTCAGGGAATAATTTCATAAAGAATAATAACTCTTTCAGAGTTCTTAAAGCCAGTCTATTCCACAGCAAAGATATCCATTCAACATCTTGTTCAGGACAACCTCTATATACAGCAACATACCACTTTGTTTTATTCTATATTTTCCAGAGGATTGGCTCTATCAGGGAGTGTGAAATTTGGGCCTGAAAGCATTGACTATTTTTTGAAGCTAACCCCAAGCCTCTGGGCTACTAAATTATTTCTTAAGCAAAACCAGCATACTCTTCATTTAAGATCATGCAGCATCCTCTTGATTATGGTACGACATTACTTAAACTGCTGGAAAACTTCAGCTTCTCAGTAAGCTTTACACTGATCGTATTTTGCCATTAAAATTTTAAGTATTACACAGTTAGAGAGACATCTTTCACAGCTGCTGATTGAATATTAATATGATTTCTTATTTCCACCAGACTCCATTAGAATGTAACTAAACATTAAAAATGAGCACTGGATTCGGTGGCACTTACTCCCTCACTGTGTACTCTCTCCTATGTCTCTCGAGTCCTGTTTCTCTTTACCCCATTTGTGGTCCTATCCATCTGATTTACAGCAAGGTGTAGCAGGAAGGGGAAAGGAATTCTGCATCAGCACTGATTTGTCAGACTTCAACACCAAGTGCAAAATACAGTATTAAAGCAAGACTGAAAGCTTTCTTCCTTCTCCGTTTGGAAAATACCTCCTTGCACAGGACTTCATGGTACAGCAGAGGTAATGGGATAAGTGGTTACGAATTTTCCAATACTCAGCTGCACTGCATGTGTGTATCAGCCAGGGAAAAGTTTAAGGCAGGTTCAAACACGCAGAGTACATTCAAGTTTATGACTGAATTGTGCTGAGAATCAGCACTGTTAGTTTGGATCGATGGTGCTGAGAGGAGCATTTCTAAGTCTCAAAACTTACTACACTGGTTTGCAATTATCATGCAAACCGTCCACTTACTCCACTGTCCTGTAGGATGATGCCTTTTCCAAGAGACGTTAAGGTTTTCCGTTTGTGCTGCTTAGCCTTCTTTTCCATCTTGAACTTTCAGGCCTTTCACAGGATTCATGCTGTCTGACATATGGTGCTTATACTATGTGCATTGTTGAATTACTGCTTAAAAAAATGCTACCACTCTTATTTTAATTAGATTTATGGGAAATCTTCCTAAGGCAAATTCTTCCTAGTTGCAATTACTGAGCGCGCCTGAGATAAAGGGATGGCAGGGGGAGGAATTCTCTTTCTTTCAACATAAAACACAGTTTATTTGGTTACTTTCATTATCAAAACAGGTAATAATATTTTCAAAAAAAAGCAAAGTGGTTCATCTTTATGAATCATTAACTGTTTATCCATAAATATGCACAAAGCTGCAAGAAATAAAGTAAATGAGGTTTCCTGCCCTAGAGAATGTACAAAATGATGTTATAGACACACTTGTTGCAGCAGAAAAGCACTTGGGAACACATATCACTTGAAGCATGCAGGCAGAATGAATAAACACTCGAAATAACTATATTTTTTTCTAAAGTCTTGCAAGACCAGCAGATGCTTCTGGACTTGGAAACGTAAAGCACAGTCCCAAACCCAAGCAATGCGTAAGCTGCTTCTCCTTTGGGACGTGCTCTGGAGAAACCCAATGCACCTACAGCGCACTGGCAGCATTAAGAGCTGCCATCCTTTGCAAATCTGCCTTTTACCAGGCAGCTGACACCCTTTTGCTCTCTCCTGGCCTGGACTGCATTCCGGGAGTCACAACCCCAGGCTCCCACTATGCTGATGACAGCTCTCGCGGACACGAGAGCAGGGCATGTAGGCGCAGGGGGAGAAGATGGGATCAGGTAGTAGGGGAGAGCACCTGAAGCAAAGGCCTTCATCACTCAGACTCAGAATTGAGTAGCCATGATGTCACCACGCAAAGCTCAGCCCCATCGAGCCCGATATTGAAAAGAAACACACCCAAAGAGTCAGACCAGTGAAAGTATGCTACAAGGCGAGCATTAGTACTTGATAACCGAAGGAGCCTACTGTACTGGCGGCGTTTGAACGCTTACAAGAAGCTGCTGTTGTTTTTACCAGTATCTGCAGAAATGACATGTGAAAAGCTGCTCCACTTAAGCGGAACAGCTGATGAGGAGGAACCCCCTCAAACTGTGTTAACACCTGGTCCATTTAATTTCTGCCTTGAATGAGATTTTACAGTTGAATCCTAAGCCACTCAGTGAAGGAGGCTGGAAGGGAAATGCTGACACCCTCTTACGACAGCGATACTGAACGGCTTTGCTGTAAGAGGTACTGCAATTTCACGTTTGTGGTGTGAGCTAAATGGGAAGCAATTTGTCGTCACTAATATAAACCACATCTATCAGCGCAAAAGTTATCTTAAATTTTTGGACATGCTCCAAGAGTCTTTAAAACTAACAAAATGCTGGCTTGTGACCTTAATGCACACTAAGCAGCCAAGATTATAAATGCAGATCCATGGCCTCAACTGCGTTTTGTTAGAGAAAACCCCAATATCTACATTAGAATACTGTAAATATGGCTTTTTTCTAAAAACATACATTTTAATTGCGGCAAATAAAGATGCCACCAGGACAAAGACCTGAAGAAAATACTTAAATGAAGCTGCCCTATTAGTAAACAATAAAAACCCAAATCAAGAATATGCATATTATACACCACCAGGATGTTAAGCAAATCTGACAGAACACAGGCCGTTGAATTCAGCATCTGGGACAGGGAGAGCTATGTAATGATCCGGGACCTAATAAAGTGCTGTCTTTCTCGATAAGTAAATATGTAATATTTCATAAGGATTCATATATGGGCTGCAAATGAGCTGCTTATGGGGAACTTTGCAGCATCTCACTCTCATTAGCAATATTAAATCACTGGAAAAAACAATACAAATAAAAATTACTCCTCTTCTTTCAAACAGTGTTTTAAAATATGTTTTCAGGAACATGCAATTACCCCAGCTGGGAACAGAATGAAAACTAAAGAGTAACACATGTAATCATTCCCTTAGTAACGAATTGCTGTTCTAATTCACTAGATAGATAAGCTCAATGTTCTTACCACGTATGAGAGAGCAGTTTAGCTCCTTGCTGCTATGAAAGTTCTGTCACAATCTTATCAAACTAGCGCAACTAGCAGGGCTTGGCAAGGCATCCATGAAATCCTGGCTTCTCCCTTGCGCTCTCCAGGCTTCTCCACACATCACACTCCAGGGCTGCTGCAGAGATTCCCAGTGGGGCAGCAGGGGCATCCCCAAAGGCTATATCAGCTAAGGTCTGGAAATCTAGTCTGAGTGCTGCTCTGTCCCACACTGAAACAGATTTCTGAGAATTCTTGGAGATTCTCCAGTTAAGGATCTCCTCCTGTGCTCATTACTATTTTCATTCATGACTTTTTTTGTGCACTAGTCATCGCTGCATTACTTCTTACCACACTGTTCATCCCAGCCCCTAACTTTTTTTCTTTACAAATTTTTTTCTTTATTTTTTATATATAAAAAAAATACATATATCACTTCTGCCCTTAAGTGTTCTTAGGACACTTAACTGTGAAGATACACAAAATAGCAGCAGCAATACACATACTAAATATTACAGGGGTCAGATGGTCCCTTGTAGCAAGTATTAGCTTGTTTTTGCCTCAGTCAGTATTTAAGTCTTGGCTCAATAAATCTTGATGCGCTCCTTAATTCGAGTCAATATCTGTTTAATATTTCATGATCGAGCTAGCCAGTGAGCACCAAATAAATCTGCTTCTCTGTGCTCTGGGAAACGCACACGATCCGTGTACAGCCCGGGGACTCAGGGTTTGCTCTCCCCCAGCCTGTGCTGGGGAAGGTGCTTTTCTGGTTCACTCCTGCTACCTCCTTGCTTCTACCTGCTGCAGCCCCTCCTCTCTCTAGGCCACTCTGTCCTCTTCTCACTGGGAAGCAGATGATGCATCGTCATCTATTTGGCTCTTTCCAAACATGCCCTCCCTGCTCCAAGCGCTTCAAATATTTAGCCTTTGGTTTAGCAAAACACAGCGCAGACACTGGAAGTTTAGATCTATGATCCTGACAGCAGACTTGCTCAGGTTGCTGGAAGCCATGGTGTCATCTGAAGACAGATTGTTTTTCTTAAGCGCATCTACGCCTATTACTAGCTGCAGCTTCCAGCTCCAAGGGGTTCAGCTGTCATGACTTTTCTTGGGTTGTTTAAGGAGTAAAAGAAAGCAAAGGCTTTACTTCCCTGTCACTCTGCTTTGTTTAGCTGTTGTGCAGAGGGGAGGTCACCTTTTGGGTATTCTCTATTGCCAGCCGCTGGCCAAGGCAGCCATTGGAGCAGCAGGAGCAAGTGTTTGAGCTTTGTGCATCACTTACTCCCAAGAGGAATAATTGGGTATATGCAGAGAGAGAATAAGTTTGCTCTTAAAGGAAGGGCTATAACTCCCTCAAAGCAAGGGGAATCCTGCTTTAGCGTTACTGTGTCCTGTGGTTTAAGTGCTCAAAACACAACTGGTATTACAGCCTGTCTCAGGCGACGGCAGTGCTGCATTGCTGCAGAAACACATCACCTCACTGTGATTACTGGTTTGTCCTCCTGATGCACCTCTTTGGTAAGAAGTGCTATTTTTCACCTGAAAGTCAGAGAGCAAGTAACTTGTCTGAGCATGGCAATGGTGGTAAGACTGGACCTAATTTTCAGAAATACAAAATTCTGTCATTTGCACTTACAGTGCTTCCAACCAAACCCAACCACATAATTTGATTTTCAGCTTGCTTACAGGAAACTCCATTCATTAGCCAGCTGAGCGAGCACAAGTTAAACAAGAAAGCTCAAGTCCAGGACCATGCTACCACTATTAGTGTTCTCTTTAAATTTTCAATTTAGGAACTACCTCCCACAGGTTTGTGCATCATAAAAAAAGGGGTGAGGAAAAAAAACCCCGAACGATGCTTACGCAAAAAGGACACTATCGATCTAGCAATAAACATTACTTGCAGGACTAAAAGCACTGCAGGACGTGTCTTGGGTGAGCCACGCTGCCTGCTCTGAGCAACCAGCACGCCGGAGGTGGGAGCAACCTGCAACAGGCCTTCATGGCACGCTGTTCTGGACCCAACAGGTAATTCCAGCATCAGTCAGAGAGGCTTCCGACCCCTGCAAGCACTGCTGATAGCACTTGCCAATACTCCCAAGGTGTTCTGTCAGCTTAGGAAATCAGAGCGCAGCGACACATTGATCAGGCTGTGTCCCAGTGGGAGCTGCCCAGGGCTGCGCAGTCAGGCAGCGGGGACGTCCGGCGATGCAGCTGGTTGGGTCGGCTCTGCAGGTTTCCCAGAGAAAGTTCCACAGCCCTGGCCGGTGCCCGGAGTGAGACCCAGGGTACAGCTGCTGCTTTTAATTACTGTGCTTGCAATGCGTTACTGTTCCTTAGGAAGCTTTTAATTTCCAGACGAGAACTTGTGCGGATCAGGCTCATTCCTAGTTACACATTGATCCTTTTGAACCCAGATGCCTCAAGGGATGTTTTAAATTGTGGCATTTTGTATTAGCGACAAAGACCTACGCTCTTCCTACTGCGTGTGATCATGCCTGCACAAGTTGCAGGGCAGACAGTAATAAGAAGCTTGATGATTTATTTTGGGGTGATAGTCTGAACTTGTAAGCTTTTAGGAAAAGCAGAATTGTTTCAAATTAATTTCTTTTTTATGTTACTGCTTCTTCCAAGTTTTGGCATTCAGAAACCTTAGAAGCAGAAGAAAAAAATAAAAAAAGAGCTCAATTAAATTAGTGGCTCCCAAAGTTGTGTCTACAGCACTGGCTCTCCTCCTGATCTCCAGATGAAATAAAACAGATGTGAGGGGAAATGAATGGAGCAGCCAAAGTAAACGGTGTGACTTGGTCAAAAGGAACTCCCTCTCCCCCGCAAGATTTCAAGACTCCCCCTGCACCAAAGCCAGCTGAAGGGATATAAATACTTTGCCATTTACACCTGGTTGAAGCTTTCTGGATTTCATTTTTCTTCTGCTCCCTCCCATTTTCTCTCTTCCTTTCTTCTCCTCCTTATTCCAGCCATCCCCTCCATAGGCATATATACACATAGGTAAACACACACACGTATAAACACACAGCAAAATATGGGATGAATTTTTAAAAAGCACAATTTACAGGTTCACATGCTCTGAAATGTGAAACACTAACTAAACACTCTGTAGAAAATTCTAGAGTGAGTTGTTCTTAAGACAATTTTTTGAGCTACAGCCTGGAGTTGGAACTCCAGCATTAGATATTAGTTACCCTTTTGGGCAGTGTGGCTTTAAGTTAACGCTGATTAATATCACCAGCCCTGTCATTAAACCAACCATTTTCTCTCTTTAATATTGCTTGGATTTTTGTATTGGCACTATTTCAAACATAGATATAAATTGTGCAAAGTATGTAAATAGCTACACTGTTTTTATTAAACACTGTCCGTATCTCAGTTCATCATTTAATCTTGTGCTGCTTAGAAACTGCTCCAAAGACATTGGGACAGAAGAATAGATGCTCAACAACATTTGAAATAGGGCTACTAGGGCGAGGAAAACCATTGTGTCAACCCAGCCTGAAACAAGCAACATGCCACCCAGAAGGGGATTTCAACCAGCTGATGTACACGTTCAAGGCTCACCTGACAACAGAACTAAGTTATAAAAGAAAAATCATTTAACAACAAAATATGAGAGAAAGACAGAGTCAGCATGGAAACAAAGAGCAAAACCCTGGGCAAGCATTTGTCATGGATGGCTAGAATTGAGAGAAAGCTGTTGATGCTCTTGTTTGGTGAAAAAGCCACAAGCTGCATGATGGGCTGATCTAATCTCAAAGACCACAGCAAGGGCAGTGAGAAAAATGTGTAGGTACTTATTATTTAGTTTGAATCTACATATTTTTTTTTGCACAACAAATTAAGGAGGACTGTCCCAAATAACCTGTATCAATGCCTATGTTTGTTCGTCCCAGTTCTTACCTGTCCCTGGAGGGAGACTTGAAATTCCAAGTGACTGCAACAGCAGTGCTTTGGAAGGCCACCTTGTTGCAGCAGGGCCCGAGGGCCAGGCTGTATTACAAGAAGATAAAACTATAGACTTCCAGTCTGCAAAGACCAAAGGCAATTAACAGTACGTTGGTCCAACAAGTTTGGACCAAAACACAGGAGTCTGGCAAGTGCTGGGTGAGCTCCTCCCCACCTGACATTGACTTCCCCCAGCATGGAGGCAGACCACCAGCTTCCCCTCCTTACGCATGTGGCCAAGGTGCTTTTCCTTTGCACATAACATACGGTGTTGCCTACTACTGATCTGGCCTTCCAGAGGAAAGAATAAATTATTAACAAATAGATACAGTGACAAAATTGCACACGTGACTTTCTAAAGTAGCTTGTTGCACTATAAAAAGGAGGAGGCTTCAAAAGCAGCTAATAATTCAACAGTCTACTCTGAGGGAATATCTGGGTTCCGTCTGCAGGTTCCAGGCTCCCAAATTGCTCTGCCCATTTTATCTGGATGGTGGTAGCCCACAGAGTGCAGCATGCCATGGGAGCACGTCATGCCCCGACACACAACCTCCATCTACTCCTCGTATGCTGTGCGTACTTCAGGTTCGTTAAAACGCCTGTCACCATGTTCCTGCTCAATTAAAACGAGGAAAAAATCCATGTGAACCATTTGTTGAGGTAAGTGTTGTGAATATCCCACAAAATAAACTTAAAGCCAACATGAATTGGTAGGGCTTCATGTTCCCTCATGAATATGCATAACTAATATATAGAATGCTAATCTTGCCCTCCTCCACTTCCTTTCTGCCTTCTCCGTCTGCCCCTTTTGGAATTAAGCACTTATCTCCTATGTAGTGAATAGGGCTCCATTATGTGAAGGGCTGCAGAATTTTAATGACTTGCAAAATATAGTTAATTACGGAAAAAAAGACATCTTCTGCACTTTTTCATGTAAATTAGACAAATTAATTGGTGTTCAGTATTTTTTTAAATGCACGCAGCCCTAGGAGGGAAGGAAAAAAAGCTACTTGACAATTCAGCAATGGAATCGTGATAGAGAAAGGAAAACAGAGGAGGCATTTCTGATACACTGCACTAATCCTGCCTCCAAAGTGAATACTTCCTAATTCCAATCTAGAATCGTGAGAAAGTTATCAAAGTCTGTTCTCACAAACCAAGTTATTAATTTCTTAAGTTCTCACCTATTTGAGCTCCCGAATCTCAAGAATTAATATCAATAGCTGGGTCTAAACGTGGTACGAGGCAGGTATTTTGCAAGTTTTCCCACAGCTCTCTGCCAACACACCTCCAACACCAGGTCCCCTTCAGATAACGCTGGCAGCTATGTGAGTTTGTATGGAAGCTTGATAATGGGAACAGATGTCCAGCTGGGACCGCAATGAGCCTATTAGGTCAATTTTCAGTTACACTTTACCCACATTCGAGTCCAGAATTCGCAAGATGAACAAGTAGTTGTTCTGGCTCAAACTCTGTCCACAAAGAAGACAATGGCAAACTGCATAGGTTTTACCAGTGCACGTTACAAAAAATTAAAATATATTTCATAAGATTTTGAGTCCTTCAAAAAACAACATAACATCCGCACTGGTGACCTAAATGAAACACCTACATCCTGCTTCAGGCTGCCCAAATCAATACCCACGTACGTACGCAGGCGCTTCTGTGCCTACTTGTTGTAGGTGGCTTAAAGGAGTTCTACTTAAGTGGGGCTTAATAACAGAACACTGTCAGCTGCAATTAAAAAAAAAAAAAAAAAGGGTTTCTTTCTCAAAATGTAAAATTGACCCTGGACAGTTTCAGAGGTTACTGTCAGAAAACAACACAGTAGCAACAATAATAGTATCTATTAAAATTACTATATAAAGTACACTATGGTTTATTAGGATTGTTCTTTATAAATAATATTCCACTCTTTCACAGCAACTGACGTCTATAAGAGAAGTACAGCCTGATTTATTAAAGTGTAGCACAGCAGCGTTATCACACTATATACATTTTTTTTTTTTTAATCTGAGTGTGCTGGAGAAGTGTCCTATTCTGACCAACTGAGGCCAGGATCTGCTCACATGGAGCTCGACTTCATGTTCTGAGGACCCTTAAAGCCATTCGCCCATCAGAATCAAAGCAGTGCACAGAAACTGGTAACAATGTTGTTTTCTCTGGTACACCTTGAGGTCCAGTCCCTCCTCTAATTCATACGTGCACTCTGTATGTCTTTATTGGCACAGAGAAAAAGCTATTTTCCCCTTTCTCTTAATGTATCAATATCATAACTGATATGACTTTCCCATAGTTCATGATAGTTTAATATCTAATGCTACTAAATGCCTCGGTGAGGATTAGGAGTCTGTTTGGGTGCTGTGCAAACACATAAGACAGGAGATGCTCTCGAAGACAAAGGTGCTGATGCAGCCAAGGGAGAGAGCAGCTCCTTCCTCACAGGAAGATGCCAAAGTAGGAACCTAACTCAAAGGGCTCTGAATCTCTCTTCCTCTCCTCTAACCATAGATGAATGGATCCTATGGACACTATAAAGGACTAAGACTGGCTATTCATAGTATTTCTCTGTCTCCTCATGAAAGAGATTACAAGCGAAAACATCTAACGTGTCTCTAAGTTCAAAATTTATTACAAATATTAACAAAATTAACTTCTTAGCATTAATATGAGGTTAAAAACAAGGACATTTTCTGTCCTGTTTTACAGATGGAATAATTGACATTATTTAGATGGATCTTAACATTTAAGTAATATTAAAAATCTAAATTAAAAAGTAACTTGACTCTGACGGAAGAATGATAAATGCTGAATGCGATTTTATCAAAGTAAGAGTTCAAAGCAATGCAAACCGCAGCTGATCCTCGCTGGCATGAAGAAAGCATGCCTGAAAGATATCAGAGCTTGTTTCAGGAACTGATTTATTTGAAACATGAAACGTTTCTTAGAAAAAAGTTGCTGATTATAATTTTTTAAGAAGCAGTCAGTAAGTCATTCAGCAAGTTGGGCAGAAGATAAACTCTGTTATGGGTCATCTGCAGACAACTTGAAAGGTTGAAAGTGCTGAATGCATTAGAAAGCACTAGTTAGCCAACTATACCCATAATAAATGCTTGTAGGAAAACCTGCCTCCTCCTATGAAACATTTGTGCCTTGTTAGGAACTTCAAAAGATTAGGCAGGGTTTAGCATCACAATTTTTTAAGCAATGGAGGGAACCTCTGCTAACCTCTGTTAATATGCTTCATTTTTTTAATCATGATTTAAACTTAAAAAAATCCTCTACAGCATTCTTTTCCATCACCAATCTCTTTTAACCATATTAGAGCTCGCTTACATTTCTTTTTTAGATAACAATCTAGGATCAAATGTCCTTTGAAATCAGCCTAGGTTTTTAGGCTATTTGGATCAGGCAATGAATTAGAATCATTTAAGCACTTCAGCGTCTCCTCAACTGTTAAGCAGATGCTACATCCCACCTTTAGCCACTGATGAAAATTAAGACTATTTTAAGCGCTTCGGTGAAAAGAACGGAATGAATCACCTTCCTCCTAACCAGGCCCAGGAAACAACAGAACCAGTGAGCAGAGTGCCTGTTTCTAAGGATACTTTATTTCCCTCTCTTTCTAATAAATGGGTTATGCAATTAGCTTACATAGAAGTATTTGACATAGCCATTAGAAAACACCTAAGCCAGAACATGTAGATCAACTTCACTGTGTTTCCTTCCTGTTCTGCTGTGAACAGGAAGAGTGACAACATAAAATGGCACAAGATGCTAAAATCTACTTCAGGAGGTACATCACAACCGTAACATCTTGGATCCAACACGAATTAATGAGCTCTGCTGCAGAAGGCTGTTAGTCTATACTCAAGTACTACCCAGTTCGCATTGCGCTGCGATCTAACATGTCAGCTAACATATCTTAATGCTGTACGACCAATTGCAGTGTGTTTGATTCAAACATGGCATGAAATTTCAGGTTCTGTTTTTCCACCCGCCATCAGTAACAGCTTCAGAAGTGACTCTTCTGCAAAGCAGGATCTGCCTGTTAGGGCACAGCTTCACAAAGCTGAGCTTCCTCAGACAGTATCAATTAATACGAAAGTGGTCTTGACCAAAGGGAGCAAGGGAGAGTACCAATTTCTTTGCTATACTATAACCTCTGGAAAAGCAAAGGACTCTCTGCTCTGACCCTGGGACAGCTGTCAATCAGTCCAAGGTCCCCATCCAAACATGAGTAAAGGGCCTTACCCAGAGCTGCGATGCGTTTCAGTTCAGCCATCAGGTGGCCCAGCTCCCTGACAGGGATCCATAGGGAAGGCACCCTGCTCCTCCTCCACAAACCAAACTCCTCTCCAAGACGCCAGCTGCCGTAGCACTGAGGCAGGATGGACACCTCGCCGCAGGCTGATCTCACACACCTGGGGCAGCTATTGTATTATCACCCAGGTAAAGTGCTCAGAACATACAAAACATTCTATGGATTATTACCATTACTGAAGCTAGTTAAGAAAAACCTAGTTTAGAGAAAGTACATCAAAAGTACATTTTAAAGCACAGGCTCTGTATAATAATTAATGAATTCAATTAACATTATCAAGCTTCATTTATATTTGTCTAGATAATGGACAAGATCTTTCTTCCTGCTGCTATCAAAATTTATTTGCTAACACAAACTCCCACAGTCCAAAGCGTTACTAGATAATTTTGCCTGATACACAGTCATTGTACAAAATGAAGAGCTCTGAATGGCATTTCAAAGATATTGTTCATTTATTTCTACTTCCTACCTAGCTAGAACAAAAAATGAGATCACAAGGCTTTTTCTTATATTCTTCAGCATTAATTATCACCATCTATGCTTTACATTATCCATGCTGACATACGCCCTTCAGTTTTAGTTTTTTTCAGTACAGACAGCACATAAGAATCTCAGTGTGCCCTTTTAAATACATATTCTAAGTATTTCTGGTACATAGAATAGCCATTGCAGAATATTCTTTCAATCTGTATCATTTTAAAAAATTCGTCTCTTCTGCCTTTAATTGTTGACAAATTCATTGCCATGAGGAAACTATGAGATGGTTAAATATCTTGAACTGGTAGAGAATTCTTAATGTTCAGGAGACATTTTTCTCTAAATAAATCCATATTTCAAAGTATGTTTTCTTAAGAACAAAAGCCAGTAAACAATTAGTACAAAGGGTCCCCCCCCTCAAAATGCTCCAGTGGATATCGTAGCGTATTGTAAATAAGGAAGCTGCAATTACTCTTCTAATTCCCAGTTTTCAAGGAAAGTAGCTTAGAATTTTACAAGAAGGTCAGAAATTCTGGCAAAGAGAAGGTGATTTCTGCGAAACATATGTTCTGTCATCTTCTCAGGCCAGTGTTCCTCATCTATCACAACACCCGCTATTGCTTTCTAACACAGAAATAAAAGCGTCTGTCTTTCCAATGAACATATTATCCTTTACTTCCATCGCTTTTCCAACAAATGATCTAATGATCCTCACTGTGAAAAATGATGATCCTTAATTCTCTATTTACTCTAGGTTTTTTTTGCTTATAGCTTTTTGTCCAACTTCCTTTTTTTCCAAAGCCTTCAGTTAGGCTGAAGTGATACGTATTTGATGAGCCTCTAGATAAATTTCATGAAAAAAAAAAAACATTTTGCCTGAGCAGAGACACTCAGAGTAACTCCTGTGAAATCACGTTTTGCTTTTAGCACATCTCAGGTTTCAGCCTTAAAACCTTCTATTGTGGCGTTGCCATAAGATCCTGCCCATGAAAGTAAAAAGTCTTGTCCCCAGCATCCCAGAGGAAGCAAGGAAGTTATACTTCCATCACATTCTTGTTGTGTTCCTTGCTTCCAGGAGACCTGAGGATGCCATCAAATTACACTCACTACTAGCGAGGCTGTTACAAACTCAAGACTAATACAAACATGGTGGGGAGATGTTGAATTATGGCATGAAGGAATCTTGCCATCAGTTCACAGCTCCTGCTCATGCGTCTGACAGCTGGTGCTCTGACCAGCAACATCAGCAGGACAACCTTCGATGCCTGAGCATCTCCAGATCTCCTTTTGGGGTAACAGCTGGTCTTTCATGATCACTTGCCCTAGTAACGCCAAAGGAAGGTACCGTTTATCTGTCTGTTACAGAACAGGAAATAACGTGAAGGAGAGACTTGTCCTTGAGAACACTGCGAGTTTGTCTCCAAGATGAAAATTAAAACTGAGTTCTCATTTGTCTCATATACCCACTCTGAATATGCCACCTCTGCCACATAATCATCCTTAGCTTCCACTTGACTTATCCAATTCCTGCAAGGCTGCTTTCCTCCAGCTGAATACTGACAAAGCCGCTCAGGACTAAATAAATGGACAATTAAAAAAAGAAAAAAAAAAGTTGGGATATTAAGTCCCCATACTTATTTGATCACAGTGGTAGTGAATGGGCCATTACAAGCTCTGTCTCAGAAAGCTGCTACAGAATATTTTGTAATAATCATAAGTTGCGGTGATGAGGAGGGTCACAACTAACCTATTCAGCCTTTCTAAGAGACTGGGAAAGACCAACTATTTCTGTATGGATTAGCAAAATTATAATTAGAGAGTCTGTTTTACGAACATTTAACTGCATTTACCATCTGACAGCACAATCTTTGATGCGTGAATCTGCTTCAGCTAAGACTCTGTACTTCCTCTTCCTCCCTTTTTTATATCAGTTTATATATCTTCTGCATTATACATTTAAAAGTGCCTCGTATACCTTAGTTTAGGATAGGTCTGCTTGTCCTGAGGAATAGGCAGAAGGAAAAGGGAGAAAACAGTTCCTGAATCAGGCCATCATCCCTGCTCTCCCACAGAACACAGTGCTGGAGGAAAACACTGGTTCTGTGATGGGACTTTTCTGCTCTTTGTGGGGCAGAGATGGAGGCTTCAGGCCCTTTACACACACAGGCTTTTCCACTCCCACACAGGAACTGGAGCTGACAATTCATGCTCTGTAAAAAGGCTAGAGATCGCTTGATTAATAAAACAATAACTACCAAAAAAAAAAAATAGGAAGGAACTCCCCTTTTTAAGAAAACTATGTATTTCTCTGAAGCATTTCCTTTTCCTAGGACAAACAATGAATATATTCTGTGAAACAGGTTTAATTATAGAGCTTCAATACCAGTGCATCCTGAAAAGACCCCTGTTCCACTGGCAAATGCCAAACGAGCCCCAAAAATGTGAAGGAAACTGAAAAACTTGGAAGGACTGAGTGTAGGTACACACTAGAACACGCAAACAGATAACATACGTCACCGCTGTTTCCTGCTGCTGGCCAGCTGCCAGAAACAGGTACTGAAACATCAGGAAGAAACTTGTCACAAGATTTCTACCAGAGGGCTGTAGGTTCAGACACAATGGAGAGCTCCTACGTGCGTTCCCAACCTGGGCATGTTCAGCAAACTGAACTCCTGAAACTTCAGTAGCTCATCCATCAAAACTCAGAGCTTTTCTTCCCCTCTTGAAAAGGTTTTTTGTTTATTTTCTTCTTTTTTTGGTTAACCTTTTGTCTCCCTTTGTGAGGCGGTTTTCTAGCCCTGTTTCGTCTCCTCTTCTCCAACTCTTTACTTTTGCCATTAATCTGCAATAGGCAAACTTGTCAAATGTCACCAACACCCAAAAAAAATGACTCTTCTAGAGAAATGTAATTCCAAACCCAAAGCAGCTCAAACCATCAGCATTCGGTTTGGTGCTCCAGTATCTATATTCTAAGCCTCTATTTTAATACTCAGAGGCATGTTCAGAAAAATGGTACAAGAAAAGCAGAGTGCGACTTTTGTGGATTCTAAATTTTTCAATATATTGTACTACGATGCAACACGTCACATACATGTAGCTCCCAGTGAAACTGTGATTACAACAGACATCTTGGTATCTCGTATTAGTTATTTAGGAAGGAGGTACTTTTTGAACTGTTTTCTGGAACCAGAATTGTTCTCATGCCCTGATCTTATTCCTAATTTAGCCCTGAGCCCACTTCTGTTAGTTACTTCACTGGCTCCAGGAATATCTGGCTACTGTCACAGACTCTTATGTTAAGGAGACCCAACAAAACAAGCATCGACTTATTCCAAACAGTGATGGAGTTTCCCCAGAGCCCATCACAGCTTCCCAGCTCAGGATGCAGATATGCCCCATCACCAAACCCCAACCTGAGCTTCCCTGCCCAGCAGCAGAGACTGTCACCGCTGACTCAGAGCCAGTCTGCAAGGAGGACTGGAGGGTTAGTGAACCAAAATGAGAGAGTCATGTCTTTGGGCAACTTCAGCAATAGCATTCCTTATCAGAGTCTCTCTCTGGCTCTGTACAGTGAAAAACTTTTTCATGAAAACCCCATGGAAAGGATGGGTTTCTATTATCGAGCCATTAAATCAGTGTTTAAGAGGATGGCTATCCAAAACAGAGATACATGAATATATAAAAACAATCATGTTTTGACTGGCAAAACACTCAGGAATATTTGGTTAGACTTTGAAGGCTACTTCAGACACTTTCACCTTCTCCTATCTAGGGCTTCTACAAAATTGTTCCAACTAGGTATAGGACAAATCTGCCCCAAAGTTAGGGAGCTAAAATAACTGGTTTCTTGAGCAAAAGCTCACAGCTGTAAGTACACCAAACTGTAACTCATGGGGGTTTGTGTTGTTTTATTTTGTTTTTTTCCTGTCTGAACACCTCTGCTTTACTTTATTGTGAGCTTGGAACTGCAGTTACGTGGGATTGGCTTTATAAAGCACGTTTCCAGCGTGTATAGTAATAATATGGCATTGCTAATTACAGCCACACTGTTGGTCTATGTGAAAGACAGTAGCTATATTTTGAGAGTTTTCTAACAAAGCTGTCTTGCATATGAAGCATTAAACAGGCTCTGTGGCGTCTGAAACATGAATAATCCAGAGTAATTCAGTCCAAAAATCGCAACACGTGACTGACAGCTGTCAAGTGTGTGACATCACCCCTCAATTATACAATATAATCATTTACAGTTTAACAATGTGTTCAATAAAATGAACAATCCACAGTAAAGCACATAAACTTAAAGGTGACATCCAGATAAGAGTTCCTCCTGAGCTGTTAATTTATATTTTCTGGAAGCATTTGGAATTTGCAGTTCTCAGCACAGCAAGACCTTTCTGAAACAACATTAACTTTCAGCAAGTAGTCATTAACCACACAATTGGTTCAAGGCTGCTGTATACTATGTGAGAATCTCAAATTCTGCTCTGAAAAACATAGCGAGATCCTTTTTTTTCTTTCAGTGAAGACAAGCTCTTAACAATTCTTGCTCATTACTGTGTTGGTTATACAGATACAATAATCAACACATAAATCTATGTTTTGGGCTGCAGATCAATTTACAGTCTCTTAGAAGAGAGAGCAGAAAGCAATGGTTGGAAAGGGTAAGCATAGGCATACAGAGTTTATTTGCTTATAATTTTGACAATAAGGAGTTTAATAGTTCTTACTGTCTGGCCTGAAAAATAGGAAAGTTCATCTACATTTTTACTCACCAAACTGCAGAGTATAACAGGGAAAGCAAAACTGGACACACAGGCACAAGTGGAATGAGTCGTTCAGTGGGAAGCAGAATTTAGTCTGATTACCTTTTAGCTTTGTGTTTTGTGGATGGATTATCTCACATGTAACGAGGCATGAGACCTGACTGAAGCTTTTCTTACAGCTGGGCCACTCAGGAGTCCTCTTTCTCATTCCTTCCCCTTAATAGGGATTCTTTG
This sequence comes from Tauraco erythrolophus, assembly GCF_009769465.1. Classification (NCBI taxonomy): domain Eukaryota; kingdom Metazoa; phylum Chordata; class Aves; order Musophagiformes; family Musophagidae; genus Tauraco; species Tauraco erythrolophus. The sequence goes on from NC_141475.1 coordinate 6,030,017, forward strand.
GGATATAAAAACACAGTGGCCCACTGCAGTCTTTCTGCTAGCAGGGGACTGAACTGGATCTCACTCTCCGAACACATATTCTCCTTCAACTTATAAAGTTTTAATTTTTCTTTTTTTGAGACTTAAACATTGGATGGAATGACTGACAGGTTTGAAAGTTGCTGGGAGGATGATCTGAGCTATTTACTGACCTGTTCACACACTGACAGATGAGCAGGCTATTTCAGACCCAGCCCATACCTGAATGCCAGTCCCATGGAGCAGACAAACTGCAATTGGTGCCATTCTCAGGCTTCATCAACTGCTTACAAAAACACGACAAAGCATAAAAAGAAGTTCCCTGATGCTCTGCTTCAGTCTAGCATCTGCTGCAATGATTTCTCCTGTGCCCTAGCTTCTAGAAGAAACGGTCAAGCTTCTGATACATGAATACGCTGAGGGAGCAGCATTTTGACCAGTGAACTTTCCCTGTTATTCCTGCTGCAAGCATTTCCCCTCTTTCTAGCTTTTTCAATTGTTGTTAAAAGAACACGAAGAATTTGCAACTATACATGAAAAATGTTATCTCTTTTCTAACAGCAACACCACATTTTCTGCAACACCGAGCCAAAAAAACTCAAACCAATCCGACCACTCAACCCTGTAGCTTGAAAGACATTCATCTTCCTAAAGAAAGAACCTTACAATCTGAGGAGAGATAGGAGGAAACCTTCATCTTCAAAAAAAAAAAATGAGCTGCAAGAAGCCCCTGTTTAAAGACACCATACAAAATTAGCCACACTATTCTCATTTTTTGAGAAGAAGTAACTCAAGGGATGCTGCATAAACCAGAACTTAAACAGTGCAACCTGACTGCAGAATGAACACTGGATAGGGCAGGCCAACAGAGAATAGTAAGGAACTGATGTGTAGCCCTCTACACTTTTTTAATTAAAAGAATCCAGAACAATAAATATGTCTAAAAACTCCCAAGAGGCCTGAAAGAGCTGGATCTCAAGGACAGAAAATCCTTTTCAGATCTGCACCCTTGTAAAGGTCAGCCTTTGCAAGGGTAAAGCTTAAGTCACGAAAGTGTTTAGAAATTTACTATCCCAGAGCACAACACAACATAAACTTCTCCTTGTAGACTAAAAATAACCACTACCTTTTATTAAAATGCCATAAGGCCAGTTACACTGGGTCTTCACATTGGGGCGTGCAGAGCACTTGCGGTGCGTATATTAATTCAAACAGTATTCCCAAAGAAAAATCCAGCCCTCGGCTTCTTTGGACAAGATGGGGGAAGTTGCTCTCCGCTAATGTTTGTGCAAAGGGCAGCCTTGAGCCAAGACCTCTCTGCCACTACCACGTACAACACAGTCTGTCCTATAGATCTAAGTTCATGTAGGCTTGGCAAACTAAGTTGGGAAGTCATGTTTTAATCCGAAAACCTGAATGGACAGTTCTGTCCACTGCTTACTCAAGAGCTACAATAATATCCTCAGCAGCAGCCTAACAACAAATGAACCTGAGCAGCTCTATCAGATGCAGCTAAAACTTTTGTCTCAGACTAAAGCAGTGCTCCAAAAAGTGTCATTCAGCCAAAACACTCAGTAAGCTTATAAACCTTCAAGAGAGGATGTAGTCCTACCTAGAATTTGAAATAAAAGTTACTATAAACTACATGTGAAGATAAGGACAGGGTGGGGTGGAAGGGATAAGATATCTTCTAAGGATCAAGTACCAAACATGGAAGTGCAGCAGGCCTGGAGGATTCGTGATGGGAGACACTGCTATCCAGAGTGAACCATCTAGGTGGAACTAAGCATAGCAAATGACAGAAAGATATTATTTTGTGGATGGCCATCAACTTGTCTTCTTTCAGAGACAGGAGGAGAAAAAAAAAATCACATCAGTATGACAGTCACAGGTAACTACATCTACTGACGAAGTTGTCAGTGGCACGTGAGCTTCTGACTGATCAACTAGCTTTTGATCTGCTGTCTTCAACTTGTAATGCTCAAAATTATATGCATACTTAAACACATACACACACACATATATGTCAACACAGCAGATTAGAGCTGACAGCTTTCTGAAAGCTACCAAAGTCCAGATATGATGGAAGCCTGTTCAAGCTGTTGTAGATATGTCATCTGATTTCCATCACATCTAAAACTTTGTATAAAGCCACGTTAAGAAACAGCACCCTAAAATGAAAGGCTGAACTTCCACAAAGCACTGTGGACTTGCAGGTGCTGAAGAATATTTCGTGGTGAGGGAGGGACTAGGAAGAAAAAGACAAACAAAATTCTTCCTCAGTATCATGTCTCCAGGGCTGATGGTGCTATTTTCTGTTTAGTTGTGGACTGGAAAGTGAAAATACGGTGTGTTTGAATTCCCAGGACTTCGTGTTCTTTAAGAAATCAATGCCATCTTCCCTGCCAGGAGCCAGCCTAACACTGCCTTCTCCCACCTCGCTTGTAGGGCTTGCAAAACAGGAAGAAATTTGACTGATTTAATGGCAGCAACATAACTGTCATGTAGCTGTGACTGTCAAGGGTTTAATCCGAATTCAAGGCAGAAGCCAGGGACTAAGTGCAAATTTGCTAGACCTTCCATTTGCTGCTCTTCCCTCTGACAGACCCTCAGGTTCCAGCTCACCTGAGCTTGTATTATCGATTGCTGTGAATGGTTGATACAACACGAACAGAGGGATGCCAAGAAACAGCTTTGGGGGTGAAGCTGAGATTGACCCAAATTCCAGGGTTTGCAGTGAAGTACCACATCCCGAACTGCATCCTCCACAAACTGCATTTTCATCCCACTTGAATCTTCTACAGAGAGGCATGTCCACACGCTCGCCCACGCCTGCACGGCATATGGCCTGGTTCATGCACACGGGGCTCCTGCCCTCCTCCTCCCTTCTCCTCTCACCCAGTTACCACTGGCAAAATAAAACGTTTCATTTACAGCGAGGATTGGGAAGAAGGGATAAGAGGAAAAAATGAGAGCAGGAGAGAGCTAAAAAGCTGACTGAATATTCTGGTGCCTTCTCTCATCCTCTACAATCTGTCCACAGCTAGATCGTGCTGGGGACATTCTCTTAGACCACTTCCCAATCACCCACAGAAAAAGGTGGCTAAATCTTCCCTTGGATTCAAACTCCTCGAGTATTGTCCACAAACCAGAATTTCATTGGATTTGAGGCTCCAGCAAAACGATCTTGTTCTTTTTCTCTCTGTGCAGCAGCCAGAATGCATTTTGACCATACGATCTCTCTGCAATTGCTGCGAGCTAACAGCAGGCTGCACAGCAACTGCACACAGTTTAACTCCTGCTCGCTAGTTTAACTCCAGTTTGACAGTTCATGTTGAACTATTTTAGCTAAACCCAGATTAGAGGCATTCAAGTTTTCCCCTGCCTGAACTGATAAAAACAAGCATCCGCACACCAAAAATCGTGCTAGTGTAATCAAAACCATGCAACACCAGAGAGTTACAGCTGAAACTCTGTGTACAGGCAATTCCTCAGAAGAACACATCACCCTGCATCTTTTGCCCTCGTTTATGTGCTCCGTGCGTCACTCTCGAGCGCTTCTTCCAACAATCTTTTCTTGGGAATCAAACTGCTGTATGTGCTAACATGTTTGTGTAGCCCAGAAACTTCAGGAACAGGAGTAATCAGCCAGGAGAGAAACAGATAAAGACGGCTATGGAAATGTGGTTGAACTCAATCACTTTAAAACGTTGCTAGAGGAGCAGGCTGATCGGCAGACAGACAGGACAGCTTTGGCTTCTGCAAAGAATAAAACCAAAAATTTCATAACATTTACTAGAATTAGTATGTTGCACAGGGATACTATTTGCCTCGTTATTATTTACTATCTAATAGTAAGCCTTAGCATGCAAGATCAGACAGTTTTTCTTGCTGTGCTTGGCCCTACCCAGTCACAGGTTTTACATCACACCTTTAGTTTTTCTTCTTGATTTTTACATGTTGTAATTTTTGCTTTCTACTGTTTAGGATTTCTCTTTTACTACTTTTGCAATTGTAAAGTGTTTTTCCTTTGCCACTGAGATGTTTTATTATTACCAGCTAATCCTGTTTCCTGAATATGCACTCACGACTTTCACCATTACACTAAGGAGCTAAACAGAACCTTCTTATTTCAAAAAGTAATTATTCAAGTTTTCAAACTAAATCCAATACATTAGTTTTGTTTGACTGTCTCAGAATTAAGTACCAATTAATTATATTTTGTTTGGATAATTAGTTCATATATCATATTACCGACTCAAAAGTTATTTTACATGTCTGGTGACTGGTGCACAATTTTCAGTCTACCAAGGACTTAGAAGTGATTAGCAAACCTAGATTGAAAAAAAAAACTAAAAAAGCATATTAACCAATAGCTGAAATAATCTTTATAATAAGAAAGTATAATATTGTTTCATATGGTTCATAAACACTGTAAATGAAGTCCAAAATTGAACTTTAATATTTTAAGTGATTCATTTTACACATCTCAGTTAAAACTTCGGTATCGTGCTGCATGAATCCAAAATGACCCTTGAGACTAGAACTACATGCAACAAAGCTCTTTCAATATTCAAACTTTTATTCGAGTGCCTGACACAACCGGTCAGCTTCATCAAGGGGTTCAAAGCTTGCCGTGGCCTGTGGCCCTCTCCCCTCTCTTTATGACTTCATCCAGCCCCAATTAGATGGCCTAAGAAAGACAAATCTCAAGCTTCCCATTTACCCTTCTGAAATCCATTTTATATTATTAGATTCTCCTATTTCAAATGCCACATCAAATATGGTTCAGCGTCATTTTACTGCAGTGAAGCACAAGTCATGTTTCATTATATTATCCAATAATTACATTGTTTGTCTGCCAGTTCACTCCCATGAACAGGTCATTTTGAAAAACTCTGCTGTGAGAGGCTTCTCTTAGAGATACTGAAAGGAGCAAACAAGACACAGAGCCCTGAAATGACATTGAGCACTTTTTGATTCCCTTTGCAAGGCTGATAAGTATCGGGACATATGGCAGCATTCAAAACACTCCATGCTTCCTATCAGGAGGCTATGCTCTAGTTATTTGCTTCTGGCTATTAAAAGCAGTGTTCAAATTTGACTATCACTTCAATCCATTTGAATTAGTTATGAGACACATTTTTGTAACTGTGGGAAAAGTCCTCATCACACAGATTAAGTGTCTTCCATATCAGAATTACTAATAAATTAGAGCTAGAAACCTTCTTTTCCAAATGTTAAAAAAACCAGGATGTGTACATCAGTTTCTTTTTTTTTTCAGTTACACATGTTAAAAGCATGTAAAGGCCCACAGAAATTCATCTTCAGATGTGACTGAACTGTGTAAGACTGAGGACACATTGTGGTTGCTTCAAAACAATTCAACCCTGTTACCCCTGTCTCTTTTGGGGACGATGTGACATGGTGTGCACACTGCCATGAGCCTGGAACGTACAAACCCCTGTGCAGGAGCACGTTCGGCACTAAGGCATCAAAAAAGCACACCCCTCTGTCTACATGCATCTACACACAACGGCCAAGTGACCTGTGTGTTTAAATGTCATACGGAGTGAAGGCTTCTGGCAAAGAGAAAACGGGGGGGATAATGCTAGCGGACTCACAAAGGTTAATGCCAGCCTCGCCAGAACACCCTCCTCCCTGGGTGCCCTTTATCATCAGTGGTACTGCTGAATAAAAGCCTCCATGTCGAGATTTTGACTTACCCTCTGGAAGGAGGAGTCTCATTCTCCAGCAATTAGGCACAGGGTTTAACCTCACAAGGCTTACACCAGGCCCTGTATCTCTCATTTTCGAGCACGGCTCTCACTCAGACATGCATTAATTATAATTATACATAGCATGAATAGCCAATGGAATTATTTAGGTCTTTAAAGTTAGGGACATAGGTAAATATTGATTCTGAGCTTGAGTATGGTTATACCTGCTGGGTCTTGTTTGCTTTACTAGACCAATGTTACCGTTTGTGAATACCCCCCAACGTTTCTACATGAATACCTTTTTGTAAGCTCTCAATCGCCATAAGAGGCAGAGCACCCAGTTTCTGCCTTGCAGGGAGGCAGGTGCCTTCTGCAGGGGTTGTGAGCAGCTCGTGCTCGCTAAGTACTGGCCCCTCTCAAATCTTTGGGGTGGGGAGAAGCACTTACATGAGATTTTCGTGATAACAGACTCTCCACGGGATGACTTTCCTCCAGAGTGAAGATCAGTGTCTTTGCACAGCTCAAAAGCGAGCTTGAGGAAACAGAGATGCAAGTGTATAATTTCTACATGTGAAGTGGCACGGTCTTATTCACTGCCTCTCATTTTTCACTTTGCTATTAGTGTTAAGGCAATACCAAGGCTACCTATTTCTGAAGGGAATCAGTAGTCTCCTGGGTGACTGTTCTGCATAATGACAAGTTCATCCATGACATCTGGGACTGGGAATACTCAGCCCCAAATAGATCCACTCCCACGTAACTGCGCTGAGGCGCAGGCTCATTTCAGATGCATGAAAAAGGCAAGTGAAATAAATGTATTATCTCATTTAAAATGCATACAGTCCCAGAAAGCAGGATAGATTGTAGGTGTCACTAAACAGCGCATAGTAAATAAATCATATGTGAAATACAAGACGCTTCAGCTGGCCAAAGCCTGAGGTGTTTAGAGGTACAGAAACGGAGTGCCTGGATGTTTTCAGGACCACAGAGCTCAAATCTCTAAGTGGCATTTCCAGCCATGAAATCACAACTGAAGGTACAAAAAGTCCCACCTCTGTACGCTCAGGAGTAGGCTACATTTGCAAAGGCACAGGAGCCATGGCATACAGACTCTGACACGCGCCTCATTGCTATTCGAAAGAACAGTAATGAGCAAATGGTTCCCAACTGTAACACCCGAGGCTTTTCTCAGCACCGTGTGCACAGTAGTAAATTTTCTTCCAGCCAGTAAAGCATATGCAAATTCTGTGCTCTGTAAATGAGCAGGCTGCTGCTTAACCAGTATTCTCCATTTATGTATGTCAGCCTCACTGCTGGTAATCCAGGCAGGCTGGACTCCCGACAGGAATCTGCTTCGTGCAAGATATGGAGACACGCTGTTTGCTTTGGTTGTCATTTCCTTTGGATGTTTCCCTATAGGAAGAAGGAACTTCCAGGAGTCCCGCTATCAAGTTATTATATAACTGCTCTTGCTTTATACGCTGGAACATATTTCTGTGTATAAAGGTATGAAGTGCCTATTCTGTGCCCAAGAACTATTGTCTGTGAATCCAAGCTGGACCTTGAGAACATTATAAACAGGAAGAAGTGAGGCATTTAAGACTAGCATACCTATTTTTATACATATAAGCAAGCAAAACAAACACAAAGCAGAGGGGCACCAGAGAAGAGATGGAATCTCCCATGCTAGAATTACGTAAGGCTTGGTTTTACAGGGCCCTGGATAACCTAATCTAAGGCTCTGCTTTCAACAGAAGGTTGAGTCACATTATCTCCAGATGGTTCCTTCCAACCTCAAGTTGTCTATTACTTTCTGGTAACCTCTATACTCTACTAAATGCTGGTAAAAGACAATAGAAGAATCAGAATTAAAATACATGCCTTTAAAAATACTCGTATTGCTAATGCATTTTTAAAAAATCCTCCTTAATATCCACTGACTATTACTTATGACAAGCCTTAACATCAGTGTTCTGTGGGCCTCTCTGCATTTTGTCATTTAAGCACCTGTAAACCAGTGCATAGAATCAGAGAATTGTTTAGGTTGGAAAAGACCTTGAAGATCATCAAGTCCAACTGTTAACACAGCACTGTCAAGTCCACCCCTAAACCACGTCCCTAAGTGCCACATCTACACGTCTTTTCAGTACCTCCAGGGATGGTGACTCAACCACTTCCCTGGGCAGCCTGTTCCAATGCTTGACAACCCTTTCAGTGAAGACATTTTTCCCAATATCCAATTTAAACCTCCTCTGGCGCAGCTAGAGGCCATTTCCTCTCATCCTATTGCTTGGAGAGAAAAGATGAACACCCACCTCACTACAACAACCTCCTTTCAGGTAGCTGTAGAGAGTGAAAAGGTCTCCCCTGAGCCTCCTTTTCTCCAGGCTAAACAACTCCAGTTCCCTCAGCTGCTCCTCATAAGACTTGTACTCTAGACCCCTCAGCAGTTTCTTGTTCTTTGGATACGCTCCAGCACTTTCATGTCTGTCTTCTAGCGAGGGACTCTTAACTGAATGCACTATTTGAGGTGCAGCCTCACCAGTGCTGAGAACAGGGGAACAATTGTTTCCTTAGTCCTGCTGACCACACTGTTTCTGATACAAGTCAGGATGCTACTGGCCTTCTTGGTCACCTGGGCACACTGCTGGTTCATATTCAGCCAGTTATCAACCAATACTCCCAGGACTTTTTCCACTGGGCAGCTTTCCAGCCACTCTTATAGAATCATAAAATGGTTAGGGTTAGAAGGGACATCAAAGATCATCTAGTTCCACTCTTCCCCAAGCTTGTAGCGTTGCATGGGGTTGTTGTGACTCAAGTGCAGGACCCGGCACTTAGCCTTGTTGAACCTCATACAATTAGCCTTGGCCCATCAATCCAGCCTGTCCAGATCCCTCTGTAGAGCCTTCCTACCCTCAAGCAGATCAACGCTCCTGCACAACTTGGTATCGTCTGCAAACATAATGGGGGTGCACTCGACCCCCTTGTTCAGATTATTAATAAAGATACCAAGCAGAATCGGCCCCAGTACTGAGCCCTGGGGAACACACTTGCGACCAGCTGCCAAATGGATTTAACTAAATTGACCCCAACTCTTTGGGCCCAGCCATCCAGCCAGTTTTGTACGCAGTGAAGAGTAAGCCTGTCCAAGCCATGAGCAGCCAGTTTCTCCAGGAGAACGCTGTGGGAAATAGTGTCAAATGCTTTACTAAAGTCTAGGCAGGCAACATCCACAGCCTCTCCCTCATCCACTAAGCGAATCACCTTGTCATAGGAGGAGATCAGGTTAGTCAAGCAGGACCTACCTTCTATAAACTCAGCATTGGCTTGGACCTAAGACTTTTAAAGAAGGCCGAGGAGGGTTGCTCTACTCAACTATTGAGTTTGTATTTAAGACACAGACGCACAGTATTTCCATACCATTACTTCTACCAGTGTTTCACCTCCTGGATGAGGGAAGCCATTGGGTACCGTAGTGATAAAATGTCACCTCTCAAGGCATCAAGTCAGAAAGGCACGGTTTGGAGAGTCTGGTTAGTACTGTATCTCAGACAAATAGACCAACTCTCCAGACAGCAACTGAACACTAACAGAAAACCCTGAGTCTCAGTCTGTGCTGAGCTGACGCCAGACTACTGTCCAGTCCGTGTCACAGCTGGGGTTCCTGAACAGCCACTTTGTAAGAAGACCACCCACCATTTCGCCAGACAGGGCTTCTGAGCTCCTTGAGCTGTGCAGGGCCAGAAAAACCCGCTACTTCAGGAAGCCACACTTTTCCTTCGGCAGGGTCCCCAGCTTCTTTGGAAGCTCAGATCTCAACTGATCATGGTGTCTTGCAGCTGTGAGAAACAGCCCTCCCAGAGACATTTAAAGAGAGCTCCCACAAGCACTAAGCCCTCATCTGGAAAGCACTGTAGCTGCCTCCTCCAAGAACTGCCCAAAGCTCAGGCCTGGGCCATGGCTATCTCCTCTCAGGTGCTACATATCCATAAGCAACTTCTGCTCCTGTTTGGGACAGACCACAGAGATCAAGTGACAGAACATCAGCACATCTCTACTTTAAAGTGCATTTTAACCTTCCTTAAAGATGAAGTCCCTATGAGGTTCCCCAACACTCGGTCCGTCTTCTACGGCTTTAGTGTGGAGTTTGGTTCCATACTGAGTGCTGGTGCATTTAACCTGTTACTGATAGAACTGTCTGATTTTTACTATCCCTAATAATCCAGATAGAACAATGTTTATGGGAAACTACACCTTAGTCTCCTATGACCAAAGAAATTACTTTCCATCCTTGCTATGTTTTCCTCTTAAGTCTACATGCCGGCCTCATACCTGCACAGGACTGAACTGAGTCAGGGGCAAATTGCATAGACTGTCTGGAGTACAATGAAATCAGCTGTTGTACTCAGCTGAAGAGCTTTCGTAGTGCCTTTAAATAATACATCTAACAACTATTTTAAATGGACTTAAACTGGGCTGATTTTCAGAAAAAAAACATTTCAATACAGGTAAGAAAGGCCAGTAAAAAAGTAAGAAATTTGAAGACTAGCCAATGCTCATAAAAGTAACAGACTGTGAAAATTAGAGTGCAGTAGGGTTCATAAAATTCCCAGTAAACTTTTTGGTATTAGCTGAACTTACGTTCTTTGTACATCTCCAAGTCTTGACGCAAAAGCAAGAAGATAAAAATTAAGAAACAAACAGTTACAAACAAAAGTGATTTCTCTCTCTACCAGACAGTTCTCTTGCAGTCAGTATTAGCAAACAGGCAGTTAAGACTCAGCCTTTTGTACCTGATGGGAATTTTATTGTGGGAATTCCGACAAGACATGAATGTACGGTATCAAGCTTTTGTAACAGAGAAAACAGGACATTAGCCACATTAATTAAAATTAATGCTATTAACGGAGAAGTGTTTCCTTGCAGAAGCAGGAATAGCTGAACTTTAAAGCTGGAAGAAAGGAGAGCCATCTCTGTGTCAAGATGGAGGAAGTCTTCCTGCTCATGGGGCAGAGAGCAGGAAGGCACCTTCTCCACTGCTCTAGTGCAGCCCAGCCATCAGTCCCAGCACCCAGAACGCCGAGATGCCTGATGTTTTGGGGAGCACACTGAAAGCAAGGTCAAGCAGCTCTGTGGCCATTCAAGACTACACCATGCTTCTCACAAAAAAGAGCAGCAGCAACAATGATCATGCCAAACTGGTGATAGTGTGATTTTACTAATTACGTTGACGCACCTACACACACCTCATTTTTTTGACTCAAACTTGGCAGAAGATAAGGTGAGGAAAATGCGATTCTGATACCCTAGGATCTCTTCTGGATTTGGTGAGCTACTCTCAGCATGGCTCTGGGATGTGTGTGTGATGAGGTGGGTGTGAGATGTAATACACTTGAACCTTTACAAGAATTATATACGCCACCAAAGAAGTGTCAGATGGGGTCAGAAGCAAAAGAGGTCTACTGTAAGACTGAGTTTCTTTAAATTGACAAATAATGCTATTTCACAGTAGTGGTTCTGTCTCAAACAAGAGGATTGTTTCCTTTAGTCTTTCCTATTCCAAAAATTACTTGTAGAGTCTCCCGAAACAGAAGTGAAAGGCTATTCCTGACGCAGACTCTCTCCAATGTTCAGACTTGTTTCCTAAATTCCAAAGCATAAGGGAACAAATATCGATAGAAGTGCAGATCAAGTATTCCTCTGATGCTTGCTCATGGCCTATTTTGTCCTTTAGAGACTAGACAGTGCCACCAAGAAGTCTCCCTAACCTCATCTCACCCCTATCATTAGCTCTTCTTTACTTTGTCCTCCAAGAAGTACATGACTGATCACATGAATACAAAAGGCAGCAAACATTCACAGGTTTTAGCCACTCTATACATTGTAGATACAGTGAGGAGACATGTTAGAAGACTGCTTGCCTGCACAAACAAGTATGAACCATCTCACACGAAGCTGCCACGGAGGAACCAGTTAAGCAGCCTAAATACGAGGGCTGCAGGTGTTAGTGATGACTTAGGCTCCCATGCTTCTGGGAAGTGTGGGAAACAGCTGGGAGTGGCACTGGTCAGACACAGTGGGCAGCCCAAAACCAGATCTAGTATGAGAAACCTCCCAGAGAGACACCTGATCTGGGGCTTCTGCAGTCCAGGTCTGATTCATCAACCTGTGCTACAACGCAACCCAAATTACCACCAGAAACAAGGAGCTTGCTTTAAATGGGAAGTGGCAGTATATTTTAGAAGCATTAATCCACTTAGCAGCAGTACAGATCCACTTGAGCTTTACAGACTAAGTTTAGGCTTTAGGTAGTCTTCAGTTTTATTCTCTTACACTGCTTTTTCTACCTATCTCCTCCCTTCAGTAGTGGAACAGAAAGAGAGGAAAATGTCCCTGTTCTTCCTTTTGGCCAATGAATGATCAATTGCTTGAAGGCCTTTCCCCTACCCTAAAGAAAACAATGATCAGCCCATAAATCTCTGCTTTTCCTTCCTATTATACAAAGCTTACCACCTCCAAAAATAAACATGTTATTGTACCCCAGGAATGAGATCAAAAGTAAATACCATAATCACACTTCTAATGATAACAAAACAATGCATATGACTTACAATTATTAGAGTGATCAGAAAAAAGATAACGAGGTAACAGAAAAAAATAAGTATTTACATAAAAGAGAATTTATAATTTCAGTGTGACAACCTCAATAAATTCAATAATAATTGCTGACTATCTTAAAAAAAAAATAATCAATTAACCTCAAAACAAATAGGCTAACGTAGCAGTCAGATCCACCCTTCCTCGCCTCTGCCAACACCCACGAAGGGGCATTTCTGGTCAGGAACAGTAACAAAAGTTAACAGTTGTTGAACAGTAACAGCAGTTCGCCTTTTGGTTAGCACCTTATACCACAAAGACAACAGTTTTTCGAGTGATGCATTTCTCTTGGGGTGGCAAGAAACCACAGTACTGCCCCATTAATGGAGAAGTTTCCCTTTTGCTGCCTCCACCTGCTGGGCAGCAATCCCAAACCCAGGGCTGACCAGGTCTTCCTAGATGCTCCCAGATGCCTCACCCGCCCGCCCCTGCCTTGCTTTCCTGCCTGGCCTTGGGTGCCCACAGCAGCCCTTGTATTCCTGTGCCCGGCCTCGTGCTCCCGTACCCGCTTCCACCAGCCAGGCCAAGGCAGAACCCTTGGAGGCTCGACCCTCTCCCTCCCTTGCAGCCACTACACCAGAGGATCCAAAACACTTTACAGCTCATCTCTGAAAATAAGCATCAGCTCTGGTTCTGCTGATCAGCTGCAACTAGAACTGGGCACTCAAGCCAAAGGACAGACTATTTTTTTTTTTTTTTAATATAAGACTCTTCTTTTCAAACTATGTTTTTCTATATGTGAAACGTTTTGGCTCAGTTATAGATTGAAACAGTAGTTCTCTCCTCCCTCTCCCCCACTTGGCTCAAGTCACCACCGTGACTCAATATGTGATTTTGATTTATTAAGACTAATTTCCCACAATAAGCAAAACAAAACACATACAATGGCCCATCTGGGCAAATAATTTCTGAAAATGCTTGCAAGACAAATAGCACAGCGTACTCCGAGACACAACACATGAATAATAAACGGGCATTTTAGCATTATATATTTGCTAGAGTATAATAAGATATGCTGGATTTACATGGAGATTCAGATTTGTCTTATTTTAAAATGCTACTTTTTGGGTTAGTTGAGCCAGTATTTCACATGATTTCTGTTTCTATTGAAACCTCAATGCTGGTTTTAATACTGAAAAGTCATTTCTCAATTTTAATTGAAATTATTTAGTTATATCTCAAATCACTATATTTAACAAAACCAAACAACCAACCTGCAGACCTCAGGCCAGCAAAAGTACACTGATTTCAGCCACGGATGATAAATACCTCAAGTAGCAATAAATTACCACGTTAACACATGCTCTCCATAAAACAGTGCCCCACTGATGTTTTTTCAGAGGGACTGAACTAGAAAAAGTCCTCCTGTTCTGATTCATGGATAAACTTCCAGTTTTGCCCAGGAGTTTCAATGCCACAACAGAACCTTTATTGCAAGAAACGTTTCCTACTGAAGCATCCCCATTACTACATAGTCTGCTACATATTACCATATCCCGATGCAATACTGTGTGATACACTGCTTTGCAAAGAGGGGTCTTTGTTGATTTTGATTTTTCTCGGTAGCAAGAGTCCCTCAATAGACAGCAGATTCATCTTCCTCAACTTTGATTGACAAATCAATGTGAAAATACGTTACAAAAGCAAAAAGCTACAGACCCAAAGATGACTTGCTAAGAACTATATACGGCAGAAGTCTGAAAGGTTCTTTAAAGAAAGAAGAGACCTAAATTGTTACTAGATTTTTGTTCATTTTCCCCAGGCTGGCAGCATTTATCTGCCTTTTCTTGCTTTAATCACAGATATGATGAAATCTGATGCCTCCAAAATTTTTATACAGCATACATTACATATGTGTGTATACATATATTTCCTAAGAAACACAAAACCATACAGAAGAGCACACAGAGAAAGATTATGCTCAGACTTTGAGTAAGTTGAATTGTTTCAAGCACTGGGATGAGTTGTTTCATTGCATATGGAATATGAAAAAGATCATAACTTATCTCAGAGTTGAGCATTCAGCATCTATATCTAGAAGCAAAGAGATGTCTGATTCTTAGCAGGGGAGAAGAAAAACAGCCCATGAATCTAATCAGAACAAACATTTGGAAAACAAAATAGGATAAGAAACAAACTCTGTATAACTGACGAAGTAATCCGAGATGATAGTTTATTTGAAGATAGGGGTGAACAATTTTTATACAGCTGAGCAGGAAATAAAAAAATAAAAAAACAGTCCATCTACTCTTTCCTGGCATTATAAGCCTTTACATATCATTGTTTCAGGTTTCATTAATTCTATTGTTATTTTCCTGAAGCATAAGCATTTATTGCTGCTATTTATCAATCAGTCAATAATTACTGTATTAACTCAATTATCACTGATGTTTACCTTTGGAAATTAAGGTGACAAGGGCTGTTATTACATTTATAGCAATGTGAATTCAAAAAGGACTAACACAACTACAGAAGTGTTTGCTTCAATGAAAATCTCTCTTGTACCAGAACTGCAGACGAGCTGAGGCAAGATTAATCTATTAATCTATTAAAGACTTCTATGACCTAGACCATCCAAAACCTGCACCGCAGAATCAAGTCTCTACTGTGCTAAGGACTGCTTTCACCAGTGGAGTGGTGATGTGGATCCTAGTTACCTGAAAAGATAAAATCAGCCTCGAGGTCAGCTGGGTGGTATCCTCAACAGGCTATGAGGGCATGCCCTTGGCACGACGCAGAGAACACAGCCTTTCGCCTCCTATGTTTCTGTATAGGGTTTCCATTGTAGAAGTAGCTGTATAATAGAGTCTGCAGGCAATGAATCCTGAAAGAGCTGAAAAAGTACTAAGTGTGCACAGATTGCCAGTGCACTGTACGCACTACATAACTAGGACCGGGCCCCAACCCCTTCAGAGCCTCTTTTTCTATCAATCTGTGCATCTGCATTAAATTCAATGCCTCAAATTACAGATAGTCTGCTTGGTTAGCCACGGAAAAGAGAATGACTATCTCTGAGATTTCCAGATGTCTTGCTTCACCCTTCCGAAAGGGATATGGAGCACCTGAAATCCTGAAGAAATGTCCAAAGTCTCCAACTGCTTTGGAAAGAAAAAACAGAGGACTTGTTCTGGAAGTTCAGACATACGGCAGTTCTGGGAAAGGCGCTGTGTTTTGTAAGAGACACCAGTCCCAGTGGGTTTTCGGAGGCATGCGAGGGGCAAGCAATAATATTTCTAAGCCTGTTGGGGCTGTTTAAATCCCCAGTACTAGAAGTAATATAGCAACAGTCTTTCTAAGATGACTACCTTTCTTTCTATGTTTTCATTGGATGAAATGAAGAACAGAATGTATTGAGTCTTAGTCCAAGTCAGCTACAACTTTGGATGAAAATCAAACCAACTTGTCTCCACTTAAATCTCATATAAAGTCTATAATGTAATAAATTTTATAGATGTCTAAAAAAAATATACGTTTTTAAATTAAGTAGCAGTAAAATGATTTATTGTATTATTCTCTGTTGTCTAACTCAATTAAATTCACATTCGAGATTAAATTATGGCTAGCTCATATTATTGATAAGAAACATCTCAGTGCTTCAAACTTTGCTATGATGGCATCCTTTGTATACAAATCTAAAAGGAATTCAAGTTACAAGCATTTCTTAGTTCAGCTCGCAGATACATGAGACTTTGATGGGGAAAAAAAAAGAATAGGTGGGTCCAGATTCATCAAGATTCACTTTGGAATTACTCTCATTTTAAGCACTAAGAAATTGCACTGTCTTCTTGAATTACAGCCATGCCCTAAGCATTCATCTCTGACTGACAACAGGAAAACACGCTGATTCTCAAAATCTGTCAAGACTAGATTTAGGCTGACAAAAGACAAATAAGTTACATTTGTATAATACTTATTATATTATAATCCTTTGAGAACGCCCATGCAACCCTGCTAGTGAAGTCATAGTCAAAGCTTTTTCACTTTTCTCTAACGTTTTCATTGCTTTTCAATGCAATTGATCCTCCAGGATTTTTAACCTTGGCCTCAGAACTGCTTCTGTTTGAACTATGAAAAGCGTTACACTGAAGAAAAACATTAAAACATCTTTAAGTGGGATTAAATGGCAAGAAGTAGCACTCAAAAAAGTGCAATAGCAGATTTTATGTTTATTACCAGTTGCAGTTCACATCTGCTCTGTTCACAAAAAAGCAGGAGGAAAAGGTGTTATTTCTAACTGCAAGTTCTTTAAAAATCAACCTGGGACTTCAGTTGATCTGGTTTTGCATTATTAAGTAAAAGTTAATGTAAATTGTATCTCGGTGATGCTATTGACATGTGAATCAGCAGCTAAAATAAACCCTTCAAATATCTTATCTGTCAGGGATGCAGATAACAGTAATTGTTGAATAATATTCTCTAAATTTCACTTTACTTTTGGCTTTGCAAAGTGGTTATGAAATAGCCCGTTATTTGCATAATCATTTTTTAAAAGAACAACTACTATGTGGTGAGGATTTAAGTCCCAGATGAAAAGAATGAAAAACTGCTATAATCTCCAGCAAACCGGCATTTCAGCCTAAATGACAGGCAGAAACAGAAGACGACTTGCATGCAGATTATTTGTAACATGCTGGAGTTGGGATGCACCAACTAGAACAATAATACGTTGACAAGAGTTTTGTTCACGTCCATGGGACTGAGGATCAACGAAGTTATTAATCTCTTCACGTTTGTGGATAAGTCATAACAAGGAGCTAACAAGGAGATGGCTGCTGTACGCCAAAGACTGCCAGTTTTGGATTTAAATGAAAGGTTGGTGACTTCTGCATGGGCAGTGACAAGCCGCTCCTGCTCGCTCGCAGCCTTGCGCTGCGTTGCCACCCCAGTAGCCAGAGGCACACATCAGCCCCGGCCCCGCTGCACCACACTGCTGTGTCCTCAGCTGCAGCAGTAATCGCAGAGTGATGAGGAAGAGCTAGGGGCAAGATGTGGAAGACAGGAGGTAGAAGAGGAGCTATCGAAGCCAGCAGCAATCAGATTTACTCCAGAAATGGTAAAGAATTGCTGGGCTAAGGTACATCTTTTGGAAAAATGAATCCTGTTGATTTGAACGTAGCTGTAGTTGACAGTACTCCCCAACCTCGGCAAATTTCTCTAGCAGCAGATTATCCTGATTTTCAAAAACGTGCACGTTTGCAAAACAGAATGAGACACACACAGAAAGGCAACAGGTCCAGGCTCTCTGAGGGACAGACGCAGCATGGCTGGAGCTTGTTTTGTTAAGCCAGAAACGCTCCTTCTTGTAGAAATCTCAGCACATCTTTCTCTTATCCAATAATATTCTTTCCTCTGGGTAGTTTAGCAGTATTACTTAAGTGGTAGAAGATTACTGGGGCCTAGACACATTAAATCACCTAAGATGCACATTCTGTGCATTGCTTTGTTCTCTGCTCCAGGCTTCCTGGACTGCTTCTGCAACTATTGCTTAAAATGGTATGGCGAACGTCAAACATTTAGGAAGATACAAAGATAACACCTTATTTTATCACTGTTTAAATTCCACCTTACATACTGCCTCAATTAAAAAAAAAAAAAAGAAAAGAATAATTTGTTGAAAAAAAAATCAATTTGCCCATAAAATAAGTAATGGGATTCTGTATAATTCTTTCCTCTATACATTCTACACATGCTATTGATGACACTCTGAACTCTTGATGTAATCAGCTTTTTAGTGTCAGTTTTTATTTGTATATTAATATCACAACCAAAATGAAAATTCAAGAAGCAGAAAACAGCTATACAAGATGTTGTATGTGAAAGCCTTAGATATTTAGCAACTTCTTTGATGCTTTGATCTCGGAAGAAATCTTACTAAAATTATGATCAAAGGAATTTATATTATTCCAAGTACTTAAGAATGAACGATCTTAGGGCAATAATCAGTATTCTGTTTAATCCTTCACCCTTGGAATCCATTATGGCTAAGCATCTCAATCTGATGGGAGTTACATTTACTTAAGGATGATATTCTCCTAAAAAAGAATTAGAAGTGACAGCAACATTTCCGACTTACAGAAAGAGCTAGGAACTGCATTTCCTTCTTCTGGTTAAAAAGTATTATTTGAAGCTGTTTTTCAAATGTACATAACAGAAGAAATTTGGTATGCAGCTCATTATGTGACCGTTCAGAATTTTGTTCTTCTACAGCAGACCAAGAAACAGAATTTCCAACACACAGCTACTTTTAATTCAATCTATTTCTAACTATTTCCTATTGTCAGTGTTTATAGAAGACTATTACACAGATGGATCTATCTAATATTTATAAAGTAAATTAACACTCTACTTTACAACATGCAAAGGCAGATAAATAATGAATTATCCTTTTCATCAACCTGACCACATAACGTCTATTTCACTGTAATATTAAGTACCGCATCAGACTGGTTGTTGTAATCCCCCACGGCAAGTTAAATCACAGAGTGTCATACACAGAATTCCTAAACTGCAGCCTACAGAACTGCAGAAGAACATTAGAGCCAAGCGAGGTTTGAAAAACACTAATTACTGGTTAGATTATGGATTCACCACTGATGGTTGATATGAGGTAAAGGAGGGTTGTACTTTTGCAGGAGCAAAGAGGAGATCAAACCACGACTCCTGGTCACAGCCACAGTCTTAGTAACCTCCCACATCCTGACCAGGCAATTCCTCCTCCTGTTTCACCTGTGCAGATTATTTTTCTTCCTGCACACCCCACCCACAAAGGTGGACTTTAGTCATACAGTGGTTTTCTACTAACTATTTATATCCCCGTGCTCTACCCCTCTTTCATCATGAAAGATTACGAGTAGACTAATGTGCAAACGCATCTGACTCCCAACACGCTGTTGTAAGCATTCTTCCAAGCTGACAAAAAACCATGCCTACTTTAAATGAAAATTGATCTCTGTTGAACCTATTGGCTCCAGCTCATTTGGACTGGCACTACTGTAAAAGCCCACAAAGAGGTGTGCAGGAGCAGTAACATCAGAGAAGCATGCATTTAGCTTTGAAAGACGGCAGAGGCACCAGGACTGCAAGTGCATCTGAGGGAATCCAAACGGATGACAGAGGCAGACACCGGTTATTCGTGCCTCCGACGAACTCACTGCTAGGTTCGCTTTCCCTTTGGGCTGAGGAGCTTGAGAACCAGGCCTACCAAGGAACATATTCAAAGGTCCAAAGTTAATTCATCCTGGAGCACCTTCTGTCCTGACTTCAGCATTCTGTACAGTTCAGATATCACACCCTTATAGACCCATTTTGTCTTTTCATCTGTATATATCTACACCACTGAAAAACAGCCACGAATTAGAGCAACTTCCAGGGAAATCATTTTGCCTCATTAGAGTTCACAAACAGGCCGGCACAACAGAATCTTGAGTTGCCTTTAGTACTGGACCCACTAATGGCTATTTCAGGCCTATTGTCCTGGAAAATGCAGCATGAGAAGCAGCACCACCTAGTAATTTTAGCTTCAGCTCTACTATCAAACCCAGCGATAAAAAGTTTTTATCTCTAAAAGTTACTTACTTGATTAAAGTGCTGAAGTTTATCAATTAAATTGCTGATGAGCGGGTCCAAACCTCTGACTTTCAGTTCTGGATTGTTAATTTGTGCCTTCAGTTCATTGGAAACAATTCTGCTGGTGTAACTAAAAAAGAGAAAAAACAAGAAAACATCAGGGAGTAGCACCATATGCATCGGAATCAAATATCGTATTAAAGGGGACTTACAAAAAGCAAATATTTTGTAAATGGAAATAGAAATTTTAAATAAATATTTATGTTTCTAAATACACCAAAGCAGAGTAAAATCACAGTTTCTTGCAGCATCATTCATTCCCTCAAACTATTCAAGTCATGAACTGACAATGATTTCATAAGCCACACAGAGGTTCTTTTCATTCATATTTTAGTATTTGAAGCTTTATAACTGACATTTTCAAGTTCTTCCATGCAGCAGTCAAAGCTGATAGCTTCCAAAAAACTATTCTTTCATAATTACAGAAACCCAGGGAATTGAAGACAGAAACTAAATATTGAGATTGAAGTAAAATCCAATGAAATGGCAGTCTGATTTTTAAAAGATTCTTAATCAAAGCACGAGATGGGACTTCTCTTGCTCGACTAGCTAGCAGTTTATAACCAAAGTGTCTAGAGAAACCATAAAGCAGCACCTGCTGTTCTACCAGCACTCCTCACCATGCCTTAACTGCATTATGAACTCACCAGCCAGGGTCCTCGTACAGGAATTCTCTCTAATCAAGTCTTGCCTTATTTGAGGAATAGCAGCTGTTCTTACACTGCAAGGATCTGTCTCTTATCAGCAACCTTTTCTCACCGACTGTTGACTAAACAATTTCTGCCAGTCTTTTCTGGAATACATCATAGTGTATCCTCAAAACCTAATTGCTTTGGGGCTCCACCCATGTAACCTGACGGGGAAAATTCCAGGACTGTGCCTATTTAGTCTCTTCTTCTGAACATATCTTTACTACAGTTGAGGAGGTGAAGTCATCAGCACACACTTGCTGAATCCAGTGCTTCCTGAAAGTATTCCAACTATTGCTTACTGGCTCCAGAGTTGATCTGTTCATGCATGATTTAAGTTCGATCCATCCACAATGCACTGCAAATCCCAGAAAGACACAGAGCAACCCTTTTTGGTGAGTCACGCTTTTAAGGGTTGTATGTAACCACTCTCATTAGGTCAGCACTCATTTGTCAAAGTGGATCACAGATGTTTGCACGACCAGTTATGAACTGGACAAGAGACTGTTCCCAAACCAAACTCTTAGACTCACATATGTGCCTGGGAGGATCTCATTAAGATGCCGTGTTGACATCTTTGTAAGTCAGAGAGTAACCAGCTGTGCTCCTTTGGACTGAAATGTCAAGAGAAACACTCTGCTACGTCTTTCACTTTGATCGCACCTACGTACTTCGATACGTCAGATATTCTGTTAGTGAATTCTTCACTGTAAACCAGTTTGTGCTGAAGCTAAGGACAGCACTTCAAAGCAGGAAAAAAGTGCCCAAATTCTATTGTAGAAAGACAATAGAATGTGGTGGGGGCAGACCTAGCTCTCCAAATATATTTGTCCTATCTTAATGTCATTTAGGACAAACAACAAATTTTACACAAATAGCTGGCAAAGCATACTGTATTGTACTGCTGTAAAATGCATGGCTTAAAAAGAGGAGGAACTCAGAATGGTCCAGCTTTTCAGTAAACTCAAATACCAGAGAAATTCTCCGGAAAAAAAAAAAAAAAGAAAGAAAAACAAATGATTTAGAACAAAGAATTGAGAAAAATCATATTCTTCACTAACACTCAGATAGTTTTTAGAGGACAAACATTAAGGAAAACCTTTTTCAGTGATTTTGTATTTTTTTGTGTTCATTGAGCCTTTTAAAAGTAATGTTCTAATTTTTCTTGATGTGTAACTCACACAATTATTAACTAATCTGGAAGTATAAACTTTCACAATATAATGGCATGTGCAAAATGATGGTCAGGTTCTGATCTTACAAGCAGACTCGGACAGCTGGACCCATGTCCTCAGGAAGAACCCAACTAAATTATTACTTTGAAGTCAAGACTGGTATAGATCATATCAATCCACATCAATTCATTTGGACAATATAAGAAAACTGCAGCACCTTGCCTGCCTTTAGCTTTACCTTTACTCACAAATCATACTAGTTGCTAAATGCTTTGCTAGTTGCTAAATCTTTGCTCACCCTGTGAAAACACATGGTTACCCACTGTAGACGTACAGGGACACTTGATACAGCTTTTTGAGATCACCCAGTTGCAATACCAGAGAAATTTAATTTCATGGGTCAGCTCCACCAGTCTGTTCAATCATTCTCTGCGTGCACTGCTTCGTCTGATCAGAAAATCATCAACAGCAGCAAAAAGCAAGGGTTTTCCTTTTCATTGCTCTTGACTGCTCTCCATTCAACCCCTGGTTAGAGCTATCTGAATTGCTCTAGAGGCTTATGTCATTATAATCCAGGATAAAGAACGCAAAATTGCTTCCCCTCTGGGTTGGTTGGGTTGGGGTTTTTTTTTAGCAAATAACACTGTTTTTTTTCCCCCCTGTGAATCACAAGCCTCCATTAAATGCCTCTAAGTGGTGTTACAAACCTACAGCACTGCATGGAGTTTGGGTAAACATGACCAATTCAGGGATAGCAGCAGCATTAATGTCAGAGTCCTCAAAGGGACCCAAAATGAGGAAAGTCAATCTCAGTCAACTCATATATGTTGCTGTTGCTAAATACATACTGCCTTTACATACATCGTTATCAGGAAATTAGGACCATTTGGTATGAATGAGTTCACAGTCCACCAAGACAAAGGGGGATACTTATATCTTTAAAGTTCCATGAGAGGTTTAAGGATTCACTCTTTAAAGCTCTAGAGACATGCACAAATTATGCACAGATACTTCTGTTGCCCAGATTGCTTGTAATTAGATTCATAATGTGAATTACCTAAATTTCAAATGTCAGAGAAAGCAGACATGAGTTGTGTGAGTCCTGCATTGTTTTCTTATCCCCTTGGCCTAGCATAGCTTCAGTATGGCAGTCACTAACAACTACATCTAACTGCTAATGTGAGGCTCCAGCACATAAGTTGGCCCAGCTATGGTCTGGAACACGACCTGCACGACTGGCAATGCCCAGAAAACCAACTACAGACCTTTGGCTGTAGTGAAATGATGTGAACTGCCAAACGAATGGTGTAAAAGGCTGATGTAAAGAGAGGCAAAAGACCTACTTGCAGAGCACAACAAAACCAGCTCTTGGGTTTCCCCATAACAACCCATAAATTCTACTTGTCCTGTGTATTCTTACTGAGAGATCACTTGTGTAACAAACCCAAGCCCAGAAAGACTCAGAAGGTGAGTTCAGAGAAGGTGGACTACATCTCTCCAGGAGAAGTAGACAGGGCAGAGAACTGAAGGAGAATTGCAAGGCCGCCAAGAAGGGAGAAATTCCTCCAGTCCATCACAGCCAAGAGCAAAGACTTTTCTAGAAAAAGACATCTGAGTCCATCTGACTCAAACTACTACCCTGTAAACTGTGAATCCTTCTACTAGCTCTGCATCATGCTAAAATACTTTGAAATAAGCACTATACATTTCCTGAAAGATAATCTGATTACTTCACTTCTTTGCACTATCTAAAGCATTTTTATTGTTGACATCAGATCCTGAATTACTGGAAATGTACATTAAGTAAGCTCAGAAATTGGCTTGCTTTATTTAATAACCTGCAATTTAACTGAAATATTGTAGTACAGAATTGTTAACTCTGGTTACAGCTCTAGTACTTTATTCATACTAAACCCAGAAATGTCAGCAGGAATAGCCAGGAAAGTTGTATTAAAATATTGTCACTGGAGCAATCCTGAAAGTAACTGTTACATTGGAGCCCAAAGAACAGTACATGCAGACAGAATTTTCATCCAGACCTCAAGTCTTATGCCAATGTTATGCCATGGATTGTTCGGGCAAAGCTATGATACTTTAAAAAACAAACAAAAAAAAAAAGAAATTGTAAAAAAACAATCCCCCAAATGCAGCTTCACAGTATTTCAGAAGAACAGTAACAATTATTTTAGATCTTAGCTAACACAGCTCATCGCAAGTTTAAAAAAAGGTAAAAGTGAAGTGTTGATTACACATGGGATTACATTTCAACCGAAGGCACGTTTTTATTTTGTATATAAACATAGACAAATTAAGATATCTGAGTCTAAACACTTGTTTTAAAATAAAGCCAGATGCTATTCTGAAATGTGTTCTTTTTAACTCCTAACATGAAAAGGGATCAAGGTATAGGACTCCCTCAAAGACAAATAGGCCTTTTTAGATAGTTCAGTACTTTAAAAACGATGCATAAAATAGAACTAACTTCAAATTCCAGGCAAACAACTGCAGGAGCTACATCAGGGATAGATCCAACTAGCAGTGACATTTAGCCACAAAAGCCTGATAAACAGGGTGCTGTTTTCACATCACTTCCTTCCCTCCTCCCTGCAAGAGACCATACTAGTCAGGATACAAGTCTCTGATAAAGCTCTTGCAGGCAGCTTTTCCAAGTATTATTGATCAAGCTCCAGCTGGGAGACTATTTCCATTACTCCGTACTCCTCAGGGTGCTATTACCCTGAGTTGTGCCACCAGCAGCCACTACACACCGCAGTGCTTTGATCCGGTGGCTAATGGCCTGTCCTTTTCCTGAGCGAAGTCAGCTCCAGCGCGTGTACTCACCAGAGGGATTACAGAGCAAGACACCGCATCGCCCTTCATATGCTTTGTAACATGCACTGAGCAGTCGGGATTATCTATACTGGAAATTCAGGATACCCAGAGCTTGAACTTCATCTGAATGCAATTCTCTTAATTTTAGTTCTTTTTCTCCACTCAAGTAGTTGGCCCAACGTAGCTGCACAAGAGGCACCTCTCACAATAAAATTCTTATTTAATTGTGGGAGAAATGAGACATCTAACATCACAAGAAAAATTTGAAAATCTGAGCCTCACATTCCGTTCAGAGGAATCCATGAACTGCCATAAACATCTCCATGGGACAGAAATTGCTTTGATGAAATAATGTGTCATGCAACCATGAGAGTTGCCACATATGTAGAAGAAGAATAAAATGTACTGGCTACAAAACTAAAGATACATTTGCTAAGATGTTTCTAATTTGGTAACTACATTTTAAAAAAAATATAATTACACACTGCACATCACCAAGGCAGCAATTTTGAACCAGAAATATTTTTTGCAATCTGCCATGCATTTTTTCATCATTTCTGTTGGTATTGGTTGAATAATTCCACTATGATCAACAGGAACTACAACAGCAACACCTTTCTGAGCCATACTGGCAAGCTCAAACTCTTTGTGACCAAGACTCTACTGGTTCTAAAAGTCACATTTAACTTTTCATTTCTTTGGTGTTAAAAAAATGTGACTGTCCTATATTCTGTACCAATGTATAAACTGTTCCATAAGAAAAACGACTCCTCTTCCCCCAACAGAAAAACATATTAAAGAACTGCAGACTGGACCAGGACCACCTAAAAACAAGTTTTCCAAGCCTTTTAAAAATCAGCAGCTGTCCAGCAGCCTGCTAGAGCCAGAGAAGTCTAAAGAAAGTAAGCCACCCATTTTATAACCAACAAAATCATAAAACTGTTGAGACAAGGCTAGACTTGACAACGATCATTTCACATCCAGCTCTGCTTTTTCCATCTCTATGCATAACTTCTTAAACAGGAAACAATCCTAGAGATATATGCTGCCTGTAAAACCACCCTGAAGTAGATAGCACTATGCAAATAATAACTGCAATGAACTAAAATCACGTCTTTTTAGGCCCATGTTTGAAAGTCAGTCATTGACTGCAGGCTCTCGTTTGCTAAAATAATTCTGAAGTAGCCTGTTTATTTCAGCAATATACTCAACACACTGTCAGAGCAGACACCACCCACTCCCACTAAATGACTCAGAGGTTAAAGGGTTAGTGGGGGAGAAGGACGGGAAAAGCTTTGCATGTGTCATTTAGTAAGAAGCAATGAGAAATACGGATAAGCTATTTAACTGGCCTTGAGATCCACTGAACAATTAATTTAGTTACATTAGGCATGGTTCACCAGATGGTGTGTTTTGTCTTATATTTATTCATAATTTGACCCTTGGGCTGGAATGGTTTGCCTGAAATTCAATTATGTGAATCCACTGCTGATCTACAGCAGCCTGTTGTGTCTCCAAATTAATAATTTTTGGACATTTCCCTTGTAGTTTTTAGATGCAGCCCTTGGCACATGTGACACTCTGACCTACAGGGCTCTGCAAGGAATGATTTTCTCCCAATTCAAGGAACACAGAATTGTGCACCAACCAGTAAGAGCAGTGACAAAAAACTTACATGGTTGCAGAATTTGAAATAATTCATCAAGATTATCAGCTCTGATCTGATTAATCCTTCTGCCCACTTCTTTGCAAAACGGAAAGAACAATCCGAATATATGGCAACTGCACATCCCTTGCCCGGCTCTCACAGTCGCTTGTCACTCAACAAGTAACTACAATGAAGAAAAGCAAATGCCATTTTCCTGAAGTGCTGTTGATGCTTAAACACAATTCTGCAGGAGGAGGAGACAGTCAGCACAGGATTCTCCTTCGGCTCAGCTGTCCCTAAGCTGCTCCACAGGATGAGACCAGCAGACCTCCACCTCCCACCAATCCTTGTCGTTAAAACAGACCAACAGACGCCTCATCTCCGAGTGACTCCCACAATAGCACTACTCAGAGAAATGTCTTGTATCGTACTTTTTATCGTTTCTGTAACAGCTTAGCAAACATGGATTACAGTCATTAAGCATCTTGGCTGAGAGGTCCCAAAGAAAGGAATGGTCAATCCATGACCAGTACTGTTCTCTAAGAACTAAATGCTCTTTCGCTGCCACGAGAAA
Organism: Tauraco erythrolophus; assembly: GCF_009769465.1. Taxonomy (NCBI): domain Eukaryota; kingdom Metazoa; phylum Chordata; class Aves; order Musophagiformes; family Musophagidae; genus Tauraco; species Tauraco erythrolophus. The sequence goes on from NC_141475.1 coordinate 6,056,959, forward strand.
CAGTTTATTTTTTAAAAAAAAGAATAAAAGTAAAAAATACATTTTGATAAATTTACTGTCAGATAGTCAGCAGCCATGAGGGAAAAAAACTGCCAAAGTTTGCAGATTTTGGTTCTGTTTTACAATTCCATGTCTTTTTATCTACCCAACCCAAACATTCAGTGTGCAAATGGTTTGTAGAATCAAATTTTGGAAGACTTCACGACTGCAATGTTAATTTATTCAGTTGGCCTGATCCATTAGGTCATTCTGCAATTAGCTCTATTAATTTAAATGGATATATTCCTTGTTTAGAGGAAAGGTTTCAGTCAGGCCTCTGCTCATAGTGGAATTCTGCCGAGCAGCTGACAAAGGCGTCCTCCAACAAGTAACGTCCTGCCAGCGACACTGTGCAAGGGCACACATCAGGAAATGCTGAAAGCTCCAAACGTTTTCAAGCCCTTGCATGCAGGACTACAGCCTTTTGTACTATTCCTGAAAGCCACATCTCAACTTCTTGGGTAACCTGAAAACCAGTGGGGCGTTCTGTTTGCTTGCAAGGAAAAAATGTCATTTATGCCACCGTACAGCAGAGGCAATCCTATTGAAGTCAGTGGAGTCATACTAGGGTAAAATCTGGATACATCACATGAAAATCAGACACTTTGTGTACAAATTAAACAATTTTCAACTGTTCTAAATGATCAGCTGAGCACCACTGGAGCAATATTCTCCAAGACAAAGATCTATCTGTTTAAAAATACCTATGTAAAGAGTTCATTTTGAAATGATTAAATAACTGCCAACAGACTACAAGAAAGCTCAAGTCTCGCACATAATGAGTTTAGCTGCCCTGAAGATTTTGTGAAGCAGAACCGACATGATGTAAATACCGTCTCTGCCAGAAGTATTCTAATAGGCTTCAGAGGAAGTTTCACAAATAATCTTGTTTATTAGTAATTATGGGAAACGGTGAGACAAATACAGTGTGCTAATGGGCTAATAAGACAATTTAAAAAAAAAATAATCACAAAGCCAAATAGCATTTATAATGGTCTTTCTCCACTTCTATAGGGCTAAAAAAGACCTCCTGCAGTCCAGATTATAAAGACAATTTTGAGACCGCGGGTACAAAAACAAGTTACCAGAAGGCTTCAAGTGCCTGGATGATGCCACTCCATGAACACACTGAAAATCACAGTGAAAAGGAACTCGGCGAGGGAGCGTACATGTAAGAGATCTTGCCTTCAAAAAAGACATGTTCATCAGGTTTTCCAGAATCATGCTGAAAATGTACTGACTGAAGCTTCAAAAAATCCTCGTAAAATGCTTGAAAAGTGTTGTAAAATGTTATTACAGATTGTAGGTGAAACAGCCTACATTCTTTTCCCAGGTATATGAAAAGTTAATACTACCTTCAAGGCACACTGAAAGCACCAAAGAAATTTGTAGAAGTTAATTGGGCAGTCTTTATTATGTTGAGGGAAGAAAAGTACTTGCCTGGAATAACATTAGATAGGAAAGCTCTTCAGTTTAAAGTGGAATAAACTCTACAGGACACACAAATGATACCACTATACCCATCAAAGTGAATATAATGAGCAATGAAAACGATACAAACCCAAAAGCTGATAACCTAACTAGAAACTGGCAGCATAAAGACCATTCCCCATTACACGAATCTGAGAAGCAGAACAGAAAATAGAACAACATAAAAAAAAGTATATACTTATCAAAGTAACATCTGTGGCCATTCCTAGGGGAAAAAGTAAAACTCATCTGAAGCACCTTTTTCTGGGTAACTCCTAGACCGGGGGACAGCATTCTTCAAGTACAAACAGGAGAACAGAGCTGAGGTAAATCCTGAAGGAGAATCTGATTCTGCACCTCTCGGAGACTGGCAGCTTGCACCCTGTTCTGAGGGCTATGGGAAACAAATGGAAACATATGACTGCCTAACTTTTTAATCTGCCAGATGGAAGACACTGATGGAAAACAGGACTGACTCAGCAGAAAAGAAGATATAGTCTCAAGAGAGGAGAGGACTTGAACTCTTAGAAGAAAAAATAAAAGCAGACTGGCAACAAAATTCACAGCAGTGGAGAGAGAATGAGTATCAAGCAAGGGCTCGTGGTTGACAGGACTTTTGGCAGGCCAAGGCAGCAGGATCCAATTCCCTTTCTGGAGACTCTGCTTGCTGATACTTAAAAATTAGGGTTGACAGATGACCACGGTTATATAAAAGGATATTCCATGATCCCAGCATAGAAATTTTTATGAAGCAAAACGGGGAATGTTCTAATTTGCACAGTATCAGATGTATGTCACAGGGAGAAGGCCTTGCCTGCGGCTCATCAAAAGCAAAGCAAGGCAAATCATAACAAAAATACGTTAATGCTAAGAGGTCAAAATCCCAGCTTTCCTCAGGAGTCATTTTCTCCAAATACACTTGGGTACACGTGGGAGATTAACGAACAGCTGACGATACTGAATACGTGACCCATGGCTCTGCAGGAGCCCACGGAGGGGCGGAACGCTGCCCTCACGCAGCCCTGGCTGAAGCCCCCTGGCCCCGGCCCCGCTGCTGTTCCCAGCGCAGCCGCCGGCTCCTATGGAGACAGCCCTGGGCACCTACCAACGTGTCTGTTACTTCCACAATCAAAACCACCGTTGAGCCTAATAGTGCACCACGACTATAGCTGAATATCACTGCTCCTGCTGCAATTTCAAGCCTCTTGTCCCAGTTTTTAATGCTTTCCACAATTGTGATCCCCGTGCTTACCTCCATGTCCCTCCCTCTACCCTGCTGATTACACCAATGTGAACTCAGCTTTGCTTACTTCATTCTAAACCTTATTTTTCCCTCCGATGTCAATTTGAAGTACCTTCTCAGGTTGCTCTTTAAGGTGACTCACTACTACCTTCACTCCTCCTTCAATGTCTACACCTATTGAAACGTTGACAAAGCCAGCAATTACTGCCAAAGCTGGGGCTCTGTAATGGGAAGATACACTTAACTGGTAAGAACACAGGGAACAGATCAGATAAAGCATTCCTTCCCATCTCATGCGAAGGAGGCATTTGGGCAGTCCAGGCCCACTCTCTCTTCCAGACTCAAGTATAAGGCAGCTGAGATTTGCACTTTCTGAACCCCTGTCACTTCCCCTGGCTATTTTGGCTCCTTAGGGATGTCTCTGACCATTATGTATTCTAAACATGCACTAATGCATACACATTCGATTTTGCTCCCTTATAGTTTTTCCAATATATTTGTGCAGAGGTATTCAAGCAACTCTATCTGCTCCAGTGCCTTCACTTCTGCTCAGGTCTTAATATCTTACAGCGCGTGTTTGGTCCTTTAGACACAGATGGAAGAGTTATTGACACTTTCTGGGCTGCAGGAGTGTGATGTACACAGTTCCAATCTATTTCTATTTCCAGGTTAAAAACTTTATCAGTAAAGATGCTGATGCTAAATATTATATAGGTAAAAAGTAAACAGGAGGCCTTAATGCTGTATAGAAAGAAATCAGATGCTAAGACTTCCAAATCTCTTGACTCAGAGTTGTTAACTTCCTTCCCTTTAGCTTAATCTTTTTCCACTGGCAAGACAGCTGAATTCATCATTCCAAATCACCAAAGTTTTATTCCTTATAAAGGAAGCAGTATTTTATTGCAGAAGCTATGAGCTACCTGTTCAGCTCACCAGCAGATTTATAGATTTCATCCAACTCCTTCCTTTTGCAACTGCCTAACTGGCATAGATGAGGACAATCAACATTTATTGTTCCCCTAACAGTGAAACACCAACAGCCAAAATGCACTTGGCATATTCTGCTGCCACTGGTTGATGGCTATGGGCACTGGATCAGGCTTAGCTTAATTACCATTATCCTGCAGGCACCCTTATTGCTAGAATTCCTTGCAGATACACCAAAGCCTCTGCCATACTAGTATCGCAGGGATACATTTTCAACACGGACTTTTTCAGTGCCAGCTTCATGGTTTGGAAACAATTTAGGCAGGTAGCAGTTTTAACTTGTTACTAGCTTATATCTAACTAAATGTTTGATGCAATAGTTCAATATCCAGCAAAAATCATAGTTTTCATCACTCTTGAAAACACTGCAGAGAATGCTAGTGTTAGTAGAGAGCAAGTATGGTCTAGTCACGGAGATTAAAATGTCTTAGCGCTTGTCCCAGAGAAGTGTTTACCCAGGTCAAGGCTGAAGAGCTCAAGAGTAACGTAGGAAACTGAGAGGCCTCAATTCATGTTTTTGTCATTAAATACAGAGCATTGTTTTCCTTGCTTGAGTGTCTGGTACTTCTCACAAAAATAACTGCACTAGAAGAGAGGTCAAATGTAGAAAGATTTTCCTGTCATCACAAATTTGAAAAAGGGAATATTCATATAAAAATCAATTTATTTGACCTATACTCTTCAATTCTTCTACTCTTCTAATACTGTTGAAGATTTATGCGTGGTTAAAACTGTTCCCTTCCACAATTGAGCTTTTCTCCCCCTCGATTTTGCAGTAAAGTCACAATCCCGAGTTCATGATTTTATACTTTGTTGCCACAGACACAAACAGCAACACAAATTCAACACGAGCACTGCAGGATTAACTACATCAAAGACCAAATTGTCAGGGGAAAGAACATTTAAACACAAACACACACGCCACGAAATATTGTGGAGCAGAAAACCTAAGAAGCAAAACAAAGACAGGGAATCCTTTTTGCCATGCTGTACATGCCCTCCTCTTGAAAATTCAAGGGTCACAGAGGCTTCTGTCCTGAAGAAACCAGTTCAATCACATGAAGCACAATCTTATTTTTGATTGTCATTTCTAAACTGGATGATAGTAAGCAGGAAGAGTGACCACTTCCGACCCACATGCAAGTTAGTAACATGCTTCCATTAGAGTTTTGATTTCTGTTGCACAGATTCCTTCCCCTCACAACCCCACAAGAGCTGTAACATCTTTGTGTTAGATACAGTAAAAATACCCGCTATAAATTCCCCAAGTAAATGAACACAAAGCAGATCACGAGACTCACTAAAAACAGCTAAACTCAAGTGACATTCCCATCACATATCCATACAGTACGCTCACAAACATACATTTTTCACTTTTTAGCTAGGAGTAGACACCTGAAAGCAGAAAAATAAACAGACAGAATAACGTAATATAGAAATAAGCCTAACAGGGCATTATGCTAAATGTCACAGAGAAAGCAGCTGAAATGTACTCAAACAAGTAACTGGTGTTGCAGGGACTCTCACACAGCTCTCACCTACATAAAGCCAAAGGTGACCTGACTCTTTTCTGCATGTAAGTTTCACCAAAAATAATCTGTTTAGTAGCAACGTGCTACTTTTCTCACTTTAAGGGATGAAGTTACGGTGACTTAAGCAGAGATCCTAAGAGGACCCTGTTCCATGCAGTTCCCATTGACCAGCTGGGGCTAAACAACTTCCACTCATATGGAAGATGCTAATGAGCAAGGAATCAAATACTGATCTGCCACAATCACCCGCCCACTGCATCCATCTTGATCCTCTCTGGTTTATAATAAAAGGAATAAACAGGTGTCTCTTCCACTCTCCTAGACAAAAGCACTGATGCAATTGGGATGTCACTGATTGCTTTGCTGGAATACTTGCCTCCAGGTGCAAAGGCTCTCTTGGACCTTCTTTTCGGTCCTCTTGGCACCTTGGAAGGAGCAAGATGCAGTCTCCGTTATTGCACTCCCCGCACAAGGCCAAGGAGACATGGGCTAGGCTGGCAAGGCAAGATGAATCCTCCCTTGCCCACTGGAGGGCTCAGCAAGTTGCCTTTTAACCCATACCCCACAGAGAACATGCATGAGCACTTCACTGCACAGTCTAAGCACTTCTCATAGCAAGACAAAGAGGTCAGGACCTACCAAGCAGCATGTTATTTTTCCTATGGAGGTAAGGTGCATCACAAAGTACTTCAGAGCTTGAGTGTGACCACCCTCAGTAAAAGAAGGAGGGGATAGTTTCAAGTGCTTGCCATGGACCAAGCAGACAGAGAGCTCTTTCCTGAAGCTCAACAGCTGCCCTGACCTGTGTATTTTTTCAAGTCTTTGCTGAGATGCAGAGAGCTTTTGCATACCACACATGCTGGAGCTGACACCCCTCAGCATGGGAAATATGTACCTGTCTGTGCTCAGCCATAAGGACAGGCCTACAAACACCAGGAAAAAAAAAAAGATGAGGACTGACTCTGTGTTCCTGATAAAGTCAGAAGAAAAAAAAACAAGACAGGAAGTCTTTTTCCTTTTTTTTTTTTTTAAAGATGTGTACAATATTAAAAGAACACAGAGAACCAAAGTCATTTTGAGCACAGGACAAAAGGAATGAGAGAATAGCTCCCAGTTTGTTATGGCACAGCTACCAGCTACAAAGCACCACTTGTTATCTATGTGCTAAAAATATTAAGATGATTAATGGCAAGGACGAAGGAAAAAACAAATAATAGACATAAGAATAAATGATGTAACGATGTTACAAAAAAACAAAAGAAAGCATGTGACATTTCAACATTTACGAGAGGATCTGAATAGGCTTCAGTTGTCTATAGCATCATTCATCTTCGAGGTATCCTGAAGAACTTTACAAAGGGGTGGGTTGGGCTGGTACTACTTGTGACTCCGACAGCAAATAGAACAGGCATTAGTCACTATTAACAGCGCCACAAATATTAGAGCTGGTTTTCAGTATCTAAAAAAACTTTGCAAGTCTATACAGCTAACAACAGTGGATATTTAATTTCTTTTTTTGAGTAAGATGGTGAAGACATCACAGGGAAATCGGTGATGGACAGTTGTTCGTTCTGAGGTCACGGGCTCAAATTCTTCAACATCGGAGCGTTTGCAGTGCTCGCTGGTTATTCAGCAGCCCGTGCAAACGCTTTTTGCAGGCAGCTGCAAGCAACGTGGGAGAGCGCGTTCGTGCTGCCGAAGTTTCAGGCAGGCTGACTGCCGGGCGGTGGCACCTTTTAGCAGGGAAAATTAGAATTTCTGTCTCCTCCAGGGCACTGAGTTCCTTTAATTATGGTGTAGGCTTAAAGGGACTGGGCTGAGCAGAAGGAGATGATGGAGCTGCACACAAGCGGCGGCTGGGTGCGCTGGTGCAGTGCGGCCGTGCAGCAGCAGGCGGCAGGCCCGGACCGGGCACCCCTGCCCGGCACACCTCCAGCTAACCGGCAAGGCGCCATATGTCCTCCCACTCCCTTTCCCACCCTCTACTATGCTCTTAGTTAATGAGATAAAGCTAACGTAATAGGGTCAGACTTCAACCCTGCCAAGGTTTTTCAGACTGGAAGAAGCTGTGGATCACACACAGGCAATTTAAGGCAACTGGAAAACTGACAGCGAGGACCACTACACCCACAGTCTGTATTCAGAGCTGAGGAATATATGGCTGGAAAAAATCTCATCTGTGAACGTTATCCTGCACGAGGCCTCAATGTGACAGTGAACACAAAAATATTCTGTTTAGACAGCAGCTGAAGAGCCTTGTAAGTTTGTCATCATTAATTGAAAGGTTTTCCCTAGTTAAAGACTGTCTTAAAATCTGAACAAGAAATGATGTCTGAATCTGTTCTGCAGTGATTTGCAGAGAAGAGAGAAACTACTTTATGCATGAATCCACCAGCTTTGAAAGTTATGCTGGAAAAAGGCAAGAGGAACAAGAGGAGGAGGAAGTGTTCAGTGTCATTTCCTACCAGTGCACAGAAAATCTTTTAACGAAGCAACTGGGGAGAAAAGCTACAAATCAAGTGCTGCTGTTTTACTGACTCAAAATTAAGTGTTTCCTATCAGGAATGGCAAAACATTTTCTGCAGACTTTTATTAAATACTTCAGTCCTCTACTTTGAGATTGCATTTTAAAGAACAATTAATGAGAAAAGGTTTTAAAATGAGATTAAAATTAATCAAAAGGTAAGTAGGGAGGAGTAGTTTATTGCCTGCATTTTAGATGAATCACTTCTTTTTACCACAGCAAAAATTAACCAAAAAAAAGAAAAGAGAGATTAATTTGGCCAAAAATAAATTAATTCTCCAATTTTTTTAGTGTCTAAACTAAAAATGTCCATTAATTCCTGAGGTGTACAAGACACTCCAATGCATCCGTATAGTTTTACGCACACTTACAAACTCCTGTTTGGATCTTGCCTTGGCATGAAAGTAATTATTGTCAAAAATTAATAGCCTCCATGTAGACAGTTATGCTCAGCAATAATGATCTCTAATCTATTTATCAAAAGCATCTCTGAAACTCTAATGACAGCTCTCCCTCTGGCAAATGGTGCAAACACAGCAAATTGCTTGGGGAAAAAACATTTAATCAATGTTTTATCGGTTTTCATCTTGAACAGAGCAATATATGATCCACATGAAAAGGTGGGCCATAAAACTATTAGAAAGTATTGCATGATTAGCTTAGCCCAGTCCAAATTCATTAGGCAATCAAAGCCTGTGGCTTAATGCTCGTGCTCTAGAAGGGACGAGTCTGGAACTTGTAGAAACAGAGCTAAGAGTCACTTGTGAGAGACACAACAGGGTGGTGACACCATTAGGATGCACTCGTCTATCCAACTTACTAAGTATGCATCAAAAGAAACTCCAAACTCTGAGCTAGAGCTACAAACAGAGCAGACTGCAGTTCTTTGCCCATGTACAACCATGTCTTCAGCCACCCCATTGCCAGAGACCGGTTTCCCACCTGACCCTCATTCCCCTCCACAAAAGTCACCTGCTTTTGCAGAGGTGGGTTTCCACACTAGTGGACCAGACTGCAGACTGGAAATCTTAGACCTTAGTCATGAAAACAACTGTGCTTGGATCTGCACAAATCAGTGGGGACTACGCATGGATTTATATCTGGACACACATACTGCTTGCAGGAGTAGGGCCCTTGTTAGCGAGCAGTTAGAAAGATACATAAAATCCATCAGTACAGTCACCAAGTAAAAGGTATCGATTGGGAAAGCAGGCTCACAAGCGGTAAGGCAATGTTACAGTGCAGGCTCATGGCTTGTAGCGCAGGCTAACAAGAAGCCAAGCAGAGAGGTCCGTACCTATTTCTGAGAGGTACCACTCCCACCTTTAACACAAAATAGCCTTAGGAGGACAGCCACGCTCGGACAGGCTGCTCTCAGCTGCCTCCCTTCAGCAGCAGTCCAGAGTCTCTGCTGAATGCTCCAGCCAAAGCCCCACCAGGTACTACAACACATCCCTGCGATGACCAGTTCAGACTCGGGCACAAGAGGTGTGTGAAGAGGCGGCTGCAGGACAGCCTTGCTGAGCAGACAGTGTGAATTTCTACACGTACTGCTTTATTCCTTTACTTAGCACATGGAGGTCTCAGGAGGGCATGAGAATCACGTCTTGTTCTCCTCTTCCCCTTCTACAAACTATATGAATCAATTAAAGGATAAAAAAGACTGAAAAGAAAACAACTAGTTTAAGAAAACAAGTGAAAGGCACCCGGTAAGTCCTGCTTACTTCACCTGTCCCACATAAAGCTGGATAACTCACATACCATTATGATTTGATCGTAAACTTGGGCAGAGCAGAGTGGCTGGAGCCTGTGACAAGCCTGACACAGCTGATACCGGCCACAGTGAGAGAATCCCTCCAGCCCAGTGCAGTGTCAGCCCCACTTTGCTCTGTTTCAGCAGCCTCTGGGTTTATGGGGCTGCTGGGCAACTGCTTGTCACTATTGAAAAAAGCTTTGCAAGAGAAGGAAGTGGAAGAAGCAGCTCCCAGTAGGAGTAGTATTTTCCCCTGCAGGAAAACAGCAGCGCCTGCGACACATGGATGGCACAGCAGGGACAGCATCTCAAACACTGAGTGCTTGGTGGCTGCAAGACACAGCAAAAGGCTGAAAATCAATGACAGGGTCTGAGACCTGCCTGAAAGCAGCTCCTGGAGACCACACCAACCTCCAGGTTTCTCTACCTGCTCCATGTAGGCTTTTTTTTTTTTTAATGCTGAGCAAATATCTTTTATTCATAAAACCTGTCCCCACTTGTCTTGCTGAAAACCTGCTCTCTGCTTCCTTCAAGCTAGTCCAAACAGTGAGCACAGGCTGTCAGCACAACAGGTGTGGGCTTCGAAAGCTGATACATAAATAAAGCTCCAAGATGTCCCAGGGCAGCGAAGCACTCCTTGTACCCCCTACTGCGCTCGCACAGCAGGGACCAGTGCAGAGGCCAGGCCATGCTGCATGGAGCAGGCACAGGCTTTGCCTCCAGAGCTCCTGCCAGGGAGCGCAGAGACCACGCAGCCCTGCGAAGACCCTGTGTGGCAGCACGGATCCCTCCCCAGCAGGAACCAGGGCTCTCAACAGTGGACCTCAGGAACAGAAGTGCTGTATCTTCAATAAGAGGCAGTGATTAATCAGACAGCTGTATGCTTGTGGGAGTGGAAACAAAAAGCCTTTTATTGGCATCCTCATTATTTAATGATAATTGGAGCCCAGTGTGCCATAAACTGCCCCCAGTTTTTATTTTCACAAGCAGGAGGTAAATCCATTGCTCCTTCTACAGACACCTTAAAATCTATTCAGTTAGCCCTGAAATACAAGGGAAACTGGAAATGCAATGGTATAGTTAAATCCAAATAATGTAGAATTAAACAAACCTCTACCCACTGTGCTTTGGAGGAGGGTGGGGAAGGGAGAGCTGTTGCTTAAATTATGCTTGCAGCTTTACGTGGTTAGCCTCCAGCAGCTCTAATCTCTCTCATTTGTAATTTCTTCCAACTGCAGGAGGCACATTGGAATTGCCAGAGAAGATCAGTTCACCAGCACATTTAGCCCTGAATTCCTGCCTCTGGCAACTGCCTAACTTCTGACACTTCAACAAAGAAAAAAAGAAAATTTTCACCATATACTGAAAAAAAGATATTTTTCTGAGTCAGGGATGCCAGCTTGTAGCCTCAAGCATGAAATTTGATTACTTAAGTTTACATCTTGTCTCCACCTTTCCTCCCAGAGATATGTTGTCATTTATACTCTATTTATGCTGGTGTATTTTTCACTGGCCTTCCCAAAAATAAGACAGAGAAAGAATTTCTTATCCAACAAAAGACATCTCATGAGGCAGATCCAAGGGTTGCAAGAGCTGGCATGCCTTCTAAAGTTACGTACAGCCAAAGAGACCCAGGAGTCTGCAATACCTACGGCTGTAATTAGCTACCAAACTCCTGACCTTAATGGTATTTTTATATAAATTAGTGTATCGCTGTATTTCTTTACAAAGCAAGCAAGCTATAATTTGTGATAATTCCTGATCTCAACTAAATCTGGAAACTTGGCAATATCCAAATAAAAGCGACTGCTAGCTTTTGTGACAGAGCACCAATATCACTTCCACAGTGCACGAGGTATCCCAAAAGGGACAGGGACGGGAGCTGGTCCCTTCCCTGGATGCTTGTGACATTCCTACAGTCACCAACCACATAGACATCACTGCAAACACACTACTATTACTTCAAGATACTGCAAACCAGTGAAGCACACTAGTATCGATAACGATTAGATATCTATTAAATTCTGATTTTTGGTGGGAAACAAGCTCAAGAATTTTCAATTCTAATTTAAAAGTCGATGTAGCAATTTTCTGTCATTTCACTGTGTTCATTTGACACGCCAGTCACAAAAAGTAACCTGGCAGGAACTGCACTTCTATTTTAATATAATTTCAAATAATAACAGCACATCTATTGCTGAAGAGCGATTAGTACCAGTACTTCCAGGAAAAACTAAGTGGCACAACATTACTCTTGAAGCTGAACTGCGTAGGAAAGCTTGCGTAGCGATTGCCTCCTACAGACTCTCAAAAGTTATAAAACTGCATTCAGTGCAGAGAGTGACTCTCGGCACATCATCTTTATAGCTGAGTAAGTTTTCTAAAAAAATAAACACCCTTGTGTGAATTACTACCTATTAACTCAGCAGAGAGGAAAAAGCCAGTTTGCTACTGAAGAAATCAAGTAGCTTTGGTTCCATTAAACCAGTGTTTAAACTACTACATGGCAGGAAATCATAATTTTGTAGTTAAGGCTAATACACGGAACGACTCGAACGGAGCCTGGCTAGGGGATGCTCTGTACAACGCTATGAATATTCAGCAGCAATTTGAACCTCGAGCTCCCCCTTGTGCCACATACCTAAATTACGAACAGAATAATTTTTTCTTTACTGGCTTAGCTGGTGGGGATTTTCGGTGAGTGGACCCAAGAACGCTGATGGGCAACGGGCAGCCACTGCTTGGCCCATCCCTGCACAAGTGTTTAACATCGATCGTAGATATCAATGCAAGGTAGCACCTGACTGAAAACAAAGATTAAGGGTGATAAGCACCAGAGTTTTTTACATGTGCGGAGCTCACAAAACTACGAATGTTTCTTAACCTTACTGACACGTCAAAATGAAGCTGCATCTTCATGCATGTAATACATGTTACATGCAAAATGTACATGCATGTAATACATGTTACATGCAAAACGTAGGATCTAGATTCACTGTCTTCGTGGGTTCATTTTGACCAAAACACAATCCGTGACATGTTTTTCAAAGTATATTGCTTTTTCTCTGAACACATATAGAAATGCCACATAACCTGAGGCACATAGTCCAATGTAAGAATGGTCTCTGAAAAAATCAAATGTCATCTCTAGCCTTAGAATAACTGTCTATTGTTTTGAAAACAGAGAACAACACAGGCAATAACTACGTAGACAACAAATTACACTGCCTCCAAGGACAGTGGCTGATGCCAGTCATTCTAACCCCTTATTTCAGATTTATTCTTTTCTTCTAAAGTAATAGCTCATCTATAACTTCATAAGGAAAAGACAGTTTGGCTACATGAGTTCGACCGTGCTGTGGATAACCAACGCTGACACCTGAGCACTCCAAGAATGACAATCATCCATTTCAGTAACAGGGAAGAGTTTCTTCAGGCAAAGTTGCCTGTTTGAAACAGAGATGATATTGTGACATGGAAAACCTATGCCTGTAACTGAGTTTGGTTTACAAACCACATGCCAAACCTCCTAAAAGTGACACTGCTTAAAAACCAAACTAATTCATGCATAAAATACATCTTTAAAATGTATTAAGAACTGCCCTTGCACCAGAGATTATATCAAGCCAAAACTGCTCTCCTTAACACCAAAGAGAAACCAGACTTGGTGAGGGCAGGACAGGATCAGTGGGTTGAAGGCCCTTTAATAGCTGTCATTTAAATAAGTGTTGGAAGGTGTGGGGCATAAGGCACAGTCTGGCAGGTGTTTTGCCACGCTTTGCAAACTTTAAAAGATGAGATTTTTTTGAAATCTTTAGAAATTGTGTTTGTATTGAAATACAAAAGAACTGAGTGTGTTAAAAGACTCTGGCCTGATGTTTTTCTGGGCCTTCGAGCATAGCTCTGCAAAGTGCTGCTGCAAACCTGCTCCTTCTGGGATTTACGTCTGCTGTTCTTCTCTGGCTTCTGTGGCAAGGGCTGCCAGCGTACGGGCAAGGAGCGGACACGCCAAGTCTGTAAACGCCCGGACTGTCAGGGCAGGCTGTGTGCCTTCCCTGCCGCCCACCACAGGTCCTGCAAGCCCCGGCAGGCTCTCTGTGACACACGACTGAAGCGCTGCCTTCCCCGGGCTTGCGCAGGTGTTAGTGACCGGGAACCTCAGAAGCCAACGGCACCAGCGTGCCAGAAAAACAGACCCCAACTTGGAGTTGTGCCCGCAAGGCTATAACATACGTACATTTTTATCACCACCGTCTACAGAGAAAATGGACTTCACGTGGCACGTTGTGCCAAGGAATTCCTCAGTCAGAGGTACGGTCCCATACAGTGATTTCTGAGACTAGAAACACACTAACTGACATATTCAGTTTTCCAGTGTAGGCATGTATAAAATAAAACCTGTACAGCCATCACTAGCAAAAACTGACTCCTGGATAGACTTGAGACAGGTACAGAGAAACGGAGACAACGGACACACGACCTGTTTCCCCACTCAGTAAGTAAACCAATATTTAGCAAATCTGTTTCTTCAGGGCAGTGCTTGTATTTATAAAAATGCCTGTAAATTTTTATCAGTGACATAGCTGTCCTAGAATTTTCTATTGCATGCTAAGCAAGTGGCCAGTTTGTAAAATATATGCTCCTAGGTTTTTTGAGTGTTTTGTTTTGTTTTTAATCATTACTCTAATTTTTCTGTCATCTTCTACAATAATGATTTTGTGTTTTCTTCCCAGATACAGGTACTGCTTGCAAATTGCAATGCAGGTCCCTATGGAATGGGTACAAATTAAGCAGCCTCATCAGACAAGCATTCCTCATTTCCAATTTGGTTCTTGTGATCTTTTAGACAGTCTTAATCCAGTGGATATGGACAGTGCTGATTTAATAATCACACATGGTTTCACTCAGAATGTTACCTGGCACTGTGTCAAATACCTTACAGAAGTCTAAGTGCATTAAGAGTTACGTTCAACGAAATTTTGTGAATTCCAATAAAAATCCAGCATCAAGATGGTCTGATAAGATCTCCTGTCCATAAACCAGTGTTGCCAGGAATTATGTTAGGTTCTTTATTAATTAGGTCTCATATGACCCTTTATAACTGCAATTGTCAAACTAACTTTATTTGCCTGAGCTGTTCCATTTGTTGATTTTGAAGCAGTGACACATCACAAGCTTTTACTCCCAGGTTTTCTAAGCAGTGTTCAAATAGTAAAACCATTTGTGTGTCCTTACACACAGATAGGTGTCTGCATGGGCTGTGCAATTCCTGCCTGCCACAGAAGTCCACGGAGAGACACCAACATGCACCAGGTAAGACTGGCTCCACGCTTCAACAATTACAAGTGTATTTAAACTTCAAGCCTAAACTGTGCACAGACTACGCTTATGGTGATACATGTTGTGGGAGAGCAACAAAGAAACAGGGTTTCTTTTCTATTCCTGCAACCACTATTCCTGGCAACCGAATGCTGTCCTGTATTCACAGTAACTGGGTTCCCTCCCATTCACCTTTTCCACCCGTCACCCTTAGCAAATCAAAACAACTTCTGTTAGGACCATATCTAGAATGAAACTGCTGTTTTCCTTTGACTTGTAAAACAAATTAAAATTATTGCAATGTTTCAAAATCATTTAATTTTAGCCTAACTCTGCCACTGTAAAAAAAACAAACAATGGCAAGACTTGGCATTGATTTCAGGAGGGCACTTGTCTAAATCTGCTGGATTTTACCATCTTCTATACTCTTTTCTCTGGGACGAATGTGCCCAAGCCTCTGGTCCTTAGTAGGGAACAATTAGCCAAAGTTCAAATGTTTCTTTGTTCCAAACGCTTTTTCCAGTAAGGATGTGGACTAGACAGTCTCTTATTCCTAAGCACAGCTATTCTTTGGGTGATGTGGTCAGTACTGGAGGTAAGACACCGCAAAAGTAGTTATATGATGTCTTCACAGCTACAAGTTTCAAGAAATTTGGTAAGTGTGAAGACTTAAATATTGCATATCTAAACTGGAACACCAAAGAACAGCAGCTCTCCAAAGGCAGCCATATGCTTACAAGTTTCTAGATGACATTGCAGACCGACTTTTAGAAGAACCACTAGAGATGTGCAGTCAGAGCAAGCCCTGATAAAGTTCCCCTGCTCTGGGCCAAGAACTCAAGAGAGGAGAACATCCCCACCCTGGGGTGTCACACTGCAGTGATGCTCCTTTGCCTGCCAGCCCCACAGAGCCTGAAGGAAACCAAACGCCGCAAGAAGCCAGGTGAAAGCTCAAATGGCCAGAGCAGACGAAGCAGCTGCTGAGCCACCACGGGACTTGGGCAGCATCACTGCTAGCCCAGGACCCACAGCGTCTCTCTGGCCCTACTGCCGCCCCCTGCACGCTCCTGCCTGCTCGTACTCCCTTTGTCAGTGGAAGGAAGAAAGCCTCAGCTCCCCTCTACGTGTGCCACCACTCTGCCCACAAGTCATTCTGCCATTCACAGATAGAGTGCATCAATCACTATTTATAGTGATAAAAGGTCAGGAGGATAAATCTTGAAAACGAGAAAAAAAGAAAACAAAGGAAAGTGCTGGCAAAGCCAGGGAAAAATAAAACTACAAGAAAATAAATTTTTTTTTCATTATCTTTCCTCCAATGTCAAATGAAAAAAATAAAAATCTCCAAGAAACTCCTCATGGAAAACTCCAGATGGGGGATTTTTTTTTTGTTGTTGTTATTGTTGTTGTTGGTTGAGCTTGCATATCTGTGACTTAAAAAGAACTACATTTGAGGACCACATTTATCTCTTCTGTTGAAGATGTGTGTTAGTTTTCAAACGTTTGTTTTTTGATAAAAAAAGAAAAAACATTATCAAGTGGCCCCCACTTTCTAAATGCAGCACAGCAAAAGCTGACCATTAGATGGCCTGTGCACACCTAGTGAAATTAAACTTGGGAGACTTCAGCCTGAGAATGTGTGTTTCTAGGAGATAAACATGTAGTACATTATAACAAATCAAATTTAATCTATTGTTATCTCTCTTTTATTTTGTCAGCTCTTTGGATTAGACTACACAGCTTCATTACCATGCACTATGAATAGAGTAGATGGAAAATCTTTTTTATTATTCTTACTTTAAAGAATACATTTTTCAAAGCCTGATTATAAATCCTTGGCTGGCAGGAATTACTACCAGAAGTATTGTGTAAGAAATATAGTCTCAGCACAGTGCAAAAGGCTTTTGTCGTGGATTTGAGAAGAGAAATTAAAACTATCATTAAACCTGAAACTGGGCAGACATCGCACCTTGCCGAACCAAGCCCAATAGCTGATGTTGGTTCTTATTTGACATTTCTAGTTACAGAGCAGGTGCTTTTAGACATTTTTTTTTAATGCATCTCAATACTTCTGCCTTTCACTGCACAGTATTCCTTTAGGTCTGAAAAGGAAAATGGCACCAACTGCACATCAAATCACTGCATGTGGAACTTGCCAACAGTGGTTAAGCTGCCTTCCTGTATCAGAAAACGAGTTTAAGCAGAAACTGTGGTTTGCTTGTCCCACAATAGTGAATCTTACACAAATCGTGTGGTTGAAACAGTGCAGGTGGGCACCTTCCCTTCCCTGCCTGTGTGCAGGGGATGCTTCCACTCATACACCTCTTTCCACAAAACTCTATTTATGTTATTACCAGGAAAGATTAAATTGCACGCTGTGTGGCCTGTCAAGCATGTCTGGGACACTTTAGTACCCCTCAACATGGCAATGATTGACCATCCCACAGCATAGTGAGACGGGGAACAAAGATAACTGAGCAAACTCGCTCCACATACACGCTCATGGACCAAGCTACTGACTAACGGCAGGGAGGGGTGTCTTGGTGGCGTGTCACTTCATGCTTTGTGTCCTGCTTCTCTACACGAGGCAACGTTAAAACTAGATTTAGCGTCAACTCACAAAAAAGTTATAGAAACAGTGGATAAGAAGGACCAAGTGCACTAGGAAATTGATACTAAATGGAATTTTTTGTCTTCGTTTATTAATTTTCCTCAACCTTCTCTCTTATTGTTCTTGGCCCTTTTATGAGCTCCTCTGGACTGCTGCTTTTCGTAATATCTGCTGATAATTGCAGGCAGTGATGAAGTAGAGTACTGCTAGCAACTGCTATGCTGGCTCAATAATGCAATCTCACTTATGGACGAGCCCTAAAAAGCAATCTATCAAAAGAATAAGCCTCCCCTTTGTCCCAGGGGCAAAGACAAGGTTTTATTAAAAAAGGAGGTGGGGGTTATGAGTGAATGTCTTTGTTGAGAATTTTTACAATTGTATTTCAGTTTTTCCCTCAACACTGAACTGCTACTTGCTTCCATACCTCTAGGCTGTTTTGTCTGTATAAGCCAACACAATGCTAACAGGCCAGTTTTAATATAAAAGGCAGATCAAATAAGGGATGACCCTTGGGCTGTCATCTATATGACAATCATTAAACAATTTCAGGATATTCTAAAAGGAGCTTTTCCACTGGAAAAAAAAAATCTCCACTGAACTCTCAAACATATCCCCCAATCTTGCTGAACTCAGCAAGTTTAGCAGGAAACCACCACACTAAATGCCCCACAGTAACATCATTAAATTCTCTGGATCTTGGACACGTATTCTGCATGTAGGATATACCCAGTGCAACTCTGGGTATATCCTACATGCATATCCTATATATCCTATATACTCTCTTAGCAACTAAACAACCACTACTCACCAGAATGAGCTCACTCAGATTCTTAATAACAGACAGAAAACCCCAGATACCCATGGGAGAACATAATTCATAAACAACCACTGCATTTCTGACCTCTTGTCCCTTACAAAGGATTTTCAAAACCAGTTCTAAAATAAAAGGCTTGGAACTAAAATTCATAACTCCGCTGGACACTAAAAAGAGAAAAAATAAAATCACACTGTACATACTGGTTTCAAGGCATGTTATATTTCCCCATCTCACAGCTAGCTCCTTCACAAGCTGCAGACAACAATAGGCCTGTCTCCTCTTCTCTCTCCGCCAGAGGAAGTCCCCAAGGGTAACAATCCTCTCCTCCACCTGCCCCCTTCTCAGAGCTACAGCTTTTCTCCCAGTAGTTTATCTGATTTACATAACAGAGTGATTGTATATGACATTTTGAACCTTTGTTCTTTTTAAGACAGTCACCCAGGAGCAGCTGACATTGCCCATCAAAATACTCCATATAATAATGCATTTGTCCAAGCACAGTTAATTGAGAGCCATCTTGCACTGCATTTCTTTTTTCTTTTCCTCTCAGTCACTCACATATGCAGTCCCCTCTTCTAACGAGGTCTGGGCTCAAGGCAGATAAAACACAATCTTGTCTCCATGGTGTCTCAAAGCCAGATGCCACGAAAGCAAGCGAGAAGAATGACCACTAGGCAGCTTCGGCTTGCGACAAATTCCTACTGAAGTCAGCAAGCAGCGTTTTGGTGCCGGTTTAAACTTGACTGTGCATGCTCTCTGTGACCCAGAACAACTTTTGCCATTTTCAGGCTTACCTCCTGCTCTGAGTTAGTTGACCTCTCTTGTCCTACCTTATGTTCCTGAAAAACAATAGCTCTGTCTCCTTTCTCATCCACATTATCCTTGTGCCAACTGGCGGATCGGGACAGTCCTGCATCAGAAACACACGCAGCACCTGCCTTTGCAGACCTGTATCAGTAACTACTAGCAAATAACAGGAACTGTTCAGAGGAACTTCCTCTGATTTCTGATAATGACTCCATTAATTGCAGTCCCAGGTATCTTATTTATAATGCTTATTTTAATTTACATGACAAGCCACTGTTCCTACAGGTCCAGTTCAGCCAGGCATTTCAACAGAAAGTCTCATTACCTTGACATAATCCAAGTGAATAACCTGGGTAACTTGATATAGTTAGAGAACTGCAACGCATTGCAGCGTAAGAACTTACATTGCTTTTACTTCTCTCACTCTCAAATTAAATTCTACAGAAATCACCGATAACCAATTGAGGTCAACAGACCTACACATACCTCTTCTCATGGTATGCTGTAACCCCTGCCCTCCACCTATAAATAGGTATACTTGATGAGACATCAAGAATACTCCTTCCTGAAATTTGCAATCATCGGCTAAAATTTAAAGACTTTTGTGAATTTGAGCCACAGGTCTATGTAAGAAAGTATTGAGGATACAAATCCAATTCAAAGGGGTGCTAACAGTGTGTGGAGTTTTCTACTCAGTTATATCCTCCGCTAGAAAAGGAAGAAAAAGCATGAACTGTAAAGCAGGGAAATATTATATTCCACTCCTCCTCTCCTTCTGGACTTGGAAATTTAAGAGAGAATTGTTCTAATATAACAGAGCTAAAGGAAATAATTCTTCTCTTGGTCCTGTTGATATGGCTGCAGGACTTGCATACCATGTCATTCAAAATTCACAAAAGCAAATCCAGAAAGTTGACAACGTCTCAGTGCGCAGGACCGCAATAAGCCATTTGCCATTCAGGTAGCTGGGTTTGTTCAAGGATCCATACTTTTGGGCTACCTTCTCATATCAACTCTCAGCTTGCTTCCCATGTGACTCTCGAATTCACACCCACCAGATTTCAAAAGAGATTGCACTCCTTTTTTATTATTCTTACTATTTGTCTCCTTCACTCAACCTATCAGCTCAAGATAGAATTTATTGCAGTTTAGTGTTGTGTAGCATTTGTTCAACTATAAATTAATCACTGTCAGATAGGAATAAAGATAATTAGTTTCCTAGAGTACATCTTTTTCTTTAGCTGTTAATTACCTATATAGGGACCTGCACCTTTCATAGAGTCAGCATGATCACAACATCGAAACGTCATTATTCAATCTTTCTGAGAAAATATTAACTACCTTTATTCTTAAGCAGCATTGAAAGTTAATGCAAGCATTTAAGTATTTTTAAGCTGATGAAGACAATATTATATTCACCATTAAGTAAAATGAAATAAGCAAATTATCACAATGTTCAAAGCAGCTAAACTACCACACCATCAGATTATATTACAATGAGAACGACAGTCACTACAGGCAGGCCACAGTCAGGACACCCAAATTCCACTTTCAGCTTTACAACGGCCATTTTACATGGCTGCCTCTGTATTTCAAGTACTTTCTTACAAATTCAGATGACACTTATCCAACTTTGCAGCCTTTTAAGCAGAGCCCTCTAATTTCTACATATGAAGTATAGAGTTTTGCTTTGCCTGCCTTCTTGCTTAGCATAAGAAATTTAACACACGCTGTTTGGAAATTGATTATTTAGAGAGATATCTGGTCAAAAAATGGACATATATTTCTAAAAAGCTGTTCAGAGCACAAAAAATAAAACCTAGCAATATACAAATACAATAACTTCTATCATTATATAAAAATATTATGCATTTATTTTATTATATATGATTAGATATCTAATTATATATAATTAGATAATGAATATTTTTGTATATATTGAAAAGATATATATGTGTGTAATTATTCAAATCTACCTTATTCTATTACTCCCTCACCTCAATGGCATGAACTTCATTCAAGAAACCAGTTAAGAACAGATATTCTGTTTCTAAATAACTTTTATATCCTCTGTTCAGTAGGTTTTAAATATCTCATACCTTTCTATTATCTTACACCTTTCTATTGTCTTATGTAACTTTTTTTAGATTCTCTCATAATTGTCTCTTACAATGTCTTCACTAAAGAAAAAAAGAGAGGGCAGCACTAGGGACAAGGAGTACACACTTATTTTGTGTTAAGGATGTTGCGGTAAATTCCTAGGGCATAAAAATAAAAAAATTTTGGTTTAGCTGGATGTGAAAACAAAACTCTCATTGTCACAGACCCAACCCTTGTGGCAGGGAGTATTTTCACCCAAGAACTATGAGCTGTTGTGAGTCATGTGGCATCTGGAGGAGAGCAAAGACTGGCTAGTAGCCTGGGTATGTGTCACTGAAGAAACAAGTTTCAGAAATAATGCTCATCAGGAGTACTTCTAAGGAAGCCCTTTGATTTCTTGTGGAAAGATAATTAAAGATAAAATATTTTTGTGGAAGTGTATGAATTTTGACATGTCCTTCTCGTGTTGGGGACCCTAGAGCTGAACACAGTACCACCTGCAGTGCTGCATTCAGCTCTGGAGTCCCCAGCATCAGAAGGACATGGAGCTGCTGGAGCGAGTCCAGAGAAGGCCATGAAGATGATCAGAGGGCTGGAGCACCTCTGCTACAGAGACAGGCTGAGAGAGTTGGGGCTGTTCAGCCTGGAGAAGACAAGGCTCCAGGGAGACCTTCCAGCGCCTAAAGGGGCTACAGGAAAGCTGGAGAGGGGCTTTGGACAAGGGTGTGTAATGACAGGACAATGGGCAATGGCTTTAAACTGAAAGAGGGGAGATTTAGATTGGATATAAGGGAGAAATTCTTCCCTCTGAGGCTGGTGAGGCACTGGAACAGGTTGCCCAGAGGAGCTGTGGCTGCCCCATCCCTGGAAGTGTTCAAGGCCAGGTTGGATGAGGCTTTGGGCAACCTGGTGTAGTGGAGGGAGTCCCTGCCCATGGCAGGGGGGTTGGAACTAGATGATCTTTGAGGTCCCTTCCAACTCTAACCATTCTATGACTCTATGATTATACAATAAATGTTTTTTTGAAAAAAAACCCCACAAAGAAACTCTCAAGTCCAAACAAATACATAAGACGCATCAATTTTTTCCCATGAAACAAGAACATTTCCTTCCAGCTTTGAATTTTTATGTGCATCCAGTACGTGGACTTCTCTCTGGCCACAGGATCAGAAACCTGAGACACAGGAATCTTTCCCTTTCCTGAGGCTGGTAACGTAATACCTTCGTATGCCAGATTGAAATAAATGACCAAGGGGAAAGAATTTCTTTCACTGTCTCCCAGAGAAAAGCCCAGCTCTGGCATGACTACTCAGAGGGCACAGTCGATTCCTCCCACCATAAGGGCCTGTAGGAATACAACAGTGGTTTTATGTCTGTCTCAAAGCCCCTGCAAGTGCCTACAGAAAAGCAGGTACCTTTCAGGAATCCAGTGGATGGGATGGAGTCTTTGGATGACGAGTACATCACCCCATTTCCTTCTTCACTGTAAACAAATGCAACGTCCCTGACTGAGTCTATCGTCAAACAAACACCAAGAATGTATTTCAAGGAAGCTATCAGCATGTAAACCAACTATTCCTAAACTATTAACTTCAAAGGTGTCTATAATTAGTAAGAAGATATCCTGTTAATGCTTGGTTCACCTTATATGTATAAAAATCCTATATCAATATTGAAGGGGTCAATGGAAAAAGGGGAGCATGGAAGGGATATCTCTTCCCAACGACACTAGTGAAGACTGAGGTCACCTGTTCAAACAAATGACTAAGATGGAAAATGAAGCAGGAAAAGCACACGACACTTTTCCTGACAGGAACACATTGGAAATCCATATCAACAGATCTTTGAAAGCAAAGCTCCTGCAGAAAATAAATGGAATGTAAAATTCAAAGCTAACTTCAGAAAGTGTGTCTTCTTATACGTGAGACACTGTAATGATTTTCCACCAAGAAACGGTCTGAATATTCTCACTCCTAACTGCCAGAAGGTGGTAGTATTTCAAAATTATTAATATTATTTATGAGGAAATACACTCCCTGGTTTATGAATTTTGGCTGTCTGCCAGAGCTGTATTGTTGTACTCATAAGAGCTATAGGTCAGCCTCCGCGCCATGCCATCATCTAGAGACTTAGGTACCAGAGGGGCTGGAAAACATACTGCAGAGTCTTGTCATTCAAGACAGTTTGTTTCAAGGGGAAAATGTTTTAATATCTGCTTGTCATTGGGGTAGTCTGACACAGTATCAAACATCAATGATGCTTTCTGGAATCCGCAAAAGAAATTCACTGAAACATTCTCGGCCCTGAGAACGGAGGCCTCTGTAGGATCACTTGAGGCCAAGTCTCCCAGTCGGAATGAACACCTCTTTACAAAGTCAAATCCTCCTCAGTTTTTTCTGCTATCTTCAAAAATGAATTCTCCAATGAGGACAAAACAAATTTTAGGATGGATCTGTAATTAAATAACGCTGCCAAAGAAAAGTCTGGCTCATGTTAAAAGTCAAATTCTTGGCATACAGTGTCTGAGTATCTATCAAGGTAACCTAAACAAAAGCCATTCCACAGAAATGCTACAAAAGAATTTTAAGCGGTTTTTTGCTCATAAAGGAACAAACTTCTGCAAGTCTTAGAACCAGGGTGAAATTGCTGTAGCCACATAAATATAGTGCACGTTGTTTAGACCAGATGTGGTTAGTCAAAGAAATTGGTTACAACAGACAAAAACCAGATGTCCTAACCAACTAAATTAAATCCAACGCATTTTTGTAGAATACCATGGACAGAAATGGCACTTGTCAGCAGACATCTTCTGACCATTTCTACAGGTCCTCATTAGTGCTCTCAGGATAAGCAGAGGACAGGTGGCGCAGGAAAATGGTCTTTTTGAAAACAAGACAAGAGAAGATCCCAGTAATTCTGTCAAAATGGACCCACCCAGCTGTGCCGGCTGACTTAAAACATTACCACAGAATCTCTGCAAGTCAAATATCTTGCAAATATCAACATGGAATATTACACTAAATTTTCCTAAATTTCTCCTGTTGATGGAGATGAATGAGATGAAGGAGAAAAATGAGGACAATGGCTGTGCCCTCTCTCTGTCCCACTCATGGAAAACTCCTTCCAGTCCACAGGTTTCCATGACGGCCCAGTTCTTTGTGACAGGGAGAGCTATGGCAAGGGCCGAGGGAGGAAGCATGGCCTGAAGTCACTGGCTGCCTCCTCTTCCTAGAGAGTGGAGAACAAGGTGCACAGATCCTGGAGCCTTGAAGGTTTTCCCAGAGACGCAGGAAACATCTCTACTGAGAATCTCATTCCTGTGTAGGTTTGTGGGAAGCAAGTAAGTTATTTTATCATTAATCTGAGAAAAGCTGAGTGGCATTGTCCAAGTTTGACCCACAAAACTAAGCACTCCAGATAACTACCTAAAAGCTCTCGCTTTACTCGTTATTTGCTATATGCTAGGACACCTAAGTTATTCTTTGCATAGTTAAATATTTCTTGAAGACCTAATGACATTCATTTTATAATACCTCTGTGTATCTACCTACCGGTAAAAGTGGAAAACCTGTCACACCCAGGGTTGCACATATTTATGGTCAATAAAATACTTGTTTGCCATAACTGCCTGGTGATTTTTGCATTTTTATTTCATTCCTACATCTTTAAGAAACAAAGTTTGACAGAAGGTGCCTTTAACATTCAGGGGCAAAAAAAAAGAGTTTTTACAATGGCACCCCAGGAACCAGAACAATAGTGTTGCCTTTATTCTGATGTGATCTGTGCAGCTTGAAAACTAATCTAGAAAATCCAAGCGCTATTAAAAGGGAAAGATATTTTCTGGGGGAAAATAATTCCTTAGGGCATGATACACAGAAAAACCAAGCCACGAATTATAAGAATCTTGATTACACTTAAAGAATTGCTTGTATGCTTCAAAACTGTTAGCTCAGCTCTGGTCAAAATCCAGTCAGATGGAATGAGGCTGAAAAATAAAAAGCTACGTGGGAGATCCCTGGTGAATCAAAAGCAGTCTCGTTCCAGAAAGGAGGAAACAGCCACCCTGGGTCTTGGCTTCTACCACAATTATGTGATGGGGTGTACTTTAGGAACAGAGCATAGTGGTTTGAGACTAAAGTTGGTTGTACACAGTGTAAAAGTTTGGCCCTTTAGGTATGAGAGAATATCCCTGCAATTTCTAGGAATTAGAAGCAAAAAGACAAAACAATGTAAAAACAGAAGGAGAAAAGACAGCTTAGAGTCAGATGTGTAAATTCAACCTGGCGTGGTCACCTGATGGAATCCTCGGAAAAAAAAAATTTAAGTATAAGGGAACATTAAGTAGTTTGCACTACTTTGCACTTTTTTTTTTTTTTTTTTTGAGTGCGCAAATACCATCTTCTGTTGACCTTTTTCCCTGGGAAACAGAATTTCGAGTGCTGAGCTAAACTCTGCCCTGCCTTTTAAACACATGCAAATAAAATCAACACAGCTCTATGGTGTTGAAGACAGCAGATTTTAGCCTCCTTTTTTTGTGCTATGAAGGACGCTATACCCAAAGTAGGAAACTGTAAAAAGGAACCAAGAATCTCACAGCTTTGCTGCTGGCTAGAGTCAGAGCCCAAATGCCTCCTCTCCTACTTCTTCACAGAGAACATAAAGTGACGACATGTTCTGGACCAGACTTGGAAATGTCAGGCAATAAATACACTGCAAACGTTGATTTCCCTGGGCTCTCTGCAGGACTACAGAGAAATTGAGAGCCCCTTACTAACAAGGGCTTACTTTTTCCACTGTGATGTCCTATAAAAAGATATTTATTAGATAATGAATTGCAAGGGTCTGTCAACTGAAAGTGATCTCTCATGCAAGCAAGTGGTCACGTTAGGCAAAATTTGAGTTTACACATGAATTCTTCATATAAATCTCTTTTTTACTGCCTGTTTCTTCTCTTTCAACAATTTAAGGTAGAATTTCCACAACCATCAGTAATGCTTAATGGTCAACTCTATAGCAATACACTATTTAAACATCTGTATCTTAACCTTAAAAATTACATTCCACGAAAAGATGCTTAAATTATTTCGTTTTTGCAATCAGAAAACACTGTTAGTTGGCCTCAAATTTACTGCTTTCTCCAAGCACCTCTTCTCTGTACTGTAAGCACCTAATGTTTTTAATTTCTTTTATGGTGCATTAGCAGAGGGAAACAATAAGTAAATAGAAAACTAAGATCAAGCTCCCTTCCCATGTTGAGTCTATCTGCCAGCTCCCTACATTGACATTTTAAGGGAGCAAATGTGAAGACCAAAGAGACTTCAGTCCTCAGAGAACTCTCATTTTTCTAAGAAAGCCAAGTGCCCCAGGTTGCTAAATATGCTGATTCAGATGAGTGCAAAAGACATTGTGGGTATATTACCTTCATATAATACATAATCAATGAAGGGTACTGCTTTTTTTTCTCTACTAACAATCCTGAAACCTTGAACAGCATCCCACTCAAGCAAGAGGGACCTCCCTGCGAGCAGAGGTGGCAGAACCTCCTGAAAGTCAATGTCCAGTGATGCTCATGGACACTGCCACAGAACCAGCACTAACAAGTCTCTCCTTCTACCCACATGTTTATGATGCAGAAACTAAATTGGTTTCTTTGCTGTCAGAGGAAAGAGAAGACTGCACTATCCTTTGACAAGGTCTAGCACATGACATTATTGCCCCTCATTGCCACTCATCTCCCAACTTTTTTGAGTGCAGACAGAGCAGAGAGGAACTCAAAAGCTGCTCCAGGGCTGGCTGCTCACTCGCCTCTCACCTCATCCCAAGCTGAAAAGCAAATGCCACATTCTCAGTGCACATCAGGAACTTCTGGAGCCCAGCAGCTGCAATCCAGACAGACTTACTGTCACAGCCTTGCCACTTGTTGCCTCACACGCCAGTTACGAACACTATGACTCTAAATAGCTCAGAAGGTGTTCTTGCTACAGAAACAGGTAGTTCTGTGACCAACAGAACTAATGAAGCCTTTCCTTTGTGGATTTTTTCATGTCTAACAAAGCTGAACTCATCTGCAGTTTTTCACTGAAAGGAAATATTAATGTATTTTCTCTCTGCTTCCTATTCTTACAAGAGTTCTAGAGCTAATATTGTTGAGACCTCTTCCTTCCCAAATTGGTTGATACTGGTTCAAATTTCACTGAAGTTGTCCAAGAACGGATAAGTTAAGAGCAGATAGCCAGACAGGAGAACATTGTGTGATTGCAGACACCTTGTTTCTGTAGGAAACTAAGCCAAAAAAATAAAGAAGAAAAAAAAAAAAGCTTTTTTATAACAATGCTTAACTGCAAGGAAAAACCTAACTCAGCCTTGGATCCTTGTAAATGCCTGGCTAGTTCTGCTCATACTTTAAAAGCACATTTGTTCCAAACATTTAATGGTTGTGAGACTGTGTTAAAATTTCCACTTCTGAAATATTTGATTAAAGATTTTAGTGTCTTCAAGCCAGGTCAATGAATATTGTGTGAAACTCTGTGATTTACACAGATATATATATATATATATATATATATATTTACTTTACACAGCAGGGACAGCCCCTGTGTGGTCAAAGCTGCATCAGCACATGGACATTTTTAGCACTTTTCAGTCTTGGCAAGTGATTTTAAATGAGAGAATTTGCTTGTCTTTATCAAGGAGCATTACCCAACATGTGTGGGTGTGGGAGGTATGCTAATGCCAAGAACATTTTGGATGAATAAAAGGGAGGTAACTGCTGCAACCTTTAGCAAAGCACCATCCCATGTACATACAAATGACAGAACCACAAGGCCCTCAAACATCGCATATACCATTGAATGAAATGACTTTTTAATGAAAATAGATGGCTTTCTTTTCTTTCTGAAAGTTTCCATTCCTCCTGCTTCCCTTCACATACCCTAAAGGCCTTTCACACAAATGGAGTCCTTTCTGACTCTGCAGGCAGCTGTGCCGCCCGTTCCTCTTCCTGTACAAACCCCTTGTATATTTGATGGAAGTTAAGAGGCAGAGGAAAAAGCTGACAGCAAATTCTGCCAAAGCCGTTTTCCCTTTCCCTTGAAAAATGAGAGGAGGCTAGGGTTGATCTTGGGTGAGAAGAGTATATATTAAAGAAAAGGAGAAAATCATGGTGATGGTGAGTAAGGATTGGGAGGGAAAACGGTGGCCGATCTGCTTAACTAGAATAAAATATCATAGTATCATTCACTATAAGAGTTTATCATCTTTCCACCAGCTAGGGAACAGCACTGTTTGTGGGAAGGCAAAGGGGACTGGGCTTGCTTGAAAGGGCTACAGCTTTCAGAGAGTGATCTAGGTCACGTGGGCTCAATCTGCCCTCACCACAATATTAAAACATCCCATCTTTCCCAGCCATCCAAGTTATGAACTTCTGAACTGGCACCACTGAATTCTGTGAGGCTTTGTATTACAGATGAAGTCATGTAACTAAGTTACATCTCAGTTATCCCAGCACATACTGAAAGCCTCACTCCCTCACCTTTTACCATGTGTAATCACTTATGCTTGTCCAAAGCAAGGCAAATGCATAATTAGAAAACTGTGGTTGCACCTTGTGCAGACTTTCTGCTAGTGTAAGGGATTGGGAATTAGCCTTTTCCTTCCTTTCCCCCAAGATTTAACAATATTGTTTGGAAGTTGCACTGAAGTCACACAGGGCAAGTCATCACTAGAGTTTAGAAACAGACCAGAAGTCAGAATTTTAACATTCCTTTTCTCCCTGAGATGAGGAACTAGACTACAATACAGAGATGGACACCACCAGTGATGCAAAAGCAAACTGTTCACAGGCTCTTGCTGAAGCACAAACGAATGGCTGGGCAGAGGATAAGCTCGACAAGAGATGCAAGACACTACAGTGTACGCAGCGCTCCTAAGTGGATTCATTACGGCCCCTTCTCAAAGGGAAGGTGTTAGAGTGAGTGTTCAAAACCACACGCTGATTGTGTTGGCAGAGTTCAAACCAGACAGCATGAGCAATCCAAACTAGTGAAATGCACAGGAGAAAAATTAACATATAGCAAAGCACAGAGAAAGAAAGGGGGAAAAACAAGCACCTCCAGCTAGGCACAGAGCTGCTAATTCAACCCTTAGGAAGAAGTCATCTCTGTTTTGAGAAAAAAATCCTCTGTACAGGGAAGAACCACCTACATTCAGCATTCTTGAAAAGCAGCATGAATTGCTGGAGCAAGTTTATGGGCTGTGTGCTCAGATGACATGAAAAAGTACATACCTCAAAGACACCTCTGAGTCAGAAGAAAATCCTGTATTACTCAGTCCTGGCAACAGTAAAGTCCTGTAACTCTGGGGAAACTGGAGGCATCTGAACAAAATAAATCAGCAAGGGTAAAGAGAAGAGTATTCTGCTTCCAGTGGTGTACTCCTTGCTGCCCAACCTTTCGACCTGCACCTCTCCTGCCAGAACGACTGCTCGCCATGACAGCAGCACAGTGGTTGCTGGCGCCATTGCCACCTGAGCTGGTTCCCACTGAAATTTTTTAACTTCCTTTGGACCACTTTGCCTGAAATGGTTTAGGCAGCAACAGAGATGAAAGGTGGCAGAAAGGTAGGGTTGTTATCCTTGTTCTGCTGATGGGAATTTGAGGCAAAGGGAGACTAAGTCGTGTTTGCAAGCAGGAATCGTAGCCTAACTCAGAGCTTGGCTTGTATCTCCTCAGATCCACACCGTACTTTGAACATCAGACTCGCCAAACCCTTATTCTTGAACTTTTATTCACATAGAAAGGAAGAAATACAAACCTTGATCATTTTTCTGAAACTTTGACTCAGGAGAATTATCACCGTACACCACTGCTTCTCCACTCTCCCTTTTCTCCACACAGGCCAAGCTCCATACACAAAGAAGTTTTATCCCCAGCCTCGCTCAGCTCTGTACTTACACATCCTGCTGAGTGTTAGCATCAGGCCCTGGATGACATATTTTCCTAACAACTGCAAACAGATCGCTGCGGCACAGGCTGCTGTAATGTACAGAAACTAGACTTGGACAATTAGAAGTTCAGCAGTTCAGAGGCAGCTGCAGATTATAAAAACAGAGCCAAGATGTGAGCAAGCAACTGCAAACATCTCAAGGAAGACTATATTGAAAAGCCATTTCTGTCTTAAGCCTTTTATACGTCATTATAAATTGAATTCTTTCCAATCTAACAATGGGCTTTTTTTCTGTTCCCTAGGACAATCTTAGCCAAAAGCGCTGCAAGCTTTCTCAGAATTACTGTTTCATTGAAAAATGATTTATTTTCAAGAAACTTAATACAGTGGTTGTATTAAATAAGCACAGTTCAGCTTGGCCCATTCACTTCAAGAGAAGTGGCAGGGCAGAAAAGTATTTTGAATTTTAGTAATAGCTAAGTTACTTAAAATTTCAGGGGAAAAAAGGTATAATTTGAATCTGGCATACATACTGCATCAGTGGCACAACTTTCAGTGTCTAAAAATCAGACAACAAATTTGTACATTTTTATCCAATAGGTCTAGAATTCCAAAAATATTTCATAAAAAAAATGAGGCATAAATATGCATATTATAGGAGAGAAAGAAGTAAAGAGCTGAATAATACAATATCAGTATAGCTTCTGCACTGTTTTTCGGTCATTTAATGATGTGACTGTAACAGATGACAACAGTGAAAGCAATGGACAGCCAGGCACCACGAGCTATACAACAAAGTGTGATTTGAGCAAAAGGTCAGATACATGAAATATAGATGACTAACTCCATCATGACTGACACTAATGCAATGCTAGGACATATGTTGTTTCTCCTACCATGATGCTCCTGGTGGAATACATAACAGATAGAAAAGGGACATGCACCAGAAACCATGCAAAGTAGCCAAAAGCAGTCTCAAACTCTTTCCAATAGATGCTTGTAGAAGCTGGAGGTAAAGATCAGAAAAGTCCTTGGCACTTAAATGCACGAATTTTACCAAAAATACTCTACTGAGTAGTCTTAAACACTTTTAGAAAAACAGCTGATTTCTTTGAGTCCTCTGCCAACCCTATTTTCTTCAATTCTATCTCTGTTAAGCAACTTTTAGAAGGATTAGCAGCTGCTAACCACAACTTAAATAACAACCAGAAAATATTTTATTCTCACAATACGGTATCCTCACTTATTTTGAGGTTCTCACTTTCTTCACAGTTAAAGGCAGCAATACTACCCCGCAGAGAGATGAATATCTGCGAGTACTCTGAGACACAGTCACTGCTTTCCCACCAATTCTCTTCATGGAAACACAATGCAGAGCCTTCAGTGGATTCATCGCTGACTCAAAGCTTGTCTATATGGAATGGAGATGACCCATATTAAAACTTCAGGACCTGACTCAATTGTCATCTGAAGAGACCTAGTCTTTCTACCAACTCATTACTGGGCATAAAATGCCATGAATCTGTGCCTGTCAGTGGAGATATATTAATTTATAGCAGCTGAAAAAGCAGCTCATGAAATTCAGTGCAGATACTCTTAATTGCCACTGGTGCAACTGGGACAAGAACTGAGCACTTGGAGAACCAAAACCCACAAGTGATTCCACTGATCCAAAAAAGGCCTGGCGTTCCTCCCTCACCATTGTTATATCTGGCACAGATAAAGTACGCGTGCAATATAAATCTTTGTCATTGATGTCCTTCAGGAATAAGGGCTACTGAAGACTACGGATCATGGTAGCAATCACACAGCAGACCCACTGCTTAGGGGTTAGGGGGGAAAATTCTGCTCTAATGTGACAGGGCCCCATGCACGACAGCACAGCTACTTGGGCTTGTGTGGAAAAGGGGGAAGATACAGCCCTGAGAGAGCAGAGGGTGAAGAGTTCTCTCTTTCAAAAACCTGTTTCCTACGTACAGTATAAACTTCAAAGCTCTAGGGAGAAGGGAGTTGGTTATATTGTTCAGGCTGTGGTTAGGTTGCTGGGATTTGGTAAATAGAAAGCATTTTTACAGCTCATTAAGTGGAGCTTTGGGAAATGTTCTCATATCCGTTTCCAAGGGGCTGTGGAGAGCCTGCCTTGTGTGGTGGGTCGGGGAAGCAGTCATTTCAAACTAAGGGTTCGGGGGAAGGCACCCACGCTGGGCTGAGGAGCACTGGTGTGTAGCCACCTTCTTATTTTACTGACATGGTGGTTGCTGAAGTGTTACCGCTTTCACTTGCTAGATTTGACTGAAAGGCAATAGCTTATACTGTTTAACGAAAGAGAATCATCAAACAGCCTGGGAGATGGGACAACATAACTGGGGCACTTTAGCTGATTCTGCAACACCAGTGAATTACTGTCATACTTTCTCTACATCATATGAAAACTATTTTCTATATGTGTAGCTGAAATTCCCATGTGTGCTTCGGAGAAGTGTTACTGGCCTTGCAGGGCCTAAGGGACAGCAATCTTTCCATTACTTCCTTACAAACTCACTAAAACAATCACATATCTCCTCTTCCTACAAACACAGGGTGCTTAGTGTGGGCCATTACTCCAAAGCAAGCTGTGCCCATGGGTCAGAGTGCCTCCCAACAGCACTCCTTCAACCAAGGAAGTCCTCACTTGCACGCAAAGAGACACAGATGTAGTGACAACTGTGGACATTTTCCCCTCATAAGTCTTATGTTTGGGGTCCAAACTATTTTAGGGCCTTTTTTTTTTTTTTTTCAAAGGTGCTCTCTCGTCTTGGAGATACTCCCAATTACCAATGGTGTTATTGGAAAAAAAAAAATCAAACAAAAACTGTTTGCCTTTCCCCTCCTTTATCTTGTGCATATATTATCAGGGGAGGAAACACACACATTTCTACTGGTTATTTCAGCCTTACTGTCATTTCTTCACTAATCTTAGGAAGACAAATTGTCACCTCCACACCTGGCTTTGGCTGAGAATGGTAGGACTTTGTACTGCCCTAAGAATTTCTATTTTGCTTGCATATGTGTGCTTGCAAGGAGCCATGAGCTTCTCCAAGTCACCATGGAAATGCACTGGCACCTGGCAGTGTCAGAGGATAAACAACAAGAGAGAAGATGAGAATGGCAGAAAAGCTGTTGCCTGGCACTTACTTTCTCTTGCATATAGTGAGAATGCCTTCTAGGCAGCCAGATGTGCAAAGGGAAGGTGCTGAGCAGTGGGGTTTATGGCACTACAGTAACAGCCACTCTACGTCCTCCAAGACAGACTTAGGGCAGCTGGCCATTTGGAGCACTCTGATTTACATTATTGACTTCATAATCATGTGACTCCTGATTTAGGACTTGATTCTGCAGCACTGCAGTCAACTCAGCCCTTATATGCTGAAGAACTGGACTGTAGATGGGTATAAAATTAGTCATATAAAGTAAAGAGATCATGGCATCCCTTTTCTGACCTATTTGTCTTTAATACTATTAACACTGCACCCTGAATATTAACTCACTGAAGAAATTTTAATGGCTATGCTTTGGTCTAGAAATATTCCTACAATTTATGAGGTTGAGTAAACCCCTGTCTTTCAAAAGGAAAAACATAACTACATTGAAATGTCAGAATAACAGATAGTTTAGAAGAAAGATAGCAAACTGGCTGAGCAAGCAAAGCCTGACCTGTTATATGAACAATTCTTGATCCTGGGTGGATTTTAGTTTTTCAGTAGTATGATGATAGACTGAGTCCGTTTTCTAAAAGAGAAAATCAGACTCTCTTACCTTCTCTGCAAGTGACTTGACATGGTGACAGAAGCAGGCTGAGACAGGACTGAACTCACTCCTGAAGGTTTTCCCAGAGCCCTATGTTCTAAGTCAGTATTTCTTGATTTTTTTTTCAGGCTAGCAATCCTTATTTGCCGTTAGCAATTTTCACGAGATTCCTTGCATTTACTTTGAAAGTATTTTGAAAGTAAGAAAGAAATTAAAAGTTAGGGTATTTGTGTGAGATTTAAGATGCTGATACAAGCACTTGATATTGAAGAATATGGAATGCTGTGGCTGTGAAGCAACCTCTGCATAAACCTACTAATAGTTTCCTTAAATCAATAATTATCTGATCGTCCAAATATGCTAATCACCAGTTAGGAACTGTTACATTAGGCCAGCCTTCCCATACTGCTAAATCATAAAAGCCTGGGTACAGAGTGTTCTCACAGAAACCGAGGCCCACACACTGACATATGGAAGCTCATTTTGAGCACACCAAGAGATACACGATTCAGGGAGCACTAGTCCCATAAAACTTTTTGAAATAAGAAGTCTCCCTCTCTGTTTCCAATAGGCAGTCTTAAAACTGACACAAAGAGCCAGCCATACCATGAACTGGATCCCTAAGTTGAGGATGAACTTACAAAAAACCACAAACACAAGAAAAAATACCTCTTGGATAGAGTCCTATATCGGACTCTTTCTCCTGAAACTGGTCACTGGTCTCCAATAAAACCCAGAAGACTATCCTCCAAGGCACTCTTACGATCAAAATCTGAAACATCCTTATGAGAAACTGCATCAACTGAGACAAGTGCTAGAACACTGTAGCTAAAGTCCAACTACTACTAAATACCTAATCACCTAACTACACCCACGACCGTCTTTTTCATGCTGCTTTAAAGACCACAGGAATGCTTGGAAGGCTGAAACACAAAGGAAGAACTGAATGATTCTGTAACATTGGTGCAAAGAATAGCCGTCCCCACCTCTGCATATCTCTGAGCTATTTAAGGTTCTGCCCTCAGTACTATGAAGAAAGCAGAAAGGTCGCACCAACGCCTTTCTGTGTGCAAGACTAACCTTGGCCGTTCCAAGTGTGGAATTCTCCATAAATCCACATTTCAAATCACATATAAAATTGAAAGTTACACAGGGAAGTAAACAGATATTCAATAAAAGCAATAAAAAATTCTCTCACTTCTAACATTTTAAGGAATTTTTAGCTTCCTTTGAGATTTTTTCCCTTTTTTTTTGTTTAAAAAAAAACCCACAATCTTATACATTAGAGTGATCTCCCCCCCGCACCCCATGAAACAGCTTTTAATTAAGAACCCTGCAGGAGTGTCAAAATGTTCAAGAGTTTACGAGTCCATGAAAAAGTCTCATAAGGAATGCACTGCATACCATCTCAAACAATACAGTGGACCTGAAACCTAGCAAAGATGATCATGCAAAATTGTATTTTTTAATTCAAAGACCGGTGTTAGCCTGAAAGAGAACAGCCAAACCAACAGGGTGTGCCTGGAATTAATTTATTGGAAGGAAATTTGCTGATTGGCAGCAAACAGGATGAAGTTGACAGCCAAACATTTTCTGGGGCTGATTCAAAGAAATTATCCAGGACTTGGTTAAGAGTCTCCCCAAGGAAGGAGTCTGTCACTGCTGATTAGTTTATCGAAATGATCCTGTTTCATAGGGTAGAATGAATTGGATTAACCTTTACAATTGGTAAATGTCCCTCAGTACTTTCTTTTTTCAGCATGGCACGCCATGCACATGTGTACCTTCAGAGATGAGTTTTAATTCTTCAATGTTGCTCTTCATTGTTAACTGTCCCAACTCCTTGTAAGCCAGTGCCAAGCCAATAGGCATCAGAAAGTGACACAAATGCTCACTTGTGACCTCTATCAATGTCACCTTCTGTTATCTACTTGTTGTGCCTTTGAGGGCTGCCTGCTAATCTTGCTAAGACTATGAAGCTCCAACACAGATCACACTTGTCAGCTCAAAACAGAGGAAAATCTTACTTAACAGATACAAGGGAAACGGGAAGGTGAAATTTATACCCAGAAATCTTAGGGCATTTCTCCTCCCAATGTACAGCTTCACTGTTCTTTCTTCTTCCCACATATGTTAAAGTGGAAAAAAAAAAGTTCTAGCAATTAAAGCATGTTAATCATAAAAAAAAAACCACAAAAAATAAAGAAAAATAAATAAACAAAAATACACAATTGTAAATTATTTTAAAGGTATCTCGTGCAAAACTGCAACAGTAATGCTGCTTGAGCTACTATTCCACACAGATGTCCAGACTTATGGGGGAAAAAAGGGTAGGAAGCCCCAGAGCAAGACAGGAGAGATGTTTGGGCTTGTTTCGGGTTTTTTGATACTTTTGTCATCCCTTACTTCACTGGAAAGTAATAAATCTTCTGAAAGAAAAAAGTACCTGCTGGTATCATTAAGAGACTTAAACATGGCAAGATATAACTCCCTGAAGTCAAAGCAGCTATTTGTGTCAAAGAAAACAATACAGTAATTTATATTTCCACTCCTGAGTTTTATGTTACTGCAGAAAATTTGGTCCTTTAACAATTAATCATAAATCAAAACACTGACAAGATATTGGTCTCCTATTCCTCAGAGAGAAGTGGAATGTATATCAAGAAGCAAAAATAAGAGCTTGCTTGCCAAAGTGTCAGATGGAAGCTGTGTTAAGGGGATCGCTGTATTTTCTACCACAACAGCAATACGGAATTTCTGATTCAGCATTAAGCTAATGAACGGGATGGCCAAGCTTCAAAATCCACAGACTCCATTTGAAGCGAGCTGCTGTCTTAGAACACTTAACGAATGCAACTCAGTAAGTGCTGGTCATGGAACGTCTTTGATTGCACTCTCTGTCTTACAGGGAATGGCCAGGGAGGTAAGTGGAGAAGACTTCATGCATAACAAGGGAAGCACAAAGTACTGGCTACTCCAAGGGGACAGGAAAAGCACAGGACATGATTTTTTTCACATGAAAGATGGGCAATTGTGTTCATTTAATTAATGATCATTCTTAAACAGTCAGAGCTGTAAAATGCTGGAGCCTTCAGACTGTTTCAGAAATTCTGAAACAATTCACACTAAGAACGGGGCAAATGTGAACAAACTTAAGGAATAATTATAACATGCTGGTTCATTTCAGCTGAAGGAATAAATTTATAAGAAATATATTTAGTTGCTACCACCTCACACTGCATATTTACCTAATTGATTTCTTGCCAAAAAAGACCGTATGATAACAGTGCCTTATTTTTATATAAAACAGTTGTCTAGTCAAAGATGGAATCATTGCTCCACACGTATGTAACTGATTTTTGTAAGAAGCTTTCCAGGTGACAAATTAAAGATATCTAAGATAAAAGTGAAAGGGTTTCTGAGAGGTACTTAGCACTGTCTTCCCCTTTCTTCTCAAATGGACTGGAGGGTGACTGGTATCATGCACAACGCTCATGTGACTGCACAGGAGCTCACCTACTACATCCATCCATCAGTGGAAGGCAGAGGGGTAAAGCATGTGACAGTTAAGAGTTTAGGTCAGCACTTGCCCCTTCTGCAAAAAAAAACAGGAATTCACAAATTGCTCTTATTCATCAAGTAAATTGTTTTTAGGTTTAGGGTTGGTTTGGGTTTGTTTTTTTTTTTGTTTTGGTTGTTGGTTTTGGGTTTTGGCTGTTTGTTGTTTTGTTGTTGTTTTTTTTTTTTTTTCCAGCACGGGTATTTTAACTCCCATGGAAAAAAACCTGCAATTGTGCACATCTGCAGAAAAAAAAACCAACAAACAAACCACAAAACAATCTGAATAATATTAAACTGCAAGATCTGTGGTAGGAATAAAGTGGGGGAAAAAACTTTGTAACTACCCTTCCAAACACATTCCACCAGCAACTGCTCTCTTGTTTTAAGGCAGCACATTCACACAATTCTGGTTCGAGTACTTACCACTAAACACACATCTCGCATCAGCATGAAATATTGCTGGCTGCCTGGTCTCCACAGCTTTTTCATACTTAGTGACTCTGGCAGGACTGCTGAACTGCTATAGAGGTAAGAAGTACAGTACTAACATGTAATCTTTTTCTTTCCAGTGGGATTTTTGCAGGCAGTTCCTACAGGCTCTCACAAAACAAGCTATAATTTAACTATTTCTGTGAACGAGGAATAAGAAATCCTTATTACCATTTCTGTAGGGAATGCAATTAAAAAAACCTTGTGTTCTCTTTAAATAACTGCTTAATATATTAACTTTCAATTTGTTATTCCTAAATAATTTCTCGCCTGACAAGGAGATCATGTTTGAGTGCACTACATTAGGAATTTCAATGGAATTCAGTTATACTTACAAAAATTCATCCTTTACAAAAATAGTCTATAGATTAAAAAAAAGTCTATAGATAAAAGCCTGGCCATGAGCAATTAAGAGATGTAGCCAATTCCCAGTTGCCATACGATGCCTCACCACTCACCGTTACTCTGCTCAAATTATACCATTCAACTAGTCTTAAATTTGCATCTTTGCTCTCCTCAGTAATAGAATGTATTGCTGTATGTAACCGATGCTATAACTGATTATTCAGTGTGCAGTAAAGGTTTCAAAAATATACTGCTAGCATTCATTAAATTCTGCTCATGGTCCATATTTTCTTGCAAAATGAAATTACTTGTGGAGGCTAAGATACTTTTTAATGAACAGAAGCAAAATGAGGAAAAAAAAAACGTATGACAGTAAGAAGACAAGATTTTAAAATATATAAGGTCTAAGTGGTAGTGTGGGGTTTTTTTTTCTGGTCCCCCCCCCCCCCCCCATTTCTTCTCCTGAATTGTCTGAAGAATTAGGTCACTTGGATCAGACAAAGAACTACAGTTACACCAGGTATTAATGAACTCAAAAGAGGAAACCAGCTTTAGTCTTGATGTGGAACTGTTACAAAATGTCTATATCCACCACTAAGACAGAATTTAACACTACTACAGTCCCTGAAGTTTCTGTTTAGCTTGGTAATTCAATTAAAGCAAGACTTCTACTTGAAATTGTATTTTATGGTTTTCAGTAGAAAAGCTTCAGATCACTAATCTTACTAAAAATGTACAGTAAGAACATTTAACATACGTTAAGGATTCTTCTAAATCTTCCAGAGTTATGCTAGCGGTTGAGACACATAGGCAGCAATGTCTAAAGACAAATCTAATGCTTCTAGGCATGCTGGGATGAGCAGCATTTAGAATAGTTCTTAGAATGATGTTAATTTTGTTTGCTTCTGTTTGTCCTGTCAGATCAACTTTTCTAAGGCTTTACACAGTTCTAAAGGAGCCCTTCTCACTTAGCTGAAATCCATCTTGTTACATTATTGCTATCACCAATAAAAGTTCACAGGGAGAAAGGTGGGAGAGACAAAGAATTCTGGTACCTTTTTTTTTTACCGGTATCTTAACTGGACCACTCACAATCCACCATTATAATACTTAGTGACATTCCTTTTCCTCCTTATTTTGAGATCTTCACTCTTTTTAACTGCATTTGCACAAAATCCTGCATACAAGAAGCTAAGCTGATCTCTTCACAATGCTTTTTAAATAGCAAGCGATGATGGAAGCCAGAAGACAGTGAGAACTAAAGTTTACTTTTATTGCCTAGCAAAAGAGATAGGCGTTTCAAGCAGTGGAATTATGCATATTGAATTTGCAGAAAAAGACTACTCTAACTTGAAAAGTGGTTCAAGCTTAGAAATACTTTGCAGATTTATAACTGTGTTACAAGTCTGTTCTGGATATTTAAACTAGGTATCTTTCATACAACTAGCCCAAAAGAGGCATCTCCTATTAGATTACAAGAAAGTTTACTATTCAGCTCTGTAAGGTTAAAATTCAGTTCTCTCATTTAATAGGCTCAATTGTCTAAATTGTGGACTATCTGCTAAATTTCTTAAGAATTGAGGGCTGACTTCATGACCATTCGACTCTGCAAATGGGCCAGACCTACCTATGCAAGTCTTGGCATGAGATTGAGCCCCATAATCTCCGTTTCTCCATCACAGGATCATACTGGAAAGGAAATGCACTTCTTCACCATACACAGCTATCTTGTAGAACTCATTGCCACAGAATATCACTGAGGACATTAGTTCAGAGAAGCTCAGACTAGGAGAACACGTTTATATAGAAGTGGAAATCTGCCATCATAGTAACATATCTGAAAAATGAAACATGAATGGTGCAGGCACCGTGGTGCTCTGCTTATCAGCAAAAACGTCCTACAGACAGCTCTCCATTACCATCCACTGCTGTATATGGTACGTGTCACAATCTTGATACTGGATTCACTAGGTTAAACTGGATTTAACGACGCCGGTATTTTTGAGCAGACATATGTACATCTAAACATAAAATAATAAAGCTCTAAGTTGTACAGGGAGTTCACTGGCCTCTGTACTGTTAAAACACACAGTCGTTATTTGTAAACGGAGAGTACGCTTTTTACAGTTTTCCAACCTGAAAACACACTTAATCTTTTCACCACAAGATAAATGCAATCCTTCCCCTACTTTCCTTCAAAATAAATGTAAATCAAGCACTCTCTGAAAAGTCACAGAAATGTCAAACTGAGCAACTGCTCTGGATGGACTCACTGTCATGTTCAGTTTATTCAGGAGAAGATTAAATTGCAACAAAAAGCAGAAAACATTTAAGAATTTTGCGTCATTTGGCACAAACGCAAGCAAAGGAAAAGGCATGCCACATCTGCTTCTTGTCATGTTTCAAGCCAAAACGCATGTGACAATTGCTTTTCTTTTTATTACCACACATACCATAAAATTCTGAGCCTCTCCCTCCTATTACGGACATAGCAGCTTCCAATCTGTTCATGAATGTGAAGTGTGGGGTAAAATTCCTGGTTAACCAACAATTACTTATGAACTGTTAGGTAAAAGGGAGGGCAGGTTTCCTCCAAAGAGCCTTGTGGAAGGGTCACAGCAATGCACAAAAGCTGCTTAAGGGCTTCAACAGTGGTGGCTGATTCTGCAAATAATGAGCAGAAAGAATGTTTCAAACTTGCACCACTTCTATGCACGGTTGCGTGTTGTCCAGGAGCTCTGATGGAGAAGGGCTTAAGCCCTATGGATTTTAGAGTCAGCTGGGCAAAGAGCAGTACTGGCTGGTGGTGGTGCAGTTTGTTTCCTTTCCATCACCAGGCTACCTTACTGCAAAAATTCCTCACTACCACATTTCCAGAACTAATGATAAATTCAAGGAAATGGAAAGGGTGAGGTCAGTCCTTTCTGCATTAAGCCTGATGCCAGTACTGGCTTCTTTAATGTCCCTCCAGTAACTCATTCTGCATAACTGTGCATCAGATATTCCACTTAAAAACCAAAATCATAAAATTATAGTATCATTTAGACTGGAAAAGGCCCTTAAGATCATTGAGTCCAACTGTTAACCTAACACTACTAAGTCTACCACTAAACCATGTCCCTAAGCACCACGTCTAGACTTCTAAAAATACTTTTTATACACCGAGTATCAACAGAAAAAAAAAAATCTGATTTGAGGCAACAGATTCAGCTGCTCTCTCCTCCTCCATCTTCATTCTGCATCTGTCCCAGCCACCACTGACACAACCAAGTAGATCAGCTTGGAAAAAGCTATGCCACATATCAATGTAGTTGAGTTTGCCCTTTCCATTTAAGGGTTCATTAACTCCTGAAGAGCAGGGACAGTACAGACCAATAATGCTACAAGAAATATTAACAATCTGTAACAATTTATAACCAGGTATTTTTAACAATATGCAACGCCACTTCATCAATAATCAGGTAAGCTTTGACCTAGTCATTGATAGTTTGACCTTTACCAAGTCCTCTACTGCAAATCCTATCTCAAGCGACATGGGCCCAACCTAGAACATGCAGCTGAGGCATTGACAGATGATGAGCTATTCCACCAGAGGCTTAGGGGATATGGTAGGGCATGAGAAACTTGCCTTTTATTAATTTCATTGTATTTATCCAGTTAAGTCTTCTCAACCTCTGATTTATAGCTTTTATCATACACTTTAACAATAAGAAAGCTGATAAATGACTGAACAGTGATTAAAGTTTTGGCACTAAGGTGGTCTTATGTGCAGCCTGAGAAGCTGACAAACAGCATAAAAGCCCATTTTTTAACAACTATAAAACTAAATGCAGCATTATGCACCAAAATATGCCAGGAGTTCGGTCTCCAACACAAGCTACTCAATCTCCAAATGCAACGTAAAACCTGCATTCTCCCATTGCACGAATTTGTATCGCTCGCACGCAGCATATAACCCACAAGCCCTTATGTGAAGGTCCCCGGGCCACGCAGCATGGCCATGCAAGGGGTGGCAGCAGCAGCAGCACTACAGCTGTCTGCCATAAGCGCTGCCTTCGACTCTGATCTCCTTACCTGCATCCTTGCTGAGCCTGTCTCACCCCAGGCTGCTGCTTCACCTCTGCTCCTCTCCAGCTGCATCCTCCCAACGCCTCACCTTCATTGTCTTTCAAAAGGTAAAGTAAGATCTTGACACTAAATAAATTTATGAACAAGGGTGGAAAAAGGGAACCTTTTCTCTCTTCAAGAACACTTCTCAGTACAGAACTACACTCCTAGATGACTACCAACGCTACGGTAAAGCAGCTCGTCATAGACGCTGCATTAGATGATGATAAATGGAACAAACTACAAAAGCACTAGGTCCTGACCAATTCATCTCTGAACAATTCATTCTAACATTACCAGTCCTTAATTGCTGAATTTTTCATAAAAGTAAATAAACAGTAAACAACTTCTCACATTAATTGTGGTCTATCCCCACCAAAAAGACAGACATTGTTTTTGCTCTAGGTCACCCTTGACTGTGGCCAAAAATCCAGCAAGCATTAGTACAGTTTCCTTGTCAAGTTTACTGAAAAGTAACTTTCACCTTAAAGTCTAATATCCCTGAATGGTATAAAAAAAAAATATGAGTTTGATAGAACTAGACAGATTTTATGGCTTTCCAAACATGACCCAGAATACATTGTCTACCCAGAGGAGCCCATACAATCAGGCTTTAAAGTTCTGACATTCTCAAAGAAAGGAAGGCTACTTAAAGTTGCTATTGAAAAATACTACTCTTGATTTCAATCTTTGTTGCACCTGACCTCTGCCCAGCTGGGCTAAAGAGGTCACATTCCCAAACAAATAAATCAGCATAGCTGTTCTGAAGTGAGCAGAGCAATGCTGATTTACATCAGCTCTTGTTTTGGGCTATGGAAAATAAACTTTAGGCTTTGAGGGCTAAGTAATTCTTACTAGCAAAATATAGAAAAAAGCTGTAATAGTATGCTACAAAGATTTATCCTACATTTCATTTGCAGTGAAAGATTCATGCATTGCTTTCTAGTTCACAAATAACACGATCATTTCAGACTCTGCTGAAATATATTTAAACCAGGTGACAGTATTCTACAAGCAGATAAATGGACAAAGTGATGCTCTGACATCTTTCAGAAAATTAGTGGATGCTCAATAACCTAAAACAAAAATGTGCTTTGATATTTCTTGTTCTTAAAGTCTTCTCCCCTTCACATTCACATATGAAACATTTCCAGCATAAAAATCAGCAAAACTGAATGAATTACAGCATAACATTTATGACTTCTTAAAACACATCCAATA
Organism: Tauraco erythrolophus; assembly: GCF_009769465.1. NCBI lineage: Eukaryota > Metazoa > Chordata > Aves > Musophagiformes > Musophagidae > Tauraco > Tauraco erythrolophus. The sequence goes on from NC_141475.1 coordinate 6,100,613, forward strand.
AAGCTTGAATAGTTCATTCTTTGGAACATTTTCTTCTGAAAGCTGTGATTTGACACTTCGAAAAATCATCTATTTCTCTGTTTTCCTCTCTCATAGGAGCTCAATTAAACACTGAAAATAAAAAAGAAACTCCAAAACTTTAAAACACAAGAGAAGGTAATGCTTCCATTCAGTCTTTCTGAATTTGTGACCTACTTCTGAAACAGGAAAATATTATGTTAGTTACTGACTACCATAAAACAATGCTTTAACATGAACATTTTTGTTACCGCTGACTGGGGATATTGGATATATCTCCCGCTTGGAACCATTGCCCTCAATCCCTCTTCTTGCATACAAACTTCAAAAGAAGTGCAATGCCTAACTGCACCCTTTTGCAGAAGCAATAAAAACATCACCAACTGTACTCAAAAGATACAATAAGTATCTAAGTTCAGGGATCATTTATGACCGGATCAGGTATTAGTGCAGAATTACACGGGCATATATGAAAGTGTTGAAAAAGGGTCTTAGTGTGAAGCATGGTTAGGTGATTTTTTTTTCATACACCCTACCCTTAAGCATCCAAGGAATTGACCTACAGGCATGACCACCATTTTCTGGAGTAGAGCTGATTCCACACCAGTGAAGAGAAGCAGACATGGCCTCCTACTCTTCACAGCATTCAGCTGTCCTTTTATTAATCTAATACAAAAGTCTTCTAGTGTAAACTACATTTGTCTCTGGAACCTGTAATATTATCAATAGAAAATGCCAGGAATTTTAATTAAAAAGTAACTGAAAACCGTTTCTCGTTTGGAATTTAATATTAGCATACAGTTTGTAACCCAAGATTGCAGTACTCTGCTTGTGCATATACGCCTTCAGGTAAAACAGGCTATCATGAAACACTGCTTTCAATAAAGTTGATCAAGTAAATAATTTCTGGTAACTTAATAAATTAAACTGACTGCTCAGGGAAGATCTGTGAAAACATCACCATCCTCTTAAATTCACCCATTCTTTGAAAACACTATGCCACGATATATGCAAAACTCTACAGACTAAACATAAATGGTAATTTTCTACAAGTATTTCTCCTCAGGTCCCGTAGGTCACTCATGAATAGGCCTGCTAATATGTGGCAGTGCCTCCATCCCCTGAGTGAACGGTATTAAATTTTATTCTCTCTTAAATAATTTAAGAGTAAAATTGTGGTTCATAAGCACACCAGATTTTAGGGGGGAAAAAAAGAATGCATAAATAAATGAAACCCATCAAAAAATAACAAAGTAATTCCACAGGTCAAACATTTCTAGCAGTAATGTTCTAACTTCTGCAAGTGGCAGATGTTGGTGACAGATTCTGCTGCAAGTGGCCCTAAGATGTTGCTGACAACAATAACTATGTTAAACAATATCAACAATACATGTTGAAAGCATGTGTTCTCCAACCGAATGACACAACTTTCATACAGGCAGGAAGCAAAGAGCATAGTGGATTCTGATGAAAGAGGGGAAATCAAGAAAAGAGGAAAAAGAAAAAAGGAAACTAAGAAAATACAAAAGCAGTGTGAGCAAATGTTTAAAGAAATAGGAAACCTTAAAAAAAGGTACTTTTTTCCCTAAATACACAAAAGATTTGTAAACAGTAGAAAGACCAATCTGACTGTATGGCACATTAGAAAGACACCTGAAAACATCTGAAAGTGCCAGGATAAACTGTCACATTCGGGCAGGTTCCATATTCCAAAAATCCTGTTGGAACTGCTGAATTAAGTCAACTTCAGCCAATCTATGCGTGTTTTCTTACAAAGATAACATAAAACATGCCTTGCTCACCTGGAAGCCAGGGAGCTAATATACAGAATGCAAATAATCCAGCTTTTAAAGAAAAACATCCAATACAGCTGGGAAAATGTTTGAGAACTTGTTTTTGGGTTTTTGTTGTTTGTTGTTTTTTTTTTTTTAACCATTTCATGTGTCTAAGAATGCCAAAAAAGCTACAAGCCAAAAAAGAAATGAAGGGTTTGTTCTCTTTTCCTAATGTCTTATAGTCAGTCCTCAAGATACCAAGTATTGAAACACCTCCTTTCACACACTGCAAAAAAGGACGGAAGTAAAGAATTAGACATATAAAAGGAAGGCAATTCTTCAGTTATTTGTTAGCCAGAACAGAGGACTTCTCTTACACTGTAAAAGCAGGCATACGGCAGGGCAGGATGAGGTCAGCAAAAAAATTGAGGCTGGCCTCTGCTCTAGGAAAGCAGGACCTCTGGCAGCCAGTGCAGCCCATGGAAGAGCTGAATCACCCACCCGAAGTGCCTCCCTCTCTCTGCTGGCAGCAAACGGGGACTGGGGCCAACAGGCTCCTAAACTGCCTCCATTAAGTAGCTCAAATTAGGAAAGGGGAATTGCAGCTACATCCAGGATGGAAGAATGCTGCTATAGTCTTTCAGATAGAAAACCTGGCCTTGCATGGCACAAAACGATGGCAGCAATCCCTTCCTGGTTGCCGAAATATTCCTTGCAGATGAAGTCTTAAATCACTTCACAAGAAGGGAATAGCATGAAGCACTGGACAAACACATTTGGTAGTTACATCCATTCCCTCAGTCAGCACTAAAAGGGCTGTGGCCACTGGAAAAAAAGTCTTTGCTGAAGAAATCAAGGAGACGGTCACACAAATCAAGCATTAATATCTCTAATTGTCCAAATTCTGCTCCAATGGCTGCGTACAGGCAATATCAATGTCATCAACATCCACCGGCAGGAGCTCCCAGTGCTTCCTGGCATTTACACAGCTTGGTGAGGGCAGGATTGGGGTCTGTTGCTCAAAAAGATGAGCTCTGACAGCAAAGAGATTTCTTTACTGGAGCGTGAGCAATGGGACATGTAGCATAAGTCCTTCAAAATGACAACACGTTTGAATGAGAATGAAAACAGGAAGACGATGGTGGCAACGAGGGAAAGGGATGCACAAGGGGCTGAGTTGCTCTAGCAGCACTATTGCTTTTCCCAGTGTGAGGCTCAGCGACGGGAAGGTGCAACTGGGATGGATGGAAGAGGCTGTCAGAAGCTTTGCTGGCCGGAGGCTATGAGGAGCGGAGGACATGCTGGCCCTCTGCTTGCCAGCTGAGCCAGAGGAGCTTGAGCCATGGTGCTACTCCCTCCCCACAGCGAGGAGCTGCAGAGCTGTAGCAGGGAGCTTACCAGTTCTTCTGCATCCTAAACGAGCCTCTGCAATCTCACTTCAGAGGGATAATTAGGTGGCAGTTTCTGCATGCACCATTTTGAAACTCCAGTTTGCTCTTTCGGTTGGCATAGCCTACAGAAATTCTCACTGGGAGAAAAAAAACTGTCAGTTTTTCCCGTTAGATCTCACTTCACTCCTGAAGTACAAGTACAGTTATTTCCTTTTGAATCTGGCATATCATTATTCCCTAATATAATGCATAAAAGATTTTTGATAAAATATGATCTGGCCTGAAGCATACTTTTATTAAAAGGCTTAGCCCTACTATATTCATAAGCATTAATAAAACACCAGGTTGTAATTAAAAATAAAATATCCAAGTTTTTTCATTATCCTTAAAACTACCACATAGTTCTTTTTTTGTTGGAGTTTGTTTGGGGTTTTTTATTGATTTGTTGGGGTTTTTTGGTGTTTTGTTTGGGGGTTTTTTGTGTTTTGGTTTTGTTTTGGGTGCTTTTTTAAAAAACAAACAAACGAACACAAACCAAACTAAAGATAGTTAAAAGCTAGAGATTTTCCATCACTGCCTTCTCATAGTGACAGTAAACATTTCCCATTATCACACGTGTCTTGCCTGAGCTAAACTTTTTAACTGGAAAAATGAATGAAGTTTCTATTTGTAAACTTGTAACTCAAAAACTGAAGAAATGCCAAACACTGCTTTTCCTGAGGGTCACTTAAAACACCAATTTGCTCTGGGAAATCTAGCCGTCTCCTCTGTTGGGAAAATGGGAGCTGGAGTTCATTTGATCCCTTTTCCAGACAGGGTATCCAATAAGACACTGCTATTGGCCCAAATCTAAAGAAAACAACATCACAAAAAGATGTTTAGCCTATTTTGACAATTCATATCAGGATTTTTTTGTGCCACAGAAATTACCATTTCTTTTTTTCCCCCAAAACTAGCTTTTCAATTTTATTTAAAATCTAGTGTTGTTCAGTGCTCCAACATGACAGAAGTCTTATTTCAGTGCAGTCCTGCCTCAACCAAGGGAAAAGCGTTAATATGGATTAAAAGCATGTGGTGGACCAGGAACTTCTATGTTTTATATCTTAGGCCAGCCACTTCATTGGTCTTAATAATACGTTGCACTTAATTAGAATTGAATCAAGACTTTCTGGTTATGCTTCAAAGTGCATCTGTAAGTAAGCATAACTACCTCACATTTTACTGGGAAACCGATATTCTTACAAGTTAAGCAACTTGCCCAAGGCCACAGAACCATTATTGCCAAAACCAGGGCTAGCACCAGCCGGTCCTGCCAGAGAAAATTCTTAGCACTGTATTTCTTTGAAAGCTCAAGGTTCGTTCTTCATAAAAAGGATGAAATATAATTATTCATTCATCATAAAAGAAGGATGAAATATAATTAGTTATCTCTAAGGACTCCCGTGGTCCATAAATAACATTTGTACATGGCTAACTAAAGGCAAGCCTTGCCAAAAGTGGTAGCACTCTTTCTGAAACGTCAGCTGCAGAGTATGAAAGCCGGAGCACAAACACCATCAGCCTTTGTGGGTATGGATGTTGCTAGTCTAGAAGAGCTTTTTGCACTTAGAGGTATTCGATATTGGAAAAATATTTTATGGAAGGAAAAGTTCAGATTATTTTACAAAACCATTTCATTTTGCCTAACTTTTCACAGATGCAAAAGCGTGCAACCTTTTTTCAAAATTTGCTTTCAGGCAAACACCATTCAATTTCCAGCATTTCACCTCTCATAGACCAACTACCAGCCAACACCGTCAGATGAAAACTTTTTGTACATTTGATGCCATTTGCAGCATTTTGCCTCGTCTTTTAGACAAAAACCATGTTTTAACCACAAACGCGTGTCTGACTAGGAAGAAGAAAATAAACTATTTTTCTTATGCTGAAAGATTCCCATACAACCCCCTCATTCTGGGGGTTTGCTGTGAGACTCTCCACTTCTATTACTCTCTAGGCTTCTTAGTAGTCACAAATCACAATCTAATCAATCATCCAGAAAATTGCAGATGCAAGACCTTTTGCTTTGCTTACACTGTACAGGATCATACCGAAACAGTAGTAAAAAACTCAATTTCTCTTCTGTCAACTGTACTAAGGAAAAACAATATAACGACAGAGGCAACGAGGAAAATATGAAAGGAGCATGTGTGCATTTCTAGGCACTATCGTTTCTTCTGGGGAAAATTTTTTACCTAATGGATGTAATAAAATACTCGTTCAAATATTTCCTGCCAGAAATTTTTTTACATTTCATAACTGATTGAGTTCTAAACTGCATTTTTAGAACTGTAGAGCATCACACAGGTGCTAATATTAAAGTAAAAGAAAATGATAGAAGCTCTTTTTGTGTTAATCTTTTACAAATCAACACAGCTGAAGCAGAAGAGACCAGCACGCATCTTTCTGTGCTGTTCTTGTGTTACAGTATGGCTAGTAATTGGAGTTTTTCCTCAAGTGCTCTGAGAAGTTTTTTTAATTACTCCATGCTGGCTCCCTCCACACAGTCAGTGTCTGCAGAGCAGCAAAGGAGCAGCAGGGCTCTTAAAAATCACTCAACTGAATCCCAGCTGGAAACCTGAACACCCCATCTTTTGCTAAGCCTATTTCGCTGTGCAACAACTCTGCTAATATAACTACTTATTTTCTTGTGCATTGACACAAAACATATTTTTGAGACAGTGTGAAGTGTTACAAAGCAGTGCACGTTTCTCAGGAACAATCAGAGGCTAGAGCAAGGGAGATGAATACTAAGGATGCTTTATTAAATTTCACTCAAGCTCACACATAGTCTCTGATCCTACAGAAAAAAAAAAAATTTAAAAAAAGTAAAAAACGTAAGTTCTGTCACCAGTTCCCAAAACTACTATTCCATTTACTAAAATTCTACAGCCTTAACAGAAAATATTTCTATCCACAATCTTTTTTGTGAATCTCACAAGGATGTAATAATATAATAGCAAAGGCATCTTAAGAGATTTATATTGAAGACTTATGACTCATTGTCTTTGAAAGCACAAGTAGGACTCAGAGCAATCAACAGCCTTCAAAGCAGCTGAATGACATTGTCTTGTTGGGAAGTGGGGAATTTTAGGTAATGCTCCACCCTAAGTTTTATTGCCAGTCCTACTAGCAGTAATGCATCACTTCTGCAACAAGCAGATGCTATCTAGAGATCATGGTAGCACTTTATAAAGTACAGTATAAACATGTAGTGGGGGAAAAAAAAATATCCTGCAGGCAAAGCTTTGGAGGTGAGAGAGACATATGGGAATGAAGTGATTCAACTACAGTTAGGTCAGTGGCAGAGTCGGGAACACAAAAGAGATTTTTTCAGTCCCAAATGGCCTACCAGTGACAGGACAGACGCATAAAGACTTTCATTGGAAAACATACTATGAATCATACTAGACTGGATTTCATTGAATCTGGCTCCCTTATTGCTTCAAGTACATCTAAACGTGGAACCACAGACAGACAGCAGAACCCAGTCATCCCATCATTTTCCTTTTCCTGTTTGCTCATTTTCTGTGGAGAAACCACATCAGTTTTTTCATCTTGGGTCAGGAGACTTTGCTAGATACAAGCACAGGAGCTTCTGGCCTCTGTAGCTGATGAACACTGGGAGCTTATCTATAATGGCATTAAACTTCTGCATGAAATATCTATCACGGCTATTACGCTTTGAGCGGTGCTAAAAGCTTATGGATTGTGATCCATCCAGCCCCAGCACAGAGGCACAAAATTGAGAGCCCTATCTGCTTTTTTCTCTCTCGTGATTTATCCTTCCAGTGACACATAGCTTTCCTTTTAGAAAGTTTATTGTTATCTTTACTAGGATCTCTGTCAGTAAAAAGAACAAGCATCACACTTTGGAGCAATGCCAAATAACCATCATGCAGGTACTTTTACATGTTCGCTCCATTCAGCTTAACAGGTTTTAATTTTATGAACAAATCCTACTAGCAAAAACTAAAAGGTGGCACAAAACATAAACAAACAATCCACACCTAATGACAACTATATGTACTATAAGTGCCTGGAATTCATCGTCCACCTGTTGGGTGGGTCATGAGAAAAGATTTATGTCCAAATAGCCATAACTTCCAGAGAGTGAGATGCAGAAAGACTATCTCTCTTTGCTGGGAAAGCTGATCTTTACCAGAACAGATTCCAGTAATGAATGCAGTTCGGGTAAATTTAATGGTCTATTACTTTGGCATTTGTCATGTTCCTACACGTTTTGTGTTTTCGAGGGTTTTTTTCCTTTACATTTGATACAAGCAGCACAGTATAAATATAACTGGCAGAATGTGTCATCCTTGTTTTCTTTTCCATTCAGCTGATGTGCTAATTTTGTGTAACACAAGGAATGAACAGCACTTTCCAGATGTATGAAATTTGGTTTTAATGACCTAGTACGGCGGGAATTTTTTTTATGGGATCACAGTTTCCTCAATTAAATTTTAAGAGAATTCAGCTTTGGAAACACTGAATGCTATATGTTACAGTTCTCTGCGGGGCAAAAAAAGGTGAGGTGGGAGGATATATGTCTGCTTTCAAAGTACAGAAAGTTAACAAAGCATTACTTTAAATTCAATGATTTTAAAGTCAATTGTTCATATCTGTTTAAATACCTGCCTGTAAATATGCTGAGGTTTGCAATATAAATGGTCATCAGTGTTATGATACTAGTAGCAAGATTAAGACAATCTTTAACCTAACAGATGAAGAAAGGAAATAATTCTCCGTTTTCTGGCCGAGACACACAATTTTTCAAGTTACAATCCTACCTAACAATTCAAAACGACAGCAGTAGACACTGTACTGAAGCTGCCCTGCCACACAGATCATAAAACCTTTGCAAGTGGGAGCCCACCAAGCTAGCGATGACTGTAACTGCACCGAGGACTAAATGAATGAAGTTTGTGTTATAAGCAGCATCCTTGGGCCTTCTGCTAGCTGTCATAAGAGCCAGCGCTTTAAGGAGCGAACTTGCTGATTTACCCAAAGGCAGTTCCAGATCTACTGGAACTTTCTCAGGCAGAGGCATGTATGTGTGCATGAACGTGTGTTTATGTGCCTATCCACAAGATCTGAAGACAGAGTGCAAATCTGAATCTATGTAATGTCAAGTAAACTAAAAAAAAAAGGAATTCAACAAAGTTATCAATAGAATTCCTTGTAGAATGGAAGGAACCGTTCCAGAACTGCTCAAAGGAGTCAAAGAATTAAAGTAGCTGAATTTCCAACAAGACTTTTGGAGCAAAATTGCACTAAAAGCAATTTGGACTCAGACAAAAGCTTTTTAACTGCTCTTCTGGCTTTTTTATAAGCCAGATATGAAAAATATGCCTGCACAATTTTTTGAGTCAGGTAACAATTTCTTGAGTTACCCTTCTCCACTGAAAGCAGGCACTCACTCAGTCATCAGTTCAGACTTGGGACACTGGCACTGACACCATTTTGTAACCATAGAAAATGGAAAAACTTCTCAAAGTGGCCCCATCTTCAAATTTACTAATTTCACACTGAATTATTTTTACCAAAGAGCATGGCAGAAACGTGACATCCTGAGAGAGACTCTGACTTCCTATTCAGAACCAGCTCAAGAACATATTTAGATTTAAGTCCCACTGAAGTAACAGAATTTACTAATGATACAAAATTATTCAGTGTGGGGAAAATCACAGCTGATCTAGAAAAGTCACGGGGAGGATTTCCTTGTATTGATTGACCGGGCAACAAAAATGAGGAATTAAGTCCAACATCAGCAGATGCAGCCAGAGAAAAGCTGTCCTAAATACCTACACACTGAGAAGCACACAATGAGCCACTGCTGCTCAGGAAACAGATCTGAGAATCGTTGCAGTCAATTTGAGAACGTCAGCTCAGCATTCAGCCATTGCCAGAAAGGGCAAACACGATGTTAGATTTCTTTTCCCTTTTTCTTCCCAGATAAAAAATATTTTTTTACTATTACAAAGCCATAGTAAGCCTGTGTCTTGAAGACTCCGTGTAGTTCCAGTTATCCCACCTCAAAAAGGATACAATTAGAGTATAGAGAGGTATAAACATGGTACTAAGTACGTTAAAGGTGTGGGCTAGTTGGAATACTAGGACAGGCTAAATACATTAAGGTTCTTTAATGTGGGAATAGATGACTGTAGGTGGTATGATTAAAGTCAATAAAATCATGAACAGCCTGTAAAAGAAGGAGGAATTTTTTGGTTTTTATGCAGTCTCAGGGTGATCATGGGAGAACAGGGCATTATAAACTATCAGAGAGCAGTGTTAAAACAGGAATACACTTTGTTATATCACATATATTGGCACCACTGCTACCTCATAGAGACCAAAAGAGTAACTAATTCTTAAGTACCAAAGGCCACTATGAGCTAAAATCCAAAGACTCAGAAAATACCTCGGCCACAGACTGCTGCAAGCTAGGACAGTGTATTTGGGAAATAAACCTCTCCAACTAGTTACGTTCAGGGATACTACTGTATTTGCAGCATGTAAACAGATACCACTTGTGTTCCAGTCTTGCTCGGGCTCATGGTGCCGGGTCTCCTCAGAGAGAACTGCAGGCTCTGGTAACCATCCAAGGGGAAAGCATACTGAAGACACCTAATCTGAATAACAGCACTTAGACTTGGTCACAGAAAAATAATTTTACTTTATAGCAACATCGATATATCTTCTATTAAGACGACTCTCTAAATTGCAGTTTAGAGGTTTATTTTACAAGCCAGCTATGCCTGTATATGCATACCTGTATTGTGGTTTTCTTTCTTGCGGTATTTTTAAACCAAACTAACAACTGTTTTTTCAGTGATATTTCAACTAAAAGTCTAGCTTCAGGCTCAAAAACTGCTACTTGACTATGGGGCCCCATGACACAGATGGTAAGCAGAAGTCAGCCAAACACCCTGACAGTTGTTCTCACCCAGATCAGGGTTCACCTGCAAATGGACCAAAGCTCCAGCCTGCTCCTGCGCAGAGCTAGCAAATACAAACCATCTCCCAACACACACAGCTAGACATTATAACACACAAGAATTTGTGTGTATATTTGCTAATAATAATGCTGATTATTACTACCTATCTCTATAATAATGAATTACCAGATCTCTATCCAGATACTATATATGTAGTTGTTTCATCAACCAACATAACTCCCTGCACTCTAACTTATTAAAAAAAAATAGAGAAAAAAGTACAAGCAGAGCATTACATTTTCTATTGCGCTTCAGGTAACTCTTTAATTTGAATTAATAATTAGTACATTAAGGTGACGTACTATAAACCCCAAGAGAGTAGCTCTATAAATAGATTAGAAAGCTGACTTAAAATATCCCCTCATAATTAGAAGTCCACCTGATGTCACTGAAACATTGTACTATATAACATGCAGATCCTGTTATATCTAAAATACATATCACACAGTGACCATATCAATTTTCCATACAAAAAAGAGTTTTTTTTAAAAAGATCACAGCTTTGATTTTAATGATCATCAAAATCAAATCTACCTAAAAATACACTGAAGATTTATATCACTGTTTCAAACATGACTCAGCACTGCAATTCAATCTTTTGACAATAGTAGATCAATTAGAAGGCATCAGTTCTAATTGGTGGCCAACACATTAGCTTAAGGCCCCTTAATGCACAGCCCTGAGATCTACACAGACAGAAATGTCTAATGGGAAAAACGTAGAAATCGGAAAAAGCAATACTGGACAGTGGGTCTTCCTGTCTCCTTGGCTTAATGGTGACTGATGGACCTCATCAGATCTTTGGACACACGCACACAGGGAGCCCCCAGGGAAAGGATCGATGGAAACATATTTTGTCAGATCTGATAAATTATATATATCTAGACTGTTAATGGCTCCATTCCCTCTCCTCCATGTTAAGCAAAGCCCTGGCTGCTGCCAAACGATTTCGGCAACAGCGTGCTCAGCAGCAGGTGGAAGGTCAATGACAGGCTCAGGAAGCTGAGAACACCCACAGGTACGTATGAGAAGGGGCTAGTTCCCAACCCAGCACAACACACACAAGGTGCATAATGTTGTCAAAACATGCAGTGAGATTACAACGCAATAAAATGTGTGTCTCCTTCCCCAATAGATCATTTTTCTTGTTTGTGTTTTTTTTTTCCTTCTCATTTAAGCTCTATAAATAATCATTTTTTCTGCATGAAATAGAACATCTATTTTCTTCTGGGAAAAATTTCCAATGAAGACATCAAACACAATGAAGTCTTTTCAACTGAGTAATTTGTCTCAGCACTGACTTCCCCTCTTTTGACGTACCTCTGGCAGACGCCTTCCCAAGCAGTGAGATTCACCTGAGAGCTGGAGAGTGGAAAAGCCCTGTTATTGTAAACACATCTGTGCTGCGCTAAGAAATTTACTGAAGTTCAGATTTCTCAGTGACCTCCGAGTTAGTTTATTTCTGCAGACTGACATGTTTTCTTCCTTCCCTTCTTTCAATGCCTTTATTGAAATTCCTTTTAAATTCAAATTCCTTTATCTGTTTGGATTTCAATTTACACAACAATACCTCATTCACTATGAAAAAACAAGACAAGTTGTTTTATTTTTCCAGGGGAACTAATGTTGAGCAATGGAAACCATGGTAACTGTCAACTTCCACAAGGTTGTGCTATAAAGGAAAATGAATTGGTGCAACCATCTCCTCAACATTTCTGTGGGTTATCACCATAGTAAATCTAACAAAAACATGCTTCATCACATAACTAGATTTTCATTTTAATGAGAGAAACCATTGATCATTTTAACCAGCTATTTGTGATCTACAGTCAGCAGTTCCCATAGGAAGTAAATCTGTGCTAAGGGGAAAGAAGGGGAAACGTATCTTTTTCAATGGTTTCTCTTCTAGCAGCATAGGGCAAGGGTTGGCAGCAAAGGGTGAGATTTAGGGGCCCTTGCTGGGACAAGAAACACTAGATATGAGCAACTATAGACTTGTTGCAGTGCAAGAATCTACAGCAACGTAAAGCTTTATTGTCCTTTGAGCAAGGGAAAAATCAAAGATCATGGGGGCCAATTAACTACACGGAGTTGCTGAAGTAATAATAAACCTGAGCACAGTAGAGTTGGTGCTAAAAGCCCTCCTGTGAAGATTTCTTGGTTATTAGACCTCCTATAAGGCTCTAAAGCAATGGCCAGTGAGATCCTGGCAGGTTTTGCCCTACATCCCCTCCTCCCCACCCAGGATCTAAACCTTCCCTGCACATGAAACCAGGGCAGTGGATGAGACCAGGACTTCAGTTCCTCCAGAGTAACTTACAAACTTCTGCTCTCTTATATCCAACCTTTAATGCAGCTGGTCTCTTTCAGATGCCGATATTCCTTCTAGGACACAAGACTGAAACCACACTCCTGAGCCATAAGGTCTAGTCTTTACTCATGCTTAAATGGTTCATATTAAAACAATATAGGTTATTTGTTCCTCACTACTCCTCTTGATACACTGCTCCAGCAGCTCAGTTCTCCCAGGGACTGACATGTAATTCCCACACTAAATTTACCACTATTCCATTTACACTCACTTACATGCCCTTTGCCAACAATCTCTTCCCGTTAAATAACTCTTCTCCCTCCATGGCAAGATGTTTATACAGAGCCATCAGCCCCTCTGTGCCCCCATTCTATTAAGCCAACTAAGCCCTACTCTTTCTGCTCCCTTTCATAAGGCAGGTTGTCCCACTCTGTCCTTTCTGCTCCCTTTCATAAGGCAGGTTGTCCCACTCTGTCCTCACCTCTCTGCCTGAACTCAGCCAGAGCTGAACTGCTCTGTGTTCATGTCTTATTAACGGCTCTGTGCTATCATCTCTTGCTTGCCCTGCACAGAGAAACATCGCAAGGTTTATCTACACATCCCCAAGCTTCATCACAGAGGACTGGAGCTCTACTGTACAACGTCTTCCTAGCAGCTTTACCTCAGTTTCACTTTCCTGAGCAGTGTCTGCTGCTCTGTCATGTTTCTGCTCTATTATACCCACCTTCGCGTTAACACCAGTTGTTCACGACCCTCCCTGTTCTGTTGCCCAGGCATTGCATGTAAACAGTTCATTTGCCCCTTTCCCTACCTGGGCTAGGCACTGCCCTCCCATTAAATTACATCACTTCTGTAACTACTGCATTCAGCAGTCTAAGGATCAGTTTTGGGTATTCACATGTGCATATGCATTGACAACAGCTAATCAATCAGACATCATTTTTTACTACAGATAAACATGAACGAGATATCTGAATCCTATTTTTAAGACAAGTTTTTACCTAATGTGCCAGCCCTGACACCTCTGTAAAAATAATAAAATACCAGTAACAACACATTACTGATCCACCAAGAAAGCTTTCAGGCTTTTTGTTTGTTTGCTTTCTTTTGTTTTTATCCACCAAGTTATCTCTAGAGAAAGATCATAGAGCATTTTCATCACATTTCACAAAACAGACGTGGCAGCTAGAAAAGTGGGGACAATGAAAAAGCAGACTGTGGTAGCTGGTTAAGAAAGCAGCAGTGAAAAAACTGTTGAGGATACAGCCTTTTAAGATTAGACCTTCAGAATTCAGTCCAATAAATACTGACACTGTGTTAGCCATATACTTTGACTCCAAAGATAAATTATTCTAGCCCAGCTGAAAACCTGGTCACTGACTTCATCTGTTGTTTTAAAATCTTAATGTTTCAAATCGGAAAGAAACTTCATGTGGAGCTCTAGTACCAACCTGCACAATCCTGGTCCCAGATCTGAAAAAAAAAAAAATACTGAGCAATTCAACACCATTCCCATAAGCTGCAAGAAACACAAAGTAAGAGTTGCTACTATCCAGAACAAATTTAACCCTCCCCAACAAAGCTCACAATGGGAGGAAACAGAACTCCAGGGAACCACCATTAACCACCAGGCATTCACAAGAGCATTGGTGAATTTTTCAGTTAATTATAGCAAATAAAAACTTTTCCAGCAACTTTGTTCTGTCCTGTGTGCATGCTGGGAGGGTTGGGAAAACAAAGACATATATTTTATTATTCTTTTCAACGTATCTGTCCAGAGGTACAATTTGATGTAAAGAGCACCCATGCCCCTTTTTTTCTGAGTCACTTGCATTTTCCATTGTATTCTGCATATTTTTATTATTATTATTTAATTGATCAAAACTGTGTCACAGTTTTTGTTTTGTCTTTCTTCTAAAAATGCTTTGACATTTTGGGGCTGTGTGTTAGGGTATGGCAATAAAAATATATTCAGCTATGTTTGTTTTCCCGCAATAAACCGTTCAACAGATCTCATAATTTCTTTTCATAGTGACATGACCAAAAATGTCTCGTAGTTTAATTTAATTTAAGACATTTGTTGTTTCCCAAGTGAATCCACACACTGATCGGCCACTAGAATGGCAAATTCTTATCAGCCACTTGAGTTATTCGCTATGTTGCCTAAACTGTTCCTAAGATATTACCCATCCCTCAGGCAACCTTAAAGGGTGAACTTAAAAAAAAAAAAAATTATCTTTAAGTGCCCAAATAACCCATTAGCTTCTACAAGCTCCTCAAAAGATCTTTAATAGACTGCACTTGCGTGACCACTTTTTCTGGCAACCATGTCAGCTTAAGGAGCCATTGTCCATCTTTTCCCTTTTCCAAATCTTTTGTTCTTGCCTACGCTTTCCTCTAGCTCTATCAACACAACTGCTCGCAGGCCCATGTCATGTGTTAGGGTGTGCTTTAACATAACTCAGCTGATGCAACATCTAACTGCAGCCAGAAAACATGGTCCTGCTCCCTACTGCACGCACTCTCACTGCCTCCCCTTCCTTCCCTAATTTTCCACCTGATCTGAATCAACTCACCGTGCAACCACAGAATTAATAAATCTGGAACAAAGGCAGAAGAGGGTAGGAACCTACATGCAGGTGC
Source organism: Tauraco erythrolophus (assembly GCF_009769465.1). NCBI lineage: Eukaryota > Metazoa > Chordata > Aves > Musophagiformes > Musophagidae > Tauraco > Tauraco erythrolophus. The sequence goes on from NC_141475.1 coordinate 6,115,791, forward strand.
AGGGTGAGAGGGATATTACCTTTCTTTTGGTGGCAGGTAACCATTAGATCAAAGCTGTCAAACTACACCCTCAGACAAGTGGATAGCTTTGGATTAGCATGTTGGTTAGTTTGGAGTCAGGTAGAACTACAGCCTGAGCACAGGTTTAAGCACTTTGCTGAGCTGGGACCTAAATTTCCTTCAACAGCTAAGTGAATTCTCAAGTCATGGACACAATGCTTTCAATAGCAGTGTCTGATCTTGTGTCTGTTAAGAAATTAACTTAGAGAGAGTCATGCCCTTTAGTCTCAATAGCAGGGTATTATCTGCATTGCATAATAGAAGTTCTATTTTAATTGTTAAAATCCAGCAATGAAATCTCACACTCTCACTCCATCTTAGAATAAGTCACTTGAATTACTCGAAATCCTTTATGAATGTACTGCTAGCATCATCTAGCATTATTGACACAAATACTATTATTTGGAGGAACAACTTATGATTCATTGCTATTAATTCTGCCAAACGGAAAAACTGTAAAAATTATTATTAATACAATATGGGCAATTTAATTAAAAAGTACTGATTTACACATCTCAGAATTTTTAGAAACCACACACACACAAATTATCATTATAGAAATCAAATACGGCTTTATTTTTAAGCTGGATCAAGTCCTACTATCTAATGCAGGCCCTTATATAGAGAACTTCTATTGAGTCTGTAAATGATTCACACCAGTCTGTGAGGATGCAACTCAAAAACATCTTCCTATTAGAAAGGAACCTCATAACGTTCCAAGTCTGCTTGCAATCAGCAGTTCTTTGTAGGCAATAAGATGTTTAGGTCCTTTGCCAAATCTCAATGTGTGGCCATTCCATAAAATTGACTTAATCAATGCACTTGGAATTCTGAAGATAGTTCATTTTCTAAAGAACTTGTTTGATTCAGATATATGTATTTAATTCAATATATATGTAAAAAAATATACATTACATTACTTTCTGGTTTTCTTAGGTTTTAAATCTATTCAACTTAATTCAATTCACATTTAACTTTTTGGTATGTAAGCATCAGTTTTGCTTGGTTCTAATTCCACAAGTTATGAAAGGCTATAAAATGTTTAACTCATCGATCCAATTCACGTAACACTCAGCAACGTGCGTATCCTAATGGTTGCTAAGTGACTTTGTAAGTGCTCACCTAGTATTATTTATCACCATTATCTTACGATTGCAGAATACTTTTCTTAAGTTTTCTGAGTGATCTCAATTTCTGCCAATGAGTTTCAAAGCTCCGGGTATCTAGGAAGTTATGTGAGCATTAAAATGATGGACAACTTATGATGCAAGCTGTTCATCCAAATTGTATATCATTGCTTGTGCTCCGCTTAAGAAACAAACATAATGGCTAGTGAACAAGAAGTACAAATGTTCCCAAACACACACACTTGCCTGTTTATGCTCTCAAGTGCTCGTAAAATCAGAAATCCCCAAGGCTAACTCACAGTCAGCTCAAACAGCTGCTCCAATTGCTTTCAGCACTTGAGCAGCTGTAGTTTTCTTCATGTCAGTCCTGGCCAGCTGATGACCACATAAGTGACACCACAGTCAACAATCATCACAGAGAAATAAACTGTATGGCAACAGGGAATGCTGTAAGGAAGGCCACTTAGGGATCACTCTGGATGAGTTTTCAAATTGTTTTGTGGATCAACAAACAATTAGGAATAAAAGTTTCCTAAACCAAGCTGTCCGCTGGCAGGGAAAGCATATCTTTCTTAGCATCCCGTCACTTAAGTAGGCTAAAAGTTATAATCTTTCAGAGGAAGTGTCTTTGCACCTAGCAAGAAAATCCAGGTACAAATAAACTTATCCTGTCTGACCTTGTTTTCTACCTTTTTACAATAATGTTGCTATCCTCCTTCATGTTTTTAATTCTTTCTGTTTAAAATTTCTTTTCATGACCTGTGCAATTCATCACATGATCAGTAATACTCACATTTTGGGCACACGTGCAGTTAAGTTGATGGACATGGCTCATGGCTACTGAGTGCCTCCACAGCAAGCAACATGATCTACTGGAGGCTGAGAGAAGCTTAGTCTCATTTTCTCTGAAGTTTGGGTCAGAGCCATGGAAAAAACACACAGTAGTTCTCAATTCAGTCTGTTCCCAGCCCATTCCATATCACTATACATTCTGATGAAAACTTCAGAGGCAGTTGCCTAAGTATGTTTTAAAATTGAAATAAAAAACACTGAACATTAGATGATACTCAACTTTCTTCCATGTTACCCAATGAACAACACAGAGCTAAGCTGAGGCAACAGACTAGGACTCCGCAGAGAGATGTTTTTTTGCCAGTTTCGCTGCAGACATTCAGCATGACTTTGGATGCATTGGTTAAAACACTATCTTGGCAATCTCTCTCTGGGAAATTCCTTTATCTTGGCTTCCCCACGTAGAACACATGTTTTAGGGTTGCAACTGTCCCTTGCTCTACACACACTGAGCAACTAGGACAGCTGATCTTGCTTTGGCCAGTAGGCGCTTGAACCATAGGAGCATGGTTCCAAATTCAGTAAACGAGTTGGCTTTATAGAACTACTCATTGAGTTCAAAATGTATGGGAGCACCTAAATCCCCTACAGCAACAGCTGGTATTCCCAATCTTACCATGTACAAAACCAATAGAGAAAATATGGAAATAACACAATACAATACCTATTCCAGAATGTCTTTGTTGATTTTGCACAACACTAGTGAGCCTATCCCACTACCCTAACAGTCCAGTAGTTGAGTTCATAAAGTTTACTTTTCAATCCTAGAGAAGTTTTTTTCCCTTAAAGTTTTTGGTGTGAACTAAGCCTTTAATACAATCATGCCAGCCACCTAAATCAGGAGGATTTTGTAGAAACCATTTAATACATAGCAATACATAGCCCTTCACCTGTCGTTTTAGAGCACACTATTGTATTTTGAAATCTACTGGCAAGGCTTTCTACACGTGACCCATTGCTGATAAAAGAATAACAAAGCAACTCAAGAGAATACATTATTAAACGAAGTTCTAAGAATCAAAAAGGAAGGTATTAAAACACATCCTTGCCCAATACACCAATGCAGTTTGTAATTAAACCTGAATTCTCAATTGCAAAAGTCTGCTTATTGAATGTAAAAAAAAAAAAAAAAAGTCACTTGAGTAGTTCTTTATCTTCAGGAAGAAAAATATGAGACAGTCTAGCCTTGCAGAAACAGCCAGAAAACATTTTCCAGTGGTTTTGTTCAGCACAAGCTACATTAGTTCCACACAGTTTAAATTAGTACAGCAGGAAATTTTAAAAATTTACTTCCATCAGAGAACTCTGCATTTTTACATACCCAACTACAGTGCCAGCAATGAAGAGGCAGCGCCGGGTACCTGGTACTCCGCCAGCACAGGTGATACATTTTGAACACGCCAGGCACAAACATTCTTCCCACGAGCCCTTCCTCTCAGGAATGCTCTTTGCTGAATCCTCAGCTGGAAGGGGTTCAGGAGGAGCTGGGCTAGGACCAACAGAAATGTGGTGGTTTCTCAAAGGAATGCAGAGCTTTCCCTTGAAACGCACCCTACCCTGTTACTGACATCTGCCTCCGTGGCAGGATGAGGGGCAGTCCCCTTCCCTGGAGCAATCGGAGATTATCGGCAGCCACGCAAAACTGAAACAGAGCTTACAGCTCAAGTTTAGAAAGATTAGTCTCTGCAAAGACTTTCATTAACAGAAGAATTCATTCCTCCAGGTAAGAAATGGCTTTGCTGTACCTTTAGCATGGATTGTTTCAACTTGATGTTTCAGGAGGGCTGTGCTTCTGGAATTATTGCACTAAAAAGCAAATATCCCTAACAATAAGGGCATTCTTTTCTCTCTGAAAAGTCTGGTTTGCTCCAAGTCTGCCTCTATGACACCAATAACAGTTCACACATTTGCAGAGTCCTGGCAGCTCTCGTATACTTTGCAGTAAGAATACTATTCAACTTCTTAACCCCTAAACGTCAGCGACAGGAAACTACTGCCATTTCAAAGCAACTTTACTTCAGAGGTTGTCAAAACCTCCTTCAGGTTCCCTAACATGCAACTTCCTGGCTCCAAACTCAGGGTTTCAGGAGCAAGATGACACTTTGACACAGGCTTTGTGTTTTCTGCTGATGTGGGGTCAGATCCAGCTCTTGGTCGCTCATTTGAACCATCCTCCCAGGGACACCATAAAAGCACAACCTGGCGTAATAAAATCTCAGAGGGATTTCTGCAACTGAGTCCTCACCACCCAAACCACAGAGATGTTCCGACATGCTGTTAGGTAGCATTACACTACAGCACGGCAAAAGATTTGCTGTTTTCCATGATATGCAGTATTCATTAATTTGCCATAGGAATTTGAATTACAACTTTGCCTTTTTTCTTTTTTTTTTTTTTTCCCCTGTAGCTGAGTTCTTTCTTACAATAACAAGGTTTGTAATACCCACTCAAACATTAAACATTTTGGGTAAGCTGTCTATCACTACACAGAACAGACCTCAATCCTTTCTCCTTGCAGTCCAGCTGCAAATAAACTCACCCAAACAACCACCTGAGTTTACCTTAAATAAGACCAGCCAAGGTGTTTGAGTATACCCTGGGGGAACCAGCTACGCCAGGGAAATGGATGTTCTTGAATGTCTCCTGTACATAACCTAACTCTTCTAAAATTATCTCTGCCATAGATAATACTATACATTGGCATCCATTCTTCTATTTTTTTATCTCATTTCCAGGTTGTGCAGCCACACAAGCCTTCGCACCTGGCAGCTTTCCCCAGAGACATGGCTATGGGAAGCAATGAATTATTATGGATCAAACCTGTAGCTAGTTTAAAGTGGCACAGTTCTATTAAAATTACAACAGCTTAAAACACACCTTACAGTTTCGTATTCCAGATATTGCAAATACAGCAAAAGAAAACGTGTGACTGGAGCAGCAGTAGCTCCAGTTGTTCCTTTCTTTTGACTTTGTTACAGGCTTTGTGGGAATCTTTCTTCTCCCTTGCCCTGATAAGAAGCTATAGGGATAAGAAAAAACACTGGAGAAACCATGGCAAAGTGCTACACGACACTAATTGTGCTCGACTGCCCTGCTTCTGCAAAAGTGGAAAATATAACTACTGTGGGTTTGTTTTGGCCCCAGGTGTTTTTGCAGCAGTGAAAAGTTTATTATCTTGCTTTACCTAAGGCATTTTCCAATTAGTTAATGACGACTCCACTATCATGAATCAACCACAGATATTTAAGATACTACAAGGTCTGCAAGGTTTTCCTTAGTGAAATTGAACTTCCTGATACATACTCAAAATGCCAATACATACATACAAATTTTTTAGTATTTCAGAGATAACATTCTAAATGCATTTCCTTAGCATAAGCCTTCTGATCCTGATTCTCAAAAACCCAAATCCATCTCTATCTTCCTTTTTATTCCTGTAGTTCACCAGGTGAAATTCTGAGTTTAGAAAAAGCATCTGCAAAGGTTAGAGGTCAACACTGAATGTGGATTTGTACTTTTTAAGTAAACTTACAAACACATTGTTTGTTCCAGGCATTTTAGTACAAGTAATTAGGAAGGACTCTCACAGCTGGGCAAGTATATACACAATTTTCTTTAAATTTTTGTATGAGGAAATAATCACTTATGCTTTTAATAAATATACTATTTGATTTTTTTACATTAACGTCCCACAAACATACTGTTCACATCATGCCCAAATGAAATAAACTGCCAAGTCCTGCAATGGACAGAAACAACAACTCAACATCTACAGATAAACATTATGTGTAAACAAATGTATCTATAAATAACTGAATTATTATCTGGACACGATCCTGGAAAATTACCAGGTCATGATCCAGACCACTGCCAGATTATATTACTAACTGTAAAGCTAATTCATTATAAACCAAGATCATCATGAGTTTGAAAGGCAAAGCTGACCTCTCTGTTAAATCTTGAGTTTTAACATTTCATTCTCAAATATTTATTTTTTATTTAAAAGTATGCTTTGAAGTGATATTATTTTAGTAAGAAAAACAGAAGAGTCAAAAGATAAGCCTTTACCAATATCTATATATCTTCAATTATTGAAGTTTGTCAGAGTCTCCTAAACTATCTGCAATATTGGACTAGTTCTCGCAACACTTAAAGAAACTAGCTCTGATTTTTTTTGCACTCATCAAACATGTACTTCAATATTTAAGTATCTGTAGAAGACAGTTTAGGGCTTTGTAAACTCATCTGACATGAATGGTACCCTTTAATTACAATATATAAAAATTATTTGACAACATTCTGTTCAAAGAATGAAATAACATTATGAACAGTCTCAAGAATTCTTTCATATTCAGTGAAGCAAATATATGGTACCTATGGCCTAGAAAAAAAGATATTCTGAGAGTTTGTTGGTTTTCAAATCCAGCTTTGAAAAGTTTTCATCCTGCTCAAATTTGCTTTTCCAGCAACAGTGTAGCTTTCAAATGTTTCTACAATAAGCATTGCCAATAAAGACATGGAGATGTTTGCAGAGCGTTATGTTCCCCTTCGTCTGATCAAATCAAAACTCTAAGTAGGGCTGCCAGGAACACCTCTGCAAACAGATTTATTTCTAAATCAAGTAAAGCAATTACTCATACAAAGAAATGCAAATCCAGGTCAAGAAGAAACTAAGTGTAGGAAAGAACTGAGAAAGATGTAACGTTCTCTTTATCATTCTAAGACACGAATTTCAATCTAGTCAATTGAACAACGGTGTTGGCAACAACTTAAAAAGTTGGGTATAATTTTAAAATATTGCATTATTTTTTCTGAGTAACACTGAGAGATATGCCAGACAATTACTAAGATGTGAACTACTTGCAGCAACCAACTTGGACAAGCTGGCTTTTTATAAATTGATCAATGAAAAAAATTTACTGGGTCATTAATAGCTCTTATTTGATCATTATCTCTGGCAGCACCTTGGGTGAGAAATTTTGTCTGAAAATGTAATCACAGCTCTTCCTCACCACTCAGCTTAGCTGGCAAAATATTCATTGGTCAGAATAGAGGAGACTGCCGCTGGTTCAACATATCAGCTGAGCCACACAAAAATGACAACATATAACCCAGCCTGACAGCATGGCCTTGCCTGTAACCTGCTTTCCTACCTAACACTGTGCAAACACAAATCATCTAAACCTCTCATTTCCTTAAAAAACAAGCACTGTGTCTGTGCCATGGGCAGAAAATTGGGGATTATGTATAAATCCACCACTCTTACGCCTGTGAAGCGATACTCTAGTTGTAACAGTCTCTGCTGAAAAGCAATTAAAATAGCATTATATGAAGATAGGGATGTGACAAAATACATTGTGGAGATATCAGGGAGAGGCTTCAGTTATGCACTACTAGTACAGTGTCCTCTTTCAAGGAAGGCATCTTGGCAGAGGTTAGTCACAGAAACCAACTGCAAGAAAAAAGTTATCTACAGGCATACTAGCTCCCAGCTCCCAGAAAACCTAACTACACTGCTTAAAGAAGGTGTATCAACTACTGGACAGAAAGCACAATATGGACTGGTAATCTATTCAACACCTTCCAAAGATTTCCAGTGAACTTTGAGCTTCTCAGAGAGAAGGAAAAAGGGACGTTCAGATGAAGATGTCTTGCTCCCAGATTTAATTTTATTAATGAACATTCTTTCTCCACATCATAGAGCACAAACCAGTCTGAACTCTCTGAGGCTCGATTCCCTTTTTCCATGTCCAGAGACTCCTAGAAGCAACCAGCCAAACTTGCTCTTCAATTTTGTTTTTCCCAAGAGATCCTTTCCTGTTGTCTCTGTTTTTCACAAGCCTCAAACTTTGCTCCTCTGCTTCCGCTGTCTCTGCTAAGCGGTAATCCATCTGCATCACTTTGCAGGGCAGCACCTTTTAGTCACAGAGAGGCATATCTACATATATAGATATGGACATATATTGTAAGGACATATTATGTACAATACCAATCCTGTAAAGGACAGGAAAAGGCTTTAATATGTATTCAGGGTGATTAAGTCTGTGACTAGCACATGGCTCGTGTTACTTTGAGAAGCATAGTATAGCTGCAGCTGTATTTTACTATATCTTCACTTTCATTTGCTTGGTTTGTATCATTTATTCCCAGCTATTCCTCCAAGTGACCAAAACAGCATTATCATCACTACCATTAATTAGCCACGTTAAAGAAACTTGGCCTCAGTTCTCCAAATAGTTGTTCTCCCCTCAAACAAAGAAAGATCATCCATTCCTATCCCTTAGGTGATTATCATCTAAAAATATATTGAGACAGAGAGGTAGGAGAAAAATCAGCAGGAAGACGTCAAATCAGATATGAAATGATTGCGCTCAGTACAACACTTGGCACTTACGGTCACTTACAAATAATTTTCCTAACTGTGTTCATGGCTCTAACAAGTATTGTTATCAGTAAGACAATGAAACTACAGCTGGTTGAAAAGCAAAGTTTACGGGCCGTAGGAAATTGTTCTCTCTCCCTCCCTACATCAGTTCAAGCGTGATCCAACCCTACAATTTTTTCACTAACTCAATCCTGAGCTGCAGCTCTGCAAGGGGGATAACACCACCTCTGTTAAGCCTGCCATAAGACAAGCTTGGCACTCCTTTGTTATTGCTGACCACGCTCTGGACCTGTTGGCTGTCTGACTGGCTTCGAATTGGAGCAACCAGTTGGCTCCTCAGCTGGCAAAACTCAAGCACAGGGTAGTACTTGCTTTATGGACTATAAGAACATATCGACCTCAGCCCCTGAGGCTCTTTGAACTTGAGCACACTTGGCCACGGCAATGAGACAGGGATTTGCTCCAGCTGGCTTGCCAAGTTTTTGCAGGATCCTTATGCAGAGGCAGGAGCAGAGCCTGTTTCAGTGCAGGCACTCTCTGGGCTCACAGGCTGCCCATGCCCTGCAGAGCCACTGCAGGACACAGCTGGCTGCTCCACAGGGCCAACCCTTCCCTGGTGCTGCTGCCAGGGGAGCTTGCCTGGCCACTGGCAGTGGAAACGACGGGTACACAGACCAGGCCAATCCGAGCACTGCACCATGCTGTGGATTTGGCTGCACTGAGTCCACACTATTTCACATGCAGTATATAAGACTCAGTAAATCAGGCCACTTTGTGTGTTTTTAAGTAAAAGCATTGATGAGGAGATGACCTCCTCAGAAGTCAAGGACATTGTTAACACAGTAGGGGCTTAAACTGAAAAACCTCGCAGATTCTGTACATCATCTTCATTTATTTGAATTTTGTGTCAGCCCTCTGCTAAAGACACAGGAAAAAACACCACAGAAATCTTCCGACTTCTGGGCTTAAAATAATTTCTCCAGGACTCTTTCACAACTAAGGTGAATACATATTTTATTTATTTTCAGGATACTTTCTAAAACTTCACTAACTGACCTGAGGAAAGCTTTGAAGATGAAGTTGGTGCTCTCTCCTTCTCCACTGTGACCCTGATGTCTACGCAAACAACTTTGGTTCCAGTCCAACTTTCATTAACTGGAGTTCTACTCACAAACATAAAAACATGCCTCCTGCAGCGAGTGTCTTTTCTTTAAAATCTACTCAGTCCCCACAAAAATTCCTCCATTATCATATTCCTCCGCAGAGGAAGGGACCAAAGCCTTTGTCTCCTTAAACTGCAGCTCTGAAGTTGATGGGGCTTGTTGTCATTTAAAGGAGATGAAGGTCCATGACATTGTGGCTGCACAGTCTACAAATACTGCAGAGTATGGCATATCCACATATTTACTGGATCAAATATTATCATAGAATAATATGATAGAAATATCATCAGATATTCCATCAGAGCTCATAGTTTCTTTATTCCCGTAAATCCACCACAGGGTTCTTTCTGTAGCTGTATGGCAATATTTGCATTTTAAACTGACAACTCTCAGAACATAAGAGGTCATCTGTTTTAAAAAGCCATCATAACAGAGGTCTGTGAAAGTACACAGCAGACAGGGAAAGCTACAGCGAGATTGTTTTATATCAATGGGGAGATTGTGGAATAAACAATGGATAAATTAAACTGCTTTTAAATGATATTTAACATTTGTCAAACTGTCTCTGTGTCTACTCATCTGATTTTCTTATAGAGAAATCTGCCTCTAACCACAAGACATGGCTCTGAATACTACTGTAGTCAGCACACATGCTTAGATAACCATGTTCTATTGGGAGGTCAATTTCTGGGATAGAACTAGGTAGTAATGTCTTTTTTCTTCTGCCAAAAACATCAACATTTCACAAGTTCACCTGTTCTGTGTTGAGAAAACGCAAAACCTTTCACATAGGAGAATAACACGATTCCAGTCTACATACTCTGTTACTAGACCTGAGACTTACACAAAAGCTACCCACATGGCAGCAGCTGCACAGCCTCTGCTACCCACAGAGCTACACAACAGCCCCTTTTCTCCTTTCACTGGCACGTGAAATGTTTTATCGCGCTTATATAGAGCATATTCAACAGGAGAGTGACAAATTCCTCCACAGTGTAACAGGTTTCTTGGGGATCTGTGTGGTTCTTCAGCCTTCCAAGCTAGAATTCAGTTTCTCTTTTTCTATTATGATGAATAAACATCTTCCAGTGAAAACCATTTCAACAAAAGAAAAATGGCTATCCCTGACTCCAGCTCTAGATTCTACTCCACCTTGCTATACCTATTTATCCAAGAAGTTGGCTGTGATTGAATATGTTAAGTCATACTCACATTATACTCGGGCATAAATACAAGTACCATAAGCCGTATACAGAAAGGCTTGGCGATATCAGAACAGTAGAGCATGTGTGAGAAACAGGATCGTCTGTTACGGCTAACAGATAAGTCAGTATTTGAACACGGCACCAAGGTGAGCGGAGGGCCAGGAGCTGTTCCAGAGTAGGATAACTATTCATATCTTCAAAGGGAACAAGTCAAGTAGGCTGACAGCAGCTTAGCTATTAAGTAGAGATTTTTTGCAATTCCACTAACAGTTTCATCTAAGCAACTGCAAGTTTTACCACAGCAATATTTTTCGCAAAGTATTCACTTTTGTTGGAAAACTGTAAAATTTATTCTTTATTGGATAAGCTTTATTAAAACATTGGCTGATTGCTAAAAGCCTCCTTCAAAGTCCAAAGAATTTAATGCATGTCTTTTCCATTGACCTGCTCATATTGTAGATAACCTACAAACACTGTTTTCATTCCTGCTGGGACACAGGATTAGTAAAGGGGAACGACAAAATTCACCTCCAACCCATTTTCTTTTAATACGTTGTTACTTTTACATCTGCAATTTCTTCTTCAAATAATGCTCAAAAATTTTTATGTATATCTGCTGGCATTTTTCTCACACCTATCAAGACATCATATTCTAACACTTACACAAAACACTACAACTTGTAAATTCTTTTAGATACACCCATGCCTGTAACACAAAGTAATAGTAAGACTTTGTAGGGATTGGTCTGGAAATTTAGAAGTCTTTGTATTAAATTGTATACTGCTCAGAAAAGCGGCGTGCTCTGGGGCAGCACAGACACTCAATGTTCTGAGAAATGCTACAAAGCAAACATCATATGCTATCCTTTTCATCCAACAAAGGGGCCAGACTTGCAAATCCACCCTACAGTTTTAGGAGAAAGGATTAGGTACATTAGTATTAAAAGCATTCTTACCAATATCTCATTTAACTGATATTCTGAAGAATATCTCTAGGCTAAAATAGGACTATCTTTATCTTGTTGCTACTACTGTATTTATTACATACCCGTCGCAAATGAAAGAAAATGAATTTTACTTCCCTACTGGAAGAATCATTGGCTAAGAGACGGAAAGATCAGATAAGACTCTCTCTTTCTACCTTGTCAGTGCTATTTGACTGTGACCTTTCCTAATAGCAATGGGTAGAAAGTAATTACGTTGGACTCTGCACCAGAAAATAAACTTTATCTTGGATGTCTTCCATAGACTTTAACTGTGTCTGGGTTGTTTTTGTTAGAAGAGTTTCAATGATTGGAACACTACCGTATTATTACTGTACTATTTTAATTGGAAAGTTTCAGTTTTCTGACTAAATAAGGGCTGTTCTTTTATTCTTCTGAAGAAAATAAATAGAAAAAATAGCATAGAAAAGAAAGAATACCTGGCCATCATTCTTTTTTATTACCCTTTCAATAAAGAACATCCCAAAGCTGCCAAAATGAGAGATACTACGATAGTAGGCCACTTCTTGTGCTCTTTTTGTACCACATGAAAAACTTACATGCTCGCTTCTCACTTTCTCTTTCTCTTTTTATTTCTGAACCTTAGTACAAAACTTGCTTCCTGACTCACCTTAACTTCTCATCTGTAATCGGGGCTGGATAGTTCAACATGTTGCTCCTTTTTGGTGTTAAATTTTCTCCCAACAGCTGGCACATAATTACATTTAATAAAATCTCTACACTGTCAATCTATTAATACTTTCCAAGGACTGAAATCCTTAGCATTGTCTTTCCTTGATCACTGCATAAAAAAAACAAACCACAAAACAAACAAAAAACAACAACAACAAAAAATATCAAGTCCTTCTGCATATAGACTTATCAGTTTAAATGACAAAGATCAGTGCAGATGACATCCAGCCAAGCGGTCTGTCACAGGTATTCATGAAGCAGCTATCATGTACAAACATCACTGACTTCTGTCATTGCTCTTTACACACTTATTCAGTGTGGGTCATAGTGAAGACATGCCTTGACCTTTTTAAAATCTGTGGTGAGGAGGAAAAAGACTTAAAGAGTCTATATTCCTAATAGAAAGCCTCACCAGAAAACACGATTTCTGGTCAAAACTGTAAAAATGTCTTACATTTCTGACCAAACTCTCAAACTTTTCCTCAACAACGGAAATTCAATTTGTATTTGCAAACTCAAACATTAATTTTCAGAAGTCATACAATCCAGGAGCAAATAATTCTTTGCTCATTTAGTCAGGATTCTACTACTTAACTGAAAATCCTTAAATAAATGCACTGAAGCACCACAAGAAGCAGCTTTAATACAATGCTGCAGATGTATGTGGGCATGCATGCAATCATTCCTTCCCTCCGGTGGCTGGCTTGCACAATGGAGGGGGAAAGGAGGGGGGATTGCTACTAAAATTAATTATGCATGCTTGTAAAAGATTCTTTTATAGTGTAAGGAGAAAGGCTGTATATATATGTAGTGTGTAAAACAATACATGTTTTCAGCATATGGCTTTGATCCAGCCTGTACCTTTAGGGTGTTGTTGCTCACACCCACACTGCACGCACACTCACAGAGCAGAAACTGAACTCCCAAAGCTACACCGATCGGCTCCAGCATCAGATTTATGAAGGGTTCTTTAGGGGCAATCTTTCATTTTTAAAAAGTTCTGTCTGGAATTCAAGGGTTATGAGGTCTCACTACACAGTACAGGAATTGTGGAACATACTCTTTTTGATCTTGATAGCGCTTCTCCAGCGGAGGAGGCATCTTACTCACAAGTCGTTATGGGAGACATATAAGGTATTTCATGACCACTTACTTTTCAGCTATGTATCCTGGTTCCTTAACACAGCACTGCAGATGGTCCCAGAAGTGTACTAGGTGTCCTTTTGACCAAACAGAAAATTGGGGCTGAAAACCTGTGCCTGACAGTTTAGTCTTGTGCAATATCAGAAATGGCCCTTGACTGAAGCAGTAAATACATCTTCTCAGTTTGTGGAGAAAAATAACTACTGCAGTAATCGATGGCAAACTATAAAGCAATCTCATCAGTTGGAGAAGTCTGGTGATGTGTAACAGCTTTTGAGACAACCACCCTTCCTGTTATCCATGTTTCAGAAAGTATTTACAGCTGAGAAATTCATTAGGTGCAATTTTACAAGTAGGAAGCAGTTTTCCTAATTCCATTTTTTTCCCCCCATTCTGTATTACACTTAGAGTGAGACTGTCACAAAACAAACGTGGCTAAGGAGTTTTCTGCTAACTAGTTAACAATATTATAACACATCTGTTCATTGTTAGAAAGACAGTCCCCTCTCCTCTCCCATGTGATTAAAGATTTAACAGCTCATGATTTTTAGAGTCACAACTAGAAGCAGAAGAGTAATCTCACCACAGGATCCTACATGGCACTAATCTCAAATCACCACAGAAGACATTCCTTTCTACATATGTATATTCCCATAACCCCTGGAAGATACTTTAGTAATGTCCTTTCTAGCACTAGATATATAATTCCTTCAATTAGTATCAGCTTACTATGTTGGCCTCGGATCTTGCAAAAGAAAAACCATCTAGGCATTATTATATGGCATTTTAATAACTCTTGCAGATTGAACACAGCTTGTTGGTTGAATTTGTGTACTTCCCTTTTCACAAGAAATCCCTTCATATGGATTATATACATACAAAACATCTAATGCTAACCAATTATTTTTCTGTTTGCTAGTACTGGTGAAATGCAATGAAACAGCTTTATTTTTCACAAAATATTACAAATTCATTTGGACAATATTTTCTGTTCATAAATGAAAGCTGCCTAACATCTTTTTAAGAAATCCTCTCTAAAAGTGAACTGAAATTGAATTGATTCCTATTAGAAACAAGAACAAATATTATATCCTTATTGAAGCATTTATTTCCTTATATTCCTGTTTTCTTAGTTAAATAGATTTTGCTTTGTAAGCATGTTTTAAAAGCTAGTACAATCCTCTGTGGTGGCACTATTCATATCATACATATATATTTTATCTAAGTACTACAGGTTAGTGACTGGGGGTAAGAACAGTTCTAATCTCCTTCTGTGCATAATGCTTTGTGTTTAAAATATAATTGCTTCTTTCCACCATCAAAAGAAGTGTATCAAAAGAAGTGTGGCCAGCCGGTCGAAGGAAGTGATTCTGCCCCTCTACTCTGCTCTTGTGAGACCCCACCTGGAATACTGTGTTCAGCTCTGGAGTCCCCAACACAAGAAGGACGTGGAGCTCCTGGAGCAGGTCCAGAAGAGGGCCACAAAGATGATTCGAGGGCTGAAGCACCTCTCCTGTGAAGACAGGCTGAGAGAGTTGGGGCTGTTCAGCCTGGAGAAGAGAAGGCCCCGGGATGATCTTATAGCAGCTTTCCAGTACCTAAAGGGGGCCTACAGGAAAGCTGGAGAGGGACTTTTTACAAGGGTGTGTAGTGATAGGACAAGGGGCAATGGATTTAAAATGAAAGAGGGCAGATTTCGATTAGATATAAGGAAGAAATTTTTCACATTGAGGGTGGTGAGGTACTGGAACAGGTTGCCCAGAGAAGTTGTGGATGCCCCATCCCTGGAAGTGTTCAAGGCCAGGTTGGATGAGGCTTTGGGCAACCTGGTGCAGTGGAGGATTTCTCTGCCCATGGCAGGGAGGCTGGAACTAGATGATCTTTAAGGTTCCTTCCAACCCTAACCATTCTATGATTCTATGATCAGTGAAGTCTATCACCTTGTAAAAACAGAAAAAGCAGGTTGCTGTGTCTCTCAATGCATCTGACAGCTATTAAGAGAGTCTGCTAAGCACTGGCACTTGTTAGCTTGCTGACAGCACAGCCTTCAAGCGTTTCGGGTTCGCAAACGCTCTATGATACATGGCGAGAGGACAAGAAACCACAGAAAGTTTCAAATTATGGAGGTTCTGACGGGATCTAAGGGAAAATTTTTGAAGTATGAGGACAGCCAAGAAGCAGAATGAGTCACCCAGATTGCTCATGCTGTCTCCATCACTGAAGGTTTTCAAGACCATACTGGATAAAGCCTTGAGGAACCTGATCTGATCTCACAGCAGCCCTCGCTTGAGCAGGGGGTTGGGCCAGAGACCTCTTGAGCTCCCTTCCAAGCTGAAGGTAAGTATGGTTCTAAGAACACATATTTTTAATTCATAGGACTGTACCGTAACTTGCAAAATGCTCCCAAGTAAAGCAAAGGAGAGTAGAATCAGGGCATTAAACATACTGATTTTTCCATTCTTCTTTACGCTCCCAAGAACTTCCTTCTTGGCAATCAAGCATAAATCCAGAGTGTTCTACAGGAGTGACTAAAGCCTCTGTGCCTTTCCAGCAGTGCCGCTGCCGACAGAGATCAGTCTTTGCTGCCTGATGGTGGGAGGTCTACAACAGGGTATCTCAACAAAGATTATCCCAGTCAGCTCAGCATCTCCTTAGCAGTTTCCTTTCCAGCATCTCTGGACTAAGTACTACTCCCATTACCTCACCCCTCTTATACACGGCTGACCTCCACTCCCCCCCTACCTACACTACTTGATTGATTTCCCTACAACTTTTCCTCTTTCCTTCGTATTCTGCAGCCTGGCACAGGCACTGTATGGCGTACAGGGTCAGATTTGATCCCTTCATCTGAATGTGACCAAACTCATATGGATATATTTGGGAAAGCAGATGCATAGTATGTATGTAAAGTATGTATAACAGACAGGTAAACAGTTTCCATATGAAACCCTGCTGTCTTTATGTCGGCAAAACGTCTAATTTTCAGTGATCAAAATGGCAGGATTTATTTTCCCATCTGAAAAAAGTGAACTGGAAGAACAGAGCACAGTTCTTTGCTGCTGTTTAACTGATTTGCTTTCATGAGCAGGGAAGAGACCAATTCAGATAGCAGAACACAACGTCCTCAGAGAAAGTGAATACTCTCCTCCCGACTACCCCAACTCCAGATTTTTGCTTCCTCACACAAAAGGGGAAGCCTTACAACAGTAAGTTATCCCATTCTATTCTTAAATACCTCACAGACCTGCAAATACAAATGACACTTAAATATTCTCAGAGCAGCCACCGTTCATTTTACACGACAGACATTAGAAAACCATGGGGCAAATTCGAACCTGTGCCATCAAGTTCCCCAGGATGCTTTATTCGCATAGACAGTTGGCTAACGGCAGACCTAAATTTGGCCTGAATAGGGAAAACATGGAGCTATCTTCATCTTTGTTTTCCACACTCACTTCAGCTGTTCCACATACTCACCATAACCTGCCTGGGACCACCTGCCTAGATTTCAGAGGTCGCCAATATTGAAATAAAGGGTTTCAACTGTAACTACACAAACATTACCCAGTTTTTGCTCTTGTCCTAGCACAACTTGCTTGCTACTGCACGTGGCAAGCCAGAAGTCCCTGAACTGGAGTGCCCTGGCCACACGATGAGTTAACACGTGGTGAGTGGTAGCTATTAACCATTGCCATTTCTCCTCCCTATGGTTGCTTGGGGCTGTGCAGGAGGTAATTAGCAGCCTTATTAACATGTACATGCTTGTATGGCAATGAACTTCATGTATAAGGATATGTAATATAGCATCTGTTCTGCATCATTCCGAAAGGTAAGCTCAGGCAAATTTAAGACATAAATGGTCACTTCCAACACAGTGTATTTGGTTTATTCTACAGGATTTAAAAAACCCAAACGAACAAACAAAATCCACCCAAACAAAAAACCCCAAACAAAACACACCAAAAAAACCACACTGCAAGTCCTGGAAAATACCTTAAAAACTGCAAAATACTGCAAAAAGATATAGCATTTTACAACTTACAGTAACAAATAAATCTCTAGAAATTGTTTACACTGATGGCACAAGAAAAACAGAAGCTCAATGCTTTTTAAGTATGCTAAAGCTAAATTATTATCTCTGTTTTCCATATCCAGATGACTGCTTGTTAGAGCCTAAGGAAATGAGAAAGGGGACAATGAAAGTGCTAAACTCGTAAAAACTGAAACTCTCTAAAGGAAAACATTTTGAGAAGAGGAAGTCACTGTGATTTGCCACTTCCTTTCTCAGCCAGCTTGCACAGGCCCCAAGAGCCTAACAACCCATGACATGATCTGCTCAAGCCTGTGGACAGGTGTCACCTAATCCCTCCACTTAATACAAAATTCCAAGAAAAACAAGTAAAGGATAGAAGGAAAGAAGGAAGGAAAAGTGTGGGTTCCCACTGGGTGTCACAAAACACCCTTCTCTCGTATTCCCAGTAATCTGATTTAAAAGTCATTTTTATATGCAAGTTTTTAATCCCAAAATGTTACACTTTAAATTTCCTGAGAAAGCGATTCCAATTTGAAAAGCAGTTGCTGTAAAAGAATGTCCTCCCCCACTTCCTGCCAAATCAAGGTACTACATGTCAAACCTGTAAGACTTCAGTGATATGAAAGTGTTTTTATTACCTTTTAATGCCTCATAGCACTACAAAACCACGGCAGATTTGGAGAAACGAAAATGAAGACTCTGCCTGCCTCAATTTTGCAATACCAAATGCAAAGTCTGCCACATTCAGAGAAACCCATTCCAGACAAAATCCCACCTATACACACCTGAAGAGACACATCTGAAATGATGATGGGATCCATACCTGTGCATTGGAAAGCTGTGTCTGACCAGCAGAATCTTTATTTCTTCTACCATCTTTAAGACTATTTCAGATCAAGATAACTGGCAATAAGAAAAAGACTGTTTCATTTGGAAACTCAGGAAATTTCCTCTTGAAATTGAGAGGCAAACACACACAAAATTCCCTACAGTCATTTTCACAAATGTTTTCCTTTCCCCACTCCAAATAAAGCTAAGTTTGATCTTCTGATCCAACTTTTATATACAGGTTCCAACTTAGAAACAGTTATAGCTCAAAAACGTTAAGTCTGACAGATGAGAAAAGGAGTAGAAGAAAACACAAATAGTACAGTGGCTTAAAGCATACTTACAGCTGTTCTTTAAAACACTAGCTCTAATTCCTCGTTACAGACACTATGCATATGCACAAATCTTTGCTTAAGAGTAAAAACGATGATAGCAGTTCATGGGGATTTAATGGGACAACCTGTCAAGTGTCCAAAAATGCTTTACCAGCTACAAATGAGGAAGGCAAACCCCTAAAAACAGGGAGAAGAATTCTTCCCCTTTTCTCTCCTTTTCCAATGTTTCCATATTTGGAAATATTTTGCATATGGTCATGCTTTCATAGTTTCTCCTAAAGCCATGAATTTTCAGTAATAGGGAGAGAATTTGGGGTGGGTTTTTTTTTTCTATTTAAAAAAAAAAGAGATTGTCCAAAATAGTGAAACTGAGCTGCAGAGCAGCTAAGACCGTGGAAGAAAGAGCATGCCTCAAACTCACTGCTACACAACCTGTCTACACTTGTAACTACATTTCAGTACTTCCTTGTCTTGCCTGAAAGAAAAAAAGGAGAGTATGGAAGACGGCTTTCTCAAAAGTATTCTGAGAACTCCAGCACATTTAGTCTGCTCATTAAATGCTGTGCAGTAAGGAGCTGACCACAGAAACGGATGGCTCAGGGTTCAAAATGTAGTTGTATCAAATAAGTACACGAAAAAACCTGGAAGGGGAATAAGCTTTTCAGGTTTATTTGTCCTCTAATTTATAATCTAAACAAACATTACCACTATTTTGGTCTTTCTGTGGCAGATAGAAAACATTAGAAAAAGCCTTAAACTTCAGTGGAGACTTAACAGAGATCTCTTGTTTAAACACAATTAACATAGTAGATATTTTGGTCTGAAGAAAGTCACTGCTCTTTAAGACATACGCTTCTCAATTCTATGCTTACAGGAACACACCCTTTTATTTCAGAGGAGGAAAGAGTGGTGCAAGATATCAGACTTGGAACCAGAAATATTAGTTCCGAAGTATGTTTTGAAGACCTAGTCAGAACATGATAAAACACTGAGAAACCATCAGGATTTAATTTACTTCAGAAATATTTTGATGACTGTGGCAAACAAAAAAATCCCAGCAATGTTCATTTCTTCTTGACACAATCTACTATTTCTTCCTGACTTTCCCAAGCCATTTCACAAATGCAGTATAGATCAGTGGGCCACAATAACCACTACAGCTGCTCTGTTTCACTAGAGATTCACTGCAGCAAAACCTGTGACAGCTATTCTAACTAGCGTTTCACTTAAGACTCCTAAAAATACAATGAGACACAGAGTTGTCTTAGATTTGTTGAGATACTTAAACATCACTACATGCCACTTAGTAAGTCCCTTCTTTCTTTCACACATTTTTAGCTCCCAAGTTTTCAGAAGTAGTCTGGCTTTACTGACTTGCCCAAACTCCTGTTAATTGACCTCCTCTTACTTTGGCTTTGGGTGTGAAAAAAATAATCACATGACATGAAGAGGTCTGGAAAGCCTCTGAAACAGTTAACAATTCTGTCAGTCACTCTAAAAAAAAAAAAAAATTATATATATATATTTATATAAATAGTACCTTCCCTTTCTTTAACCTCCTAATTCTGTAGAAACCTCCAACCTGTTCCACAGTTAGGCACCAAGTAGCAGTAACCCCTAACAAAAATTGCACATCTACAGTGCAATTGTAACTTATAAAATGCCTCACTGACCTAGAAGTGTCATGACCCTTTTCTCAGGAAAAGTCATGTAGAGCTGCTGCATATCATGGTCTTGATGCACATTCGCTTCTTCCAAGGAAGAATTTCTCTGCCAAACTTTTGAAACCTTTTTTTTTTTTTTTCAGCATCAATCTGAAGGTTGACACTGTTCTAACAAGGTTGGGTTTGGTTTTTTTTTTTTGTAAATAGAAAATACAGCATCAAAAGCAGCCAAGAGCCTGGATTCAGGTTACCACCTACAGCCACATCAGCACCTGCTGTAATCTCCTTAGGTTTCACACATCTAGCACAGGTAGGCTGGCTCAGCTCCAGGATGAGACATTTCTGCGGAATTCTTCAGAAAGCATCAAACCTGCGAGCCAGCCCAGTCTGACAGCTCTGAAGAAGCACTACTCCACCTCACTGTTAGGGGCAGAGTGCTACCAAAACTGTTACCATAGACTAACAGCGTCAATAGACTGCATTGATGTATATATATATTTGGGGTTTTTTATGTACACATTAATTACAGCCACTAAGTACTTATTAGTTGAGGCAGCTACAGTTTCAGACTCCAAACTTCAAATGCAGGTGTCCAGGTGACCACCAGGTGTGTTTACATTATCATGTTAGTTCTGATGAGGTTTATATTTTTCAATTAATCCCCTGAGAATCACCATTTCTCACACTCCAGTCTACATTGCAGAGCAGTCTCAGAACCACATTCTTTTTCAGTGAAACTAAGGATGCACTTCAAGGACGCTAGTGGTGTTCAGTCCCCAGAAATGCACCAGAGCTAGTCTGCAGTAAAACCTCCAAAGCACAGATAGTGTGGGCACCGCGTTATCAGCACCATCCCTTTCTCTGAAGATCCATGCCTGTTGTGCACTGGAGACACAGCCTAAAAGTATCTTTCAGCACCTGAGAAAAGGAGGCTTTTGTTACAGAGATCCCAAGTACCCACCACCACTAATAACAAAGCCAGTAACTTAACTTTCTTCTTCATTACCAGCTCACATTTTCCTACTGTAAGAACTCCAGCTGGTTTTTGCTTACTGGAACATCGCAATCGAGAAGATGTGCATTTTAGAGTGTATCAAAGTAATCGCAAGTGCTTATTCCTTAAGCAGAGAAAGAGTTGAAACGGGAGCAGCACTCTTACAGTTCACACTGGCATCCGTCAGCCTCTAAATTTCAACTCCTAAAATCACAACACTTTCTGGAGGAGCAACGTAAAAGGTTTTCATGTCTATTCTCCTGCGGGACAGTCCACACACACAGCCAGTCACGAGCAGACCTCTCAGCTTTTAAAAATCCTGAGATCCCGACACGTTCATGTGACAGTACTATCTTTGAAATGGCCTTGCTAAAAGCACATGACCATTTACATGATAACTGGGGCACGTCTTTGGGGCTGCCCTGACAACACACCTTCTAGAAGAGCTCAGAGGATGCAGAGTGCTGCTGCAGCATCATCTTTGCTTCAGGATTAAGCACAGATATACCAAGGAGGAGGCTGTCGCTGACATCTGAGCACTGAGGTTGCTGAATGTGCCTCTGAGCAACTTCCACACTCCAGCCTCGGAGCCTGAGCCGCCTGCACTGCAGCTGACAGTCCTCCGGCTGCAGTCAGCCTCCCTCCGAGGACTAACGGCACAGCCATGGCGGAACTGGGACAGTGTATGCAGTGCCTAGAGTTGGCTATAATGAATGCCAACTAAACCCACAGTGTTTTAATTCTTCTGTACACAGATTACCGCTTCTCTATTTCTTATTTATAATACAGAAACGCCAAGAGATAAGTAGGCAGGCAGAAGTGGAAAGACCTAATGATTAACTGACTTTAACATACTGCTCTCTTAAAGTGCTATTTCCAAACCAGGATTACTCATCTGTTGTACACAGGCACATCCCAAAAACCTGCCAGTGAGATGACATCTCCTTTTCCCTTCTCTAGCAGCAGAAAAAGCTGTCTCTGACAAGGCTACTCTACTGCAGCTTAGACTTCACAAAAAGCCAAACTTCATTAAAAGGATTTCTAAAGTTAATCCATGTTTTGTGCAAAGGTGTAAATCTGACATCAACAGAAAAACTCAATCTAAGCTTTTGGGAAAGTCCTTTGGCACTGTATTGTACCAGTCTGCCATTTATGAGGCTGAGACCTGAGACAGTAAATACTGTTTAGCTACTGGGGCCGGGGAGAACGGAGAAAGTGATTTAATGCCAGCGTTTAGCTTAGTTGAAGAGATATTTCCGAGGAGAGCAAGGTTCCTGCAGTTTAGGCCCTACAGAAAAGAAGTCCATGGGAGTAGCTGCTGAAGGGTGACCAGAGGAAATCTTTTGTCTAAATTTTTGCCTCAGCTCTTTGAGAAAGAGACCTGGATGTGGCACCTGGTTGCCTCGTATTGGCTCAGATAGTCATTTTACAACTTGGTATGCTATGAGCTAAATTCGCTCATGAATTCGTCCATTTTTTTTAAACGTCCAAACATCCTGAGGCAAGAAGTTTCACAGCTTAACCAAAAGTTTAGCAATGGAATATCTACACCTGTTTTCAAGCTGTCACTTATTAAGAAGATGCTCCTTCTTGTAATTAAAGAGACAGTGAACAACAAATCCCCATTCAGCATCTCCATGACACACATGATTTTTATAGGCCACTATCATATTCCCCTTCTATCTTTTCTGTGTCAGGCTTGAGTGTCTGATATTCCACATATAGCATCCACTTCATGCCCTCGGATCCTCCTCCTTGTTGCCTCCTCTGTACATTTGTGGTTGTACTCTATCTTTCCAAGCCTGAGGGACAACAGAACTGCAGACACCACGTGCCTGCAGCAGTGAAAGCCACTTCAGTGCACACCATTCCGTATGCAACATTTGGATCGTTGTTAAGTGAATCACTTTCCATTTACCCGTGTTGAATTTCATATGCCATTTTATTGCCTGGGCATTCCGTGAGTTCCTCTCGCAATTAACCACACTTGACCCTTGTCTTTTCTACCCAACTTAACTTAGTATCATCAGCACATGCTGTCACCCCAGTATTCACGCCCCTTAACAGGTCTTTTATGACAGATGAACAGCACGGGTTCCAGCACAAATCCCCATGCGCTGCCACTGGTGACCTCTTTCTACTGTAACTTATGACCATCTATTACCTACCCTTATTTTCATCTCTACCAGCCTTGTGTGAGGGACCTTATCAAATATCTATCAGAAATCCAAGCAGACTACAGCAACCTCTACCCTGTCTACATGCTTGTTATCTCCTTCTAAAACCTCTCAATATGTTGACTACTTTCCTTAAATGTCATGTTCCTCTGTTTAGAGTTTCTACAGACTTAATTGTTACACACCAAGTTTATCAGCCATCCCTTTCTGAAATGCTTATTCTGCTAAGAATACAATGTTGTCTTCACGTTTCACATCTATCATCTGCTTTGGAGCAGTCAAAGAAAATACAGTATCACAATCTGTAATTCAACTATTTAACCCTTTAGTCCTTCTAGTTCTTAGGTGAATGGTGTCTGATCCTGGCAGTGCATAACGGTTCACGCTGTCAACTTCTCCTGCAATCTCTTCTGCTGACATGGTATTGAGATAATCATCTGACAAACTGCCAGGAGAGAAAGGTTCCAGCACAGAAGTTTCTCTAAGCTTGCTTCACTTTGCAAAACATTTTTCCAGTTTTTCTACTCTAGCCTCATCTTTTCTGAGCATTCTGTGTATACTCAGACCATTTATTAGCCTCACAGACTATCACTTATAGGAAGTCTCATTCCAGGAGTAAGCTGCTCAGAAGAGTAACTAAGAGAAAGACAGTACTGCTGGAGCAAGCATATCTAATGTCTTCAAAGGCCCTGAAGTGACATGGAAGGATTCCTAGCAAAGCCATGTTTTGCTGTTCATCTGAAGAGCAGGCCAGAAGCATATTCTCAAACTGGCGGAAACAACCTTGCTCTTTTTATGTTGTATTTACTGGCAGCTCAAAGCTTTTTTATTTCGCATGCTAGTACATTGGTTTAAACATGGTAAAACCCAATCCAGAGAATTATAATAAAATAAAAAAAGTACAATGAAAATCCTGTTTATCAGCTCCTCTGACAGACCTCAAGTGCCCTCTCTACTAATTGAATGCACAATCCCCATTTGTGAGTAATAATTTCATACTGTTTCAGGCTCCATTTGTGTGTCAAAATGTTTTTGAAGGTTGAGTTTGTTTTTCCTAAAGAGTCTGAATGCCAATTAGCACGCAGCATAAACATGGCTCAGCTTTCAAACGGCATTATGAAACGCAAGCAGCACTGAGGAAACAGGAACTGCAGCTTTTGCCAGTTCTGCAGTCTGAGTAACCTTAAACTCAGCTTCACAAGAGATCCACCAGATTAATTGGGGTGATCTATTTTCTGACACAGAGTTAAGAACAAGGCTCTATTTTGAGTTCAGAGCTGTTTCCTACTGCTGATATTTAACCCCCTGATCTCCTGGCAAAGGCGAAAGAGCAAAAAGAAATGCATCTTCATGCATCACCAGCACAGGTTTAATTCTCATGTAGGGAGAACTGGTGACAAGTCCAGTCTATAAAAGAAAGGAGTAAAATTTGCCAGCAGGCAGGTGGCATGTTTGTGCTGCTGTGTAGGATTGCTGGCAGCGCAGGCTGCCCAGGAAGTCTCCTCCTTTTAAGGCAATCAGTACTGTGACAGAAGTGATAAATATATACATGTTGCTGATTAAACATATGAGTTTTCACTTTTATTTTCTAATTTGTCCATTTAATATGTTAACTATAAACATAATTCATGGTTGGTGGTGTTTGTTTTTTTGGTGTCATTGTTGGGGTGTAGGGTGTTTGGGGTTTTTTTCCCTTTGTTTTTGCTTTTTAATTCAAAATATGAAGGATCTTGTTAGCCTTTTCCCTGGTACTTCTCCCAGCTTCCTACCCCTTTGAAATGTGAAACTTTTCAACATCTCCAGCTCTGGGAAAACTACAGACTGGCAAAGGAAAAAAAAATAAAGCAAACAGCTTTGCCCTTCATGCTGTTTAACATCTTCATAAGTGATTTGGATGATGGGATCAAGTGTACCCTGACAAAGTTTGCTGACGATACCAAACTGAGTGAGGAGGTGGACACTTCAGAAGGGAGAGCCACTCTGCAGGAAGACCTGGACAGGCTGGAAGAGTGGGCTAACAAGAACCTTATGAAGTTCAACAAGGACAAGTGTAAGGTCTTGCACCTTGAAAACATAATCCAGGAGTGCAACACAGACTGGGATCTACCCAGCTGGGCATCAGCTCTGTGGAAAGGGACCTGGGGTCCTGGTGGACAACAAGCTCAGTATGAGCGAAGAGTGTGCTGCTGTGGCAAAGAAAGCCAACAAGATGCTGGGTTACATCAACAAGGGCAACATCACCAGAAATAAAGTCATTATTCCACTCTACTCAGCACTTGTCAGGCCACACCTGGAAGGTTATGTTCAGTTTCGGTCTTTGCTCTGCAAAAAAGATGTGGACAGGCTGGAAAGGATGGGCCCAGACAATGGCCACAAAGGTGATCAAAGGACTGGGGAGCCTGTCATATGAGGAAAGGCTGAGAGAACTGGTTTGTTCAGCCTTGAGAAAAGAACCTTATCATCATGTTCCAGTATTCAAAGAGTGGCTACAAAGAAGATGGAGACTCCCTTTTTACAAGGAGTCACATGGAAAAGATGAGGAGCAACGGGTAAAAGTTACTCCTGGGGAGATTCCGACTGGATACAAGAGGAATATTTTTCACAATGAGCACAATCAGCCATTGGAATAATCTCCCCAGGGACGTGGTGGATTCTCCAACATTGGACACTTTTAAGATTCAGCTGGACCACCTTGTCTAGACTGTGCTTTTGACACAAAAGGTTGGATCGGATGATCTTTAAGGTCCCTTCCAACTTGGTATTCTGTGATTCTGTGAATTTGTAACGCCAATACACATTGAAATATTAAACTTCACAGTTATCTTCAAATGTGTTAGACATGTATTTATCTCTGAGTATCTCAGATGTAATTAAGATGAAGTTATTTACACATGAGAACTCTAAGCAGAGCTGTGTGGGAGTCAGAACTCTGACTGGACAGTCTATAATCATAACATATCTCTCTGTTCCATACTGGAATTACTCCATAAGTTCCTATATAACTATTTTCAATCATGAAAAATATTTTAAAGCAAGAAAATAGAATGCTAGAACTCTATCTTTTAAAACTGTTACAGACCACAGAAAACACTCCAGAAAGAAACCTCATGAAAGCCAACACAATCCCATGGAACATCTCTGCTTCGACAAAAAGATGTTTTCTGGAAAACATTCACTGGCACACTTCCAACCAGCTCTCACTGCAAAAACCAATGTATACTTTAACAGTGATAGTAACAGATATGGTTGTATTCTGAACAGCTCTTTTTCTCCTCAGGGTAATGTTGCCTCATGTTATACACAGTAAGAGAAATTACCGCAAGTAGTTTAGCTCATGGAGAGTGCAAGTGTATTTTCCAATTTGGATTCTAAAGGGCAATGGGAAAGACTGTGACAAAATACATAGTGGAAAAAAATAGCTGACAGACTAGAAAGATATTTTCGCCCTACAGAGCTTCTAGCTGCTTTATCTACATGGAACAATGCATTTATTAATTGTTACTTCATAAGAATTCCTATGGAACATGCTCTGGTAAGGATGCTAGGCAATTCCAAAACCAGTCGTTATTCTAAGTACTGTGTCAGAAACTCTGAAAAGAAATGGCAGGGAAATTGTTTAAAAAAATAATGGGCTGGTCACTGTATTTTTCTAACACTTTAACGGGAAGAGCTACATATTGTCTAATTATGGCCAACCACGATGTTCAGCTCTCCACTAATGAGCCTATAAACTGCAGACTGGAAGGGATCTCCAGTCAGTCAAGGAGCTACTGCTTGCTAACAGAGCTTTAGAGAGTAAGACTTCTCTACAGACAAAGCACTGTCTCTCTACAGTAAAAGAAAGGGACTCCTCAAAGCAGCCCTTCAAGAAAGCATTCCACTGTATTTAATACAGATACCTAAACCTCATTAACAACTTTTTGTTTTAGCAAAACCCTTGCTCAATTAAGCATCAAGTTCACTACGATGGAGAAATTTACGATGACAACAGTGCCTCAGGATACTTCTGAACCATCGGAACAATGAGAGCCACCTTTTCCACCATTAGGGAAAACTTCTGCTTGCAACCTTACCTTTCTACAACATCCTCTCCATTCCAGCAGGTTGAGCTGTCTCTCATCACCAGGTCTCCATCACACAGCCTTTCTGCTATAGAGGCATAAAAGGTTCGGGATCGCTTCATGTAATTGATGAACTCTCTGTAATGTAGGAAGAACACATTTAACAACAGAACAGTACATTTCTGGTTCAAGCCCCCTGTCAATTTAACCCTCCAGAAGACTAAGAGTTTAGAACCCTTATACAAATTAAGTCATCCAAGTTGATTAATTTTTATTTCTAGTGTATTTCTACTCCTACGTATCATCCAGTCTTAGTCCACTGTTAATACACATAATTACATACAAAGGGTGGTTTTAACAAATTAGTTTAACGCATCTCAAAATTTGAAAAAAAGTCTATACCTATTATCTCCATATAAAGAGACTTTAAAAAATCATGAGAAAATACTATCATTAAAGGAGGGAGCTTTTTTTCTGTTACTGGAAGTGAGTATTTCTTCACTTCCTGCACATGTGTGAGATGAATTAAAAACACTGTCAACAACCTCCTGGGTGGGAAAGGCTTCCTAAAGCTACCATCCCGTTACAAAACCTGCAATATGCTCTAAGTACCCCACACAAGCAACAACAGTACAGAAAGTCATCTCTCTGAGATGTGGTGGGGCCAATTCCTCCCCATCATCACTAAACCATGTCACATTCTTATTGGAAAGAAATTTCTCTTTCCTAAATGTCTGGCACCTCACCTGTTAGGAGGCTGTGCCTGCTGCTTTGGTGAATAACCAAAACTCCTGGCCAGTACAAACAGCTCATTTCTGATCACGTGTGTATGGAAAAATGCCTTGTGGTCAAACTGCTGCCTCTTTTATAATCTGATTATAGCTATAACATATATCTGGCTGAGATATCCATAAAAATACACTGTAACAACACAAGCGTTAATTCAGCACACAATTGAGAGTATTTCAGAATGAGAAATTACCCTACACCTCCACAGCTTTACAAGCTCCTGTTTGGCATAAGATGTTAAAGTTACTGAGAACAAGACGCAGGACAAAAATTCGCTAGAGCTATCATGGAGCTATTTGTTTCACAAGTGCCTCCATAGCCCCATTGGGAAGGTCAAAGGAGTCATTCTGGTTTATTAACGTTTCTGCCGGGCAGGCTGTAAGGGGACACTGCACTGAAAAGGTGCCTGGGGATACAGCTGGATGGCACTTGGCACAAAAGCAGTCAGGATTTATGATTCATTTGGGAGCAACAGGTGTTTTAAACAATATCAAAGTCCACTGCTAGGTATCTAGCCCTGCAAGGTTTAGGCAGTGGTCATCTCTCCCTATAGCTGCCTTTATGCTTTTTCTAAAGCATTTAACCATCCCATTTCATAGAATGGTTTGGGTTGGAAGGGACCTTAAAGATCACCTAGTTCCAAATCCCCTGCCATGGGCAGGGACACCTTCCCCTAGATCAGGTTGCCCAAAGCCTCATTCAACCTGGCCTTGAATGCTTCCAAGGATGGGGCATCCACAGCTTCCCTGGGCATTTATCCTGTGTGATGAAGTCCTGAACTAGATAAATTAGTCATCACATGGTCCTAAGGAACTAACCTCCCCCAACAATGCAGGAAAGCTGCCATTTTAAGCCAAGAAAAAAGCACGAATTTTAGGGCTTATGACAAAGGAATCAGTATTTCTACCTCTTGACCACTAACTATTATGACCTCTAAGTATTTATACAGTAAAGCGAGGCCCAGACAGGCCACCTACCTGACAGAACAGCCTGAAAGTATCAGTTATGAAAGGCAACACAGATGCTAAATTTTTCACAGGTTCTAAACCGGAGTTTTCTTTGAAGGAGGGAGAGAGTACCATTTTAAGAGACTAAAGCTTCTCTTAATCAGCTCACCCCAAGACGCTTAAACTCCTACCTATTTTCAGCAGAGCGGGGCTCTGATATTTCAAAGTAGCAGCATAATAAAGGTAGAATTCTATGTCCAACTCAATCTTAAAAAGTGAAAATATTTACTTTTCATCAGTATAAAACTAAACGCACCAGGTAGAAAATGTACAGTTTTCAAAATAAAAATAAAAGCAGTAATCGAAAGTATGTCAATTCCTAGATTACAGTTGAAACAGCAATTTATAATAGAGATGAGCTAAGTGTAGAGACAACGAAGTATGTCACCTTGTTTTCATTCTTACCGAGAGATTTTTTTCAAACTTCTTGATTTGTCATTCTTTGAAGCTTTCAGAGGCAGAGAACTGGAATAGGCCCGGGAGAATAAGCATCAATCAGGAGAGGTTGGGGAGTAAGGGAGAAGCAGGAATTCAGGCAAATGAGGAAAAGAAATGAGAAACAAAAGAAAAGTAAAAATTATTTGAAAGAAAGGTCATCAAGCACATGCATAGGATAATATAAGAAAACAAATAAGGAGGAAAATTGTCATGAGATTTTTCCGAAGTATAGATGCAATTAAAAATGTCAATGCAACACTGAAAAAAAAAAAAAACCAACCAAGATTGTTTCTCCCAATCATTTTCAAATAAGAGTACAATTACAAATGCAGCACACATAGCAAAAAGCTGAAAATAAAGTCAGTGGTACTTAAATTAACTGTAAATGATACCAAATGGACGAACTGTAAATATATCGGGCTATACAAGAAAACAATGGCAAACAGTTTCGAATGAGCACCATGGGAAGGGGGATACAAACAAGTAGCATTCATGTTCTGGTACAATGTGCCATTTGCTGTCTGTTAATAAATGATGCAAATACAGACATCATTTGCTGTTCGGTTCTGGCCAGACTGCACCACTGAAAAAAACAACCCACAACTTTGCAAAACAGGAGACACAGGATCTAAGGTTTTATTGAAGGAAAAACTGTAGAAGTAACCAGTAGATATTTAGTGCAAATGCATTTTGTGGCATTGATATCTCAAGGTCCCTCAATTAACATTAAATATTGTATTTAACTAACATCATGATGCAATTTTCCACTTACATAATTTAGTACCACATTCTGCTCTTTCTTTTACCTATACTTTCACATAATGCCTGCCTGCAAACAGGTTCAACGACACTTGTCAATCCAGTTAACTCTTACTGGAGAGAGTAATCAACACCTTCAGCAGCACTGAGGACACTGAGACCATGGTGGCTTTGCCATCATACTTCCTGGGAGCTAACAGCAAGGGTGACCACAGGAGAGGATGGCCCTGCACTGATCATCAGGTGAGTGTCATCTGTCATCACTGAAGCAGGGATTCCAACCCAGTCAGTTAAAAAAGGAAATGAGAATTTGTAACAGGGAAAATCTAGACCCGCTGAAACTTCTGCCTTGGCCAGTCAGAGATGATCGATTTGTTTCCACAGTAAGTTAATTTACATCTGGCATTAATAACCTGTTTTGTACTAGCAGTTTAATACTCAAATTTTAATAATATCTTGTGATGCCTGACTCAATAGATAGCTAATTTTAAATGAAAGAGATGCCATTGACTTCAAACATTCCCAAAACATCTGAAAATTGTTTAAGATGTATCAAAGATCCATAAGTCTGCAGTATAAAAAAGAAATCCCAAAAAATATCATTTCAAAGCCTGCCTCCTTCAATTCGGGACTAGTATCACATTATAGTTCTTTGTTAAACATAACATTTTTATATACAGATCTGTAACCAGTCTATGTTTAGTGGTTTGAAATATTACATGCAGTAGACATGCTAAACAGCAGGTATTCAACTTTTCTAGGAGTTGGGACCCTGACCAGAATAGCTCTTTGTGCTGAATTCAGCAATAATATTCCAATTCACTGATTGAGATTCTGTACATGCCATGTACAGTCCCTGTACCATCATATGGTTTCAATTTTCTTGTCATCTCTACTACATGTTATAGAAACCTCCACATTAAAAAATGACTACAGCAGCAATCCTGCCCGTTTCAGTTAATCCCTGAATACGACTGTGTAATGCCAACAAAAAAAAAAAGATTCCTACTCAAATCTACACTTTTCAGCTTAATCAGAGGAAAAAGTTTCCTACAAGATCATAGAACATTTATTCAAGTTTCAGCTTCTCACACTATTGTCCCTAACACTTGGTGTTGCATGACAAAAACATGCAGGAATACAATGCAAGGGAAAATAAAGATAGATAGGAAATCTCCCAAGAACCCATGAGAGTAAGAGGAGCAGAAAAGGATTCAAACTACCACCAAAGAAGATCCAGTTGCTATGTGAATTCAGGGACCATGCAGGACCATGATGAGCAGAACAGCGGAGGGTGAAGGCTGCCTCCAGCCAGACTCAAAAAACAAACATCCAGAAGAAAGATCAGTCAGGCAAAGAGATGCCATCTTAACAGTCCCATTTATTCAACCGAATGAACAGCCTTGGCTCTACTGAACAGCTGAAACCAAATGTTCTCAAATTCTTCAGAAAAGGAGCTTGGTTTTGTAAGTGGCCTTGCAAAGATGTAATACCTTCGGAGCAAACACACCTACATAGGCATAAGCTGCTTGGCATGAGGTTTTTAGGGGCATCTCTAATCGGGTACTACAGCAGAGATGAGGCTACTTTATCGTGGTTTCTCCCACAGTTGTGCTAGCCACACCAGTGCTTCTCTGAGCTCGGGAATCTTCTGACACATTGAAGGAATGAGCCATCCCTTTTCTGTTTACCTGGGGGGTGCTGGCTCATTCTTTCTCTTTTCCTTTCCTTATTCTAAAAGGCAGGAGCCATGTTCCCAACCCCCCTTGAATTAAGGATCATTGGGAGGTATGCCTACTACACAGAGCAACAGATTCATTCGGGTCGATTCCCTGTGTGACCCTGTACTTCAGCTGACAGACAGCTGATGTTATTGCTCTTCATTTTTCAAATCGCCCAAAGGAATGGCACCAACAAAGACTCACGTAATCACTCTCATAATCTACATCCCCTGGAGCAGTTATCTGTCACTCTAAGCGCATTTGACACAATCCGCCATGGGAATGCTTTCACCCATCCATTATAACATTTTATTATTACCTAAAATTGCTTTTTATTGATATCATATGTGATTAAATGATAGAGGATTAACACCACAGTGATGTAGCCAATCACTGCGTATTTCACTCTATTTACTGTTCCACAATTGTTTCAAAGAAGCAAAGTAGAAACTTCATGCCATGTGTTTTATAGTAAGTTGTGGAAAATTTAAAAATATTCTCCACTTCTCACTAATTATGGCATGGCTCCATCATTCATTTTTGGTGCATAGGCTCTCCACAATACCTATCAACACTGTATTTCAGTAATATTTTATGCTAATTATGTAAGGATGGCCTTGGTTTAGATTTTTTTGATAAATACATTTTCAGTTCACACACCAATTTGGGGAAACTGTCTAATTTACTGTACATCAGTTTCAGTGTATTTTCTTCTCCATCTACAGGTCTTACATTTTAAAAGGGTAATATCCAAACACTTCTAGATGGTTGGGAAGAGGAGAAAGAATTCTCGCTATTCAGGACACCAATTTGCATTTGTTTCAGAAGTTACCTGTTAATGGGTTAATAATTTTTCCTTTTCGGTTGCCAGCATATAAGTCCCAGTGAAGTCAATGAGTTATACAGAAGATGGCCTGGAGGTCTGTGTTTCTAAAAGTGCATTTTGTTAATTGTACTACACTGCTCTTTGGATTATTACTGCTGAATTTATTAATTTAATTTCCTTAATGCTCTCTTCTGTGATTTACATGGTAAAAATTGATTAGCTCCAAGCACTAGCACAAACTTTTGTGTTTTGGTTTTAAATTACAAAGGGATAAAAATATTGCTATCACTCAAAAAAACCTAGCTTGCTATTACTTTTATCTTTTAAAGTAGCTTGTTTCATTCATGCAAGCTTAGATGAGAATTAAAATAGAAATGGATAAAAATCTCATCTTCACAACTCAAACTCCAGAATATAGGAATTTTAGTATTATTGTCTGTCATCCATCTATCCAACACAGATACACATGGACTCCCTGGGCAGATCAGATACTGTTCTCAGATTGAGGCATAAATCCAGCACCATTCCACTCACTTCACTGAAGCTGTTCCAGATACTGGTGTTAGAGAACAACATGTTAGCCAGAAATATGTCATTGTGATTTTATGGTCAGTTAGCTTCGACATCTACTCATGTACCATGAGTGGGATTGCAAAGATGTCCTTCCCTCCCCACTTAAAATTTGCAGAAAACCAATACAGGAGCTACAGAAGGGAGAGTGAAAGAAAGACTAGGAGATCTGGGAGCAGGGATATCTCATGCCAGGGCCCCAAGGCAGTAATTCAGCTGTCTAGTGTCTCAACTGGCACAAAACTGAAAAATAAAAGCCAAGATGGACACAAGCGCCAACAAATGCTTCTGCTCTTGTTCAGTTATGTAACAAATCAAGGAGATTATAAGGGATCCTATCACTTCTCCCTAGCCCTGAGAAATAAGGGACTGACTTTGTGTCAGGGCACCCTTTCCTTTTCATCCATTCCTCCTTCCCATCTCTGCCCCTGGATAAGCTCAAGTCCTTAAAGACATGGGCAGTGTATTTTAAGGTAATTTAGACACAACTGTGGAAATTACTCAGACTTTTTTGAGGAAAAGCTTTCATCACTTTTACTGAAAGTTTCTGGAAATAATGAACATCTTGGTGCTAAGTAGTGACATCAAATCTGGCCTGTAAAAAGCTTTTCTTGGAGAGACCTGCAATGTAATACCACAAAGACATCTATGTAACTGTTCATGATGGCAACGGCTGGATAGCAAACAGACAAGGTCACAGAACCGTGGCTCTGGCTTAAACACCATGGTGCAAGGAACCATTAACACAAATTGTGAGGCAGAGAGTTCATTTCAAAGCAACTGTTGCTTAGAGTTACCTTCTTTTGTTGTTCAGACTAGCATGAGCCATCACGAATGTCTGGGTTTCAGTCACTTCCTTCACTGGCACTATGTTATCTGATGACAGGTTCTCTTCTTGTTGTTTGGGCTGTCCACACACTTTATCAACCTGTATGAAAGAAAGGGAAAGGAAAAATGGGGTTTGAATGGAGAAACTGATTTACAATTGCCCAAAGGTCTGCTTGCGGTGAGTGTTTCCTGCAAGAGAAGGTGTCTGGGCTAGAGAAAGGATTCTTCTTTCCAGGACCTGAAAACTAGTCCGTTGAATAAAGAATAACCAAATTACAAGCCAGTGCAAAGAGCACTGCTACCAGAAGGCCAACAGGCATGGATTTGTCACTGGACACCTGGATTATAGCACACCTGGAAACGGGCTAAATAGCGACTGATGGAAGTGTTGCCAAACCAAATTTTCATTAAGAAACATACCTGGACTTTGAAGGTAGACAGATTTTGGTGAAATATCTGCCCTGTATACAGAGAACAGAGTCTATTTGATGTTTGAAGTGGCTTGTAATCGGAAGACAATTGAGTCTTCCAGCCTTTAACTACCTAATGTTTCCTTAAAACAAGGAATCAGTGAAACAAGTCAGCATCAACAAATCACTGTCAATAAAGTCTTTTTTTGGACAAAACAGAATGAAAAGAGAATTTCCAGACCTGGGAATCATCAGTGCCTAGGATCCTGGGTTCAGAACATTAACATCGCTCAGCCATTTGCCCTTGTTGCCTTTCCTGAAGCCTCTCATAGGGGATTCAATACAACGCCAGGAAAAAAGCAACCTTGTGTCTATGCTTTGTGCACTGTGGATCTGACACTGCTCCTGCATCCTGCCACATTTGTTTGCTCTAACAGCTTTAAGTGACAATAGTAAGACAAACCCCTTTACTTATTTGCAGATTGGAAAGGGATCTGTAATGTTTTCACCTACACTTAAATCCTCAAGCAAACATGAAAAGAAGAGAAAGAAAATCTTACTGCAGGCATGGTACTACCAGACATCTTTATCACACAGAATCTATCACTCTGTACCGCACTGAATTTGGTATTCCTTCTTCAGTTTTCCATTATAATCAGGGTGAGATGGATTCTTGCTGGTCCATGTATTTTACTGCATCTTTAAAACCCTTACTGAGTCACAACTGCCTATCTGCTAAATATTTCAGACCACGGATGACTTCAAATATTCTCTCTGCCCCTTTGCAGAGAAATGTGCACTGTGCTGTATATGTCAGCACAATTTTCTCACCTTAGCCCGTTTCCTCCACGAAAACTACTGCTATGTAAAGCTAAGACATCTTCCTCTGAAAAACCAGGCCAATCAAACAGGAAAAGTTGGAAGATGTATAGGCATAACACTTAACATCAACTTGAGTTGTATGAGTTACTACCTGGTCCAGTATAATATTTTGTGAGGAACCTAAAACTGTAGCAATTGAATGCAAACATCCTGAATTAATCCTGAGATACCTCCAGCAGCCAGAGCGGGAGCCAGCTGCCTCACTCAACACCATGCACTGTGTATATTGTTCTAGCCTCACCAGGGACTAGCAGAGCATTGCTTTAAAACACAACTTTGTAAAATAAAATATTCTATTTCAGTTCCTTCTAAACTTCTGAAAAAGGAAAAAAAAAAATCACACACGAACACTCTGTGCAACTGAAAATATAAACTAAAAATGCCTTTTGAACCCTTTGGAGCTGGACAAAGCATGTAACACAGCTGGACCTCATTCCTGCACAGGATGCTCTCTACTGTGCTCCAGGTCTCCTACAGCATGCAGACCCAAATTCCCAGCATAGATTTCTGCAAAATCCATCTTAGATTACCATCATGTCACTAAAGTTCATGTCTTCAAATTACATACACCTCAAATCTAGTCACTATGGGTTTAAGACAGTTTTAACCAACTAAAACCAGAGCAGTGTGGAAAAGGCAATGTGGTTCTCATACACTAAGCAATGAAGTTTTTTGGTTTTCCTGTGAGAAGTTTCAAAGAGATTTAGAGTCACCATTTTTCTTGTGAATCAATAGTTCCAAGCATCCAAATGAAAATACTCACTTTGTTTGGAATTGTCTGTTTGATACCATGGAAATAGAATGACTCTTTACATTGCAAAAGTTTCAGTGTTTTCTACGCCAAACCCTAACTTTGGGGTTTTCTTTTTAACCAGTAATAACAGTTTCCTGCATATCAAACAAAATCACAGTATTTTAAGGAAAAAAATATGTCTCAGTAGGAACTTTTAAACAGTTCTACTCCATTAAAGAGGAAGTAACTCGTTCAGTGAAAGGGGAAATCACATGCACACTTTTTTGTCGTGCAGGCCTTTTAGCGCCTTTCTTCTCATTAATATGCTCAGAAACACAAGAAATTCTCCCTAATTTAAACTACTGCACAGACATTTTAATCTGAAGTGAGATTAACAAAATGGAAGATACAATAATGATACATTACTTGTAATAACAGTGGCTCTTAAAATGTCTCAGCTGAGGTCCGGATTGTGTTTTATTGGGGGGGAAAAAAAAAATAAATCATGCGAGGCAGTCCCTGTCAAACAGCATTTGAAACTTAAAGGAACAAAAAACGATGCGAAAGTGGCATACTTGTTTCAGATTTTGGATGAGTTAAACAGAAACCTGATATTTATTTATTTTTTAATTATTTTTTCTTGTGAACTAACTTTGACAACTTATTGAAATGTGTATTTTTCTGCAAAATAAAGTTAGAGAAAAGGCAAAATTTTACTAGTTAATTTTGACAGTCACAAAGCTGATGGCAAGAATGAGAACGCTCATGTACAGAAAATCATCTTAAACTTTCAGCTAGGACATCTATGAAACATGAGTTAATGCTGTGAAAGTATTAGGCATGACATTTAAAAAAAAAAGTATTTTCTGGAACTGCAACATCTGGAATCTACTGCTACAAATCACCTGTCTGTTAACAACAGTAAGGACATGGAGGGTTTCCCTCCCATCCTAAGGGCACCAGACAACTGCACTGTCAGTTTAACTCTGAGCTCATGAATTGAGCCTCACCACCCAAACGAAAAATACCACTACTAAAACTGGTGACTGGGATTTTAACGATTCTTTTTTTTGTATGTGTGACTTACTGCTCCCAAGTTATCTCTTACACTGAAAGTGTAGACTAAGTGATTATTTTTAATTTCTTTACTAAACAGAAACTAATACTCCTCTTCTGACACTGGACATTAGAATTTCATAGATTTCATAGATTTTCTAGGTTGGAAAAGACCTTAGAGATCATCCAGTCCATTTGACACATTAAATATTGTGAAAGGCAAGAGAACTGCAAAACACTATCTGCAAAGAACTGGAGATACCTGTGATAAAATTTAACAGAAATTAGCGGAAAGAGAAAATCCATTGCACTTTTCCTAAACTCAATTTTTAGTACTCAGAATAATCAGGAATCAACATAAAGAATGACTGAGCTCATTTATTTTTAATCTTAAAAATAAGCCTACCAATCTTGAACTACAAACTGATAGTAAAATCATCCTTCATTAACTACAACACCACTAAGGTCATTCCTCTTGTCTCTTTGATGATATTTAATCAAGTCTACTTTCTAACAGTGAACATCTATAGCTGAAAAGTAGTATTCCTCATACCTTCTTATCTTCTGAATTATCAATGATGTTTCACAATTCTACACACTCTTCTTTGGATTAAAGCATTTTTACTTATACACCAATGATTGTTCTTGAATATCTGTCTTTCTAACAGCCACAGCTACATTTCTTTTCCTGTGAACTTTCCTTTGTGATTAAATACAGAGTCATACATATATGGATTATTTGACCTCTTATTATTTGCTCTTTAAAAGATTGACTATTTACAATTATTGCAAAGGCTTAACAAAATAAATTGAAAAAAAATATCTCATCCGAAATCTTTTGAACTCTTACAGCTTGAGCAACCTTAAACATTGAGGTCATATTTAATATACCTAATATAATCAAACAAGGGAAAAATGTCATGCCCTTCTGGATACCAAGAGAATCTTATCTCTCTAAAGCAGGAGACCTTTTCAATAGTTCAGAACAGTAATTTTCTTTGACTTTGTAATGGGAAGCTTAGTATTTTAAAATACAAGATTTTACTAGCGATCGAGCTTTGAGTTATTATTAAAACGCTGACACATTTTCCAGCAGATTTCCACCCTCACCCCACCAATCCGCAACCCAATTCAGCTCTGTGAAAACCTCAGCGCCTGGGTGAACACCCCTGACAAATCACACCCCTTGGTCCAGATTCCTGATGACTGTGCAGGCACCAGCACAACCGCACCCTGCGCCACATGTGCCACATACACATTTCAAATCAAAATTGGAGTTTGCTGGTTACAGCTGCCAAGTTTGAAGTGAGTGAAGCAAGAAACATTGAGTTACAGGGAAATCAAGTTTGAATTTTCAGACTTGCATGCTCACCATGAGATCTCGTTTCCTTCGGGTCAGACATACCCTTATCACTTGATTACTGATGGCACAAAACACCCACAGATATCTTGTTCAACATTTTCTGTTGACTAAGTCATCAACCCAAGTTCATTATGTAAATACAGAATCCTTTCCTTTGGAGTGGCTGTCACCTATTACTACAGTATTGTTGAAAAACGCTCATTCCCAATGCTCAAAAGGTGAGTGGGAGCACATTGGATAAAACAAGCCAAGGCTTACTGCTCATTGCCACTGTCTACAGCTTATTGAACAAAATCTCACAGTCAAGAGGCAATAGCCGAGAGAATAAGATAGATCATTAAAAGCAGAGTGCAAATAACCTTTGATTTTGCCTCCCTCTAAATATTCTCTCTCTTACGGAACATTACCAATTACAAATGCAGCATTTTGCTGGTAGCAAAGTTCAGCAATACTGAAGCTAAGGGATTATTAGCTCATTTTCCTGCAGCAATACGTTGTATTTCACTTAGGAGGGGAGCATTCTCCTCTCTTGAATCTAGAATCTATTGGACAGTTTAATGTAAATTGATTTCCTACAAGTCTTCTGAAAACAGGCAGTTAGAGAAGTTGACCATTACTAGATACTAGAGATTCCTCCAAGGAGAGCAGCATTATGAATTCCTTAGGAGCAGAAAAGCCTTCTGTTAGAGCTGACACTTACTTAAGACATCAAAGAATCCAGCCATGGAATTTAAATCCATAAGAAACGTGGCTCTGTGTGTTCTCTGCTGCCTCTGGACATATCCAGCTTTATCAAGTGATTTGAATTACAGTAAGATTTCCAGGTTCAGTTTTGGAATCAAGATACAAATGTGCCAGAAATAAACAAGTCCTGTAAAATGAAGAGCTCACATTCTGAGGAAACAACAATAAACTATAGGCGTATCCTGAAAAATGATGGACAAGTACAAAGATATTGAGATACAGATCATTCTGATATTGTTATGAAAAAAAAAAAATCTAGGCTCCTGTTACTCTTAGGTATATCTCACAATTTTCCTCAAATAACAAAAACAATTGAACGGGAAATGTTTTGTCTTAGCAAGAATGCAGAAGTAATGGAACACTGTTTAACACAGCTGACGGATTAGTTGGTGCTGAAATCTATTTTCAGTTCCCCAACTTAACCCCAGCTATTTCAATGATCTTACGTGCTTTGCTGTGCTACTGTTCTACACCCAGAGCCAGGGAAACTCTATCCCCCCGTCCCCCTGTACCAATGTGCAGGGATGAGGCACTTCAACAAGCAGACACTGAGAATATCTTCGTGCTTCTCCCTAACTGTAGGAGAAAGGCTGTCACAGGTGCTAATGCTGAAAGCGCCTCCTGTCTCAGAAAGGTTTGGAATCAGTAACTATAAAAAATTTGGATGTCAGCGTGCAGAGTTGTTTGACAACAAGTTATAGTTTAAGACTCTCATGCTTTTTCTCTGGGGACTATATCCCCCATACAAAAAGGCAGGGAAAAAAATTCGTCAAGAGTTATTTAAGAGTCTCAAAATGCTGAAATTTGAAATCAGTAAATCCAAAAAGCTCTACTAAAGTCCCTGGCTAAAAATGTTGGCTAAAAAACTTCAGGCAGTCATTTCAAAGTCAAGGAGGGATTAAAGAAAACCCAAGGCCAGTTATACTCCAGCCATATAACACAGTTGCTAGAGCAACATTTGCCCAGTACCGGAACGAAGCTGCCTCACTAGTACAGAACAGGCAGATGCAAATCACAAAGCTGAAGTCATCTCTAGGTCTTTTGATTGGAGAACATGTATCCTCACAAAAGTTCACAAATTGTTACGTGATCCTTAAGGAAACACTTGGTTAACACCCCTCTAACAAGCAGCAGTCAAAAAGATCTCAGAGGACCTCCCCTAATGGCACAGTAGGTTCAGCCCGCCAGGAAGGTGGACTAGCAGCATGTATGCAGTCCCAAGCACCCCATTCCAAACTCGGATATACATTGCCATTTCACAGGTACACCTACAAAGAGGGGTGTACAGTGAGAAGCAGAATTAGTCAGTCATAGGGATTTTCAATATTGCATAGGATGTCAACTCAAACAAGA
The DNA here is from genome assembly GCF_009769465.1 of Tauraco erythrolophus. NCBI lineage: Eukaryota > Metazoa > Chordata > Aves > Musophagiformes > Musophagidae > Tauraco > Tauraco erythrolophus. The sequence continues at coordinate 6,156,973 of NC_141475.1, forward strand.
GTCAAGTCAAAAAGGAGCAGGTTTAAAGCATACAGAATTTATAGGAGAATAATTTATATGGCTGCAATCAACTTCCTCTTACATATTTCTAAGGGTCAAACCTGAGGTATTACAAGGCCAAGCAGTACTCCTGGATGCCCTTATAAGAAGTGTTACTTAAAGACTCTGTTCATCTGTTCAACAATTCATCTTTCTTCCTTTTTAACTAAGAAGGTCAGGTTTCTAGGTTAGTAGATATATTAAGAAAGACGAGCATTCAGCAAAAGTGGAGTTAACAGTTGTATTCTGCAAACAGCCCTGAAATTGGTTCTCGAAAAAAAGTGCTGCGTTAGGAGGTTTTGTGCTGGTGTGAATCGACATTGTTGTCTTTTGTAGGTTCTGTCTGTGGCAGAAGAGACATCCTTTCAGGCATCAACACTGGGCACACACAATTGTCAAATTCTGCAGCAGCTGCTCAAATGAATCAAACTCCACAGGGTCTTTGCACAAATTAAAAATGCAGATGATGAGTAATAAGAATTTGGGACCTTATCCTACTATGTCCTTAAGAAAGAGTGGTTAGATAATCTGTACTCAGACAAGCAACCAGGCATGCCATGAAGCCTGCATCTGAATGCACACACACAGGTCTTGTCCACAGGGACAGTAGTTGAGGATTTCTGGAAAAACGTAAAATAAGAAAATATCTTACAGGGTAACAGATATTTCAAGAATTCTATACAGCTTATATGTAACAAATTTTCACTGTAAATTACAATTATTTTACACTGGCTTTTAAAATTGCATACGCTGGTCAGAATATCAAACTATCCACAGTTTATCTCCACATGTAAAACCTTTCAAGCACACATAAGTCAATATCTTTGCCTATTTTGTTAGGATTTTTTTAAACATTTTTATTCAAATTGTATATTTACCCAGTTGAAAAGAGAAGTTGGAATCATTTATAAAGCCAAAAAACCCACAAACCTCAAGCACCTGAGAGGTAATGATAGCTCCCCTCCTTCCCCCACAATACCTCCGAGATTCCGTACTAATCTTTCCTGACAGTCAGCCTTTGCTAGCTGTGACATTCGTCCTTAGATATTGACAACCTAGAAAGGTTAAGCTCAATTTTATAATTAATTACAATAATGTACCATGGAAGGAAAATTCCATTGGGAATCAATCCAAGTGAGTCACTTTAAAAGCTCTCAGAAAAATTAGGTAACTTCAAAGATAACATAAGAAGAAAATCAATGAAAAGATTTTATTCAAATTTCCCTTTTATTACTTTCCAAATTAATTACAGTATATTAAAATGGTATTGCATGTTATGTGTTTATTATTTATTCCCATTAAGTGAAAAAAATTATCAAAATATTACTGGAATTTCTTTTATCACTGCAAGCTTAGAATGCAACTAAGAAAAATCTTTCATAGTTCTTCAAAGGTTCAATAGCCAAGTACAAAAAGTAGCAAAGAAAGATCATACCTCTTACCAACACACACACAGAGATACATAAAGGAAAACATTCTCATATCCTCTTAGGGCTTTCCTGCTACGCAACTGTTGTACAGACTGAACACCAAACTGGTGCAGCTATCACTGCAGATCGCAGGTTGCACTGGGAACCAGCCTGTTCTAAAGACTTCTATGCGGACAGAAGGCCATACCACCACCAGCTGGCCCCAGTGCTGCTGCTGCTGCTGCCCGCCCTCCCGCAGCAGGGAGGGCTGGCACCACCCCACCTCTGATGGCAGGACCCCATGGTGGTATTCCTTAGCCCTTTGCAGTCAAAGGAGCCAAGCATCAGTATCAGGGTCGAGCCGAGCAAATAAGGCTCATTTTGAGATGACTCAGAGAAAGCTCCATCACTGACTGCAATGAGGGCTGGCAACCTCTAGCAGCAGGGGATTGACAAGTAGAAGAGATCATACCCATGATTCAGGTAGGTCAGCAGCTGGCACAGGCAAAAACATCTTTCCTTAGACTCGGGTACCTTCTTAGATATCTTTAATCAAAAAACGATTTGTTTTAATTTGTTTAATTTGTTTTAAGTTAGATTAGAAGACAGTCACATAAGGAGCTATAAAAAAAGCCATTTTTTTCCTCACATTAACTTTAGCAACATTGATCTGTACCTCACTTCTTGATGATGCCCAAGAACTCTCTGAGAAAACATCGGGACCCTTTTCACTAAACGCAGCTAGTTTGATCACCACCCCAACATAGTCAGTCCCATTGGTATTACCAAGTTGCAGCTGCCCAGCAGCAGAATTCACAAGATGGCCCAGTGACAAAATGAATCAACGTGAAGGTGAGGCTGCTGAAAGAGGGAGTGTTTCTCCCTGAACAGCATCTCCTTTTGGTATCGTCAAAGACAACTGGGTAGAATAGACCATTAGTCTGACCCAGCTGCAGCCTTATGGTCCTCTATACATAGTAATTGCAATCATAATTACAACAGAATTGCAGGAATGGTTTTGAATAACTGGCTGAGACGACTGCAAACACTTGTTCTTCATAGATGAATCAATAAAAACTTGCACTGAATTACTAGGAACCTGAGCCAGATCTGATCTATGGATGACTTGGTTACATAATTCTCTGAGCATGCAATTCAGCTTCCATTTTGAGTTTAACACACTTTCTCATGTGGGCATCAGCACTCAGGTATTTAGGCACAAGCCTAGACATCCAGAACAATCATCCTAGCACACCTTTTGGTATATTCATTCTAAACACAGCTTTTGATGGAAGTGTTTTGTCTCCAGTCTTTATACAATGCAAACAGAATTGTTTCTTAGTTTTTATGTGGCTGGCGTTATGCAGTATATTCAAAAAAGGGCAATGAACAGTAACGCAGAACAAGATTCATTTTTGCCTACTCCAAGACTTACACTGATTCGGTGTCTGAAATATTACATTAATTAGATATCTAGTTTTGCAAACAAACTATATAACTATTTGTCCTACAGGCTCACAGATAATTTGAAATGCTTCTGAAAACCATTGTGGATTCTGTGTGGGTCTCTCTTCCACTGCAGGGTGCTTGAAAGCTGGGTTACATGAGCTGGGAAGAAGCTCTAGAGTGGTGAAGGGACAAGCAGAACATCAACACAGAAGAGGAGGGATCTCAGGCTCTCAGGCTTGACAGCTCCCAGCCAAAATCTCCCATTTCTCTGCAGGTAGATAGATCCTAAGAACCAAGTTTCAGGAAAATAAACAGAGGAAACATTCCCTAAGTAAAAGAGTTTACTTCAAATCTCATTGAGAAAAGCTTCTTCCATGACTTCAAACTGACATCTGAGTAACTTCAGCAGGATATTTACAGGGAAGAGGGCATCCCTATTAGGGCTGGCTAATGCTGCAAATGTGATCTAGGTTTTAAGATACATGAAGAGTCACGCACATCCCATATATTTAAGAGCACTGATAAAACTCTCCTGAAAGCATTTGCCAAAAATGGTAATCAAGACCAGGAAAACACCACTTTTCAGCAAAATTTTTAAATCCTAAGATCTTGGATGAGGCTTTGAGCAACCATGACAGGGGGGCTGGAACTAGATGATCTTTAAGGTCCCTTCTAACCCAAACTATTCTATGATCCTGTGATTCTTCTTTTTTCCTGGTCATCATCCCTGCAAGCATTTAATTGGATAGCAAAATGCCTGAACTTGCTCTTCCAAAAGTCACGACGAAAGTGACTTAACAAAAATATGTAGGAAGTCAGAAGGCCATTATACTTTCACATTGTCACATAAGCTGAAATAATACTGTAAGTTTATGCAATCACTAAATAAACAAGTCAATAACAATGCCAAGACCTCCAAAGAAGGTCAGAATGACCTTCTGATTTCTGTACAAGAGGAATATGATAATTAGAAAAGATTAGCAAACACATTCAATTCTTTTCTCATGAGATACATCACTTCAATTATGGTTTTCTGACAGTTGCTGTCAATATCAACATGTTTTCTCATGCCTTTTTTTCTGAAGACAAATAAGTAATTTTAGACGACACTGAAGACTTGAGTAATTATTCAAGACCTATAGCAATAGTATGTAGAACAATTATTGGGGGCACCAGTCGCCCTTGTTTTAAATATTTAGAAGACACTTTTCACATTGAGACAAGTACATTACATTTAGAAGCAGATTTAAAGACTACTCTCTTGTCTCTTGAAGAAATCACTTCTAATGCAGCAGTGATGTGTTGCTTATAGCAGGTACCAAAACAGCTGATTTTTCCCCTTCACCTTAGAACCTCAGGCAGATGTTATTAGGAGTTTTACCATCAGAGAGGACTATAGCTTCTCCTGAGGGCCTAATTCGTCCCATCTATTGGGACAAGCTTCACTGGCATCAACAGCCTTTTGGTTTCTGAAAATGTGGCAGGCACACTCCAACCTTGCATACTTGGTGAAAAGAAGGATGCTTAGAGGATTTACTACAGTGATTGATTAGTGTGGATCTATTTAGGACTATTAAAACACTAACGTTATTTTACTAGTTGAGCATTTCTGCAATTGAACCTGGATGAAAACGCTAAATCTGCAAGTTTAAGTCCAAACTGCGTATCAGACCTTTAATATTGTACCTTGGAATTTCATCAAGACAGAGATCTTTCTAGCAAGATGTTAAGTGTAATTTATTTACTAGTTCATGTATCCTGTTTTCAACTTAAAGAGTCAAGGGCCAATTGATGAACAAAGGAAATACTCTCAAGAAAGCACGGTCTTAAACTGCCTGCTCTCTGCAAAATTAATTTTGACTATGCTCAGAGTGCTGGAATGACACCATTATGGCAGTTTGGTGTTAGGGAAGCGGAACAGTACAAAAATAAAGCTGAAAACAAGGAATAAAGACGTTTATAACAGATCCAAGACCACTAGATGACCTTTGAAGGTCCCTTCCAGCCCTAACCATTCTATGATTCTATGATTCTATGACTCTTCGTTTATGGTTGTCAGGCCTTTTTCATTTCAAACTTCGTTTCTGATCCATGCTTTGTTAAAATAAAAGCAACAGAAGGATCCACTTTAAACCATTATATCTAGCCAAAAAGTCTTGCCATTAGTTCTTGGTCTAGAAACCATTTGCTCACTGAAGGCACACTGAAATTTCTGAGATCCATTCATGTACTTATCTGACCCATTTCTGATGAAGTTCTGCAACAAGACCAAACAAAATAACGGCCTTTCTTTTGGTTTGAAATTCTCAGGCTTTGCATAAAATCTCAGAGAAATAATCCTAGAAAATATGAAGGAAATCAGACAGTATGTTTTCAAGCTGGAGGGTAGCAAAAATTTAACATTTAGACTTTTAGAAACACCTCATAATCCGAAATAAGTCTCCTTTTACAATGTTAATTCTTACTTAAAGACTGACAAACTCAAGCAGGGACATCAGGTGCAGTCAAACGCAATTTACACAGTCACTTCGACAAACCATGACTGCATCCATTTAACAAAAACTAGTCACCCTTTGCCAGTAACTGACTGGATATGAGTCACCAGCTCAGCCAACATGCTGAATTAGTGTTAGCAACGCCGTCAAGAATCAATCATGCTTTATCAAACATGCAGTAAAGCAGCACATTATGTATCATATCACATAAAATGGAGCACAGTGAACATGTGTGGAGCTTTAAAGGCCACTGAGTTCATACAGAAAACTGACAAAATTGGAATTCTCAGCACGTTTGCTGGAAACTACATTTGCATGGAAAAGATGTTCTAAAAGGGCACAGGACTGGGTACCAGAAAATTTTAACTGAGCCAGCAACATGTCCTAGGGGAGAGGCTAATGATATCCTGGACTATATTAGGATAAGTGGTGATCTTCCCTCCTACTCAGCACTGGCAATGCCACACCCGGAACACTGAGCCCGGTTCTGGGTACTAGGTGACTCTGTCTGAGTAGGGCAGTTGGACTAGATGACATCCCAAGGTCTCTCCCAACCTCAACCAATCTGCAAATCTGAGAAGTGACTTTTTTTATATCCTTTGTGACTTCTGGTAAGTCATCTAAGAATAAACACCACCCTCTTCCTACCCAAAAGACACTAAAGAGTAGGGAATTTAAAATTTTGATGTCCCTGCTGGACATGCGGATCCTTAATCACGGCACGAGGAACCTCAGAGAGGGACCCAAACCAAGCAAGCACGCAAAGCAGCAGAAAATAACTGGTACCTAAGTGTATACAAATCTTTACACTTTCTCCAATGTTCAAGTACTTATGTGCCTTTTAGAGGTAGCAAAACCAAACCAAAGTGCTGAATCTTAATCTTGTGTTGTTGACATCAAGAGATGTGAGATGAGTCTTTAGCTCATCAAAATTTTAAATTCCCTACTCTTTAGTGTCTTTTGGGTAGGAAGAATGCTCTTGTCTCCAATTTTTGTCTGGTATTTTGGCATTATACAGTGGCTTAAGCACTCGGTGTCCTATAAGGAAGGGATGTCTTATGAGCTCATGAATAACAATTTAAAAAAAGGCAAAATGAAACAAAACACACTATCAAAAAGCACAGTTAAAGCTCCCCATCAGAACTGGCTTACCTATTTGCAAACCGATAGTACAGCAAAGCATCCATAGGACAATTATGTGATTTGTGAGACTATCACGCCTCCGGGAAGTAAACTGCTCACTTCTAGCTACACTTTTGAGAGGCACTTATCAATACTGCAACTTTCCTGTCTTACAGCCCTCACCTCCCAGTAGGCAGTAACACTTTTTATTTTTATCCTCATTTTTCAGACAAGGAGGCTAAGACAGAGAGATTAACAAATCTGAGAAAAAACATGTAGGACAGGCGTGGAACTGACCAAGTCCTGACAACCAATTTAGTTTGCTGACAAATCACATTCTGAGTTCAAAAGCTCTGGCAAAGTGCCTGCATGATTAGATATTTGCCTTGCCTACCTAAAACTTGTGGATTTGCAGAATTCAGATACAAACCTCACAAGAGCATGATCTCAAAAGCATCCTAGTGGATCCGAGGCTTCCTCTGCAAACCCAAATGCACAAACAATCCAGGCATGATGCACCCAGTTAACGTCCAAGACCACCCAGCAGCTCAGCATAGCAACAGGAGTTGGCAATCATCAATGCAGCCCAACTTATTGTTTAAGGCTGTAATTAAACTGCCCTAAATACACAAGCTCGTTTTGCTCAATAACTGTTTTACTTGCCTAAAATTTTTAGTTCCTAAAAAGGAACTGGAAGTGGTTGATTTGAACTATATAGCCCGTGCTTATCTGCTTTTAAACACATGTACCAGTTTTTCATTAATAACGTGCATTTCTTTACTTCCTTCAGTGCACTAGAGAAGAGTTCCACTTCCCTTTTTCTCCATCCACAAGAAAGCACTACTGGCTCAAATGGAAGCTAAATTAAGCCACTGGGCTTTTAATGCGTGAGCCAAGAGACACTGCCCTCAAAAAGCAGGCCCACAACAAGGTAAAACAAAGGAAAATGAAATTTACTGTTTAGGTTGCTTAGCCTGAATCCCAATCTCTATTCCCTGCTCTGCAGCCTGAGCTGGTGAACTGGCACTCAGTCAGATAGCACCAGGCTCACGTCTGCAGAGCAGGCAGACCTGTCAAGTCGCATGCTCTGAGCATGAGACCTGCTCAGTTGCCCTCTCCTCATGCTTCTGCAACACAGCACCTGCATCTCACACATACACAGCCACTTCCTGCATCCACCTATACCTGCGGCATGGGACACTGCTACTAAACAGGTACCACAGGAATTGTGCTGCAAAAGGACCTGCCCTTCCTACTGGGATACTGTACTCAGAGACACCCTTTGAGCAGCAGCCCCATTCCATCACCCCTCCCTTTGACATGAGGTTCCATCTGTGTTCATGCCCTAACAGACCATGTTCTCATGCCCAACCTTCCACAGCAGCACTCAGCTCACACAGCTGTAACAGCAGTTTCAATTCCAGAATTAACTTGCCTGACATCTGACAGTTTTGGGAAGCCCTATATTGATGTCTTTTTCTTCACAGCATCTTCAATGGCATATCCAACTAAATGGCCATTTACAGAGGTGTAATGCAAAACAGGAGAGAGAGCAGTTATTTCATTCTCGTCTCTTGGTGCCCACAGCTCAGCTTTCTTTCTTTGACCTCCTTATTTAAACAGGATCACTATAATATTGACCTAAAAAACACCCAGCAAGATTTTGATCTTGCAAACTCTGGGGTACATTCTCCCAAATTTAGCCTACAAATCAGCCAAAAGCTCAATTTTCAGCATCTACTGGGACAGAATCTAAGGTCTCATTTAGGAGCAAGTTCTTGAAGCAAGAGCTTGGCAGACCAGTGAGGATAAAAGTTATCATATGGTTACAGGAAACAAACCAAAGCTAGGGTACATATCTGCACCTGAGACCATCTCATTTTCACACAAAGAACCTACTGCACTTACAACTTCATTTTCAATTTCAGACTATGGCAAGGCAACATGACTAGATACAGGCAAGCAGCTTACTTGTAAAATATTGCAATCTCTCAGCAACAAATAATAGCAAAATATTAATCATAAAAAAATTACTTCCCATTTCTCAAAATCCAACATTTATTTCCATATTACCTTCTGCATAGTTTCTTTCATCTCCAAAACGTGCGTGGAACTTCACACTCAACAGCAATAGTTTCACTGGCATTAGCTCATCAGTCTACTTGGGGCCCAGTTCAGCCTGGTTTTGAGCTAATTGGAACTGGATACTAAAATACTCTGGAAGCATCCTAAGTGTCCGTAAACAGTACAATTTTCATTATTCAATATGCATACAGGATAAATATAATAAAAACTAGACTATAAGAACCAGCTTACTCAAAGTTCTTCAGTCACCGTTTATCAAATCAACAACAATCAACAGCAGTAAGCAAAATGTGATATAACAGACTTATTTGTTTAGCTAAGCAAAACTCAAGTCCAACTTTTTTCTGATCGCTAAGAACTGACACGATAAAGCCGGTTACCATAATCGGACAGAGGAAAGGGGAGTGAACAATCATGGAAAGAAAACTTTTTCTTGAATTCTAGATGTTTAAGTGAATCCTGAAGCCTAAATCCTAGATGTCTTGGGTTGAGGTTCCTTAAGGCAAGAAATATAATTTGGGATGGGAGGGCAGCACTAAGTAGGATAAATTTTTTAGTGCCTTTACCTGAAGTTGTCTATATGGACATCACTACTCTGAAGTACTCTACAGCATACAATACTTCATGAGAAACACAGTGGGGCTCAAGTGCTTGCTGAAGCGGGTAAAGTACAAGAAGAGGATAGTGGTCCACAGGGTACAACAATCTCCCAGGAAAAACAAGACACAAAAGGCTTCTCTCATTTATAGTGCAGCGTTTTTGTTGCTTTGGTCAGCCACTGAAAAGTCCTATATTTAAAATTTTAGTAGGACAAAACTTTCAAGAAAGGCCATAGCATGAATGGGAAATGGGACCAAAATCTCTTCTTTTCATAACCATTTAGAAAAAAAAAAAAATTGAACCTCAGCAACCTAATAAAACACATGGGAGGTTAAAAAGTAAAACTGGCTAGTTTCTAAAACAGGTCTTAATATAGTGTGCCTGTAATAATGAAAAGGGTAAATGAAAAGCATGCTGACTCCTGTTATTCTTTGAGTTAGACCATGCCCTTGGGTAGTATCCGAAACCCCAGAAATGCAAAATATGAAAGTAATAAACATACAATTGCTCAGAACTTGATAATAATCTCTGTGAAACAAAATCTGAGGATTTTTGGTGGGCTTTGATGATTCTGAACACGGAATTAAGCAGAATGTATTTTAAATTAAACCTAAAACAAAAACAGCTGCTGGAAAACACGCGTGACCAAATTCTTCATCTGAGCATGTGCTGCTTTTGGCTATTTTCTTTTAGATTTTAAAACTTCACTGGCATTCTGTATTTTCAACTCTAGCATGAAGCAAAGTACAGTAGCTACTGTTGGCATTCAGTTAAGCCAATCTAATTTTATAGATGTTTGTCTAACAAGTCAGAATCACTGCTATTTCCATCACTGAAGGATTACACCACCAAATAAATCTATTCACTGTGGTAGCTGCGATTCTATGTGCAATGGGGCCTAAGAGAGATACAGTCATCACTTAGGTTCGTGAAGTTCATCCCACTACTCTCCTGGCAATCCTCAAAGCCTAATCACATGGAAAAAAAGACGAATTTTAAGAACAAAACAAGATGGATTCCCAACTGGAATTTTCCTATATGAAAAATGCTTATTACATTAAAAAAATAAATTAGACTGCTTGAGAAACATGGGAATAATACAGGAGAAGAAATTACTTGGTTTGCTGATACATAGGAAAGACTATCCCATCATGGCAAGCCAGAGGGCAAACTTAACAGGATGTATAGAATACGCTTCCGCTTGTGATTGAACTACCAAACAAAAGATATCCATGTCACAGTGGAAAAGCTCTAATCAAATAAACTTTGAAATAGCATTTATTCAGGAATCTGACCTCCTATTCTCAATTCTACAAGATTCTGTGGAAATTCAAGAGGGATACAAAACATAGTGCATTCTGCAGCACTTTGAATTGAAAAAGCTTTCAGACTTGTGATGTTTTTGTAGATATCAAAAAACTGTAAGCCATATATATACACATAGTTCCCTTTGTACTTGGTAGGACGGCAGCAAAAATGTAAGCAATTAATTGCACAGTGCACATCTAAAAACAGTTGTCTGTCCCGTATTCAGTGCTTTAAAACCTGGAGGTCTCAAAAAAATATCCTAGGTCCTAAAGCAAAGTCCTAAAAAATTCATTCCTGTGAAATTGTTTCTCACTTTGTTTCAACCTCCTTGTAGCATCTGTACGTCTCAGAAAACTCTTCAGAGCAAAAAGACAGATGTTTTCATTACCAAAACAAGGTAACTACCTAAACACCAGAAGATAACAGTTTTTAAAAAGCTACCCATAAATCTGAAATGTAATCAAATGTAGACAAGAAAAAAAAAAGATTTCCATGGAATAGTTTTATGCATTCTGGAAAAAACCAACACCCAACCTGGTTCCCATGCGACACTACTGATAATGCCTCCCAGTATAAAGATGAGATTTCATTGTTTTCTGCAGGGCATAACTCTCAAGGGTTTCATGTAAACCAAGTTATGCATAAAGCTGTCCATGACAGGCATGGCACATAATACAGAATAAGAGAAAAAAAAAAAAAAAAAAACACGAGCTTTATTTGCTCATAATCCTCAAGAGTGAATACTCCAGCTCCAACAGCTGTCTGCCTCCTCAAAATCCCAGTGTCTTCACCTAACTTGGCTACAAGAGAGGGTGTTGGGATTGATACAGCTCCAGAGTTTCAGATTTACTCTTTCCTGATCCATGAAGAATTCATTTCACTCCTCCTCCTTCCCTCTAGACACCCTGGCTAGCTGAAGGTACTCAATAGCCTCAAACTGTTTGCCACAAGGCCCAGTGCTGCAAGTATCAGGCTACTTGAGGAAACAACTGTACAGCTGAAAAGAGTCTAAAGGAAAGCAATGAAAACGGTCAGAAATCTAACAAATTTAACAAATAAAGGCTGAAGAAACGGGCACAAGTCAGCATGAAGAAGAGAAGACTGAAAATCTTACAACATGTAAAAATTTGCCACACAAAAGAACCATCTATTCTCTATATCCTTACAAGAGAGATCCTTACAAGTAATAACAAGTTGCAAGGAAGATGTAGGTTAGAAATCAAGAGAAACTTTCTTACAGTAATAACAGAAAATGTTGAAAAGACTGTCTCAGCACATCACAGAATCTCTATCATTAGAGGTCTTTAAGAAGAGTTTAGAGAACATCTGTTAGGAATGGCTTAAAGATAATTATTCTTTCCTCAGGCAGGGGATGGGTTACATGACATGCAAGTCCATCTGCCGACCATGTTCCTGTATGATTAGAATATTTATTTGCTACAGAGATGAAGGATTTCACATTAAGTACTGGCACAGGGGACAACACTGAATGCCTGCGTGAAATTACACCATAATCACGTCATTCCACAAGCCCCCAAAAGAATGCCATTGCAATGAGACCGAGTTTCTCTGGTAGGAAGTCCCTGCCTCCTTCCTGAAACCTCAGAGACCAAGGATTTTTTTTGCCAGATGGCAAGTACTCAGGACCAGTGGTCTCAACCCTCCTTGAAGGCATGTGTTTTCTGTGCATTTCTTTGTTACACGATAGCGCATTGTTTTCCCTTGCACTTTATACATTTGTAGTTTCAAAGACATTGTTGGGCTCTGCTGTTACTCATCTTTTACTCTTCACAGGAATGCAGTTCCAGAATTGAATTGTAGTTGAAATTAAATCGAAAGGTAAAAAGAATAACAGGTTCATTTTGAAGAATCAGATTGAGCTTGTAGTACTATCTGTAAGGATTATTTTTCACTTGGAGATAGAGCTGGAATACTGTCAGAAAACATGACAGCTCAAAATTTAGAATAGCAATCAATCACCAGTTTTCACAAATGGCCTTTTTATTCTCTCCTATGTGGCTGCTGACATTTTGACTTGCATGAATGGAAGACGTTCTCTCCAGCCCTTGACTCCCATAGCACCAATCCCTACAGTAAACAAGTTTTCAACAAGAGCAGCAGGCTTCAGGACTTGCCACTAGTAATTATTCTGTATGAAAAGAAAAGGAACTTGCATCATTTGAGAAGAAGAAAAAAAAAGCATTGTTTAAAATTAACCTTTGAAACAGAGACAAAGTAAACTAGGTGGAGGAGGGGGACAGGAAGAACCTGGAGGACAACCAGTTTTCAAAACAAAAGTCACAAAATGAAAGTATGCACCAGCAATAAGAAGCACGCGTGTAATTCAGGCTGTATCACCTTGAGTTTACTCTTGATCTTCCTCAGCAGTCCATTTCAACATTAAAATTTTCCCTTCATTATTATTACTTCAAAATTGAGAATTCAAAGTAGAGATTTGTCATTAACAGGCAAATATGTGTTGAAACAAATACTTTGCAAATATGGATAAATCCACTCTCAACCTTTCAAGAGCTTAACTACAATCAAGACAATGGCTGATGTTCTCTCCATCCCTACCATGGATGCCTTCCACCTTTCCCAGCTAAATATTAAAATTACCATATACAACAATCTTAATGTAGCACGTATTGGACTTCACTCCCAATGAAGGCAGACACATTTGACTATGCTCCTTGCCACCATATGGAGATTTATAGCTCAGCTGAAATGCCACAGCAAATCCTACCTTCTTTGTCATTTTCCCAAGTTTTTGAATAGTTTATTATGGGTGTTTTACACCCACTTCATTTTCAGGATATATACACTAAATAAATTCTAAATAATGTCAAAATTGTCAAGAATCTGACCTTGGAACTCAGAGATTACAAATTCTATTAAAACAGTGAGCAAGACAGTTTCCAGTAACGAAATGTGCAAGAGTATGATAGCAGCCATTTCAATGTGTTTTACTAGGAACATGTTTTATGTTGTTCTCAACAAAAATAAAGATCAAAAACAGCAGAAAAATAACATTATTAGTTCTGCTTTTTAAATATAAGAGGGACTTGTTTTCTTATAAAATACCTTATTCAAAGTAGTTCAATCACCTCTTCTCAAGTATATGGACATAACATCTATTTTGCAAAAGAGAATTTAGAATAGTCACATAATATCAAACTCATCAGTTACACATAAAAATACAGTGTTGTCACATTATCAAAATATCCCAGAAAACACGTTCACCATGGATCTTTCTATTGGAGTTCACCAGACTTAGCTCTTAATTCATTATTTAGAGCAGAATTGGGACCTAACTTAAATTTAATAGTTGTAAACAATATTGCATCAATTTCCAATTTACTACTTAAATACAATTCAATATCTTCGGGTATATCATCATCATTGCCTACTGCTTTCTTTAGAAGATGTAGATCAAAGCTATGGAATTAAAAATAATAATTCTATTTAAACACATTTTTTTACATCTCAATTTTGCAGTAATCTATATGAACGTGGTCTTGCATAGAAACGTTCTATATTTACACTAGACTATCAAACAAGTTGCTGTAACAGTTTTATTTGGATATTTCCGGTCCATAATTTTGAATGTGGCTTGCACTGTAACAAAACGTTTTGTGTCAGGAGAATGCAAACTGCACACTCACAACAAGTAACTGAGATGGATATATAAAAACATAGACACTGTGACTTGGAACCTGAAGAAACTTTCAGTCACTCAAAAAGCATGGCAATAAAAGAGAATAAAAGTACATTTTGCTACGCAAATCTCAGCTTTTTTTTTCCTCCAAAGACTATTAGCTAAGTAATTCACAACTAATAGACCCATTCTTGACAGAAAACATGTATCTTATTTAAAAGGATGAAAAGTTTGTTACTTTTACTCAAGAAGATTTCAGAGTTTCCAAAAAACTGTAAGTGGCATAAGCACTTGTTCACTCACTCACTGAGAGGTAGTTCTCTCAGACACATAATCTTACCATTTTCAACAGAGGTCTGTTAAAACAATTTATTTGTGAAAGGATAATCTTCTGCAGTTTGAACTTTCTCACCAAGCTCCCTTCTCATTGCTATGCGGTGTGGGAGGTAAGTCTGCTTGCAATGCCAGCCATGTCTATCGAATCAGAACTAACCTTTTGTTCCAGTTATTTTCTTTGCAACTTTTTGCCATCAGCAGCCACCTCCAAAAAACCAAAATATATACTTTTGCACTTTTGAAGCCTTGGTGTCTTTTAGATAATTCACTTCCAAGCTGGTTAAAAATAGGAAAGATTCATCATTTTATGGAAAGCCATTCAGGACTTTTTGCAGAAGACAGAAATACACAGCCTTAACTTTGCCACTTCTACTTTGTGAGTTCAAAAACAAAAGGAACATCATCTAAGATCCCGTAGCACTAAATTATCCTGGGGTGCAAACATGACAGACAAGACTGATTTCCATTACTTATAAATACCAATAGAATAGCATGATTCAGACAGTAAATCAGTTTCAGGAAGAAAAAAAGAACAGAGTAACAATCAGCACTAGTGATATATGCAAACACACTAAGGAGATCGAAGAAAGATTGATGACTACAGTACTCATTTCACTTTATGAAAGAATTATTTCTGGGGAAATAAGTATCTGTAACTTATACCACACACACAAAAAACCAAATCAGAGTTTGTTCACTAACCATTATAAATGCCTATAAAACCATAAAGCACACATGCAAGTATCCTGCAATGCAAAATACAAATAACCCAAACAAGTAAGCATATGAAATTGGAAAACCTTATGAAGCAGACATAGGTGATGTATCAAGAATGCAGCTTCATCACAGTCTTAAACCAAAAGAAAATAGTATTTTATATATAATTAATCATCAAATGTGAGTATGGTTTCTCTTTTTCATTTAATGCTCTGTATTAAAACAAATAATCTTGGTGAAATCATGTACTGTAGGATAGCACTGGGGAATTTGGTAAAGAAAAAAAAAAATCAGTCTTTTTGTTAGCCAAGCCACAAAGCATCTACAGAGCCTAATTCATCAAGAAAATGCCAAGATGCCTGACAGCTGATTGACAGATGAGCCCTCTACTCATTCCCTCTCCCCTCACAGAGGAGCCCCTTGGATACAACGCGTCTGTTCCTCCTGGACAGACCAACTCACATGCAGAGCGGTTACAAGCAGGAGCTTAGCCCAGGACAGAGAGGACCCATTGAGCACAAAAGCCTTCACAGGACAGCTGGGAATTTGCAGGGTGAAGGAATCTTCTTGTCTGGTGTAAAGGACCATTTCCCCAGGTTTTCCCTCCTCCCTCCAGCAAGGGAGACTGCTGTGCTCTCCAGGCCTGCAGCCCCCGTGCAAGACACCAGGCTTTGGCAGCGGGACCTGGCGTGTGCCCGGGGCAGCCACAGGGCTCTGCCCATCACACCCTGGTGCTGCCACCTGGGACCTGGGCGCTGCCACCCGAGACCTGGGCGCTGCCACCCCACCTGGGCACAGGAGGAGCAAGCTGTGGCACAAGCCAAGTCCTCCTCCATACGTAATGTCAAGGACTTGGGGTTCAGCCTTTCTAGGTGACAGTCAATCTGCTACTTGCTTTAAAATTAAGCCTATGTTTAAGTGCTCCATGGGACCGAGGCCAGAATATTCAGTTTCTTGCAGAATTGAGCCCTGTGTTTTTATACCCATGATGTTAGCTCAGTCTTTCTGCCAAGCAAACCTCCTTTCCCCGAGTTTTGTTTATTTTTCAGGATTGAGCTCAGTGAGGGGTGGGGGTTAACCTAAACTAAAGCAGCCTGATTGCCATGCATGTTGAAGGCACTTTAGTTGAAGAAGCTATAAAGTATGCTCACTTTATAGGTCCTTAACTCTGCAAGGGACAAGCAAAGCAACACCAGGATAAGGTGAAGTGAGGTTCTCCCATTCACCCTGTGAAAGAATAGATCATACGTAGATGGAAAAGTAAACTAAAAGAACACCAAGCGCAAGTAACATAGCATGGGATAGTTGATGCTTTCAATACATAAATTTTCTCTGTACATTTTAAAAATCTAAAACTATGTAAGACAGAAGAAAAAGCCAAACATAGGAGTACTTGGAAAAACAGGTCAGAGGCAAATGCCTAAACAATCACGCAAAAAAAATAGAAGTTATTTTTCCAATCATTATCAAAGCGTTGGTGAGAAAGGACTGTAAAATTACCCTAAACTTTTATACTTAAAGATTATCAGCTTCAAAAATGCAAGGAAGAAATTGTTTAGTTCAGGAACTTTGTGGGAAAGCCATCTCTGCACCACCTTCCCTCCTTTCTCAGCTGGTAGAAAAGACTGAAGACAGTGAGACATTCATTTGAACACAGCTGAAGAGGAGACATCCTGCCTACTGCGGCCAACACTGAGGCAATCTGCAAGGGCAGGTGTGGAAGAGGGGAACTGGGCTGTATCCCACACACCCTGCAAGGCTGCACACCTTTGAAGACTATGAAATCCCAGCACATTTCAAAAACTTTACCTCCCCCTCCTGCTATTAAAGCAAGCATACTTCCTTGGAGAATTTTTCCTCAGAAATTAGCTTAAGAAATGGGAGAAAAAACTATTAAACAATAAAGGAAAAGAATTTACTGTCTTAAAGCTTGACGCAAGAAAATTCAGATGCTATGAAGCAAAAGGGATCATGAGGTCTTTGGCAGCAAAGCAGTGAGGCACAGACTTTCTTGTTCTCTCCCTAAGTGTCGCTCACCAGAAGAAGGCTTCAGGCTGCAGCTCTAAAGCAGGTTGTTGCTTCTCCCACAGCCAGGAGGAAATGGCCCACCTTTTGTAGGAAGGGCCTTAACTTCAAGCTAATTGATTAATTGATTCACAATTTCTAGCAGCCATAATTCCTAGCAGCTGGATCAGCTGGATCCACAATTCCCCCTTTTTTGTTTATACTAATTTTTAGAACTTCATGGTGAGCAGAGACCCAGTTAAGTAGAATTCAGTAGAATTCTCGCTTCCCTCTTTCAGGGTAGCTTTACCTTCTGTGTTGAAGGAATTCTCGCTCTGGCTCCAGCTCTTCTGACCCCAGCTCAGGCTCCAGCACTGGCGGGGTCTCTTTTAGGGTCTCTTTATCATTCTCTTTATTATCACATCAGGGTCACCAGATGTTGCTCACCAGAAGAAGGCTTCAGGCTGTGGCTCTAAAGCAGGTTGTCACTTCTCCCACAGCCAGGAGGAAATGGCCCACCTTTTGTAGGAAGGGCTTTAACTTCAAGCTAATTGATTAATTGATTCATAATTCCTAGTAGCCACAATTCCTAGCAGCTGGATCAGCTGGATCCACACCTAAGCTTTCATACAACGTTTTACAAATAGACAACGTACACAGGGAAAACTGGAAACACTCAGACCTTACAATGACAAGCTAATATTTATAGTTTTAGTCTCTCATTAGCACACAAAGTAAATCAACCACTACAAAAAGAAAAACAAAACACAACAGCAAAATAAAACAACCCTTTTGGCTACTTGCTGGTTTTCTTACTTGGATCACAGTTTTTTATCATCCTCTCCCAGGCACCTCATGGGAGGAGAGACTGATCTTAAAGGATTTTGACACTAGTATTCCCTCATATCTCACTAGACGTTTATCCTCTCAAAACTATCTTTCTACACAATTCTGTATGCGCTGTCACTGTAAAACTATAGTTTTACTACAGTGCTTAGCCTTAATCCTGTCTGCTGAAGTTTGACCATTTGTAGTGAATGAGAGAAAAAAAAAATCAAAAACAAACAGAAGAGTCGCGACTCCGGAAGATAAATATTACCCTGGCTTATAGAGCTGCACTTAGGTCCTTGCAAGTGATACACATTCAGGGTTTCTGATATGAGATTTGGTGCCTGATTTGCAGAGTATTCAGTATTTCCATTACTCATCTGTCTTTTGGAAGTCTGTTGGTGTCATCCAGGCTGACAGGTAAAGCAGTCCTGAGTCCAGGCAAAACATCTGGTTGCGATTTTGACATCAATATGTGGACATAGATGTTTTCCATGCTGGAGAATCAAAACTGTCCTAGACTAGAACTATAATAATGCCAAAGTTTAAGTACTACTAGAACTGATGGGAAAGGAAAATTTATGCATTGCCTCCTGGTAGGGAGGAAGCATGACCTTGGTCTCCTCCTGAAGCAAAATGTTGGACATATTATTAGCATATTACCAAGAGGCTGGGGGTTATGAGACTCAGATGAAGATGATGTTGTGCAGTACCCATCTTATAAGGGAC
This sequence comes from Tauraco erythrolophus, assembly GCF_009769465.1. Lineage (NCBI taxonomy): Eukaryota > Metazoa > Chordata > Aves > Musophagiformes > Musophagidae > Tauraco > Tauraco erythrolophus. The sequence goes on from NC_141475.1 coordinate 6,175,752, forward strand.
CGTTTGTGGTTCCTTAAATAGCAGTCCTGCAGTAACCAGTAGCAGAAAGGCAGGTGGGAGGCTTTTACCTCTTGACAAAATGAGCTGCCTCTTAATCTCTGGCCCCGATATACACAGCACAGTGGTGCTATCTCCTAAAGCCCAAACGGAGAAAGGAAAAAAGATCCAATGTACTATCTCTGCTGATAGTGAATTCAAGGGAAACAATCTCTAAATCTTGAGATTGCCAGGTGAGCTTCCCAACCAAATATAAAAGAAGATACAATTACATCTAGCTGAAAATTCTGAATAATTCTCATTAAAACTCTGTACATCTTATGCCAACAACCAGATTTCTGCAAGAATCTACTGGAAAATATACACAGGCAACAAACAAAAAGTTATGTTATTCAAGAGTCCTACCATGTATCAGACTAGAAACTGTAAATGATCTAACACAGGCATGCAGCAAGTATCTCCTGCTTCGGAAACACCATTTCTCCATAGTCTCAAAAGACTGGAGAAGCTCTTAGACTTTAATACTTTTCAGTATGTCCATATAACTCTAAGGATGCAATAAAACCTACAGATAAAGCAAGGAAAATCAATACATCATTCTACTTGAATAGTCTGCAATTTTAAGGTGCTGGTGGTAAAACGAGAAAAATCAACTCTCATTATTTTTCTCATAAAATTACTGCAAGAAAATTTAGGGAAAAAGTCAAGACAGGACCTGTCCAGTATGTGATGGCTTAATTTCTGACTTTCCAAGAAGTATCCGGTAATAGTCCATAACTATGCAATCTTACAGTAGCACAAACCACCACCAATTTCTGATTAACGCCATTATCTTTTAGAACCAACCTCACTGTAGGTTCTAGGATGAGCATTTAGAAAAGCAGACTGAATGTGGCAAGCAGTCCCAGGGAGAAAAAAAAATAAAAAAATCAAACCCCTCTCACCAATGACAAACTCTTTCTCTCCCTATGCTTTTCCAGTTATTCAATAGCAGAATGCACAGGCTTATTTCCTTCACCATCGCCTCCTCAGGCTTCCCCTCTCATGTTACTGTGATTCCAAAGATGAGTCTCATTCTCTTAGACTTCAGACAAAAACTTTCATACCTTTTAGTTGAAGATTCATTTCTTTTTAGACTGAACTTTTCAACTTTTCTCTTAGAAGCTGAAATTTGTCAATAACAAATCCTCACTGTTTTGCTTTCCCTAGTACTTCTGAATTCTGATTTGGTCCCGCCTCTTCAGTACTAAACCTCTTCTAAACCAAATTAAAATTTCACTGTGGTACTAAGCAGTTAATAAATCATGTAGTTAAAAAAAAACGCAGAGAAGCACCATAGAGTTGATAAGCTAGAGGTAGGAATGAGAAGTATCATCTAGAGACGAAGTCAGCTACTGGACCAGAAGCATGAAAGGAGAAGGCTGTAAGTACAGCTTATGCAAATGCAAAAACTAGAGTGATGTTACTGGTTCTGTCCTTTATGTTATGCTAAATTGTCAAAGTTAGTCAGATGGACTGGAAGAGGTGAATATAACACGAGTAGACAAATACAAAAGCAATGAACTGTTTTCCTTGTTATTTGGCACCAGCTCTCCATAAGTGCTATTCTAGTCCATTAGATAAGTAATATAAAACAAATAAAAATATAGTCAATCCTTCTGCTAGACTACATAGCCTCCTGGGATCTCTTGCAGCTTCAGCATCATGTGATTCCACTCAATACAGACATTCTGTATTAGCTATGGAAAACATCCGGCTTTCAACCCATCACCAACTGCGCGGGCAAAGCACCTGAGAACTAGAAAGCCAAAAAAAACCAAAAACAACCAAAAGTCTCATCACAATTTTTTTGTACTGAAAAAATAGGTCTCCCATTTTCAGACCTGCTGGTCAATCACAGTTCCCACTGAAGACACTGAATTGGAGCATATTTTATATACAAGACAAATACTGACTTAGAAGCTCCAATGGGACAACCCCCCCCTAAACCTGTTGTCAGTTTTCCATGCACTGAAACCTTTGACGACACAACCCTACTAAGACAACTCCGAGCAGAAAGCAGCTTGCTTCTAGTTCTGCAAAAGGCTGCGAGGGACAAAATTCAGATTGGGGCACATGTTTATTTCTGAGCATAAGCGAGTTAGGTTTGGCATATACATCCAAACACTCAGCCAACACTGACGCTGTGATTTGTGATGCACGAGTCGTTTCTGTAACAGATCAGCAGGGCTGGGAAGTCAGCAGTTTCTATCCCAAGTGAACCTCACTGTGTACATTATTTCTTCATGCTTAATCCAGGCACTTGCAATTTGATTATAATAGTTCAAGGGGCTGAAAGCACATGAAGATGTGCACAGACCAAACCCTCAGCTGGCATGACCTGCCATTGCAGTGCTTAAGCTCATAAGACTTCTACTCACTAGGGTCAGGCCCACAGCAGGTACGCGTTCTTTGAGCACTTCACAGCGCTGACATGAATTTCTGTACTAAAAGACTAAAGTTTCAAAGATGAACAGACTAAAGTTTCAAAGATGAACAGAGAGTTTGGCTTATCTTGCTCTGAAAAAACAAGGTGCTGACTTCCCTCTTGTTTTTAATACAACTTCTTTGGAGTCTGATGTCAAAAAAAAGCATATTTATATTGGAGTGATGAAAAGTTTTCATGGGTTCATATGCAGTGGGGAGCAATAGGGAAAGGCTTTTAAAAGTGTCTTACATTTCTTATGAGCTGGAAATCCCAAGTCAATAAATGCAGTCTCAAAATGGAATTGCAGACTGATTATATATTTTCATAGTTAACTATGATGAACAAACCATTCTTTTTCACATTCAGATCAAAATAAACGTCAGTTTAAATAATCATAATGAAGAATTAAGCTCATACTGATATTCAAAGTCTATCATTGGAGCAGATTCCTGACCTGATCCTGCAAGAAACTGACTTCTTAATTCCATCAAGGATGAAGCCTCAGAACTGATAGCATACTCTGGGCAAGTTTAGACAATAGAAGAAGTATAAACTACATATACTTAATGATTAAAGCTTACAGAGTAATGCACCACATACGTTGCAAAAAAATGCGAAGTGCTTTTTTGTAAAAGACTCTGAAGCAATTAGAGGGAGAAGAGACAGGACAGAGCTGAGCCAAGCAAGGCAAGAAAAACTGAAAAAAGCCCTAAAGATCTGCTACCACAGTGGGTGTGAAAGGGTGTATGCTGTCATTCACACACTCCGGTCCTTCCCTAGCTATCAGCAGCAGGTAACTGCACACCTAAGGTTAGACTAACTGCTCAGAAGTCACAGTCAGATTAGTCCATCTGAATCTCCTCCCTCTAGCATAGGCAAAATATGGCTAAAATTAGCTTGGTATTGTAGAATTATCCAAACAGAGCAGTCTAGGGGGAAGGGAGACAATACTCATGTTGATAAATCCCCACCACTGCCCCAAAATAACAAGAAAAGAAGGAGAATAACAGAAAAGCCAGACTTCTCCAGAGGAGTGTGTCCACCCTGAAAAGTTAGCTGACATGACACCCTTCCCCACAGGACATCATGGGAGGCCCAGCATGTGGAATGTCTTCAGCATTACTGGAAAAACCATAGCACTGCAGCCATACAGCACCAAGGGAAACCACTGACTGAAGTGCAACCACAGCAAAGGAAAAATACAGTATTGCTCTGCTTTGGTGAACTGCATGGCCATGAACAGCACCATGCAGACTTAAATGCTTTCATCCAGATGCAGTGCAGCTGTGTTTATATGACAGCATTCAAGTTGCTAAGCCTGGTTGAGAAGACCTGTAAACATGGCCGTGCTGCTTCTGGATCTGACTCATGACACTCCCATTTTATTAAATCGATTTTTCTCAGAATAACCCATGGGAAACCAGTCCGTATTTCTTAGGGGCTTGTAAGACTAGCCAGCTCATGCCATCTGTTGATACCTGCTTACAGTCAGTAAGAAATTATCATTTATTCTGTGTTAAAACACATTCCAGCTCTTTGATTCTTCAAATAAGGTTTTTCCCCCCCTACAATTGTTTGTCTAGCTCTTTTCCACATCTTTTGTCTCAATTTCTTACATACCTTTCTCATTGCTTTGCCTCCCTTTGTTTTCATATTCTTCTAAATCTCTTCTTGTTAGCTTTTTTTCCTTCTTTCTGTGCAAATTAAATTCTCTCCAAACCAACACTTGTCTCATTCTGTGACAAGTTTGTTTTATTAAAAAATGCAATTAGATCCAAGAGATGTTTTCCCCTTACCAGCAGGCCTTTTATTTTATCTTCCTTTGAAGATTTCTTTACAGTCATTACTTTAATGGGGGTGTAATATGGGTGTAATGTGTTTCTCCATTAACTCTAATCACTTTTTCAGTTCTCTGTACCCCTTTTCCCTTTCTGTCAATGCCCATGAGTTCAGAAATACAAATAATGAATTCCTATCACAAATGGGGGCTTTGCTCAGACACAACTTTTTGTTTGTTTGTTTTTTAATTTACCCTGTATAACTGCTTGCTTCAATCTTCTATTCCCTAAAAAAGTTGGTCTTTGAGTCCAAGCTATTTCTCCTCCTCTGTTGGTGTCCATAGCAGGTGCCCATGCCTAGGTGGTCTCTGTGAGGAGCAGTGGGGCTGTCCGGTACCGGGCACAGCCAGCTCCCGCTGGCCTGGAGCCAGGCACGGCTGTGCCAGCCAGAGGAGCCAGCAGTGCCCGTGGGGGTCGAGGAGCCAGCGGGAAGGCAGGAAGCTGGGCCAAGGGAAAGGCCTCACGTTTCTCTGTTTTTCACTATCCAACTCAATTTTGGTTGGCAAGAACAGAAGTTTTCCCCAAGTCAAGTCAGTTTTACCCATGACAGTAACTGACACAGGATCTCCCTGTCTTTATCTCGACCCACGAGCTTTTCCACCTTATTTTCTCCCCTATCCTGCTGAGGAAGGAGACGGAGAGCACCTCAGCACACAGCCAGCCAAGGCCAACCCACCACACACACCCTTCTCTGTTTTATTTCAATGTTTGGAAGTGTTTGTACTTTTCATCTGCTGTTAGCTGCTGAGTCCCAACTTCTGGTACAAAAAAAAAAAAAAAAATCAGAAGATAATAATCCATCGAGTTCTTCAAGTTCCAGGTCTAGCGTCATATAAAAGTGCGACAGCAAGGGTGCACATAGGAGTACAAAAAGATTATTTCCTTTTGCCTCCACAGAAGGCAACAGTGTCACATTTGCTTTTTAGAAAAAAATAAAAAGAAAAAAGCCTGTAATTAAAGTGATATAGCAAGCACATGTAGAATAAAATGGGAACCAAGGGTAAGCTCCATACGTTGGAAGTAACAGCAGTTATTAGAAACAAACCATCTTATTAAGCAAAGTTTTTAACAAAAAGTATTGACTAAATTAGAAAGAAAACCAAAACCAGAAAGCATAGATGTCTCCCTAAAAAGAACCAATGGACCTTCCAAACAAATACGTACACATCTTTGAATACTTCTACTGCAGCATCACATGAGCAAACAAGTATCCTTCAGCAAGGGCATGATGATGGACAGAAACACCCCCATTTCCTCTTCACTATCCAGACAAAATTCTGCTCCTCAAATCATCTTCCTGTACATAACATTTTCCTGTTGCCTTTTGCCAGTCCAAGACATGATGGCCCTGTGCTCATCCTTCAAACTGCAGTCTAGACTCTACTCCAACTATACGGAACAAAGCAGAGACTTGAATAACTACATTTAAGAATTACTCTATTTTCTTCTCTTTCCCTTATCCTCCACTCCTTATTAATATTTCCAGTAGTAAATGCTCTCTAGGGAACTCGGCAGCAACTAGGCCCACCTCTGGGAAAATGAGGATTCACATGTTGTGATGGCTCGCAAGCACACGAGTTAGAAGTCTAAAATAAAAGCAACACAAAATTTCATTAGAAAGGATCAAAACTATTTGGTCTCCCAGAAAACAACTACAAGATACTGTAGAATGGAGCAGGTTTGCAAAGAAACAGAGATTGGAGCCACCAATATCTGCTTTAGGTACGCGGAACAGAGGCTCTCACCATTGTAAAACATAGGCTTTGGAAGTTGTCCCAGTGACTGCTAGTAGCTCAGATGAAATACACAACTGCCAAAATGCTCAGGCCCTGTCCCAGTTTGAAAAATCAGATATTTTACGGTATCTCCAGTTAGTGACATATATAAGTCAACACTTGAAGTAGCTAAGCCATTGCTTGAAGTCACAGACAACAAAATTTGTGCATCTTTCTTTCTATGCAAATGCCCAATTTTGCTCTGAGCAGAGTCCCCTTAAGAGGAAAGAGATTACTCAAGGGAAGATGCTTACTTGTCTGCTTGGTCCTATGGCTGCAGGAAGCATCCGGCTGCTGCATATGAGGGCAGCTTTAGAAAGCCCACATCTTTCTCCCTAGGACCGAAGCGTCTAAATGAAAAGGCAAGTCTTCTCTAAATGCAGGTACAGGTTCAATAACTAGGATTTATCGTTCCATTTCTCCTTACACAGACGGTGTTGACTTCTCTGGTTCATATAGACAGAGGGAGACTAAAAAAAAAGTCTGACAAGTAAAGATTTGTGTAGATCGACTAGTAGAATAAAAAAATTAGTAAAGCTTCACTACAATTAACAGAAGTCTAGAGAACCACAATAAAATCACTGGGAACTTTCACCGCATCTGCTATAGAAGGGAACACATACCATGAGTCACGAGGATCCTGTTTCCAAGCTGTGCCCTACGTTTCATCACACAAGCTGGCTAATTTAGCCCTGATCCAGTCCAGATCCATGTGTTGATGCTGCTGGCTGCCTGATGTCTTCCCAGCACAGCTGGCATTTTTATTGTAAGACCAAATACTGATAATGATAATTTTATCTCAATTATTCCAGTTAATGTTAACCTAACTAAATAATTCTTGGGGAAAAAATGCAAACAGGAGAGGAAAGGAAAAGTTTGTACTCACTTAGATGAAATACGTCATTTTTCTAGTATACACGACAGTTCTTCAAGAGAGGAGCCACATTTGTGGCAGAAGGTGACAGGAGAACCAGCCTACTTCACTCTGATCTCATTTGCCCATCTACTGTCAGCAGAAAGAAGCCTTCCACTCAGACAAATTGCAAAACTGAACCTCTTTCACCCATTGAAGTCCCTTCAATGAAGCTGTAAACAGCTGAGAATCTCCTCATTCTCTATCTTCTTCTTCTCCAAAAGTCAGAATTTTCAGGCTTCCTCCAAAGCTACTGCCACTGTCTCCCCCAGACTATTTAAACATTTTGTGTTTATGGCTTTTTCTAAAAGACTGAACTATGGCACATTATGAGGCAACCGGCTCTTACATTATGAAACCTTTGACAGATGAGGACATATTTTAATGTTCTTTCACATACCATATCCACAGTCTAAGCTGTTCAGGAGGAAAAAAAAAAATACTCAAAGTAAGATAAGATGGAAAAATTAACACACGTCTTAAGCTGAGATCAAAAAGACAAGTTAAGTCCCCAAGCTGCTTCTAAAAGAACCCTGTAGCACTAAGCTTGTGTAGCACTTCAGCAGCTAAAAGATGAGCAGGGACATGAAACTAAATACCTACAAGTTTACAGACTAACACCCAAATGCCTTTTTGATAAGAATAGGACTAGAAGTTACTTATAGAAAAATCACTTTTAAAAAAACATTGCTGTAAGTTTCTTTATAGTTCAGGTTTTATACTCAAAGAAAGGTACCATCGTTAAATATGCAGTTTGGGTGGTTTGGGGTTTTTTCCAAAATCTAAACTACGCTAAATGCAAAATCAGTGAAAAGCTTTCATAACTAATCTTAAAAAATGAAATCAATCTGGGAACATTTACTGTTTAAATTGGCAAATCCTCTAGTGGCAACCAAACAGTTAAAGAAAAAAAAAAAAGGAAAAAAGCCTTAAAAGACTCAAGAGAATTAGCTGTTGCTAAAACAATTTTATGGTCCTTTCCACTTCACTGGAGGTAGTTTGTATGGCTGACTGGAATCTATTCAATGCTGTCAAACATCTAACACTCCCATAGCTAGACGCCTTACAATGAATAACAAGCAGTCTAGCTGCCAATATGCTAGAGCTGCATTTTTTACCAGGGACTGGACCCCAACCCAGCAACACTCTAACTTCATTGTTTGATGCCTTGTTAGTTTATAAGACCAAAAATTAACCACAACAAACAGAAGTGCCAAAATTCCAAAGCACTGTAGCTACAAAATCCATCATATTTACTAAACCACAACACAGAAAGTCAGGTTCATAAAAAAAAAATCCTGCACCTCTAATTCCTCTTTTGTAGTTTAAATTGATTTTGTAATAAGAAATAACACTCAATTCCAGTAGATGACTTACACAATCTAAAGAGGTTTACAATAGGGACACAGAATAGAATAAAAAAGAAAGAAGTAGAAACAATGAATAAAGTGTACACAACTCTTTGAAACACTAAGCACATCATCTGTCATCTTGAGTATCATCATTTCCATAAATATTATCCCAACCATTGATTGTCTTGCTCAGTATTGTGCTTCAAGCAAAATCCTGGACTCTTACCATATTTATGTCCTTCATCTTTCAACTGTAATAATGGTGAAGCGCTGACACCAGAATCATATTCCAAGTAAGACAGAAAGTGCTCAGCGACAGCACTGCCTGTGAAATTACGACTGTGCTATCTTGGCAGGTTTATGATTATGGCTTTGATAGGACTTCTATTCTGCAGCCCATATCCTGCCATCAGACCCTCATGGGCCCACCTTCCTCCTCATACACCATCGAGTTAAAGTCAAATAGGACACCGACATGATGACTTAGGGAATACTCTTTAGCATTGTCAACTTCGGGGTGAAAACGAGCATCATTCCGATCATATATTTTACAAAGGTTATGACTTTGGGTTTTGCCTTTCATTTTTATTTTCATAAAATTAAACTTGGCTGTAGAGTTCCCAGGAAGTAATTCTCTAGGAACCAAAAGGTGCTGAAAAATTTCAGCGCCTCAGTTTGGCAAACAAAATGAAGCAAAGCAGCTGTTTTGAAAAAAAAAAAAATAAAAAAATGCTTATACGTGCAGATATATAACCCTCTGAGAAAAACAAAATTCAAACCAACAGTAGAACTAATAAGCTCATTCTTACTAAATAAAAATAGATGCTACAAGAACTAGCCTTTTAGAACTGAGTTGACTGTCCACACCCGAAAAAAGATGCAGCTTCATTTGAAGGAGTGAAGAGCAGTGGGCCGTGTATGTTAATGTGTGCACGTGTGCTGGCACACGCTTGCCTTGGCCTTTACAGCACTTGACATCACAGAGGGACAGGCTTAACGCGCCACCAGTGGCCAAGGACGCTTGCGTCATCAACCATGCACTTTTAAGCATGTATTTAGAACTCATATCAGCAGTGTATCATCGTTTTTCTTAAAGGAGAAAATAACAATGAAGTAGTAAACCATACTCTTCAGACATCTATTGCCTCTTTTAATTATTTTCCCTAAATGAAGATGGTAGCCATAATGCAAAGTGAGTAATAATGAAATTTTTACTACACTGTTTAGGCCTCTTGCTCTGAAAGCAGGTTTCTATTTCTTGGCTTTATACTTAACCTTACTCTCTATGTTGGGATAACTTACTGACCGTACACCATTCGTTAGCATATGGCTGTGCAACTTGGAAGAAACACCAAGATCATGCAGAATTTCATCTGTTTTGAACCAACACGTATGCAAAATCTCCTGAAAACACTCACCTATAGACTAGTTTAACACCATTCTGGGACCACACACAAAAATATCTGACACGTTTTTCACCAACACTTCAGCAATAAAACTAGGCCAAAAAAGCGAATCTTGATTGTAAATGGAAAAAAAAAAATATGGTGCCATGATCCCTCTCAAAGACAGAAGCCTTTGTCAGAAGGCAGCAGCCCCAAATCACTACCATTCCCAAAACCTTAATCATGGTAATTAATCACAAATGGTTAATCACAGTCAGAGCTGGTCTCAGATCAAAAGCTGATAAAAAGCTACATCCATCAATTCCATTGATATAAACATTTAGCATAAAACTTCCAGGTTACATGTTTACATGAAATACAAGATTTAGGGAATGGAAAGTAGAACTTGAATACTGCTCCGCCAGGCAGAAAAGAGCTTTTTATCTTACTACAGATTAATGACTTGTTAATAGTGTGGTTAAGCACTATCAGCAAGTCAGCAGTCAGTGGGAGGTAAGATGTGACTGGGGATGGAATGCCTGTGGGTATGAAGAGACACGTACATTCAAATGAATGATCACTTCTGCACAAACACTTAAGGCTACACAATTTATGTAAAACCCAATTCTTAGCTATGTGTTTAGTAAAATAACGTGACAGCTGGATAATACCCAGCAAATATCTCTCAAAACCAACTCAATTATATAGTGGTTTTGATTCCTACTCTGATTGATAACAACTTAGATTTTTGGAAATACATGTATTTCATTTTAACCTACTTCATATTGACATAAATACCAAATTTCAAGCAGTTCCATCACTACAGTTGAGATGATCCTTAACACCAGGAAATCAGGCTACTCTGGTATCAAACATTTGCATGGAAGAACTGTCATTAGCCAATACAGGCCTTGCATCCCTTTAAAGAGCTGTTCAAGACTACATGAGCTCTAATTCTCCAGAGGAACTTTGTAACAGATGGGAATGAGGCAAATGCATTGAACAATTTAGATGATTATTTCCAGAAATACTTCTACAGTACTCAAGTGTCAAAACGCTTTTAAATCAAGCAAATCGCACGTGGCAAGTCTTACAAAGCTGACTACAAGAATTAATTATACTCCATGAAATTCAGTTGATTCCAGATATATAGTTCCACTGCTCATTTTTAAAAATTCATTCATGACTGACCATAAGATGAGAGCAGTATCTTAATAAGTATAAAACCTAAGAGAAATAAAACAGAACTTTAACATAGACATAATTTCATGTGTCTTATAACCTCTGTGAAAACCATTCTTCCACCTTTCACATAGAAACGGGTCTTTACGTTACAAGGTATGCCTCTAGTACAATTCACCAGGCTTCTAAAAGGTCTCCTCCTGTCCCCAGCTTCACAAAGGATTTGAACCAGATGCACATTCATGTTACTTTGGTTCATGAGAACAAAACATACAAGGTCATGCCTTCAATGTAAGTGATTGTGTCATTCAAGATGATATCTGCAAGAAGCCCTACTAAATCAGGCAGCTTCAACAGGGCAATCGTTCTGTGCCTTCAAGATCATTTACAGATACCTCTTCATAGCCAGGCATTTCCTCCATTACCCGTTTTCAGAGAAGGATCTCTGGTAAGTGCTTAGAAAAAACAAAATGACATTTTAAATACCATTTCTAGTGCAAATACTGCACAAACATACCTTTCCCTGTACGTTTTTACAGTTATTTTCAGCTATCTAACCACAAGGAATTGAATATACTGCTTTAACCTCTGCTGAGTACAGTTCTTATTGACAGCTGGTGTTGATCATTTGAACTGGAAAATTTGCAGGAAGGAAGCACCTGAGTTCAGCTCTGAGTGTTCTCCAAAGTCTCCAGGAGTGTTTTATGATAGTGTTCAGTGTCTTTAATCAAGTAGTTCATTACAGACTGGCAGAAACTCTTTGTTGCTGTGCACTCACTCAGCACAAAGTTATTTTGTTCATAGTACTGCCATTTCCTTTTCAAATTTTTAAGGTTACTGTGCATCAATCTCCTGCTGCTGTAAGTTTGGCAGTCTTTTCTCTACACTTTTATTTTCCTAAAGATGATCATTTTAATGAGTCTGTAGTCTTTTATTTCTCAGGATTGTTTTTTCTTCTCCATTCCTAATAATTTCAGAACACTTAAACTATTTTCTTTAAGCCTTCCATACGTTGCTGAATTTTTACAAGAAGATTTATGGCAAAATTTTGGTTTTCCTTCCAAATGCTCCTCCAGAAGTTCTGGCTCAAGCCTACCACAGTAATACGGGTATTTCAGGATATAGCAAGTATTTTCTTTCACAGGCAGATGCCCCTTTCTGTCCTCAAAGTCAACTTAGCAAATATCTATATAGTTTTCTTGTTCAGTACCAAAGGTATAACAACCTGTTTCTTAAAAGGGATAACTTGTTTCATTTAAACACAATATTAAACAAATCTTTGCAACTTCCAGTTGGCTAAGGATAGGTGCAGAGCTGCATCATACGTGCCTATAACGGACACTAAAAGTCTACCCTCAGACGTCTCTAAAAATGAGGTGCTGTTGGAGCACCATACTAAAAAAAAAAAAAAAAAATCCTCATTTGTAGTTCTATGTCTGTCAATGACTTTTTGTTCAGTACTGCTGAACAAACCACATGAGCTCCCTCCATTTGTTTTTCAAGATATGACACCAGACTACAGTTATTTAATAATATTGCAAGAACCAAATACTAAGCATTCTTTCAGTGCTTCTATAACCATAGCCTTTCTGTCTTCTTAGACTCTGTGTTGTCTCTCAACTTTCTCCACCTCCACCAGCATTCTCAATTTTACCCACCTACAGATCAAATACCTCAAATAACTATATGCCTATAGGCCTTCCCTAAATTCACCTGCAAAGCAACCACCTTCTGTAGTGCCAAATGCTACATAGCGGTCAGCACAAGCAATTTCAAAACCAAAACATTAATGATGATGTAATATAAAAAACAAGAAACTTAAAAAATGGCTTCAAGGAAGAAAGTTTAGAAAAGCGTGGAGAGTGACGGGCGTGCATTTTAAAACTATCTGCTTTGAAAGAGAAATTAAATTTTTAAAATCACTGATAGGAGGAGATTGATGGACCAGCCACCAAGACCAACCATCTACCTATAAGTATTTTCTATTGATTTTTTAAAATTGCTTTAAGTTCAAATTTGCTGTTAATTCTACATAACTTGCCTCCCTGACTCCCAATTACATCTCCAATCGCAAATGACCATAGCAGAAGTCATTGGGCAGGCATGGAAAGCCTAACTTCTTTGTCTTGTCTTCATCACCAAGGACAACAGTCCCTGCCACAAGCTTTCACCATCTCAGGCCTTCCTTGCAGTTCTTACAAGCAACACAAAATTTTTAAGAAACACCACTCAAATGGTCCATCAGAAAGAGGCATCAGATCACCCCTTTCATTATAAGCTTAAGCAGACAATCGCTTTTAAAACACAACCAGTATTTAGTGGATCTCTTCTCAGTATCATTCGTATTTCTCCTTGATGTCTTGACAACTTGTGGAAAGACTGCCATTGATTTCTCTGGGATTTTGATCAGATTTTTTTTCCCTCACAGTCACCAATTCTGCTTTTCCTGACAGTCCTGAAATTCCTACCATCATGCATCTCAAACATCCCTCACTGCCTATGTTTCTCCTGCCTCTATTTGCTTTCCTTCCCAAAGTTTACTCTTCTACCTTTATTCTTCTATCACTTTTATCATAAGAATTGGTAAGTTTGTCTCCAAGAAGTTAACTGGCTCAAGGCACAGATCTTTCTGCTTTCTCCTAATGTCTGATCTCTTATCATATCCAGGTTTTACAATCTCCTCTATCAAGCCTTTTATTATCTTTTGCCTTCATTACTCCTATAATCAAGAAACACAGTATGTCAGACTTTTGTCTTGTATAACAGTTGGCCATTCTAAAAATATTAAGTCTGTGGCTTTTTACATTATCTTCGTTTAAAACATTTTCAGCCATTATAACATTAACAAGATAAGTACTTTATGCTTATGAACTTCACGCAGCAAGAACACCACAAAGGAATACGTGCCTTCCCATATTCCAAATATTTCTGCTAACACACATTATTTTGCGTTTTCCACTCTGTGGGCAGGCAGGTTTCACAAGAAGCCACGTGCAGAGTAGAGGTCATAGCAATATCTGGGAAAAGCGTTTAAAACGGGTAATTATGGGTTCAAATTCTATTGAGCTGAAGTGGAATTCCAACCACAAAATGTTTCTTCTTCGAAAATCCTGCCTCTGCCTTGCCCTTGAAAAATGGAGCACTGGTACACAGCAACATTAGCAGCATAGAATTTTTTTATTCCAAAGAGGTATTTCCATGTGTCCTCATTGTGCTTTGAAGGCATGGAGAAAAGCACCAAATACGAGGGCTGGCAGCCTCACACAGCTCGCTGGTGGAGCATGACTCAACGACTGGCAACTGATACACACAGTCCCTGCCAGCCACCCATACAGCACCATGCACATTTGTGGAACAAATAGCAAATCATCACTTCTAGAAGCCCAGCGAGGACCCAGGATCACAGAGCTTACCAATATGGGCAAACACTTCTTACATGCTTAGATAATCTAGTAAATCAAAGAAGAATCATCCTACTGCTATTAGACCTTAGAACACTCCTCTGACACAGGGAAGCGATATATTGTACCCCACAGAGGATAGACAAATCTCTGTGTAACTGCAGATTGCCAAAGCTAACAGGAAATCTGTACCTGTACAGGGCATCAACCCTTGAGCTCCTGCCTGCCCAGCACAGATCACTGGTGCCTTTCAGATCCAGAAAAAGCAGTGCTACTCTGCAAGCAAGACGACCAAGCTCCACTGAACTGCAGCACTGGGAGACGTTCTGTATCATCAGGGATGCAGATTTGTAGTTAGTGGGGCCAGGCAGATTTGAACCGTTTCTGATGCAATCTTCCTTAACTCATGTATTATTCTCTTTCCAATATCTGTCCCCATGCACAACTGCTGGCCTGCTGGCAGCAGGCTGCAAACAAGCCCTGACTAGCCCTACACAAGCAACTGGAACACCACCTTACTGAGACCCAACTCCAGGGAGTACAAGCGCAGACAGTGTTTGCCACACTACCTGGTGATACACTTCCCTGAAGTGCCAGTGACCAGCATTTGAAACTTCCTCTCCTCCTTCTTGCATCTTAGTTGAGGGTATTTTACTTTCACTTTGAATAAAAAAATAAAACAATCAGGAACGATGCACAAATACAGCAATACAGTAGAATAAATACATGAAAAATGAGACCAGCTTTAAGACACAAAAAGGTCTCAAAAAAGATAAGGAAGGGTGAACAAACTTGATCTCTGGGGCTGGCACCAAGAAGCAGCCAGGGCTCGTACCAATACGAAAGACAATTAGATTCCAGCAGACAAACCAGCAAGCAATGATTATGATTGCTGATGCTGCAGACCGTGGCTGGCCCGCATTAGGTTAAGTAAACTGGATGCAAGCCAGTATTATTGAACAAATGGCACAGCACATTCTGGAGGAATCTGAGGAGAGATTACTAATATCTTAAAGGTGACCTTTCACACATGCTATCCCAGCAAATCAGGCAATTCTCTTGGCTATAATGGACGAGATCAGCAGAGGCCAGTCTCTTGAAGTTATGCACTCTTCGCACAAATAGGATTTTCTTTTTTTTTTTTTTAATTTATAATAATTGACTGCACCTCATTTGAGCAAAGTACCCTAAGTGCTTTATAGGTTTATTTCGCCCCTTCCCTCTGTTTTAAAGAAAACATAATCTAACTTTCCATTATTCATTATCATCCAGGCAGGCAGCAAGCTAAAAAAGAACTCTAATTTTTAGCCATATTGTCTGTTAAAAAATGTAAAATGTTTCCTAAAAGGGCCGGTGCATTAATTAAGGCTGCCTCAGGATAAATGAAAATTACTAGGAGTGTTCTGTTTTCCTGAACGGGTTTTCCATAGATTATTTATAATTGAATGAAACCAATTACAGCATTTGTAATGGAAACTGTACATAAGATAAACATTTCCACTTCTGCGGAAGCTGAAGAGCGTACCCGCATGAACACAAAAAGGTCTCCTCGTTTTTATGAAGGGAAAAGAGAAGGTACCTTCTTTTCTGAAAAAAAAAAAAATTCCCATAAATAAAACAAACAGTACATGCAAC
Source organism: Tauraco erythrolophus (assembly GCF_009769465.1). Taxonomy (NCBI): domain Eukaryota; kingdom Metazoa; phylum Chordata; class Aves; order Musophagiformes; family Musophagidae; genus Tauraco; species Tauraco erythrolophus. Next base: position 6,191,697 of record NC_141475.1, read on the forward strand.
GGGTACAAATCTCAGCAGCGCGGCCCAGAAGGGCCCGAGCATAATTGAGAATCAGCCCTCAGATTCCGAGAAGCCATTTCATAGCCGGAAGCTGAAGATTGAATTCCTTTCCGTCTCTTCAGAGAAGGAAATACAGCTTAATTAGGCTCAATTTTCTAAATAATGGTTATCCTCTGTAACTAATCAGTAAAGTTTTAAATCAGTATCAGACTAATGCTTGCTCGAATAGTGGAACGTGCTCTGTCTTCAAAACATCATCTTTCCCCGCTGACAACTGAAAAAGCTACAAGACTGAGGGCAACACGCACTGGCATATCGCTTTTATTTTCAAACAGAAAGCAGCCTTTGCTTTCCTACAGAGCACTCCCTAAACCAACACACAGTCTGTGCACAGATTTTGCTAGAGAGAGAAAACAAAGACAACTTCAGAGAAGAAAGAATTAATGTAGTTTCAAACACAACAGCACTTCCTGAATTCATTCTGAATTAAAGAAAATCCTCAGCCTGAAAGACATTTCAGAGTGAATTCTACTTCTAAATCAGCTAAGAGCAATACACTCACTGAGTTAATCTGTAATTATCTGATATTCACCTGGATTATTAATTTTACCCATCAGTAAGCTAAGCAAGTGCATATTCACTGCTAGGCTGACAAATGCAGTGCAGAATCATGTTTTATCATTTTGTAACACGCTGGATATATTGCAGGAAATATCTGTCGATCGTTTTTGCTGCTAGTAGTCAGAAAACTTAACTTTATTTCTAATTACTGCGTAATCAGTAATGAAGCTGTGGGATGATTTAAGAGGTATCTATTTATAGATAAAATTAATATATTCCATAATAGCGTACTTGGATTTTCATTTGCCTTCTAGACTCAAATAAAAATAATATTCTAGAGAAAATTAGAGCAGATGCAAGAACATTGTTCATTATGTGTTCTAGGTTTAACCTTGCTTTACAAGATACATTAGGACACTGCCAACTAGACACCAGCACCATGAAGACCTGCTGTTCTGCAGTGCATGTAGGCTCCAATGCCTACTGTGCACTACCCAAGACCTGAACAAATCTTTCCTTATTTTTCATGTTTATCCTTGGATGTCAGATAAACTAGCAGACACAAGCGTCATTGACAAAAAGGAAAGGAGAACAAGCAACATGAACTGAGATAACAATAAATATCAAGGGAAAATTTTATCAGATTACTGGAAGTGGTTGGATTTTTTTTATAATCCACATGTTATACTGACTGTAAGTCTCTGGCTCTGTCAAGTGTTGTAAATTGAAGAGAGCTGTGAAATTAGGTATCTGGGAAGGTTATAAACATACAGGCATTTTTCTCCTAGTAAAATACTTCCTTAGTTTAGAATGCCCTCTGCCATAGCTTCTTTCCATAAACTTTTTGAAGTATTTTTTCCTCACACAATATGGTGTCCAGAGTTCAGCATAGTAATTAAGTTTTTAGATCTGAGCATTTCCTTCTCATTTGTTCTCTGCAAGAATTCCTTTACTTTCAAGACAGGCAGATCTATCTGCATTTTTTAGATTAGTCTTTACCTTGCTTAAGGTCACACTACTACATTTTCTTCCATTGACAGTCATCATGAACTTCACACAGATGTAGTCAGCCGCATCATTAGTCATTTCGATAATTTCTGGTCTAATCTTCAACATCTTGAGAGAAGATCTGCCAGTCACATGCCACTTATTTATGAGAGAGTTCTACCATCCTAGTTCTTTCCTCCTTAACCTACCACTTACAAAAACAGATCCACTTTAAGTGTATTTTTATCCTTTACTTACATAAATGCTGCCAAATAAGTTTGATTTTTATCATGCTTTTTTCTAACTTTTTATGACAAGTGTACTCATAGACCTGTAATACCTTCCTGATGTCTCTCAGCCAACACAAAAGTAAAGGGAGTGTAAAATTACGAAACAGTTAATGCCTTTGCCTTTATTTAGAAACCCACTCTTCTAGCTCCTTATACTGATTCCCATGGAATGTCCACGCACAGTACAAATAACTACACGCTGGGGAGCATTGCTCCTAGGAGTAACAGATGGTTTAGAGTATGAAAATACATTGTTAATATCAAGTATAATATACATCAAATTTTTGTTTAGAAAATTCTGCAGACAAGCCAGAGGTATCTGCTTTACAGGTTTGCTTCTCAAGGAACTAACTTCCCTCCCAACTTCTTTCATTTCAAAGGTGACTCTACTCAACCCCATCGTAACTATCTGCAATGTTTTCACAGACTATTAAACAAAGATCTAGTTGAAGACTAAAAACTGATGCAAAGACAACACCAACTTGTTTAAATGGTTATTCATCAAATAATTAAAGTGATAAGTGGGAGTATCAAATAATTAGAGAGCACTTACTGTAGCAGAGAGCTGTGGTCCGTTCAACTGTGCATGCAGGATGGCTTCATTGATGGAGTTCCGAATTCCCGTCAGGGCAATTTCCAGATCATGTGAGGCAGCCATTTCATTAGTCAGATATTCCAGCGTGGAGATATACTCCCTCCATTGTGCATCCAGTTCTGACACACTGGCCAAACAGCCCCTCATTACGTTCAGACAATATCCAACACAGGGTCTGATTAGCGTCAGGCCCTGGCAATGCGGGCAGTACTGCATCTTCACCAGAGCTTTGCTACACTCCTTCGTGATAGCTGCGTGTTCAGTAGTATTTATCACTTCAATGCCCAGCCTGAGGGCCTGCCTGAGCATCCGACTTGCCCAAAGAGATTTTGACAGCTCTGTAACCATGTTTTTAGAATAGCGTCCGAAAGGATTTACGTCTTGCCTTGTAAGCCGTAGACACTCTGTATAGTCCTCTGATAAATCTGTAATTCCTGGGTTTATTAGCCGACTATACACCAGAGGGAAGAGACTGTCAAAGAACCGTAATACTGCACTTTCCACTGTAGTCTCTGCGCCCAGAATGTAGAGAGAGATGTCTGTAAAAAGTTCTTTAACAGGCTCTGCTGCTTCTTTTGCCATAGGTCTGTAAGCTGTCTCAAACAGGGAGCTTGTGTGGTTTTCAGCAAAGCGAAGCAAAGACTCAAAGGCCTCTAAAATAAACAGGGCAGGGGAGAGAAGGAGCTAGAGGTTAATAGCAAGCACCTGATTTCTTAGTTACAGGACTAATAGTCCTGAACAGGAATATCAATAATTTCATTAAATCTGCAATATGAATATGCTAATAGTTAATATAACTTTCATCAGTAATATGATTAAAAAGACACCTAAATATTACATCTGCATAATAGAGGCAACACATAATACACAGATATTTTCTTAAAAAATAAAAAGGTGACTGTATTCTCAGTAGCTAGACTCTGACCCAAACTCTGGAGGTCAATGAAGGACTCCCACAGACTCCAGTGAGCACAAGCAGGGTCTACCTAACATGGCTTTTGTAACTGACACTGCATTTGGGCAGTTGGGCTGGATACATTTCCAAAACACCCCTCTACATACAAGCTACATACTGTAACATTTTCAATGTTCCTATAGAACTCCAGAGAAGAATACTTGAATAGGCAAAATTATGTGATGCAAGTTCTAGAACTGTGAGAGAGAGGAGTTAACTGGTAACAGGAGCTGTCTGTAGTACATCGATCACACTATCACTGCTGCACTGGATCGAATAAATAATGATAAAATATCCACATTTAATAAAAGGGTGAAAATTCATATTCAAACTTCTTGTAAAGCTGTAAGACTTCACTGCATATCGATACTAAAGTCAGAGAAGAACACCTCATCAGCACACAGAAATGCTGATCCTCATTCATTGATTGTACTTTTCAACTGTAATCGTTGGAAATGTTTTAATAACTTAGTAGTTTACGAAAGCAGTATCTTGATAACATAATAACAGCTTAAAGTTGTAGTAGCTTTTTATCCCAGGTGATCTATTGCTATGGCATCCTGCATCAAGAACGGAAAAAGCCTAAGGCATTCATGTCCTCCTACAGTCGGTCTAGATTTCTAAAGCAAGTACCTGTACGATTTGGAGAGCTGACATGCAGAGTAAATACATGCTAGAAGGAAGGACTGGGCAAAGCTTACACACAAACAGCAACTTTAGATAAGCTGCTGGACAGCAGCTCAAGGAAAGCTTGTGAGATAACTGATCACAAACAGAAGGTGAAGCTTTTGTTTCACAGTGCTGTGAGTGGGTGGTTGAAAGGCACTTCTTGCACAGCACAACACAAGGATGAAGGAAAGATACTGTGTGAATAAATTCCCTCCCTCTTAACATCAGCTGGGTCTGGACACCAGCCAGTGGTTAGGCAGGACTTGACATCAAGTCTGCCATGAATCAAAACCAAAATGAAATTATAAAAACAGGAAAAGAAAAAAACACAGTAAATTTATAAAATCAGTATCTCTTAATCACACCATTTTTGAGTGGGGAAAAAAAAATAATTTGAGTGTCATGGTTAACACATTTCAAATTACATAAGGCAAATATTATATATCCAAAACACTGACTGGGGTGCTAGAATTCATTAATAGGGGCAAGCAAGGGATCACTTCCCAAGATTATTTTTCATGACACAGAAGACAGTAATCCACACCATTCCTCCTGCATTCTTTGGAAGCCCTATAACAAAAAGCCTCTGACATAAATCATTCTTGCACTCCTCTGGACAGCAAGTAGTTCCAGTCAAGGCAGGAGACCTATACACTTCGTACCTCCTGAGGACTGGCCAGATAATGGGTTTTGGGTCTAATCCTACTCTACATTCATCTGAACATCACCATGCGATTCACTGCCATGTAACGCAGACCGAAGTCGCTCAAAGATCAGCTCAGCAAAGGAGCAGATACAATACTGTAAGTCAAGATTAGCATACACTGGCAAAGTTCCGTAGAAAAGCCTGCTCGGTGCCTTCCTCTGTTGCATCTCCCTGGGCAACTAACTTGCTTGTTATGATAAGCATTACAATCCCTTTACCACAAAGGGCGATTTAACTAGACAGATAACACAACATATCTCATTGTACATCAAATCATCAGTATTTTACACACACGCACTGTATCTTTCTGCCAGTGAATCACTTCAGCATTCCAACCGGTATTACAGCAAGTAATACTCTGGAAGTGCTTACAAAATCCTAGAAATTAAGAATTCAGATACATTTTAGTTGAAAAAGAACAAAGGTCATTCTCAGGCAGAGAAACATCTCACCAAGTTTCAGACTGAAGCAGACTTTTACAGATGAAAAAAAATTCTGAAAACTGGATTTCTGATGGAAATACTAACACAACCTAAACTGTAGTGCAGTGAGCTGTGTACTACTGCAACGTTAAAGGTTTTTCTTTGGCACATCAACCCTATGTGTTTATTTTTCTTTCTAGAGGAAACCTAAACACCATTTTTGCTTATCATGCTAAAAAGGAAATGGAAATATTCAAAATATGAAACCACCATTTTAAGTTTCCTCCTTCAACTACACACGCTCTCTTACAGATATTCAACTTATCATTAGATTACGGGAGCAGGGACACCTACGATGCCAGCCTTACAACTGTTGCTTTACCTTCCACACCCATAAAGGCAGAACTGCAGGCACCATCCTCCTTATCCAAAAACTAAATGAAATGCATTTACGAATGTGCAAGTATCCTTATTGTCCTGAGAAATAACAGCCTCAATGAAAGATGAGAGCCAAACAATGACAACGTGCATCCTAAGGAAACATATTTCAGCAGATTCCTGGCATACTAGGTTGTAAACTAGAAATCATGTAGCATTTTAGTTTTAAACCTCTTAACTGTGAAAATTCTGCATTCAATTAATTAAATTCTGCGTTATTCTGAGACAAGTATGAAATAAAAATATTTAATAGTGTCATTTAATTTTTATTGTATAAAAAAATGTAATGGTATACAGCTTCGTTCCTCCTGCAAAGAGAGCCCTAACATCAAAAGTATGGTACAAAAAAACATGGCTGCTGATTGTAGACGTGCTGCAAACACCCGTAAGGTATCATTTCCTTCCCTATCACCGCTGGTCAGACACAAAAAATGACTCATGCTTGCAGGCACTTTAGGAATGATGTTTGAGAAGGAAACATGTAGGTCTTTTTTCATCATTATAAGATATAAAGAGACATCCGAGACAATCAAATTACTGGATCAGCTGGATGTTCTTAGACCTTTAATTAGAAATAACGAGGCTTCACGCAGTTGAACGATTTTTGTAACAATGGACAGCTTGCATTCTGGTTGTACAGGGCAGGCAACCTAAGCACCTTGTTTTAAAAGTCATTAATTATATGCTTTTAATGCCTCTTGTATGGAGCTTCTAAATCCCAAGGAAGGTTTACCGTTATCTGAAAAACCAGGTGCTCATCTGTGCAGTCAAATACAGCAAACTTAAGACATTTATGAACTCGCAAAAAGCTGAATTCTAAGCCTAAGTGCACACTGGGAGAAATATTTTATCATCTTTCACAGCCTTTGGCTTCCACCTGCCCACCAACAGCACACAATGTAGTATAAACTGCAAACACACAAATTCTGAATAGAAATAAGACAAACAAAATCATCCAGAATTTCATGGAGACATTATATTTTTTTGTCTTCCTTTAGTATTGAAACAAATAGGAAGGTGGAGAACAAAGTTTGATCTCATGTTCCTCAAAAGCCCCTTTTTGATTTAAGAGTACAGGTAAAGTAAAGCAACAGCCAGCTTTGGATTTTGCACTAAGACACTAGTAACTACCTTAATGTAAATCAGGCAACACCACCTTCCCCGGGGAGAATTTTGTTCAAACTGTTTATCACATGCTCACAAAATACTTGATGCCACCACTGATGTGTCTGTGACAGGCAAACACAGCTGATAAAATACAGCTCACCTCTGCAAATCTCACATCTGAACTGCTGGTGTTTGAAAATTAGCTTCTGGAGACAAGCCCAGTGATGACAAGATGCCACGCTGGTATTGCTGCTCCACCAGCAGCACAGAGCCTGCCAGGCCAAGCAGCTAACCAGTCTGCATGCTGGGTTTCTAGCCTGGTTCCTAGCATTCACACGCATTAAAAATTATATTATGCTCAGTCTAACGCACACTGATGGGAAAAAAAAAAACACCACGCTTTGCATGTATAGCATCCATGCTTATTCATCACAAGCATGGCACAGCTTGGTTTTGAGCGATAGCTTTCTTCTGACAGAAAGGCGTCCATCCTGACACAGAGGATGTTTTACTTCTCTTGAACCAGCCAGCAGCTGCATTTCATATACCTAATATACAATAAAAATCACAAAGGATTCCTGACTTATCTCCCATCAGCTTTTGCACCAGTGTGACACCACTGACTTCTTCAGTGGGATTCAATTCTGATTGAAGCCCATTGCATGTCAGAAGCAGCTGTAGAATGTCAGTGTTTCTGCTAAAGGATAATGCTACAGGGAGAAACAGGTTTAGGAGGCATGTATCAGTCTGCCCAACACTAGCGTGCCAGCATTTTCCAAAGATTTCCTCTGTTTTTTCACCACCTGGAGATCTATTTGGAGAAAGAAAAAGTAGATTTTAAGTAACACTACAGTCAATGGAAAAATATCTAACACTAACTACAGCTGCGACTAGTTCCTTGTGTCAAGTAAACACCGCACTCAATGACTTATGCTAACTCCAGCAGGAATAGCTGCTCGTGTTGTTAAATTGCTGTCATCTCTGGTTTGGTGCAGCAGCTCTCCTAGTCTGTGTCCAGGCCACCACCTCTTCTCCTACAGCCTTATCCTTAGGACAAGAAACAAGGATGCGAAACTATCACACATTAATTTGCCACTCTTTCTGACACAAAAATCTTCCTGGGTGCATTCTGAGGAATTGTTTTTCAGGCTCCTAGACGCATGGCAACATAGCCTCAGGGAAAGGCCTCAACAGGACAATTCACTGAAACACACAGCGAGTCTGCGTACACATGGCAGTACGAGACACTGCATTCAAGATTGCCTTCATCTCATACACCCTGGATTTCTTACAGCACATGACAGTCAGCAGATGTGGCCTCAGGGAATACACACCGATGGGAGTTTTCCAAGAAAATCTGGATTGACATATGATAGCTATGCATAGAGAAAGTTCATTTGCTTCCCTCTCTTATACCAGACCTTCACAAGCTATCTAGATCCTTGTAAGCAACTATAGGGTTCAGATGGGGAGCATTAGGAGAGGCTAAGCAGCTTCCAACTTGCTGGATTATGAATCAGTCCAAATCCACGTTCTTTTCTTTCCACAGGTCCGACACAGGAATGTTAGCATGGGAACCATTTTCCCAAAACAAAGTCAATCTAAGCACCAGACACCTCTGTGCACAGAGGACCATGTCTGTCACGCAGTACCTGAGGCTCAGATAGAGCAGGCCTATACTATATGAACCCCCACGTCTTCAAAGACCAAAGTCATAAAACTGAGTGCAAACCACGACATGCATACGTGAAGGGAAAGTTCCCCTCATTGCCATTATGCTTCTGCCTGTGACCCAAAGCTGGCGCCTTGCCCACAGAACCGACAAGGTAAGACCACCCTGCTGATGCAACAGCACTCCACTACATTAGTAATTACTTACACTCTGCAATAACTGAATGTGTGTTGAACTTAAATTTAAAAATTCCACAAATTTCTTAAAAAAAAAAGAAACAAGAAAACCATTATATTATAAACATTTATATTGAAAAGATCATTATAACATCATCATATATTATGAACATCATCATTGAAAAGATTTAACAATGCCCAATAAACTAAAAGCAGAAGCAAACACTGAAACTATCTATACAGAAATAACATCTGTGTACGTTTTAGATTGGAGTGTAATCATGAAAGACGAATGACAAATTTAAGTAGCTCTATTATTTGTTTGGTCTCTTAGGACCACACTAATATTTGGCTCCTTTCCCTTCAACATCTTGCATTTATTACAGAGTTACAGGATGAATGAAAGCTATGGTTTTCTGAACAATAGCTTCCTTTTAAAGCTTTCAAGTCCATTAAATCTTCTGCATCTTTATGGCTTGCCAAAATAAAAGACAATATATTAATATTTTGCAGCAGTGGAGTTTAAATACGTATCATTTACAATTTGATGCATAGAAAACAACGTACACAGCAGAAAATCACACCCAGATACACATCTACATGACACACAAGTGACAAAATTCAGAGTTCTACCTTTTTGGATATGCAATGATCTCTAAACACATTTAAAAGAATAAGAACAAAGAGTGCTCAAAAAGCATCATTAAAGATGACAAACAGGTGGGGGTTTTAGATCTGAAAGATTACTCTAGAAAAGAATGTAAATGCAAAACCAATTGTGTCATGTTTGCAAAGACAGAACCTGAAATCCATTCATTCATTAAGCTGCTTTTGAAAACAGCTTCTTATACCTTTCAGCTTCATTTCCATTTTGCTAGTAGCAAAGAATGTCAAACATTGGAAGTCTCCTTATTTATCCTGAATTGTTCTGCTGAGTGTAAACCTAAAGCTCTTTATTAATACTCTGGTTTTTCATGTGTTTTACTGGTTTTAGAATGGCAGTCTTCCTACACATAAACACAGTTGCTCTTGCTGAAGCTGACGAGAAATAACATGTTAATAAACATATCAGCAGTCTCATGGAAATACCATGTCCACCACATCGAAGTTGACACTACACCAACACTTGACGAAACATTCCAAGCTTGGTCCAAAACACCTTGGGTCAGAAAAACCTGAAAGCTCTTAGAATCTGGGCTAGTGGAAGCACCTCTTGCTTTCTACTCACCTCCTGTAGCTGCTTTTAGCAAGGCAGAGTGCAAAACGTATTCAAAAGCAAGAAAGCAAAGTCAGTTTTGAAAAGGATGAAAGGGAAGTTTGACTTTGCTCACCCTGCCAGCAAGGAGAGGGTACAATGTCTTTAGAGCTAATCAGTCTTTCAGAATATAGATCAGACAGAAAAAAACCAACACAAAACCAGCTTTCCATTATCATGCATGGGGGCAAGGTCTTTACTTAACAGTCACTCTGTGAGTTTGTCTGTGTTGATAATGTGAGATAAATATCCCATCATGTACCTGTTGATAGAAACTTCTGCCCAAGCTGAAGTAAGGAGTCTGTGCCTCGTTCTCTGTCTGTACCTAACAGCTCTGGACAACACTGATTAACTGGAAATCAATGAGTCGGATTATTTTACAAGCTATTACTATCATCCTTTAACCCTCTGCTCAGTTCCAAGGGTAATTTAAGATTGTTTTTAACTTAAGAAAACTTATTAAAAGTATGCAAGGGTTTAAAAAAATTCTACCAGTGAGATTTCAAGAACATAAGAATACTTGACCTTTCCTTAGTATCTCCTGTGTTGGGAGCTTGGACAGTGGTTTACCACGTGTAACACTGGACATGAGAAAGCCTGGTGCAATTCAAATGTCAGAGCAGCAAATCCTCTAGTGTAGTTTGGTACTGTGGACGAAGTTAAGACACTTAGGAAAACCAATTTCCAAATGGTCTGTTGGAAGACTGACTTCCAACGACAGCGATAGGAACAGTACCATTAAGTACCATCTGAAAACTTCTATCTTGGCATGAAAATTAGCCTTGTTTGCTGTTCTCACATGCACAAACCTATCCTTTCAGCCTTGGCACAGTTGTGCCATTACATAGGAAGCAACCACCCCCTCCAACTGCTGCCCCAGCCAGCAAACCCACACCCTTTTCTGAACCAAACAGTCCTACAGCACACTTTCTTCTTTTTCTTCTACTTTTTTTGTGAACTTAAACAGCTTATTTACTATAAAATCTTAGGGGAGGAAACACGCAGCTCATGTTTCGGTGAGATTGATGAACATTGAAACCATTAACTTTGGGTTATTTTGGTGAGCGTTTAATCTCAGAAGCACCAGAAATAGAAGTATCATCACCGAAATAGGCTCACTGCTTCACAGGCTGCTGATGCAAAAGGAAAAATAAGTCAGCAGACACACAAGTCTAGGAGATACATTAATGACAACAGAACGGTCCAGTGATAAATAGCAATCTTTGTTCTGCTCTGGCCATTTTGCCATGAAGTCAAATAATGATTTCTGTAGATTATGTGCGGGAGAATATACCCAAATTGCTGGAAGCAGTAACCACAGCACGCACATTTTTCAGACTTAATGGCTTCGGCTTTACCATTAACAAAACAACAACGCGTAACAAAGTTGCAACTGGCTGCAAAAGTATTCACCTACGACAGACCAGATAAAGCTCTGCAGTCTGCTGTACCAAGCTGTATCTGGCCTTTTCAAAAAAAAAAAAAAAGCACTATATGAAGCAGTTTATAGAAAATAACTAAGTTGTTACACTTTACAAAATCACTTGCAGTTTGCTAACTTGATATTTAGCTGTTCACTATTTATTTCACCTTCAAAGTTTTTGTAAGTACAATGAATGAGCTGCTAATTAAATCTAGCTGTTTATTATTTCTGTACACTGCATTCCAATACAGTTGTACATTATTTTATACACTGTAATTACAGGGTGCAATTACTTACTCCTTTTTAAATTGAGCTGTCTCAAGTAAAACTAAATCAGTTGACCAGCAAAAGCTGGAGACCAGATGTGGTATTGACCTTTTATGACACCACTGGGCTTCCGCTGATGGATAAATAAAGCAAGTAGTTCTTTGGGAATATACGTGCAGAAGAAGGCTGATGGACATGTAGCATCACCATGGTAAGATGATCTAGAAAAGCAATAAAAACCCTGAGGACTATGGCTGGACTTTTTATAAAGCCGTGGCTATTGGTATTAGTCTCCTTTCATCAAAACAGAATTCCAAAAATGATTCATATCATTCATATCTGCCAAGTTCAAACCTGTCAGCTATTACTTAATAATATCAATTCACAGTTTTAACAGGAGTTGGGCCAAAATAACTGAAGAACGAACTACGGCTGTGCTTCAACAATATTAGCTATGTCTTTAATTTGCTTTCCAAGAACAATTAGTTTATTTTAAAAAAATCTGCAAATCACAATCTAAAAGGGAAAAAAACACAAACAGTTATGTATCTGTAGCTAGGTTCTTCACATAATTACAGCTGTCTTTGAAGTTCTTAGGAGGTCTAACAGCCAGACCAGGAGCAGAAACAACATTATCTGATTTATTTGATCAATCACTTACATGGACAGTGATGACTGAAAGCCACAGCAACAGCAAGTAGCACACAATTCCCAAGATGGATTACAGCACAAAGCACTTGCAAAATAGCTTTGAATGACAACTCTGTAACCATCAACATTTATTTCAAGATAGATCCACAGAAACAGTCTACATTGCTTAAATCAGGTCTGATCTAACTAGCCCAATGAACAAAGTTTTTGACCCATAAAAAAAAAAAGCATCTGCTTTTATTTTTTTGGGCTAAAATACTATGCACAGTTGCAAAGATGTATAGTGAACTGAAAAGTCATCATTTTTCCTTAGAAAAGAAAAAAAGCTTTCCAGTAAAAATAAACAACATCTTACAATATTTTCTTAAAACTCAATGCTGGATCATCACTTAATGGGATGAGGTATCTTTTCAAGTAAGGTTCTCGCCATGGGGCGAGGAGAGTTTTTGACATATCTGAGTATTGTTGCATAAACAGTCAGCCCCAAAATGCACATTGGCCCAACAATCCAAGACTTACATGGTCACACATGATTTATACTGGGCTCTAAAAAGCGGATTTCCCTCAGTTTGGTTTCTTCAGAACAGATACTTGGTATATATGGCTGCAATTCCTTTGCATTAGCAGAATCTCCAGTGCCGAAGTCTTGCATGCTTTTTCTACCAATTTTCAATACAGAACAGTTTGGTAATTAAACTGTTAACTGCACGCTTCTCAAAACTCACATGGTTGTTACCAAAACACACAGTGAAAGATGGAGCTCAGGGTGCTGTCAGGGCATGCCTACCTCTGAGGCTAGCCAGCGTAGTAACTGCTCCTGGTGAGTACACACGTGAAGCACCGCCACGCAAAAACGCTGCTATCATTGGGAGACGGTGCAAAGCCACTACCTCGTTCTTTCTGAGGTTCTGTAGCAGTTACTGTTCCACGTGTGCAAGCAGTTTTTCAATGCTGTGAATCACTGCACTACGCGTGCTGGCATGGGGCTGGTTTGTAAGTGAAGATAATGCCCTTATTGCAATCTCTGGGATAAGGCTTCCAGGTAATCTCTTCCCGCAGACCACTGGACAGAATAAAAGGGTATCACTTTGCTTAGGATTTCCCAGACTACCTCTATCACAAGTACTTTTGGAATGAGATATTTAGTGCACATAGTGTAGTTTCGACAACTAAAACAGGCTTGTGGGAGAATCTGCGTGTTGACGACTGCAGTATGGGCTGGCTTGAGAGCGTGAGGCACTGCGCCATTTATCATAGCGCTCGGAATGCTCTGCACCTATGGAGTAAACAAACCCTCTTAACTGGAATCTGTGCCTAGGTAAGGGTGAGGACAATGTTTAAATGACAACACATGTATGACATACATACAAGTATGCAGAAGCAAGCAAATACTTGGCAGACTGCTGCCATGTGAAAGTCCAAAATACCTATGGGAAATTAACCCAAATTGGGAAAAACGGAAAAATACTGTTTTGCAAAGCTCAGCTCAAAAGCTGTAATATTAAAGGTGGCTTTGAGGCAAGGCGCGGCTGCTGCTCCCAGAACACAATGCGGTTGGCATGGCCAAGGCCTGCCCTGGCCGAGCAGAACATGCAATGCCCTTGAAATGGGGAACGGAGTGGTACGAAGGTATCGCGGCTCGTCTCTGTTCTCAAGGATAGAAGAATGGCTGGTAAAGGTAACTGCACAACTACCAAGGAAGATGAATCGCGGCCCTTGCCTCGACAATGGTGAGCCTAGCCAAGCATTCACCTAGGCCATTTGGGCCTGTTAATATTTAACAAGTCGCCAAACGGCGAGGCCTTGGGTGAACTTTGCTCATTATAATATCATTATAATACCAAAACACACCTCCATCCCAAAAGCTCACCAATCCTAACAAAGGCATGTATGACTAGAGTCACTCAAGCTCCGCCTAAAAGAAATTAAATAGTATAAAATGGCAAAAGACAAAGGGGATGTTAGGGAGAAGACCCCCATCGGAACATCTGGGATCAGTCGACGGGCTGAACCTCTCTTCTCCCCCCGCATAGGGACACCTGTTGGGCAAGAACTTTGTGTTATGCGCGCTTAGTTACCTACATCTTGCTAGCTATTTAGTTTTATCACTGATCAGTTTTAAATTAAGGTTGTTTTGTAGTCAGTCACTATCACCGGCTATTTATGAATCTACATTCTGTCACAAATAAAATTATATATGCATGTTTCCGGAAGCCTTTGAATTATTAGAAGGAGTCTAGGCCATAGTATTACTGCTGTTGACCTATAGGTGGGCGAACACCCTCCAACTAACTGTGGCCTGCCAAGGGGAGGGAAGGGGGAAGTCGGGCTCAAGGGTCTTGTGGCATTTGGGGAGACCGGTATACTAGCCAGAATTATCTCCTCGTCTATTGGTGTTGAGTCCCACACTAGTTTGGGGTGCTGATAGACTGGTCTTTTGACCTCTTAACCTGACAATGCCACTAGGTGGAGACACAGCTAACGTACAAGTAAGATGTGGCTGTGTAGAGATATTGCTGCTTTATATTGCTTGAGGAGAGGGACTCTTCAAAAAATAGTAGGGGAAAAAAATGACCAAAAATTGCTTCTGCAAACTTCCTGCAAATGAAAACCATACAGAAAGTAAAAGCTGTGCCAGCTACACGCAGTGCCAGGTACTAATACCAGAGAGGAACAGATGCCATCATTAGAGAAAGAGAGGGCATTTATGTTGGTGGTCTGTTGGAGCTCAAACGCACTGCACATTTGACACAATGGGCTTGGAGAGCAAGTGAGCGAGGCTTGCCAAAAACACTACAGACCTCCCTCTGTTGCTTGACTTACACAGTGCCACTGATGATGATCCATAAAGTACTGCGCACTGGGATGTTACCTATGGAGAAGTATAAAATATAAAACATATCTTTAGAATCCAGATGTGACCAGAGTACCAACTACACTCTAAAACTTGTCTCTGGTACATTGCTGCTGCACTGCATGTTCATGCTTCCTGGCAGGGACACACTTCAAAGTTGCCAGTAAGTTTGGGACATAGAAGAAATGGAGGTATTTTATTTGTATCTCTCTAGTGTATTAAATACTATTGAGAACAGAAAGTACAAACTAGTTCTGAAGACTTGCATTAGTTAAGAAGCAAGAACCAAAAATCTCTCTTCTGAGTCAATCAAAAGAAAGCAGGAAGATGTAAAAGTCTTTTCATTCTTCAGGGACTCTTTTCACTAACAGAAAAGCAACCAGACAGGAGTCTCTAGAGAGAATTTTCTCGACCCTCTGATTAAGAAGTTCAACTGGCAGTAGGAAAACTAATACGTTTGTTTCAGAAGGTCATGAACTATTTAATGATTTCCAGCTGAATTAGTTAGGTGGTCCATTATGACCCATTTCTAAAAATCTAAGAGAAAAATAGCTACAAGAGACAGGATTAGCTTAACAAAGATGAAATTTGGGGAGGAGGTTGGTTGTTTTTCATGAGTTTTTTTTTCTTCTTGTTTAGGTACTCATGCAGAAATACAAGAAGTGATGCCCGAATTCCATTAGAGAACTCAGGTCACAAATAAGACTTAAAAAACCCTCCTCTTTTAAAATCTAGATTAAACCTGTATTTATCAACATCTTTACAACAAAGAAAACAGTCTTTCTGTAGAGAACAGAAATAACACAACCCTGTCTGTTCAACAATGAAGACTCTCTAACCCAGAGCTGCCAGCTGGCTCGAGAACTGCACTCCATGTGCCCACACGCCCAGCTTCCAGCCCTCAGCTGCAAGAGGGAAAAGGATCATTACTCACCAGGGCAGTCAGACACTGAATGGCAATCTTCACAATCACTGTGTACTTCTAATTTGCTCAAAAGCATGGGCCACAAAACCTCTTAGCTGTTTCTTCTGATTCTGGATTGGGTAACATCAACTTCGTTTCCCAGTACTGTGAACCTACTAACTTTACCCACCCTTCTTTCTCAAGCTGGTCTACATAGGTAAGCCTTTGCAAAATAAACCAAGGAAAACATTGAAGTGCCATAGCTAAGTCTTGGTGCAAAGACAGTTTTTCATACAAGTCATCTTCTGCAAATGGTTTAATTCAGTAGCTTTTGTGTTTCAGACCCTTGGACAACTATCCACCAAAACTAGTGACATATCAGCACGTAGTATCCTCACCCAAATTTCAGCTGAAAACTCTCTTTGGTATTGTTCCACAGACCAGCTGCAGGCCACTAAACACATATAGTCAACAGGGTGAGAGCCATTGGGCTCTTCCACACGGTACCAAAAAGCATATAGTCATCTAGATTAAAGGCAAAGGCCTTGGATAAAATATACAGATGAGTAATGCTTAAAACCCAAAAACCTTTCTTGCAACATCTATTTTTGGCTGTCTCCTCTTGTAGATTATTTTGCAAACATATTTGATACCATACCACCGTAAGGTAATTGAAAGGATATGTTTGCTTGAAGAAACTGACCTTGTTCATGGACCTTCTTTACAGTCAGAACAAAGAAAAATAACAGAAAAGACTTTCATGACCGACTTCAACAGACACTGAATCTAAATCACTATAAATTTAGGAAAATATTTTGAGTGTTGCTTTTTAAAATTTCACATGCTTACAAAGCCTCTCTTGATGGAAAATTTAAAGATGGATCAATACTTAAAATAATCCTATAAATACAGAACACATTTTTCTTTATGGTGAAGAGCTGCTCCATTTATCCTCCAAATTCCTTCAAATAAAGTGACTGGCATGTGTTCAACATATGGGTCAGCACTGGCAGAAGTACAGATGTTGGTGATTTGATAGCTAACCAGATGTTTGCGGGGAACTAGCTCCAGTTATTCCTAAGGGAAAGCACATAAGCATGTTAGCACTAATAAATCAACACACCTATTTTTCCTCCCGAAATTCCTTCCTTAAAAAGAAAATACATGAAGGTAAGTTTCTTAAATCACATTAACTACACAGATTTTACAGGACAAGTTCCAGTCGCACCAATGAAGACCAAAGCAATGAAACTTCCTATGTGCAGAAAATTATGCTGTCCTTGAGCAAGATAAAGTCACTGTGACACCATATTTCAACTTTGTCACACATATCCAGACACCTTCCAAAATGAGTAGGGCTTCACAAGAGCACAGAATTTGTTTAAATTCAAGAAGTTGCAAAGTTGCAACCTTGTGCTTGCTTATTCATCCCCTAAGTCTACTGTGGTCAGATGACAATTCAGCACATAGTTTTTTCACAAGTAGCACCAGCAGAGGAATTTTGTAAGACAGAACAAGGATAGGCTACAAAAATGGCCCAAGGAATTCATAGACCTGCTTTGTTCATTTCAAGTTCCTCAGTATAAAGCTTTATAGCTTGGATCTAAGCGAGCGAGCTCAAGGACCAGCCTGAGTCATGCGATCAGCTAAGCAGCTCCCATGAGTAATCTTGAACTTTGAATATCTGAGGACTTGCAAGGCTGTTAAAAGTGAGCAACTGTTTCCCCTCTGGGCTTGCTGACCTTTGAGGACTGCTACAAGAAGTTTATTTGTGATTTTGATTGATGCTGTATCTTAAAGAGCTGATGTTTGTTTCATTAACAGGGGCTTCTTAAGATAGCTCACCAAAGAGTAACATGTCACAGTAAACCCCCACTTCATCGAGTTGCTTATGTGCCCTCACTTACAAAATGTGATAGACACACATTATATGCACAAAAAAGGATTATTCTCTGAACTCAGAGGGTTTCTCCTCTCTGCAGGACTTGTTTATTCCTGTATCAGAAAGGTGCATGCAACTGATTTTTGAGGCACCTTTTTTCCACAAGTATGTCAGAACTCTTGGAAAATGCTTCAGAAAATCCCTGCAGATCTTTTTTGCTTCCTTCCTGTGTCCTCCCGCAAGAAGGAGCAGTCCTCTCAATTTAGATGCCTGAAACCCAAGTTTTCAACTTGAGTCTTGATTCATGAAGGTATTTAAGCATAAGCTTTACCTGTTGAAGACCACTGATGTTCTCAATTATCTCACTGAGTGCAGGCCCAAACAGAGACAAAGGGTAGGTTTTTGTGGAAATGCATTCTATTTTTCTTCTCCTACTTTCTCATGTTTCATTATTGAAGTCATCACTGTACTGCTTCCTTTATTACTTATGGGTATTTGGTACATTACAACATATACTTAGTTCTTGTTGAACATGGATCATTAGTGATGGAAACAACTATAAAGACATTATACTTTGAATTAAGGGTCAAAGTATTTATCACATACATCTGTCATACTGAAGTCTTGATACGTGACTGTTAAAACCTCTCGTGTATATGCAGCTTTTACAGTTCTGTTCAAAGTTTTGTGATCTTTTACTCAACAACTTAATGAAAAATGAGAGTTGCCAATAAATCCATCTGATAATGAAAAATGAAAGTAAATTAGCCGTTATGCTACAACAGGCTTCCAACGTGAATTAGTGAACTGAGTGACTGCAGCAATGTAATGTTCTAATTACAATTCAGAGCTTCCCTTCCCAGGTAGCCTTAGAGGGAGTTTAGCAAACAAGTATCTAAAACTAAAGCACCCAAACTGTGACCTACATAAACGGTATCATCAAGCTCCAATTAAGCCAGTAGTGTCTTTTAGGAAAGAAGGAGTCTCAAGAATGCAAGCAGCAAACAATGGTACAATGAATCACAAAACTGAAAATATTCATAAATTAAGAGGTTGACAGGTTAAAAAGAGGTTAATATGTAAAGTTCAGTATACACTACAGGAAACACTGGACACATCTAAGAAAAATATTTGGCTTCTATTACATGCCCATCATGAACAACCTGTCTAAAATTACTAAGTGCTCTAGATTGCAAAGGAGTTTGGGGAGCTGTCTAAACTGGAAAAGAACTGGAACACATCTGAGATACAAGCATCCTTGCTGCCCAGTCTATGACAGACGACTTCTGCAGCTGTAAGCTGCACCTATAAATTGTATTTTACTTTGCCATCCATTACCCCTGTGCAACTGTTCCATACTTCCAAATAGACTCATGGAATATATCTTATTGCCAACTTTCTTTCCTCAGTCAGAAAATTACCCAGGCATAAGGTCCAAAATTTCACTTCAAAGCTCTGACAGGAACCCTAGCTCATACACATCCTAGATACAAAAAGAGCATAGCAAAACTATTTCAACTATGCAACCATTCACTTTATTGTAGCATAGCCCCATCTTTTCAATAGTGCACATTTTTAGCACACTGAAGTCCATCAGTTACTCTTACTCTCTCATAAGACAAAAAGTTTCATGTAGAATTGATATTATATTAAAAATATTTAACATACAAGGAGCAAACAGATGCTTAAGTAAAAAACAAAGTCTATGAAGAATTTATCTACTTAAAATGCTTGTTTTCATGTTTCAAGGTCATATGGAATCAATAAAAACAAATCAATTTTTGTACCCTACTCATTTATGTAGTGCATTTTTAGCCCAGTCGAAACAAAAAAAAAGTAAATGTTAGGTTTTAAAAAGAGGATGGGGGGAATCACCACTGTGAAATATTCTGACAGCAATTTTGTTGCGTTTGTTTCAGGATAAATTACAAGATCAGCCACATTCAGAATTCGTATTGCAGATCCCTATTTCTGCAATACAGTTCTTAATCTTAGTTCCACAGAAGGCAGTGCAATCTTAAGCGCACTTATAAAACTTCAGTGCACACTTAAGTTTTCTGCCAAGAAAGCGGATTGTGAAATAGGGCCTTAAACTTCACAGAATCATTTGAATTCTATAAGGCCGTTTTGATTCCTCTGACAAACTTGCCTTCTTGTTCCACAAATGTCAAATTTTTGAAGAGTTCTCTCTTGTCTTTCTGATCTATCTTTTATAGTGACAGTCTCCATAAGATTATGAAAAAAAACCATGGACTTGATTAATCTACTCTGGGAAAGGTTATAAACCTTTATGTTCCTTGTGAATAGAACGTAATAGACTATTTCAGTTGGCAGGGACCTACAACGATCATCTAGTCCAGCTGCCCGACCAATTCAGGATGACCAAGTTAAAGCATGCTGTTAGGGGCGTTGTCCAAATGCCTCTTAAACACTGACAGGCTTGGGGCATCCATCACCTCTCTAGGAAGCCTGTTCCAGTGTTTGACCATCCTTTTGTAAAGAAATGCTTCCCAATGTCGAGTCTAAACCTCTCCTGGCACAGCTTTCAATGAACATTCTACCAAAGTTTTCCAGTCTTGTGGAAATGTCATGTCTTAACACTTCTCTTGCTTACTCGTTTCATTTCACCATCTGCAACAGCATTCCCTGGACTGCCTGTGCCACTTCACTCAGTGCCTGAACGTCATCTGAGTTTTAGGACATCATGAACACTGCATTCAGGTTTGCCACATTTCACCACTTTCAATGCAGAGACATTATTTGTAACTACTTGCAAATTCCCTCATAAATTTCTGTTCAATACGTTTTTAGTGGGAGATCTACTGCACATCTCATCTAACACCAGCACCCATTGCTGGTTCTGGGCAGCGTTTCGGGTGGAAGCAGGGTCCATAGTCTAACCCTGCCAATCAACTGAAAGAGCTGTTACAACTTGGATGTCTCTGGGATAGCATTATTCCTACAGATATGCCTCACCTGGAACAAAGATTATAGGAGGGTAGATGTTACTGAAGCAAGTAAGGAATAGGAAGAACTCTAAGACAATTTATTCAAGCCAGAAAAGTAAATTACTTTAAAAATCCTAATCAGGCTCCATTCCTACCCTTCCTTTCCCCAGTGCTGCCCTGGCCACAGAAGGCCAGAGAAGGGAGCTCTGCCCTGAGCAGGAGGCATCTGTCCTAAGCATCTTCCTTTTTGATTTCTCAACCCTCACGCAACAGAAACATAGATTTCATTATCAGACAAGTTAAGAACAGATGTCCTGCCAAACACAGCTTTTAAATGGAAGCGTTTAGAGAATCAGATATGCAACACTTGGAAAAGCTTTCCTATCCAAATGGAGGCAAGCCCTGTAAGAACCAAGATCTTCCCAATTCAAGAGACTGTCAAAGCATCCCTGAAATGGAAATTCACTGATGCTGAAAAGCCTGTGCTGTAATTTAGTGAGGTACAGCTAGAGAGAACACACCCAACAGTAATTTAACAAAAACTAAAAAAGCAAGAGACACAAGCCATCAAAATAAAAAGTGGCATCAGGTGAAGGGGTTTCCAAATTCAGAGGATATGACCTTAAGGACTGTTTTTCTATCTTCTCTTCAGAGACCAGGCATAGGAGATGTGCTACTTGGGGAATTTCAACATGATGATGGAAGCAGAGAATTCAGTATGGCAAAAGAGAACTTCATAGGAGCCCTTAATCTGATTCTGGACAGAATAGAATAAACCTATTTAAAAGCCTTTGAAATCTGAAGCTGTTTAATATATTTTAGGTAACGCTGGTTCTTACAGCAGGTTCAGGAACACTATAAATTTCTTCGCAGTATCTGGAAGTTAATTTGCCAATCCTGATCGCACTATTCACATACAGTCCCATAGCCAAGTGCCTGTCACACTGCCCAAGACAAACATCCACCTGCATCTCCCTAGAGACAAAAGGCCTGATGTTACAATGGGACCTTAACTGTATACCCATTGGTCCTCAAAATCTGACATTTGATTTAGCTGAAAGCTGCTATCACAGAAATATCCAGGGAACATTCAGAAATTATTTTTGAATCTGGGACAGGATGGCATGTACTACTGAGACAGAAAGCAGTCATCATGAACTAACTGCCATATAGGAAAAACTAGAGGTTCAGCCAGTCCCAGGTCTGATAGGACAAAACAGTAGGTTCAGATGCTTCACACAAAGCTATATGAAGCCCTACAGTTGACAGCTCCAGAGTATAGAATAACGTGCCCAGGGGACCTGCCCAATCTCTCGTAGTCTTTCCTGTCTTTAGCATACCACAAAAATTTCTTGTTGTTTGTTTTTACATCTTTGACTCTCTGCTCTTCAAATTCCAATTCAGGCTCTTCAATTTCCTTCTCACACTGCCCACTCTGGACTGTGGCTCTGTCTCCAGGATTCACTAGTGTTGAATTACCAGTTTCTGACAGCTATTTCTTTTGCTCAAATAACCTCCTGAACTTTGTGTTTAAGCATATGGATTCACTTGCCTTTCTGCTCCTTTTCTCGCATGGTGCTGTTCCTGTTTGCAGCGACAGACTGCAGTGTGCTTAAGTAGCTACTATGCCTAAACTAAGATTTTGATTTCTATACTTAATCACAGCCATATATTTGAACAGTGTTCACATTGTTCTGGTAATCAAGAGGGGACCCCAAGCACATTGGTCATCACGTTTTCCAGTCTCTATATAATCTAGGCTGAACTACAACTGTAAAACTCTACTGGGAGCATGAGACAACTTTCACATTTAAATTCCAGTCTACAAAAAACAGACTCAGTCTCCAGCTAACTGAAGCAATTAAGGTAGACAAGTAATATTAGGATCTCTGAATCAAATATAGCAGTGGCATCTAAAAAGTCTGTCTCTATCACATGGATAAGCAGTTGGTTGGTTTAGCTACATATATTCATGCAAGAGTCCAACAACAAACTTTCAAAGAGCCCTAGGATGAGAAAACTGTAGCATCTTTGGAAATAACTACTTATTAACACTTGTAGGAAAGATTTGCTATTGAAATGCTAGAAGTTTGCACATAAGTGACAAATACACCTTTAAAAAACTTTCCATTTCCTGAAGTGCTGGCATACATCTCGGCCCATAGTACTTAAGCATCTGGGACTTGTTTCCCATTTCAACTAACCTGACAAAGTAAAACAAAAATTCATTACAGACAAACTGATTCCCCTGCTACAGAAATCATTCTATTCTTTTCAGTTGGGCAGCTCAGAAAATAAAGTCCTTCTTTCAACAGAGTATTAAAATTTGACACCCAATGAGATGCTCCACTGCATGGTTTCAGGCATCTCCCTCAATCAGTAAACACAGTATCCACAGATTAACAACAAAAGTAAATCGCCATATATCATCTCTCTCACACCTTCAGTATCCTCCATAGATTTGCCTCCTTCAGCCTCTGTGAATTAATCTCCTCCACTCTTCCAGACCATTCATCATGCTCTTTCCCACTTTAACTCCCTATCTCCTTATACCACCAAAAGTCTTTCATCTCTGTTGCACAATCGCATTTTGGAACAGCTTTCTTAACCCTATTAATCTATATCTCAAGATCATTCTTCTTACAGCCATGTGACCTCCGCAAGCCTCTTCCTAACAGAGCAAAAACATCTTACCACCCTTCCCTTCCCACTTTTTGTTGAAACATTCCTCCTTAAATTTTGTCATTTCGTTCCTTTGTGTTTAGCTACTGAATAATGCAGAAGTTACGAATACAAAGAGTTAAATGCTAAATTCATACTGCTTACTCAACTGAACTATACAGCTGCAAACAGACTGAAATCCATTAAATAGGGATTAAACATTCTGTATGAAACTTGCAAATATAAAAGGTAATTTACCATGCTATCCTTTAAATGTACATTTGCTTTTCAGAGGGATTTGGAATACATTGATCAGCACATAAAATAACTACATTATGCAAAAAGTCTGAAATACAGGTCCTTCAAGATGCAAGGAAACAGTAAAATCCCATTTTATATCAACATCTTGTAATATTTTTTTACTATTAATGAACAACATTTGATAGATTCTCAGTAATCTATTCAAAGACAAAAATACTGGTTCTCGCTAAAAATATTAAAGAAAGTGGTACACCCTGTTCCAGTCCCACATATATTTTAAAACATAAGAGGGAAGAGCAGCACAGTTATATCAAAGATGCAAACTTGTGAAGACCTCTCCATTTTCCTACTCCTTGTTTATAGCCACCTCTGAAAAAAAGAATATTTTCTCTACAATTTAGTGCCATTCACAGAAGAAACCAATATAGTTCCCTTCTAAACACAAGCATGACAAAGTTCTACAGTGGTTAATAAAGACTTCTCACATTGTACCGTAAAAAGGAAGGCTCTTCTATTGAAAGGCCGTCATACCTAACCAACGAACATAAGATGTCCTACACTGCCTGGTTCAAATGGCACAGTGCCATACAAGGCCTTGGTAAGTCAGAAGGGGAAACAACAGAAGCAGAGGCTTCCCAGATGAACAGCTAAACCAGTCCGGGGTCAGCAACGCTTCAATAAGGGTAGAGCAACACCAGCGCTCTCTGCAGTCACAACACATGAACGCCTACAGACCTATTTTCTGTAATATGTATCTCCAACACCCAGGATAAATTTCTCAAGAATACATCAGAAATTTTGGAATGGACATCTAAAACAAAAGTCACTGGAAATTGCATTCCCTTAGGTGGCTTAGAAAAAACAACTTCTGCAGTTAAACTTTTTTTATGAAGTATTGGCTTATTAATACTATATGTTATTTATATAATAAAAATAATCTTATATAACACATATTATTACTATGTGGTTTTTTTAATAGCCATCAGCCTACACATTTGTCATACTTCCAACATACAGACTGAATGGTACATTCATAATCTTAAATATTGCCCTATTATAACTGTTTTCAGGAAAATCAAGGGCATTTCAGCCTGTGCATGTACAAGGGACAGGGGAAATAGTGTGTCCAAGAGAATGGCAAAAAAGCTGCTTTTCTTTCTGAATGCCTTTCTAGGTGCTTCCCATCATGAGATTGTCTCCCTTCTGTCAGAAATCACTTAGCAGAGAGGCATTCCTGGAACATCAGTCTAAATCTTTCCTGACAGGTTGGTGGTAACATTCTCATTCTCCTTGTTCTGTGGATAGACCAGCTGCTGAACGCATATTTATTAAAAAACAAACAAACAAACCAACCAACAAAAAAAAAGCAAAAGAACCAAGTTTCAAGTTTCTTGAAGTCTCCAATTCAAAGATCATTGAGATCAGATGCTGGTGTATCATTCACCCATCTTCCTCTAAACACTTCCTCCTCCTCTTAGAAGTCTGAATTTAAGAGTTACAGATTTGTCTAGATTTTTTTTCCCCCCTCTACATCTGGTAGATCTAGCAGGCTTTCCTTCAGTTGCTAGGAAGCACAGCTGTATTGCGACTCAGAGCTCCTACAGATGTGCGGCGTGCTATATAGCTACGCTGGGTGCAATAACCCAACGCTTCCAGGAAACGCTGCCCTTAGCGCTGCTCTGCTGAGCAGAAGGACTAAGACTCCTGAGAAAGCGTTCGGCATTTCTGAAGTCATTGCTCTGCAACTGCCCTGGACATTTATAATAAATGCCATTTCCCAAAATATTCAGGACTCCAGGAACAGGACATTTGTTTCCACACACAGAAAAACAGAAGTGTTAGCTCTGAGTTCAGCTCCCGAGTTCAAACATCATCATCATTCTCAGGAATTGATAAGAAATCAAAACTGGCTTTGGAGATAAAAAATGGCAACATCTTTAAAGATTTTAACAATATTTCTTTTTCTGAGGCATTCCTTGAAATCTTCATTCAAAAACACAGAACTAGACTCATCTTCTCCCACAATACCATAAAAAATAAGGCAGAAGCACTGGGATTAATATGGCTTTCTATCATGTGAGCTCCTAAATGGCACCAGGACACTAGAAGAGTGTGAAAGGAGTTTGCCAGAACAAGCTTTATTAAGACATGAGCTTGAAACTTTTGACCTTTCAGAAATATGAGGGACAGTAAACAATAAAAAAACCTAACACCACAAATCATTTTTGCTTCTTATGTCAAAAGTTTTTTTCAAGAATAAGTAAACAGCAGCAAAATATGAATTACTATATATAGAAGACACCTAAAGAAAAGCAAGCATCATCATGGAATAAGCTACCATCTATAATCAATTAACAGTAATATACTTGCCTCTTCAAAGAACACAGTTTTATACAGGAATAAGGTCACAGACCCATTCAGTTATCCAGAGCCAAGCAAATATACCAAACGAAGCAGACACCACTAGCGGGGCACTTCCAAAGATTCCCATTAGTATGGCCACATCTGTACTTGATTGACTTGAAACAGGATTCCACCACCACATAAGGAAAGCCTGTTTTTTAGGGTAAGTATCAAATTCTTATCTGGCCACACTGAATATTAGCTAGTGTTTTATGAGGTGTTTGTTATCTATGTTGGCAGAACACAAAACCCGTTGCCTGCAGAAGTGTTTCCACATCACATAGTCACACACAATTCTATTACTGATTTACCTACAAATTTCCATCATCTTCCTGTATTTCCTTTGATACATAGTTATACCTTGAGGTCAACAGAGCTTCCATTTCTTTAAAACCTGAGTAAAACACATCTTTTTCATCCCTTAGCCCAGGTCTCCCTCTACTATGTAACAAGATCCCTTACACTATATGTTGACTGTTGGTTTTAAGCACAAAGTTAACCAACAACTGATGAGCTAATGATGTTCTGTTATTGTAAGCAAATACCTTCATTTTACAGTCCTAAACTGTAACATAAAAATGCAATCTTAATTAAGCAATTAAGAAAATAAGCCATTAAGAATTGCTTAAGAAATTAAGCAATCTTTACTTATAGTTAGCCTTACTGAACCCAAAGGAACTACCCCACGAGCACACAACTGAACACATTTGTAAGTACTTCCATGATTTGGACTCCCATAGCATACACTTAAGATACAAAACTTGAGGTCAATTTCTCCTTAAATGCTTACAAAACAGGTGTAATTTCACTGGAATTGGCTACTGTATAGATATGAAACAGTACTTTGAGCTTTCCTGTAATTTTTCTGCAGCCTTATTCCCCGACCACCAGCTTCCTGACAGGTGAGATATTTTTCTACTGACAGGCTAGCAATTAACCTGCTGCCATAAAAGAATAACAGAGTAAAAGAAAACATGAAAAATAAAAGATTCATCATAGGTATCAGAAAAAGCTAGAAACAGCATTGTTTCAGAGGTTGTTTTCCCTACGGTCATATAGTCCCTCCTGTACAAATGCAGTGTTGTTCAGTTATTACTTCAATTTCAGAATTTAATTTTCTTCTCGGCACTTGAGATGCAAGTAGGAAGGAAAACGAAGAACGAAAAATTGAAATCAAAGAAAGGGTCACTACACAGATCTTGTACTTTAACTGATGACCCAAGAGCTGCAAAAGCTGCAGCTGCTCCCCCCGCCCATGAAACTGAGCCAGTTTTAAAATCCCAATTATTTTTTTTCTCCTCATAAAACTGAGTGGTTAGTGTTGCCTGTTGTTTGTTTATTTTAATTTCTCACTAACATATTCTGCCTCCTCAATGAAAACTAAAGCTCAAAACATTTCATAAGCTTTCAATAGAAATTATTTTGTCTCTGTGAACACGTTTATTAACATCTTAAGCAGAAGACAACACTTTCACATTTTGATTCAAATGCCACAATTCACTGAAAAAATATTTTGACAAAAACCTTAACTCAACTTATCACTCTTCTTACACTTCCCTGTTCCCCGAAATGACTTTCTCTTCTGCATGAAGCCTCCCATCCAAATACCACAAAAGCTTTCCAAAGATAAGGATGGTATTTGCCTACCATGCTGTGTTACTACACACTATTACTACGATACTGCCTGTGGTCAGCAAGCTCTGTGCAGCTGAAGGTGACCACAGCTGGATTGCCTGTGCTGAGGAACTTGCTCATCGCCCGCTTGAAACTCCAAGCATTTCTCGTATCGACCACAGGGCCCCAGGCAGGATGGCACACACTCACTATGTGATGTTTGCTTTTACTTCACCTAGCTCTAACCACCACACTTCACAAATTTTACCCACAAATAATTCCAAAAAATCCTCAGTAAGTGTATCTCTGTACAAATTAAGAAATAGTTAAACGTTGCGCTCAAAGTCACCAAGCCAGTCTTTGATAGATGCAAGAAAAAACATATATATACAAGTTGAAATACCTCAATGAAAATAGTTGGCTTCCTTTGTGCTATCTGTGAGATTTGAAGCACTGACGATTCAAACCACAAACTAAGGAACATTAAGTGTTAGAATAGCTCTCCCGAACCTAAGAAATATATACCTGCTTGGGTGAGATCAGCCTGGCTTGTACTAACCTAAACACAACAGTCTGGTTTCAGGCAGAACAGGCATCAACAGAGGGACCACATCAATGAGTAAGTTCACCTGGAGAAAGGGTAAGGCACATGCAAACCCTACACAGCACAGGAGGTCCAGGAGGCAGCCACCAAAGCCCCCAGACTAGTAAGTGTTGACCAGAACCAGGCCAAGATCTCTGGATTATCCTCATGATGCAGCAGTCAGCTGTTACCACAGCAGCAAACACACTGTATTAAACTGTCATCTCCATCCTGTCCCCTGCTTTCTTGTAGAAATCTGAGACACAGGAGGCAGGTTTCCCCCACAGAAACCATGTTCAAAGGATGTGATGTGATTTCTGCCTCTTACAACAGCACAAACCAAAACTCCCCAGACACATCTGTCTGCAGCAATAGTTTGAATAGATCCACGGAAAACTGGAAGGAGAGCAAGAGAGGAGAGCTGACGAACCAGTTTCAGGAGTCCGAAAGCTTAAACAAGACAAAGCTTACTATCAGAAGCCTTCAATTCACTATTCAAAAACCTACACCTGCACTAGAGAATTGTCAGAAGTGAGAAAAGCTTAAAAATTGCCAAGTTAATGAGACACAACTGCCACTTACAAGCCTCCACTAATCCCAGTGGTTTAATCCCAATGGTGCTCTGATGGTTTTTACTTAATGCACAGCTAGTCATTCATTCCCAAGTGAAATTAGTCAAGCTTTTGTGAATGATGATTGAGGAAAAACAAAGTTATGACTTAAGGAATTGGCCCCAGGATCACTGTCAGGAAAATGAAAATTGGGCCCTGTATGCACACAATGCTTATTGGTACTACTAATAGTTACTTGCTGTTGAATAGGCATATAAATGCAGACTCCTCTTTTTTTATTTTGGACTTGGTTTTAGGCTGCTATGATAAAAATCCCATTAGAGAAATTATGTTTGCAAAGCTGCCAGCAGATAATACACCAAAGAAAGTTACACAATGTTTACACATCCAGGGTCATAAAAATTTGCACAGAAACAAGCACATTGGAAAAAAAAAAATAAATGGTCAGTCAACTTTCCCAGCTCCTGACATAACACAAAGGACGTTTCCAGGAATTTCAGCCACTAAGTGAGTTTACCTCGGCTGCCGTGCCTAAAGTCTTGAGCAACGATGAAGTCGAGAACACAGACAAGGGCCAGCACATCACATGTAGGGCAAGAGAGCAAGACGTCAGAGAACCTCAGGGCTGCATCAAGCCAAGAATCTGGCAGAGAAAGCCCACAGAGAAACCAAGCGATCCAGGGACGGGAAGAACAGGGCACTACACTGCAGCCCCTGAGAAAAGCGGGAGGCAGCCTGATACCAGGGCGTGACTGCTCAAGCACAGCCTGACAAGGACTGATGTTTGTCACGAAATCACTTAACACCGAGTGACAACCATCACTTAACACCGAGTGACAACCACCACCACAAGTAAAACCGTAACTTGGATTCTCCTGGTAGTCCCATGGACATTCACGTCAAGTGCTCTTCCCCATGTCCACCATACTAGTTTGCAACAGAGACAAAATGTTCTTTTTAATTTGCTTAATTTGTTTTAATCACATAGAAATATATTTTGAAGAAGTACTTTGAGTTTGAAAGAAGCCACATGTTCTGACTAGTTAACAAGTAACTCTTATTACCCAAAAGATTAGAAAAAATGCTATGAAGTACTGAGATTTACAAGCACTTTAAACTGAAATATTAATATTTAATTAAGTGGTGTGTTTTTCACACTAGAGAACTAGACTAGAGAAAATTAGGGAACTAAGGTACCTTCTAAGCACCCTTGAAAGAAAAAGAAAGAAGGAAAATAATACTGAAGAACCTCCCACAAAAGTACTTAAGTTCTTATGAAAGTATATAAAAACTTCACTAACATGTAAAAATTGCACACCTTCTATAATTTTCATGGTTTTCTGTTAAAGAGAAACCTTCACCTGCCATACTTTAAAATGGTAAATAAAAGGCTATGTTCTAATTAAGATGAATATTGGCCATCTGTTATGTAACTAAAGGACCAATTAGAAGAACTATGTCTAATTTTATCAACCTCAACTGGCCAGGTTAACTCACAAAAGGTTCCAAACAAATGTATAATCTTTTCTAATCACTACTGGATTAACTGGACTAATCCAATTGGATGTATATAATGTTCTTACACCACCATGTTTATTTCGAGTATTTCACTGTTATTTTTCCTTTACAATCTGTATTAAATTACTTTAAGAAAAGACTTTCCAAAGTTTGGGAATTTTATTACAAAACCTGAAAAGTCATCTAGTGAGTAAATGAAGAGTTTCATGAAAGATAATTCTTTGGGACAGAACACTCATTTCCCCTGTGATCCTCCACTGAGAATGGTAAAACTTCACTATAGAAAACAAAAATTATTCCGGTGTTAGAGAGACCTGGAAATGTAGACTTGTTTTTATTTTGCATCAAAACATATCTGAGAAAGGCAGATCAATGACAATCAACCATCTTTCCCAGCTATAGATTTTTAAAACTGCACAGTAGGCATCCTCACATCACCTACTGGTATTTGCTGGGCAACTCTTCAGACCATATGGTTTCTCCAATTCCAGGAGGTCTTTAACCCCAAAAACCCCATGAAGTAGAAGAATAGGATCTCTCTCCCATCTGTACTTGACCTGCTTAGTAGTAACGGGAGAAAGAACACAACCTAAAACAAGCCACATACACTGCAGGTGATTCCCCAGCAACATTCCTTCAAACAGGTCCACATCATTTTCTTTTTCATAACAATGTGAGATGACGGTCTTTTACAAATTCAGAAAAGGTATACATGACAAGTCTGGTGAAAAGAAAATTAATTTATCATCTTAGAAAACTAAGCTGGAGATGGAAATGGTAATAGTTTACAAAGGTGAGGCTGACTGAACTTGAAAAGAATACCATGGTACCCGCACTGACTTGTCTACTCCTTTGGTGCCCACTATGGTACGATAACCAGGCTAAGGAATAGGGTGAGCATTAGCGACTGAAATCCTCTCATCTGACAAGTGACACAGTAACGGAAATGGCTTCTGCAAACTGTAAACAGAAGTTAGCTGGCAACACTGGGTGATGGGATGCAGGAACTTTTTAATGCGTTTGATAAATTGTAATTGTACTACTTACACTCGCATCTTGCTTTCTTCTCCTCACTTAATGAAGCACATCAAACCCGACCCTTTTCTAACTTTAATGATTTCAGCCTAGGAATTGGACTACTTTTTTTTTAATCTTGCATTATCAGTGTGGCAATGAGAGCCATTGCATATTTCATCCTGACCTTATCATTACATTCTCCCTGTGTCAAGGAGACTTGTCACCATTTTTTGCATTCACTAGTGCATTTTTCACTTAGAGTTGTACAAACGCATGCAATAGCAAAGGTGTTTTATTTGCTGCTATCACACTAGTTGTATTGATTACAACAAACTTGAAGACCGTGTTTTGTGTAAAGCAAGTGCCAAGCAAAAAGAGACTACAAACCCTCTGAAAACATGCTATTTTGCAATTGAATTAAAAAGTCTTCAAGAGAATTTAAGAATAGATACTTGTCTAGCCTTTTTGGTTGGGATTAAAGCTGACTAATAGAACTAGGCAAGCCATTCCCTTAGGCCCTTTAAAAAAAAACCTTCACATTTAATAATTAATCCCATATAGTCTTTACCTTTCACAGAATCTTGTGTTCAGTAAATTAACGTGGGAGCCAGGCTCAGAACAACTGCTTGGCTGTCTGTGCCTTTTTTGGTAGCATCATTAGAGTCAGCTATCCTAAACCCCTGAGGCTGTAATCCAGAAACACAATTGCAATGACACACCTAAACTCAAGGACCATACAGCCTCTTCAGCATCCCAAATGGTCCAGCACTGGGTGAGGCAGCCATTCAGCCAGCCCATAGCAAGTACCTTGCTGCAGCAACTACCGCCTTCCAGCCATCTCAGCTGGCGTGAACTCCCACCATGCCTTTGGACTGGACCGTAGGCATACACAATTTAGGAGGGCTGTCTTTATAAGGCCAGTTACATTTTTAGAAATAACTTCTTCTATAGAGGAGAGTTCACTTCTTTTGCGACAGTGTATCCAGCAGAACTCTCCATGTTGAATGGCGAAGGATCGATCCCACATCAACATAAAAAATAAGTACCTAAATAGTTTATGTCAGAGAATTATATTCAACAGCATTGAGATTAGGGCTATGTAGATTCACCTAGCTCCAGGTACTCTATAGGAATGTAAAGATCTGTGGTAGGACACGATATATTCCTGTTCATGTTGTAAAGCTGATACCATACAGCACAGATGATGTGAAGTACTGCCGAACTAATGTTCTTCTGGGAACCCATTACTCTTTGTATTTCTTAAGTTTACCAGATTTTATCTGTGTCATCTTAGTATTGTGCTAATATAGTTTATCTATCTCTATTATAGATACTACTCCTTAAGGGGGAGAAAAACGCAAAGAAGCATTCATTCAGTCAAAAAAAAAAAAATCACCGCAGTATAAGTGCTTCACAAAGTCATTTCTAATACATCTTAGACCTCAGCATGACCTATTCTAACAGATCCACATAAAACAATAAACTTTTAATTTCCTCCTCCAACATTTCTCAACATTGTATCATTCTTTCCCATCACCAACATAAGTACAGCAAATCTTTAACAAATGACCTAGAGGGTTCTACAACATTTGTTATAAGTTACTTAATAAAAATGTTTCATTTACAAGTGTCTGGAGAACTGTATGTTGATAGCCTTGAAAAAGGGTTAAAAACACAACTTGGATTTCCTAAGGGTTTACATTGAAAGATCAACATAAATAGTAATAGAGACCCCAATTTAACACACACTTAAGGCAGGCTGTAAATAAAAGTTTTAAAGACAGAAAAATAGTTCTTAGATTGAAAAAGGGGAGATTTTGAAAGATGAGACTGTTAAATAAAATGTATTGGAAGCATGCCCAGTTTAAAAATATTTTTCATTTGTACTGCTTCTAAAGTATAATACAAACAAATCCATTCTCCTAATTAAACTGATTACATCAGTAATGCACAATTAATTCAGCTGCATCTCGGGCAAAGACAATACCTTTCTATGAGCAATCTCATCTCTTCTCTCTATAGTTAAACAAGACAAAATTTGAATGTACCTTTAGGCTTGGGTGCAGATTGACAGTCATAGCAAATTTGCATGGCAACACTGATTTCCATGGTGCAAGGCTGATTTGCACCAACCGAGGGTCTGGCTTTTGGCCAGAAGCTCCATTAGGCTGGTGTAAAACAGCTAGATATTTTGTGGGGACATCCATTTCACTAGTCCTCTTTCCTACCACCTCTCTCTCTAAATTCAGCAATCTCCGGACATGATTCACACTGCAATTTGTGTACCTCAATGGTGAATGGAAAAAAAATGATTACTGAACTCAACATTGTTTCCCTCAGTGCGTGCCGTGTCTTGGTTTTGGTGTTTGGTTTCTTTTTCCCAGATGGTCTGTTCAAAAGAACGTCCTTGTAGGCCATCTACCCGTGGTGATCTCATGCCTGTGAGCAGCGACATGATCTTTCCACTGTGACACACTGATCATTTCAGGCTCCTCATTGCAACACTGTTCATATTATTACATTGGACAACGTGCTACTAGGCACGTTACTCTGCAGTATCATTTTGTGGTATCACTGATACTGAATATTTATTCGGACCAAACTGAAAACCAGTGTGATGAAACACTATTCGTTTTCCAGACAGGAAAGTTACCCAAACGGGAAGCTCTGCTGACAGAAGGCTCAACGGATGTACGACGTTCATAGGATATGTTAAGCAGGTTGAGGGCATAAAGGACTTCACACCAATAGCATGTTTAACAGAAATAATGAGACATGCATGGATTAAAGACAATAATTCCGCAATGATATCAGCTATGTCATCTTTGACAATTCATCAAAATCTGTGTCTGTTTAACTCTATAACTGTAAGATGAATATGCTTCCCATGAATATGGCTTGCATGCCGTAATCCTAATTTTCCAATATCTAACAATTCCTATATAATTTCCAACCTTCATGGCAATAGAGGACAATCTTGCAAATGCTGTGAAGAGCACACAGACTCACACATGGCTTGAAGACCTGAATTCTATGCTCCTTTCCACAGTCTGCAGCAGTAGTGCTGAAGCCCATGACAGTGTTTGAGTATCAACACCATTAACGCAACCACCCATTTTTTTAACACACAGGACTCTGAACAGATGCTGTATAGGTTGAAGGTTGAGAGTGTCACAAGGACAGAAATAACAGGGAAAACAATGTAGGAGATTCAGAGAGATACGGAAGTAGAAATGGAGAGGACAAAAACACAGGGCAGGAGTAACAATTGCCAAAATCAGAGCATGTTTTCTTAGTACGGTTTCATAAGGAAGACAGCATTAAATTCAATCCAGGCATACAGAGCAAACCCTTGGCAGGCACACTCTGCAAAAAGCAAAACGGTTACTTAAAAGTCATGACTCAAAAATCTTCTACATGAAAGAAACCATGATGGTTCTGCATATCCGTAGGTACTGGTGACTACAGCTGTTACCACGTTTTGGAAGCTACAGCTCTTCACTCCCTCCACAAACCGACTGCAGGTTTCCATCCCACGCTGCCTGTGGGCACGCACGCCCAGCTTCACAGACCGGCTGTGAAGGAGAACGTCATGTGCTCTGTGTGAACCAACACACTCTGCAAACCAAATGCTGCAGTTCAAGTGAACTGCATGGCCTAGTCTCAATAGAATACTTAACATCAAGCGACTTAATGCTGCATTCAATCAACTGATACTTATATGATTTTAAATTATTGCGTTAAATTATTTTGAAGTTTTGCAAAAACTAATTAGAAAACCGATGGTCTGGCAAATCAAGATTAACCGTTACAAAGAACTAACTTATATTTCATCCTGCTGCTGTTGATGAGGTACCTGCTCTATAAAGCTTCTACAGAGAAAAATAACGGCCTTCAATCATCCTTTGGTGGCTTTTCAAGGTTGCAGCTTCATCATGCC
This sequence comes from Tauraco erythrolophus, assembly GCF_009769465.1. Taxonomy (NCBI): domain Eukaryota; kingdom Metazoa; phylum Chordata; class Aves; order Musophagiformes; family Musophagidae; genus Tauraco; species Tauraco erythrolophus. The sequence continues at coordinate 6,227,028 of NC_141475.1, forward strand.
AGGCGTACAATGACACCCAAGTTAACGCTGCACAAGACAGGTCATGTCTGGAAGCAATACAGCTGCATTTACCTTGTCGCCGTGCTGCCAGACTCACTCTGTCAGGTCAGTACAAGCTGAGAGATCTCTGAACTGCAGGCAATGGTGTCACTGACCTTTCTTCTCTGTTACATCCTCAGTGGATGTTCTCACAACTGAACTACATGTGTTTTGAATAATCTGATCTATCTGGCTTATAATCTTATCCTTTACCACCTGGGATAATCAAGGCTGACATTATTCAGAATTAAGCCCCTGGATCCTAAAAGGATTATAAAAAGCAGGTATTTTTTTCATCTCCACACACAAAAGTTCATCTGTTTCATAAGAATATGTCGTAACTGAGATAAAATTATAGGCATTAAAGTGGCATAAAATCTTGTGCCTTTAAACATAATTGCTTATTACCTGGAAAAAATAGTATTTCCAAACACTGAGAAAAACATCATTGAACATATTTTCAGAGTAGACTGTCACGATTGAAACAAAAATGCATTTTTAAGACAGGTTTTGACACCTAAGAAATTTTCAAAAATCACTGTATTCATTTAGGAAATTCCTAAACATCAAGACTGCAAATCCTACCAGCCTTCTTGGTGTATCCTGCCTTTCTTGATCATGTTGAGCATTTCAGGAAAGAATGCTGGCACCAAATTAAGCACGGGCTGTTGGATGTCAGCTTTACATGAGAATCTGCCTTGTGATCATGGCAATAGTGTTAATAAGACTCCTAAGCTTGTCTTTTATTAGAGACAGGAAGATTTTACGTGTGCAAACCTTCTTAAAAACAACTGATGTAGGTCAAATCTGAAACTCCCCTAAATGTTAGAACACTAACTAGAGAAATAAGTTTAAACTATTCTACACCTCAGCAGTTTAAGGCTTTGTCTACACAAAAGTTGGCACACAGCACACTATAGTGTGAACTCAAGATATACCAGCCATTGTATCTCAGTCTTCTCAAGCGACACTCAGAATCGATGATGCTTACATTCTTCGAGAGTTGAGTAAGCTCCTGGCAAGGGACGCGTGGCACACTGTACATCTACACCAGGGCTGCACGATACTGCTTTGTTTCCCTGTGAGGAGTCCAAGGACACAGCCACTGCAAAACTGCACAGCAAACCCTATCAAGGGTTTGAAAACCCTATCATGGGGCTTGAAAACAACCATTTGTTTTGCCGTTTAGTAACAGTTTCACGATACATGTGCACACGCACTTGTGCAAGCACAAAGGAGAAGACAACACAGTGACAAAAACCAGCAGCCTGGGTACATGAAACAAAGAACCACTCCCTTCATGGGTGCTACTGGCTTCAAAAAATGAAACAACAGCCTGAAAGCAAGCATACAGTGTTTTCAGGCTTCCTTTCTCTGATATTCTCTTACATGCTATTAAAAGCATGCAATATCTCTACAGAAATCTTTCTGAAAGGCTAAGTTTTGATCAAAAATCCTGGATATTAGACACATTCTCTTGTTTGTTGATTTGTACTCGATTGAATGATTTAAGACAACATCTGTAAATGGACCTTGTTGTTTGTGTTTAAGCATCACTAGTGAGGAAACACTTCAGGTCATTTTGTTAAACATCTGCTGTGCTGGAAAACAACATAGTACTGGAAAACAACACTGATGAGAAGATTTGGAAGAGGAAGTAATGTTTGTTTTTCTGGGAATCCCTTGAATGTTTCAACTTAAGTCATATTATGGTCTGAGTCTCACAGAAAAATATTATAGAGAACAGATACTTTGGAATGAATGCTTGTTTATTTATGCCCATTTATCAAACCCATATGCACACAACCGTCTTCTATTCAGCTGCTCTAAGTACTTCAGCCTCTCACAAACAAACTGAGTGCACAACTCACAATGCATCAGTTAAAAGAAAAAGAGACCAAGTTCACAGAGTACTGAACTGTACAAGGACAGACTGATAGCACGGGCTAAGGCAGTAGCAGAATATTCCCAGGGTCTTGAAAACACCAACATAATCCAGCATGTGTTTAATTTCAAGCATGAGTATTTCCACTGGTTTCGAAGAGATTATTTGCATTCTTAAAACTAAGTACAAGCTTAAAAGATTTGACCCAAGTTGATGCTAAAATTGAGAAATCAGTCTGTCCTGGTACAGTTTGTTACTCTGTGGACTTGCATTAATACGGCCAAATACCCGTGTGGTTCGAACCAGATTCTTGGTCCTTTTTCTTCTTTATGGACTAAAACACACTATTACTCTGTTCAGAAACAGCACATGAAGGAATCCTGCAACAGGTATCACAGGCCTGCACACAGCAGAGCAGGTGTATAATAAATGAAACAAGCTTATCTAAAAAAAATGTGACCGTGACTTAAATCCTAAAACGAATACGGGGACTTTAAAGAACTCGCCTGGAAAGAACCGAGGCTTCTGAGGCTGTAATAACGCCTATGGACCTGACCCTGCTTGCCTGTCACAAACATCATAAATCCCTCTGTTAGTTGCAGCTACAGACGAAGGGAACAGCGCTTTGCTATTGCTTTACCTGCCATACAGCCCTTCACAGCCAGTTTCACTGGAACCCCCAGAACTACTCCCTACTGCCCTTTGCAGTGGAAGAGACTTCAAGAGCCTGGCTTAACATTTTTAATCATAATCATCATCTCCATCTTGGCAGATACAGAGCACTGAGCAGAGGCTAAACCAGGAGGCTCTACTGACTTGGAGCAGTTTGTTGTTTTGTTGTTTGTTTGGGGATTTTTTGAGAAGCTCTATCACAGTTATGTTCCTGAGCTGTGAACATTTTCCCAAAGGAAAGCATACCCAACCATCACCATTTCCCAGAGCCTGCAAAGTCATCCTAACATGGTAATGCACCTGGATTGCTGTTTATCCGGTCTGTATTTGAACATGAAAAACAAATATCTCAGCCTGATGTTTTAAAAAGGCACTAGTGACAGTGAATGTCTCATATTGCTAAGCCCACTAAATTACTGATTGCTCCAGCTGACATGCACATCCTCCCGTGTACATTTATCCTTCTGCGTCACAGTTGAACAGTCAGAAATATAAAAAATAATTTCAAAAAATATCAACATAAATATCTTACTACTAATAAATCAAACACTGTGTCATCTCTACAAAGACACAGAATGAATTTGTTTTTCTGTGGTTTAGGTCTGCACTCGTATCACCTCAACAATATTAAACACAGGTAGGCATTTATTTAAAATGCATTTCAGACTCAATTGTAATAAATGCTGACTCCAAATTACTCACTCTCAACTTGATCTTAAACTCAACTAGCCCAGTTCTGTGCAACCTGTTCCGCTAAACAAAACAGATCCCTGGCTCAAATTCACAACACAGAGTCTATCATGAAGTTGGAATATATGTGAATATGTATAAGTACCATGAAGCCTAGTGCTGTATTAAGGTTTCCTCTATTACCTGAACAGTATCAAGAAACACCAATACTTCCAAGAAAAAAGTAATTTATCTTACAAAAGTGGGTTTTAGCCATCAGCCAACTGCTGATTATTTCAAAGAACTCACTCAGTGTTACCCAGATTATAAAGCGACTGGCTGCTCACCATCGTATCCATATTTCACTGTAATTTCTTTAACCCTTGTGCTATTTCATTCTTTGCATTCCCTTTGCAAATACAGCCCCAATTCTGAAAAGATTTGCTCCCCATTCTTTACAAGGACCTCAGCAGAGTCAACAACTCCACACGCAGCACATGCCTGATCACACACACCAAGAGTGGGCAAAATCAGGATGTAAATTACTGTAACAAGAGGAAATTCAACATTTTGAAATCTCTACTTTCTGCACATGAAAGATTAAATAAACCCTTGTGAAATCCCTTGAAAATCTTCATTAATTACAGATATCCAGCAACCACAAAATCATCTCTGGGATTATTTCCTGAAAGCATATAAAGCAACTTACTATACTCCCTCCATGCTCTTGCTTCCTACTCCAGAGCAGTGCTAGCATGTTTGCTAAAATCACAATTCTAGGTAGGCACCTCCTGTGCTCTTTTGAAACACTTTATCAATACGTGAATACCATTGCAAATTCTCACAGATCTGAATTATAGCCCATCAGTTAAAGCTGATTTAGCAAAATTGGAAAGATTTTATAATAAATTAAACATGTTAAGATTTGTCTTTACATGTTTGTTTCTGGTCACATCTGAGATGATAGAAACTAGGTTACTTTTACAAATTTATCAAAACACATGTATATTTTATATATCACTCAGCAGTGGAACAGATTCCAACTTCATAAGATAACACAAAATCTACTTTTATCCCAAATACATCATATTAAAACAAACAAAAAATTGTTTGCTCTTTGGTCACAGGTATCAACAACATCAAAGGGTCACCTTAATAGTAAATGTCAATTATGGTAATGTATTGTATCAGATATTCCAATTTCAAACTTCCTGAAGAGAAATTACCAAGTCAGGCTGCCCTAGTGACATTAAAGCTTCTAATGGCTACCAAAAGGTCCAAATGCCTCAAGCACACTCAAATATTAAGTATATGCCACTAAATTCACTGAGATTAACGCATTTTTTGCATGACTAGGGTATGGTTAATACTGCACTTACTTCAGCGTACCACGTTTATGAAATAAACACAATTTAATTACCTGTCCTCTGATCTCTTCATGACTAGAAAAAGACTCATTCCTTCATGTTTCTAGGCCTAGTGATTTGTTAATTTTCAGGATATAAGAGATTATCTATTTGCACTTCACACTTTTTGGGTCTTCAGAGAACACCATTATATATCCTCCTATGCCTGGGTTATAGCTGATGTCAGAACAAGACTAAATTAAGAATGCTCTTTACAATTCCACAAATACAATACCGGAGTTGGGCAGTTTGAAAAGCCTACTGATGGAAACAAATAACTACTAAAGCCTACAGTACTACAGGAAAAAGCCCTTCTCATTCTAGGACTTAAACTGCTTTATGAAGGTTTGCCTTTAATGCAACTACAAGAGTATTATTACAACTTCTGTAGAAAGAACTCAAAGTTAAAACCATACAGGTCAGAACACACAACAGGAACATACTTTTGGTCACCAAGACTATCCCTAGCATCTGAAGCAGTCAAATAATCTCTTCCATAAATGAATATAAGATTGTTTTACTTTCATTTCATTACCCATTGGAACATGGTTTTGGAATAAATGCACACATAAAACACTAAGTATTAAAAAAATCAATCTACTTTGTGCAAAAACTTAAAAGAAAACACTACGTGTTGCTCTTACTTATAATTCCCTTATGCTATTATGAAAATAAAGTAGGACTCAGTATCAGACACTTGATATCCTCAGAATTGCTCTCATGCCAATACGCACTTGCTTGTCTAAAGTTGTAGAACGCTGTCAGTTCTCTTGTCTAGGACATGTCCTGCGTTAGGCATATTACTCGAAACTCAACCCTATGGACAAGTGAAAACAAACTTTCATCTTTTTTTTCGGCTTAGTTGCAAGCCCTGATGCCTGCAGTATAACATGAATGCTCTCTCAAATTCCAGCTCTATGAAGCAATAAAGAGTTCCAACTGCATAATTACTAAGCCAATCTCCTGTCTTACGTTTTATCCCTTGGGTCTGAAATTTCTGATTAATATGAAAGCGCACTTTCAAAAGCAGGAAGAGCAGGCTCTGTATGAGTGAACTAGCCAGAAAACACAACATGAACTCCATTAGTGATGGGGTCATCTTCTGTATCCATCTACAGCCATTTTTATATTTTTCTTTAGAGATATATATTTATTTATATTAAAAAACCTGTTTATCCTGTAAAGGCTACCAGAATTACCACTCAGGATAGACCTTCCTGTAAACTCTCTGCACTTGATCAGCGCTGTATGGGACTTGGTTACAAGCAATAACTCTTAACAGCAGCCTTCCAAATATGAATGTAAAATAGCCAACAATCTCTTGTGAATATCAGATGCTTTTGCCCATAATATCAACCCTGTTTTCATTTGAAAAGGTAAGAACTAAAAGTTACCTTCAACAGTATCTTCATGAATTTCTTTAAATATATTTGCTAGCCCATAATTACGTAAGGCCAAAAGTCCAGCTTGCTCTTCTGAAGTGTTCAAAGCTTACCAGCAAAAGGCTGCTGAGGGAATTCTCTCCTTGTCCTTAAGTAAGCCAGCCACATTTTCCCAGGTGTGAAGGACAATACGTTGCTTTAGCATCTGCATGTGTGCTTGAAGTTTTAAACCTTTTCTTATAACTCCTTGTTCTTAAGATTATTGTTCTGATCAGAAAGCATTCAGCTTGCTATCACAAGAAACCAAGCAGCACAGTATCGAAGTCTTAATTTTAGTAAAAATCATCTGAATGGCTCATTAATTTTCAGTTTTGTTGCTTTGAGCGATTCACTGCATAAAGTAAATGATGTGTAAAGTGAAGAACAGTTCCATTTCTATAGGCTATTAAAACAGAAATATGAGAGGTTGCGAGTAGGGAAAATGCTCATGCTGCAGTGGAGTGCTGGTCCATTTAGAACCACCGCATGTGTCTGAGTTACTTTACAGAAAAAAAGAAAAGTTACATTGAAAAATGAACTCTCTTTAAAAAAGTATTGTCCATATAAATCATGCTGTGCAAGATATACAGAATACGTGTAATCCTTGTCTGAATCATAATAAGCATTTGGCCTTGCTGATAGCTTGCAGCATTTATCGCCACAAGATAACTGTTTTATACCAAAGAATTTTAAAATTCACTGCTTTCCAATATGACTTGCCCCTTGTTTGAGAGTCATGAGATCAGATCAACAAGAGCACCTGATTTCCTTTTCCTGTGCAGCAAGCATTGAGCCCTCTTAAAAGGAAAGCTAAAAAGTAAGATCCAGGATGTATGTCAACGATGTTCCTAAGAGGTGGATGGCAGCCAACGTGCTATGGCAGCATAGGGAAAGAATGGTCTGTCACTGTAGGTTCAAAACCTGGACAAGGAACAGGAAAGATGAGACGATTGGTGTCACCTTCTCCACAGGATGTGGCCAAATCATGACTACAAAATGGCAACCTTGTTCACTCAAGGGAAGTCATCCCAGAAATGCTGCTCCTTATTGCTTGTTAACACTTCTGAATATTCACACAGGAAGACAGTCAACCAGAGAAGTTTGCTTATCCTTACCTCTCAAGTAGTGTCACTGAAAACTCACAAGTTGATTTTTGGAATAAAGCATTTAATATATAACAAAAAGGCTGGGAAATGAGGCATATCAGAATCAAAACAGGAAGAAAGGCATAAATAAAACTACCAAAGACTTTGACTATATCACTTCTTGTTCTATAACATTAATGGATCATTACAAGCACCTGCTTTTTTCAGAAAGTATCTGAAGATTGACCCTCTACCAAACCCACAGATTATCAGGTCAGTAAAACAGATTATTTATTCCATTTTAGGAACATTTTGCTAAAAAGGCAGTTGCTCTAGTCTAGCAATCATTCAGTTTAAGATAAATTCAGACATATATTGCAAGCCTCATACAAATCTCAGAGCTTGTGCTCTCTAAACGTTTGCTGCAGTAAGCAAAACACTCGCACGGGCACCAACTATTCAGTCTCTCTGGACTGTAAAAATGTTTGGATTGTGACTACGCCAAAACCAGTACTGCAGTCCAGACTTTATGATATTATCAGTGGGTTAATCAAAGTCAAGCATAAATTTTCTAGTGACAAAGATTCATTCAAAGACCCTGGCTCAGGGAATCAGGGCTGATTGTTCAGAACATCTTGGGCTTGATGGATGAGCTTGTCTGTTATCTCTGGGCTTCACTGCATTGTTAGTGATAAACAAGCTTCTGACAATATCTTCTCCATACACACAGAACTGATCTTTTAAGGATGAACTCAAACTATCTCACATGAAATCAAGGTGGAGTATTCATCAGGCTACAACAGTGCTACTGAAGCTGCTCTTATTAACAGAGAAGAGCCTAAATCCTTTAGACTCCTATCAAAACCCATGCTTCAGAAGTTAGTATCTTCCTTCCAGCCTCCTTGACAGGAAGCTCTGACTCTTGAATAAGAAGTTTCTGAATGAAGAGAATGGGATTACTGCCAAATTCCTCTTCAGGGATGTTATTAACACACATATTGAATCTTTCCAGCTTGCTTTTTTGTTTTTTCCTCCAGAATTCTCTACATCTGCAATAGAAAACTCTTTCCCATCTTCCACAAACTATAATGCCGTCAATTCAGATGGAATCCAAGTCCGTCATTCATAGAATCACAGAATGGTTTGGGTTGGAAGGGAGACCTCAAAGACCATCTAGTTCCAACCCCCCTGCCATGGGCAGGGACACCCTCCACTACACCAGATTGCCCAAAGCCTCATCCAACCTCGCCTTGAACACTTGAACTGTCGTCCAACAACCTTTTTCCTGCATTTAAAAGATCTCACCTACTACTCACCATTTCCTTTCAGAAAAATCATTTCACCTATTTTAATCCAAGGCTTCACTAGGGAGGCTTTGGATTTCCTCCTTTTTTCCTGCAGGCTCCAAGTGTCAGACAGTCCTTCCTTTGCCACTAACCTACTATGTTGCTGTGAACAGCCACTTACAAATGCAATAAATCTGCAGTCCTCTCTGTCATTCTAATGCACTCCTGGCACTCTCTAACTTTTGCATACACAATTGAAAACAGACAGTCAAAAAGTTCTCTGCTGCTGGATTTTTCACTACCAAGGAATTTGACCTAGAAGACCTAACCCAAAGTTGCATGGTATTGACATGGAAAACCTGGAAGAGGTAAAGCTCTAAAAAGAAAAAAAAAAAAATCATTCCACAGAGTGCTTCTGAATATATTTCTTTCTGAGCATTCCTTAGGTGACCTTAAGTCACCCTTATTTCAATATATCCTGTAGAGAAGAGGTATGAAATCTGACCCTCTTCACTGCCAACCAGTAACTTCACCTAGTTTAGAAGAGAACATGTTTGAACTGAAAATTGGGAATTGAGTAAACAACAGGAACAGACATGTTGCTAAAATCCTATTCCTAAGGTCCTACCTACGTGCTCTTAACTTTGCCTTCAATAGCACCGTGTGTTTGCAGAGTCGGAGCTTACAGGTCCAATACAAGGTATCTGCTGACAGATCTAAATCAAGGCCTTAACATGCAATTTTCATCTCTGTATTTAAAGCTCTGTAACTTAATAAGACCATAATAATTACCTTAGTGCTTGACTTAAATTCTGTTTCACTGAGATCTAAAAAGTTAAAAGTGTTTCATTTAAAAATATACTTCAATATTTCTGAAAGAAAAAAAGACATTACTTTCTTTTATTAGAAGCTGTACTGAACGAGTAGCATTTGTCAGAACAAACTGAAAGACACAAAGAAATCGTCAATAGGCAACACGAGTTACCCTTCTGCCAAAACCACTAAAACCAACCTAGTGCTACGGCCTCACAGGGATTTATTGGTCTGGAAAAAATAAGGAGCCTCTCGAGCCAAAAGATGTTACTCCATTAAGAATTGCATTGGATCAAAACACTAGATATCATTTCACTAAGGGGACTCAATGAAAAGCATTGAGTTTACATGAGTTTTCTTTCCCCAGAATATATGAAGTCAGCATCTGGCTTCTTTTATTAAAACTAACTTTTTTTTTGCCTTTTTTTCGTTAGAATAGCTCATTGTTGTGCTGTATAGCTGAAATCAATTTATTCCATAGGCAGACACATTCAATATGGATTTAATAAATAATACAACTGGAAAAGTATTTAACAAATATTATTTTTCATCAAGAAATTCTGCTGCCTAAAACGAAAAACTATCCAAGGATAGTTTGAGGCATTTGACAAGTGCTTGTAGACTCCCATGTGTATGTAGATGGTTTAGGACTGGCTGGGGCACAGTTTTCTTAGTAACACATCACTGAGCACTTGTCTTGATACCCTAATACAACAGCAGCATTTTGATTTGAAAGTGCAAGGAACCACAAGTGCTCCTAGTGCTGACTTACATGGGATTGTTTTACCTATACTAGTCCAGAATTCTGATGTTATCAACCATCATCTTTCATCTAGAGATATAACTGCAAAGCATGCTGCTTCTATTCTGAGGTAAAACAGGTTCAGTTATTCTGAGATGTTCAAGAGCATTCACAGAGTTAAGATTCAGTCTAGCTCCGATTTGAATCCAGCCCATGAATTGTAAATAGAAACACTCTAATCCTACACAAGGACAGCAGGGAACTCCCAGGGGGCCTGTGATATGCTGAATGGGTTCTTTTGGAAAGGACTGCCACACTTCAAGAATGCTTACTCAAAAAGTTTCTTTTCCATAAAAAAAAATGTGAGGAGGAGTTTGGGGTTTTTTTTAAATTCTCCCTGACACCAAAGATATGTACATATACTTTTGATTAATTCTGTTCCTCAACTTATAAGCAGCAGTGTCCATATTGCCTTATCACCGTGTGCTTTTCCAACTGCACAGCAAATCATCACACACAAACCAACCATACAAGGTCATTACTCAGACCTTAGAGTAAAGATGTTGCACATGGAAATCTCCTTGCGTGAATGAAATGAACTCAAAATATACACACTTTTTGACCTATAGGTTACATGAGTTCAGATTTGCTGGTGAACATTGTAATTATTACTTATATTTTCAGAACAGATCTTAAGCAGAACATAAGTGGTTCTCCCACTTTTTTTTTTTTATTCTTCCAGGAATGGTTTGGTGAGGACCCTCCCACACATTTCAATTTAATTTATAAGTGTGTTGACTGTGCACTATCCTAACTCAGAACACTTTTGAAATAAATTCAGAGTCTTGCTCTGGGTTACAAAGTTTTTTAAAAAAAACTACAACAAAAAAAAAACACTAAGATGGGCCAACCTGATTTAAGTCTGATTAAAAAAACAGAGCTGAAGCTATCACACGGTTTTCCACTAAAAAGGGTATTTATGCTACTTCTCTTAAATTGCCACTTCTAAAACATGACGTACAGATCCATGCTTTAATTAATATGATTTAACCAAACAACATTGAATACTCTTCACAATATCACTGGTGACAGCCATGTCGTAAATACAAAAAAGGATGACATTTCAAGCAGCAGAGTTAGTTTGGCTCTGTAAAAACAAAGTGGAATGAAAAATATTCAGGACATTTTGCTTCACACACAATATGCATATTTAACAGATTAATTATTTTAAAAAAATTAAGAGTAAACCTCTACAACACCTAAAACCTCAAGACCCTCCTCTCCCTTGGAGGGAGCACAATTAGGGATACATCCAAAGATGGAATCTAAACAGAGTTAAATAGAAAATAAAAGAATGAACACATGCACAGCTCTTTATAAGTTATGCCAAAAACAAAAGAGAAATAGCATCCAAATACTAACAAGAGCCTCTTTACACTTACAGCTCAACACAAATATTAAAATAGGTTCAGATAAAGTTCCATTAACCACATCATGGATCAGTAACTGCATAGGTTTTAAATAGCAAGCCAAGATGAGAATGTGTCCAAATTACTCTAAAGGTCATCATAAAGGTTTAATTCCATTTTTATAACCAAATCTTTATTCAAACAAATGACCACTCATGTGAATCTGAGAAATTCAAAGGTTAGCACGTAAATAGACTTGAGTCACTTTGCTCAAAAGCCCTCAGGCTGTTGAAATTAATTTCCTGGCAGACCACTAAAACTTGTACAAAATCAAAATGGTTGATCTACAGAATATGGAGTCGTTGGTCCCAAATCAACAACAAACCTGAGCACGTGTCCATCTATCAAGTACGTGAATCTAGGGCTAGGAAGATGAGAACGAATTGTTGTCTTCAGGCATCAAGAAACTTAGTTGGCACAACAAGAACATATTTAGTGTTAAGATTATTCCTTAGACATGCTATACTGTATGGCATGGCCATCTTCACAAACTGGAAGAGCCCATGCATCTCAAGCTGATCTGCCTGCTGCAGACACTCGGTGGAGCACACTGCATCCACGCAGAGGTTCAGTCCAGCTCAGAAAGCTTAGGTCTGTGCTGACAGTTATGAATGGTTACACAGAAAATCGGACAAGTGGAAACGCTCTCAAGAGACTGAAAGCAAAACATGGCTGTGAGTCCACAGCATGATGCAAAGAGGAGAGATGCCACCCTCCACAGAGAGGGGAAGATCAACCAAGCACCCTTTCCACTCATCATATTAGCATGTGACGGGACGGCACTAAACAAAGCATGAAAATAAAACACGACAGTTACTGTGTTAGGATCAATGCTGGTTTTAAGATGGTTGTTCTGCTGCACGAAATGAAAACACTGGGATATTCACTAAAGAAAAGGAGACTTTAAAATTAGGAGTGAAGAGACAGTAGTTGAAACTGTTCAGCTGCCTCCTAGGACAGAATGTTGCTTTAACACTCTAGAAGAGCTTCAAGTCTTCTGAGACACCAGCCTGGGTGCTGTCAGAACAGACAGCATCTCCACCGAGAGGAGGAGTATTCTCTTCAGGAAGGCATCTTGTTTTGATATTACGTAGTGCTCTTTGGTCTAGGCCAGAAGGAAGCTACTCGACCATGTTGGTGATGCTGTGTGCAGAATTTCAAAGAACTCGATTTTTCTAACCAGGTAAAAGCTGCAATTAAGCCAATGTTTCCGAAAGCAGCATAAAGGCAGAGTGCCCCTGCGGTCTTTTCCTGCAGGAGGAAAGCTGAAGGAAAGTCGCAGGGCAGCAAGCAACAGTATGATAGATTGGTACGTTCCTTGGGAGTCAGGTAGTGGTTTCCTAACTTTTCCACCTGTAAGCCTAGTTGTTATTGGGTTTGAAACAAAAAAAGCTGTGCAACTGAATTTTCGTCTGGAGTTCCCTAGCCTATTAACTAGGAACAACACAGCAACATTGCATCCATTCTTTTCTTTCACGAAAGGACATTAAAAGACAACTCATTGCTTGCAGTTTCTTCCCTGACCTGAAAGCAGATGTGTGGTGGCTCCCCAACATTTCACACAGAGAAAGTACCTGGATACTACACTAAAAGAGGTGACTGCCTCCCTCCTCCTTTGCTTATTTAGCAGCCTTATCCTCTGGAAGTGTACCTCAGGTCTTCAGAATTTTGAGGTACTGGATGATATCTTTTTTATTTTAGTTTATTTTTTTAAGCATTGCAGTTAGGTATATTCATGTTGGACTGTTTCCTACCTGTCAGGCTCGTTAATCTCACTACACAGATCTCAAGCAACACGCTAAGGCCAGAACAGCTCCATTCTGACCCCTGCTTAAATAGGACCTTGCGCTGCACCACCAAACACAGCTCATGTTCTGGTGGCACTCAATATGACAGCAGTCCCAAAAGCTGTGAAGGAGTGTTGCTGAGCGTGCAGTGGGAAGAGTGGGTGGGGTGGAAGCAGGGGCGGGGGGATGTTCTAAGGTTGCTTTTAGTAGTTCAGTTTTATTGATCTTGAAATAACAAGTCACTAAAAATTTCTACAAAACCCATCAGTCATAAAACAAGATCAAAAGCAGGCCTACAGAAAAAAGGCCTGCTTGAGGAAAAGACCTTGATGATGGCTTCAGAAATACAAGAAAGCACATCCTTAAATAATGTTTATAGCCTCAAAACTGCTCTGTTCAGACAGATTATAAAATTAGATAAAACTATCTATTGCCTTGAGTGATGACAGGAAAATGAACATTTCATCCTCTACAGAACCAGGAATCTTCAGATAAGATTTGTCTCTGCCATCACAAGATAAATCACTGTGGGTCTCATGCTGCTGTAATTTACACCAGTTATACCTAGTGTAACTCGAAAGCCTTCACTCAAGTTACTCCATCTTCAAGTAGCCAAGAGGAGAATCAGTTTTCAGCTAGAGAGAGATAAGAAGTTTTCGAAACCTTCATTAGTTCTTTGCATTTTCCTTGAAGCTCTGCCATCCCTGGCCTTATTTTATCTTTGCTATTCATCAGAACCTTATTTCTAAGCACATAGTGGGTAGATGTGTAGGTAAGTATTTCTTTTCATATAGTTTCTTCGATGTGTCTTATTTGTCCTTGAATTCTTAGGTATTCCTTTTTGCAACAGCAAAATCATTGCTGAGGCTAACCTTGTCTCTCAAACCTACTGAATATACTCAGAAAAAAAAAGAGAGGAAGCTTTGTGAATGCCAAAAGAAAAGATTACAAACCTCATATCCCATTAAAAAATGTCTAGATTGCAAAGCCAAAAATTAAAACAAATTTTAATTTAAACCACTGCAATATTTCCTGTTCTTCCACTGAAAAATGTACCTGACTCGTTAAAAACTCCACTCCACTCTGAAGTTAAAAGTACACTCAGAAGAAATGCTAGCTTCATGCTATCAAACACCACTTGCATGGAGCATCACTTAAGGTCTGCAAGAAAAAGAATGACTGAACCTCAACATCCACACGCAGAGAGCTATCAGCAGGCCAGACTGCAAATAGGCTGATGCTGCTTCCATCTTAAACCAACACTCAGAGGTCTCAGACTCATTTGCATGAAAGAACTCAGAGAGAGCACACAACTGAGCTCGTACGCTCTGCTGGGATTAGTTTGATGTCAGGTGTGTTACTGCACAATAGCCACAAATGTCTCAAAATAGATTTGAACAGCAATAGTTTTGTTGTAGGGATGGCAGACTGAGGATTTTGGAAAATGAAAGGTTAATAGAGAAGGATGGCATCTGTTATTAGATGAAATAATACAGTTGGAAGGGGGAAGAAAAGTCTTTGGACACAAAAGTCCTTCTTCAGACAGAGCTCTGAAGGACTGTCCAAAAAGTGGACTATTTTCTTTCCTAACTATATTGGCAAAGCTAATGAAAGAATCTCACCTCCTCTTGTTACTGATACTTAGAATTTTAGTAATTAGAATTTAATCAATAGTTTGTAATTAATATAGGTTGCAATTGATTTTAATAATATAAAGCTATAAGAAATATTTCAATGAAAAGTATGCTCGTACGGTAACCAGATGCTGCTATGAAAGTCTTTGTAGAATCCTGTATCAAGACCAAAGGGATAAGTTAGAATCATGTAGAGATTCGATAACAAGTACAAGTTGACCTACCAATTGATTTATGATACTTACACAGAACTAGAAGAATGCATGTAGCTATCAAGGTTTGGGTTAAAGAGAATGAAGAAGGCCAGCCTTAACGAGTTATGGGTACTTGCCAAGAAACCATGAGGTAATTACCAGAAACCGTGAACTTAAGCAAAATGTAATTCCGGCAGGGGGAGATCGTGACCACCGACTCATAGACCACCTACCCATATTATACCCCAGACTCATTTCCAGATGATTCTAAATTTTATTGCGCAGAATCGGAAATAGGGGAAGA
The DNA here is from genome assembly GCF_009769465.1 of Tauraco erythrolophus. NCBI lineage: Eukaryota > Metazoa > Chordata > Aves > Musophagiformes > Musophagidae > Tauraco > Tauraco erythrolophus. The sequence goes on from NC_141475.1 coordinate 6,242,434, forward strand.
ATATGCTAATGATTTTCGGGAAATAATTTGTTTATGCATGTGTAAGCTCTATATAAGAAGTTTAATTTTGGTGCAAGGTGCGCACGCTAGGAGGAGATATCCCCCGTGCACCCGGCGCCGCAATAAAGAAGTGTCTGCTTCTCTACATCCCATTGGTGTTGATAAGTTTCTTATTCCGGATTTTCGGTAACACTCTCATGACAGTCTTAGAATTTGCAGGGGAACAGTGGTGCAAGAGTATTTTAGCTGCTATATTTAGCGTTTAAGTTATAACATTTTAATGCCATAAGAATATTTTGTTTTCAACAAAATATGACTAGACTGGATTTTAGTTCGTTATACATTTAGTTCCTCTCCTGGACTGAGTTTCCACAAATTGTATTATTAAATCCAAATGAAAAAAGCATGTACCTGCTTCTCTTTGCATATGTATATACAAAAAAAATTAAGTACTGTTATCTCATATGTTCTTTTGGCATTTTCTGACTTCCTACCATCCGCCAGCAGGACGTATGATCCTTCTCATAGGAATCCATTTTTGCGAGCTGCATTGCAGGTTGCCAGGAGGAGGTTTTTCGGGCTCACACCTATTGTGGTTCACTCATTTGCCACTTCGCAATATATTCCATGGCACATCGCAATAAAGTCATCTTCACTCGAGAAGCAGAGGCCTTCCCTTTTCTTTGGCACTGTAATTTTAAAACTTTAGTTTCATTCTATCCTCGGAGCCAGGGTCCAAGCTCCATTAAATCAGCAGAAAGATTACTAGGGATTTTAACTGCTTTTGGACCAAAGCCAAAGTGAATGCTTCATTCAGTTCTGTGACGACTATATAAATAAATTTAAATCAGAGAAGATAATTTCTCATTCCTATCATTTCAGGTGAAGAAAAAAATATTCATCTTCCTAAGAATTACTTTGTCCCATGCTGGTAGCATATCCACCTACTAACATCTACCATCACTATTCAGTAGCTTGATACTCGGATAGAGCCTGCATGGGTGAAAACTGTCATCTTAAAGGTATACAAATCCTTACAGTAAACTCCAGGATGGCAATGGCTTCAGCAGGAACTTCTCGATCACTAAAATTTACTTTACTTCCAGTGCACCTATCAACTCTTACGTTATTCCAAACAGTACTGAAATGAGTTACGCACATAAAGACTGAGTTATCACTTTATGCTGTTTTCTCCTCTGATGGCTTTCTGCCTTGGGTCTGCCCCTCAGCTCCGGGAAGCACGAACAAGACTGCACAGCAACACAAAAAAGCAGGATCAAATGAAGGACGTGTCTGTCAAGTTTGCCCACAAGAATTATAAGAAGTTTGTCCACAACTATAAGAATTAGCTCACTAACAGGAAGAACATGCACATATTTGAAGCCTTCGATCAGATTTTGTACATTGGTAGATCCAGCAACGAACCAAAGTTCTGAACTGCAACTTCTTGCAGTGAAATCTGTGTTTAAAAATAACACACAGTTATTTTTAGAAAGCAGAAACCAACTCCGCAATAATTGTCACCACTGCAGAAAGAGTAGAAACCAAGTAGCGGTGGTAGAGTCGAAGATATCTCTGGGGGAGTCCTAGATGGCTTTGGGAGCAGAGAACATAGGAAGAGAGCACTCTGTGCACAAAGGGACACTTCAGCAATTCTGCACCCATGCAAAGTCACTGCAACGAAAGCAGGGTTGAGCCAGCATTGAAAAAGAATCCTGTGCAGTCCCAGCACCATCTGAATCCGAATCTCATACTTGAAAAAAGGCCAAAAAACACCATGAGATGTTAATGTGAGCTCACACCCTACTCTAACCAAACACTGCAGCTCAGCCTTATTCAGCCAAGCTCCAATTCCCCTTCGATCCTGCTCTACAACGACACAACTATACAACTTCATTTCAACACAGTCTGGAGCAGAGCATTGTTAATTACAGAAGATGTAATAATAAATATTTAAAAGGTCATATGTTTACACACGTTTTCAACGTGTCTACTGAAGCACCTACACTTGGTTCTAAGATGAACACAAAACACAAGCAGCTAACATGGCTACAGTAGCAACTCAGGCTTCCATTTAGACAGCAATTCCACTGGAAAAGCAGGCAAAAAAAAAATCCCTCCTTTCAATAGAAATAGCACTAGTGGCATTAGAGGCTATCTCAGAAAATCAGTAAGGCTTTAGAGGTCATCGATAGCATTCAGATTCACAACAAAAGCAAGAGTTCCATCCAAGGTTTGAAGAACAGTTAAAGAGTCAATGGGAAGCTGCTAGGTAGCAGCACCAGCTAATCACTTGCCCAGTGAAAGGGCAGGAAGTATGCAGTAGATTATACTTATAACCACACAAGTCTTCCTAACTCCTAAACCTAAAACATCTGAGTTTAGAGAAAACGTCCTAAGCTTTCTGCAAGGATGGTGATAATTACAGATCCAGTACTTCACTAAGTAAATCCCAACGCCCAACAAAACAGCAAACAAAAGGCATAATCCAATAGCTACACTTCCAAAGTATTTATGCTCCAGCTGCATGTCCGAAAGCATAGAAATGCAATCCAAACAGATGTCCAAGAAGAAGGCTGGGGACAAGGAATCCATGCTAACTTCAAACCTGACGTATTGCACAAATCACTTCACAGATATTTTTGACAACAGATGATAAACAGCCATTTTGGCTGTTTGTCAGATGTAAGAGTAAGTTTTAGCGAGAATCATGTTCGCACACCATGGATTTGACCAGCTATCTCTATGCAGTTATAGTGCAGCAGTCTAGTATCATGTTACTTTATCTCTGCACCCTTATAAATTTCAGTCTTTCTCACCACACTGGAGTATACAGGACTGGTCTGAGTACTGCTTCAAAGCAGCTTCGACAGCCGTGCCACAGGGACAGGGAGAGAAGGCAGAAGGAGGTGGATCTGCTGTTCTGATGTACAATCATTCAACTGGAAATCAGCGACCCTAAACTAGTGGTAGAGCAACCAGAAAGTACAGGGTCAACATTCAACAAGGCATTCCCTGCTCTGCAGATATATTCTTCCTCCTCTCCTCCTCAAGAGACACACCTAAGGGAAAAGCATAAAGAACAACGGAGGAAAATTGCAGTAACAAAAAGGTGAAAAGAGACCGATCTATGTATTTATCCATTTATGCTTTGAGTGGCTGAAACATGCAAGCATATAATTACAAAACAAGCATACAAGCAGTTTTCCTTTCCTTACCTCCAAAGTTCAGAATTCTAAAGAGTTTTGAAAACATTCTGTCTGAAGGTAAATGCTCACATGAATAAACTCACTAAACCAAGAACACCTCTTTTTAAACTAAAGTATCCTCAAAGCCTGTCCGCTTCAACCACAATGCCCTCAACCGGTCAGCAACCTGGGAAGCCATGTCATTCTACAGGAACAAAATTTTGAGAAGCAAATTCTGAACTAAGACAAAGCACAGAAACTCTGAAGTCTCATCTAAAAATCTCAACATCACAAACATGCTTGTAAACATGAAGGCTGCCCTTATACTGAAAAACGTGATCCTGTTGCTTTTACACACCCTTCATCCATGTATAGTCCTCTGTTTCATGTTACAGAAACACTGTAATCTTCCTGGGACTGGCACAGTTTTTTGGGTTTTTATATACAGGAGAGTGAAGTCCTAGCCCATAAATGAAATATCACACATGAGAGTAACAAGTCATTTTCTGTTAATGATTGAAAGAAAAAAATCTATCCTCTCTTTCTACAACTATACACACCTAACAGTGTAGCTCAATAATGCACTATGTTACACAGCATTACTAGAAGGCATATATACAAACTGCTCTAAAAAGTAAAAAACAAAAAACGCATCTGTGTAACAGATGGTGAATTTTTTTCTGAAAAAAAAGATTTCAGAAGACATTAGACATTTGCCTCCTAAAATAAGGTAAGAAAATAATGAAAGTGTATTTCCTAATGCCAGTTAACCTGAAAAAAATTATTTTCTGAGTAAAATTCTTTTCATCCATTCAGAGTCTACAGTTGGTAGAAGAGAGCACACCACCAACTGAAGTGTCACACTACCAGTACTGGGGCATGGAGCTGAGTTTTGAATGTACTGTCTTCTCCTGAACATACTTGCTTTGAGATATCTGCTCTCTTAACCTTGTCAGTCTCGCTCAATCATTTTCTTTTTGAAGTCTGAAAAGGCAATACTGATAACCAAGTAAGGATTTCCTGTAAATCAGTCCTTTTGCGTTTAGTTTGTTATCTCCAACGTTTTTTTTTTCTCTCCTATTTTCACTCAATTGCCCAGTTTCAATGTTGCAGTACCTACACTCTTGGTCAAAGAAAACCTAAAATTTTGCATCTAGAAATAGCCTAAAAGAATGTCTTTCCTGTTTTCAATCTCGCAATAAAAGGACTAATAGAACAACAAAGGGAAGTTTATCATCAAAACACTACCCCCCACCCATAAACTGAAGGACAGTCAATGGCTCTTTTTTTATTCCAGGAAAGTTTTGTTCAGGAACTATCATCATACACTTACACTCCTATTCAAAAAATTTGTCCGAACACATTGCCTCTCAAGGTCTTCATCCATTTTTTTTCCACAAAATGTCAGACTAACTCTGGCAAGCAGGAACTTGGACTTGATTGCACTGAGAACAATTTCCTAAGATTTGCTGAAATACTCAAACAGCCAGCAGCAGAGTCCCTGGGATGGGGGACTTCATATAATTAGAGCCCGAGCTGTAACACCACCTGTATGGAAATGCCATGTCAGAACAGAAGTGAAACAGATGGAGAAAGCTACCCCCTCCTCCACCTCCTACTCCACAGCAAGAAGGCCACTGAAATTTCACAAGACCTTTGTGAATAAAGTGTGTAACTCCCAAAGAAAGGCGACACTAAACGAGATTCCAGAAGCCCTGTCACAAAAATGTTGCCCTCACAACAGCCACCATGTTAAAGCCTCCCCAGGTAGTCAAGCTCTCAGATTCATTTGCTCACTCTGCTTTTGCAGGTTTTTCTTAATTTTCTTTTTTTTTTTTTTTTAGGAATGAACACTTTCTCTACAGATATTTTTGTGTTTTCTTTCTCTCTGGACTAATTTATCATTGATTTATTGGACTACACTATACCACACTTTTATACTCTGGAGATACAGTCAACAGCCTGACAAGGTACTGGAAAGAATAAAGAGAAAGAAAAATATAATTACTACAAAGACAGGTGAAATATGAACAGAGAGATAGAAGATGACCAAACACATGATGTGTGTGTTCATTACCATTCTTGTTCTAGCCCCAGCATGCCCTACCCACATTGCATGAACAACAGTTATAAATAGATAATGAAGAGACTGTCCCTGCCCCAAATTCCTTACATCCTAGGTATCAAATGATAGCCAAAACCCAACAGGCTTAGGAGTCAAGTTTATGTTATGGTCATAAAGGCTAAATGGATGGTATCTAACTTAAATTATTTGCTGTTTCCTTTTAAATGTATTTAATGTATATTTCTCTCACCACTTCACATGGAATTATACCACCTTTTCAAAGCCTTGGGCAAAACAATTCTGTAAAATCTGTATTTCATCACTTTCAGAAGTAACAAAGATATCTAAACAATGTAACACTTTTGCTTAACAGTCAAAGCACTATAGTTCTAGTAACCCATCAAAAACTTTGATACTCATAAGTATGTAATGATTACCAATATAAGCTTCTGGCAAGACTGACAATATCCAATTATCCTCAAGCACAGTTCTGCCTACGGCATTCTTGAAAAACAACTGCACACTATTTCATAAATCAAACATGCATATAACATCTAGGAACTCTTATAATAAGTGAACTACTCGCAATTCTGGTGACTCCACAGTACCACTGTCGATTGCCAACTGATATAAGGTCATTACCATGTAATAAATACGACTTGATACAAGGTTTTCCTATGTTTAAGAAGAAATCTATTAACAATACAGCTACTAGCTCCAATTATCCTATAAAGACTTCTGTGGACGTGATCTTTATTACTAGATACGGTTTGCAAGATAGCGATGTACATCCCATGGCTAGAATTAAGTGCTCTTCCTAGGTTTTCATTAAATTTTCCACTTGAATTTGCTATTTTGAAAACAAAGTCACCGGAATTTTCTGATGAAAGAGTGTGATTTCCTCCCTTATCCCTCCCTTTGATTTTTCCTGTGTTCTTTTAAAGATTAATAATTTCTTCTTCCTAACAAGCTGCCCAAATGACAAGGAGCAGTAGAGGGATACATTAATGCAATCAGAAACGCACAAAAATTACCAAGGTCAACAGTTCTTTACATCACCATAGCAGATAGGGATGCTAATAAAACACCAGGATCACAGGTACTGTAGAGATCCAGGATAAAGCATGGTGCAGGTCTCAGAGCTGCCAATAAAACAAAGGGCAAACAACAGCTAGTAGATACACCAGGGAGGAAGGAGGAAAAGGGGCAAGAGCATGGCAAACCTGGTCAGAATAACGGGCAGTGGAGTCAGCATATTTTGGGCTGACCTTTCACAAGTATTTTGTTTATCATGACCTTAAGGGTACGTTTTAAGAACAGCATTTAAAGGAAGACAATGAAGGCACAGAAGATCTTTACAGCACACACTTCTCTAGCATGAAAGACAGCATAAGAAAAAACAAAAAAGGTACTCATCTGATTTTTTTATACTAAGTGAATAAAAAGGCTGACATTACTGGCCTGTGACAGTAACTGACACTTAGATGATGAATCACAGGTGACTAGCAGCATGGGCTACACTGAAAAATACGGGATGAAAAGCATATATCAGATGCAGGAGGTCAGCACTATCGAGGAAACCAAGAATGTGATCACGAGCCTGACTAGGGAAATCATCTTTTCAGCAGGATTCAAATAACCTTGAGAAAACAGTAAAAAACACTGGATACTTGATTTTCATAATGTATACTATGGGAGATGAAACAGTATGGGAAAAAAGAGTCTTAGAGGACACGAGAGGCTGGGATGAACTTCTGCACACACTCATTTTATGTTTGATATGCTCTACAGAAAAATTTTAAAGATGAAGGTTTATTTGGTTTTTTTCCACATTTAACTTTCAGCTTATATGTATATAGAAATAAAGCACAGTACTTGAATTATTTATGGACACTAGACCATCATAGTGATTCCAATTTCTATGAAAAATGGAACAATACAAGACATCAGGTGAGAAACACCTTCATTCTCTTGTAATCTACAGCACGAAAATCTCGATCTGAATCTACAATCTTAACAAAAGTGTACACACAGCTTCTGAAAAGTTATTTTCAGAATATTTCCTATTATTCCAAAGGATCACAGGCAGTCTTTCAGCCAAAAAAAGAATGCCTCACACCATTTGAAATATTTAGAGATGGAACACACACAAGCTGCATATTGAATTCAATAATGACCATTCACAATGTAATGTTAATATTTACTCACGGTCTCTGGCACATCTCCAAGATTTTCTTTTAGTTTTGCACATTCAGAAGATAAAAGGTGAGAGCATTAGGGAATATCACATTGCAAACTATTATTTTTATATTTTGCTGAGAAAAGGACAATTACAGGAAAGAATTTAACACCCCTTCCCTCACTCCACACGCAAAGACTGAAGTCTTAGCAAAGCCTTGGGCTCTAAAATCATAAATGGCGCACAGATGATGAGTAACTACGCTGGCAATAACTACACTTTAAAACAATAAAACTTAAGAATCAAGTGACACCATGTAACTAGTAGGTAGCATGTATAAAGCAAGTAACCTGATGCATAATTAAATTGCAGTGAGCATGTGGTCAACACGCCAAATTTCTTTGTGGTAGTCCAAAGATAACCTGGTGAAAGTGGGATTCATGGACAGCAGCCCCAACAAAAGATGGTTACAGCAACAGACAATAGGTCCATCTCAGCCTTGAGTTATCGTTCTCCAAAGAACAACAGGGTAAGAAAAAGAGGAAAGTGTGTTCATATTTCTGATATGTTTCCCTGTTCATTTACTGGCCATGGGACAAGACTGTATTAGGTGGCCCTGCAGCCTCACCACTGTGACAGTACCTACATGCAGCACGGGGAAATACACGGCAGCTGCTGACATTTCATCAGTGGAGATGGCACCCACAAAGACGATTAAAACAGAATGGCAGACTCAGAAGGTAATCTCCCACAGAGGTAATGCTCCATCACTATCACACATAAGTTTCTTGATTACTCAAACTACTTAATACTAACGGACTCTGGCTCTCCTACCCTACAGTTCTTAATCTCTTGTTGCCTCCACCCACCATAAGCTGTTTTACAGTGGATGGCAAACCAGGGAAATTCCTTCCTCTGAACTGATGGCACGCTAAGCACGCTGGATTCATGAACTTTCAAGTAGTACCAAAACATAAAGGAAGGAATCTTATCACTAAGGAATTGATGCAGAATACACCTTCCTCATACTGCGCTGCTCTGAAAACTGACCTGGTCCACACTTAGGGCAAAGTAGCCCAATTGTGCCAAGATCAAGGACAAAACGAGCGTCTCGCTCTTCCAGTGAATACCTCAGAAGAGTACAATCAGCCAAAATTCCCTTCCTCTCCAAGATCCCTATAAGTCAGAAATACTTTTTAGAGGGATCAGAAGAGGTCACACAGATAAACTAAGTTGCATTCTTGGCTCTTCCTATGGTATCACGTGCTACTTTAGGAATTATGTTTCCTGCCTCCGTGCCTCACTTTATCCATCTCTAGCACCAATACACCCACACTGAAATCCTTTCCAAAAAATGCTTAAAACCTACAGATAGAAAGTACCTTAAAAAGAGCCATGTTTATGTTTCTATAGAGAAAAGCAACAGCCAAAAAAAAGGCTGGTTTTGTCATATGAATGAAGACAGTCTTCTCCCACCTCAAGCCCCACCCAAGACAGACAGCAGCAGTACATGTGTATGCAGTTCACACATGCAAGACTACAGCTAAAAAGGAATATTCCAGCCTCCCTTGGGCTGCATACATAAAACAGGCTTTCATTCCAGCTAGAAAACACAGCCTGTTTGGAGCATTGGAACAGGAATGAATGGTATACAGGAGATGGACAGAAATACTCTAACGGAGCCTCTCTCTCCTCTCTCTCTGTAGGGAGTCATTTCTGCATTGAGTCAAAACCAAATTATACATCTCAGCCAGCTTTCAGCTCCAAGGTCAGCTGAGTACAAAACTCTGCTTAGCGGGGTTATACAAGTGGAAAGGGGTGGGTAACAATTTGTCTGAATAAAAGACCAAGTACTACCGGACTACAAAAAAAAAACTATTTAAAAAACAATACTTCTGCATTTCTATAATCCAGCAGTAAATAAAGGAAACCAGAGGCATTGCTGGTGATAGCTGGCAGGTTTCTGTTGGTGATGGTTGGCTTTTTTTTTAAATAGCTCATTGATTTTGGACTGCATCCATCTCCAGCATTGTGACTACACTTCATATAGTAATTAACGACAAACTAGAGCGCACTTCTCCAGCCAAGTCTTTTTTGTTTTGTAAATTTCGTTGCACTTCAACACCATTAACCAGTCACCCCTATTTCAAGCAGATATTCCTAAATTCAGTAAAAATAAATGTCAGCAACACTGCAACTCAGCCAAATTAAAATGGAGAATGTTTTTGACTCCATATGGCTCTGAGTGCCAGCGTACTGTGTTACTTGTTTATGGGAACGTTCAAGCCAGTTGATTACCAGACCCACTAATGGTATCCATCTCAAGACCCCCAGAAGTCAGCTGACCATTCACTAGGGAGGATGCCAGACCAAAAATTTTGTGCTTGTGGACTTTTTGGATGAACCAGCATCAACTTCCAGGCATTTTACTGACAAACAGGAGTCCTGGGCACCATCCCTGCTACACCAGGTCTCCTCCCTCTCCACTTTGTACCATTCATGTCCTTCCCAGTTGCCTGCTTGGATCAGATAACAGAGAAAAACAATGTGTGTGCACAGCCATGCCACTGCAACTCCTGATATTAGAAACAGCAGCCAGGAGTTTCCCCAATTACCATCTCCTCATCCCACATAAAGCAGAACATAAGCACAGCTTTGCCAAACCACTTGAGTTAGGAGCGAGAGGAACAGCATGCTATAAAGCTCATCCATCCTTCTATAGTTGGGAGAATATGGGAACACCTGGCCCTGCCATTTTGCCATTTGACCCTCTCAAGGTCAAATGAACGCTATTTCAGAGAAACGACACAAAATTATCACTTTATGACCAACATACTTTCATTCACAAATGAGCTTTCTCTTCAGAGGCTGTGAGTGAAAAATTCCTATTGCCTGCTGTAAAAACAAAAAGTGCAGCAAAGAATAGTATTTTTTTTTTAAACTGCTGAGCTCAAAGCTTTTCACTGTACCTCTGATGCCTGCTAATTTGGTGACTGAAATGTGATGTAGGTTTCTAAGTATCTTGTTCTGCCTCTCTGCAAAGATCATCAACAGAACAAATAAATTACCAGTGTTTGGATTCTCATTACCTCAAATTAGCCTCAGCATAGGATGGCAGGAGCAGAGCCAAGCTGCCTGTGGGTCCTTACACAGCACCTGTTGGCACTCCATAAAGGACACAAAAAAGAGAGGGCAGGTTTCTCTCTGCTGTCTGCCCACAACAAAGCCTTCCCATCAGACTATTGATACCTCTTCTGACAGCAACTTTCAGCCTGCACACCCACACCACTTTTAATCCACTAACAATGAATCACAGTTGCCTTGCTTGGAAGCGTCCCCAGGGAGTGCAAGGACTGCATGAGGGAATTGGGGGGGGAACAGAGAGATGACTGTGCCAAGGAACATGTAGCATCACCCTTAAGACATAAATCTAACATAAAACAATACATTTGTTTACACACAAGCCTAAAAAAAGTTGGGACAAAACCCAGTAAGTTCAAAGGAGAATATTCTGGTTATCAGAGGGGAAAGCAAGTTACAAAATGAAAGCATCCTGTTTGATCATTCACGTAAATAGTTCTGCTGGGCATTGCAGACCGCAGCCACAGCAACAGACAGAAAGATGGGCACATCTTTGCATAGGACAAACTGACTCACTCCAAGATGCATCCAAAACAAACTCATCTGTGAAGAGCCAGACAGTGACACACTAGGATCACTACAACAGGCACATTCTCTGTTATGCTGCTCCTATTACAGTTTGGCACACTTAGACATCTCATCCACTCAGTCCACCTTGCCTATGACTCCATTTGGAGCAGAGTCACTAATAATACATCTGTAGAGTGATTAACACCATGATTATGATTTTTAGGCTACACCATGGACCAAAACACTAAGAGAAAGTGAATCCAGAAGCTTTCCATGAAACCATTCCCCAGAGGCCTGGTTACATTCAACACGCCCAACACCCAAAAGATTTTGCGACAATGTATGATTCTGCATGAGCTGATTCTGATGACATCCTTCCCAAGCAGCCAGCTAGCCCTTTCCTTCCTGCCTCTCTCCCTTCCTCCTGTTACTAATGGGGAGGGCATTTTACAGCCTGCAGCTGATGTCAATGTGCCTCTTCCTACTCAAATCAGGTGTAACAGCAATAGCATTTCAGACACAAATTCAAGCAAAAAACATCCATGCAGAAGCTTGATTTATTAAGTGTTTGACCAAGGTCTGGGCTGCCAATATTGAAAAACTTAAACGGAGGAAAAATAGCAGGATTGACCTTAGTGCTAAGGCTGTCCAAATATAACAAGTCTGCCCACAGCTGTGGTATATTTGATCAAGTCTTACAGACTAATTATTTTGCACAACTAAATCCAGCACCTGTGAAAATTGTCCTATTTCAGCTGTGGGTAAAGCTACTTAAATAACATTTTCAATTTCAAAAAGAAAAATGAAAACAAAAATCTCTTCAAGTCCCAAATGTCCACAGACAACTGCAATACGAAGAGGGAATATTTAACTGAACTCATAACAAAGAACTACTCACATGAGAAACCTCCTTCCTAGTAATACTTGTGGTATCTAACTGCAGGTCCTCAGAACTGTCTCTTGACTTCCATGAAGGAAAATAAGGAGATGAGAACTTAAACACATTCTCTCTGTTCCCCCCCTCCAAAAAAAGTGGCTCTCTCTTTCCACTGAAATTTAATTCCCACCACTGCGTTCTCAAAGCCAGACTCCTGAAAATCTATTTCTTATACCATATTAGTCTTGAAAATTATCAGTATGGCTGTAACATTAATGTTATTGTCTGCTAAAAATGCATAAAAAGCAGTTAAGATTTCTCTTCCTCAGCAGTAGGCAGCAAGGCTAACTACTGCTTTGCTTTGACTACACTAACAGCACTAAAAATCTGTGTGTATATATAAGAGAAAAGAAATTGTGCATGAAAATTGTACAAATAAACACCACCACATACAGATAAATAGTCTTTTTTTTTTAGCAAGTCTGAGCCAGTTCTTACTGCTGCAAGAAACATGAAATCTGAAAGGAACCTGAAAGCTTCTAAAATAAGGACATTTCTTTTCTCAGACTTTAAACGTGCTTTTCACACACTCACACTTTATCATTCAAAATAGCAACAAACCAAAACAGACCAAAAGGACAGAGTTAATTCAATGCAAAGATCTTCCCTCTCGGTAAATGTCTCACACAGTACTACTCTTAGCAACAGAATGTTTATACAGCACAAGATAAAGAGAGAGGCTTTTCACTGACACCTGGGACAAAACCAAAGAACAAAAGCAGCTCTCAGTGCAAAAGAGGAAAGTTATATTTTTCAAGTGTTCCCACCTAATGTAGACAGAAGACCGGCTGTAACAAGTTACAACAACCAACCTATTTACCTACTTCCAGAGAAATGCTTGTAAATTTAAACTGTGTGAAATGTCTAACTACTTCTTTCATTCTATCAAAAGGCCTCATGAGCAATGGACAATAAAGCCTCTGGCTTGACCTAAAGGGGCTGGTAGGTTAATCTATTCTGACCTTCTCTTTATTCAATCATGATACTGAAAGATTGCTTGAATAACTTACCAGCATTTAACAATGCCAACAGTCATCCTTTTACTACAGTGTTCCTTCAAAGTGCCCTCCAAACAAATTTTTAAATCATGGGGAATATTAAAAATTTTCAAAAATTAGTTGTAAAACAAACCAAAATGCCATATCTCACTCATTGGTACAGAACAGAGGAAAGAGAGGTAAATGACCAAAAGCAGAAGAAAACTTTTGCCTCACCCTTGCATGTCTCTTTCAGGCTTCCACCATCACTTATCATCAATTTTAGATAATATGCTATTTCTTATTAACTGTCACTCACATCTTTTATTTATAGAAAGATACTAGAAGAAACTAGACAAAAAAGCTATTTGATAAAAACTGCCTTGCAACAACGGGCTTAATCATACAGACCTCAACACTTTGTATTTTAATAACTACTGGCTTGCTTTCAAAACCCATTCCGTGAGGGTGCTCAGCACTAAACATACCAAAGCAGTGACTTAAAATTAAGCACATAGTTAGGCCCACAGAAGTCAGTAAGCTGGATTCATCACTCCATGATTGATTTAATCACTCAACTCATATATTTAAAGTTCACAGCCCATGCTTAAATGCCGTTCTGGAGAAAAGTCTCCAATGCTCAACACTGTATAGTACACAGTCCTACACAAGCATTTTCCTCCCTTTTAACAGTACAATAACCATCTGTATGGAGACACTAATAGACTTACATCAACCTGTTAGAGCAAGACAGCTTTGAGAACAGCAAAAGTTATGAGAACAGACTTTCAGCACAGGTTCTTTCAAGCATTCATATTGGTGTGGCTGTAATTCTTGAAAACGGATCACTCTTCATGTGACCCACCAGGTAGTGAAACATTTTGACATGAAGGGAGTGCTGTGTTCTCATTTGACATATCAGTTAGGGCACTTACTCTTCACCATCAACAAATGCATTTTCATTTAGCTTTCTATACTCGTAAGCAGTTTGGCAACACAAGAAAATAACAAAAAACAAACAGCATCAGGCGCCTAAATGACATGTGAAAAAGCCTTGAAAAAAATCCATGCCAATCTTTTTTAAAATGGTCCCAGGAACAAGGTCTAAGCTTAAATCTATTCCTAATTAGACTCAGGCAAACGCTTAAAATACCAGCCAAGATTAAGTGCCATCACCTTTTACCAAAAACTGGATCATCAAAGAACAGGGAAGTAAACCATAAGCCAACGACTACAGCATGCAATGCAAGAGAAGTGAAAAACAAAGGAAAGCTTTTCCCTCTGATTGCAGAGGATACTTTTATAAACTACTCATAGGACTGCAGTACCTCACAAGTTCCTACCTTGAAAAGCTGTGATATGACCAACAATCATGTATTTCAGTTCAAAGTTGAGTGCCTGGATACTTTGAGTCCTCTCCCTTCGAACAGCTGCCTGGTAGCTTTCTTCCATTTTTTTGGTGCAACACGTTGGTGCTCGATGTTGACAGATCTGTAAATCTGACTCTTAAAGCAAACAAAAAAAACACAATAATTAGAAAACCTTCCAAGCTTACACCATAGAAGTAAATAATGCTTCTTTAAATTAAAAGAACCACCATGTTTAAAATTTTGAAACAAAACACAACCCATAAGGAATGACATTGTGAAACTTATTGTCTCAAGGACACTAATTTATGACTGTTTCACCTAAATTTGGGTATCATCACATTAATCAGCTGCTAACTTATTTTACTTGTTAAAATTGGGCTTTTAACACAAGCCCAATGTGCTTAAGCACAAAGTAATCTAAACAGTCAAGGGTGTATCAGAATCACTGCAGATCCACATTCAACGGGGCAACATTTCCACGGTACACCTTGTGTTAACAGCATCATAACTTGAACATCTCAGTAAAAATCATGCCTCAAATTAGGATGCAATATTCACCTGTGTAGTGCCTCAAGGAACCACTTATTCACCTCTTATACTTAGGAGTTGAAAGATTTTTTTTTTTGAGGCTTCCCCAAGAAGCTCATAAAAAGAAAAAAGGCATTTGAGTTTTCTAAAAGCTATGGTAGCTGAAGTGGCTTTCCTCCCACCTCCCTCTAGTTTTAACATGTTTAGTTCCTTTCTGAATCAGATTTCAAAACAAAACAAGCAGCAATAGTTGCCACAAAAACAGAATTTATTTCTCCAACCGCCTCAGTTTAGCTGTCTAGGGCCAGAGGTAAGTAACTCCACACAGAGAGATCCAGAGCTACCTACAACCGCTGGGAAGTCAGAGACTGCTCTTTCAATTTCTAGGCTTAACTCCTAGTGCAAGTCAACAAGTATTCACTTGAACCGCAATGAACTGGTTTTAACTTACTAGATCTCCATTTACTTAACAATAATCTTGAAATTTTTGAAACCAAGTTCTAGCTTGCCTATACGTAATGTAAAGGCACAGAAATCACACCCACCTCACAACTACTTAGATAGCTGAAAGTTGATTAAAAACTTATTTTGTGTAATACTTTTTGGGAGGTTTTTTTGTTGTTGTTTGTGGTGGTTGGTTTGGTTTTGGTTTGTTTGTTTGGGTTTTTTTTAAATCATTTCATCTTTGCGTATGTTTCAGTAAGTTTAGTGTCCTTGATTAGGAAACCCACGTCACACAAAGTTGTGATGGACACTCAGGGTCTATTTGCTCTTCTACAACATGGGATTTGCAGGTGCCAGAAAGGAGCTGTATCAGACTACAGATAAATATTATTCTGGTGCTTCACAAATACATGTTTTAAGAAGGAGACAAAAAAAACAAGGGACTATTAAGTAGAGCAAATCCAAAACCAAAGGCATGAAAAAAAAACGAAAACAAAACCAAAACAAAACCCAATGGGGCACCAATGGCTGGAAACAGCCCTTATTCTCCAAGAGGCCATATTCCTTCAGAGGATTTCACTCCAGTCACCACAGAACGCGTGGACCAGGCCTTGTGACAGAAATATTAACGAGCAATTACACGGCATTAATCCTCACCAGCCAGCCTTGCAGGTTAACACACAGCAGGACTCCACATACAGTTGACAACGATGAAAAACAAGAGGGTACAAGGATGCAGACTGAAAAAGTAGTAGAGGAACATCCACGCAAGCAGGCTCTGCTCAGAGCCAGCTCCGGGTCAACAGCTCCCTGAGAGCAGAATTGCAGAGAGGAGCTCCAATACGCTCCCTCGGCAGGAAAAAAACAAACGTAGAGCTGGCTGAAACATTTAATCTGACTTGAAGATATTGCTTCCCATTTACAACTACTCTCATTTGAAAGTGCAGCTGATTTATGTCAAAAAGGTCAAAACCAAAGTGAAATATTTCACTTTACCTATGTTTTTATATCGGTTCACAAACAAACATCAAAGTTGTCACAGACTGGACTGACTCAGGATACTACTTTGGACATGGATTTGTTTCATGCTTGGATATAAACTCAAATATAGGAAAACACAACTCTGCCCACTCAAGTTTGAAGTCCTAAACTCTGCTGAAAGACCTTGGGACAGGGCATCACGCATGGGCGTACGCTGGCAGGAGGCTAAAAGCAGCCGCGGGAGGGCTGCGCGCTCGTCACCGGCTGGGCACGCTCGCCTGCTCTCGTCTGCCAGAGAAGCTGTCCCAGGTCGAAATTAGCTTCTTGGCCAGGCTAATTTTGACTTGGATTGGTTCCCTGATCCAGTTCACCCCATGAACATACGTTTGTTCTGTCACGAGGAACTAGGGGTCAGGGAAGGACCACCTCCCTTAGCTGCCACCACAAAGCAAATGCGAAATTATAGTACAGACTAAGTCAGTTTTGTAAATAGGTGTCTGAACAGAGGGGTTCTAAATGGTACTCAGCATCTGCCATGTCCAGCTGCTGTTACTCAAAGCGTTTCTCCTTATAGTAGCCCTCTGAATTTTTGTCTGAAAGGCTTTTGCAAAGCTGAGACCTGTATCAAAGGGTTTGAAATACGGAGCGCTCCATGCTGACTCCATGCCAGTCCTGGCAAGGAAGGCACACACAGCTATCAGTGCTGCGCCAAGCGTTCCCCTTGGAACCACAGCACCGCAGGAACCTTTAAGAATACAGCTATCTCAGCTGGAACTGCACTCCCGGGATTCCCCACCCAGCCATCTCCTACAACGAATACTGCAAGAGCCCAAAGATGAGTTTGTGTTGGTCTAGAGCCAAATGATGCAAAGGGCACTTAAATAGAAACAGCACTAAGCCCCTGACAGTTGAGGAGCCTGATGTAGAACACAGAGCATTAGAAGACCAGCAAAGAGCAAGCCCCGCTCCCCTAGCAGTACTATCAGGTCACTACTGTCACGCACAGAGCTTGGCAGTTTCACTTGCTTCGATACTAGCCCAAGGGTATCACTTTTAACACAATTATAGAAATGTAATAAAAGTTTTCAGTACTATATGCATGCCTGGGTGCTGAAATCAAATTAGAACTGATAAGTAATATCTTGAAGTGTTTAATAACTCTGACACTAAAATTAGTTTATCTCATCTCTTTCATCTTAATGCAAAATACCCTCTCCAAAAGAAAAAGAAGAGAGGAGGAATACAGTGACCTGGCAGAGACCGAGCGGCACGCTGCATGGACACTGCTGAGATGCAGCTCTCACCCCAGAGACAGGCAGCACCCCACACTCTACTCTAGGACGGGCACTGCCAATGAGCACCAGAGACAACCTTGTGGGCAAACTCCTCCTTGAAGTTTTGCAACAAAGCCATTCTATACACCAGAGAAAAAGCACTATTTGTGAATGAGAGAAGAAAACTTACCAACAGCAGTATTTCAGCAATTTATCCTGCTAATTTCCCTCTAGGACTGTCTCACCTGCTTTCTCCAAGCTGCCCCTTACTTCCTAACTAATAACTTAGTTTGGAAGGAACCTCTAGTTCAACTTTCCCCTTAAAGCAGGACAAACTACATAAGGGCTTCATTCAGCCACGTTTTGAGCACCTCCAAGGATGGATGATCCCACAACTTCTCAGGGCTCTTGTTTCAATATTTGAGCATCCTTGTTGTTAAAAGAAAAAGTAATTTAAAAAACTGTATCTCATGAGAATTTCCCATGTTCCAACTGTGTCCATTGCTTCTCAGCACATCAATCACCATGTGCCTGCAAGAATCTGGCTCCACTTTCTCTACTCCTCCCAATACATAGTTGAAGACAGCCGTACTATCTCCCTTAATCTTCTCTTCCTACAACTGAACAAACCCCGCTCCCTATTCGCACAAGCGCTCCAGCCCCCTGACCATGACGGGAGCCCTCTGCTAGACTAACTCTATGCCATAGATGTGAAGCACCTGCTCCCCAAGATGCCTCTCTGTATTTCATTTCTTTGTGTGTGAACTTACTACTGGAGCAGAACACCTTCCACTGTACATACCTTCAATTCTAAAAGGCTTATAGCTTTCTTAAAACAAATCAATTTTATGCTTCAGATCAGATGGAAGGTGACTGACAATTATGTACATTATTTTTCTGTTCAAGTCTGTTTTTCCCTTGAGTACTGGTTAAAACTGCAGCTAAGCCTTTTATTTTTTAAAGTAGGCAAACTATAGACTTTACAACCTCACTGTTATTATAAAAAACAAAGTATCTTGCTCTGCTTTGAAAAACAAAATCACATTCGAAGAGCAAGAAAAATTATACTACACTGGAGTCTAAAGCATGAGTGGTTTGGAAAGCAACAACGATCCCTACTCCAAACTCCTCTGCAACTCTAAAACACTTAATACATGCCAAAGGCATTGCCTTTAAACACCTCCCTGTCACAATTATAAATGACTTAAGGTGCCAAACGCACAGAAAACTGCATCCTTACCTGATGCCTATCTGGCCAGCTCTACTGAAATCGGCTGTGGAGATGTGTTCGTTTTAGATCAGCAGAGGGTTTGGGCTCCATTCTGAACTTTGGTACAAATAAAGTCAGAGAGACTTTGGCCATTGAAGCTAGCTGAATTAGTGTAAGTTCCAAAAAGCAGAGGCCTGTTTAGCAAATAAAATGAGCTTCTTCCAAAAGCTAAATATATATTCATTTTGTTAACTGACCATGCATAATTTAACAGTTCTTTAACACACAGTGGAGATGTCAGCTGTTCTGCACTGTCTTTTAAAATGCTGTCCACACTGTAAAAGCTATACTCAAACCAGAAAGCCAGACTACTCAATCTACCTTCACCAACTTTTTCAAAGACAGACTGATTTTTGAGTCTCAAAAAAAGTTGAGCCTATAGCTTCCACTGCACAGAATACTCCTAAGCAAGCATAATCAGAGGACGAGCTCAGTGGGATCCATCTTCTCACAGTTTTTATTCCTTTGTATTTTGAAACACTTCTCAACAGTATTTCCAAACAAAGCTTTAGTCCAAAGCCTGAGATTTTCATGTTGCACAATGTCTTCAAAGACTCCAAGATTGATTATGTCCCAGTACCACAGAGGAAGGTGCCAAAATTACCTTGCATTGTGTCTGGCCCAGCTGAACAAGAGCCAACACTTTGTCCTCCTTGAGACTCATCTGTCTGGTGCAGCTGCTGCCTCAGCTAGAGGAAAATTCAGCAATTAAAACCCAACTAATTTAGGAGAGGAGACCAAATCAAATGAAATAGGAAGCAATTTTCAACCAGGGCTCCCCCTGCAACTACTTGGTGCATGAGAAAAGCCTATGCTAGCCCAGCCACACCTGGGAAAGGGAATCCAGCCACTGTAGGCTGCCAGAAGTTTGTGAGGTCCTTTCTTTATGTAGCTCTTGTGCCTCAGCAGTGCTAAAGCCATTGTTACCCTCCGCTGCAAGGCTGCTGTCCTCATCCACAGAAACATAAGCCATCCTCACCTAGCAGGGAGCACAGCTCGCCGCACACAAACTCACAGCACAGCTCAGTCCCGTTGTGACTAATAAAACGTTTTCAACTAGAAAGACACACAAAGTACATTAAACTCCTCAAGCACAGCGTGTGCATAGCCAAACAGCTACTATTTGATTTGCCAATGTTTAAAATATGGTAATCACTATGCTTGAAGTAGAGCATGCCAGGAATTACCAGAAAAAAATCAACAAGCAAGTGCAACAGACTGATGGGAGCACAGCGCTATGCCCTGGTGCAAGTGACTGTGGTACATCAAACAGCAACTAACCCTACAGACCTTCTGCTCCCGTGAGCAATGAGTAACATCCAGGTAGGCTGCAGGGAGCAGAGACTTTCTCTAAGTCAAAGGGAGATGTCTTCTCTTCCTGCCTCAGATAAACTGTGGCCAGGCCCTCCCACATATATTTTCTAACTAGTCAGAAAGAACCTTTTATCTGTTTCTAACTCTTCCTTCTCTTTTGCTAAAATAATCCCACTACCAGCTCTAATATAAAAATCACATAGACAAACAGTATGTTAAAAGGTCCCTTTAAGGCCAAAAAGCTGAAGAAATACCAAACAGAGCCTGAATTTGTCCCTTCATTCTACATGCAACTTGACAACATGCATATATCCAGCATGACAACTTACAAGTGCTGTTTGGAAAATACAAGCTATGAACATTTCCTTTCCTCTGATCCCTTATTTCATATTGTACATTAACAGAGGTATTGTTTAACTTGATCGGTGGACTTTACATTCTCACTGTTACTCTAAAACACACTGAAGCATCACTAAGGCCATGACCAGCTGTGCTAATCCAGTTGAAATAATCAAAGCTAAAAGATAAACACCTCCAGTTCTATCAGGCACCACTTGAATGACCCACTAATGTAACTACTAGCATGTGTAGCTACTTCCAACTCTAGTCAAGCCAAATAGTTTGCATTAGCTCAAGAGTTTTTCAGTAGACAAAAATAAAATTACGGAAAATCCACAAAATGGGAGGACCGTTTTGATTGCACTGGAATTACGCCAGCAAATTCAAGGGGGGTGGAAATACTGAATGGGAAAGGAAGGGAACAGCAAGAGGCACTAGATGTCATGACTCCAGAGAGCTGGCAGCATCAGCAAGTGCCACAGCTTGCAGGACAGCTGGAGACCATCAGGCACTGGCGCTGGTTGCCTTCCGGAGCAGGAACTCTCCAAAATACACAGGTCTCAAGGGCAGCATCTGCACAATGGAGCGTTGTTAGGCCTGTTGCTAAGTACTTTTTGTCTGAGTTTTTCCCACTTCCCTCTGTTGCATGCCTGGTTCTCACTGCTCTTGTATTCTGATTTTTGGCCTAGTTTCCAAGCCACCTTCTGTCCTACACTATAGATTACTGCAAGCCTACACTCACTAACTTTTTCACCTCAGCTTGTACCTCACAGAACCTTGCCTCATGCCTGGACCCAAAGAGCAGAACGTGTCCGACTGTGCCCTACACTGAACGTCCCTCCACCCACCAAAGCCTACACAACAATTAACTAGCTACTTCCTCCCTTTACTCCTCTGACTCCCTCCTTCTGAACATTTCTCACCCTTCTTGAACAAGGTCCTCTTCTACCGTCCTTCCCCACAGCCACTCCGCTTCCCTTCTGCCTGCCTCCTCCAGCCACCTGCAGACCTGGGGGACGTCCTGGAGAAGCAGAGTAGCTGGGGACATTTCCAGCTCATGAGCTTCAGCTTCCCTGCAAGGAGGAGCCGCTGTTGCAGGAAGACATTTACTCATGCCACTCATCCCCAGTTTTCTTGGTTGTTCCTTGGAAACTCTGGCCGTACCCAGGAGGCTGAAGGCAAACAGCCAAGGCAGCAGTCGCAACCATTATTGCTTATCTCATGCCTGTTACCAGACCTCTGACGTGGTTCCCATGAGCACTCCCCTAATCTGCCCCAGGTACCTTCAACTAGGTTGTTTTTAATAGATGATTTGCCTTAATTGGTCCAATTAAAAAGGAAATTCTGGAGGCACAGGAGCGAGCTGTCCCTGTGTGCCGGAAATCGAGCCGCCGGGGTAGAAAACCAGCTTGGATGACAAAGGAGATTTGGGAATATCTCAAAAGAAAAAGGGATATCTACAAGTCTTGGAAGAATGGGCAGGCATCCAGGAATCAATACAGGGAGGAAGTTAGGACATGTAGGGAGATAATCAGGGAGGCAAAAGCCCACTTGGAACTTAGACTAGCCAGCTCTGTAAGGGACAACAAAAAGTCCTTCTATAAATACATTAATAACAAAAGGAGGGCTAAAGATCACCTCCAGCCCCTACTGGACTCAGGGGGTACGTTAGTCACTAGGGATGAGGACAAGGCTGAGGTCCTTAATGCCTTCTTTGCCTCAGTCTTTAATAATAAGGTCAGCAGTTCCCAGGTGAGCTGGCCTTCGGTGTCTGAGTGCAGGGAGGGAGAGCAAATCGAAGCTCCTGTGATCCAAGAGGTCAAGGATCTGCTCCTTCGGCTGGATGCCCACAAGTCTATGGGGCCTGATGGTATCCACCCGAGAGTCCTGAGAGAGCTGGCAGATGTCATTGCCAAACCCCTGTCCATTATCTTTGGGCAGTCTTGGCTCACTGGGGAAGTTCCGCTGGACTGGAGGCTGGCGGATGTTACCCCCATTTACAAAAAAGGGCGGAAGGAGGATCCGGGGAACTACAGGCCTGTCAGTCTGACCTCGGTGACGGGCAAAGTCATGGAACAGGTTATCTTGAGTGCTATTAATGAGCACATACAGGTTAACCGGGTGATCAGGCCCAGTCAACATGGGTTTATGAAAGGCAGGTCTTGCCAATCAAACCTGATCACCTTCTATGACAGGGTGACCCGCCTGGTTGACGAGGGAAGGGCTGTGGATGTAGTTTTCCTAGACCTCAGTAAAGCCTTTGATACAGTTTCTCATAGTGTTCTGGTTGAGAAACTGGTAACTGCTGGCCTGGATAGGCACACCCTCCTTTGGGTTAAAAACTGGCTGGATGGCCGGGCCCAAAGAGTGGTGGTAAATGGGGCTAAATCCGGCTGGAGGCCGGTCACCAGTGGGGTTCCCCAGGGCTCAGTGCTGGGTCCAGTTCTGTTTAACATCTTTATCAATGACCTGGATGAGGGGATTGAATGTACCCTCAGTAAATTTGCGGACGACACCAAGCTGGGAGGCTGTGTCGATCTGCTCGAGGGTAGGGAGGCCCTTCAGAGGGATTTGAACAGACTGGATCGTTGGGCTGAGGCCAATGGCATGAGCTTTAATAAGGCCAAGTGCAGAGTCCTTCACTTGGGGTGTAAAAACCCCAAGCATCGCTATAGGCTCGGGGAGGAGTGGCTGGAGAGCTGCCTGGCAGAGAAGGACCTGGGGGTGTTGGTTGACTACCGGCTTGATATGAGCCAGCAGTGTGCCCAGGTGGCCAAAAAGGCCAATGGGATACTGGCATGTATCAAGAATAGTGTGACCAGCAGGAGCAGGGAAGTGATCCTGCCCCTGTACTCGGCACTGGTGAGGCTGCACCTGGAATATTGTGTCCAGTTTTGGGCCCCTCGCTTTAAGAGAGATATTGAGCTCCTGGAGCGAGTCCAAAGAAGGGCGACCAAACTGGTCAAGGGGCTGGAAAATAAAACTTATGAGGAGCGGCTGAGGGAGTTGGGGCTGTTTAGCCTGGAAAAGAGGAGGCTGAGGGGAGACCTGATTACGGCCTATAAATACTTGAGAAAAGATGGTGGGGAGGTAGGGGAAGGGCTCTTTACATTAGTGACGGGTGATAGAACAAGAGGAAATGGGCATAAGCTTAGTCAGGGGAGATTCAGGTTGGATGTTAGGAAGTATTTCTTCTCTGAAAGGGTTGTCAGCCACTGGAATAGGCTGCCCAGGGAGGTGGTTGAGTCCCCATCCCTGGATGTGTTTAAGAATAGGGTGGATGAGCTACTTGAGGATATGGTTTAATGGGGATTAGGGATGGTTGGACTCGATGATCTCTAAGGTCTTTTCCAACCTAGAAATCTATGAATCTATGAATCTATGAATTACACGTGGAGCAAGGCAGGTTGCTCCCACAATATACTGTCATAGTGTGTGATGCTGAACAGCTGAGGGCTATAAATCCTTCCTCACTGATGCAGTTGGCTTACAGGGGAGGACCTGGTCTTCAGCTTGATACACTGAAGTAATAAGAGAAGATGGAACACATACACAGGAATGGAAAATCCTGTTACATGTCTACAAAGCACCTACAATTAGAGACCTTTCAGTGGTGCCCAAAACAGCCTGGTTTTCAGTAGAATGTTGGAAGATGCATCTTTGGTGTCAACACCAAATGGCCATAACAGTACTGCTCCTAAATACTCTCAAGGAGCAAAGAAAGGGTGATTAACCTCTCACAGTTCACTACTCCCTCCTCCAGTCTTCTCCCCAACCTCTGCCACCCCCGATCTCAGAAACAGCATAGTTTCAGTAGCAGAAGGCAAGAAACCCACCTTACTTAATCTCAGTCCAAATGGTTAACATTTTAAACTGAGCAGCCAAGAGACTCAGATTGGTAAATGCCAGGTGTTGAGCAGGGCAAGCACTAGCTGCCATGCCCAAGGGAGAACAGAGTGGTCACTGCCTTCAGATCAGACAGGTGATAAATTGTTTTATGCTGATTAAATGAAATAACATCACATCAGCCCAGTGCTAAGTGAGACAAATTCTCTGAATGTGGACCTATCTGGGTGACTTGCTGACAGTAAGATCGGGAATGCTAAAGGACTTGCTAACTCCACAGTACACGCAAATTGAAAAGATTTATGCTCTTGAGGAGCTATCTTTGTTTCTCCTCCTAAAGTGGATATAAAAGCATGAAAACTGGACTGATGCACATAAACTACATTTTAAAACAATCTAGGCTGATAGAGTGGGTCTACATCAGAGGGTTTCTAAATTATTTACTGTAACGTCAACTCCTTCCTCAACTTTCCTGGGACGACATGCATAATTTTAATATAGAGGTGAAAGAAAAATTACAAGAACTTTCATTAATTTATTTAGAGTCTACTATAACTCATCTTTCATTATGCCTCACCACATCCACACCAGAAAATCCCATACATTTCTTCCACCACCAAAAGTCATAAATACATACAAAATATTTCCCAGAGGAGCCTAGTATATCTTCCTGCTCCATATCATCCAAAGACAACAATAAAGTAACAACTGCATTTCTGATCTCCAGTGGGGAAAGCATTTCACTGCCACAGAACTCTGCCTTACAGTACCTGAAGAAAAGTGCCACAGAAACCACACATGGTGGAACGCCTAAAAACTGAAACACACCTATGTAACCCTCTGTGGATTTACAACAAAACTGAAGTTGTTTTTAAATGAAAGATGTCAGTTTCTAGCCCTGTACAATTATAAAGAAAACTTCCAAATGCAAATCAATACAAGGCTGTCTATCTAATTCTACAGGGAGATGAAATAAAATAGCTTTATGAGAGGTGTGAATTGCCTCATTCATCTCAACTTTGAAGCCTAACGATAATTCAGATGTTAACGCCAACTGTTTTATCAATGACAGATGACTTTTTTTTTATAGGAATTGCTTCCTAATATGCTTTACCCGCTGTGGTAAGATCCATATAAGATGGCATAGCACAGAAAATTTCAAAGATATTGATACATTCAAGTTCAATTGTATTTCTTATTCTTTTCATTTTATCTGTCAACATAAAAGTTGTTAAGAAGATTAGAATGGAAGAGGAAACAAAAGCAAAGAAAAAAAATCTAAATGAAGCAAGGGACTAGAATATTTTCAGGCAACAGCCTCAGAAGGCAAAATTGCAAGAAATGGAAAAGTGAGGAATACCAATTCCCTGACCCTCCTTCCTCTCCCCATCGACACCCCCCCCACCCCGAGATTTGAATACTTCCATTTTTTGCTATCTCACTTGAAAGCCATACATGAAGCCAAGTGCTCAGACAACTGTTCTCTTTCCTTTAAGCATATGTATCAGTCTTCCTTAAACATTAATTTTACAGCCCAAATCCCAAATGCTTTTGACCAGTTTAGCCATTTCTGATTCTGAAGTCATGTACCAAAGTTAAGTTATACACAGGCTTACTGGACAGATTCTATCAGAGTCTTCACCAGTACTTGAAATAATTTCCTTAGGATTCCATTCCTCCTTCCATTTTACTACTTTATTTTTAGGGAGAAGAAAGGGGAAAATGCTAGAAACCTGAGTGAAATACCCAAAAATTTGAAGAAAGGCACAACGACCTCTTGATACTATTTACACAACAGGAATAGCAACCATTTACAGAGCTCAGCCAAAACTAAGCAACTGATTACTAGGCAAGACACCCCTCACTAAGGCAAATTCTTCAACTTCATGACCCGTAGCAGTAATTAATTAAAAGAGGCAACAGCAATGCTACAGTATCACAAGGTCTCTGTGTCTGGGTCCCTTTCTTCAGTTCCTTATGCAGATAATTTCACTGCTGTCAGGAGCAGTGACACTGATGTAAAATTAGTTTGTTGTCATCAGCTGGACCCATAGGCATGGGTAGGCAACCTGCAGCAAGCAAGAGAGGAAAGAGCCCAACATACATGACAGTCTAACTAGAGATGAATACTCATTCAGCACGAGCATGCAGAAGAAATAAAATTTGCAAGTGCTCTCAGCAGTGTGGCCCCATACCTCCATGCTAGTCTATTCCTCTGCACATCCCCTGCAGGTAAAGCCAGCAGAGTTGAATGCTTGTTCCGAGTTATGCCACGTTGAAAAGTGCAGGACGATTGCACAGTACTTACGGTTAATGAAAACAGCCTGCAACAACCATCATTCACCACACCCCAAAAGTACCAGCTGACAGCTCCACAGGTCACGTACAAGAGACCAGTAGCCTGTTTCTGATGGTCTAGGCTGAACTTAGATTTATACTCAGATCACTTGTTCCATTCTAGACACCACATGAGCAATATTTGCATACAGGCAGGAGAGAGGCAAGGTAAGTAACGTCAGAGGGCTTCGTTCAGCACCCCTTGATGTCAATGGAGACACTCAGTGGCATCAGTCATATAAAAAACAACTAAATACAGTTAAAGACACAACACTGTGTTGTGCTTCATGCCTCTATGGGGATTTAGTAGTCTCAGATTACCACAGCTCTGAACTCAGTGGGTTTTGGATTAAGTGAATCCTGTTCCAAGAACGCAGAAAAACCCAGACAACTTCCCATTATAAAAATAGTCAAAACCAACAGAAAAATGAACCTACAAAGAATTATAATTTAGCAACATTTTAATTACCTTAGTGACATGCACTTGATTTCAGACAAGTACTTGTAATTTTTAGCTGCATACATTCACTTAAAATCAATGGAAGGTGAAACATTTAAAACCCCAAACACGTGAAGGAGCTGGTGACAGTATTAAGTTGTTCAAAAAGTAGCACGGGCCCACTAGCAAGCTCATCTAGTCCCCATGAAATAAAGGACCATGACAGCATTTCCACTTACACACATGGCTCTTCTGAAGTCAGGAGTGAGAATGGCCTTCTGCCCTTCTTCACTTGTTTTGGCTTTGCTTTGTTCTCTCCACCTAGATCATAGAAAATGTTCTGCTTGTACCAGGAGCAGATTCTACCTGGTGCTTCCCCCAAAGCAGCAGCAATGAGAAATGAAGAATTTCATTAAAGAAGGTCAGTAATTAAATCCCACCTGAAAGGGCCATTCCCCAATTTCTGAGTCCCAGTCACACCTCCCAAGCTGGAAAGCAGCTGAGCTCACTGCATGTGGTGCATCCTGCCACCTCTTCCTGGACCTCAGCAGTATGTTTAGCAGGAAGGCTCGTATCTTGCTGGGATATCTTGAGCCAAGATAATGGATTCTGGAACAGATGCACCTTCCCAAAAACTGAGGGGAGGCAGGATCCTTTGGAAGATGTTCCAAAAGCCTTTAAGCTAGGACCACAGACCAACAACTTTTGAAAACCAGTACGGAAACCTTTGATGGGCTCCTAGGTTTGGCAATACAAAAACATATGTTTGACCTTAAGTGTCTCCACACTTTGTTTCCCACATGTAAAGGGGGAGGATACTTACCTTTCGTTTGTTTGCTTTGACTGTAAGCAACTCCTAGTGGAGGCTGCCTTTTGCTATGTGTATGTTCAGGGTTCTGAGAGCCTGGTTTTGGTTTTGATCCTATGCACCTGTTATATAAATTAAGAACCCACGTTTCTTCCCTTACATTGCTAAAACAAGGCACCATTCACAGTACACTGAACCAATTATGTTTCCTTTCTTGCTTGTGTTATTCTGTTCAAAACTAACAGCATTACTGATGCTTCAAAGCTAATCATTCAGGACGGACAGAGCAGCCCACCGCGTCGCAGAGCCGTTTGAAGGCAGCTGTACGCACTGGCAGGCAGCGCTAGCTACGCTCAATCCATGTTTGGAAAGGCCAGAAGCAGGCATTTAGGAAGGAAGCTGGGTTGAGGATGGCAGCCATCAGAGAGACAGCAGCAGCCAAACTGACACGAGCTGGCCCTATTCAGTCCTTGCTACTCAGCTAATGTTTTGGCACCTGTGATAGCAACTCCAGAATAAACTTTCCAAATCAAAGCCAACAGCCCTGCCAACAAATGACATCGACACTTTCCATCACAGTTGGGGTTTATTTCTATCAGAGAGGCCACCGAGTGTGGCAGGTCCACAACCAGCAAAGGGAGAGCTCCCTGTGAGCTTTAGATCACAACCAGGTACAGCCAAACCACAGCTACATTCTGGGGAAGGCAAATGTTTGTTTCCTGACACATCTAGGGCACACCAGGTTAGGAAGAATAAATTTGATTACTGCAGCTTGAAAACGAAAACGCCATACTTCAGCCAAATACAACTTTGGGCTGCTCTGAATGGTAACAGATATATTTTTTCCCAGACTTCAAAACTAAGATTAAGAGACTAAAGTCGTCTTCTCTGAGCAGAAGTCTGAAAGCCTTTCTCCAAGAGCAATGTTTTCAATCTCTTTTTTTAAAAGTCCTACTCTGTTTTGGGAAGTGAGTGGTTTTTCTATGTACACTTTGTTCTCTTGCCTTCAGACTCATTACACCTCTCCTTTAAAGCACCCATGAAAAACAGAAGACAGCGAAAAAGCACATGCTATTCTGCACTTCTGAAAAACTGATTCATCTTGTGTATTGCAAGGAGGGAATATTTCGACGGCCAACACAGCGCAGCCACACAAGATCCTGGGTGCTGTTCATCAAGTATTACTTAACAAGGCCCTGTCCCTTCTGAAAACGTGACTCAAGCCTTCCAGTTCCTACCCTCTGCGTTTCCTTGTGGAAGGACAATGGGGCAGGAACATGAGACAGAAGGGTTTGAGATTTCATCCCTGACAGACTCTCAGGACAAGTCATGTGGAGTACAGCCATACCATATTTTGCAGACATCCATCCATGAGTGGCAAGACAGAAGCTCTGACCTGGAGACAGTAGAAGATTACCTGAATTCAGACACAGCATCACGCCAGGTATGGCTACACTGCTTGCAGCACAGCACTGGATTGAAGCTATTTGGAGCATGCTGGAGCAAGACCAAATCCACCTGAAGACCTGAGCATAACAACCCTGGTCTTGCCTTTCTTTTGAAAAAGAAAGCCTTGCTTTTTCAGCCACAAAGCAAGGAGTAATTTCCCTACATCGGCAACAATAAAACATTGCTCCAGAAAGAACATCCCAAAACAGTGACACATTGAAGAACAGAGGGTTAAGAGCCAAAGCTGCTCTTTACCTGGAAAACTGGATATCCCCAGACTTGCTTTAGAAATCCTGATTCTATTTTCAAGAGACCTAAAACTTTGGCCGCCTTCCTCTGTTTCCAGTAGCCTGATTTCCATCTTCTGGCCTCCACACCTGCAATATAGTGAACTACTGCCAGCAAAGCCTAGAGCAAATACATACATACTTTTTTTCAAGTGAGGAGCAAATGCCCCACTGCAGCCCTGAGACATTTTACTTCACATATAAGCCTCATGTCTCCAGGTATCTCCATGCCACTGTGCTACAACACTGCAGTTTTCTACTAACAACCTTGCAATTCAACTGCTGTTGAGAGTTTGACTACTTGAAAACTGCTTTTTTTTCTGCATGCTCCCCTCTACCATCACATGGCAAATTTACGAATTACTACTTTTGTTTTGGAATTTGATAATCCCCACACTATATGTCTGCTACAGAACTCCTTCTCCACAATACTCTCAAATTTACAAAAGAGGAAGAACATATTATTTGGCTCAAACACCAAATCAAGTTATGATGCTTAATGAGTCACCACATCTTGAATTAACTTCATTCATTCATTTCAAGTTAAACTAGTCCAACTTTGTGTCAAATTTATTTCAGACTCAGAGCACATGCTGCTAGTTACAAAGCTCATGGACTGCATGTGTCCCAAACTTAGGCTGGATTGACTTACACAAAAAAGCTTAATGCTATATCTGTCCCTAGTGCAAATGCACGCAGCACTCTTTCAGAGCACAACAAACCAGAGCAGTTGTCACTTACAAATGTTGCTGCAAAGAGGAAGGTGTTAAGAATAGGATAAGAGGCAAAAGGCGTGTTAACTAACTCAGAGGAGAGTTAGATTTTGCATCAGAAAAAAAAAAAAAAAAACCACACACACAGCAGAGCAAGGTAATTAAGCACTGGAATAAACAGCCAAAGAAGGTTGTGATCTTCTATCACCAATTTAAACACAGATTATCCTGGCTCTAAGTAGCAGGAATCGACCAGATGATCACTTCAGGTCCATTTCAGCACTATTTTGTATTATTGTGTTCTTTCAGCAGCTCTCAGCAGTGTATTTTTCTAATTACACACAGTTTTCACCAGATTACGCTCCTTTTATGCACATTTCCTAGCACAAACACCCAGAGCAAGCTGTTCTGGACACTAGCTCCTTTGGCACTATGTTGCTGTACCTTTTGTGAGGATTTGGCCCTTAAGATCTCTCAAGAGTAGAGCTTTAATTTCACAGCACGAATCTTGCTCATTTTACTCCATATTTACTGAGAACAAAGGGAAGACTATGCAAATGCCCTGCTACTTAGACCTGAACAAAGTGGAAGCAAACATGTAGATGTGAATGAGACACATAATGGTACGAAAAAAAGCAGCCCTTTTCAAAAGTAAAATGACTTTGTCAGGGTCCCTTTGCACTATGTGCATGGATGATTTGTGACAAAACAAAAAAGTGCTAGCCTAGCACGTCACCCATGTCAGAGATTAGAGCACTTCAAAACCCTCAGTAGTTCAAGCACTTTCTGGAACTTGAAAGGCTTTCTTAGGCGATGCTTAGCTTCTTTATGGCTTTTACATGACTTTGATGTGCACCTAAAAGTGAGGAACCTAAATCTGAAGGTTTTCTATGGAAAATACCCATATTGTATATAAATCACAAAATCTTGTCACCCTGATTAACATGAGTCAAAAGTTTGCAAAACTTTGTGCCTAAAGTTAAAGATTCCGAGTCATTATTTTGATACTTAAATAAGAATCCTGAATTTCCAAGCACTTAGCTACTTTCAAAAGGCTTCTCTAATAATAGCACTAGAGTAATATTTCTAATCATCAACAAAGTATGGCGTGCGAGGCGGTAGTCAGTTATAAAGTGTCACTTTCTCCCCCATTCTCATCCTCTCTTTAAAGCAGAGATTTAAAGTTCCTTAAAGTTAAGGGATCTATTGAAACACAATCAATTTCTCATGTGTTACAAAACCTCTTCTCTGAGTGCAAACATGGATGTGTAAACATAAGCTTCATTCTCCCCCCTCACCATACACACTTAACCCCCAGTAGCATTAATGGGAATTATGCATGCATAACGAGCAGAGAATAGTTCCCTTATGAATAGGGCCCTTGTTGGAACAATGAATACATTTAACCATTAACATCTAGGGATGTGCCGAACTATCCGATTTAACTAGCTGCCAAACAAAGCTACCATGACCTATCTGATATTGTCAGGTTCGAAACACAGCTCTCTGAAATTTGTCTCTCATTTGTTTTT
The DNA here is from genome assembly GCF_009769465.1 of Tauraco erythrolophus. Lineage (NCBI taxonomy): Eukaryota > Metazoa > Chordata > Aves > Musophagiformes > Musophagidae > Tauraco > Tauraco erythrolophus. The sequence continues at coordinate 6,274,362 of NC_141475.1, forward strand.
AAAGGACTTGACAGTGGTGTGTGCAGCAGAGCGGGGGGCTCTTTGTCAGAACAAGCTTCTCGAAGAAGGACGGCCCTCCAGAACGGCTGTCACATCCAACGTGTGATGGAAGAACTCTGGAGACAGAAAGACCATGACCCCAGGAAGCAAGCAGTATCATTAGAAGACCAAAAATCCATATATGCATACTTCAAACGCATATGTATGTTGACCACCAGTATTAATGGAAACCCAGTAAGAACACAGAACGGCAGAATAGGGCACAGAAGCCTATAAAGCAGGCTAAAAACAAGACATCGAACAAAAAGAGGGGAAAGGCCGACTGAAGATAACTTCTAGGAGAATAATTTTCTGTCTTCTACAGCTCTGAAGTTCCTATGCAATTGCCTGGCTACACTTGCTCTTTATTCCTATGTTTTAGCTATCAAAATGCAAGAGAAAATCTGAGGATATTTTATGTATTAACGATACTTCCTGAGACTTTTGAGTCCACAAAATAGCAAATAAACGTAATGGTATCATCTGTGATATTTGAAATTCCTCCATTGTCTTAAGTTCTTTCTGTATTCTTTGAACTAGTGCCTTGAAATTTCACAAGTAAAAACTTTACACATTAGTCATGCACGTATGAATACACTAAGAAGATAATTAATAACCATCCTTTAAAGCCAATATACCGAAAAGAGTAAAATAGATGGATTTATTCTCATGAAAACATATGCATAGTGCTCATCCATAATAAGAGGCAAGGTTGTGGTTGCTCCATCATAAATCATTCTATAAAATTTGTCTGTAAGACTGCTAGGGCAAGCCCTTGGCACGCCTCTGCAGCACCTTGTACTGAAGAGACCTTCAATCCAGAGTGAGCTTTAGGTGTTACCCTACTATAGAAGCATAGAAGCCTCTCACCTTGAGTAAGCCCACCAGAGGCAACTGAAGTGTCTGCTGAAGAAAACCATGGAGCAGTGAAATTGGTTACATTGCCTAAGCTGTGTAAGTTTACTTGCCATCAGATGCCACTAGACTACAAGACTCAACATGGAATTGGCAAAGTCTTCTCATCCACTTCAGTTTCATTTGACACCCTAAAATGGGGATACGGATATCATCCTTACATTCTTCTACAAGGTAGTCATGAGGACCAGAGCACTGTTAAAGCAGTTCAGACAGAGGGCTAGTTCCAAGTATCAGCATTGCTACAGAAAATATTTAGCTACTGAAACGAACAAAATGCAGCCATAAAAAGTATTCTGAACACCTGTTATCTTTCTAAAAAAGAAAGTGGCACGGTACACAGTCCTACTACTCTTAACCCACACACAACAAGTAGTCAGTTTTCTGTCCAGACCGCAACTAGTCTAGATCATATATAGTCTCTTAGCACACCTGGATCTGCAGAAGACCACCCTGGGTCATGAAGGACATAAGGAGAGAAAATCCTTGTCCTCCTATGTCTATACTATGTAATTCTATGGACCTAGCTCTTAGCTTGGGGCTCAGGTTACTTTTGTAGATCCAAACAATAAAATACTGTGCAGAAATATTTCGCATTTTCTGCACAGTATTTGTGCAGAAATACTATATTGCCTTAAAAAAATTAAATCTTAAGTGCTTGGTAGAAGGTGAAAACAGACTTGCTTCCCTACCTTTTTTTTATCCTTAAGATAAATCATTAAATGTTAGCTAGGTACCTCATTTCATCCACCAATGCTGCTCAGAAGTTACCTTAATGTGAACGAAAAAAGTGTCTGTAAATATCTCTTCATAGACATCAGGATGATTCTATCATATTAAATAGTGATACCTAATCAAACTGACAGAGATTGAGAGACTAAGTATAAATTCTGTGTCATGGCTAGGCTGCTGTTTGGAAATTGATTGTGATCCATCAAAATTCCTATTTTCCCCTAGAAGCAGATGCTGTGCTCTAAACTAGTAAGTGATGAGTATGTATTTCAAGTATTATTAAACATATGCTTCTTTATCATGTCATTTTATGCTTTCATGGGAGAAAGATTCAATTACAAAGACTCTGCAATACTTGAAACTTTAGGTCTACTTTTAGACCACCTAAAAGTAAACCCATTTTTAAAAAGAAATCTGTTTTACTGCCCAGGGTGTGTTTTATGCATATTCTTGCTTTTTACAGATCCTCAGGTTCATGCCAATTTTCATGATTAATCTTTATAAAAGCTTTTACTCATTTTGTTGTATTTAGTTTATTGATTTATATAGCAGTTTTTATCATGCCGACTTTGTTTCCACTTACCACATTAATGCCTTTTCATTAGTAGTGCCCTTTGTTTAAGAACTGACTGCTCAGCCCTGCAAAACTGGGGTGGGGGCATGGGAGGGATATTTCTTATGACTTTCTGATTACAATCTGATGGGCAAAATTTCAGTGGCACGTAAGGTGCTACAGAGGCAGTTCTTGGGAGATATCAGTATTTCAAGGATGGGTAATTTCCTACTAAGCTTGTTCTCTATCCTGAGATCCAGTTCAACACCAGAATCACCAGATCTTGAGCTGACAGTATAAAAAAAAAAAAAAAGAAAAAGAAAAAAAAAACACTACACAGTCTTTTCAGCAGAGATTTTCAACAGAATGAGTAGACCATATGAATTGTAGGACTACTTGGCTCTTTCCCTCAACTCAGTTTGATAACAAGTTTGTGTGTTGGGGAGAGCAGGTTCTCCGCTGACTCTTGGATTCCTTCAAGACATTTACAGGAATAGTTGGTCTGAATAACTAAACCAGTCTTCTACTCACCTGGACCAAATGCTCATGCAAGTCACTGAGGATACTACTTTTTCTGAGGCTCACAGATATGAGAACTATAGATTTCCATCTGGCAGTGGAACAGCGATTCCATCTTTACGAGGCACTAAATAATTTTAAACAGATTTTTTTTGTGTATAGATTACTCCCAGGAGGACATTACAGAGTGGGCAGCTGGTCCTGCGTCAAACAAATTTAAGGTCTAGGAAGAGGGAAGAAAAAGATATTACTGCTGGTGTGAGTATTGCCTGCATCCACAGTCATCACCAGCTTTAAGTTAACACTTCTGGTGACAGTCTGAGCCTGAAGAGTGCTATGAAATCCTGAGAAGATTAATGAAGGAAGCATCCATACTCCAGAGGAGCCGCAGGCTGCAAAAGCATAGCTATTCTTCAGCTCAGAACGGCTATCATAGCAAGTGCAGACTACAACCTCTGACTGCTCAGAGACTGGAAAGCCTGCCTCCTCCTTGGGACCGTCTCTGGATGAGAGGAGTGAAGGAAGGACAGCTTTCAGGTTCAGCTTGCAGTTTGTCAGAAGATTTTAACCTTTTTCCTCACATAAAGAAAGAATTAAGTGTAAATAAGCCTGAAGAAATGAAGATATAACTCACTGACACTTTGTCTGGCTGTGATCTACCTCCCTTTCATTGCAGCTTTTCAGCAATACTGCCCAAAATAACATACCACGATACAGCTCCACAGAACAGGACACAGGCACAACTGGCCTTGTTTGGGGCTATTCAGAAAGTGACAAAGAGACGAGAACAGAATCCAACTCACATTGGACCAGTCCACTCCCTCCAACAGGTCAACAGTCTGTGGTTGAAACCACCAAGAAGCCTGTGTGTCCATAAATAAGCAAATATTGAGTGTAATAGGAAGAAAACCTTCCATCATAAGCTGCAAGTAAAACCAAGGACATTTCACAGACTTAGTTATAACTATCAGGATTTTCTAAAAGAAAAAGAAACCTCATAGGAAGAAGACTATTTTTTGTCTTTTCTTAAAATCTTAACCACCCTACACTGTTTCTAAGCATTAGCATGACTGTGCTCATCCAGCAACTCTTTCTCCTAGATGCACCCTTCATCCACACTACTGAAGGCAGTCCCACACAACCACATATGCAGCTGAACAGTAAAGCCAAGTATAAATTGCAGTTCACACCAGAGGATTTTAGTCACTTATTCTGATGGGGCAAAAACTTTCCAGAGCCAACAAAGCAAGTACATTTCACATCTGGCACACCAGACTTAAGAGTGACTTTGACAGAATGCTGCTGTGAGCAGAATGTGTTTCAGCACCACACCTTTACCAGGGGAATTACAGTGTTCTCATTAAGATGATAGAAATAAAGAGCTGAGTAGTAATAAAAGAGAAAAACAGGAAAATGAAGTGTGGCATGACCCATTTCATAGTAAAATGGCTAGTTTAATAGATACTCTTGGATAAATTCAAAAGAGACCTAGCTCTTGCTGCTTTCTCAACACAATGGGAGCTTTGCCACAGGCTGAGATAGTATGAGATCCCATCTAACGCATGCACCACATGCACCAAGGAGCTTCTGGTAGGAACCTAGGACTTTCCTGTCACTATTCACAAAGTAAAATAGTTGTAAAGCATAAATTGTTAATGCATGTCCAGCTCTTCTGGGGGATATTCGGTATGTACACATGGTAATGAACACATCTGCTGATTTAAGGTGCAGGATGACAGAAGAGAATAAAGCAGCTTTTAACAGGACGAAATCTGCCCTTCAGAAGTGAGTCTCTGAGCACAATCTGGGCAGCTTCTGCGCTCTCTGTAAAGCAGGAGAGCAGCAAGAAAAGCAAATTGTCCTTTCAGTAGTCCTCAACAAGGTGATTATTTGGAAGGTAAAGAGTGCCTAAAACTCTTTCACAAATGACAAATATTTCTCTTGCTTACCAGAAGTCAGACCAACTCTCTTATCTCTACACTTATATGTTTACAAACTTTTTTTTTTTGCATGATCATACACTAGTCAATAAGCAAAAGAGACAGAACTGAGCCTATGTAAATGGAGAGGATGTTGTCGTGGTTACATGATTACCAAAGGAATCAAGAGGGCTACTTTTATTCTAGTTCTGCTACAATTCACTGTCTGAATATGGATAAGTCAGACTCCAGTAGGATTCATTCACTTTTTCTACTGTGAATTTGAAAGCAGTGACAGAGCCAGCCACCACCGTGCTCTATGCCACGGAAAACTCTGTGAATAAATGGCACTTTAAGCACAGCCTGTGCCAGTGTGCAGTGAGGCTGTAACACAACCCACGGCTCACAGAGTATCACTAACAGCAGCCCCGTGTCTGGGAGGAATACCATACGTAGCAGTACGCATCAGATTCGAGATATCTAGACTCCCTGGAACCAAAGGCTTAGTCCCCTGGCAGGATTAACGCAGCCCTTCACCCTTGGAGACAGCATGCAATTCTCTCTCATCAAAATGCTAACCAAGGAGCTGCTACAAAAACATCCCAGCTCAGCCTATGACAATCAAAGTAAAAGACCAGGAACATATTACCTCATTTTCCAGTCTGGGGGAAGACACAAAAAAAACCCAACCTTTCTCTGAATCGCAGCCAAAGCAGCAGTACCTTTACCTGACCAATCTGTTTGTTATTTGCGGCAAATTACCCTTGAAACATCCCATTTGTTCCAGAAAAATGGTCTATTGAATAGCAGCACAGACTCCACTAGGAAGAGAAGAACGTCTTACAGACCAAGGAGATTTGTTGTTCAAAAATACCCGTTGTTTGGGCCTCTTATCCATCCAAGGTCAAAACAGCCATTTTTCTTAGTACTACACTTGTTAATGGGCTAGATTCAGAAAAATATCTGATATCTTTTGGGGAAATTAGGAAGAGAAATTTAAGAGGAGGCTCCTAGGCCTCCGTAAGAGCTCTCTTGCAAAGGCAATTTTTCAGACCGCCTGCTGCCAGATTCACGTCCTACCTTAAAAACAAAAGCATATTTTCCTCAGGAGTCTTTCTCCTTCCTTTGCCAATTTGTGCCCAACGCCACTCTCCATCTCAGTGTAGGCCATGCTGATGTCCCTCTCCAAACTCGTCTACCCAGTTAGGATCACAGCGATCTGGAAGCTCATATCTGGGATCCATCCTTGTATCCAGGATCCATGAGCAACTTCAACACTGCAACCACAACTAATACCATAGGAGGGTGTAGGCTACAAATTCCCAAATATTCTGAGTTAATTTTATTACGGGTAAAATAGGCACCACCCATAAGACGAGACAGAAAATACGTATCTGATGGTCTGCCTGCTGATCCCTCACCAGCACTGGGTTGGGCCTCCCTCCTCAACTGAGCTGCTGATTTTCCTGAAGGTTATAAGAACTTCATAATCCTTAAGACTTCAACCTCTGTCAGATTTGCTGTATTAGCCTATAAATACTGGCTTGAGATCGCCAAGGGCTTTCAACACTTTCATGATTTAAAATATCCAGTAAACAGACAACAGGACTGCAAAAGTTCCAATATCGAGAGAACACAAGCCAAAAACAACACGCAGACAACTGCAAAGCACCCCAGCGCATGCACAGGTCTGGCCCACATGAGCAGAAGTTAGTGGGAAGCTCTCCACAGGCTTCATTCAGCACTAGATTCAGTTGAGCATGCTGCTTTCCAGTGTCATCCCTGGCTGCCCACCACTCTTCTCCTATTTTAACTATCTGAAGTCTTCAGGGGAGATGCTTCATCATTCATGTGTTGTTAAAATGCATAATAAAACAAGCCTTAATGTCAGAGAGAGAGGGAGGGAGGTTGTATTAAGATATATTCACTGATAACAGCTGCCAGATGAAAACACTGGAAAACACTTCAGTACTTAATTAAAAGAGGGCACAGACAGGAGGCATTACTGCCTGGCAAGATACCAGTAAAACACACAAGCTTTGGTGGAGCTGAGAATACTTAACACGCAGGGAAAATCAGTATGTGCCACTTTTCCTCAGCTCTCCTCTGCTCCAATCGTCCTCTTCAAAAGAAACCTCTGTGAGCTAAAATATAAAAGTGTATTACCCTCTCTCACCTCCTCTCATACTATTTATTTTCTGAGAGCTTGTTATTCAATAGGAAAGTTCAATATGGCACAAGAATACGATGAAATTCCTAAGAAGCACCACAGCATCTACACCTTCATTCTGGAAACGTGCAGTTTTCCCCAAGTTTCATCTACAGTACTAGGGCTTTTATAGAAAATGTAAAACAATCAATTTAATTAAAGTTTGAAAACTTCTTCCAGAAAGAGTTCAGGAAAGAGGGTTAAGCATGCATCAAAACGAATGAAAAAACGTTGTTTTACCTCTTTAAAATTGCTTTTGTATTTAGCTCTCGAAGACAAGTGTGATGGGATGCCTCTATCAGCACAAGAGAACAGTACCATAACTCAAGCTTCAGAATGCTATTCCCACAAATCTCTTGCCACAAAATGAGGAATGATTCCTTGCTCACGGACAACTTTACAGCCATAAGTCATCTCAACTACTTTATGCAAAGCAAAGGTAAAGATCACCAGTCCTGTGCAATCGTTTACAGCTCTGAAAGCTGCCATAAGAGATCAGCCCCATGGCCTATCAAATCTAGTCCAAGACAGAAACCCATGCCAGAAAACATATCCAAAACTTATTTAAGATAAGAAGAGTTTCCATCAAACTCAGCAGGCTTTGAATTGAACTGAAAAAATAAAGCAACAACCCAAATTGACATTTATACCACCATACACCTACAGGCAGTTGTGCTAGCACGAGGCAGATAGAGATTGTTTTATGAGACTGGCAGTATTTGCTTTTTTTATTCCAGTTTTTGTAAACGTTTTCTTAAAACATGTAAGAGTCAGGGATGTGACTTCATTATCTAGAGAGATACATGTTCATTCATAAGAGAGGGTTTTTTTTGACATTATAACATACTTTATCCTCCTACAATGAATTCTACTGGGCAATTGTAAAATATGCAAAAAAAAAAATCTTTTCTTATTGTATCCGTGTTACTTTTCCATTTCATTGCTGTCACACGTTGTTCAGGAACTGCATGAAAAGGCAAAAGGGAACACCACTCTCCTCATCAACTTTCCCAAGTATTAAGTACCACAAACTCACTGCTTAACTAAGCAAGCGCCAAGTTCTGTTGACTGCATCCCTCCAAGGCGGAACCTCCGCCTTTCCTTACGGCACGTTCCTGAACTTATCTTCAAGGTAACTCTTCGTAAACCAGAAATCGCAATGCATTCACCAGCCTGCCCGAAGATTCCTACATCTAGTCAGCGAAATGAGCGTTCTTTAACGACTCGGTTACTAATTTGCCTTCCCAGAACGGGATCCTTTGCAGGAGGAAGCCTCTGCTTAAAGTACTTAGCAAAGGGATCACATCGCTCTTAAACGCGGGAAGGGAAAAAAGGTCTGGTGCTTACGGTGGCGATCAACAAGCAATACCTGCCCAGCGTGAAAACCGAGGAGTCATTCTGGTCTCTTTTGCCAGGAAATCTTTTAACATTGTTTTAGTAAGAGGCGCGCCAAACCCGCTTAGTTCCCCGCTACCTGCGACCGGCAGGAAAGCCGCCGCTGGATAAGGGAGCCGCGGTGCACCGGCTTTCCGCCGGCAGGCGCGCAGCCCCGACGGCGGCAGCGGAGCCGCGGGAGGACCCCGGGACGCCGCCGCCCGCGGGGAGCCCCGCTGCTCCGAGGGCGCGGGCAGAGGCCAGACCGGACCCCCGGCCCCGCGCCGCCCCGCAGCAACCCGCGCCCCGCGGGCACCCCCCGGCGCGGAGAAGCCACCCCGCGGGTGTGTCGGTACTGACCGGCCGTGGGCACGTCGGGGACCAGCTTGAGGGGCCCGATCTGCCGCAGCTGAAACGCCGTCCGCACTTCGTGGCAGCTGGGGGACTTGCCCGCCGCCACGCCGCCGCACAGCCCCGCCGCCGCCGCCGCCAGCAGCCACAGCCCCAGGACCCCGCGGCTCCCGTCAGCGGCCATCTCGCACCCCCGGCGGCCGCGGGCCGGGCCGGAGCGCTGCGGGGCGCGGGCCGTGTGGCGGTGCCGGGCGCCAGTCCCGGCGGCGGCGCTGCCCCCGCCCGCCTCCCGCGCTCCTCCTCGGCGAGCGCGGCCACCGCCGCCCGCCCCCGCCCCTCCCCGCCCGCCGGCGGGGTCCGAGGGGCGCCGCCGCCCCCCGCTCCTTGGCTTCTGCCGTAATTAGGGGGAGAGGGGAGAGAGAAGCGCTGAGGGGCCGCCCCGGCCCGGCCCGAGCGCTGCAGCCGTGGGGAGCGCTGATGGAGAGGGGATGCTGGAGCCCTCCAGCCCCACCGAGGGCTCCCCCGCCGCGCTAACCCACGCGAAGGGGTAAGAGGCTGCTGCCGGGCAGCCTCCCGGGAAGTCGAACGGAGTTTTTAGAAAGCCCTAAGCGCAGAGCAGCTGTACGGCCTCTGCAGCCGGTGGAGTCCCAGCAGCAGGTCTGGGTCAGCTCAAGGCACTGAAGGGTCTCGGGAGGGAGATCTGCATGGAGGGAGACATATGCTCTCAGAGGCGGCAGGCACGTGGTTGTCAAGGAAAACAGGTGAGGAGTGCCAACAGAGCTGTACATCCAAAAACCCTCAGCACAGCAGGTTGGAAAAGTCATGCTCGATTTGTTTCAATTCTCAAATTCCTAGCAGATGACATGGAGGCCAGGGAAAAGACTTCACGAGACAAGTGTTAACTCCAGCCAACAGTCCCTGCAGAGACTAGAAAAAACACTTTACACCAGGAAACATATCCTTATGTACAAACTGCACATACACATTTTTGGTTTGTACAAAAGCCAGCAGCAGTGATATCCTGTATTGTTTTGGGGGACATAGACCGCTCCTGGGGCTGAGACCACCTTCAGAGCAGCCCCTGCCACCAGAGAAGTCTTCTGCGATCTTCACTGCCCTAAGCATGCTTTGGTATCAACTGTTTTACCGTGCATTTCAACACAGAACTATGCTCAGCATCCATAAATATTTTTCACTTCACAAAAACACTCAGTTTCCAGAGAAGCCAAACCCAAGAAGTCCCATTTGCACAGTACCTTTCAGGCATACGGAGCACATCACAAACTACAAGAATTACTATTGTTCGAGACCATTATTTCTGATTTCTTTAAGGTTACTTGCAACCCTCAAGATGCTTCTATAGTGTGCTCCTGGAGCAACAGGGGAGCCCACCTGCAGCTAATTTAACCATCATACATTCCCATAGGCTGTAATGAGAGGCTGAGCTCAGTGCTGTAGACAGTTGCCTGAGTTGTATTTTAATCACTAGAAGTGCAAGTCCTTTAAGCAATTTGCTTGTATTAACTTTGTTCCTATCAAGACAGCGAGAGATTAATTCTCTTTTTTGGAAAAAATAAAATCCAATTTGATTCAGAACATTTAACTTGTAAGCTAAAAAACAAGCTGGAAGAACAAAGCAGCCATATAATCAGGCTTCTACATTCAAAAGCAGAGGAAAAAGTCACTTTAGTAATCTCCTGCTCACCCAGCTCAGAGCTGCACTTCTTTGATCGTCCTGCAGCTCTCAAAGGTCACCAAAAGAGCCCAGGACAGTGCACCCCAAAAGGGCTTACGCCCAGGAAGTCCAGAGCCCATGGACACTGATACAGGTTCACTTTGTTTTCAGCTGGATAGAGGTTATACTGCCAGCAAGGTTTAACTTACATACACACACGTGCACGAAAGGATCAGACCCCAAATCAAGGTGGCAGCAGGTAGATTAAAGAGACACAAGGGAATAATCAGCATCAGTGTAAGAACCATTAGCATCATAAGGCACAGCACATCCCAGCTGCCTGTTGTCCAGTGTGTGGGTTTATGAACCCAAGGAAGAGGAACAAGTTGCCCCAGTTGCATTTTGTGTAACCTTGGGCCCAATCCTAAAAGACTTTATTCAGACAATACTCCCATTGACTTCGATAGGAGTTCTGCCAGAAAACAAACGGCAGGATGATGGATCTGATTAATAATTTACTTGACGAATAGCAGCATTATTTGGCATATACGTTATTCTATGAATAGCATCTAATCAGTCCTGTGCAAGGGCCCGAGGCGTTTGGTTCAGCGGGATTTTTGCCATTGTTTTCAGTGGGTGGCAAGTTCAAATCTCAAATGGCTAATCCTTTTCTAACGTGACTGTTATTTTAATGCCTCATTTTTATATGATGGGTGTTCTATTTCTCACCTGTTTATTTCAGGCTACATTAAGTCATGTTGCTTATCTACATTTTTCACTTGGTCCTCATATTGTTAGTAGAGGACAGTCCATTACATTATCATCTCCAATTCCCATCCTCTTCTCAAAATCCTGCTAAGAAACCTGAATTACACATGTACACAAATACACCAAAGAACTCAGTGTCAGTGAACTGGAATGTCCGCATATGTAATATTGGTCACTTCAATACATAAGGAAACATTTATATTTCTAATTGTTTTATAATAACTATAGTGAGAAGCATGAATTAAAGATGGCCTGTTAGGTTTTTCAGGCTGGAGTCTGAATTTGTCTCCCCTTTGCAAAAAAATACATGGACTCCCCAGCACACTGTTTGGGTGTAGGGTTCTGTCACTGATTACTTTTTTTGTTTTTAATGTAGTGTAGATAGGAGAAAGGGAAAAGGAACAGTCTGAGAATAATTTAGGAAATGGGTATTTCTTGATCACTGACAAGTCTGAATACATTTAAATATGCCTTTTTAGTTAAAAGAAATGCTCTAGAACACTTTGCTCAGAATCACCCATAATAGTATGACAGTCATTATCAGCTTCAGTAGTCACAGGTGATGTGCATGCTCACACACTCACACAGCCCACAGCTAAATTCTGATCTGACAACCCTGCATCTCTGAGCTGACACTAAACTGTCACACCTCTTTCCTGACACTACTTTGGTGACAAATTATAACCTTGCGGCACCAATGAGCGTGCAAGATCGCTGCCTGAACTCACTGACAGAGAGTAAAGTGACAGGCACCTTAGGTGTTTCCCCCTACAAAACGCTGATCAGCCCCAGTGTCATGTTTGGGCACGACCGACACCACAGGCAGAGAGTACAGTGGACCCCAACTAATTTAGACCCTATTTCTCCAAAACATGTGCTCCACAGACAGCAGGGCAGTCAGATTGATTTCAGTGGACCTAGTCAGGTGCTTAATGGCAAACACATGCCTAAGTGCTTTGCTGGAAGAGGGCTACAAGATAACAGAAGAGCCATTTAACCAATTTTTGTACCTGACACCCGACCACACTTTAGCAATTTGCTTGGAAAGATCACAGTTTACCTTGCCAACAGGTGTCTTGTTGTTTTAACAAATGAATATTTATTAACCATACATCACTGAGAACTGTATCAGTACTTCTTACAATGAATAGCAATATAAATCTGCCCAAACAATCCGCTCGGTCTTAATCCCGCTAAAGTGACCACAATACTCAGCATGAGCTTTGGACATGTAAGAAAAGCTGGGATCAGGCCTAGAAACAGGGTTTTGTATGCCTGTTGCCTCAGCCCTTCTCTTGGTGAATATAGCTGGAGCTTTGCCAGCCATTTAAATGAAAGCTGGACTAATTCCCTTATGTTTAAGATAAACTCATCTCCAACACTGGACTTTCCACCAATGAGACTCAATGGGCGCCAGGTCTGCTCTTGCCAATTCAGCTGCCAGAGAGAAGCCTTACTGTGTGTGTCTCAGCCATTCCAGGAAAGCTAGTAATCTAGTCTTTAAAGCCTTATTTTATCTTTTAGGGGTCCAATTTTCCAAGGCACATGTTTCAGCGAAGCACCTGAGGAACTCAGATGACTACTCACAAGTAAAATTAAGGGACCTGTTTAAGTCACTGGAATGAGCTCAAATCAAAAGCTGCTTTTCATTTTAAAAACAACTTAATCAGCCTCAAAAGAAATGCAAAATCCTCTGATCAGAAGAATCTGTAATTAAGGCAAGTATCTTTTTTCAGGTTTTTATGATTTTTCAGGTTTTTCTTCTTTCAAGAAAGTTAATTTCTGAAGACTACTATATTTCAAGTCAGAACAAACTTTAAAGCAGAGTATGAAATTTTAAATATATATTTTAATAGTGAAAAAGGTCATGGATGGAATACTCATAACTATGCCAAGACTAAAAAGCTACTGCGAAAAATTATTTCTGGTAATTTTACTCAAAATTTTCTCATCCTGTTAAAGTGATGAACACTATTAAACTAAGAAAAATTACCAGCATAAGCCTATCATTCTCTTCTTTTTGTTTGAGATCCCATTTCCTTCCTTCCTCATTCACTCCAAGTGCTGAGCACAAGGAGAGTAAGTACGCTGCCATACCATGAATTGTTTCCTGTGCTGTATGTACTCCACATGGAAAAAACGTGTGCAGACCTTTTTGATGGTCAGAATGCAGTACTCCTGTGCTGCCTCATTATTACATTTTTTTTCACTTTACCAGACCTATTCAAATGCACAGCTTAAAAATGCCTGTTGTACTTATTTTTCCCTTGAAAGAAAAAAAATCATGCCTGAAAGGCACAGCTGTTAACTATACTGTAACACTCATTTTTAAAAAATTTATTAGACCACCAACCAAAAAAAAGATCTATGAAAGAAATACAACTGGTGCAACAACCCAGCACATCAGGACAGACTCTAGTTAAGAGAAAACATCCCACAGACAACGCTGCAGAGACTTCCACTTTTTCATCGTTTTCTAGTATTTCCTTTTAACAACGTGAGAGCAATTATTTTGGTTCAGACCAAAAATCCTTCAGCCCATTGACTTGTCTCCTCTGGCAGAAATCAGACCTGCTATGCTTATTTAGAGATTACACCATGTGGAACATATCAGCTCTCCCTCTCTAGATCACAACTTCAAATCACACCCTGGCCAGCAGACACTGCTATGTATTTTCTCTGACATCAGCTGAGCACATCAATCTAATCCTCAGAAGATTTTTTTTGGTCACAAAAAGATTGTTCGGAGAAATATGCATCTTAAAATCTCACAGGAGATGTAAGGGAGGAAAAGGCACACAGACTCCTGGGTCTGATAACTGACACAATGCATGAGGAACATGACATTAAGGTGACTACATGGTAACAAACAGTTTTCCCATCTCAGTAATATCCGCTCATTTTGTTTGAATTCTTCTTCCTAAAGCATCCTGGTCAGCAGCTGAGAAGATGAATATAACTTTTCCCTTATCTGCATGGCTCAGCATACAAATTAATTTAACCAGGACAAGCAAGAAGGTTCTGAACTTACGAACGTGAGAACCTGCCATATAGCCCAAGGGAAATCAAGTAGATTACTCAAGGAGTAAGGGTTGCATAATGTAAGCAGAAGTATCTAGCTCTAGTTTCACATACTTCAAAACACTAATAAAGACAATAGGTTTCATACTAAAGAGGTCAGTAGCTTACTATGCACCTTTCAGAAGGTTCCTCTTCGCAATACATGAGTAACATTACTGTGAACACCAAGAATTCACAGGTGGTTCCACAAACACCAGCACCAAACTCATAATGCTAAGGATTATAGTATAGAGACATCCCATCTGCCTCTAAGGGAACAGTTTAGGCCTGAAAATAACACAGCACAGCAACAAACCTGCAGCTGATAAGTGAGCATCCAAGATAGCTGCTGTCCTAAGCCGTGCAGTGGTCTTAGCTTGAGTCAGCAATAGCTTGAGACTTCACCTTGCCTTTCCCACGGGGTGCAGGCAGGCCCAGAAGGGCAACCAGACAGATGCTTCATTAGCAGGAACCTACTGACATTGTAATGATGACCGTCACTGCCATTCGGTTCTTGGTGAAGCACTCCCGAGTATCACATTCTCCTAAAACATTGAATTTAATAAAAATATGTTGCTAAGAGAGCATTTCTAAGTCATTTTTTGCTCTCCAGAAGGATCCGACAGGCTACATGCACAGGACAGAAGGATATGTGGACTCTGCTGCAGGTTGTGCCGGGGCATACACGCTCCGTTGAGCAGTTGTAATGCAAAGCAGCCACCCCCTTACTGCCCGCAAAATTTGTGCTTAGGGCTCCCATAGTGACAGATACACAGCATCACACTTCAAGTGTCAGATTTAACCTTACATATACGCATCAAAAGCTGCCTGTCATTTCTGATAGCCTTACAAAAACTCCCGGCTGTTTCCTCCCTAACAGGTAAAAATCCCAACGTGTTGGACTTCAACCAAAATTATTAATCAACTCAAAACAGCTTCTAAAAATTCAGTCTGTTCTTCTTGGAAAATAGTGCCCATATTCAAAGGCTTATGATACAGAACAAGTTCATCTTCCAAAAGTACTATTTCATAAAAAAGAAAAAGATGACATTATACTTATAATCGAAGTGTGAATAGCATCATTATAATACTTGTAATAGCTTTTTCTAGCAGGAAAAAAATGGCCCAACTTTCATTTGTCTAGCTAGGCACTCAAAGATGATTTTTAACTATGTGTCAGAATTTGAAGTTAATTAAAACTAATTGCCCACTGTACTGTAAGTGATGCCACTGCATTTTCAAATAGCTCTGTTTCCATGGGATGATTTACTTAGCACTGGTGTCTCTCATTGACTGAATTCTGGGTTTGCCTTAATTGTATTGTTCACGTTGTTTATCTTTCCTTTCTGCCTTGCAACTTTACATGAAAGGTCGTAAGTAGCAAAGTTCATAGCCAAGACTGACACTTTATCAACATGAGAAAAAGCATCCTTGAATATAAACTAGTTTATCAAAATAAATGAACTCCTCTGACATCTCATATGAATGACTGTTCCCACTGGCCACCATCTTCTGTCCTCAGAACACTTGTTTGCGTGTTCAGCTTTGCAGCAAAACTCCACAGCTCAGAACCACTGTAGTTCTTAACTGAGACAGCAGTATGTTATCTTTACCGTATGGGTATGAAGTAAAGTAATTCACTTTAATGAGAACAAACACACAACCAGAAAAAAATATTGCTCCTATCCCCCCCCCCCCCCAGCATATTTGCAGACCTTTTCAACTTTTTGTATGTCCAGAGTGCAAGCCTCCACAGGCTGGATTGCATAAAATGATAGTACCTCCTCCCTTCACAGGGAGGGTACGAAGGATGTGAACCCAAGGTTAAATAAGGGCAAAGATATCCAGGCACAAGATTTTACAGCTGTCATCCAGCAAAAGGGGCTGGCCGACTGCAGCAGCAGATGAGAATCACGTCTGGAAGACGTACAGGATAGGAACAAGGACAAGGCTCTGGACTTCCAGCACTTAGACAGGCTGAGTCTACTGAAAGAAGAATGACCCTTCCTGCTTCCCAATCCATGACAAAAGCAGGCTAGTTGTCACCAAACTCATGTATGGCATAGGTTCACATCACCTGCTCACATTATCTTATGGATTAGCACACGTGTCTTCAATTCACCTAACTTCCCCCTCATCTGATACCTGCAAAAGCTGCTAGGACCAAATTTCTAAGACTGCTGCCAGCATCATGGCATCCCACCTGCAAACCCTGATGTTGGTGGTAATGCAGGCTCCTGTGGGAAGCCCGTGCCACAGCATGAGAATCACTCCTTCCCTTACAATTTGGTTGTAGCAGTTACATCAGGGGACCCAACAATACACCTATGTGAAGTTTACCAAGCAGCCAGCATGCAGCACCTGCCTTTTATCAAATCATGCTCATCAGCACACACAGCATCATAAGCACCATTAACCCTTAGGGGACCAAGTAGGTCTTGAAGATAATTTTGTTGCTATAGAAAAGGTATTACAGGAGACTAGCTACTGTACGATTGTATTTTCTAGCCTAAGAACATACCTTCAAGCTTGTTTAACACACACACTTCCCTGAAGTCAAATTGTGCCCAAACCCATCCCAAGAATCCTATTCAAACTCAGCTCTGCAGGGCAGGTAGGAGTCAAATGAGACAGGCAACTTGCTCTGTGGACAGCCAGCAGCTTGCCTTACACTTTGGAGTAAGAGCTTGTGCAAAGCTACTCAGCACAAGTCATCCACAACTTGCATAAAGAGACCCATTGGGTGCAGCAGCTGCTGTAGGGGAGGATTGTGTTAAAAAAAAGCTGGCATGGAGATAGACCATCATTTACCAGTAAAATATGCAGTGGAGAGAGGAACAAAGTGACAGGCATGAAAAAAGCACCACATTTCACTAAGTCCAACTTCCAGATGTTAGATCCATACTATACTCCTAGTCCACTTCATAACGAAGGGCAACAGCAGCTTGATAGCCTGGAGGCTGGAACAGCAACAGCAGAACAGGCACCAGTCACTGCTGAAATATGCCTGGGAAGTTTGCCTATGCAGTTTGAAACACATTTGTTTAAAATATGCTATTCATAAAAAATACATGTTGAAAAGAGCTTTTTCTAATTGGCTTTCAATGTTGTCAGTTTTAGACAAACAGCCTTGCTAAAGATTTCAGTGCTGAAGAGCTTATGATAAGCATTTCCAATAGAAGAATTCTGGAGAAGCCTGCACGTCAGGAAAGCTGTGAAAAGCTTCTTGGTTCTGCAATTCTGGGGCAAGACCACTGTCCTCAGTTTCGCTCTGGCTCAGCAATTGCCCAATGCATTCAACTTCAAATGGACTTGTAGAGGTGTCCTTCAGAGCAAGAGCTGGAAGTGGTGGAATGGTCTCTTGTGTAACTTGGCCTGCGGTACCTTTTTTAGGGCAAACGCTCAACACCTTTGCAAACTAAGCAAGTGTGATACAGAATCAGAAAAATAAAAAGGAAGCACGCTGGGCTATGTTTTTATGTACATTACATGTTAAATGTACCCACTGCATTTTTTAACTATATTTCAAAACTGATTTCTTTTGGTTAAATATTGAAAATCATTTTTGCTGCTTTTTATTACACCAGAAAGTGACTTGTAGATCTAATGCAAGAAGAAATCCTGGAGCTGAAAAGTGTTTTTTCAAAGTGAGGGAACTTGGATGCAACAGCTCAGTTAAATCTGTGTGCCAGTGCAAGCTCTTCCCTGCTGGTTTTGTTCATGAGTACCCCAGCAATTGCTGCAATTCTTCACATAAGTGGCACAAGGGGCATAATTTGACCCCTTAGCTCCAGCCCTACTATGAAACCAACTATTATCAAAGTGCCCTGATTTCAGTAGCATTTTTTCTCCTGTTGCAACAGGCCTATATTAGTGGTTCTTGCCAGTGGATCAGCAGTTGAAATTGCAACTTGTTTGGGGAGGCATCTCTGCAGCTTCTTACTGACACGAGTTTCATGATACTTCCGTTAGCAGAAGGTGCAACAAGCCATGACAAATCACCTTTGCTTGGAGGTCAGCCTGCTGCCACTCCTCCTCCCACAGCACACACCGCGCTCTCCAGGATGCCAAGCAAGTCCTAGCTTTGTCTGCTAGACACCGAATTTTTCATTCACATGACTAATCTCTCTTCTCCAAGATACTGCAGGAAAAAGCAGATGAGCCCTGAGCAAGTATAAATTAATGCTGACATTTGCTGGAATAATGTACTCTTGAGCCTCTGCATCTATGACGCCAATAGAGGCTGCTGGCGACATGAGTTTATATGCATCTTTCTGCTAAATCAGAGCATCTATCTGCACAAATCAAGCACTTGGGAGACATCACGAGATTTGTGATTGTCCCTGGAGGACTCCAGGTCCGGAGGGCCATAGCTGGATTCTTAGCCATCTATTCTCACTGACTGCTGGGATTTCTTACAGGCAATTTTTAGTGACAAAACTGAGGATATATCCCACCCATATTTCACAAGGTAACAGGCAAGCTTTGTTCGACTTTGAAGTACAGATTACTCAGTGGTGATAGCACTACCTATTATACACAGCTCATTTTCTTTCTTCAAAAGCAAGCCCAGGGCTGGTTATAAGTGGTTTTCTGCCCTGCACAGTAAATCTGGAGCAAATGTGGGCCCCGAGACATGACACCTGTCCTCCTTGTGTCCTTCACACTGTTGGGAGAGTTGAATGAATCAGTGTTGAATGAATCAGTGTTTGTCTACCTAATGGTAACCATGTGCCTGATCCAAGACTCCTCAAAACCAGTGCAAAGCTCCTATGACTTCAGTGGTGCTTCTGTACATGTCTCATCTCTGACCGTACAGGGACAAGGGCTTATGCCATATAGTAACTCGCGAGGATGACAGCCACTTTTTGCTCTGTTTTCAGACTGACTCTTAGGGAAAAATCTACAGGAACCTTTGGCTTCCAAGGCGGCTGTTCCAATTCGCTGGGAGGACTTCAGACTGAAGTTGGGGGTGGTGCTGGTCTTTTTTTGATAGGGGTTACATACTTCAACCAAACAATGTATTAGGCACAGCTCTCCTCACTAACTGGAGTGGCACTGTTTGTGAAGTCAGCATGCAAAAATTCAGCCCTTTAAATCATGAGTTTAAAAAAAATAAATCATCTCTAGATCATCAACAAAGCCTTAAGAATCATCAGTAAACTCGATACTAGGACTCAGAACATATTCACAACCAGAATTTGCATTTAAAGATCTTTATATGTGGCAAGATTCTTCGTGAAGAAGAAGGCAGAGCACAAGATATTTTTCTAGCAGCTCTGATACGCCACTTAAGCTGTGGCATGCTTTGTTTGCTAAAATGGAATATAATATGTCTTTGTATTGAATTATACTTGGGTTGGTTATTAAATGAAAACTATTATTCCATTATAGCCGTAAGAAATGGAAATGCTGCATATGGCTGTTTGCAATCCATTAACTGGCTTATGGAGCCGAAGACCCTTCAGAGACCATTACAAATCCATCTGATGTCCCCCTCTGCCAGATTTTACACACTGATATCTGCACTAGATGCAAAAAGCATAAGACTGTATAGAACCACTATTCATCAGGCTCTATACACTGTTTATGCCCAAGACAGAATATTCTGAGCTTAAACTTATTCCTCATGCATTGTTTTTAAGATAAATATGTGATGCATGGAGAAAAACCTAACTATTCTAGTCAAAGTACATAAGTGAAAAGTACATAAGCTGATTTGCATCACTGTCCACCTTAACTTGCTTCTTGTGAGGCAATAATTAACCTAATACAGTTCCTAATGGAAGGAAAAAACTGCACCTCAGGGATATTTTCAAAGGCAAAGTGGGAATAAACTGGAGAGTTGCCTTAGTTGACTAATGGGCCTTTGAAAGTCTTCTCCAATACTCCTCCTGGTATATGATCTCTTATGAAGCATGCCATTTTTTGCACACAAAATGTTTAATATTGGAATTATTTACAATGATTCAGCATGATCACTTGTTTTTGCAATAGTCTTTGCAACAGTCTGATCATCCAGCTATGAGTCTGCATGGACTGTGTTTAAAAAAGGTCATGTTTACAGTGTGAAATTGATCTTTTGTAATTTCTGTGGTATCATCCATTGTGGGAAGGCAGCTTGGATTTAAAATGACACAAAGATAATGACTCAAAAGATACTAGTTAAAAGCAAAAGTTTCATCCAAGTTTCAACTAGGAATGCTTTGCTACCCAAAATGAGTCTTTGCTCTTGTTTTTATTTTGCTAAGAGAATTTTCCAAGCTGTTTAATATAATTAGTTCTCTTCTTTCTCAATTATGTGAATTGATGAGTGCATAACGGATAAGTACTCTGAAGATTTTATCTGGAAATAGTTATCACTAAATGAGATCTCAGCTACGTGTGACTCTAAAGGGACAGATCGACAGGACTCATGAACACATGATACTGAAGCTACACAGAAAATGGTTTGTCATCAAAATAAGGAAAAATGCTCCAATGAATTGCAAGTAGCAAGACATTTTGTAGAGAGCAGCATTCGGATCAGGATAAGCACAGAAGGAACACCCTTTTAAAGGTGGGTGAGATGGGGGAAACCAGATCTAAGCCATTGAAAATGGACAGCTGGCTCATTTTGGCACTATTGGAGTTAGTGATGAGCATCTATTTTCTGATGTTCAGAAGCTCTTTTGAAATGCAGAAGACAGGAGGAAGAACCAAGTAAAAACTGAAGTGCTTGGAGGGAGTAATAGTATCTGCAGTCCAGTATGTTAGCTTTTTCATTGCCAGAGCTTTCAAACATGTCTTTACTTAAGACAGAAAATCCTAGGTGGTTAGTACATTTTCTGGCAATAGTGTGAAAGCTGATGTACTAAAAATGCATGGCTCATGTAGGCTGTTACATTTCCTTTCCTCCTGAGCAAAGACAACTGCTGTCATCTTCATCTTAGGGCCAACATTTTGGATAACCTACCTTTGGCAGTTACAGATTTCACTCTGGGCCAGTTCCCAACCCCTCTTCCAAACTGAACACAGCACAAAAAGCTAATGCGATGCCTCAAAAGCACGAGGTGGCTATGCAATGGGTGTGGGCTACTTTAGTGTTACCAGATTAGCTGGTCACCACCATGCACACAGGGATCCACAGGTGAGCTGTGACAGTGAAATATCTTCTGGGCAAGCCTGGTATAATTTCTCATAGCTCAGCGCAGAAGTCAAAAGACAGTTCCACCTCCAAAATATCCAATCTACCTTAAAGTAATGAGCTCTGAACTGTAGGAACCCAAGTGGGTTTTTTTGACCCATTACCACCAAGGGCAGTGTTATTTCAAGTTACACTGCACTCCACCACCAGAAATTTTCCTATGGACTTCTGTCTTCATTCAGTAAATTCATTTAGAAGAGCTGAGAGCAGATACTTACACAGGGGTGATGGAGGAGGGAAACCTGCCCAACTTGGCAGTGTCTAAGAGCATCTGGTAGCAATAACACATCCAGGATTGCTATTTGACTTAAAGAGACTCTCTTCCTAATAGAAGTCTTCTACAGAAAACCCTTCCTATGACTGCCTATGAGAATTCAACAAATTCCTTTTCTTTCTACTTTTCCCCCTCTCTTCAATACCATGCCAAGCTTGTGGCCAAAAGGGAACTTCCTTTCTCTTCCCTCACAGGTGAAATACATCAGTGGGTACATACTTTTTTTTCTTTTTCCTCAGCACCAGTGGTTTTGAAGAAAGGAGAATAGTGATAGGAAATAGGAGATGAAGAATCAGAGCAGCCCAGAAAAAATATTTGGAAAATGCTTTCAAGGGAAACATCTTGCTGGAAACAGGAATGGGAGATTCACCTTGCTAACTCATGTTCATGGCAGACACGCTCTTTCTAGGCACATTTAAGGTCCTCCTGATATCTGGTCAGTTCAGGCTTCCAAGCCCCTTCCCAGGAACTCTTGAAAAATCTACATGTATTTTTTAACGCCCAGGCTAAAAATCCAGGGAGCTGCAAACATAACCAGTCTGAGAAAATAGGCATGAAAGCAGCACTTTTCCCAAGACAAGAGTATTCTTTATGTCAAGTTGCCTACACTGAGTAATTTTTGCTAGTTTTATCTCCTTTCTGGAAAGACTTGCCTCCCAATACTTGTTTTATAACAAGAAAAGGATGAAAGTACACAGAAATTTGCAATCAGGACTTCTGCAGCTGTTCTCTGCAGCAGGGAAATCATACAACTGACCCCCTCCTGTGACCCTTGCTATATCATGATAAATCTGCATCCCCATCTCCCCAGCACAAGGACAGTAGAGTTTACTGAAACTGCCAGAGCCAAGAGAACCGGCTCTCATCCTTATTACTGTCAAACTGCAAGAAAAGAAAACTGCTTTGGTAGAACACAGAGGGTTTGGAGATCTTTCTGTGCAGAGCCAGGCAACTCTGGAATTGCAATTAGCTGTCAGAAATGGGCACACAAGGGCTGCTTCTAGTTTTCAGGTAATTGCTCTCTTCAGAGGGAGCTTCTCTCTGCTAGGAAGCACCCTGCAGAAAAGGTACTGCCACTAATTTAGAATTCCACCTGAAAAAAGGTAGGAATGCCACATGAAATGTTAGATTTCAGGAAGTTGGGGCAAAGCTCCAGGGGAAGGTGAAAGTTCAAATAGAAACATAAAACTTGGTATTAAAAGGCAAAGCCAGTTCAAAATATTTCACATGCAGAAAAATTCAAGCTGTAAAAAACTTATCGTTCAAGGACCACAATCCTCTTCCAATTATCTCAGCAACTGGAGAAGGATGCATTTACCCCTTAACACTTCTTGACTAACCTAATCATTTGAATCATTTTTTTTTTTTCGGAGGCTGGTTTCTCCATGCAGTAACCAGTCCGGTCTCACTTACCAATCCACTTCACTGCCAGCTGAATAATAGAGTCTATATCAACAGAAGCAGAACTAGACTAGAGGTCAAGGCTCTTGATACTACAAACTTCACTCCCCCCCGCCATTTTTAAAAAACTGAATGTCATCTCTAGTTGAATGCTATGCATGAATTCTTGAGCATCTCATTTAAATAACACCACTGATTTCTATTTGTTTCTTTCTACTTTTTTTTGTAGTTACAACAAAATAAACCTTTCCTTTCAAAAGCCAGACCTTCTCTCCAGAGGACAAAAAACTGTAGCTAATGAACTGAAAATTGTACAGAAGAAAAGCCACCTCCATTCAGAAGTTATTCCAGTCGGTTGATGAAAGGTATTCTGATATGGTCAAGTTTTGTTCTAGAAATAGGATAGAATTTCTGCTAATAAAGAGACAGTTCTCAAGTAACGACCATGAATTTCAGCAAGAAATTTGCTTAACAATGCTTTAGGTTAATAGTATAGATACTTAATTTCCCCATTAGATCTAGGAAATCTTTTTGTGGGCAGCAGGATGACATAAGCCACATGATATACAAATAAATCGGCAAGAAAGAATTACCAAATAACTTATTTTCATAATTTCTCCAAAGATATTTGAATTTCTCATTAAGAGAAAGCATGATTGCAATGAAAAAATCCATATAACAGATTAATATACTGTTCATCAAACATGTGGAATAAATACAGCAGGATTATAAATATGGATTTTATGCATCACTATACAGAATACGCAATGAAATCTCTGCTTCCCACAAATGTAACAAAGGAATAAACATGTTGCAGGAATGGATTTATTGCACAAAGTTCCACATTTAAGAGGTCTCCAGAGCAGTATTATATGCTAGGTACACTCTGATTGATAGCAACTTCTAATGCAAGTCCCTTTATCCCCTAACATATTTCACTATTGAAGCTACAAACAATTTTTTTTCCTGTTTGTCATTTCTAAACAATGAAGGAAGTTTCTGAAAACCTTTTTTCGCATTAAAAAGGTTACACTTCCATGGATTTCTGAGACATCCTTGTTCATGAAGCCTACTCTGACTCCCTCCACCAGTAAAGGAATCCCATGCAAGAGGAGAAACCTAAACACTGTATTTTGAAAACTAGGTTGTATGCAAGGAATCTCAGAACAGCTTCTGATCCAATGCCAATTAAAAGCCATGGGAATCTCTTTACTGAGTTTCACAGTCTCCAGATCATCCTATTTTCCTTTGAAGAAAGGCATTGGTGTTGCCACTCAACAGAAAGTTGCTTAGCACCCATCTTTTCCCTTAGGAAGAAGTGTATGCCCCCTGCAACTCCAGCTGAGCCTTACCTGAGTTTCTAACAGAACCCTGTTCCCACAGGACCATTAGGAGTAACAGCAAGAAACAGATAATCAGCACCGTGCCACTGTTTTCAAAGCCAATCTCCCTTTTGAAACTGATGACACACAGTAAGTCATTGTTATCTGAACAGGTTTTTTGATAGTTTTTGTATTTTTATTTTTTCATGTGATTGTCACATACATTTAAGTCTTGCTAAAATCATTCTGTAATGCACCTTTAATGATAACATGAGTTCATTTATTCATGTAAAAAGTAAAATCTATCAGACACGTATATGCTCATTGAGGACCCTGTTGCTGACTTGGAAATCACTATCACTACTTGCAAGGCTGAGCATCAATCCTCTCAGCTGCAGAACTGGAGCCTACACAGCAGACAAATATACTGCTTCAGGGCTTTCAGACACATTGTACCAATTTATTCACAAGTCCAAAGCAAAATCTGTTCTAATTGCATTGAATCAGCCTCACTTCCTTTGAAGACACCAGTTTTATGTCAAACCCTGGTAACTGAACATCATTTGTTTGTTGTTTGTATTGAAATGAAGTGCTAACTAGTACATCTCCTGTTAAAGAAAGAGTGGCATTGAGTAATTCTAATCAATTCCTTTATGAGAAAGTCTGTTTCCCTTCTGCCCGTGTTTGCTGTCTGCATGCTAATTCATCCTTGCTTAAACATGCAGTGCTGTCACTGCTTATCCAAGTAAATCTGGATTTATTTTTTTAACCCACATTAAGACAGGTGTAGTAAATGATTTATGCATCTAGATTGCATTGTTCCTGAGATAAAGTAGTACATACATATCAATACCCTCATGAGTCAGTAAAATATGTACTTGCTTTTTTAACTATACTGTACAATTACTTATTTCCTGGAGTTTGAGTAATTTCTATACATTGTGTCTCTTCCATCTTGTGCAATACCCTGCCATTTACTAAATTCACTAGAGAAAACCTATGGCCTACTGCCCTACATTTAAAACCCTGCTAATTAATTACAGATATTCTTCCAGGACTGTTCTCAATCAATGGGAGGAAAAGAAGTACGTCCCATACTTTCCCTTTGTTTTTACACTTCCACACCACAGCTAATGGCTCTTGTATTGAAACCCTATGCTGAATGTAATGAGATGCAAGACTCTTCTGCATCCATGGTTACTATTTACTAACAAAACTGATGATGTCAGGAATTTAATTAGGTTGTTTCTAGCACAGAGATTTTAAACCATGAAATCATTATAGTGTTTAATCTTTTCTTTGTTTGGATTTTATAAAAAAATAAACCCCAAACTAAACACCATTCCTCTGTCACAGAAAGCTGAGCTTCTCAGGGTTTGCCAGGCATAACACGCTAACAGGTTTAAGAGTAATTAACACAAGCTATTCCACACACTATTATTTTTTCAAACCACAGCAGCAACTGCCACTAGCACTGTTGTGCTTCAAGATTGTACCAGAGTTTTTATTACAAATCCTTACTTTCAAGATTTATAACTTGGCTGTAAAAATGAGCTTCAGGCTGAAAATTTGGCATATATGCTCAAGCAATTCATTTTTAACACCAAAAGTTGTTATAAACCAGCATACAGTTGGGATATATTGAGGTACCCTTTGTGCCCACCACTACAGAGCAGAGCAACGTGGGTGCAGGGGCTGTGGAGATGTCCCACATGTGTCTCAGCACAATCTAGCCTTCATCCATCTAATCACTGGTGTTCCTGTCCTGCTGAACCTGGCTGCTGCCCTGGGTGCCTACAGTACATGGGAGCCCTGCATTTTCCTCCCCCACTGCCAAGAGCTAAACAGCCTTTCCTGGGAGCAAAACTCTTTCTTGGCCTCAAAAAGGACCAAGCCCAGAGGTCAGTGTATGGAAGGACAATGATCTCCCATACATCCCTGCCCTGGGAAAGCCCTTTACAAGGTCCAGCAGTTCCTTAAGGAGCCAATAATGAAGCCAACAAGCACAAGGCAGCCAATTTCAGGAATCCACCTCACCTGTGATTTGAGTAAGGTTGGCTTTCAGAGCATGACAAACAAAAACTGCAGTCACCCACATGCTTATTTTTATATATTTTGTCAAGTCCTTACAGCCCTCAAAGATCCTGGGGCCAGACTTAACACCTGTTACATTCTCTGTACTAACCTAACTAAAGGAAAGCAGAGAACTCAGAGCAGCACTGAACATGGTCTTTGTACATGCTTTTATAGACTAACACCACCTGTAACCCAACATAATCAGGAACTTCTCCCTTGAGCAAGATTTAGATCAGAAAACATCTTTCAAGACCACTTTTTTATATGATATCAAGATAGTTTCCATTGGCTACACTGAAGGTGGTCTGAAAAGGCTGCTCTTTGCCATCAGCATCATACTCAAACTCTGGGCCACCTGTTATGTCTCCTACTTATGCTGATCACCAACTGAATAGCTATCTATTCATTACCTCTGCATGAAAACCACTCTGCATAATGGAGTCATGGTCCCCCCCAAGGAGGCTACTATAGTACAGACAAGTGACAAATGTGAGGATTACTGTAATGCCCTTGGGAGAATTCAAGCATGCCAGGAAAACTCAGTCCTGTTCATCTCTACAAAAGGGATAAAACCGTTCTTTATCACTATTGCCACCAAAGCTTCTTAATGTACAAAGCCAGAGGTATTCTGTCAAAAAGCAGTAGGATATCAGACTAACTGAAGAACTTTATTAAATCCAAATTTCCCAGAGTCATATTTCTGGAGTTTTGACAGCTTTCTCTTTGTCATCAAGAGTAGAAACTTCTTGAAAGTGTCTGAAGTTCTAAGTGACAGGAATGTGATCACGCTTAAGAGTAAAAAAAAAAATCAAAGGTATAACTTCAAAGAAAAATAAGGTAGAAGTCAAACTCGAGTAAATCAACACATGGAATTGCTAGAGGCCCCTAAGAATAATTTTCCTGAGCATATCCTTTCGAATCGAAAGCTGTTGAAAGGTAGATTGGTAGAAGATCATTGCATTGGAGTTTTAAGATTGTGGTTTAGTTTTGTTAAGATGAAAGCAACTCAGATGTACTGCTGCTTTGTGTAGCAAGATTCTCGTGAAGTTCAAGATAAACACTGAAAAGGATTACCATGGAGTAAGCTAGGTTTTTTGTAATGATTTAAACTTTTGCTGAAAAACACTAACATGGTTTGATCAAAGTCTTTCGCTCATCATAGCGAATTGTTTTGGTTGTAGAAGAAACCAGAACCTGAAGTTTTTTCAGTTCAAACCCACTTGTTTTCTGTATTAGTTCTTAAATACTGTGATCTTCAGTTAAAAGCTTACTAGAAATTCTTTAAGTTTTTCTAAATTTCTGAACCTTGAAAATGAGACTGGACTTGAAGTTCATTCTACTTAATTTTTGATTCACCAAAAACATTGGTAGACAAACTGAACCAAAGATGTGATCATCCCACATCTCAGCAAGACTGCAGAACGGATGCCCCTGGCTGACTTGAACTAGCATGTTAGGAATGCTTTGCAGCCAAGTTTGGATCAGACGATCTCCCCAGGTCCCTTTGTCTAAATTATTCTGTGAACTCACCTCTCGGTTATTCAGAGAGGTCTGAAGATAGTTCCCATCTCTGTACAGCTCAGTCTTTAGGCTTATGGTAGAGGCCAGTCCCTGACAAACTCAAAATCATTCTATTAAATATCTTAACAGCCACATGCCAGTTCTCCAGTAAAGAGAAAGAAATAATCTGTTCTTTCCTTTACTAGTCAGAAGTAATAATTGAAGACACTGTTGGAGAGACAGATGGATAGTTTTATACCATCCCCAAAACAAGTTCAGTTCCACACACCGCAGCGGTAGATGAAGGCCGCCTGCATCCCTATAAACATGTATGCTAGAGGATTAAAAATGCATGTGCAGAAGCCATTTCTAGCACTATTCCTCACGGTCCAATCTAATCTCTGCCTCAGGACTGGCCTTTGCCCATCTTAGGCCTTACTCAGAGGAAAGCCCACTTCTCACTAAGGCAGCAGCAGTTTTCTGGAGGAGCACTAGTAGAAATGCTACTGCACTTAGCCCTCTGCACCATGCCTGCCACACCAGGTTGATGGCATACAACTGCACTACGTCCTGCAACAGCTCCGGACAGCACTCCGAGTGCAACAACATTTTGTCATTTAGATTTTGCTTCTCCATTTTCCCAAGGTAAGACTTCCAGAATGAATGAAGGAGACTCCTGCATGTTCACATTTGTGAATGGGGACCACGCCAGAGCTTCTAACCCCACAGCTTTCCTACATTTCAGGGGTGAACCTACCAAGGTGTTCTAGGTACAGCTGGAAGTACCTATGGGCAAAAGACTTAGTGACAATCACTTTTCCAGAAATATTTTAAATAGACATGCCTCATGGCTCGTAAGTCACCTTAAAGCAGCAGGCAGAGAGGACATTGAAGATGAATCTGTGATAGTAACTGTATTACTTAAGTGGATGACAAAGGGTATTCTAACTGAGCATTTAATCCCTTTGACCTTATATTAAGAGGCATCCCCCTTTATTTTTGTTCCAGGTTTACATAATCAGTTTCTTTCCCTCTTTGATCACTTAACAACATGCATTTCTCCTGCATAGAGCTGTGCTATTGTTCCCATCAGACTCCAGAACACAACTGTGCACTGTTATTGCACAAAAAGCAGAAACAGCAAGTTTTGGCATTCTGCCATTGCCATTTCACTTATTTTCATCTTAAGTGCAAACTGTTCTTTGCTTGGCAAAGAATAAGATGTGTGTCACAGTGGGGAGGGCAAAAATAGGAGCTGAAAGTCAAATAGGGTACATTCTGCTCACCAGGCTGTGTGTTTATGGGCTGAAAGTCACCCATCATGAGCTGATCTAAGCTGAGGGAAAAAAGTCACATAGGAAGCAAAGTAAAAGCTGAAATCTCCCCTCCCCGATACATGCAGATAGTGAGGAACTGGCCAGATACTTGAGCATTATTTACCTTTGGAGACTGATATTTTAAGCATTTGGTTTGTCAAGGGACATAAGAAAAGGCAGAGCAAAGTAAAGTTATTCAAAGGACAAGTATAGCTCTAAGCACACTTATGTTACTTACTGCCTTCCACCATAAAAATTAGGATGAACATAGGACAAGCTGTGGGATGAAAGAATAGGGCTAGCAAAGAGATGGCTTAAACCTGTGGTAACTGGAAGGTCCTTAAAATGGCTGCTTAGTTGATGTGCTCAAAAACCACACCGCAGGGTAAGGGCTTGAACCCAAACAAAAGGAATACAGCTTGTCCCATCAAGTAAGAATTTAAGACTCCAAGCTTCTTCTCATATTGGGCCATAGTAAAAAGTGGTAAGTGAAAATGCTGCAGATACATAATAAAAAACCCATTCAATCTCATCAGTTTAAGTATTTCCTCCACCAGAACGACTGCACAAGGGAAGGCAGATAACAGTTTCAGAAAGGAGGCAGACCAGCTGCAATTCATTTCAGCAGCAAAGAATCAGTAGCTTAAGACCGAAATAAAGAAATACATTTGTCTAAGTGAGGAGCCTCTGGAGAGGTAGTGTCAACATAGTCCAAATGTGGCTTAGAAGAGATAAAATTGATCCAGAAATTTATCCTAGGAACATCCTAAATGAACAAGACTTTTTTTTTTAAAGTGCATTTCATCCAGGTTATTGTAAAGCTCTTGTTTTAAGCAGTACTGTAAAAGTTATCTGGTAGAGAGTTCTTTAATTAATCAGTAGAAGTTATCACCATTAGCAGTCACTGCTAACTATTTGAACTGAAGAATACTTGTCTCATCTACCCAGAAACTAAACTCAAGTCTCAACACTAATGCCCAAGCCTGGAATACACAAGATCAGCATTCGGTGTGTGGCACAAACAGACTTGTGGGCCTGTTTGATAAAGGCAATAAAGGAGCAGATAAGGGGAGAAGAGTATCTCCAGCTATAATATAACAAATTAAAATAAATTTTTAGGTTTATATCTTTTAAATCAAATCTATATGGATCTTAATGGGAATTTTAGTTGTTATAGGAAACCAGCTCTTTTTCGGCATGCGTCATCGTAAGTCATCACTACCTTCAGTCTTTGGGACATCTTATCTGTTTGTGAAATGGGATTGACAGATAACAGTTCTTATCACCCTGCTCTTTCCTCACCAGGCTTTGCAGCACAAGCTCTATTCCTAGCCCTGGGAGTACAATGCCTAACACAAAGGGGGTCTGAACTCATCTGAGATCATCAGTAACATCCACAGACAAGCAGCAATAACATACACAAGCAGCCTCTAAAAAATCTGTAGTTGTACAAGAGACTAAAACCAACCCTCTCTTCTCTCAAAATGCCAAGAGAATGGTTTAGTCAATCCAATAGAACTATTGGTCCTCATGATTCATTTAAACCAAAAAAAGTTTTATTATCTATCATTGGTTCTCATAGTGAAGTGTGTTGGACACTGTGCCCTAAGAAACTGGGTCCTCCTTAAGAAAAATACTGTATCAGCAGCCTGACTACAAACTTTCTCCTGAGGTTAAACTGCTCCCACTTTGTGAGCTCTGTCTAGTGCATTTCTCCAGGTACAGGTCAACCCTGACTGTGTTTCACAGTAACATCATCTGTCAGATCTACACATCTCCTATGTATATCTAATATCAAGTGTAAAGTACTTGAAACACTTAGGAGCAGGTTGAAATTCATCCTACTTTTGAGTCCTACTACAGACTGTCAGGCTGACCTGAACTCTCAGGGCCTCTATGGTCATTTATAGAATAGAAATAAAAATATCTTGTTTTATAAGCCCCCCCCCCCCCTTCACCTGTGTTGTTTAGACCACACATTCTCTGTGTTAAGGATCTGACTTGCTGTATAGTATGAGAAAGATGCTTGGCCCAGGTACTCCAATGCAAAAAAAAAAGGTGAAATAGCATATTTCTTGAGACATCCCATCCCTTTCAAAGGTGGTCTGAAGTTTCCAGAAACATCAAGCCATTTTTTTTCAAATTAATGCTTTATACTAGAAAACAGCAAAACAGGTGCAAAGGGAAGAAAACAGTCCCTTCGATCTAGAAAGAAATTATTCAAAACCATTATGCCCATACCACTGAGGAACATAATTTTTGAGCTTCAGAATAATCTAGCAGAACTGGGTGTTACCTGCATGTAACACTGGCTGCTCCCAGCAAACATCACACCCCCATTTGACATCACCTGAAGCTATCTGCATTTAATGCCAAACATGTTTCATTAGTGAGTTGCCAGAGAACTACGCCCTGATTTGCAGACTTTGAATGGTCACTTTGCTATATGCTCTTATGGACTAAATGATTTGCATGCAAGCATGATAGAAATCAACGTGGACACACACAGCACGCATGTTAAAACACTAGCAATATGTTGCTTTGGAAAACATCTTCCCTGCACAAATGCCTAAGGAATGTAATGTGTCTTGAGGCTTGGTCTCATTCTGCAGACCTTAACTATTCACTTGCAAAGCAGCAGCATAAGGTGAAGACTAAGATTTTTCACCTCCCTCCCCATCCCAACATTTTGCCTGGCACTATTGCTTGATTTTTATCTGTCACTATTCCAGTCCCCACCCATGTCACTCAACATAAGCAAGATATGCTGTGGCTGCCTAAAACCTCATTGCTTTTGGTCAAGATTCTGCTGAACTGGTAAAGTGGTATTAACCTAAAAAGGGGAACTATTTAAGGCCCAGATTAAAGTTAGATGCTAGCCAACTTTGTTTTCATGTCAGCATAGCCTATATATAAAATTGAATTATCTTAGGTTTAGATGCAAAAGCAACAGGATTGTTTAAATGGGCTCAACTCTCCCTGCCCCAAAACCTACGTATGTTTCCTCTCTCAAGAGCAGCTCCAGATCATACCTTACACATCCTGCTTTGAGATAAAAAAGTGCAGAAGTAGATAAAAGGATTTAAATATTTCAAATAAAGCAAGGATTGCTTATTTTAAATTTTTGATTCTTGACAGAGAATTGAGTCCAAGATTAACACGTCCTTAATATCTGATCCATTAATCTGCAAATTCAGCAAGTCATTAGTTACTAAAGGGATTCTGGAATTTCACTTAGAGATGTTTGTGGGAACCCCAGGAAAGGTGACCACAGAACTGCCCGGTATGGAGTTGATTCCAAATACAATCTGTTTTGCACAACACTCTGAATGGGCAATAAGCTCTAATAGAAACACAGAAGGTGAGCTCTTAACATACAAAACTGTTTTGAGTGAAGGTGTCTCAGGTTCTTTTGCATTTTATATGCAAAGTCCTTTCTACTTCAGAACCCAAAGCGCAGTTGACCTACCCTGACCTGTAACCTCTGCAACTCTTGTCCTCAGGCATACAATTCAACTCTGAGCAAAGACAAACATCTGCATTATTCTGCTTCTAGTAATCAGTGGTATAATTCCTATTGTTTTGGGGTTTTTTTGTGGGTTTTTTTTCTTTGTTTGTTAAGTTAGAGCAGTCTTAAGCCAAAATCATGTTCCAAGGATCTGCAAGAGGCCAGATCCATCTATATTAGGGTCCTGGGCTTGACTGTTCCTGCCAGAACTAAGACAGTTTCTAACTGAAAGCAGCAAGAACACCACATGCATCATCAGTACAGATTAGCATGTACCCAAAGACTTGCTGTAAGGAGCAGTTTAAACAAATTCAAAGTCAAACACATCCTTCTTCATCACCTGAAGAACTTCTACAAGAAAAGGTGCAGAATCTTCAGTATTGTTAATTTTTCTAATTCAAACAGTTTTAAACACCTAGCCTCGTGAGTCAGCTCTGTCAACTGACCCCCTCCATTTAAGGCATTTTGGAGAAACACCACACAGTGAGAAGTTGTGCTGGAAGCTGTAGCGCTCAGTACTCAGCACTTGGCATCACTTGGATTTTCACTTTAGTGGTTCCTTCACATGACAACTTATTATGGTAGAGAAAGGACAAAGGCAGCATGTGATTATACCACATATGTATTATCTACAGACGTGCACAATCACAGATCTATCAGTTCACATTGTGATATCCTGTTGCACTTACATGTTCCAAGAACCTTGGGCTCACTTGTTTATAGCACACCACTGAGAATACAGACACTAAATCCCAGAGCCATCCCATTTTCCCAAGTCCCTTATGCCTGCTGCTGAGCAAGAACTCACAAAACCAAAGGCAGGTTAAGCTTTCAGTAACTTGACTAGACTGGATGTGGCTGGCAGTGGAAATACAGCAGATGTGCTTGGCCCAAACACTTGGGTGCAGCTCATCCAAGAATCTGGTAAAAGCCTGCATGGTTTGCCTCCTCTGAGCTCTCGGCATCATGGCTGGTCTGAACAAGCTGGTTTTAGAACTAGTTTGAGAGCACATACTTGTGATGTAGCCACAACAGCAGGAGGGTTGTACCCAATGACACTGAGGACTTCCCATCTCAAAAAGCAGCAAGGCCATGGCTCAGTAAGGAAGAGTTTCAGACTGCTGGTTTATACAAGCATGCCAGGGTGAAATACAGATTTAGAACCACTTTTGTGCTGACTTCAGGAGCTTGGTGTCAAGAGCCTGAACTTCAAATCTGCTCGCTAACCTCTGGTGAAACACCTTCTGACTTTGATGGAAGCAACTGGAATAATTTGGGGGTACATCTGAAAACATCACCCAACCCAAGTACCACCTCTAGCCATATGAATGGATAAAGACTGTTACTGATTGCTCAAAACATTTATTTTGCTACCTGTTGAAGTTTAAATGCATTGCAATGGTACCTCTTTTTGGTAGCCCTTTCTTTACTGTATAGCAGAAAGCAGCTTTGTAAAGCTATCTGTAAAGTTTCCCAACAATTCAGCTACAGAGTTACACATAGCTGCAACCCAGATGGGTTGCTGCTAGTCTCAGTGAAATACACAATTTATTAGCTGCTGACAGCACAAACTAGCTTTAAATTGTACAATTGAGGGGGGAGCAGGGGAGACAGCAGATGAATCTGATCTTCAGTGGACAAGATACAAAGGTAATAGATGCTGGTATGCCAGGACCTTGGTCTCATCACTGTTCCTGTAGGACTCATGTAAATAAAATTTAAAAAAAAGAAAAAAGCTGAGGGAGGGATTCTTCTGGAACAGCTACCAGCTATACTCTAACAGTTCAGCAGATGGTAAAAGTAAGGGTTAGCTCCCCAGCCTGAGCACAGTGGGGCCGTATCGAGTGCCAGTGAAGATCTCCAAGCACCAGAATCTTCTCTAACTTGGACATGACCCAGCTGAAAACCAGTACAGCTCTGGCAGGACCACTTGTGAGGACAAGGCATCTCATTGAATCTTTCCCATAGGTGATGGACACCACCGACTCAGAAGGAATGAGAAAACAGAGTGCCTTAAGGACAGTGACAAGACAAGCCAACTCTGGAGAGTCAGATACAAATACCACTTAACCCTTACATTTCTGAAGTTCACAAAACAAAAACTAGAATTAAAAACAAACAACCAACACAGATGATTGCTCAGACTCCAACTGTAGCAATGAACAGCTAATACAGAAACCAGACATCAAGTAAAGTATCTGCATATGCTCTATGCACACAAGAATGACAAATCCGTAGGGTGATTAACAGGGAAAAACATTTGGGACTAACATGACCTCAAAAACAGATGAGAGAAGTGGCTGAAGAATGAGAGAGGAGGCTAAGAACCATCACCTTAAGTCTCAGATCAGGGGAGGAAGATGAGAAGCAGTAAAATGCAATTCAATTAGCTAGAAGAATTTTGTCCTGCTTGTCTGCCAATCCTAAATTATGACCTTCCAAGAAACAAGGCTCATTTCTGAACACAAAGAACACTACACCAAGCTGAAGCCTTCAAATAGGTCTTTTAAAAGCAGCCATGATCAGATCTGTAAGACTCAGGATGAAGAGAAAAACAATGCACTCCAATTTGCTCTTTGTCCTGTACTCAAATTCCCTAATCAGACAGAATAAACACACTCTTGGAGCTAGATGTCACAGCTGATGAGTCTTAGGCAGATTACCAAGCACAAGTTGTGCCAGCTGATATCGGGATGAGTTGATGGCTTCTAAACAGGCTTTTCTTTATTCACATTTGCCTTTTGTGACACTTGCCCTTTACTGGGAAAGGAAGAAGCTGAAGGGTTCTTTACACCACGAAAACCCTCAGCAAAAGGAAAAAATAACTCTTCTGATGCTGAATCTGTTGTTCTGCTCTTCAGCTTTCTTGCTGACATGCAAACATTGAAAGTTACATACAGGATGAGATCATGTCAATGATCTCAATCTGAATGTTACCATATGGGTTAACAGTTTTGCTGGCTCGCACACTGGAAGTGGTTTAAATTCTCCAGCAGTTCAGTGGTTCAATTTAAGAAAACCAAACACTCCCAAAACTTTAGACATTAATCTTGGGTGCAATTCCAGTACAATCAATGGAGCCGCAAGATGGAAAAAATTGGCAATTTCTTTGAATCTCAGACAAGACCAAGGTTACATGGGCCACAGATAGAAAAACTGTTTCTTTTGAGTCAAAAATGAAGCTACACTTTTGACAAAGAACAAAAACTTATAATCCAGTTCAAATGCCACAATTTAACTTATATTTGTCAACATCTGTATTTCACATACATCAAGGACACAATGTTTATATGCTATCAATAAAACTTTCAGAATCTCCTTCTTGCCCCAAGTCATGGTCAAATTCAGTTTGCCACAGATGTAATCTGAAGGTAAGGCTTTCTGTATGTCTGTTTGTGTGAAGTTTCTATATATAAAAAACCTGATACCTGGAATCTGTATGTATCTACACAGGAAGGGTAAATATCTCACAGCAATAGACTCAGAATATGGGTAGTAATAACTGAGGTCTGGAATCCACATATATATATACGTGTGTATATATACATTATACACAAAGGCTGAACAGAACGCCTCGATCTGCAAGTCAAACTTATACTTCCAGAAACTAGAGGAATCAAGCCTGGATTAACAAGGGTATTTCAGGGACCTAAACATATAGGAAAACACCACTGAAAGCATATTGCAAAAGCCACCTGAATGAGCTAAGACTGCCTCACTGAAAAACAGCCTCCTTTGTTAAATTGTGCAAATCCCTGATAGGAATTGACCCACATTTAGCTCCTCCAATAACTTTATGAATCTGCTTCCTTATTTTCTTCCATTACATGCATTGGCTCAAAGTCAGCAACTGACTAAGACATGGGTTAGATGCGAGATGGGGACAATGCCCCATTGTAGTAGAGGTTGTTGCACAGTGAGTTCACAGCAATTCACAGTTCTAAACATATCTCTCAATTGGTGTGAATCGGAGTAAAACACCACTCAGTTTAAACAGGGAGAACAACTTAGTGGATAAAGAGATTGTACGAAGAGAAATCAAACCATTAGTGCAGACTGAATAAGCACATAATGAACAAATGACTAGAAATATCAGCATGAGGACAGTGAAGCAGGTAACCATTTCATCACAGAAAAACGGAAGAAAAAATTGGCAAAGCTAATGTTGTGACATGTGGCTTCTTCACACATTAATACCATGGACTGCTAAAGCACCCATATGCATACTGCCTGCTCCATCCTCTTCATACAATCAACGCCAAATTTATCACTGGTTCCTATCCATTTGCTACAACAACAATTTTCCCTCAATACCTGTTTTAATGAAGTTTCCCTACAACATCCTGACATGGCAGAGATGTCTCAGGCTATGATCCTCATTTGCTCTAAAAACAGCTTCAAGTTTTCACCATCCGCTCAGTTTTTAGGTTGAGGTATCAGCAAGACGACAGACTTGACTCTGATCTCACATTGGATTACCATCTGCAGGCACCTAGTTCCTCTGTTAAGAATTGATACTTATCTCAAAGCAAGCAGAAGAGAAATCAGAATCCAGCTCTATCTTAAAAATTGAATTTTCAGATCTCAGTGTCAATGATCAAATAAGACAGAGGCCTACCAAGGACAGGTTACAGACAACTAGAAAACTCAATCATAGTTAGGGCTTCTGAGCGTTTACATTGAACATTGTCTTCGCTACTTTTCATGTGCTTCATTACCAAAAAAGGAAAGACTATGTTAAAAAAGGGAAAAACCCAAAATAAGTACCTTTGCAGATGTAAGAGCAGTTATGAGCTATACAGAAAATTACTACAATAAACCAACAGAAACCGAGCTTTGTGCTCATTACAGGCATCAGATGCTTCGATAGGATCCACAATACGTAACTCTGTAGGTTGGCAATTAGATAGTCAACTCTCTGGACCTTTACTGCAGCTCAGGCACTGCCCCTCTGTCCACTGCCAACAATAGATCAAAAGAAAAATATTTAGTTACCAGTAACTGGGAAAGGGGTCATTGACGGTTCTAAACCTGATTTGGGTCTCACTATAACAACAGTCATTAACTAGGACACACTGGAAAGTTCACAGAACATCCAATAGGGCTCTAATTCTCTATCCAATTTAAATTTGAACTCATCTTGTGATGACTCTTTGGCCACCTCTGGGAAATAAGTCAGTGATCTCAGTCCAGTGCTTAATGAGAAGGTGTTTATGCCACCAACACCTTTACAACTGGTGCTTGCAGTCTCAATAATCAGGTCAGGAATTGATATCAGAGCTGCCCCCTCCAGCTCTGAGAAAGCAAGACCAGCTGCAACCTGGGCCGAACTACCACACTGACATGTTTATGTCTAACATCAGGTAATGTAAATTACTAATAAAGTTACTGGAAAGAAATCCCTAATTCAGCAGTTTAACCTTTAGTACTTATCAAACAAGATGGAACAACAATGCAGGAAATCAGATGCGAGACAGGTAACCAGGGATGCCTTTCAGAGTAGAGTCCTCATACTGCCATGGAGCCTGGACTAGCCCAGGAAGGATCAAGTACAGTCAACAGAAAGCAGTGCGGGAGCCATGGATTTTACAGAACAAGTTCCAGGATTTGACCTAACGTGTAATTAAAAATAATTGGATTTAGCTGATTAATGAAAAAATAAACAAGGTCAAAAAGTGATGGTGGAGAAAATGACCAGTGAGTGAATCTGCAGCATGCCTACTGCCTGCAATAATTTGGCTATTCATTATTAAAAAGGAATACTGTGAGAAG
Organism: Tauraco erythrolophus; assembly: GCF_009769465.1. Classification (NCBI taxonomy): domain Eukaryota; kingdom Metazoa; phylum Chordata; class Aves; order Musophagiformes; family Musophagidae; genus Tauraco; species Tauraco erythrolophus. Next base: position 6,312,831 of record NC_141475.1, read on the forward strand.
CTCATATATATGACTTTGAACTAAGTGACAGGAAGCAACTCCCACTGAGGGGGAACAAGGATGATGAACATGTTGGAGGGTGTTATACATCGTTCTCATTTGTTCTGCTTCCACTGATCTAGACGAAGTGAACACTAAAAATACAAAAACTCCTCAGAGTTTAACTAGGATTTTATTGTCTGGTAACTTTTGTATTTAAAGGAAATGCATCTGTTGCATTTGTTAAATTTAGAAATTAAACAGAAGGAAAAATTTCTGGGGAACTCCATTTCGCTTATAAGTTTTGCTCAGTAAACAGGACATCCTAGCTGGTTGCATTGAATGGACTGGTACGAGATTTATTAGCCAGCTTCTCCTGTGAGATTATATAGGGAACAACTGTGTTTTGTCAGCAGAATTTTTTGCTTTTTGGAGCACACAGAAAAAGCCTAGCAATAGCCCCAGAACAGAACATAAACATTTAACAGTAGCTCAAGTTTGCAGCACAGTATTGTCTTAGACTCTGTCATGCTGATAGAATTTGTTAACTCTACAGAAATTGCAACAAGAGATTGATATTTACCATAGAATGCTTGCTCCAAACACTTGTAAAATAATTCTGAAGAAAAATCCAGAGCCATATAGGTCTACACCTAGTTTTTCAGGCCTAGAATCATCCAATTAAATTAGAATTTTCTCATCTCTTTAAACACAAAGTACATTTCTAGTCACAACTCCCCTTCCAGGTTTCACCAGAGCAACTTCTGGGAAAGTATTTTCTTAAGCATGTGGAAGATTACCTAGTGCAAGCCTACAGTAACACCAGGGCCAAAGTCAAGACCTCCCAGATCACCATGAGGCCAAAGGAGAGATTTGGCAGCAGGGCACTAGACATGCCAAAGAACTACAGCACAACAGCCAAGATAAGAACTTGGGACCTCCAACTAGAGCTGGTAGGCCTTTAAGGATTTAGTTTTGTTATGGTCTCACTTCTTGGCATATGCACAAGCCATCTCATTTCTACTTCCACTTCAAAAAGGGCTCAGGCGCAGCTGTTAAGGTATACCTACAAGTCCAGTTTTTCCTGGTATCTTCCAGGTTGTTTTAAGCAAAGGTATCAAACTGAAAGCACGTGGTATTCTCTCAAAACCCTTCAGTTTTCCTTCAAAAAACCCCTCAGTAATTTTCAATTCGTTCTGAAGTGTAATTGAACTTACACAAAGTTCATGAAGAACAGTGATAAGACTGATAAAGCAACAAAACCCGAAGTATTTCTAAAATGATATTTTGTTATTCTGGTGGGGATGCCAATGTATCTACCTGCAAAATGTAATAGCTCTATTATGGAACACATTCCTGATAGTTTAAAATTCCTACAGAGCAAAGGAAATAATTGACATACTAAAGGTTCATGCCATTTGGTTACTGTCAATATGAAGTGCACAATAATTTGATATTATTGATATAAGTTCTTCACCTGGTGTAAAACACAATAGTTCCTGCATTTATGTTTTTAGCTTTCACTTGAATTTGTCAGCTATTCTATGTCTGGTAATTTCTAAGTCACTCCCCCTCAGAAACAGGTCTTATATTTCTTGGTTTTGTGCTTGCAGAGTTCCCTTTACTTTGATTTGCCTCAAGGCAAACATAACCATGCTGTAACCATGTGTTTGCTTACTGAAGCCACAGTAAATTTTTTTTTTTAAAGGATTGAAAATATCCTTGGCAATGTTGTCCTGCCTTCCTAAGAAAAACAGCGTCCCTAAGAAAAACAGGGTTTCTAAAGCAAGTGCAGCTGGACTAACTCTGGGTGGGAATTTTCCTTAGGGGAGTCTGGCTTCACTTTTTAAAATTTGTGCTGAATGCCTCAGAAAATGCCTCTAGTTTCTAGGAGTTAGAAGAAAAAAGCAGAGAGGCAAGAATGTAAGTCTATAGAAAGGACAGAGAAGATGATAGCTTCCTAAGACCATTTTGCCCTACTTACTGCATGAATAATTGGCAATAACTTCAGAAAATTTAGCCTGCACATAGTACTAATTAGGATTATCATAGAATCATAGAATGGTTAGGATTTGAAGGGACCTCAAAGATCATCTAGTTCCAACCCCTCCGCCCTTACAAAGTACTCTGGTAAGAATTGAGTGCAAAATAATGTTTACTTAAGCCATCTTATTTCTGGAAGCCTTGCATAGCTAACATCACATATCTTCCCCTTCTCATTCCGTTGGCTGACAGCGAATATGTGATAAAGCAGAACAACAAAACATTCGGAGGTAACAGATACCAGACTGGAACTTACTTGTTTAGATTATTTTTCCATAGTTAACTCCTTACTAATTCTTTACATGTGGCTTTACAAACAGGAGTTGGGAGCATCCTCAGTGCTCACCTAGTGCTGTATTGCTCATTACACACATGGAGGCTAAGACAGTCAAAGCTGTCAGATCCAGGCACTTCCTGCTCACTATCAGCATTACGAAATGTTCCTGCATTAGAAAAAGATGAAACATTCGGAGATACTAAGTATCAGAGCTATCAAGCCTAACACCCATGTTCAAACCTCCTCTGCTGATTTGGAAGTTTCCTAAAAAGGTGGGGAAACATGCTACATGGCTTCCCCCACCTCAAAAACATGCTCAGCAGGAAGCTTCATAAAAGGACTTGAGCCTCTGTCCAGCATAAACCAGAGATAATGTCAGTGATTTAAGCAATTAATTCCTGGCCTATAAACTGTCCTGTTCACATCAGGGTGATGCAGATTTCTTTATCATCAGGATTGTTTTATTGCCCTTGAAGGTATAGTTTGGAAACTACAGATGAGTTTTATTGCAACTGATAAAGAAGTGGTGGTTCAGCTTCTAAATCGCTCCGTATAGTGTATCAGGGAAGAGCTTACAGGAACGGAAGCTAAGTTGCTACTGAAGTTAAAAGTCGCTCCATGTCATTCACTAAATTTGTTCTTATTTCTAGCTAAAGCCCCAGAGAGAACTTCCCTCAAGAGGTTAATCTTAAAACGTCCCTAGAAGATGAGCACTTGAAATCTGGCTCCAGTATTGCTACCTCCGTAAGAAAGGAACACCTAACAACTCGGACCCTTGTTATTGTGCTTTGATGTCCTTGCTCAATTTCAGAGAGCTGATTTGCAAAACAAGGTTATTTTGCTTCCTTCCTCCCACCTTTTGTATGAGCTACCTAAATTATGTTCTTTATTGAGCGGACCTTCTGTTACAGTCCTAATTACAGCACAGGAGACCCATCTCAGGGGCAGCCTTGATTTATAAACTGCCATGCAGAGAACTGCCACTATGAAAACCTGAATCTTTTCATTTCTTGACCTGAGTGCTCAAGAACTGTCATTTTACTGTCACATTCACAAGATCTTTTGCATTTAATTCACTGCATAACTATAGGTTTCTGTACAACCAGAATCCTAAAGGACTGAAATAACTTCTCAACCTACAGTCTATATATAACCCTATAAGGTAATGCGATTTTAAATCTTCATTACTGAACATGAGCAAGTAGCAGAATTTTTCTCCGTGATGAGATGCAGTATTTTGTACCAGGTTAAGCTAGGTGTCCATGAATAATTCCCATGGTTACTACATTAAAAAGCAGCAACTGGTAAGATAGCTCATGTTTTAGGGAACATAATTTGCCAACCATTTTATGAGCACTATAACAGGAACTGTCTTCACCTTAAAGAATAACACAACACAGTATTTGGCTTTCTCAGATTTACATGATTCGGAGATCAGAGCAGATCCAGGTATTTCAGTATCCCAGAAAGTGAATTTGAGACCACTATCGCTCTTCATTGCATATGAAAGGACAGGTTGGGTTAAGCTGCAAAATTAGTTGTCCTCTGATTTTACCAGTGCCAGTTCATCATGACTGTGCCATCTATAAAGCACCTAATCTTTATGCTTTTCACATGCATTCTACCAAAATTTCTACTCAAGCAGCTTCCAAAGGATGGGTGCCTGTGGGACACAAGGTTTGTGCTGTTCAGGATTTGACCATTTGAGGCTGAGCACCTCAGTGACTACAATCAAAATCACAAACAGCAGTCTGTTTATAGAGGGAAAACAGATCAAATTTGAAAATTAATCACTCATTAACTCAACCTGAATATAGCTTCTACAAATACTCTGTACTTTGGTTGATTTCCATGTTGTACCTTATCACATTACAGCAGAATTTCCATCCCAAGGCTCTCACCCTCCCCTGTGTGAGCTGGGCCTATGTTCAGTGTAAAATGCACCCCAGTGGGAAGCACATCCTTTTGTTGCAGCTGCACCTGAAGGCATCAGTTTCCCTTTAAGGGCATGTCACTCCCGAAGCATCAAGCACTTGGCCTTATAATGTGCCTTATAAAATTTCATCTTCTTAACGAAGCTAGTGAAAGCACTGTAGAGTTTTATGGCTATAAAATCTAAACTCAGACGTAGCATCTACATGCTGTGAACCACAGAAGGCAGCTACTTGGCATGTACACTCTCCTTTGAGCCATCAACATTGCCTTCATTCCTGCCTTGCACTTCCCCAGCTTAGAGGTGAAATTTCTCCCTGCAATGTAGGGGATGAACCCTGTTATTACAAAGTTGACACTAAAACATGAACTATGCACTACTTCACTGAGAAGCCACCTTTAAAAAAACAAAACAGATGTTACATCTGATCCTTAGCATGCACCCAACAAGAGCAGCCCAACTTTCCAGCACAAATGTATCAGTTCATCTTTCATTTGGAAGTTATCACAGGAGCTGTGGATAAATGTTCTTGTACTTGGTAAAGAAGGATTAAGATGGGCTGCTTCTGAAAATTTAAATGACAGCCATTTTACACCTGACAGTGCAATCAGAGTCAGAGGGAAACTTCAGAAAACATCCAGTGCTTCAGTGTTGTACAAGCACAACACTCCGTATGTTAAAATTTTAAGAGGAAAATTGGATTAGTACAACAAAAATATTGTACTTCTGAGTTACCCGGTTAACCCAAACCCCTATTCCAAACATGCTAAGTAATTTATTTCGAGATGATGCAAAACCAGAGAGGTACACTGCATACTGGTATACAACTGGCGTATGTGCATCCATACAACACATCCATACTTTGCCGCATACTGTGTCCTGAGATGCACTATAAAGAACCCCAGGTTGAATTCTTCCTTCATTTTCACTGGTACAACTATACTGGTTTCACTGGGACTGGACTGGCACAGCAGAAGGAATCTTTTTCCCTGCAGTCTTTTCCTCAGAAACACAGCAATCAAGCTTCCTGTCAGAGTAGCTAACTGCAAAAAAACCTACAGACCTTGGATTTATCTGGAGTCATCGACACATATTTGTGGAGAAACCCTGAAGAATGTGCAGGTTTCTCAGCCCTACATGGTTCAAGTGATTTAACAATGGGAAAGAACGCAATTCTAAGTGAGCATTGTATAAACATCATTTTCTGCAGCCGTCTGCATCTTTTTTTCTGCTGTAACCACACATACTTAAGTATGACTCATGCCCATGACAGAAGCCTGGAATTCCCATGTCCCAAGCTATAAGTCAAGACAGCAAGTTATCCAGTTTCCAGTCTCCTCCTGTTCTCAATCCAGCATTTCCTTTCACCCAAATCTCCCTTCTATATAACATTCTACATTCCAAAAGTTTTAGCGATAGCCTTGTCCTCCTCTTCTGCTTTTTATACACAGAGGAGAAATTGTGGCTGCCCAACTCATATGGATTAATGACCACACTTCAAGACAACCCAAAGCTACAAGGTTACCCCAACTTGTTTGTGAAGCGCCACAGTTTAGAGGAATTATTTACACACATTCATAAAAAACCCACAGCAGCTCTACTAATATCTTGACATCTGCTATTCCTGACCATGAAGCCTGCAGTAAACTCTTGTTAGTTCATTCCTCATGCAAGGAATTCTGCAAGGCAAAGAATATGATACATAGAGTATTAGCAATTTATGAGTATCCTCTAAAAATCTCTGCATGTCTCATATCACACACGTCTTTTGTTTCCATGAGCTGATATTCAAAGTTACAAACAGCATTCACTGATTCCGTACTCCAACTGGGAACACAATTGGCATAATTGGCTGTTAATCTACATAGAGACCTGCGACACACGCAACTCCTCTGACCTCGTAGAATCCATGCTAGCTTACACGAGTGCTAAACCCAACCTGTAGTGCCTGGTGCTTTTGTTACAGCCCTCACTGCTCTTCTCCCCTCATAGTGAAAAAGCAAGCTGGAGATGAATTACAGATGCAGACAAAATCTTCCAAGCCACATTCAATTTGGTTTCCTTATCATCACTTAGACCAGATACCATGAAATGTTCAACTGCACAAAGGCACAGACTCAGATGTCATATATTAATGTTACCTATTATTCTGTGCCTTTGGGAAGGGGAGCTTTCCCTCTCTAAAGACACATATTTTTAACATCTGCTATTTTAATGCGATTTAAAAAACCTATTTCTGAGCTCTGGAGCAAAGAGCTTATTGGATGGCAGTCTCACAGAGCCTAAATTAGGTGGTTTAGGTCACAGAAATCTCTTATTTCAGCCTTTTTTTTGGAGACATACAATACCTGAGGAGAAAGTTCTACTTGTTTGCATCTTGCCACACACAGTGTAGAAAAATTGGGATTTATTTAAAGCTACATTTTATACCTTTTTAAAGTGAGGAGATGACTGTTTAAACATGTTAAACAGCAAACTGAGTGTGCTTTTAACCCCTTTCCTGGCACAGTGTGGAGAGGAATCTCTCCCAAATGAATGGGAAGACTTCTGCTAGGAACACTCATCTGCCCTACACACAGGGCCAACAGTGAAACCCACGTCCTCAGGCACACGGTGCAAAGGGGCAGTGAGAGAGAAGGAAAATCATTATCTCGAGCTTACACACACTGTTTTGGGCTTTTGCATCGCAGAAAGCCCCTCTCAGAGCTGTATCCGCACAAACGGACAAAGGATCGCGGAGACACTGGCACACGCTGCCGCTGGTGCTGGGCTCACCTTGGAGCCAAGCGCATCTTTACATGGACAGGGATTTCCCATCTAACTGCCCCTACAGCCAGGGACACAGACTCGGGGAGATTGAGCTAAACCAGCCCCATCTCGTGACTCCTGTCAGTATTACACAGGACTATTACTCGAATTTCAATCTACTTTAGTTCTTTCAAACTAAGCAATATCTTGTAAGACTGCAAAGGGTTTCTCTTACAGTTTTTGTCACAGAGCAAATACATTTCTAGGATACAGCCAGCAGATTAACAACAGGAAACCACTGCAGAAGTGATTCCCACAAAGTCACAGAGTCCCTGCAGAGCTCAGGCCCATTGCTTGCAGCCAGAGCTGCCTTCCACATGCCTTTCCCTGTATTTGGAGAATGTGCTCCCCAGCCACTGCAGGTAAATATCTCCTAGGGAAAGTACTGGCTCCCTGCAGACAAGATCAGGTCTCAATAAATTCCTAGTACACAACTCCCTACAAAACAGCATGGGGAAACAGTCAAACTCCTCAAATGCGGGGAAACCAGGACTTAAAATAAAGGGCTCACCAAGACAGCACCCGCTACACCACAACCCTTTCCAAACCAGTATGCCCCACTCCATTCAGGACCAGAGACCTCAGACTATAGTAGTGCCCCTTGAGATCAGAGGGCTCCGAGACACACAAATGTGTTCGCATTTTGTCCTAGAAACATGGACTTAATCATCAAAATTCAACATGAAGCCAGCAGTTTTGATCTTATGGATTGTTTGTATGCTTAATACAGGAAGGCTGTATCCGATTTGTTGGTTCCCACTAACAACCAGTGCAAAATGATGAGGTATTGATGAGATCTGAATTCTTCCTTCATTACATCAAACTTAAGAAAACATGCTGTGGCAATTTGCACTTGTGACAAAAAGCGTCAATTGCTACAAAGGAAGCACAGACAATCTGAGAACTAAGGGATGTGAGGATTAAAGTGATTCTCTCAGACACCCACTTTTATCTTAACTAGGAGAAGTCTTGCTATTAAATTCCACAAGAAAGCACAATCCTGAAAAGCTCTGTTGGTAGCAGTGCCTGATCTCCCAACGTGTTTTCCAGTGCAAGGAAGCATTAAGAGGATCTGGTTCCCCTTAGGAAAGCCACAGGACTGCTGTGTCCCTTTTCAAATATCAACAGTGACCTCCCACATACAGCATCAAGGAAAGCTCGAGTCACAGCTTCCCCAGCACACGAGTCTCCACTCTCAATTCATCTCAGTGCTCTTCGAGTTCTTTCGCACACTTTTTACATGCCTCACATTTCCTCTCTAATTGTCTTTGATTAAGGAACACTCCCTTGACTATCTCAGAAGCACCTCTTCAGCCTCCCCAGACTCCCCTCACCAAGGCTGCTGCAGCGATAACCCAACCCATCTGTGATGGGCCAGATGCTTTATCACTACTGTACAAACAGCATCACTCCTCTGGGCTAGACTCGGCTCACGGTACAAGAGGATAAAAGAGCAGTGCTTATTTTGGCTATGCACAAGGCTCAGGATGGGCAGAAGCCCCTCACATCTCCCCAGAAGCCGAGAGCCATCTGCAGCCTGTCCTCACCTGCATGCTAATGGCCTCCAAAGGAGCTCATTTAAAGCTTGCTTGGTTAAGTATAAATTGTTTAGTCTTTGCAGTGTAGACATGCCTAATCCACAGCAGCATGAGATTAGATCAAACACTGTTATTGTTTTGCTACAGGAAGCAGATTGTTTTTAAAGTGGAGGGGAAGGTTGGAAACCTGTCTTTTCCAAATAGATTGGAGTAACTGATCTCAACTAAATAGGAACCTTTCCTGACTTTTTCTTCCCCATCACCAATTTTCTTTTTTGTTGTCTAGTTTGTTCTCATTATGACTTGTCTTGAGACTAAAAACTCTGTATGCAGAGATCATCACTTTCAATACATTTATACAGCACCAAGCACAAGAGAACACTAAACAGATGGGCCTTTAGCACTATCAAAATATAAATGCATAATCATATGCTGCATCTCTAACCTACAGGAAGCACATCTGGTACAGCACACAAGAATCCTGGGGCAGGACTCACTTTTCATTCTGCTACACACCAAGACAGTGCAGTAAGCCCGTTAAGCTTTTAGGTTTTGGAATTACGTACTCCAAAATTGCACATCTTCTGACTTTGAGGCATGATCCAAGTTGGCTTCAACTTACTGAAATGCTGTAGCTGCAGAATGCTGAACAGTAACCAAAGCAGATACTGGTCAAGACCAGATACAGGCAGTAAAGTGGTTATTCACACACTTTTTTTGGTCCCTGAAGTCTATTTCAGCTGGCTGCACTTCAGTGTAATCACCTTGACACACAGACACAAGAGGAACTTCAAAGAACTCCTCTGTGATAAAACAGCAGGACTTGACTTAGCTCAAGCAGGAGCCCTCAGCTGCAAAGATTAAGCAGATTCAGTTGATGACCCGATTGAGTAGAGCTAAAAAAGGAGATTATGTGGGTTTATTTGGTCTTGCCTTTTTTCCTTCTGTCCCTGAAACGGGCTAAATCTTTACCCCATCAAACTCTGAGAAGCAAGGTGCTCCATCTGTTAATCTTGTCTTCACTGCTTTTCCTATAGAAGTTAGTATAGTGGCTTTCCAAGCTAAAATCAAGGCCTCCAGATCCCTGATGCTGTATGTCTAGAGGAAGCATTATTACCCTGAGCTTATAGGTGAACAGACAGATTAAACAGTTTACCTCTAGGCTATTCAAAAAGCCCTTAGCTGAGCCCAGGGTTGAACTCAAGTTCTGCCTTCCAGCCAGTCTTTCAGTCAGACCTTTCTCTCCAATAGAATCTGTGATTTTTCCACAGAAAAACCGTAGAAAATATGTTACCATTTCTGCACATAAATTTCCACATGAGGTTGACAGAAGGAAGAAAAATAAGACAGTGGGGCATAAAGTCAGAGGAGGCAGCAATACGATAGCTGACAAAACTATTCAGAGCTGAAATTCCCAGGTTTACACATCCAAAGAATTGAGTCAGCTTCCTCTCAATAAATATTTATTGGGACCACTGACCAATTCCAAGGTCAGAATGTGCCAGATACTGACCTTAATTACAACAGCACAAACAGCTTTTAGCAATCATGAAATTCATCATTCTCCAGGTGCTGATAAGCCTGTTCCCAGCCCTACTCCAACTTTGTTATTTTTAATAACTTATTCTGGAAGGTTTGGAATGTGAATTCCCTTTTCCATTCATTCCTTTCTGTTATTACAGTCAGGGATTCCAGCAGTTGGTTTCAAGTGATATTTACTGCTAAAAGCCTGTCAGACACACTGACTGGTAAATATTCATTACACTGAAAAAAGAAACATCTCTTAGTGTTGATGCACTGGGATTTCTGCACTCCAGGTGGTCAGCTTCACACCACCCAGACAATTTCATACCAAGGAACAATTTAGTTTTGAATTCCAGAACTTCAAATATGAGTAGCAGCAAAGAAAACAAGCACACCAAAAATGGTGTTTTCAGAAACCTACGTAGCTTCCCTCAACCAATGTTCTTTGCTGGTAAATGCTGAAGTCTGTAAGCCCCAGCTCTAGTCTTGTTATATCACGTATTCCTGCTAGGCTTTAAAGAAGAAAATCCTCCTGTCTTTCTTCCAATTTGGTCTTGCTGAGGAGATACTGCACTGCAACCTTAGGAGGGGACACTGAGCTCTCAGCAGCTTGTGCTGGTTTGCTTCTCTCTGCACCTTTCCAGTCCCTACATGCCACAAAACCCCATGGGTGGCCAAGGTAACCCCAAAGGCCACAATAGTCTCACTTATCCACTTCATGAAGGATACGATCAGCAGGTCTGACAACACCCCTATGTTCTCTGTGTAACCTCAGAATTTCCAAGAGGAACCTTAGACTCTGGATACCTATGCAAAGCCTCAGCTGGAAGAAACCTTTGAATTAACCACAAGGCTCCAAGAAGCCCTTTTCACCCTGGAAAAAATGAACCAGTGGGGTAAGGGCTCCCCAGTTCTTCTCTTATTCCCCCAAGTTTCACAGCTGGTTGACAGAAGAGGAAAAAACAGCCTTGTGAGATTTTGGGGGCATGTCTGGTGCACACCACTCAGATTTTCAAATGGAGGTCTGAAAGACTTTCAAATGTGCCAAACCAACATCAAAATCTAGGTGGTGGCAATAGCAGATGCAGAACAGAATCCAGATTACAAAACAAGCTCACAAAGGTTTCAGTAGTTCAGATGCAGCTCATCTGCAGCACATACTGTGCAGAACTATTACAAAAACATTCCTCCAAAAGCTCTTCCCAACATCTGCACTTTTCAAAGTCAGAATTAAGGGCTGCTGAATGTTCTGTTCCCACCATTTTTCCTAAAAAATCATGTCTTGGCAGATAAACTAATGTTACATCTTTGCTGCTGCAGTGTCCTTCCTATGCCAGCTACAATGCCAAGCTCTATTTACAGCCACATGAAATCAGAATGCACTTGTACAAGATTGTCTTAGTTAAGGAGGAATTGAAAACAGATCAGTTTTTGTGTAATAAAACCATTATCACAAATCTAGGACCTAGAGAACTGCAAGCCTCCGTAGCAACAGAAAAGTTGAACAGTCGAGTCCCCTTGTCCTCACTCAGGTAAGGCTGGAGCACCTGCACCACCTTTGAGAGATCAGAAAAACCCCAGGATAAATCAGGGCTGGACCAGTGCTGTTCCCCAAGAGGGGACAAAAATACAGTCTGTGGAAGAGGATAATTGTCTCCGAACTATCTCAGCTCCTTTCCAAACCTTTCTAGTGGTGCTAGACACATTTTGCTGTTTTGTTAAATTTAATTCTCACTCTTGTCATCCATAAACTAACAAGGATAGCAAGACCTTTTTCTCCAGCCCTCAGTCTTGATACAGGCAGTGTCCTAATCTCCCAGTCTCCATTAGATGTCCTTCCTCTCTTAGCAGATGAGACTGGAGCGTCCTCTGCCCACCACCTCACAGGAGGAGGGAGAAGAGCTGGGCTGGCAGCACACCTGGCCACTCTGCCTAGGACATCTCTTGCAGGTGTAAGGCACTGTAAGAACACACAGACACCACCATGGCTGTTTACTTGCCATAGTTTTGCATTCCAGCCTTCCACAAAAGTAACCCTGACCTACACCATTGCAATCTCATTTACAATCAGACAATTATTTCAAGGTAACACAGCAAACCAGAAACAGAACCCTGAGGGACGGTGCCATTGAGCACGAAGGAGTATGTGATATGACTCATCCCTTTACTGATAATTACAGGATGCTAATTATGGTTCAAGAATTGCAGTGAGATATATAGGTATGGAAAGTGTGGTGTCTCTGAAAATGGTGGACACACTATCAGAATGTGTCCCCTACACACCTACATTAGACTGCAACATGAAATACAATTTCAAAGGGAGCAAATGAAAGTGTTGAAAACAACAGGCTTCTCTCAATTATAATATCATCAGCCTCTGGTGTTATTTCTTTGAAAAACTACAACCTTTTCCCTGTAACAATCAGGAGGGCATGTGCACACATATGTAGGCACCAAAGATATTTTTAAAAACTTATTTCCAATACACTTTTAAAGTTAAAAAATCAAGGAGGAAACTTCATATTGAAACAATCTTCCTTCAAGCATGCTTTAGGGTTTTCACAACCCCAAACTGTAGTGACTATTCAAACAAGGACACAAGGAATCAAACATTATTTTCCCTTAGAGCTGCTGCTGGAGGGATGCAGACCTCAACTAATTGATTGTCCCTTCTTCCCCAAGGAGGGACCCATTGCTATGTATTGTACATTGTACATTCCTGTGACTGTTTTCTCAACTCAGACCATCCCTCTTCCTTCTACTTCATCTCAGGAAGTTCTTACAGTATCCATAATTGGTACACAGAGCGCTCAACTGCAAAGCATCCATAAATGTTTTTCTAATCAGCACAGCTAAACAACACAGACCATGCTAGGATACGTCACACTCCAAAACATTAAGATATCTGACCACAACACATTACATGAAAAACTTTTGTGACTGTAGGCTTATACCAGGTTCTTAAATTATTGCAGTGTAGGTTACTGCAATTAATTGCCCTATAACACCAAAACTTCATGGCATTTGCAAAGAAGAAACAGTATTTAGACTAAGATTTTTCAGAAGCACTGGAGGATTGACAGACCCCATCAAAGAGACTTTAAAATCCTTCTGGAAATTGCTTCTTCACTCTGTTTTCATCTTTTATAGAAGTAACACATTTAACTGGTGCAGGGATGCTGAACAAGTAACGAAAATGTCAAACCTAGCGACTAGAGCTATTTCAGTATGAGGTATTATACTATGCCCATTTATATTAAAAGAACTTTAGAAAGGTTGAGAAGCCAGGTGTTCAATAGTTCGGAGGTATCTGTTGAGCCTTTGTGTTGCTTCCAGAAAAGCCTGCATTATGACGCAATCTAGTTACATGTTCACACCCTTTTTTTTCTAGAAGTTCCCCATCTTGTTCAAGACAGAATAAATAAAAATATTCTGTTTCATCTTCCATGACTGGTACTTAACGCCTGTTGTCCTATTTACTGCACACTGCTCAAATCATGCACTAAAGAAAAATACCTCTTCATGGCCACTCCCAGTGCTCAGCACTCTTGGATCCAAGCACTTCAAACATCAACGAATATCTGTTCACATTAAGACAGGGAGATGAGACCCTTTTATTATGTGTGCACGGAACAGACTCTGTGCCTAAGACAATGCACTTCGAGACCTTAATCTCAGCCAGCTAAGACCAATTTTCAAAACTCTTGACATCATGTTTGGTTCTCAACATACCCAAAACTGGCTTAAGCAGCTGTTTGAGATACTGGCACTGAGCAAAACTGACTCCAAAACAATGAACACACGAACAGCAGATGCTGATGAAAGATTCATTTCCACATGAACCCGTAGTGGGTACAGATAAACACATTTGAAAGGCAAGGCTCAAGCTCCCCTTCCACAAAGCTTGCCTGTACTCCCTGCAGTTCTCAATGTCTCCTGGGACTCCCTTTACAGCATATCCACACAGAGGCTCAGACATGAAGCAATTCTTGTAGCAGAAGGACAAGCCACTCCCTGAGCACAACCCAGGTGCAGAGAAGTGGTGAAGACTCAGCTGGAAATGGTACCCTCTGATCCAGTACTCAAAGGGTCAAAGGCTCCCTAGGTAGCCTTTGTCCCACTCATGCCACGCACCACCTTCTCCTCTGAGACCTCACCGTTTCACCTGTTGGTGTGCAGTTTCTTCCTAGGCTTGCCTATTAAAATTACTCTTTCATATTCAAATCTTCAGACTGTTCACTCCTAAGTTTTCTTTTCCCAACTCCTCATTTAGCTTTTAACCTTTCTGCAGGCCAGCCAGCCACATTCATCCTTCAGCTCCTAGGTGCCACATGACCACCAGAAACAGATGTGGAAACCACACAGGAGAGTCTCCGCTCCCACGATGTATCTACTTTTTCAGCAGATTTTCAGAGAAATACTGATATATCCCAGAAGGCATACCCAGGATGAACTGGAAAGCAGCTACCAAACCAGATCGTTCCAGAGCCTGCAGGACTGGAGAGCATGTATAGACTTAACACTTGATCAGGTTTGGATGGCTGTTCCCCACAGGAGCAGGCCATCCCATTAAACCAAAACAGTCTCTATTGAAAAGTTCAGTCCGTAGTCCAGTGATCTTAAGACCTTTACAAAGGAAAAATAAAAATAAACATAACAGTACCTTTATAAATACATGTGTCACTCTTGCTGAAGCTTCCCAAAACCATCCAGCCTGATGCAGATATGCAAACTGGAAAGTTTTAGTCCATAGTACTTGAAGTCTGACAAAGTTTGGAAGAAAAGGGCAACAGAACACTTTGCCTGTTGCTCCAGCTCCACCTGTAATTATGCAGATAATTGGGTTTAAGTAGGTTCTTTAAACCACTGAATAATGACCAGGTGAAAGCAGTGCTCCCCAGGCAGGCCTGCTTCTGGCTGAGGAGTCAGCCCCAGGGTCCCACACCACTGAGGGCTCCTCCCAACTGCCAGCTGGGTGCAGTCAGGCTGCACATATAGACCTGTCCTGGTTGCTATGGTAACAATAGTCATGTCAGCACTATGATGAAAGGGGCTGAAAGACCAATGAGCTCAAATTAACATCTGCACATGGATTGTGAGCAAATAGAGTCAAGAGCACTGGTATCTCACAGGTTGCATTTGTCTACTATGCATCTAAAAATGCACTTGCAAACTTTTAAGTTTCAATTCAATGCTTCTGGTGCTACCAAACCCCATTTAAAATCCTGTGCTGAGGTGAGAATAGGGCTTTTCTGTAATGAAATAAGCAAAAAGTGACAAACACGCAAGAACACTTCTGCTTCCCTGCCACCTCCCTTCCCATGTGCGCATCAGAGCCAGCATAGCAAGCTCTACAGATTTCCCATGAACTAAAAGTAGCAACATTGGAGCCAAAGTATTGAGTGTCAGTGGTGTTGATGAGAAAGATTTGTCAGGAAAGAGAAGATACTATCTGACACTTGGAACAGCAGCAGTAATGTGGAAATTAGACCCAGGCACATGCTTTCTAAAATTATCCATGAAACTAAAACCAAGGGCAACATACTTAAAATACTCTTAGAGCGAGCCTGCAGACAGCCTGCATGCATGCTGCAGGACTGCTGTCTGAAGGGGACTCACAAACCAGCCTCCCTGTGTTGGACCTGGAGCCTGCCTTCGGGTGAGCACCAACTCCAGCATTAGCCCATCCTTCCCCACCTCGGATGCCAATGCCTCCAGCACCACATGTTGTTATAACATTCCTAGCAAGACACACTGAGACATACATTTGATAGCTCTTGTTTCATGTCACATTGGTCGAAGTAATCCACATTTATTTTATTGCTGCCTAATTGACTTTCCTTCCCCCAGGACAGCACTAAGTGCAGCCGGAACATTTATTTGTTTGACGCAAAGTGATTTTCAAACAACTGCGGAAAAAGTTGACTTGCCAGTCAACCTCTCAAGGACAAAAGTGACACTGCAGACAATATTTCTCTGAAAATAGCCCCAGTTCCAACTCACCACAGATAGCCTTCAAACAGCTATCCCTGGATTTGCTGCCCAGTAACTCACCATGAACTAGCAGAGAGGAGCACAGCAGTGCTGGGCCAATGGCCATCACATGAAGACAAGGCAAAACACAGGCACTGGTTAACCAAGACAGTGCTCAGGGGATGTTAGTTTAACTCATCTCAGTGACAGCTTCCCCTGGGGAGCTTGTGGCCTGTCATGGAGGATACCTCATCCTCATACAACAAGCAGACAGAATCTCTAGAGCTTTTTAAAGCAGAGAAGATAAAATTCTCAAGTGTTAGTGAAGCTGCACAAAACACATCAATCATCAGCTTTTCAAATTTCTTTTTACCAGCCACTCCCATCCTTTCCCTCACTGCATCAAAACCTCCAGTTTCAAATCATCTCCTGATGTCAAAACAAGAGACTTTGACACCAAACCATGGAACAGAAGCACTCTTGCTCTGCAGCTATCTTATGCTACTCATGCTCCAATGACACAACCCATCGAAATCAGTGATCCTACTTCTTCCTAGGGCTGTTGCTGTTCTGGGGAGCACAGGAGGAGTGCCACAAGCCTCACATCAGACAAAGTCAAATAGAGTTCTTGCTGTACCTGAAACAGGCAAACACAGAATATCTGTAGGAGGAAGCTCATAGCAAGAACACAGCACTAGGCACAGCCCTGTTGTGGACAGCCATGGACAAGGGAGTCAGTTCTCATGCTTCTAGATGACATGTGACATCCCACCTGCACATAGGCATGCATAGGGAAGTGGGATGCATCATTACTGGCAAAAATCAAGTGTTTGAGGAGGATTTTGATGGCAAAGGGAATGACTTAACTGGGCACCTCACATTAAAAAGGTGTGAGAATAGGAACAGTGACACTTGTGGAAGAAAGAAGATTAATAGAACCGTTAACGAGCGCATCATTAGCCTAGCAGAGGGAGCAGTAATAAGCAACCAGGCTGGGTAACACATGGGAAGTTACATAGGTAGTCTGGATAATCAGACAACAGATGGTCAGTTTGAGAATGAAGCTTTCATGAGGTCAGTGAGGAATGAATTCTGCCATAAAGCCAAAAAGGACAGAAAGTTTATTTAAAGGGATAAACAAACTCCAATGAGTTATGTATATTTTTCAAAAACTAGCATGCAGAAGGTACAACACAATTTCATGCTAAGGCTGCAGTCAGCTGCACTGGGACCCAGCTCTTAGCCTTCGCAGTTCAGGTTGCATCTCTTTTGATTTGGTGTTTGTGACCACAAGTACTGCATTTGCCCTGTGTGCTCAGGCTGTTAACCTACAACAAACTGTCACGCTCTTTACTTACAACTCCACATTTTGCTAGTGCAAGAAGGTTAAAGAGTGGGATAATGAACTTGTCCTGACCCCACAGCCTCTAAAACACCAATAGAGCCAAGCATGTGAGGTGGGCTTAGACAATCCAGAAACACAAGCAGGGAAGGCACTCCCTCTCTCCAGAGGGAGAGCTGATAATCCTGCAGATTACCTTCCTGCCACCTAGTCAATATAACCCTGACACCCCGCTGAAGTAGCAGTTTGCGTAAGGTAATATATTTTGAATATTTCAGGTTAAAACCCACCCAAAAGCCACAACAAAACTCATACTCTACACAGCAGATCACGCTAAAGCTGTGCATCAGTCCTTCAGCAGTACATAGGCTGGGCAACAAAATCAATCCAGAGCCCTTACACTTCTGAGTGAGGATGCTTGATACAGGACATGTATCTGTGTCATTGAATAGGGGTGTCATCCCAGGGATGTCTGTCTCCTTTCCAGCAGGATGACCAGTTGCCAGACAAGGCTCTTCCTGACATCTACAGTAAGGAAAACAGCCAGGTGAAAGACTTAATTTTAGCACCCTGAGCAGACACTGCAAAGCCTTTGCTGAACACAGACAGTATGCCTTTTCGCTCTTTATCCAGCAACATAAGAAGCATCCAATAAACACCACAGTTCTTTCCTGACCCTACTAAGTTTTACACTGCACTCAAGACCCCCAGACCTGCTTGGGGGTCTTGAACCTCCTGCAGTGCTTTAGTCCTGCAAGTTAAAGACTGAGTCAGGATTAGCATTTGACACCTTTATAATCTTGTGATTAATAAAGGCCAGGAAAATGTTATGGAAGAAACCAGGAGCTGCTTCAGAAATTAGAGACCCATGACAGGAAACTGAAACCCTTCTCAAGCTCTTCAGCTGAGATTTGGGTTTGTCAAAAAGATCTCAGGTCTCATGCAGAGATTCAAGGCTTGCACCAAGGTGATGCACAATACAAAAGAAAACAAGCAAATATGAATGCCTGGCTTTACTCCTCTTTATAAATTCAGTCCAGCTCCAGTCCTAATTTTCTTCTCATTTCTTATCATTTGTCACCCTGTATGAACTATGTGCTATTGATGTATGTGCCCAGTGTAAAGATTAATTGAAGAACCACAATTCAGGAGGGGTTAACTTAATTCACTTCTGCAGACGCTCTGCAGTATTTCATGCAACTTGTGGCCAGGAATATTTTATTAGTTCCATGCAAGAGGACTCACAGTAAGTGCTGTTGCTCAGCTTTGGTTAGCTGAAACTGCTGCACAAACTCCAGATCACAGAAGAGGCTGGGGGGGGGGGCAGGGACAGGACAAGAGGGGGAAGCTGGCAGAGGGTTCCTCTCAGTTTAAAGACAGAAAGCAGAGACAGCTCAGGCATATCAGGATGATGGGCAAGTACACAGTCCTGTTTATTTTAGACTGAGAAGGATGCTCACAGCAAGGGTTGAGGCAATGCTGCCATTGCTTTTAACCCTTAAGATAGGAAAAGCAGGGTTTGTGGGGTGGAATTTCCTTCCACTTGCCTCAGTGCTTTCAAGAATAATACGTAAGCCTGATATTTACTCCTGGTTTTGGAAATAGTTATCCTGCAGAATGAAACTCCTTCACCTAATTTGGAAGAAAGGAAAACAAATACTATCACATTAATCCTGCTAGTTGTCATGGTTTGATGTGGAGGGGGGGGTGGTTCTGGTGGCAGGAGAGGGATTTTGCTCCCTGCGACCTCCCCGGTTTTGGATCCGGGTTAGGCTTAGTTCTGGCCACCGGATCAGACTGCCATCCCCCTCGGGGTTGAGCCAATAGGGCGCCTCTGCGAATTGCCCTATTTAAGTCAGGACAAAGGGACCAGAAAAGGTGCTTCGCCCAGGATCGACCAGAGAAGGGAGGAGGGCACTGCCCCCGCTCCCTGGCTCCCGGCCGGGCGGCTGCCTGCGTCGGGCCGGCGCCGCCCACGGAGAATGGCGGCAGCGGAGCCAGCTGGGGAACTCGGGGGCACCCCACTCCCAGGGTGCCCACTGGGCTGAGTTCACCTGGAGAGGACTGAGATCTGAGAGAAACAGCTGCATCGACAGCAGGTCAGTGAGGATGGAGCGGGAGGAGGTGTGCCGGAGCCGAGTTTCCCCTGCGGCTGATGGTGAGATAGCAGGCTGCCCCCCTGCAACCAGGACGGCCTCGGTGGAGCAGCGACCCACTCGCAGCCCGTGGGGAGAAGATGCCTGAGCCCGAGGATGGTCGTGTTGGGGGCACGGCAAGGCAGAAAGGCATCTGGAGTCTTTGTGACGACCCACGCCGGAGCGAGTGGCTACAGCTCCCTAAGTACCCGAGACTGTGGTATAGCCCACACCGGAGCAATCTGTGGGGAAGGATTGTTTCCAGTGGGCTGGACTCACGTTGGAGAAATTTGTGGATTTTTCCTCGTGGGTAGGGGATCCATTGGAGCAGGGGAAAAGGGTGTAAGGACTCCTTCTCCTTTAAGAAAGAAGCAGCAGTAACAGCACGGAATGAACTGACCTGCACTCCCCCAGTCCCTGCCCCCTGTGCTGCTGGGGGGAGGAGGTAGAGCCGGGAGGAAAAGGAAGGTGGGGGGGGGGGAAGGTGTCGGTTTTAAAATCTGGTTTTGTTTCTTTCTGTCCTCTCAAGTAATCGGTTTTTATTTCCCTTTGTCCTTCTAAGTAATCATTAATAAACTGTTTTGCTTTGAGAAAAGCGCTGCCTGTTTTGCCCAGGACCATGGCTGGTGGGTGCTCCCTCTGTTCTTGCCTCAACCCTCAGTCCTTTTGTTTTTTTTTTCTCTCCTCTCTACTTTATTGGAGAAGGAGAGACTGTGTGAGTTTTAGTTGCTGGATCAGCCTAAAACCACGACACTAGTATAAAACCCACTCGAGTAATGCATTAGTAGAAGTTGTGCCACTACTTGAAGCAAAGATATCACAAAAGACAGTCTTGCCCTTGAGGACAGGGGAGAGAAGAGCTCTGCAGCCACAGAAAGCTGCTGCCTGGCCAGGGGCTGGTGTCAGCCCAGCCTCAGGTGCTGGAAGTGGGGGTTTCTCCAGGCACCTATACTCACATTTACAGACCTGCTCAAGAACAGAGAGTGAAAGTACGTTTTCCAAGCCACCCTTCAGCCTCTGCTCAGCTGCTCCCTAGGTTTGGTTTAATATAGTGGATGTTTTGTTGAGGGAGCTGATGATTTTTGTCTATTCCTGAGGGAATGACTAGCCACTTTCTGGAAGTTTAAGTACTCAAACTGCTTTGAGACAGCTGGCTGAAAGGTGCTATCCAGGAAGCAAAACAACTATCTAGAACAGATTGCCCCTAAGACCATGAAAAGGGCAATACATTGGTTAGAATAGAAATTTAAAAAAACTATTCAGAAATAGAAAAACATATCCAGAAAGGCAGTTCGATAGCTGACAATCAGTTTTAGAGTTTGAAATCTCTGAATAAGAGGGTCTACATAAATACATTTTTACACTTTTTTATATTGGTTCTTAAAGTCAGACCTCAGACCTGCAGCTGATTCAGAGCTCTGCTCATGACGCAGAAACTTTTACAGGTCTCACCAAGACTGCCTTTTTCCTAATTTAAAATAAACGCCAATTTCAGCATGCAGATCAACTGTGAGGCCAACTCTTTGAAGAGCTGGTTATCCTCAATTCCCAGTGAAGTCAAGGAAAGTCAAAGCACCCATTAAGGCACAGGATCAGAGTATGGTAGAAAATGAACAATTACCACTTTATGAAATCCCGATACATTCAGTTAGTTAATGCTTCTGAGTAGCAGACGTGTAGCCAATAATAGAAGCTAATAGTTCATTCCAAAGAATTAGAGGAAACTAGATGCAGTCAAATTCTGTATTTCAGCCTAAATATTGTTAATGTTTTTCTAAATAGGTGGGAAAAAAAAATCAGTTTTAAGTATTCTCTAGAGTGAATAATTAAGCCTCCATTGTGACATGTCTCTGGAGACATTTATTTTCCATTAATATAGAATCAGAATTATAGTTTAATTATTCATAGAGTTCTAAAGAGATGCTCTATTTTATTCAAAAAGCCATTGAGTGGATTACAAAAACAAGTCCACCAAGCTCTCTTACACCTTAATAAGGCAAAGGAAGAGACATGAAGGACAGGCTCAAGATAGAGGAAAAGGAAGGCAGGAGAGCACTGCCAATGGACACACAGCTCCTGGCAGGGATATCTCCTCAGGCCAGGTTCTGCAGGTATGCATCCTGGGTCACCCTTTACCTGTCTTCTGGGGATTCCCCAACTTTCTGCCCATGTTTGGCTCTATACATGGGTGAGGTTTCACTCATTCAGTGAGCATCACTACACTGACACAACACCGTGTCTCATCCTGGGATTTCCACAAAGGCTTATGGGGCACAGCTTTCCTCTGCAGGCAGACAGACCTCAGCTCCTAATTTCTTTACATTTCTTTGAAAGTCTCAGACATCAGTTCTCAAGCACTAGCATCATCCCTTCATACACAAATACTGATTAATTCAGATTATCCAGTCTCCAGGGACCGTAACTTAAACATGACGCGTAAACACAAACATTTTCTGGTGACATGTACAGCCACGCTCCACAGAAAGCTGCTGTAACAGGGAAGGTTATTCTCCAACTGCAGAGGCACCTCAGGGAGGTCGCTGCCTGCGCAGGGACAGAGCACAGCACGGAGCACCGGTGCTGTCACTGCTGACTGGTGCCCTCTCCTGGCACCAACAGTGGCACGACCCGGGAAATCCTGGCAAGATAACAAGAAATCAACCTGGAGTGTACCTTCAGGACTGGGCGGAAACTGGTTAAACCATACACTAGAAAATACAATTTTATATCAGATGAGCATAAGGTACTGATAGAATAACTGTTCCCCCCCCCCCTTCTTTGTGGGAATGTCCTTAAATTAGCATTTTAAGGAACACAAAAGCTTCCAGCTCCCCAGAGGAACAGTCAGTTTAATTTTGGCTACAGACTTTCTAGCCTCATAAAAAAGAAACTGATACTTCTGTGAAACACTTTTGAATAGAAACAATCCTTTCTACTGTTTTAAAACTTCTCAGAGTCATGCAAATAAATTCCCCAACACCCAGAAAATTTTCTCTGAACTTACCTTAAGAAAAGAGAGAACTTTCAGCTGGATAATTTTCCCAGAAGTGGGAATTAAACTTCTGAACCAGCTAAGTGTTTTTAGACAGGTAGTTGCAAGTCATAAGATTTAAAAACATAGAAATTGTACATAGAGTGATTCTCCAGCTGAAAGCCTGTACAGAAAGTTATATATATTTGTGCATGACCAGTTGATCAATATTTGCAAAATCCTGGTCTGGAAGACAAAAGGAGCTCACAGATACATGAATCTGGTTTAAATTGGCTTTCCCTTATAGATGGGAGGCAATACACTTTGGTGTAAACACTAATATCATGTATCTCCAATTCTTAATTTTTAAGCTAGGAGAGTTTTAGCATTGGTCTACTTATTAGTCCCTTCAGTATGAATTATATGGACATGAATTACACATTAGCTCCCAGTTGAATATTCTCTATCTTATATCCACAACTAAACAAGAAATGGGAAGCAAGACTTCACAACAGAATTTTGAGAGCTCTCCTGCATAGTAGTTGAAAAAAGGACTATTAATCTAGACCACTAGCACAAAATTGTCTTCAAATGTGTTCATGAGCAAAAAGACTTGAGGTACAATAGAAAACTCAAAATTTGCAAAATTGCATTTCAAGGAATCCATGATTAACTGGTCAAGCAGGCTGTCACAATCCAAAGCTTCACTGACTTGAGGCACCAAGTGATTAACAGCCACATGGACCACCACAGGCTGGGTTACACACATCTATCTGAAAGTTACACAGTAAATTTTGAAAGATAAATTGTTGTTCCACACCTAAATCAGTTTCCAGTCATCAAGCTTATAAAGAAAAGTACTTTTATGCATGCTTTATGTTCAGCATTTATCTATACCTCTTTCTCCTAAGTACTGTCTGATCACACAGGACACAGGCCTGGATCCTCCATGCCCCAGCCCGGAGCCACTTCTTGCATTTCCTCAGGCTTTGCTGCAACTCCACGGCGCCCTGTCATCTCCAGGGGCTTAGCCTGATCCTTCCAGGCAAGCACTGTACAGACAGAAGATGGTAGACAATGAAAATAAGAGTTTAAAGCATTTTACAGCCTGGCCAACTCATCATACCCTCACTAAATTGCTTCAGCAGCATTACTCTTCCCAACCCCACCTTCTTCTCAGGCCCAGCCATTACAATCTTGTCCCCCAAAAGACCACCTCGCCCTGCCAGTACAGGGAAAACAGCCCCTGCTCCCAAGGAGCCTGTGCCAGG
The DNA here is from genome assembly GCF_009769465.1 of Tauraco erythrolophus. Classification (NCBI taxonomy): domain Eukaryota; kingdom Metazoa; phylum Chordata; class Aves; order Musophagiformes; family Musophagidae; genus Tauraco; species Tauraco erythrolophus. Next base: position 6,336,625 of record NC_141475.1, read on the forward strand.
GACAAGAGAAGGAACAACGCAATGGGGAACTGCACACAGGACAAGCTTTTGGGGGGTTCTCCATTTTTAACTTGTTTTTTTTATAAACCAGGTTCAGTCCTGGGTGCTTTTCACACTAACCAGTGCCTTGTTGGGTCTTTTTTTACCTTCCTGAGACAGATGAACCTTCTCAGTCCTCCAGTTGAGCAGGCAGTAGAGAAATGGGGGTTAGCACAGCCAGTCCCCAAGCCTTGCCCCCCAGTCCCACCAGCCACTCCAACACCTTCCCTTTGGCCGGAATAGCTGGCTTTCCTCATATTCCACAGCTCCTCTGAAAGAGGAGCTCCCTAGCAGCAGCACAGCAGGGCTGCTCCTCCAGGAGGAATTGCTTTGCAAGCCAGGCCTTGAGAAAGCTTAAACATCTGAATCACTCCCAAGCTACACATGGCTGAAGCCTTCCAGCCAGCAGTCCAGCCCGTCCTCCCTTCAGCTCACCGTACCACTCACTAAAGGAAATTAAGGAAAAATTAAGAATAGAAGTGAAAGCCACACCTCATAACAAGATGGCAAGCAGGTAGGCAAGGAACATCCCTGCTGAAGGGATGCAGGAGTCAGCCGTCACTGGCTCCAGCAAACCAGGCAGCCGTGGTGCCCTGGCAGGAGGGCCTCTCGCAGACCCCGATGGAGGACAGCATTTGTGCTCTCTCATCTTAGAAATCAGCCATCACTGCACACTTCAGGACCACCCTCCTTAATGTGTACAGCCAGAGATATTTATTGAATAATGTTTAGTAAATACGGGGAAGTTGCAAGAGGCTGCAGCTTGGTGAAGGGTTAAAATATTGGAATGAGAGCTACTGCCAAAATGTAGGAACCCAAAATGCCAGACCTCCCATGTTTTCACTGCAGGCTTCTGCAATAAGAGTCACTCCATTAATCTCCACCAAAAAAAATATTTCTGTCTCTATACTTAGGTCTCTCAACTTAACATCTGAGGGAGCCCTCTCACACCCTGGAAATCAAGCCAGGCTGGAATGCAGGTACATGAGGTTTGCATTAACTCTCATATGTCTAAACAAAAAGGTGTCAAGCATTCCAAGTCATCAACTGACAAAATTCTTCTGAATACAATGTAATTGCAAACACATCCTTGTCTTTCATTAGAGATACTTAGAGCAATAGTGCATTTGCACAGAACCAGATGTAGCCCTTTTAAGAGGACCTGGCATTACTGATTCTCCCCAAGAGCAACCCTGGCTTTGTTCGCATGGTGCTGCAAACAGCCACACAGATGCCTGATTTTACCATCAAGTTGTCCATTGGGTCAACAGGACTTAGTTCTGTGAAGAAGAGTAAACATGCCTGTACTTGGTGCCCTTAGGCCTCTAAAACACACTGAAATCCTTTCAGGACACAGTTCACAATGAACATAATTTCTCCTCAAAAGAGGCCTGTGCCTAGTTAAAGTTTCTGCACCCTCATCTTCCCTTCTTCATGCTTCTATTTTGCCACTGGCTGAAGGCAAATGATGTTAAAACGACTACTTTATCTACCTCTTACAGGAAGTAAATTTCCACAAACAAAAGCTTAATTTAATTAATTTAACCACAGAATTTTAATTCAGAAATGTCAGTCAGTTAACTCTGGGTAACAGTCTGTTATGGACACCCACCTAAAATGCAGTGCCTCCCCAGGCCTGCAAGCTTACATGTACACCTATGAAGGGTCCACTTCAGTCTTTCCTTCTACCTCCCTGGCTCCAGCTCCTCTTAGCCAGCTTTCTCCTGCAGGAGCTGAAGCCAGCTGCCCTGAAAGTGTTGAAAGTAACCAGCTCTCAGTATTCTTCCAGGTCATATGAATTGTCTCACTGGTTTCTCAGTATAACTGACTTGCAAAGCAGAGACAGAAGTTACCCCAAGTAGCAGCAATACCCATCTAGCTTTTCTTTTTTAAAAAAGCCCACAGAGATTAAACAGAAAAGTCTGAAAATATTACAGCCAGAAACTTTCCTTCCTTAAAATACTCCCAAATAACAGACAAATCCTTCCTTTCCTTCTGCTTACCCCAGTAACACCAACATGCAGGAAATACATGCCTGCACCCCATATACCCATGGATCAAAGCTATGAGACAGGAATAATTAAAGCTCTTGGCCCTTCAGGGTTCAAGAGCTTTCTCTTTCAGTAAAATCTCTCTTCAGTACTCACCCAACACAGGCAAAAACCCCAGAGGTGGAAGCAGACCCTTTCTTCCTACTCCTACTTTTAAGGGCTTCTGTTCCCAGCAGCCCTGGGGAGGCAATCAGTGTTAATTAGTGGGGAAATGGAAACACCTGAGGCAGCTGCACCTGAAGCAACACCTGCCCCTTGGCCAGTGTCCTAGTGAGGACTTAGTAAATGAAGAAACAAAGTTATTGACAGTCCCAAAACAAGGATTAAGGAGGGATGTCCATTGCTTTGAGACAACCCATGGCTCAGCACAATCTGGGGGCCTGACAGCTATGGTCATCACACACTCCAGTTCTCAGCCTGCTACGGGGGAAGCAGGCAAGACTGGATCACCAAAATAACCTCAATGTCATCAGCTGTACCATGCTGTGGAGGGGTGAGGGGGCTTCAGTGTCCTGGCACCCTGCTGGCACTGGAGCCATCCAGGGGTATGCACAGGGGTATGCCATCCAGAGCCAAGCACTGCAGCTCACACTGCTCTGTGCTTCCCACCCTCTCTGAGGGTGCTCAACCATGTGCCCTCCATGTCTCACCTCCAGCGCCAGAGGCAGAGGCTGGAGGGATGTGACACGAGGTTTGCTTTGCACAGGGCTGCCCTCAGGGCTTCCCAAACCCCAGCCAGGTGTGGATGGGGGGCCAGGGGGCCAGGGAGCAGCAGGTTTCCCAGCAAGCAGCTCTGGGGGTCATGAGAAGAGGAGAATTGATAGATATCCAGGCTCCTCCCAGACTGATTTCTTTCTTCTGCTCAAAAATCAGCATCCCTCAATGGGGCTGTTCTTGTGACAGAGGGCTATTTATTTTCATGCTCCCCACCTCATGGTTTCCCGTCCCCCTTGCCCTTTAGCCCGAGCCACAATTATCTCTGCCCTATTCCGACAATGTAGCTTGTGAAAACCATGACTGAGATATTTCCAGGTCACACGAATTCAAATTCTCATAGGTCAGCTTTATCCTGTGGGAGATTTGCTGTATTATTCGGATACCAGCAGTCGGTCATGAGTAACAGAGCGGAGGACAGAAACAGAGCCACTTTCTCGCAGAAACATGTACTCCTGAGATACCGGTATATAAAAATGTGTCACTTCTAGACAATGCAAAATCAACAGGTTTCAGATGATCTGTAGGGCGTCTTGACATTCTTGCTGTGTCAATGGAGCCGAAATCATAGTGCAGCTCTTTAACCGCATTAATCTAGCCTCTGAATTTGATTGGGGAGAATTATTAGAGCCCAGGCCTGGACCCTGTTGTGTCAATTACAGCCAGAAAGACTGCGAGACGCAGCTCCTGCTTCAAAGGTTATGTGCTGTCCATACCGACAAACGGAGCACTTGTTATCCCCGTTTCCCAGACAGGGAACTGGGTCACAGTGAGCCTTTTGCCTGAAAGCGGAAAGGGAAAATATTTCACACCCAGCTTGAGTTCAACGGGAGCAAATGCTGGGCATGGTGAGCCCAGTAAGGATGTTCTGGACACCCACCACATGCTGCCTGACGTGCATCTAAGGGAAAGGGGACTATATGTGTCTGGCAAATACAATCGCTCTCCGATCTCATTCCCGCTGATCTAAACCAGTGTGAATTTGCACTGAAAACGATGAAGCAATGTTAGCATGGAGCCAATGTATGTGAGAGGAAACTCAAGCCTCATGCCTCCAGCTTGTATTTAAAACATATTCCCTACATGAATTGCTGTGTGTGACATAATTAAGATAACACATCATATAGTGCTGGAGCAACACGAAACAGCGCCTGCCCCACCTGACCTTTCCTGTGTTATTGGAAGCTCATTCGTACCCAAAGCACATATAGACTGAAACAACAAAAGCATGTGCACTACTATTCTCCTGTCTGGGCTCAATTTACTCCTCAGTATTGTCATCTGCAAAATATTCCTCAGCAGGAGAACAGCTTAGGTGATAGACAGTATCTGACTATTTTCTCAACACGATTTGATAGTTACAGGCTCTGGTCACAGCTGTTCAGCATTATGCTGCTGTAGAGCTTCCACTTTTCTCACCGGCTCATCCCATATGAGTTCAGTAGATCTGGAAGCTGGAGAGGACTATAGCTATATATTTACATGCTATCTGTCGTTTTCTTCAATGAACAGCCTTAAGCCATCTGGAAGTCTCTAAATTACTGCTCCATATCATGCTAAAATCCTCAGCAGATCAGAAGAAATGCTCAGAAGTGCATCTCCCCAAACGGTCTCAATTCTGCAAAGACTTGAGTCTTTGCAAATATTACAAATAATATTGTAAATATTTATACGAATTCATTTTTGAAGTGTGTAAAAATCTTCCTTCTTTCCTTCCTAAATTAGATCATAACTGACGATGGGAAATGCTTTTCCACAGATACGACCTTCAGGTCTAGTGTCTCACATAGGCAGGGCACAGCTAGGATTGTCAGTGCAAAGCAAGGAAATTTAGCACATTTTAGCAACTTTTGAAATGTGTCTCAAGATGGGATCTACAATCGTGGCAAACGCTACTTGCTATGATGACAGGCCATGTCACAAAAGTGCTTCTCCCAAGAAGTGTCACTGCTACAGCCCAGACAAGGGTCCTTCCCAGGCGGGTCCTACCACATGGACACATGCTCCAAATTGGGTGACGTTTGGAGCAAATGCCCAGTTGCTGATGAAACCTATAACTTCCTGTTGCTCTCCTCTTTTTTTTTTTTTTTTTTGTTTAAGCAGAATCAAAACTGCAAAATATTTGATTTGTATTCAGGGATATATCTTTTTTACACCCTAAAGCAGTTGAATAAGAACACAAAGCATAAAGATATAAAGAAAGAGAAGCAGAATGCAACAATTTAGGTGAAACCAGGGAAATCAGTCTAAGTTCTGCATAAATACACTGGCAGGAATGAGCCCCATCCTAGATCCAGGAAGATGACTAAAAATAGAAATGCCTATTCTATCTTTTAATGTTATAGTTATTACTATTTAAATCAAAGCAGTATTTTTGTCTACAATTTCCCATGGTTACATAGCGGTGCTTTTTTGTTCTAATCTGTGCTTTGGAGAAGAGGCTTGTCTCTATTCTACTTAGCAACAGGAAAATGATGTATAATAAAAAAATATTTTTGAAGCCAAGTTGTCAAAGTTTCAAATTTCTCAGTGTGTAACCAAACCTCACAAGATCTCAGATCTTGGAAATAAGGGTCAGAGACTTTTGAGGTTTTTTTCACCCTTAATATTTACATTCACAAATGCTTTGCAGTGTAAGATTCTGAGAAGTGGACAGAGTGATTTTCCCATGTTTATTTATCTATGTTGACACTATGGCCAGCTAGCTCATGAAATAATAATGAGGCTGTTTCAGTGTCATACACAAGGAACTGCACTTTTCATATAGTTCCAAGCCAGATGGGGCTATCTGTCATTTTTGTAGCTGAGCTGAACCAACTTGCTGCAACTTTAAACCTGTATTACTTTTCCCACTCTGAATTGCATTATGGAGTTAATTTAAATTACTTCAGCACTGGTGGTGCTTCTGTTGATAAAAGTGTACCTTGGAGCATTAGTCAGGTTTCAAACATATGGAATTAAGCACTGGACCCATACAGAAGATGAAATCCTGGCCTCAGCAAAGTTAATGGCAAATCTCCTTTTGACTGCAGTATGATAAAGCTTTCTGTCTGTCCTTCCAGAGCATGAGATAGGAGGTAGTAACAGAAACAATAAGGTGCTAAGTTCTGAGCGCACAGACCCTAAATGTAATTGGTTACACGGTGGCAGCAAACTTGAGACCCTGAGCCACTTGTTTTGCATCGTTTACCCTTTTTCTGCAGATCTTGTGCAGAGTTAAGGTCTGAAAAGGGGGTTCAGTGAGAATAGCATAGCAATATGTTGAATCTTGAGAATAAATCATATACATTATTTCTAAAAGTACTCTGCCCATTACCAATTTCACCCAAATACGTGATGACAGTATTCTTTTTTTTTGACCTGTAGCCAGCAACAATGAAATAACAGACAATAGAAGATGCCCTGTGATTTGTGTCGCCAATGCAGGCAGCAAGCTACACACGCCCCCTGCCCCGCACCTATGGGTTACTCAAGTGGCACAGCAAAAGAGAGGTGTAATTCCCCAAAGGAACAAAGAGAGCAGGAATGACAGCACAGACCGGAGTCTCTGCCCTGCACCTTTTGTTTGCCTTAAGTGCCTGTTTGTACTTTGAACTTCCAGCGTGCAACTTTTAGGATGAAAAGCTACAGGTCCTGAAGCTGTCCAGAAGCTATGACTGCTCCCCTCTGACACCAGACGCCCATTCTGACTGGTTTTCCACATTTCCCAAATTCAGACACATTAGGATCAGGAGGACACAAGCAATCACAGGGGTGTTCAATCTTCTCTAATGGCTGAACTAAATAATAAAAGACATATGTATTCATGTTGTGAAGGTTTTCCCAGCCTTCCTTAAGTAATTGATGTCAGCATCAATACCCCACTTTTTGATGCTGTGGCTCAGCAGCATTTATGGTAGGTTTCCTTTTTAACTGTGCTTTCATTTTTCCAATTTCCTGCTCTTAGAATCTTGTCCAGTAAATTCCTTGTTTGGGTTTTACAGACTTTTTGATCACATTTCTTAAAAGATAATTCTTTTGGGATGTCAGAGGCGTGGAGGAGCTCAAAAGAATTATCATTGTTGACAACATGTTTGAACATGGACAAGTGTTCCTCGTTAAGAACAGGTTCTATTTTATACTTATAAAAACAAACTTCCTGCACGCTCCAGTTACAAGGAAATAGCCTTATTTTTATAAGGACACATTTCTGTTTGAAGACAGCAAGGGGCTTAGTCCTTCTCTGGCCTTTTATCACGTTCATGCTTGCCTTCCCTTGCCCTTGCCAAACTTGAGAGAAACTCCTCTCAGTACATCATCAACCCCTGACCTAAAGCAACACCAAAATACCTTTAAAAACAATCTTATGTGGTTGCTGCAGACTAGCACAGGCTGCTGAGGCTACCATACCTCCACATCAAAACGAAGGCTAGAGTCATCCCACCCATCCTTGGCTCCTGCTAGCTCTGTCCTTGCCTTGTGTTATTAATAATAATTCCTGGCTCTTCTGCTGTGCTAATCATCTTGCAGCACTCTCACCGATGCAGATCTAATGCCTAGAGCAATAGCATGGATTGCCTGTGGTTACCCAGAAATGCCATCACAGAGCTCTAAATACAGCCAGGGTCCCCTGGGTCTCATTGGAATTTATTTTTTTTTCTTCTTAGTGCCATCTTTGCCAGTCTTCCGAGCTGAAACTTGGCATAGCTGACTGCAAGGAGCTGGCACACAGGAGCAATCCAACTGAAGTGAATGGTGTTGCTGGAAGGTTTAAAATGAATCGTTTGGATTAGTTACCTGATGTCACACAGGGTGAAGACAGTGGAAATCTACAGACTTCAGTCCTTTCTGGCTTAAATCCTGGCAGAAGCCATGATTCAGTAGACATTAAAGCATGTATTTAATCAAAACATCCAACTTATCCCATCCCTGGTCAAAAAGGCATGTGAATGTGTGTTTAACTTACTTTCTTTGCAGTGTTGTCAGAAATAGCTGTTGGTTGCCCCATTACCCAGAGCTAAGTACTCTGCACAGTTTCTGCCTGGCTTTGGACCACTGTGGTGGTGTTTCCAGAAGAAATGAGGATTTATGGCCACATTGCAATGGGAAGACTCTGAGCCCCAGCCATGCCAGTTGCATCCTCTCCCAGTTCTGGCAGCAGTGCCCCCTCATCCCCTGGGTCTGTACGCCTGGGCATTGTCCCCTCGCTGCCATCTGCCTTACACACTCGTTTGCTTTCAGCAAGGTCTCACCTGCTCTTAGCAAGGCTGGCGGCCAGGAGTATAAAATCTTTGCATGTAAAAAACACAAACTCCAGTATTTTTTCTCTTTATTTTCTATAACTCATCCTCTAAGTTCCCTGTGATGTAAACGCAGGGCCTGAAAGGGATGATATGTTGACAAAAATCTTAGTTTAGTCTTACTGCTTCAGAACGGTTAAGGATTGTCAAGGGTTTTACATTACACTGCGTTTATTTCCATTGTAACAACTACCATTATTTCTTTTTAATCTTTTGTTAGGGACAAAGAAAAGAAGGCAGGGAACAGGAAGGAAAGGGAGCATATATAAATAATTTCTATTTTAAATCTTTAAACAAGGCTTTTATTTTTATAGCCTGCATTCGCTTTGCCCTTAGCAAAAAAAAAAAATTCAAACAACAGAATTTCTTACCGAATGGCATCTCTACATTTCGAGCAGCTCTCAGTGCAATATGCACCTCAAGGGGGCATTGTGAGCCTGAATTAATCACAGCTCCAGCCTCACACTCCTGGGCTCTCTGGCCCCGATCCAGCAGGGCACTTAAAGCACGTTTCTCGCCAGGCGTGTGAGCTGGCCGGCCGGTTTCGCCAGGTCCCTCTGCCTTAACGTTAAGTATGTGCGTTAAGTGCTGAGCTGGAGCAAGGTCAAAGGAGGCAGCACCTCGCAGGCTGAGCCCTTTGTATCTCTTGAGGTCTTCAGAAAAAAGGCAGTGCTGCGTCAGAGGCATATGTCTACACATGGAGCTGTATGTAAATCTTAAAATGTAACTGTGTGAGCCTCTGTAAATTTGATATACTCACATTTGCCTTTTTTTTTTTTTTACTTTTAATAAGCAATATTTAAAATATTAGCCACTTCAGAGTTGATATAAAAATAACGGCAGTGTCCCTTCCACATGGGAAGGAAAAAACATGTAAACAAGCTCGGACACATACATAGAGTGAAAAATACTTTATGTTGAAGGATTTACAGTCTCTATTTCAGGCTGTATATGGGGATCCTCCTGCTTCATGCTGATGCAAATGAACGTTTTATCATCAGCGTGATGACAAAAGCATTAAGAAGCATGTGAGAACAAGAAAAAGGGAGAGAGGTGGGCATAAGTTGTGGATGCCCCATCCCTGGAGGTGTTCAAGGCCAGGCTGGATGAGGCTTTGGGCAACCTGGTGTAGTGGAGGATTTCCCTGCCCATGGCAGGGGGGTTGGAACTAGATGATCTTTGAGGTCCCTTCCAAACCAAACCATTCTATGATTCTATGATAACTCGAAGCAAAGGGAAAAAGCACCGACACAAGGGTGGGCTCACATTAACGAGCTGATGGCAAAAGTACAGGAGTGAGAGTCGTTTGCGGAGCGGTATTGCCAGTTCTAACTGAGCAGAGGGGTGGGGAAGGGATGGGTGTGTGGTGGGGATGGTCAATCATGTTTGCAGTGTTTTGGTGAGACCAGGAGCAAATTCTGTGTGTCAGGCCCTGGCTTCCCCGGGAGCTTCAGAAAGATTACGCATTGCACTGGCTCGGGCACCAGTGAGGTGATGGGTTATCTCCCACACATGTGTTTTCAGTAATGAAGGGAGGAAGGACAGTAGGGACTGAAGAGGAAAACACAAGATCTTTGCCCCTAGGCTAAGGAAAGGGAAAGCTGCGCAGTGAGCAAGGACATTGTATACGAAAAGTGAGGGACATTCTGGCAGCTTGTTCAGTGGGAGTCAGAAACTAATGTAGCAGGTCTGCTAAGCTGAAAAAGAAAGGTTTGTGGTTTAGTGTAATCCTTGCCATACTTGCTGGTGGTCAGCCTTCCCCCAGGCTGGAAGTGGTGAAAGAAGTGGAGACACCGATGACGTTGTACAAACACTGGGAAGCACGCAGCTTACAGAGCAGCCCGTGCCTTGGGATAGAAATGGCAATCTTCTGGCCATTGCTAAAATAGAGGTAAATTTAACTAAACTTTAGAAAAATCCTGCTGCGGCCTCCAGCCCCCACCACCAGACACGCCACTGCTGCGCCGGCTCGGCAGAGAAACAGGCTTTTTTAGATAAAATGGAAAAGAGAATTGAAATGAAATCAGATGCTCTTCCACTTGAAAATGTGTCCTAAATTTATCTCTGACTTAACTTACCCCCAAAAAGGTAGGCCAAATGCCATACAAAAAGGGGTGAGTGTGTCCCAGAGGTGCCCCCAGCACCCACCCCTGCATCACAGCCCCCCCAGCCTCAGGCAGGGCGAAGGGTGCTCCGTCCCAGGGCACAGGGTCCCAGACCAGCCCAGAGGGCAGGGGCATTGCCAGCAAAACTCACAAATCATCACACCAACATGCATAACAGAGCTCTCGTTGTAAATAAATTAATGCTAAATTGAGGTAGAGAGGTGCAAAGATCTCAGGACAAGTGTAAGTTCTTTATTCACATCAGGAAGGATGGAAAAAATCTCTCGTAAAAGATCAGCAATGAAGCAGAGAGAGAAACCATCAGGACTATATGGATTTATATTTTTTCTCCCAGCAAAGACTGGTGGAAAGCGTTTCTCGTGCTCTCAGCAGGCACTTCTGCTGCTCCCCCAGTACCCAAAGAGCACCCTGCTCCTCCCAGGTGCCAGCCCTAACTCACAAACCTCCTAAGACATAAACAGGCATTGTAAAAATTATATAATACTCTGTTTCTGCAGAGCAAGGGAGACCTGGAAAAGGGATGAATTGTCCCATGGTCACATCCTGTCCAGCATGTCCACCCCCTTCCTGGGGAAGGCACCGCTGGCAGCAGTGGCAGGGCTAGTCCTGGCCACCTGTGTCCCCCCACCCTGGTCGCCCTTCCTTGGACCCACTCGCACCCCAGCAGAAGGTCCTGCAGGGCAAGTCATCCCTGCATGGTGCCACAGAGAGCTGCTGCCAGCCCCGGTGCTGAGAAATCCCACGTCTTACCGAATTTAGGGCTGCAAAAGTCACTGGTTTTGCAGGCAGGTCATCCAAGCGGCAACACGTCCTTCGTGCCTCAACTGGTAAAACTCTGCTGTTAAGCCAGAAACAGAAGCTGTTTTTTTGTGAACAAAGTACATTTCCCCTCTTGACTGTTCCTATTGCAGTATTTTAAACTAGAATTTACCCTTCCTGAAACATCCCCAAAGAGCTGTCATCGAGAGAAATGCATTTAACATTGCCAATACCTTTCTTCTGCCTTTGAAATCCAAGACCTGCTCCTCAAAGGAACCTCAGCACCTTGGTATTTCCGTTCAGCTGAAAATCAGTCAGCTGCAGGCTCTTAGGGAGCATACCTAAATAGATTTCTGTGCCACTAGGTTCCCATGTCAATGACAAGAATGAAATTTAGGAAATTAAGTCCCACAGACTGTATCACAGTGGGATGTGATCAGGGGATTAGAATAGCCAGAGATGCAGACTGGAGCCCCAAAATGAGAGCAACCGAGGGTGTTCAGCCACAGGTCCCACACAGGCAGCCCAATTTTCCACCTCTGCAAAGCATAAAATGCTCCTTTGCTACCTTTTTGCCTTGCCTAAATCTCTCATTCCCTTGCTTTCCTCCTTGCTTCCTACTGAATGCAGCAAAGGGCCTTGGCATCTCGTTTGCAGGAAAGATGCTGCACAGCAGCACGTTCGTTTATTTGCTCATCTGGGAACTTGGCTGAAATTGCACAGCTGCTGGTGAAACTTGTTTCTCCTCTGAAAAACAGGTAGGAATTACCTAGAAATAAACGGGAAATCTCAAGAGATGTTTTTAATGGATTTACTTTTCAGAACACAATTTCACAGCCAATATATTCTCTTGTTGGGTTTTGTTTTAGTAGGGAGTGAAAATTCCTACTCCACAATAATCACCCAGAAAATCACATCACTTAAAACAACATGGTCGGCTCAAAGCAGTTTCATATTATGAAAACGATTATTTGACACATTTTCAGTGAACGCTCTGAATCGTCTCAAGCCAGTGGAAACAAGCTTTTGGCTTTATTGCCACCGGAGGCTGCAGCCTCTCCTCACCTCTAATCAAAGTCTCCTTGAGAAACATGCTGGTCCTGAATTTTACTTCTATTAATATTTATTTCACTTCTATTAATATTGATAATTATATTACGGATTCCACACAGGCCATGCAGATCATCTAGCGCTCCTGAGCAGCCAGGAAGCCAGGCACAGGGGCACTCTGCCTGCTTCCTCACTTCTGTCTGCAAAGCCCTGCGCCCTCCGCCAGCAGCTCACGCTGAGCGCTGCAGTTTCGCTGCACAGACAAGGCACACAAAGCTGGAAATGAATCAGACATTTGCTATAAAAGCAGAGAGAAACTTGCTTCCTATGGGCCCCCCCAAAAATAGACTCACCAGCAACAATCATGGAAAGCCATCCGAAAGGTGGTGGCAGGGTCTTACTGTCCTCTAGCTCAGCCGTTTCGCAGGATCAGCCTTCGGGAGGCCAGGCCCCCAGGGACAGCGATAAATGCTACAGACACCACCTCACCCTCAGCAGGACTTCACTTTGGCCTTGTCTAGCTGAGGAAATAACTGGAGTTATAATAACTAGCACGTAAGCACAATAAAATCATACAGACAGAGGTTTGTTTTTTCAATTAAGTTTGAGGATCAGACACTTTCCATTCTTAAATTTTTATTTAAATACATACTCTCAGGTAACCCACCTGATTGTGCTACCCGCCCAGGTCCCTTCTTGATCTTCAGAAATGCTGATGAGAAGACAACAGCGCTCTGCTGGACTGTGTCCATCCTTAACCCAACATACCCTTAGCATCCCTGAGGGAAGGCAAGAGGCAATGAGCATTCCCAAAGTCCAGTTTTGCTTTTTTAAAAATAACTTGGAAGTTCATTACAAGCAGAGGTACTCTGAACTACCACTCCTCATAATAAACATCCAATAAAAAGAGAAAAAAGGAGGGGGAAAAAATCACCCTTTTCAGTACTAATTATTCCAATCAACCAAGCTGCAGGAAATGAGACTAATTCCCTTTTGATTTGCAAACAGAGAGAAAAATCCCCTTATGGGTAGAACAGTGTGATTTCCCCCCCCCCCCCCGGACAGCCCATTAAGACACCAGACAACGCTCTCCTTTCCGAGGGCTGGGGTACGGCCAGAACCTGGCTGTGTCCTAGCAAGTGCCCTATACATCTTAAGATACTTTAATTGATAAGAAACAATTTCTTCCGTGGCTACTTGGCAGTTCAAGCTTTACCCTTTCTGTTTACAGGAGCTTCTGGCTTTTCACAGCTTTTCTCTGAAAAGCTCTATCTGGCCAAGCTGAGACCTGCACCGGTTAGTGCTACAGCTATGTGCGGTTTGTGGTTCGTGTAACTCAGCGCCCAAACACAGCCCACTCTTTCGTTCTGACCTGCATTTATTTGTGCCCCCAGTTTTGCAGCAGCTCTCCGAACTGAGCTTGTGCTCGATCGTGAGATCCCCCAGACAGGTCTCTGCTCGGTGGGGGTCTCCAAGCAGCAGCTGTGGGTGCAGCGCAGGGCAGGAGAGCGCTGAAGGACGCTCTCCCCCCACCCGCAGTGCAGCGGCCGCTGAGCGTGAGGCTTGGCTGCTGGGGCCCCTTTCCCCACCCACACCTGTGATGAGGTGGCACCCGGTCTCAGCCCTCTGGGCATGGAGGGCAGAGTGGGGCCGGGAGCAGCAAGGATCCCATGTACGAGCTATTAACCTACTCCCAAGACAAGAGCTGTTTGGTTTTAATCGCGCTAATCCACCCAGCGCAGCACTGGGTACCGAACGCTGTCAGGGCTGCGGCTGCCAGGCAGCTGGAAACGCTGATGCACAAGTTTTTGTTTTCTCGGGAAGAGCATCCAGGTTTAGTCACAGGTGTGGGGCAGCCCCGCGCCGGCGCTGCCTGCTTGTGGCATGGCAATGCTGGGAGGGGAGCCATGAGTGCGGCAGCCCCTCTGCCAGGGACCAGCCCACGGGCTGGCAAGCACTGGGAAGCTCAGGCTGGGCCACCCGCTCTGCCTCGACTCAAAGCCAGCATTCGCCACCCTACGCAGCCCCACGCCCCCGGAGCCCACCCCGGGCTGGGCATGAGCCCCGTCAGTGCTACAAGATCTGGCTTTGGCTCAGCTCAAGCAGCGAGTGCCTGAAAGATAAGAGGGAATTAAATAAAATCACTCTACGAGCCATGTTTGCAGATGTAAACATTTAACTTAAGCTTATTATTGCTCAGGGACTGTGAGTGGAATTAAATCAAATCAGGGGAGATGTTTGAGTTAATCCTTCTCCGCCTTTCCCAGCCTGTCGTCCCGTTACAAATACCTGTGTTCCCCTGACCGCGAGCCCAGTCCTCTTGGGTCCCCCTCTGCGGTGAATGGCAGCCGCTCCTGTACCACTCCGACCATGTCCCCTGAGCGCAGGCAGGGGGTGGCTCTCACAGCACTCCAGTTTTTCTGTCTTTTGAAGCTATAAATCCTGGTTTAGAAGTGCTGCTTGTTGGAAGCCGTTCACAGCAGCCAAGGCTGGAGCAGGCAGTGCCTGCAGGAGCGGCTCTTCCTCTCCAAAGCGACTCCACGGGCAAGAAACAGCAAGACAACAGGAGAGTTGTCCCCTGTGGGCAGGTAGTGCTGTCCGATGGTCAGAGCGATCCCCGCGCTCAGACAGGCTCTCCCAGCTCTGCCCGCTCCGGGGCAGGCAGAGCCTTTATTTGTGCCAGGGCTGCGCTCCCGTGGGAGCACTAAAGGATCTAAGTTTTCAGATTAAATACTCTTCCCACTGACGCATCCATCACGTAACAGGTGAATTTGTAGTCGTTGCATGACCCTGTGGGACAGGGCTCCTGAAGCCCCAGCACACAGGAGAAGAGCTGGTTCTGCAGCTCAGCCTCTTACCAGTACCACCATACCCTCCCCACCGCGTCCAAGTTACCCTGCTGCCAAGGGGGGATTCCCATGGAAAGGGCAAGTCAAAAGCAGCCAGCGCTGCCGGCCGCGGCTGGACACAGGTGAGCACGGAGGGCTGGGCGCTGCGGAGCTCGCTCGGGAAGGTGGGAGGCAGCGGGTCCCAGGGCCTCGCCTCTGCCTCCTGCCCTGGGCAGGCTAAATACTTCAGGAATCGAACAACAGACATTTGTGCTTTTAGACGATCCCAACTGACAGGCAATACTCTGTAAGCCTTTTATCCTGCTTTCCACTCGTGCCACGGATAGCTTCCTGTAACTGGGGTCATCTGCACCACTTACAGGAGTAAAACCGTAGTGGGAGATCAGGGGATTTGGTTTCAGCCAGGCATGAAAAATGACATCCTTTTGCTTGATGTTTGTATTTTCCTGCTCTGGTTTCTGCCACAATTGTCATCATAGAGGGAAGACAACCTGCCCCCAGAACAAGGTGATTTTATCACTGGGCAAAACCAAAATTAATGAGGAGGCTCAGCAAAGGAGGGCTCCCACCTACCTTTTGCTACAGAAGCGCCCTCGCAGCAGTCCTTGAAGCACGGGTTAACCCCCCCTGGTCTCCTTGGCAGCTGCCTTGGGAGAACACCCTCTCACCCAGCAATCCTCCCTCTCGTGACCAAGGTCTTCTAGGCTTGGCAGAGAGAAATACCACAAAACCTCAAGTCGGGTAGCAAGACTCACCGTGTCACTCCTCCAGGAGGACAGTAGCCTGCACCCAAATGGGCTCCCACTTGCTCCTCAAGCTCAGACAACTACAGGTAGATCTGTTGGGGACTGAAACGAGAGCAAACCACTGACTCTGAGCACAGAGCCGTTTCAAGCCTAATACAGATCTACACCAAACACCACAAGTCTTCCCCGATAGCAGCCCGATAGTTTGATCCCCCAAATGATCAAACACTGTCCCTGAGCATCCTGAAAGCTACGAGAGGCACAGCACCGCATCGGCAGCACTCCGGGTTCACAGAGAGGACAACCCCTTTCCCAGGAAAAGAGGTTTAGCACTGCAAACACTCCACACAGAGGAGCCCGAGAGCCTTCTCTGAGACATCCTGCAACTGCAAAGGTCCCACTTCAGAGCCCACATCGGCATAGAGCTGCTGCACAGATACACACGGCTCTTATCACACACACTGGCACTAATTCAATTAATTTGCTTTTAAAACACACCCAGCTTGGAGCACGGCTATCGCCTGTGCTCTTTGGGAGAGCAGGGCAGGGTCTCCTGCTCGCTGCTGCGTTTTGCCGCAAGTAATTTGAAATCCCGTCGCCAGCTTTGCTCTTCCCCATCTCTCCCCATGCTGTGCTGCCGTCGGACCCACTGGGTTCCAGACTCTTACAGTGGTGTCAAATCTGTTTTGTGGAGTAAAAGCAGAAGGTCTGCCAGGAGCAAAGCATCCCTCTCGTCAATGAGCATTACGAGGGAAATATAACACAAAGTTATGCTTTCGTCTCTCGTTTCCGTGACAAGGCACCGAATGCATGGGAATTTTAAGAAAGTCTAAGCCCTGAATCAAAGATTATATGAAAATATTTTCATTATGAATGTGGATAACATGTTTCTAGGTTTTATGATCGCAGTGAGAAGCTTTTAAGCATAATTTGAAACTCGGATGTTAGGAGGGACAGAAAAAAATTCCTTAAAAATAAAATCTAACTTGATCTTGCAAAATTTCTGGATAGTAACATCAGCCATTTAGTTTCCTTGCTAATCATCAGTATTTCCTCTCCAAGTAAAACTTCTTTATTATTAGGAGAGACCATGAGCCACCAGGCACACTATCACTGCCCACTGTTTCAGAGCTTCAAGGAAATTCTCACTAAGCCCCAGCAATAGTTTCCAAGGCCAACTTCTTTCCTTTCTGTAAGCACCCTGTTGACTTACTGTTTGAGGCTTTCTGCTTCAAGGAGAGGCTTCCATTTCTTTTTGCTCAGCCTTTGCCAAGCAAGCCCATGCTTGCAGAGGTAGGCTATTCTCATGCCAAGAGGTCTCACGGACTCTGGATCTCCTGTCCCCGCTCATCAGGCTCCCCAGGTAGCCTGCTTTGCATACACCACACACCTGATGCCATTTTAAGCACCTCATAGCTCTTCCCAAGCAACACGCAGATGTATTGATGTGTGTACCCTTAGACCTCCTGACCCAAGTTACCAGCATCAACCAAGGACAGACAGTGCAGTAACACTTCAAAGGGCTGAGAGTTTCCCCTGAAGCATCCAACGTACCTGCTGCAAACCTACTACCTGCGTTTATCAACTCTTAAAAGTAGAGCACCAGCTGATGTGCAGGGACCATCAGGAAGTCTCACATCCACTTTAGAAGAAACTGCATTGACCTCTAATGTACAGGCAATGCATTAATTGCAACCTTATTAGGTTATAGTCTGGTTCTCTAGTATGTATTCAAGAAACTGCAGCTACTCATAGGCCAGGGCAGAGCATAACCGGGTATACCTGATTTCACTGCGCTCAGGCACGGTTTGTTCCTGAACAGGCAGTGATGTCTGAGGGTGGTTCAGCTGCTGCCACAGCTCAGGGGTGTCTGTGCTGTCCATTTTATTGAAATACAGCAGTTTTGCTCACGTAAGCCAGGGGCCTCAGCTGGTGTGTCAAGCCATCGCATACCCACTTCGCTTGAGGTTTTTTTCCCCCTCTATCTCCCTTTATTCCAACGTCCATCCTCCTCATCCCATCAGTGTCCTTGTCAGCTCTCCAAGCTCTAAATACTGTGGTAGTTTCACAAAAAAAAAAACACCACAAGAGAAAGCATAGTCAATTACTCAGCTGAGATTCTCAGATCATCCTGGGGATTCAGGAATTAATCCCAGTGGGAGCTTCGTGGCTAAACCTCCCAGGCGGCCACGTGTATACTCAACTGTGCTCGCCAGTCCTGGCTGTTACTAAGCGATTTCCATATCCATTGCTGAAAACACATATTTTACTTTCTTAGCAATGTGATGACTCTGTTATTTCTGCACAGTATGTGTCAGCAATATCAACCAGGAATTTGCTGTGTCCACAGTGACCTCCATTTAAACCTGTTCTTATTGTTCTTTGCATTAGCCTCTCATCAATGTCCTTTTCCTGTCTGTGAGACCCAGTGTCACCCCCACACCAACACTGTATTTATGAGCATTTCCGCTCCTGCAGGAGGATGGATGTGTAAGTTCCCAATTATTGTAAATAAAAAAAAAAAAAAGGCAAATGATTCACTTCTGCAGGCTGAATCACTGTCTGGAGGTGCTTCTCTGTAGTAGAAAGCAGAAAGTAACTTAGCTATTAAACGATAGGTCTCAGCACAGAGACTGTCTTTCTCCTGTGTTCATGGCCACCTCCACCACGAATCCTGTCTAACAGCAGAGGTTAATACACCACACAGGCACATCATGGTGTAGAATGTCCCAGGCAGAGGCAAACAGGCAGCAAACTCCTGCTGCAGCCAGTAAACCTCTAGAGTCGTGGGCAAATATTAGAAGAGCATATATTCCATCAGCTCATACAGAAATGCCTATATAATGTACGGGATTAAATCCTTCATTGGCCCCAGCACGTGGCATCTTTGCGATGAAGCTTCAGCTGAGTTTTAGCTGGAAAGGGCACAGTGAAGATGTTATGGTAAGCGCTCGGACGAAAAGGACAGTTCACGTGCTGAATGAATGCCCAGTAAGATTTCCAGTACAACAGAAGTTGTCATGGAATGTGACTCCAGCCCATTGGGAAACCATATTTTCACTGCTCAGCAGTGGTTCCCAACATCAGCCTTTACTGCCTGCCCACAGCAGGGACTGAATGCAGAACGGAGCCCGGGAGAAACGCGGACAGGACCTGAACTGGGTACGGCAGAGATGTTTGCAGAGATTCCCAACTAGTCCTGACTTTTTTCTTAGTTTTCCATGTAAAAATTAACACCTATGGGAAGCATGTGAAAACGTCACTGCAAGAGCAAGATGTGACAAGGGTCTCCAGCTGCACTGGTAATGAACCCCCCGATCCTGCCAACTCACTACACTGGACCACACATGCAATATATGGAAAGAGCGATACCGAGGCATCATACATTTTAGAAAACTGAAAAGATTATTTTTAGGAGAAACAGAGACTCAACTTCCAGCAAAGAAAACCTAAAGCTATAAAAACACACTTTCTGTGGCTGGTTTCTCTACCAAAACCTACAGAAATGGTGAGATTTTTTTTATTTCTTGCACAGCAGCTTGAGGTTTAGATTGCTGACCAAACCAGAAGTGAAGGACGCTTTACAGCGGCTCAGCACCTGCGCTAAACTCCCACAGCAGTACTGCTGCTGTTAGCCCGAAGCCAGAAACAGCCCGGGCTGACTTGCCAACCTCTATGGGCCACCAACTATGGACAAGCTACCAGGGCCAGACTTGGGCTTTTACTTTCCCTGGAAGTTATCAAGACAAAACTAAAAGCCCACGGCACCACTTGTCAGCATCGCACAGCTCTCCGCTTCTGTCCATCGACAGAAGTCGAGCCGACAGCAAAAGCCTGGGCAAGCCCCGGCACTGTGCAGTATATCCACGTCACCGCCTGCGGACGGTGTGCCAGCAACGGTTCAAGGTTGCTGTTTAGTTTTGCAAAAGTTTCTGCTCGTGCCTTGAATATTAACATTAAGGTCTCAGGTTTCCTTGACTGACCAGGGGAGCCTCGCAATTGAAAGCAAAAAAGCTTTCAAGGAGAATTACAGAAGGGGGAGGATATTCAAGCTTTCTGGCCTCGTGAGATGAAAATAATCATTTCCTACTGCTGGCAAGGAAATTAAAACCTTTCCTTGCTTACCCGCGAAGCCATTCCCTGGCAGCATCAGTTTGAAAACTGCAAGATTTTCTTTTTTTAAGGAAAGGAGAAAACACTTGAAAAGAGAGTAATAAACCGTACAGGTTGCCTGAGAAGGGTGAGTCGTGCTGGTAGAACATGCACCATCAGAAATACCCCGCCAGCTTTATGTCAGTGTTCAATCCAGTGACAAAAAGCAGCTATTTCCCCCCTGCTTAGTGGTGTCACACCGCATCGGGATAGTCAGAAAGAGATGAGGAGATCAGTACTACACCAGCTGCCCTGTGACCCGAGCTCCACCAAGGGTTACTAAATAGGAAATACCTTCAGTGTCCTCCCCTCACGCCCAGCCTCAGACCAGGCTGATTTTGAACTGGAAAACATCCAGAGAACATTTGTCTTCTTTGACCTTAGCTGAAGGAAGAGGGAAGGGCTGTTGGGTTGCCTTCTCTAAAATCAATAGAAATCAATCGGAAAACGAAGGAGCTTTGATTTTCCTTAAGGTGTGCCACTCACAAGCCATCTCCCACCACCCGCCCCGGGTGTCTCCTGGCATGGGAGGGCGGACAGGAGGGTCTCAGGAAGGCAGAAAGAAGTTGGGATTTTTTGTGGGGATAAAGGACCCTGGCACTGGCTGCCTTTCAGTGTCTCTTCTCAGAAACTTAAGTCAAACACACATGATGCAAAACACAACTCCTTTTCCTTTTCCATCCCCGTACCCATGTGCCCCAGTCCACCTGCTTCTACTTCATTGCACAGCCTCAGCATCTCGTAAAGTTTTGTACTGAGTTGGGGCAGACTTTCAAAACATCTGAACACAGGGAAAACGTCATAGAAAATTCCTATCAACTCCATGAATTGTGATAAGATAAACGTGAGCTTTCTGCCTGAGATGTCTGTGAATAAATCTGAGCTACTGATGGCCATGGGTGTCTCCAAATGAACTATTTACCTCTTGCTAATGGAAATATTTTGACTAACAACTTTATTTGCCTAGTAGCAAATATGGCTTTTTTTCTTTTAAATCACAGACAAGTGTCATAAAAGATTTAATTTGCACATTAACAGGGTATTTATAAAGTACTCTGTATTAGAGTTCCCTCAGCAGGCAATTACAGATATGTTCTACTTTTTTAACAGTTTTGGTTTGTTTTTTTAATTGGTCTCAAGGTGACTTCCAGCACACAAACACATCCCGCTGGATTCCCCATAAAACTGCCTGTAATTGTTAGTCTCTCGCGCTTACTGCAGCAGTTTGTGGTGCGGGCATTACACAATAATCAGTAAAAGGTCCAATTTTCAAAACATACTGAAAACTAAGAAACAAGGGCGAAGCATATGACATCAGTATTTATATACAGGATAATGTACTTACGAGCACATGTGAGCCTCGAGTCAGAGAAGGAGGCTGTTGTAAATCAGTTGAATTCAACTGCTGACTCTTCCAACAGATTCAGTGGAGGAAGTTCTCTCAAACCCTTGTGCTTCATGTTCTTGCCTGTCTCCTGTCCTGCCTCGGTGGCCTCTGGCTACAGAGCATTTCATCCTTGGCTGGGTCCATCATTACTGGTAGGACTCAGATGAGCAGTCCTTCTGGGAGCACTGGGTCCAACTGTCCTCCAGGACCAGTTAGACCAACGCAGGTTCCCCCTTCTTCTCTGTCGTGGTTTTTTTTTTTGGACTGAGGGTCGAGACAAGAACCGAAAAGGGAGCACCCACCAAACATGGTCTCGGGCAAAACATGACTCAGGCTTACTTCTTAAAACGAAATAATTTATTAACAGTTACAAGAGACACAAGGGAACAAGAAAACCGGTTACTTGAGAGGAGAAAAGAGAAAACAAGGCCCGATCTTAAAACAACACCTCCCCACCCCCCTATTTTCCTTTCGTTCCTGGCTCTGCCTTCCCCCCAGCGGCGCAGGGAGACAGGGAATGGGGGAGTACAGGTCAGTTCATCCATGTTGTTCACTGCCGCTCCTTTCTTAAAGGAGGAGGAGTCTTTACACCATTTTTCCCTTGCTTCGGTGGATCCCCTACTCACAAAGAAAAAGTCCCCAAACTTTTCCAAAGTAAGTCCTGCCCGCAGGATTGCAATCCTCCCCATGGATCGCACCAGTTCGGGCTTTACCAGTCTCGGCCTCTTAGGGAGCTGCTGCCACTCGCGTCGGCGTGGGTCGTCCCACGGTCTCCAGATGCCTCCACGACCTCGTCGTGCATTCCATGCCCCATTATCAACAGTACCTGGTCGCGCATCCCCTGCTCCACGACCTCTCCTGGGCTCAGGCATCTCCTTCCCGACGTGGGTTTCTCCACAGGCCACGAGTGGGTCGCTGCTCCGCCGAGTACACCCTGGCTGCAGGGGGGCCGCCTGCCATCTCACACCGATTGCAAGGGAAGCCTCAGCTCCAGTACACCTCCTCCTGCTCCATCTTTGCTGACCCGGTCGTTGCTTGTTGTCTTCTCTTAGATCTTAATCCTCTCTGGGGAAGCTCGGCCCGGCGGGCACCCCGGGAGTGGGGCGCTTACCGAGTCCCCCATGCGGCTCCCCCGGCGCCATCTTGAGCACATGGCGCCGGCCCGGGCCCGAGCGGCCGCTCGGCCGGGAGCCGGGAGCGAGGGCAGCGCCCTCCTGCTCTCTCCTCGCTCCTGAGCAAAAAGCCCCCTTTCCCGCCCCTTTGTCCCAACTTAAATAGGGCAATTCGCAGAGGCGCCGCCTTGGCTCAACCTCCCCCGGGGGGGATGAGACTCAGATCTGGTGGCACAGGGAGCAAATCCCCTCCCCTGCCACCAGAACACCCCCCCACACATCAAACTATCACATTCTCTCCTGCCCGAGATACTCACATTAAATGCTATGATTTAGAGGAAGCTGGAGGAGGCTGTTCTAGACAATCTCCATTAGCACTAATTGTATTCCAAGTGTTACGTACACACTTTGGGTACATACCGTACAAACCCTGCCAACATTGGCCAGCTCTTCTCCAGCCAACATTTCAGATGGCACTGCCAACCCTGCCCTAGCACGGCTGCTCCAGAAGATCCCACGCATTGTCACCTGCGCCCAGTGTGAGCGCTGCTAATAGCCTATTTTTGCCTCTCTTCCACCCAGGTGAGCGGCATCAATAAAGGGACAGGCCGGACTTGGGAGCAGCGCATCCTGATCATGGTGGTGGTGATGGTAATTTGGTTTCTCCTTTGCTGGCTGCCGTATGCGACTGTGGCAATTATAGCTACGTTTGGGAAACCCAGTCTCATCACCCCTGCAGCCAGCATCATCCCATCCATCCTTGTCAAAAGCAGCACGGTCTACAACCTCATCATCTACGTATTTCTGAAAAAACAGGTAAGTAAAATGTTATGCTTATGTTTACTCAGATTCAATGTATGCAAGAAGTCAAGAAATAAAGAGGGGAAATAAAGAGTGTATCGGTGACATCAATGAAAAAAACACATAACAGGGAAGCACAGAAGAAGGGCTACAAGGATCAAATTTAACTGACAAATCTGGAGTTTTGGCAGTTGGATAACCAACATTTCACATGCCCAAACAGCAACGGATGGGTCCTTCCTTTCCATTACACAATTTGATGAACAACAAGTTAAACACGGAGGAGAAGAAATCAATGTTCTGGCAAGCGTGAAGGCATCAGATACTGTCTGGAGTTAAGTCAGATACACGAAGTCTTGTAAGTACATGCTACTCTGTGCCATGCCCCGGCACAGTGCATTGCCCACAGTAACTCCTCTTCTTTGCAACATCAACTTTCTCTCCTTCGATTTACTCCTTTAATCCCCCACTCTTCCATCTTACTGCACCCTTCCTACCAGCTGGTGGGAGCCATGACCAGCAAGGATCTATCTAAAAACACTGCTAGGGGAGCTGACCCTGGAGCAGGGGAAAGCACACCTTGCCTCGAATCCTGCATTTCCCTCCCTCTGCCATGCAGAGCCAAAACACAAATGGCAGGAGGGCACCAGGCAAGGGGCTGCAGATGTAGCTGGGGCTGTACCTCCAGCTAGAGGGCTGGACTCAGGAGCGCCCTCACCAGATGGTAAACACAAAACAGAGGCTTGATTACATTGTGCACAGTAAGTGAATAACTGTGATAACCCATATTCTTCCAGCAAGACAGGGATTTCTGGCCCTGCCCAGCTCCACCTCAGAATACATGTCATGCAGTGATTCATCCCCTTTGGAAACTTTCTCTAAAAAAAATGCTGTGTCCATAACAAACGGTTCCTTTTATTCATCCAAAAGGATGCATTTCAGCCCCGCTGGAGTCAGCAGGTGGAGCAGCACATCCTGAGCATTGCCCCTGCCTCCGCGATGAAGGGCATGTGGTGTCAGCGCCGGGGTGCCATCAGCCCTGTTTTGGGGCAGATGTGGCACCTCAGGTCTGACGATAAAGGCCGGTATGAGAGACCCCTCCGAGGCAAGCGTGCTGCTGGCTACGGGGGACTGGGCTCCGCGGGGCTGGCAGCCCACCACGGTACCCCTCACCAGCCCCTCCCTGGCTGTGCTGCCATGCCAAAGGGGAAGGGGAACCATCAGCTTTAGGTGGCTCGAGGAAGCATTGGAGCTCCCCTGGAAATCTTTCAGTACTTCTACCTTGCTGAAAGGTGTACATGAATAACACCCCTTTTTCTGGTGAAGGTTCAACTCATGCCAGGAGAATGAAGGTTTTAACTATCTCCAACACAGAAGAGAAGAGAGAAATGCTTCACAACATCGTGCAGCTGTCAGCTCAGCCCAAGAGTACCCACTTTTGCTTCAACCCTACTTTTCCCCCCTTAGAAACTCCAGGTGCACATACCCAGGCACCAGTAGCAGGACTATTTCTCCTCAATTGGGATTTGATTGCCCTGCGTGCCATTTTCAGCCTCCAATCTCTCCCAGCCCTTCAAACGGAGATGGCAAGCCGAGGCAAGGTGAAGACTACGGATGCTGTGCAGATTCAGGGTCGCGTTCCCACCTGCGCTGCTGCCTCTCGGGAGGATGCCAGAGCCTTCACGCAGGAGCACGGGGGGAAAGCGAGACGCTCCTAGGACGACTGCTCTGAAACCCCCTTGCTGACCTGCACCTGCATCCCCTGGAACACGCAGCATCAGCTCACGGTTGTTAAGCTGATGTGTTCCTTGGCAAGATTCTGGCTGGTACAGTCAGGAGGCTGTCAGGGTCTGGTCTCTGGAGAGGAAATTGTTCATTAGATAAAATAGAGGAGTAGAGCAGAAGACACTTTGTAAGGCCATCCGTCTGCTCCTCTGTCACCTGTTCTGTACAGAGGTTTCTTTCCTTTTGTTTTCCCAATGCAGTAAAAACTTTTGTGTTTCATGTCTCACACAGTACTATTTCATTTGTTTTTTCTTTCATCTTTCTGTTGCTAATTAGTCCCCAGGGCTCAAAGAGCAGGCTTCTTTCTTGGTACACTTAGTTGTACTTTGTCTGAAAAGTTCCCAGAAATGGCCAAACCAGAGGATAAACTCTCCCTTAATCAGCACACATGGGATTTCTGCAAATAGTGGCAACTGCACCCAGGGATCCTGGGAGAGGGAAGCTGATGTGTGCAACTCGCTCCTCGGGCTGGAGACAGCTTGTGTCCTTCTCATGCAGGGCTGGCTTTCACCCCATCCCTTCCCTACACTCGGGGAGGTGGAGGGCCGTGTGCCGGTCCCAGCTGTAGTCCCACACCCAGCAAGGGGAAAACTCATGAACCAGCTAGGGAAAGGTTTCAAAATAACGAAGGGAAAAGGCAGGCAGCTCTTTCTCCCAGCTCCTGCGCCCCAGGACCCCGTCCCACCTTGGCTCACAGAGGCCCCCACCTCAGCCAGAGCTCCCACTCAGCACCAGGACTTATTTCTTCTATATAACAATTCAAGTTCTAATAGCTGATTATTCATTCAATCTAATAGTATTATTATTCATCCATGTGTTTTCAGGACCATCCCAGGAACTTACAAGAATATTAAGATGAAGCCTGTCTTATAAAAAGCAAGATGAATAAAATCCCTGCTATCTTACCATTTTCTACGTGCATGCGATAGTTTTACAGGTGCTTTTTGATGTTTCTGAGATGCAACAAAGCGACTGTGAACTCCAACATCAAGCCCTCGCCCAGGTCCTGCCGCGCGCTGCTGCGGTGGGTGCAGGGTGACACCGGCCCCGTGGCAGCTGCTTCGGCCGCGCAGTCCTCAGCCGCCAGCCCGGACCCCACCGGTGACCTGCACTCACCTCTGGAGGAGACCCTGACAGCTACAAAAGCTGTGCTGGTGGCTCACAACAGCGCCTGACCCGGGCTGCCGGGCTAACGCCACCGGCTGCCACTGTGTTTGGGGAGTTTTGAGTCCAGACGTCAGAGTTTTACCAAATAACCTAATTTTGCAGCTTTGTTTCTAATGAAAACTTGCCTGTCTGCTTCCTCAGAGGTTGGTTTCACCAGTAAGCCATTTCCCTGTTTCTCAAGGACTCTTCCCTAATCAAACGCCGGGAGTTTTATGGAAGTTTTGGAAGAAAAAAGTAAAACACACAGATGCCTCTAGAAAAAGGTTGAAAAAAAATAAGAGAGACCCATGTTCTAAAAACTTTCTGCCAAAATCCAACCAACAAATGAACCCCAAACCCAACAACAACAAAACAGAGCTCCAGAGCACCTTGTTGCAGGATAGCTCCAAGAAATGATCTGCTCACCAAGCGGGAAGCAAGTGGGTTATTCTGCAGTAGGGAAACTATCCACTTCCAGAGCCTCTCTCCGGTTTGGATTACGCTGCACCTTGAAAGTCTCACTTCACTTTTCAGTACAAACCTGAACAGATTATGAAGAACTGCAGTTACAAATTAAAGCACTACTAAAATTTAACGTATGCTTCAAATACAGAAACGGCAGCTGAAGCTTGAGATATCAACTATTTTAAGGGCTTTATATTTTTTTTAATTATTAGCTTATAAAGTTATTGCACGAAAAAATAATTTCATTTTAACACCCAGCAAACAAACAACTCTGAATACGTAGCGTTCAGCTGGGTACAGCCCTCACCTCTGGAAACCTGCCAGTTTGGAAGCATTAAGACAAACGCAAGAGTGATTCCAGCTCTTTTTAGAAGCCTGGTTATCTGGGTCTTTGTGGAGCCAGGCCAGGCAGCGCAGGCTGAGAGCAGTGCAGCTGGGTTCATTTATACCAGAGGAAACCCCACGGCACTGAGCGGTAGCACGTAGGGTGTGTTTGTACCCAGAATAGTCCCAGTGACCCCATCGGGAAAGCTGGTTGGGGACCTTTTACAGGATCTTCCTCCTGGACCATCTTTGGGAATCGAGGTGACAGATGGTATCTTCTACAAACAGAAAGGTGCTGGAAAGCCTCAAAAGTGCAGCTGGAGGAAGAATTAAAAACAAACAAACACGAAACAACCTTGTCCCTCATTAACGCTGAGCACAAGCCCAATATTTTGACAATGTTTGTCATCCCAAACAGGAAGGAAAACGTGAAATAGCAACATTCGGGGGAGAATTACTTTTCAAATCCCATCAAACTACAGGAAATGTCATCTTTCAGATAAGCTTCACACTGGAGTTTGTCCACCCACCGCCACGGCAGTTATCAAACACAGCTATCGCAGCACTTTAACTACCCGGCGTTAGCCGAGCCAGGACCGGGAAACACAGCGGGGCGGGTGGGCGAGTAACGTGAGAGAAGACATCAACTGGATTTTTTTTGATCATTGCTTGAGTTGGATCTATTTCAAATTGCCCAAGTTAGATCTTTGCCTATACATATGTACATATATCACACTCAGGAATAAGTGATCTGCTAAGGAATTCAGCACAGTCACCACCTGCAGCTGCCTGGGAGCGAGGATGCTGTATTTGCCTGTAATTCTTTCCTAGAAGTAAAAACATCCAGTGCCAGACCACACCATGGACAACCTTAAAACTGAATATTCCATTTAAGAGAGAAACAGCTGCCCCAAAACCTTCGCAGGCTCGGCCGATTCCCCGAGCAGCCCATGCTGGACGTCTCCAAGCAGCCCCCAAGGACGAGGCAGGGTTATGCTGCAAGCTCCTACAGCTCTGCTTTCCCCCACTGAGCCAAACGCACGCGAATCTCTCGAAAGTAATTTCTGCTCAAAGGTTCACCACCTTCAGGTTCACCACCAGGCACTGAAGCCCTTTCGCCTGCCCTCTCAGCACGGCATGGCACAGGACAGCATGGCACGGCACTACTGCATCCTGCAGACTGGTTTCCATCTCCACCTCCTCTCCAGCACAGAGCACTCTGGGCACATCACTGCAAGAGTCCCTGTTTCAAACACATTTTTTTTATTTTTTACAGGTGATCATAAGATGTCTTTTCCTGCCAGGGATGTGGGTTTATATTTTTCCTTTCCAATGTTATCAAAAACCTCAAACTCACACATTACTGCACAACCTGCTAGTCCTTTTTTTTTTTATTCCTAAACCACAATTATAGTAATAACCTAAATAACACCAAATGTTTTCAAATACAGAAGCTGAATCCATGAAGTGAGGCTTGTGCTGAGGTTGTACTGGTGGATGAAATCAAAGCAATAGATGCACTTATTGCTAATGAATACACCACATCAATTATTTATTCCCAAGCACGCATTTTTTTTAAAGGGTGTTTGTTATTTTCAGAATACAAAGCACACCAGGAATTTTTCAGTTCACCTTTTCTTTTCCTTGATATCGTCCCTGAATGGATTACAATTTACACCATTTTAGAGACAAGATTTTTCTCCTTGAAAAGGAAGCACAGCTCCCATTTGTTGCAGAGCGTGTACAGCCCTATCCCTCTGGTACTTATGAAAAGCTCATAATCTCATTTCAGAAAGTAAATTTGCTACCTGAAATGGCTGCCATTAAAACACTCCCTAACAATTTACCTGATTTTTTTTTCAAAATGAAGCATTATAGCAGTGCAACAAGCAGCACTGCGGGCTGTTCAACAAGCAGTCGGGCATTCAGCCATCTCCTATCTGCTCTTCAGCACCTCCAACATCTGAACAACAGCCAAACGACTGAAGATTTGCCCCTGGCACTATTTTACACATTTTTTTTTTTTTTTTTGTGATAAGGAAAAGCTATCTAGCTTCGCAATTAGGCATTTCACTGCATGCAGAATCAATCCCTAGTAAACCCCTAGGATGTCCCAAGAGAGACTTTGCACAGTATTTGGATGCGAACTGAAGAATCAGGTTTCGGGTCAAGCTCACCTGATACAAGAAGAAATTAATATCACCCAGATCCAAGTAGCCCCATTTTGTTTAGAGGTCTCCCTTCTTAGCATTAGCCAAGAATGACAAGGGATGACAATAGTAGGTGTCTACAGCACAAACACCGTGTTCTCAGCCTGCACAGACCCATGGGGCACATCGGATGTCACCCACCAGAGGCATTGCACTTGTTAGAGAAACAGCTTTTAAATACTCTCTCCTTTGATACCTGGATCGAGTGTTGGCCCATTTCAGGAAGAAACTCGGTGCCTGAGGTAAGGTCTCTTCAGTCGACGGGAACTTTCTCCCCAGCTCTAAGAGGGCTTCCTTCAGGCCCACAGTCTGAACCTTGATTTTACGCACCCTCTCCCTTACCTCGAATTAAACCTAAATACCAGCTTAGCTTTAAAAGACCTGTCCCACGTCAGAAGCAGAAAAAACAGCAGGTCTTTGGGAGGAGGACGAAGACCTGCAGGAGATGCACAGAGGTGACTCCCAAGGAAATCTGGTTTTAACAGTCGCGTGTGAGAGGGACCAGCCAGCACTGGCTCCTCAGTTATTCTGCAGAATTTAGGGCAATAAGCAGCAGCCAGTTTCCATCAGTGCTGGAATCAGACAGGACAGCACCCAGAAAGGTACGGAGATGACGTACGGGTTATTTTTACATAGCGCAGAGTCAGGGGAGAACTATATTTAGCGTGATTAACATTTACTTCAGTTGCTATAGTGACTGATTTTATTTGTCTTCTACATGGGCTCGATGGCTATTTTCTTCTACAGGCCTTGGAGAGCATCACCCAAAAAAAGCAGCACTCTTTGGTCATGCAGCTGGCAACCGAAATAACACCCGGCCCCATGAAAAAATATTTCTAAGTTGGTTGGGATTTTCCTATCACACCATAAGCAAATTGGATGGCAGGTGGACAAACTGCAGCAGAACGACACGTACTTCACACGTACACGGCGAAGGGTGCTGCGGCAGGTTTGGTGTCGTTTCGGCAACCAGAGCACAGAGAACAGACCAAGCAGCCTCTTTTCATGAGACGAATACCAGAGCCTTGTTTTCAAGACTACCGAGCCCCAGCAGGCACTGCTGTCGGGGCTGGTCAGAGCTGCAGTCCGTGGCTGACTTTTGCACAGCGCTTTTTTTATCCCTAGGTTTCCTTGCAGAAAGAGCTTTATCATCTTTTCATAGAAGGAGAGAGGAGGCAGCATCAAATGCTCTTGCTTTATCCACAGCTTCTACACGTAATTTTACTTTAAAATACGTTAACAGTTTTATGCGCTTTGCCAGAGATTGGCTCGGCAGCAGAGATTGGTGTGAACCCACTGTCTGCTGTGTGAAGTGTGCATTACCTGTTGGGATTTAAATGTAAAAGGAACACGTTAGCAGAAGCGTTAAGACTGCGAGTGAAATTTGTCGCCGAGATGATGATGGAGACTGAGAGCTTCTCCAGGTCTTTCCACAGGATTTTCCAATGATAGGTGGAGGCATTAGCAGAGGGTGTCTTGCAGATAGTTTTACTTACAGAGGTGGTTTTGATCATACTGTACAATGTATGTTCCTCAGCAGGCAGGAAGGCTATTTCCAGTGAGGGAAAAAGTAAAGATGAGCCAGTTTTAGGTCTTCAAAGTCCTTCACTTAAAAAGCTGCTTCTGCTTGGGAGGGAAGCGCCACGTTACAGGACACTGGGGCTCCGGACCTGCCTGCTCAGAGACAGGGCAATCAGTCTGAGTTAACCCAGAGGCAGAGATTTAAAGTGAACTGGTTAATCTGCATTAAGCTGCTTTAACTATGAGTAAGCAGTGTTTACTCTGCTTTAAGATACAATCAAGCTGAAGTAAATTACAGTAAAGAGACTATTTGAAATCCCAGCCCACGCAAGGGTTTAAGGCAAGTTAAACCATCTGCTTTTAAAAAGTTAATTCAGATCAACTCTCCTGAATATCCTCACGTAACGAAAAGCCCTCCAAAGAGCAAACAATGGATTGTCAACAGAGTCAGTCCCTACCCCACTGCTGCCTGTATCCGGCCCTGAGCACCTGCTCTTTAATCTGCAAAATGCACCACAGCTCTGGACATGTCGAGGGCTGTCAAAGGCACGTATCCATCCTGGACCTCTGCTCTCACCAGCTCATTCCCAGGCAAAGAGAGCCCCCGCTGCAGTGGAGAGCCTCCCCCAGTCACTGGAGATGCTCCAGACCGCAAAAGCCTTAATGAGGCACCACCACTAATTTGGTGATGGCTTCTGTACAAGACAGCGTGACCCAGCTGCACCCCAACAGCACCCGAAGCCACAGCTATAATTAAAAATGAAAATGGAAGCCAAAGATCTGAACAAGCTCAAAGGGTGCCTGTTGCTATGTCCTAACGGCAGTGCATTTGCCATGTCGCATTTGATGCTGCAAGAAAAGGAGACTTCTCGCTGCTTTCAGTCCCACAGCAGCCAGCGTTACAGATGATAACCATGTTTTCGTCAAATAAATCAAAGCTTGCTGCTCACGCCTAATGAACCCTTGCAAAATACCTCCCAGGTATGAGACTTAAAAGCCTGAAGTGCTTTTGAAGGCAAAGACATGGAAAAATGCTCCACTGATGAGGGTTCACTCAAGTGTCACACTTAGGATCTAAATGTCATAAAAACGCTCTACGTGCCAGCCACAAACAGTTCTAGCAGCACTCACTGTGATCCAAAAGAAAAACATCTTTTCAAAGGAGACACAGGAGGAATGAATACGGAGGGTCTGATTTCACTCGCTCTAAACTATCAGCTGACACAGCCCAAACGGGATGAATGATGGAGCAAGAATTTCAGCATCTATTACAAGAAAGGTAGAAAATAAAAGATAGAAGAGGATTAAAGTCAAAGTGCATACAATCCCATTTTATTCTATGAACTGGAAATAGATTTATACAAGCATTATGCGACCAATTACCTGCCTCTGCTGTGGGGAGCTGCCTGCGTTTGGTAATTTGTGCACATCAAACTGGAATAACTCCTACACAGAGGAAAAAGATTTCATCTTGCGCATCTACATAACTCAAAAACTGTCAGTAACTTGAGGTATTCCTGCATAGGCCCTTCTATAATGACATAATAGACAGGACTGCCTATTTTCTCATATTTATTTCTATTTATTGTATTTATTTCTGCCCATCGATGTTTATCCTCACCATGCAAAGGTGTTCACTTCCAGTATGAAACCTCTGCATGTGCACTACTAAGCAGAAGAGGGAAGCTCTAAGCTCTCACCCTGAAGCTTCAAAACCTCAGATCCAGCCATTCTGCGACTTTTTCAGCATAACAGAAATCACAGAGAAAATAACTGTGTACTGAGTAAGTCAGATATGAAAACGAACTTCTCCAAAAGAAGCCGTTCTTGGTCTGTGAGGATGTATATATATGGACTCTTCCTAACTTTTCAGAGCATGGCAGCTAGAGATGATCTTCATTCAGCAAACAACCCAATAGCCTAGTTTTCAGAAGGTACAGATTTAGTGGTACTGGAGTTTCTTGGTACCTCTCACCCCAGTCCCACACACATACACAGCTTTGCTTGAAGGCTTTGAGTAGTTCCCTCAGCATCAGCATGGCCAGTCTGAGCACGTGCAGTTACAAAGCTGCATTAAGTTTGTGCAGGACCCAGCCTGTTCGGTCAGCTGTACATTTTGAGTACAAAAAATTAAAAGATACGAGTTCTTGGCCAGTCTCCCCGCGTGAGGTTCTCAGGCCTGCTCTATGAAAGAAGTCCCTCTGGGCCTTTGAAGAGCCATCTCGTCTATAAATAGCCCATGAGAAACTTTTTAAAGTTTAAAATTAGTATGAAAGCCACTCAGACCTCAAATATCTCAGCAGAAAGTTTCACAATCTTTTTCCATGGTAAGGCCTATAATAACCCCCCGACAGCCGCTCCCCGCAGAGCCCTTCCATCGGCTGAGGGTACCCGCTCCGGCAGCCTCCTGCCACCACACCGGCACCAACGGCGCTGCTCTGGGCCAAAGCAAGATGCCCAACTCAGTTGCAGATACGAAGTGTCAAGGTCCAAACACCCCCTGTGTGCATGGCACAGGGAACGGTGGGTACTCTCCAGTCACATCAGAGTCTTCCATTGCAAAAACCCGCAACATCGAGCATGGCTTTAATCTTGAAAGGGCTGTCTTACAGCTGAAATTTGAACAAGATAGAAGGGAAACAGAAAGGGAAAAGGCAAGATAACTCACTTATAAATTTGGTAAATAACTAAAGTGTTCCTTTCAATTCAGAAGTGGAAAATGTCTTGTAACAACAGGCTTATTTTTAGTATAAATAAAGATGAGAGTTTTGGGGTCTTTTGAAACTGAGGTTTGAGTTGTTCCTTCCAACGGGATGATCATTTCTTATAAGTGGCTTTTATGACTTTTTATGCCTGAGCTGGTAAACTCATCCCCAGTACTATTTAACTCCTCTGGGCTGCTATTAAAGTTGTGCCCAAACACCCCGGGAGGCAGTTAAGAAGCAGTTTTATTAGATTTTAAACTGCTGCAAACTCTTACAGCAGGATTTCAGATACCCATGAAAACCAATCCCGGGCTCAAAAGTAGAAAGGAAAAAAAAATCTTAATGCATTTCTCCTCATATGATCTTCAAGAACAAGGGCTTAGCTGCTTGCAACACCTCCAAATAAGCTGTGCTTGGAGGAAGACTAATGGTGGCTGTAGGGACTGTCAGTGAACTATCAACAAAAGCACTAGGGAAAAGTGACAGGCAGGTTGAATTTCATCAATGCTTATTTGGAGCTTGGTGGCAATACAGTGCTGTCTGCTGAAGGACTCCGTTTTCTCTACCCTTGTTAACAATCTCAGGAGTTAACTGAAATACAACTAACACTCTACTGCTACTAGAGAGGCTCCTTGCATTTTAACAAGCATTTGATTAACCAATACGACAAAAACTGTTGCCTTCCTTCAACCCGTTAAACGACATTCTCTTTAAAAATAAGCAGAAAAAAAATCAAAGCCACTGTACTTGCCAGAGTCACTTGTAAACTCAGACAAAACTTGTTCGCTTGGACTGTTCAATCCAAACATGGAAACACATTCAGTTACAAATACCAGAATAAAGCCATAGGGTTAATCTACTACATAACACCTCAACAGCAAAACCAGCCTCATCTGATGCACACCTACCGAAGCAGAAAACAGGAAGGATTTGTTTATTAAGGCTTATTCCAAAACTTGCTATTAGGTTCAGGCTTTGAACTTGAAAGGCCCAAAGTCTGCCCATCAGACTGCCCCACACACTTGCCTGGTTTCCAGAGAGACCCTGCTCACCCACCAAACGTGCCCAGATTTGGTCTCAGGTTCAGTACTAGAAGTCCTGCACTTGACTTGTCGCGTTCCTCAAGAGCAGTGAGGCACTCAGTAACGCTGCTTTCGTCTGGAGGCAGACTTCTCTAGCAACTCCAGAAAAAGGCAGGAGAAACCCTATGGTGAGCCATCACCACGTGAGATACCCCTATACGAAGTTTATTCTTAATTCCTGTTCACCAGGCATTGCTGTCCTTCCTGAAGCAAAAGGGAATAAAAAGGTTTGAAATAAAATTATTCAGTTATTAGTATATTCTTGTTATCCACATCATTTTCCACCTCTTCTTTCAGTACAGCTAATTTTTAGTGGAAAAGTCTTTCTGTTTGATCAAGTTCAAGTCTGTCATCTCGCACTGTACGAAATGAAAGTCATGCTTCTTTTACTACAAAGCATGAAAAAGGAGGGCAGTCGTGCCCACGTTAGCCTCCTCATCGTTGCATTTGACAGCTGGATCAGTACAAATGCAGTACAAAACCCACATCTTTTACAATTAGCTGGTTATTCTATTGAACATTTGTAAGATACATCTCAAAAGAGTATCATAAGATACACGAGGTCTAGTGAAAATACAATAAAGTTTGGGCGCATGCAGTTAGGAGGACAAACAGTCCAAGATTTCTCTATTATCAGAACTATCTAACATAGAACAGTCTTTAATCTTAAAATAATCTCACTTTGCAAAAAAACATAGAAGATGATAGAACAAAAATATGTTTATGGAACAAAGGAAGCTTGATTAATCAAAGTAAGAGCTCCATTCAATCTTGTTTCTACATATTGTTTTTTTAATATCATTTGCCTAAATAGGTGAGCCTCCTTTTTTAAAAAAATTTTTTTTAGGATTTTTAAAATATTTTCTTTTTTAAAAAAAAAACTTTCCATTTTAAAAACATTCAAACAACAACACACTAGTAACCCAATGAAAATAATATCTATAAGACAGGCTTTTCAAGTGCGAAAATATCTGTAGCTGAGTCTGTAACTGCTAACGAAACTGGGAGCAGTGGCTCCTGATCCGCTGTTGTGAACCAGCTCAGCAACACCAGCGATTCCCTGACCCTGGAGAGGGACATATGCCCCTCGCTCCATCACCGGCTGAGACCCCACGCTGCGGTGCCGTGCTGCACACAGCTGCCTGATGCAGGCAGTGATATCAAGGCTGTTCCCGGCTGTACAAATTTCCAAGCCCCTTTTGGAGGGAAACGCCTCCATCTGCTGAACTTTCCATCCGAGAGCAAACCAGAGGCGAGGCTGACTCCCACACTGCATCTGAAAGTTGCTCATTAACCTGGAAGGTCGCAGTCATGCCTGACAAACAGGGATCTGAGTTTCCAAGAAAACAGAGGGATGTTTATTTTAACTGTACTTATCTGAATTTGGTTCCAGATAAGAATGAAGTAATTAAGACATGGGGGAGAGAGGAAATCCACCTAGACCTCCTAGAACGGATCAGAACAGGGAAGCGGTTACAGATACTAAGACGCTCTGCAAGGCTGTGCTTCTCTTGAACCCGATGAAGAGACCCAAACTCATCAATTAGGGGTTCAGGTCTGACCCATCTGTCAAGGCAGAGGTTTCTTTACAGAGTAACTGAGATCCAGGTGAGTAACACCACGGTTTCTAAACAATTAGCTTTTAACGATCAGCTCCCTAGGTCAGACCTCCATTCTGTCTTTGGGTGATACGATCCACGCTACGGGAGCATCCTCGCTGCACTTCAGGTGGCCCCAGAGGGATTTTAGCTTGTGTCTTTTCACCAATAACCCCGACCGCACAGCAGGTTCATGTGCCGATGCCCTTCAGATACTGACTTACTGACTCATGAAGTTTCTCTGCGTTGGCACATGATCCCACAGCAGGTGCCATTTCCCCGTGTTTCAGGCATATAGTTTCCCCACAGGCTTTTTCAGGACGACTGACCCCATTGCTCCAATGGGTATTCACTCCACTCAGTCCACGCTTTAGGCTGCAGATAGATTTCATCGCAGTGAAAACAATTAAAGCTTTTCAGCCTTCATTTTTCCCACCTATATCTTTTAAGAACATTTCTAATAGCATTTTCTTTTCTGAATAGCAAATATTTCTAATGGCATTTTATTTTTTGAATAACAAACAGATAAGTATTTGCATTTTTTCATAACCAGGAAAGAGCGATCTCAATCTAACAAACCATTTCTTTTGCAAGTTTTTGGCCTATCCATAAATAGAGCACTGGACACCTTCAGCAATCCTTATCTTCCACTGCACAGATTAGCAGGGAGAGCGCCAAGGCTAATTTGAAAGCTGGCGTCCCAGATTTTTGGGGTAAATCAGTCATCATGTGTCCCCAGTTGCCTTCCCAAGCATCCAGCGAGTTTCAATAAATACACCCCAAAGATACACCACAAACCTGTTACTTCTTCCCTTCAGCAAATTTCAGTGTGAGACTGGGGTGTTTCTCGTTACTGCCCATAGCAGCAAAGAGCAATGCTGGATAAATTAATTTGTAATTGGAAGAGTGACTCAGAGACAAACACAGGCATTCAGTCCTGGGAGGATAAACGTTAATAACTTCAGCTTCCAGGAGGAAAGTATGTCAGGAAATTAGAATTAGGAAAAAAAACCACGTAAGACGGGGAGAGCCCTGTGCACATATTTAAATGGCTGAGAGGACTTAGTAAAATGGTGTAAATTTACTAAAAATGGACAGGAACAAGAGAGTCCTGACCCTGTACAACAGTGTGTCTCCCATGTGCTCATAGCAAGGATGAGAGGAACCCCCTGCCCCAAGAGCCCCTGGCAGCTGGGACTGCTGCCCAGCTAACCCAGCAGCCGCCCTGGCTCCCTGCCCAGTGGCAGTGGGGAGAAGCGGATGGGGGAGCAGGGGGCAGCTCCTTCCCAGCTGCACCCCCTTGTCCTGTGGAAACCCGCAAGAGAACGTTGACGAATCCATCGCGTGTTATTTTTTCCCACCATCCGTGGTCTCACTCATCCATCTGTGCAACACCAGCCCTCGGCGGATTCCACGTGCATCCAGGCATTGCGGGATGCAGTCCTTCCCATATCTGAACTAATGGCCTGAGGAGAGGCAAACTCCCCAAACCAGCACAGCTGCTGTTCTCAGGTGACGCTAAATTACTTCAGAAGAGAAAACTCATCAGGTTTCAGGTTTTTGAAAGCTCTCAAACAATTCAAGTGACTCCATTTTAAACACTCGATTCCCTCTGCTTTGTAATAAGAGTTACAATTTTGCAAGCCTTTACAATGCATACCAAAGGCTGTTTTAATTTAAAAATATATTTTAAAATACTATTTTTCTCTGTGGGAAGTATCTACTTGCGGTTGAGGCTGTGGTTGCATCCCATTTGATGTATTTTGCAAATGGAAACAGTTTCTGTAGCGCTGCGGGACTTCTGACGTGTGTCTGCGTATCTGCCCCAGTAAAAGGGCCTTAAAATACTAACGCTGCAGCGAAATCACACTGACTCAGGACCCTCCTGACTGCCAACTGGGACTCAGAGTGCCAAGCCATGAAGCTGTATGTTAAGTACTTTGCCCATTATATATATGGCTGGTAAGACAGGAGTTTTTTTCCATTTTTGTTTGTTTGTTTGGGTTTTTTTTTTAAAGATACATAAAATTTCCTGAAACTTATTTCACAGCTCTTCCCAATCTCATTGAGTATGCCATTTCCCGGTTACTTTTCCGGATGCTTGTGAAGCTTTTTGTTACTGTTTGACAAGTGAACAAGCGCCAAGCACTGCCCTCGGTGGCGTAAACACCTTCCAACCTCAAGGGAAGGGCTGTTTTTAAGGGTTCCGTTCTGGGAAACTGCTGTAGTCGGCTCTGCCAGATCACTATCTTCATGCATCAAAGCAAAAGGTACATTAGTGAATAAATATAGAGCAAATTTTTAACTTGGAGGAAGTTAGGCAAGCTGGGAGGGGGGCTTTCCAGAGCACGCTTTGAGCAAGCAACCTCTACATGACTCCTGATGGGTCTCTCGTGCCCGGGGTCAGACCGATTTCACCGACTCCACGCTTCCACAAGCACTGTGATTCTCCCCCCTGTATTGGGAAGCCCCGGCAAACTCAGCCCCCCTTAGAAGCAAAACATAAAATGTTTCTGGTTTTTGCTGATCCAGAGAAGAACTTTGAAATGCAACTTCATCGCCACCGAAATCCTCAAGCAAGCAGACACTTGGGAGTTCCCAACCGCTTTGGGGAGTTTGGGGTGATTAAGCCAGCGGTGGTTCTGCAGGATGGGGCTTTTGTACCAAAACCTGTGGCACAGACAGTTGTACCCCCCTGTGCTGTTTGTACCACACATGCAAAAAATCTGCCCTCGCATACAGGCTCCTTCTGCTGCAAGCACCACATGTATGCTCCCACGTGTATCTGCTGTACACGACCCATACATCTTTCCCAGTACTCGAAAATCCATTCACAGTCATGTCCCTCTCCCCATCCTTTAAAGATCTCACTGCATTACAACCTCAGCTTCATCTGCTTCAGCTAACCATGAGGTTGACCTTTCCTGGACTCACTTTTAGAACTTTTCTGTATTTATTTGTTGGTTTATTTTCCTCTCAGCAACTCCCTTGTGACCACCCCCTCACAGTTGCAGCTGGGCACAGAGGGGAATTTCGGACCTCGGTTAACAGAGGGCTATGCCGGCAAATTACGGTATCAGCTCGGCCGCTATTAATTTGTGTATTGGCTTTCCCAAAGATGCTTTATCGCTTACGCTGGAGGATTACTGAATAAAGCACGCACGTAATGCCGAGGCTACGGGAATACCAAACACAGATCTACAGAAACCATCTGCTCACAGGCAGGACGGATAGCCAACGACGATGGGATTAGACCACTCCACACACACAGGTTTCATACAGCAAAAACACACCCACGACCTTCACCATCTCTTTCCAACTCCCCGGAGACCTCCCAGGGCAGGGAAAGGTGCGGGGGGTGAAACACGGCCCCTCGGCGGTGCGGGAGTTCCCGGGCGCCGGCGGGGACCGCGAACACAGCGTGGCCGTTCACACGCGTAGGGTGGCAGGGGTCGGTCGGAAGGTGGAGAGCAGGGGGCAACGCATGCTTCGTTTTAATATTAACAGTTAGATAAGAGAACTGAAAATGAATTGAACTTAAAGCAGTTTCCTGTATTGTCCATCTTAGGGCAAACAGCAATGAAAATAGCTGGTATCTTGACATCCCACTTCCTTGTTCGCACATACCACCAAGGCTACTCATTTGCTTTTCTCTTCCCACTACAGTAAAAAAAGTACATTTTCTGCCACATATGACAGTGCTGTTCTATAGCACCATCGTGAAGTTTCATTATTAAGTAAAAGAGCAAAATTGAAACAATGGGTAAATGAGAATTCCACCGGTTTGGGTGCATATAGGCAGGAGGACATCAGAAGCCAAGGGACAAGCATGCCGAGCTGGATGAAACATTCACTGTGAAGCCCAGAGCCACCACACCTGTACCAAGGCCCAGTGTCCAGCTGCACGTGTCCTTAGGTACCCCAGACCCACCCTCATTCACTCATTCTGCCCTCCTTTGCCTTACACGTCGTGAGATCTGAGATCTGGAGAGACCTCCTTCTTTCCTTCCTTGTAGAACGCAGCTAGAGAGCACACAGCTTTATTTGTCTGGCACAGAGGGCCTGTTTTTGAGTTTCATATTCGTGAGAAGACAAACACAGAGGTTGGCATTGTTGTCATACCGGTTGCATGGAGCACCCACCCAGCCAACCCGACCTGATGCTGGTGTCCCAGCAGAACAGGTCAATGAGAAGTCAATCCAACAATGACTACATAAGCTTCATTTATGAATGCATACCCATTTTGTGGTGTTTTGTTGGCATCTCTCACCAGTACCTGCAGTCAGATCACTACATGCAAAGCAGCCGCTCCCAGCTACAGCTGTGTCACCTCCACTTGGTGGCAGAACCAAAATGGTTCAGACCAAGAGGCACTGTGTCTACCTTCTGGGCCACAGGGACAGCTCAGACCTGGATGCAAGCTCAATATGGAAGCTCAGAGGCAATGGCTCACCTCAGATGTAAGGCGAGCTCAAAGACAGCTCAAGCTTCTACGCTTATTGAGCAAGACTGTGAAAGTCTCGAAATCACTGAGCAGACTTTCACCTAGCATCTCTGGAGCCATGATAGACCTGCACAGCTGGAGACCAGTTGAACACACAGAGATTGGACCTGCTGCCAGGATCCAAGAGTTATCCACAGCGTTACCTCATGCTGTTCAACAGCAAGATTGTCAAATCACCATCACGCTGCCTGTCGCTCAATGATCTTCCTATGCAAACAAGGTCTAGAATTTGAAGTAGGAAAAATAAAGATGAGACCACTGTACTTACCTTATTTATGCAAGTTAGAACGTTTACTCAATCATTAAAAATAAGAAAAGAGTTTCTCTAAACGACTGGTCATGATTAGCCTGGTCAGGCTCAAATTATCTGCCACAACAGTCCTACTTCAACAAGATTAAGTTGCTTCTTGTCAAAACTGTTTTGAACATCTCAGTCCTAACAAATAAAGAAGTTTTTATCATTTTCCTTAACTTCTTTTGCTTGAGTCTCAATTCACAGAGCCCATACAAACAGCATTGAATGGGCAGCTGGGACTAGACAGCACCTTCAAAATTACCTAGAAAGTTCCATTCCCCTAACGACAAATTGCTGTGCAGTCTGTCCCAGACACAGGAGGTCCAGCTTTAACTGCTTGCTCAGCCATCCTCCTAAACTCAAGTGCAAACGTCCCCTCATACACACTTTCTTAAGAAATGTGGGCTTTCAATACAGCTTTGGTAAACCAAGAGAGAATCAAATAGGATCATGTCTGTGAAGGTACTGGAGGGAAAAGCAGGCAACTAAGAGGGGAAACAGGTTTTCAGTTCGGTAAAGTGATTTACAGCCTGCTTGAAGGCATTGATTTATCCTAGTTAAAGATCTGCCTCTGTTTTTGAGAAGCATTTTAAGCGATAATTCAGGTACTCAGCGTTTCTGAATAGCTGCGGAGACAAGCAGGCTCCAGCCGAGCAGGAGAAAGCAAAGTTCCTCCTCCCTGCGCTTAATTTTTATGTTAGATTAATGTTTACGTAACACTTCAGACACCATAAATAACACTGATTTTGTAATACATAAACCACGCATCGAGCATGCGGTTCAGTTTTCCTATTTTTGTGCTGCTGGACGTACCTAAAGCTGGCTTTTAATGAAATACAGCCTACTTTCACACACATGAGTGATTTTATCTTCTTTTGGGAAGGGAAACAAGTGCTACCAATGCCAGTACCGTTTTCACCATCCAGGGTTCTCCATTTCTTTATAGTCTTTCAATATCAGAGAAGGACTCAGATATTTCATGTTTTGCCAGGTTAAGTCTATAGTCCTGAAGCGGCCCTAGGGCACTTCAGCATCACCAGAGTCACACTAGGTAAGCACCCACCGAGGGCTCTATGTGAATTACTAAGGCTTGAGATGGGTAGTAACACACACCAGAGCACTTTTCCTGAGCAGGATTAGCAAAAGCTTGGCTGATTTCATCACCTTGCTACAAGGAGAACCTTCAGAGGTTCTCCTGCACCAATACAACAGGACACGTGGAACGATTAATACCACTATTGACCACTTCTGTGTCCCCTGTGCTGAAGGGGGTAGCAGCTCATCCCTTCGTTGGCCCCAATGCCACATGGCTGGCATAGCCACAGTGGCCAGTGGGATGGCACATGGACAGGAGGACCACCAGTACAGCAGGGCCAACTCACCCTCCGTCCGTCCTCCGCCAAGCTGCCTATGCACAACACTGAAGTTTTGTCTTTTGTATCATGTGCTGACAGCTGTGACCCCACGAATCCTCCCAAGTTCCTCTTCTCAGACAGGACATGGAGAGAACTTCTGCTATGTTTATAGAGTGCCCATCACAGACAGAGATTTCAAAAGCTCCTGTTCATCTGTTGCAGCAAACAACCTTCTGCCCCAGGGTCTTCACAAACCC
Source organism: Tauraco erythrolophus (assembly GCF_009769465.1). Taxonomy (NCBI): domain Eukaryota; kingdom Metazoa; phylum Chordata; class Aves; order Musophagiformes; family Musophagidae; genus Tauraco; species Tauraco erythrolophus. The sequence continues at coordinate 6,378,937 of NC_141475.1, forward strand.
ACACGAGGTTTTAGAATTCCTTTGAACTGTAAACCACACATCCCCACACTAAAACTGTAGCTTTTTCCGACGTGAAGAACAGCCGCCGGCATCTACTGAAAAGGGGTTTGTCATGGGTTTAAAATGGTGCTGGTTCCTGGAAGCGCCTCGCTACCGTTTTTGTGAAGGGCTCCAGGGCAGGCAGGAAAAGCGCTGCAAGATATTTGCATGAATGGAAATAGATGTTTCAAGTCGGTTTTGTTCCCAGGAGTAGAGCTTTCAATGCACACTGACCTCCAAAACCAGCAGCACGCTCAGAGCTGGCACAGAGAAAGCAAGCCAAGTTCACTGCCTTTTGGGAAAGATCTGCGTCTGTTTAAAGAGATCCAGCTTCTGCCAGAAGTTACTCACACCAAACCAAACCAAACCACTTCCTGTCGATTCCCTCTGCTCTTCCCCTTCTCTGGCTTTCAGGGAGAGATTTGGAACAAATTGCATTAGACACGCGCTTTTCCAAACCATTTCCGAGGTCAGTTTTTCCCTCTTTATCTTCCAGTCTACCTTTACAGACACCCGTGTATCTTCTTCTCAAAACATACTTTGAACAGAAGATTATTTTTTCCAAACACTCATTACTTAAATTTTCTCCCCAAATTTTGTTCACCATATGCTGAACACGAGTTAATGGCAGAGGGCTGAGCTTCAAGTGTGACCTGGCTGTGAAAGATGCAATTGGTACGAAATTCTCCCTTTATCACACGTAAAGCTGCGAGGTAAGTTTAGGCAAATGAACCAACAGGTACAAACCCATACAAAACGCGGAGACGCAAACATCCTACTGCGTCACCTCTCTCTCTACCAGGTGTGGGCAGGCGTGTTTGCTGTCCCTCTGGACATGTGCTGCCCGTGGGCAGGTGAAGGTCTGCCAGCACACACACTCAGGAAAGCAAATAGGTGAACAAACAATAAATAAATGAGTTTCAGAACTCTTCCTGTAAGAGTGGTTTGACTATGGCCCGGGATCCCACGTGAATGCAGAACCAGCATTCTGAAGGACAAGTACTAGCAGGGGCCACCTGTCTATAGAGGGAAGGCATTTCACAGGACTTGGGTGACAGATGGAGTGTGAAAGCTGACCCCTACCAGGGCTCCCTCCTTTCTCAGTGGAGGTGGTGCGAGGGTGCTGTGTTTGCAACCCTCCAGCACAAGCCCCTCAAAGAAGCCCTCACAGCCAACTCTAGAACAGCTGACAAGTTGTGCATTACCAGCTCCAGGACATGCCAGATCTCCCTCCTTCATCTTATTGGGATGACCGGCCACAGTCTTGTGTACCGAACCCATTTTCCATACCTTTCCCAGGACAAGGCTGCTAAGCAATTTGTTGAGTTTAGTTCAAAAAGAGAAGAAGATATTTGCTTACGGAGCAGAGAGGGCCACTTACCAGTTTTCCTTCACCTGCATTTTGAAAACAAGCTAGCAACAAGCACATCCTCTTCCTCGCAAGTTCTGTCTTCAAAAAAGAGTCCTGATCTGGGGCTACTTCTCACCCAGAGTGAGGCACAAAGCAGCTGGGTCACAGCTTGCTCCCAGAACTTCCCAGTGAGCTCATTAGCTGCAGGTGATGCTATGCTGAACACAGTGATTGCAGGTAGCTCCCTTCTAAGGACCCCAGGTAATACATCCATGCCCCCAGAAGCTCTTTCCTGCTTTCATCTCCCCTATAAACACACCAGGGCATTTCCATCCCTGTGACACATCATTTCTGGAGCGTTTGCTAGGATCTAAGATATACATGGCCATGCATACAAATCATCTGCTCCAAAACAAAGCCTCATGCTTCTGCAGCATGCCTTGTATCACCACCTGAAGTGAGTGAACACGTTTCCCTGCCAGGAACAAATTCACAAGTGAAAACAAACATTCACAGTGCTGGGCAAGAGCTTCATGGTACACAATAGAGAAGAATAAGCCATCTTTTCTGTACCCACACCTTTAGTTGAGTGCACGCACAGAAAACAAAAGAAATATGTAGCTGGGGTGGCTTGTGTTTCTCTCCAGGAAGTGCCAGCGTGTATTTTTTTAACCATCATTGTTGATACAAAAGTGTATTATCAGATCTAGTTCCCACTCAACCACTCCATTCTTCTCGGGGAGGTGAGGACGGCTGTGTTGACTCAGGTGCATACAATTCCAATTTCTGAGACTTTTCTCCCTTTTTTTTACTTTAGTGAAAGCAAAACAAAAAAAACCACAGGCAGTTTTGTCAGTGCAGATGACGAAAGCTCTCCTTCAAAGACAATGAAGTCCAATGTTCCTCTGCCAGTAACGCACCGTCATTGCTTTCCCATTGCCCAAACGTCCCCCTGTCCAACGGTGAGGCCCCGACAGCTGCACTGACCTCACCTCCCCTGGGCTCTGCTCTGACCACACCACCCGTCCTCAGCCGTGCCCCTGCCTCTCTAGTACACCTAAAGGCAAAGAGGAAGGAACAGTTTCCAGCTGGAGCACCAGACCAAGACCAATCTTTGCTCCATAGCACACGTTAACACATTTGAGACCAGACTCTTTTGTAAGGTGGGTATACTTACAGTGTGCAGAAAAAACACCTTTCACTTCCTAATATCTTAACATCACATATCAGTTTCTATTGCCTTGTCTACATAAATTACAATATTTGATTATCACAAGTCTTAGCAAAGGTTGAGATTTCCTCCAGAAACGGTCTCTGGTTTTGGAATTTTAGGTCTTCAAACCAATTTCTTAAATCTGGATCAGCTAGGTTTTCAAAATGGCCCGCAAGGACCAACGCGTACTCCCAAGAGCCCACACTGAGAAATAAGATCTCTTGATGGTGTTTACCTACCAATCCACTGTCATACTAAAATATACTTCTTTCCAATGTAACAGTCCAGCTGCAGAAATAGGTGGAATACTGGATAATGCAAAGTTTAATCTTGAAGTTAAGGCAATTCCAGGGTGATCTCTCCGAAATTAAGCTAGAGTTCCCATTACCTTCCAGGACTTCCCTTTCATTCCCTTTCCTTTCCCCTTCCCTTTCAGTACTTCAAAGACTGTAGCTTCTGCGAGTGCTATAGACTAGTTTATTCTGCAGGGAGGAGTTATGATGTTACAGCTAAGGAAAAGTATTTATAAGCAATATTCAGAAACAGAAATAACACCACAATCAAGAAGAGACATCTTTCCTACATGGAAGCCTAATCTAATCCCTTCATTCCCCTCCTCCCCAGACTTGCTGACCTTCCCCTACACCTTTCCCGTACCGTTATGGAGCATCTTTCCCACTTCTCAGCCCTTTAGCAGCTAAGTGGAAAGGACAGTGTCACTCTCTTCCCGCTTTCCACATGAATATAAAGCTGTTCACACTCTGGAAACAGTTAGAGACTGCAGGAGGGATGAGGCTTTTGTTACAGCCTAGCTATCACTGCCCACTGACTTCAACTTGGCTCTTCTAAATACTAGACTTGTCGTCACTTGCAATTTATATTAGATTCGGATCTATGCAGCCATAAAGAGGAAAAAAAAGGAGGCCTATTTTCAGCTCTGTCATAATTCCTGTAAAACTCTGTTTAGATTGTAAATGAATCACACATTGTATCTCGCTAAATCCGTTAGTGTAACATCAGAAATGTCATGCCCCGTGCAACACTACTGCCTGTAAGTAACCAAGCGCCCTGAACGACCTGGGGGAACCTGTTTGACTTTTTGTCTTCTTGCAGAAGCACTGCAGAGCAAAAGGTGTTTTTTTGGGGGACCCCCGGATGAAGAGCAGGCAGACTCTCTTGGCTTTCTGGGCCCATGCTTGCTCCTCTGCAGCAACAAACCATCCATCCATTACATGGCCCACGTGAGGAGGGTGGCTGCTCCGGTCACCCCACCAGGGAAGGGTGGGGGAAATAACATGGTGAGAAATAACAAATGAGACAGCGTAGAAGAAAAAAGTCAGAAGCTCTTCAAATCCCAGCTAAATATGTACTAAGAAGGCAAATCCCTGTGGTAGACAGCCTTGGTCCAAGGGCCAGAGGTAGGACTGTTACACACCAGAGTGGAGATAGAGAGAGGTTTGCTACAGCTCTCCTGAACAACCTCTGCTGGCTTTTCCTCCATAATCTCTCTCCTTGCCTAAGAGTGAAAAAGAATGCTTAAATGAATGCTTAATGAGACACAATGGCTCATGGGCTTCATCGCATTCTTGCCCTAATGCTCCTGAGCAGTAGCGTAAGGACCTGAATTTTTTTACACATATATCCACAACATGACAGACAATTTGTAAACACTGACAGATCCAACCCATCCCAACAGATGGGTGTGCAGAAAGCCAGCCTCAGAGCTGGAACAGCACTGCAGCAGTCATGTCACCAAGACAGGGCAAGAGCCGCAAGGCTTACCAAAATGAGCAGGTCACCTCCCAGCTCTGCCTGCGCTGGGGCAAGGCTGGTACAAGTCCCCAGGGCTGTGGAGAAACAACATTTACACTGGTTTCACGAAGGCAAGAAGAGGTCAATGACTTCACAGGATTTATTCAAAACAGGAGAAGAAAAAGCTTTCTTTACAGACATCATGAAACACATCAGTACAGAAGAGGACAGGGAAGGTGTTCTCACTGACGTACAGAGATGGCAGAGCTACTAATTCCACTGTACCGCTCCAGGAGCATCCCCTCGAGCAGGGAAAAGCTGCCCCCCTCAATTCTGTCTGTGCTTCAGCACAAAGAGCAGAGCACACTCTCCCTTCCCACCGCTCATGAAGCACAGAAGCTACGCAACTGCTCCTCACCCATCCAGAAAGCACACAGCAACTGAGACACCACCTCGGTTAGCCTGCAAAGAACTGTAACTCATCTGGGCAGCAGCTACCTGGTGTCTCTGTTACCAGAGATGAGACAGCAAGTTATTTGCCAATAATTGCAAAGGTAGACCAGCAGAGAGCTGGAAGGAGGTACCGACTTCCAGTGAGTTCTCCCATTTGTGTCTCGGAGCATCTTCCCCAAAATGTGTTTGAAATAAGGCTTCTTCTGTATCGAGCACAGCGCTCTACTGCAGAAGTTAACGTTGACTAAAATTTACTTTAATTGATTTAAAAAAAAAGTAAAAATATTAAAAAGTCTTGCAAGAATCACTGAATTGTGAATTGCCCCTCTCTTCGTTTGCCAAAATGCCACCTGAATGATTTCAGAAGTCTTCCAATTTGAAAGGAAGTTGGCATGGCTATTTTACAAACTGTTTATAAAATCAAATATTTTGGACTATGTTTAGCTTACCAGTACACAGCTTTGACAGTGTTTCCATAAACCAGTTCTGCTCCAAAGAGCTCCTTGGACTATGGGAACAAGTTTTATATTATTTTCCTTGTTTCCTGTGCTGGTCTATTTTCTCAACAGGCCAGGTTTTTGGCTGTCATAACCCCTTCGAAGCAAATCAACCTATATTCAGCATTTGAGCCTGACCTGTGCAATCCCTGCTTAGAAAGCATCTCCCATACACCGTCATCGGCTGAGATGAAGACAGAGATACCCACCTGCTGCATAAGCCTGGCTCCCCTGGGAGTAAAGTTATTGCAGTGGCTCATGCAGATACCGCGTGGACGTACCGCAATGTATTAACACCGCCTTACTGCTGGGAGAAGGTAGGCAACAAAGTCCTAAGAGCAAGCGTTGCGACACGGAAGAGCTGTCAAAACACACCAGTGCTTAGACCTAACAAATCTGACAACCCTGATTTAAAAAGTGCTCTGACAAATCAAGGAAAAATTCCTAAATACACTAAAAACTGCTCCACTAACAACGCACGTTTCGGAAGCCGGGCAACGTGACTTTCCCGTGAGTATAGATGTCCTCATCTGTGCCCTGGTTTATGTGCTTCACCAAGTTTTTCTCGAACAGGAGGGGGTGGTAAGCTCCCATGGTACAGGCACGGTCGTGAAACTTCTGGTAATAGTGGCAAATGTCCGTCTGCCGTTTGGAAGGGAGAAACTCGTAGACGTGCACCTCATCACAGAGCGTCATCATGATGACGATGCCTAGGGAAGGAAAGAAAGCAGACATCCCCACGTCAAACCAGAGAACCAATCAGACATTGCAGCGAGACAGGCACTCAGCGAGGAGCATCCAGCTCCCAGGGGAAGGGTTTCCCTTCCCACCATTCAGACGAGAAGGGGAGAAAACAAGTCAGGCCAGATGGGGCTGTTTTCTGAAGCCCTCTCTTGCAAAGCCTATGATCAACTTGATCATGGTAGATCATTTGCAGCGACAGCCACACCAAAAGGCCGATTTTTAAGAGCCCTACTGTTCTCTGCAGCCTTTGGGGAAACTCAGGTGCCTGTCAACCATGCACTACAACTAGCTGACGCAAATGGCTCAATCTCAAACCCACTTCACCTTTTCCCCACCTGCCTCTTGTGAACGCGGAGGATATGAATGCAACTGTGCTTGGAGATGGCTTCGAGCGAGACCAAGCAGCCCCTGCTCCCTGGGCTCTCTTGCAGCAGAGCAGAGCTAGTGCTGCCCTCCTGGGTCTTCCAACTGGCACAGGAACCACCTGAGGACACTCACGCCAGCCCTGACCACAGACCTGTCAAATTTTTGGCCAGCTCAGAAGTAAGCTATAGTTATCAGTTACTTTTCTTTGCCAAAGAAGCGCAAGAAATAGCACAAATACACTAGGGAAATAGAACCAATATGTAATATCACATAAAATTCATGCAGTAGTTGAGACCTGAAACATCAGGGACCATGCGTGATCAGAAGAACAGAATTTACAAGACATTAGAAGAACCCATCTGAGAAAGCACTTGTTAAACTAAGGTATATTTTAAACACATTTTCATCCACCTTTCAAATGACAATTTTCATTCATGCTTAGGCCTTCCAGGAAACCCAGAGCTGCAAACTGGAACTCATCTGTGCCCCCGAGCCTGGCAAGGTGACTTGTTTTACAAAGCAGGTAACTTGGCCCAAAGTTAAGCCACAGGGGACTTTGCTGTCTGACGTGGCTCGGTGCCTACCTTCAAGGCCTTAACTCCAGTTAACAATAATTTTGCTCCTGAAGTCACTGACTATGCTGTTACCCAGTTGTTCTGCACGTATCCCAGCAATGATGTAACAGGTGCTGGGGGAAAGCAAGGTTGTGGAAGACATAGGATTGGCAAAAGGTGTCCCTGTCCATGGCAGGGGGGTTGGAACTAGATGATCTTCAAGGTTCTTTCCAATCCAAACCATTCTATGATTCTATAAGTCTGTTTACATGGACATAGAAGGGTGCCTGTACCCCAGCAGTGACGGGAGCAGAGGAGGGGCTGAAGCACAGCAGTCAGACATCCACGTGGCAAACAAAACCATACGTCTACGCTGTGACTTCAAATACATGTGAACCTCCTGAGAAGTTCACTCCTTTTTATTCAGCTGATCCTGAGATCTGCTCTCCAATAAGAAGGAAAATCTTTGCAACAGCAGAATGCAAATGAGCCCCTTCACCAAGAGGCTGGATTTAGCATGTGGAAGAACAAGACGTTAGCATGCTGAATAAGAGGGAATATCATTGATCTTTTCAGGGCAACTATCCCTGACCATCCTCAGCCCCCTGGTAATTCTTTGCTATACATATTTTCCCATATATATTTTTTTTCCATATTTATATATAGAAATCATAAACAGGCAAGCACTTAGATTTCATCTACAGTAACCACATTTATTTGCCTGAGATCTGAGGCCGCAGGAGCCGCATCCTTCCTCTCGCACCCCGTGGGAACTGCTCTGGCACTAGAAGCTAGAAATCCTAGAGACCACCTCGATGCTGCAATCTGCTCTCCTGTTTCCATGTGGAACCAGGCCATGTTTGTAACTGCTCTTTCAGAAGGCTGCTGCAAACCGCTTACTTTAACATAAGCAAGCTGCTACTTTACAGACAGGAAGTTAAATTTTGGCATAAGCAAACACTGTAAAAGCAACTCTGATAAGCGCCATAAATCTGTAGTTGTCTTTGAAAAAAAGGCATCCTGGAGAGTTCCTGCCTGCAAACTGAACAAGAAGTTTAGAGGGCAATTGTCTTACCAAGCATTCCTGATGACGGTGGATTAGGCTGAATATACTCAAGGGAATTCTCCTGCAGGACATCCCAGAGCTGCCACTGCATTTTTGGATTTAGGATATAGAAGGGCTGCTCTGGATGTGTACTACGATACAGCTTATAGCTTTCAAAAAAGTTGTAGTCTGGTCTTCTGTACCACTGGAAAACAGAAACAAGAAGTCAGACTCTGATTTCTAGCCCACTCTTTCCCATAATCTGCTGCTGCCAGGGAAAGAGGTCCTACTACATCCACACACACTCACTCTCTGTCCCCCACCCCTCCTCATCTGCCCTTTGGGTCACTGTGGTGACTTGGCTCAGCAAACAGAGCAGGAAAACCCCCAATCTCCTCTCTTTAACAGTGAAGGATCACTAAATGAGAGCAGTCATTGTGCATCATTTCATTCTGTGCCCCCCAATTGCAGATGATGTCGAGAAATCTGCCTTCAATGTTACAGACCCCGACCCCTCTGCATGCTGGAGTACGAAGCATCCTGTTCTGTAGACAAGTGTCTTCAGCACAGCCTCCTAAAAGAGGCTGAGCTGATATGCATCCTAAAACTTCCCTTTTCAGTAAAAACACTTAGGAGGGTTTATGTTTTCTTAAAGTCAATTTGAGATTTTTTTATCCTATGCTAAAAAGATCCCATCCTAGTTTTACTGACTCTTAAACATGCTGCACATACACCCTCACGTCTCCTGGAGGCGTGGGACGAGACACAGGAATAAACATCAGTGAGAAAATAGGAAATGCAGTCCAGAGAAAGGAATGCAAAGACCTCTCAGTTACAGCCAGAGCTTAAAATAAAGGTAAAGAATGGACTATTCACTCCTACCTGCTTTCACCCTGAGCCTCCAAAGCTCATCACTTATCAAATAACGCCCTTTTGTACTCAAAATGAAAAGAGAATGCTAGAGGGACTGCAACACTCACAAGTGAAAGTCCAGCTGACATTTGCCAAGATCTTCAGAGGGTTTCCCAATCTGTTCATAATGCATCAAGTATACCTCATGTCTGACTGGTGCTTGAAACATCCAAGCACCAGCCATCAGCAAATCTTACAGCAACTGTCAGAAAGAGATCATCCTCTGACGAGATGACAACTCCTGCAGCCAGTAGTGGCCTCCTCCCTGCAGCATCAGCCCATGGCAAAGCACAGGTGGTGACCCATTACACCTGGCCTGAGGCCCTTCACAGGGATGGGGAACAGGCAAGTGTTTCTCTAGGAGCACACATGCACACGTGCTCAGAAGTACGTGTGGATGTATCCTCGATAACGAAGAGGCAATCAAGAACAGCCTTAAAATGAGTGGTTGCCCACATCAGGAGGAAACAGGTTAACAGATGCAACTTCAAAGCATATGAATCTGATTTTATTTACAGAAAACTCAGCCTCACCTCATGAATTTCCGCATGATACGGTGCTGGATCCCAGACAATTAAGATTCCAGTGTTATATAGCGCATCCCTCAGGAACTGCTGCTCCTCAACCGTTACAAGCTTGAATAACAAACACAATAATATATAGTATGCTGTTAGAATTAGCAGGCAGCCAGGCAGTAAAACATACCTGAATAGAGCCACAGCCACCCCACATGCCCCACCACATGCAGGCAAGGACACAACCCCCTGGTTGCCCTTCCAACACCCACTCCAGTCCTATCTAGCAGCACAGAATTTAGGGGAGAGTCACAAGAAAACTGCCATTATGCTTCACAAGGTTTTCTCCATCCATATTAAATAACAAAATAAGGACAAGACCCACAATGACCCAGCCTGTATGATGGATACCATCACTACAACTGCCAGAAGCAGGTGGGAACATCACTTGCTGCTATCAGTCGCCAGGACAGTCCAGGAGGAGCCCAGTGCAAACACACCGTTGGCTTTATCAAGAACCTTCATTTGAACAAAAGAAGCCTGGATGCGGTGGTTTCTTCTAAGCAGCACGAACACAGGCAGCCAGGGCTCAGCGCTGGTCCAGCTTGATGTGAGACCACCAGTGTGAGGGATGAGAGACCACGGTACCCCAGCTGACCCTTGCACTGAGCCCCACCTTGCCTCTCCAGAGCATGGTGATGGGAGGCTTGAATCTTGTGAGAGCAGCAACGAGAAGGAAAGCACTGCAACAGCAAAGCACATGGGCTAGAGATGGTACCAGTGGAGAGAGGTGGCTCCACCAGAGGCTTTCCCGAAGGAACAAGGCCAAGTGGGTTCAAATGCAGAAGTTGCTCTCTACAGCCTGGACACAACCGTCCCAGCTTGTGACACCCAAGGGCAACCCAGGTCTGCAGCAAAAAGCAAAGAGTCAGAATCAAAGGAGACAAGGGCTCATCTCCTGTCCTTTCCACCCAAAAGCACAACTCGTACAGGCACAGCTTGTAAACATCTGCTGAAGAAAAACACCGTTGTAAAAATCAGCTCTCTTTTGTCCTAATTTCCTTCATGGATCTAATTAAGAGTCAACCAACTTCTCCTGGAGCATGGTGGCTGCCCGCAGCAATGGGCTGCCCTCCCACGTGCCCCACTACCCCAGCACAGGGACACGCTGCCCGGCCCAGATGCCAATTATTCCAGAAGCACACAGGGCTTCCTCGCGCTTGTTCTTAACTCCGCGGGATCAGGCTCTGGCCTCGGCTGCACGTACTGCCTGGTTTCATTTCCTTACAGTAGCTAAAATATCTGGGCCACTTGTTAGCTGGAGAGTGAACTTCTGCCTCCAGTGCACAGGCACCCGCGGCCGAGGCAAGGAGGGCACGCAGCAGGCACCAGCCACCCCTCAGCCACGGACGAGGGGACAGAACACCACCGCGGGACAGGAAACAGGCAAGGAACACGGGCACTTTGCTTTCGTTTCCTTGTTTCTATTTAAAGGCTGGAAATCTTTCAGGAGCTTTTCTGATGTGAAACATGCGGAAGGAGGATTCAAGAGAGGTTGAGCGACAGAGAAAGCAAAGGCCAGCCAAGCACAGCCACAGGAATCGGCAGCGGCACAGGCGCAAAGGGATAAGAAACCGGGTGGGAAGCACCTTTGCAGACACGAGGTGTTTGCTGCTCCCTGTCCTACACTGCAGAGCTGGCTCTGGGCACCACTAGTTATCTATCGGTCACTTAACTTCTCTGCTGGAGGAGTCTGGCTCCCCAGACACCATTAGTGCCTATTTGTTCTGTTTAATAGCAACTGATTCTTTCTAAGCAGTTAAATTCATTTAAACTTATTTGTCTCACCCAATTTTGATCCTAATTTGTTAGCTGATCTATTCATTTCCTCATTAATTTGTTCTTTAGCCAACTGACTGTTTAGCAAGTATCTTGCTAATATAGCCCCTATGATCCTGGTACATTTATTAACTGTATCAAAAGGAGTTCCTTCTCTCCAGCTACTGCAGTCAATGCCCTGGAATCTTAAACACACTCCCTTTTCCCATCACAACCTTCCTCCATTCCACCGATGTGCTATCTTCTTTCTCTTCCTCCCTGCAGACTTGTCAGTGCCAATAACAGCAAGCGCAGCCAAAGCAAAGCACGCTCTCCGTGACAGCCAGAAGCCAGCCAAGGAGAAATGAAAACAAGGGCTGGGAGGAACGAGGTACCCTGGTCCTCGGTGAGCTCTGCAGAAAGGAGCTGTGTCCTACAGAACGACATTGGCGTTCCCTCCACGCACTCGTCAGCTCGCGTGTTTTTGCAAGACATGACTGCTTTTCCCGGGGCAAATTGATGCCCTGCGTAGGGCTGCAGGAAAACACGCCATTGAAGGAAGGAGTACTGATGAACCAGTGAAGGTCTAAGAAAATGAGAAGGGCAGCGTTAAAGAATTTCTGTATTTAGAACAACTACCAAGCTTGTGGACCTACAAGCCTATCCTCAAATCTGAGGATCCAAAATTTATCCCCCTCTTGCCGGATACTAATCTTTCCCTGTGCACAAAGATGTACAAAATCCCTCACTCTACTGTTAAAACCATCCACCTCCAGATATGTGCTAGAGACTGGGCAGCAAATCACAGAAAAATATCTTAAAATAATTATTAAGCAACTTAGGGCCACTGACCACACGTGCCAAAGGGATACTATTCAACATAAGACTAGTTTTGACAGATTAGATTCAGGAGATCCCACTTCCCTCACTTTTGGGAAAGGACTGAGGATCGATCAATAGTAAAAGCCAAAATAAAAGCAGCCAAGCCACAACCCCATCTCTCTTCCCAGCGATCATTTATAACACAAGAAAAGGCAGAACAAGAACAAATTACAGCTTGTCCCGCCAGCGCCTGATGTCTGCGAGAGCTCTCTGCAAGGCAAAGCACAGCTCCTGTAGCAAGCTGGAAACCAAACATGACCATCAAAACCCCACTAACAAGAAAGTTAAAACGATGTTGCCATGACTATAACAGCACTGAACCATTAAAAGTGCAAATAAAAAGACAGAAGAAAAGCAGGCTCCCAATCCAGTGATCCCTGAAGGTAACAGGGACTGCAATTCGAGCTGCTCAGCTCAAACTCCAGAAGAGACTCCTGCACTATTTACATGCAGAGCATCTTTCGCCCTGTCCAGCAGCTGGATCAATGCTGCATTGTGGCATTTAGAGGCTAATTAACTTTAGCCTCTAAAAAAATGCAATCATTTTGCTCCCCCTATAATTGAAGTTTTCTAAGCTGGTATCTCCTTTCCGAGGGGATGGCGGCAGATGAAAAACGTCACCCAAGGCTGAAGGCTGATGTGCACAGAGAACAGGAGCACTATGACAACATGGCTACAAGTACGCTTGGTCCAACTAAGAGCATCCACATGGAGAGTTATTACTGCTGTATTACGGTTGTAAAATCATACAGTTACCCTCCTCCCTGTGCAGATAACCCTCGCAGCACACAGGTCACGTACATGTTTTTGCTGGTAACTGACTTCATATCACAGCAAGCTGGGAGATGAGCACATCGTACAGAGAAAGTTTTCTTAAGTGATAACACCTATCTGGCATCATAAAAATATATACGGAAGGGAAAAGATAAAAAAATGGAGAGGTCAAATGGGGCAGAGGAAGAAGGATGTCAGTGGCCAGATATGTCTGCTAAAACCACATTGGTTCAGAAAGGACAAGCTGTCCCACATCTGATGGGTGGTTTAACGCAGGGGAATCGCGACACAGCCAGCAGCACAACAGAGCATGGCAGCAAGGGGAGGAGGCAAGACCCAAGAGCAGAAAGAGGAAGCAACAGCGTTCGCACAAGAAGCAAGAACATACTTCAAAAGACACACAAAATGAACTCGGGAAACTGGTTACAAGCCATCTCCATGTCTTCCTTTGAAGAGGACAGCCGAGCTCCTGCTGCTGCTTTGAGAAACCCCAAACCCTGTTACCCGGCAGCACCCACGGATCCCTCGTGCAGGAGCAGATGAGAGAACTCCAGGCCTATAAATCTTAGCTTTGGGGTGAGGAAAGGAAACTGCCTTTTCGGTTCTGGAGCACAAAAGCCACTGTTCAGTCCCCTGTCTCTCCCCCGATCACCCCCTTCCAGCCGCCTCCCCCTCGTCCTGGGCGAGGAGGTGCTCGTGCTCCGGGCTGCAACGCTGCAGCAGGTCCTTCGTCCAACAACTCTCGGCCTATTCATTATTTTACTGTCCCACTCCATTCCCTCACCAGCATGCACTGCTGTGATTTCCTCTTCTCTCTGCATGCCTACGCTTGAAAATTTCTCCCCCCGAAACGGGCAAACACAAAGGGTAACAGCTATATGGAAGGAGGGTGCAAACACTCTCCAAGAGGTACCGAGAGCAGCGATACTCTTGTTTTTGGGTCTCACTCTGCTCCTGGATGGGTGGCACACTAGCCCTGTGAACATATTGCTAGACACGGTTCTAACCACTGAGACTCTGCTTCAAAGCCTACTGACGTCCAAGGAAAATGAGCAGAGGGACAGCCTCGTACCTAGAAAGAGCTCCCAAAGAGCCAGGGAAAATTTAACTCAGCAAGCAATGCCTTGCATTAAAGGTACTTTCTGCTATGCTCTGCAACGGGGTCCTGGACCCCACAACTCACCCATCGGAGTCCGTACCCTCTCCTGGCTGCGGGCAGGCTACAGATTTAAAGGTTGGTCCTTTGCCAATTGTCTTCAGCCATTTAATAGCCCTGGTTAATGTGTTATCTACAGAGCCTGCAGCATCGCCGAGCAGAAAAGAAACATTGTTCTTTCAATAAAAGCCAAACAGACTTCCTTCATTCTTCATACCCACCCCTGGGGCAGGCACCACTCATCTCCTGGCACACCTCAGTTTGCTGAGCTCCGTTAGCCAAGCCGCGGTGTCCCTCCAGCATCACGCTCCCAAAGCACAGCAGCAAGCGTGCAGCTGGCCTTCCTGCACTAACAAAGAGCCTTTGAGCTGAGACAAAAGTCAAAACACCTCATCTATGCCGTAAATTGCAAGCAGGCTACTGCAGCTTCGCTAGCATGTGCTGGTTTGGCTGCAGTAACCTCCCATTTACCAACTGTCCCGCATTACAAGGAAAGACATTCCCACCTTACGGCTATCTGCTAGGGACAGGAGAAATTGGATGGAAAACCTTATTCTTCTCAGCTTCGTTTTAAAGGTGTCCCAGCAGCAGGTGAACCCAGCAGCCCTGTGGATGTTGTTATTTCAGGCTGCTGCTCAGCTCCCAGGCAGCCCGGGGTGGGCAGGCAGCTCTGCCACACTCAGCCCGTTTGGCACACGTTCGTCAGACCTACCTGGGAGTTCACAAGACGAATCGTTGTCTTTTGCCCCACGTCTTCTTGAAATCCCTTGATAGGAGCCCCGTTGAACCGCAGGACAGCATCGTGGCTGTCTGAAAGCAAACCAGAGTGAAAATCCATGAGCTAACAACTGGTTTTTGAGCGACAGAAGACACGTGTAACAGGTTATTAACTCACATGTCTAATACAATCTGGCTACTCCCTGGCTTTCCATGTAACAACTAAAAGTACCAAGCCAGATTCTGTGGAAGAAGCTGTTAGTCTAACTTCATGATCAATAAACTTTTAAAAATCCACTTTTTTAAGCTACAATACACTGGCAGGCTGAGAGCACAGCCCTAGAATTTTGCCCTCCCTCCCTCTTTCTCTTCTTCCTTCCAAACACTTTACCAAGAGATAGACCAACATACAATTAATTACAATGTGGTTGGCCGCAAACTAAGGAATTAGACACTAATGGCGAACCAGCATCTCTCTTGCAGCCTGGAGGTTGACCAGCCTGAGAAACATGTATAATAACCACAGTGGAAAACAAAGCTGGCTTCAGCCCGCCAGCCTACCTCCCACATTACAGAAATAAAACCACCACTGTGCATGTAACAGGCATGGTTTGTTACGTGCCTCGGGATTCACTGCATTTTCCTCTGCTGGCATCATCTCTTAACATAGCACAGCATTCCTCCAGTACCCTCCTCTGCCTCGGCACAGCCGACCACGCTGCCATACTGACAGAAAGCCAGGCTGCTGCTGCTCAGAGGGCATATGTGCCCGTCACCCTGGCATCCCGGCTTCTCCGTACCTACTGGCTAGATTTGGATAGGAAACATTTACATGACCGGCAGTGTTCAGCTGCAGAAGCAGGACCATCTCCCGTGCCCTCACGCCGAGGCCACGCAGCCACAGCCCACGGCCGCTGCGGCGGGGGTCCATGGGGAACTGTCAAGGCCCCAGCCAGGGCAGAGGGGCTCGCCTGGTCCAGAACCGGCTCTTTTCAAGATCATTTTCTTGAAAACAGGGGTGTTCTCACAAGCAATGCAGGAAGATCCATAATCACTGGCAGAAAGGCTAGTTTCTCAGCTACTTTATGCTCATAGGCAATTGGATCCTTTTTAGACCCCTTCCATAGCAACACACAAACCCCAGGAAGGTGATGTTTCTGAAAAAAAAACATGTCCACTCTCAGAAGCAGCTCTGTAGTTACCTCTACAAGCCCTTAACTCCACATCCTACCTCCCATCAGTGGAGTACAGGGTTATAACTTCCCCGTGTAACTTCGGTCAGACACCAGGCGTTATTACGCCCTTAATTCGCCTGTCGGAAGGGTGCTCGGGGAGTGCACAGGCCGGGCAGCCAGCTCTCTGAAGCACTCTGTCTCCAGGTGGTTGTGCTGCACTCAGTATTTCCCATATCGGATTTTTCTCTGGCAATTCCTAACCTCCAATAGCACCAAGAGAAGAGAAGAGTAAGCGAAAGAGCTGCTTGTTTATCAGCTTCTGCCCATTCTTCTCCACCAGCTCCCCTTACATTGACTAATCACTCATTTGATATCTTAACATGATTACACAGAACAAATATTTCCTGGTTATGTAAGGAACAATAATTTAGCAATCCATTGCGCTCATCTACACAAATGCTTCACTTTAAGCCCATCAGATGTAGCACCTTTATGGAACCTTCCCCCAACAAAACCACAGCTTGTCCTATGTGGAAAAACAACAGGTCAAAACTGGGAAAAAAACGTACATAAACACACTGAGCACTCCCAAATCCTTTGACATTCACACTGTTCAGCTCAAGCCTGCAAGTGCCCAAAAGTCTGCAGAATCACTGGCAGAGATGACTGCTTGGGCAGAAAGGTTAAAGTTTGCGACCCAGGCGCAAGGAACACAAGCCAGGGACAGCACTAGGGGCTAACAGCATTCGCCCCGGGCACGTCACACAGTGACCTTTCCAGCATCCATCCCTCATGATCTGGAACAAACTGGTGCTTCAGTTTCGGGGACAGGCTTGGAGACCGGCTGTAGGACAATGAAACGGCTTTCCACATCAGATGTCCTTTCAGCCGTGCTGCAGCGGGAGTGCAGCCTGTTGCACTTCTTGGCTGCTCCGACGCTGAATCCAGCACTTGCACGGACTGCATTACAACACAGTGTACACAACATCCTCAGCTCTTGAGAAGGTCTCCTGATGGAGGAATGAGCAGTTTTATCAGTATGGTGGAGTCTAGCAAAGACATCCTTGGGCATAAGCCAGCTGTGCTGGAGAAGAGTGTTCAACAGAATGTCACTTCTACAGAAACCTTTAGCTACCGAACTTCAAGAGGAACCTACATAAGCCAAGATAGGCACTGAAAGAAAAAGAATTGGCTTCTCAAGTCTTGACCCACCTGGCCTCAAACACTTGTAAGAGGTGGAAACAATTACATCAACCGACTCCCACCTGTAATTTTTACCATCTTGGTTAATACCACTACTACCTTTTTCATCACATCTTTAGCAGCATTTTAACACACTCCAGACTGCTCAACTTCATTCTAGTGCCTGCCCACCTACCCTGGGGAGCACACATGAATTTGGGGGCAAACTTTGAGTGACTACGGGAAGGAAACCCTGACTTTCCCATGAGCATCTGGGGACTATGATTCTGAAGGCTTTGCTCAGGTTGTTCATACATAAAGTATTAAAGGACTATCTACTTGTTTCAGAGAATGAAGGCTACTTCCAGCTTAGTGCAGGCCAAAGGGACTTAATCCAGCAGACAACTTACGAACACACTGAAGTCTATTTGTCACTGGAGAGAACATTCATAGGCTTTAAAACTTCTCCTGCAGTGAAACCGCAATTCAGCAAAGTGTGAATCTTAACTGAGCCTCAAACAACAATTACCGAAGAAAGCTGAGAGAACTGCAGGCACAGGAGGAGGGTTTTATGTCAAACAAAATCCTGACCTGAAGGTTGGAGAGCTGGTTTCCCCTGCATGCTGCTTTCTTAAGAGGCACAAAGTGCTTTGGTATCAAAACATGCCACTCCATAATCCACTGTACAAGAGCAATACTTCAGAATTTATTAATTAATGCATTAACCTCAGATAAACATGGTCAGATAAGGCTTTGCAAAGCATCACCAAACCTTGTCTAAAGAAGAGATAAAATAAAGCCCTCTGAAGTTTTTTCACAGTCTCCTGGGCCACTCAAACTCAGCCACTGCTTTACGGTTCAGAATGAAGCAGTGCCACTTTTGCTAAGCCATGAGCACGAATTACAGCGTCGCTGAGGTCTGAAGATGGTCTACGTCCAGCCTCTCTGCTCAACACTGGGTCAACTACAGCAGACTGCTCGGGGCTGTGTCCAGTGGGGTTTTCTTCCTTTAGTGTTTTCTTTTACTTCTTCTCTGAAGAAGTCTTTCTGAATGAAAGTTTCTGACCATTGACTGTGCAAGGAGTGCATTGACATTACTCGACCTGTTCCAAGCCCTCTCAAGAAACAAATACTTGAGGAACCAAGACCTCTCCCCCTTGTATCCAGTATTAGTTCTATTCTCTGACGATGCCAACAAGATCACGAAAACTGGAAGGACTAGCTGGAACACAACTACCTGCACATATGTCATAGCCTCTGAGCTCAACCCAACCCTTCCACTCCCTTGGGGCTTGTCCATTTTGGTCTGCCCAAGGTCTAACGCTCACAGCCACTGTGCTCTAGGGCACCATAAGGCAGAGAGGAAGGAAGCCTCTGATCAATATTACTGCCATCTCCTCCTAGGCTGTAATGTTCGCTAACTTTAGAACTTTAAGGATAATATTTCAACTTAGCGTAAACACCTTTGTGACCACAGCAGAGACTTATTGGTAAGAGGGTGACAGTAGGTTACTTCTGTTCAGCATAAGTTATAAAACAATGTTATTTGAATTTATGTGAATAGTAAGATACCAACCTATCTCTTGTCCCAAACGAGATGATTTCAGAGACCCTGCTGAGGACACAACAGCACAGCGATCCAGACGGCCAACTGTTTCATTGAGGCTTTTCCCTGGTAGGTACTGCTGCCATTCAGAGGTATCAAAAGGACCATCTGACCCCTGTATCATGGTCACGTTCACCCTGTCCCGCAGCTGGCAGAGCAGCTTCTCTGGGCTGAGTTTAGCAGCGTTCCTCTTTCCGGTGTAAGCTACGTTGTACTTGTTCATGGACAGGTAGTTTTTTCTGACCTTCTGTAGCCTGGGTATGAGATTTCTGGATGAACTGTCCTCATCCCATACCTTCAGAGAGTCTGCTGCTTTCTTGGACTTTTCAGCTGTTCCAGAGGTGCTGTCTTTTACTCTGTTGTTGTTACTAAACCAAGTTTTGGGTATCTGACCCAATTCACCGGCTGCTTCATGGAAAAGGCTCTGCGATTTAAGCGGGTTCCATTTTTCCAAAGTCCTATGAACCTGCAAATCATCACTCGCGGTCTTGAAAGGAACATAGTAGCTTCTTCTCGTCTCTCTCCACAGGCAAACTGTCAGAGCTACCAGTATCACCACAAGAACACACACGAATTTTTTCAACACATTGATGTGAACCATAGTGTACGGCGCATCCAAACGGGACACTGAACATCGGGAAGGCACCTGGTCCTGGGAGAGAGGAACACATGTCAGTCAGGGCTGCACGCACAGGCACGCATATATAGAAACATCAGTGTGTGGGCAATGGTGGGGGAGAGGGAGAACAGAGCGGCATTTTTAACATTTCAGGTCGTTTAAAGATCTCATTTCAAAGTCCACCACCTCAAACATCAAACGGATAGACTTGACTGGCTATTAGCCATCACATGCTACGTAACGGCGATCTGAGGCCACTGCCGCTCAAACCATTTCTCTGTTCCCTTCCCCAAGTGACAATCAAGTTTAACACAGCCCCAGAATCATACCAGCAGCAGGTTAAGTCTCCGCTTTGCTTTCCTTCACCTCTCATCTCAGCCCATCAATATCCAAATCCCACCACTAGCATTTCCAGAGCTGAGCATCTACTTGACCATAGGCATGAACACTAATGAAGCACATAATGAGGCATATAACAGTGTGTGTGGGGGGGGGAAGCTGTGAGTTCATGAACACCTGGAGCTTCACCAGTCTGGTACTGACACACTTGGTGACTTCACAGGGAACTTGTGCAAGTCTGCAGTGGGATGAGTGCGTTCCCAACATGAAACCTCACTAAACAGCTGCTGGGAGCCAATTAATCTACAGCAGGTTTGAGGCAAGTTTGGGTTCACAAACGCTCTTTGATAAACATTACTCAAGGTACGTTACCCTGTAGAAAGTAAAGCCAGACCCTGTTGCACAGCACTGACTGTCCTCTTTTGCACTACCTCGCATTAGCGGACATCTCCAGCTCCCATCGTTATACACGGGGGCAGTTCAATAGCAGGAGTGCCCAAAGGGCAGCTCAACCTCGGCAGCACAAGGGGTTGGTGTAGGAAATATATGCTGAGGCATAAACGCCTTGTGAGACCACAGAAGAGAGGAGGGCAGCTGCTCATTTCCCTTTGCGGCTGCTCTGAGATACATCCAAAAACATGGGAGCAGTACAGAGGCAGGAGGTGTCCAGCACTCCTCACGAGATAAACACACACAGACCACTGCCCATCCTAGAGAGATCCTGTAGTGACAACTCCCTCCTTGAGCAACTTGCTGAAAGTAAGAGGTGCTAAGTTGTGGTACGGAGAAGTTACTGCACTACCAACGCACTACCTGTGGGTAAAGCAGCAGCTCTCCAACTCAAGTCATTTTTGGCTGTTGGCAGATTTTCTTCCGAGGGTTGAAGCAGGTTATCCCAAAACACAACGTGTCTATGACACACTGAAGAGTTGAAGAAACACCTGCAAAAAAAAGAGGGAAAAAATCTATTACGGAAGAACCTTGTGGTTCTGGGAATGAGCAGTATTTCCTCAGATAAGCCCTGTGGTCCCACAAAAGCTGTTACACCCAGGCATGGAAGGGCCACCAGCAAACACGTGAACACCACATAAGCCTTTTAAACACTTAAATGCCCACTCAGAATGGGCATCTTCCTTCTCAGTCTGAAATCTACTCTCAACTAAAGCAGGAATCGGTTTGTGGGCTGCTTGCTCCCATCAGACTGACAGCCTTCTCTGTAGAGAAGGCTCTGAGCAGTGGATATGTCCATGATAGAGTGAAGGAAAAATCCCAACGCTGTTTAACACAACAAACAGGAGAAAGGAAAGAAAAAGCTAACTTTTCCTAGGGAAGTATCTTACTGCCTGTTCTTGGGCAATTCACACACTCTTCCTCAAATGCCATGGCAGAGAAGACTCCTGTTTTTTTTGAGCAAATGAGTCATATGAAAAGTTGCTTTATAACACATATCTTAATCCACAGGCCTTCACAAACCAGACGAATGTATTTTTGACTTTACAGCATCATTCTACCAAGGAAACGCAGCAAGAGAAAGAGAGATTTCACAGTATTATACAATTCAAGAAGTAGCTTGCTTTTGCAGGAACTCTGAGTCATTACAACACCACATAAGCTAAATTACAAATGCTACCCCTCACAGCATTAAGTACTAAATTATTAAAGCAGTCTAATGCTGACTACTTTTCTTTTAACTCTATTAAAGAACTCAACTTCATTTCTTACAGAGCATCCCACAATTAAAAAGCAAACATCATTTTACCTCCAGATCTTAAACAACAACAACGAAAAGACTCAAGAAGCACAAGTGATTCTAGCTTTTACTAAAATAATTTCCCTGGCCTTGACAGACCATCTCACTTTTCATCTGCTTGAGAAGCAAGTGCTAGCGGCACGCTGAAGTCTTCTTTGCCGGTATGGTTCCAGATGCGGTCCGCGGAACCGAGGGGTGTCAGGAGGGGATGCAGGACATCGCTGTGCTCTCTTCTGCGAGGAGCTAACACAAGGTCCTCCATGCCATTTACAGCTCCTCTTCCGCTGAGGTCTCTGCAAGCCACTCTCACCCTGCCTCTGCCCCGTCCCCCCGCTAGCCGGAGGTCCCGGGGCCAGCCCACTCCATGACTGCCCGCTGTCCTTGGAACAGAGCGAGCCACGTGAAGGCACGAGACTGCAAAAGCCATTTGCTAAAGGGGAAAGCACCACCGAGTCAGCCTCCGTGCTGTCAGAGGCTCTGCAGCTTGGACAGCAAGGCTTTCCAAAACCAGAGAGACAAACTCTGCAATAGAGTTGCCCAGTGTCAGCTGAGGACAAAACTCTGAGACGCCTCCCTCTGACCATGCTTCGTGCAGCCCCCAACCTCACTCTTTTCACACTGTACTTCTTCAAGCGAGATGAGGGTCTGGCTTCCAGAAAACTCAACCAAGATCTTCTGTGCCTGCAGGACAGCAAGACAGAGCTTCCACACCGCAGGAGGTGCCGCAGCTGCCCCGCTGCCTGGCACAGCAGAGCTCTTCGCTCCGGACCCTGGAGGGCTCCGTCGTGCTTCTGACTTCAGAAGCCTCTCCTGAGGGGTTTCCAGGTGTAGGTGACAGCAGGCGCATCTCAGTGCCGTCAGCTTTTGTTTCCCACAGCTAGGATAATCTTAGAGGAGTGGCAGGTTCATCACGGTGGAACCAGTGGAGGATGCCAAACAAGTTACAACACCTCCTCTCCTCCCGGCCACACAACGGCACCTGGAAAAATCACCTTCAGCACAACGTGATCCCTGCCTTTGATGACTGTGCACGCTGCTGCAACGTGAACAGTTATTTTGCTTCGATTTGTAAGTTGGCAAAGTAGGTTCTGCAAGCAGGTACATTTTAGCAGAGCCACAACATTTCAAGGTGTCTTTTGTTCACCATGGATTCACTGCAGTTGAGTTAAATTATTACTGCTATTTCACAAGATGTGATTTTATTTTATTTGCACAAGTAACGTCCTAACAAGTTCTCTCAAGCATTCTGCCGCTGAACTTTTTCTGCCAAGCAGGCAGGCAGCTGCTCTTCCAGGCAAGGTAGGAAGCCCACAGTGGTGCTCTCCTTCCACACCTTTAGATAAGCCGCTTGCGTGCGCTCCTGTATCACAGTGGTTAATACAAATCTGCTCTTCTGGAGGTGATGGAAACTTATCGCCTACACAAAGCCCAAGGTGTCAGCAATGAGTACTAAGAAAGAAAGGACAAAAAAAAAAATTCCCCAAACCTATAAAAATATGTCAACAAATAGTTGCTGCCTTCTTGAAACGTAGAGCCTGATGTGGCCAAGGGGTGCAGCGCTGGCAGGCAGGGTAAGCCCACGCAGCAAGTCCCTGAGGATAAATGAATCCTGTGCAGAGAATAAGTGAGCAATGCAGTATCTTCAAGGCAGTCAGGGAATTATATCCTGTCCACACACTCTTACACTTAACCTTTACTGTCCAAGTCCATTGGCACTGGACTCAGGACTTCATTAAAGTACAGAAGCACGCAACGGTCCTGCCGCCTCTCGCGTCCCAGACACTGCCGTCCTCCCGGGGAGCTGCAGCCAGCAGTGCCCTGGCAGAGAACACCAGGCAATCCCCATTTCCACAACCCACAGCAGATTTACCCTAAAACTGCTATCAACACTGTCTTCACCTCCTTCAAGAAAATTCTGTCAAGCTCTTACCTGTCTCATATAGTGCCCGACAGCAGACACACAGGGGAACCACCTATGTACGGACAAATGTACGAATGTATTTCTCTTCCAGCACTCAGCTTCCAAAAAGCTGTGTCATCAGCTGTACCGATGCCCATCCTCTGCACATTTGCTTAATTGCTTCTTGAAACCACTTACATTTCCCAAACAGCCCAAGGCAATAAATTCTGCAATCGTGCACCACGCAGAGACAAGCCCTCCTCTCTCCATTTCACACCAGCAAACCCAATCACACCGACAGTAATCCTTCTGCCTTTCTTGGCTGCATGTCCTACACGGGTGCATCGCCTCTCCTAACATCCTCCTTTCCCCACTCCTTGCTTTTCCAGGCTGAATCCCACTTATTCCACTCCTGCCTTGCACAGCAGCTTTTCCGTACCTCTGACTCTCTTGGTCGATTTCCCCAGCACCGTTAGCAGCCTGCGAGCATCCCTCGAGCCCAGCACACCGGGACACCCCGGCTGCACACGCCCCGCCCGTGTGGTCCAGCAGCAACCTAACAACGGGGCTGCTTTGTTCTCCTTCCAAAACTTCTTCCAATTCTATTTCCTTTCCTGACCGGTTCTAAGCCCTGAGCTCTAGGCTGTCAGTCATGACTTCAGGATATTTTGCAAGCAGCACTGACTCACCGAGAGACGTCCCCAGCACAGGGCAGAGGGCAGGAATAAAACATGACTCAAGAGCATTCTCTTACCCCTGCTGGCACAGGCTTCCCTTGCCATGGCGCTGCCCAGCCACTCAGGATCGCCCAATCCCTCTACAGCTGCTCAGCGTTTTTTTTCTGGTCCCAGCAGCCCTCTGAAGACAAAGCCAGCCAAGCCCATAACCCAGTCCTTCCTCCTCTCCTTTGCAGATCCATTATCACGGCTCAATGGCAGAGATCTTGGAGCAAATCCCTCTGGGATTTGTGTGATGTTGTGAAACATGAGCGCTTCATTTCCTACCTGCTAGGCAGTCACTAATCCAAGAAAGGAACTTTCTCTTCCCACGACAGCTCAGGGTTTTTTTTCTGAGGCTCCTGGCGAGCAATCTCACCAAATCCTTGAAAATTCAAGCGTGCTGTTTCCCCGCTCTCACCAGGGTCACTAACATCTGAAAAAGAGAGAAGAGGAAACAGGCAGATAGATTTGAAACTTGACTCTTCTGCAAACAGATGATGAGACTTGTCCGTTAATTCTTACGTACTCTACAGGTGTTAGTTATTTTTATGATGTTTACTGGTCCGAAGTAACAGATCCCACCAGAGTCCCTCGGAAATGCAATCATGTCAAATAACACCTTTAATTTAATTTAAACAACAATTTGAGAGATGCAGCCCCTGGGGATGGGCACATGCAGGGATCCCATCCACCTGTTCTACTCTCTTTGGTCCCTCTGTTCATACATCAGCATCATTCACCTGCAGTTTTCTTGCCTCTGGTGTATGCACAAAAACTTATCACTTCAGCAAGTTGCTCCTCAGTCTTTTTTGGGGTAATGTGATAACGATTTCATATTTAAACTTAGAGCATTTACATTTCTTTCCAGGTTTCCTTCATTTATGCATTTCCATCTGTACCCACAACTGTGTCGTGCCTAAATACAAACCAGCAAAGTTTTGCTCCCAGCTTTTGTTGGTGTATTTTTGCATGTTTTTATGCTCCCCCATATGAACATTTTATACTTTAACTACATCTTCTTATTCTTTTTCTGTACATTCCCAGTACTAACCCTTTCCTCCACCCAGCACCCTCTGTAAAACACTTTTGAAGAGAGCAGTGGCTGGTAGCAGAGGCAGAACAAGGTCACATGAAAGAATAAGAAAAGAGGATACCTAAAGAGGAAAGACATGGACATGTAGAGCAGGAATCCCTCCATTCAAAATAAAATAACATACCCAAGGAAACTGAAGAGGAGAAAAAACTGGGATTTGAGAAGTAACCTCGAATCCACATCTGCTCTTAAAATTCCCCATTCCTGTCCTGGGGAAAAAAAAAAAAAAAATTATCAAGAGCCTTTACAGTGTAAAACAAACTATGATTGTGCCATTTTGCAAATGAAGAAGCTATACTTTTCATATATTTGATACATCAGATGAAAGGTGATAATGCTTTTGTTCAAGCTAAAGATCTCTGTCCCTCTGGAGCTAAGTTCCAGAAGATGTCTCTGATATTTTGGTTAGCCTGGCCTGTTAATTCAATTGTGTGTATTTCAATTTTGTAAATATATAAACAGGGAAGACTCACTTCTAGCAATTCTTGTTTTTTTTCCAAAACATCACTGTGCTGTGAAAACAAAACATCTGTTGAGCCATATGTTTAAGCAAGTGCTTCCAATGCCACCAAACAGAACAAAAAGAAGTGGAGAATGAGGAAAAGCAGCATTTTAAGTGAGGAACACTGTTACATCTCAGGAGACGCGTTGAGAAGCTATACAGGTCACTTGCTAATGAAATAAATCATTCCATTAGTCCTGCCTGCGTTAAAAATCTCTGCATGTGCCAGAAAAAACACACCGCTGTCACAGCTGAAAAAATTCCTCCAGGAGAACAGGAGAGGCAGATTTGGGGGGGAGGCACAGGGGAAGGTTTAAGCACGTGTTTCATTTTGGTTTTATGTGTCAACAAACATTGTGATTTAATAAAGGCAGAAGCCTTCATCGCTGGCTGTGTCAGCCCTTTAGTCCCCCTCTTTCCCGAGGTCCATGTTGTTTTTGGAGGGCGGCTCTGCCTAGCAGCACGCTGCCTCCCCTTCTGCCCTGATCAGAAAGCCACAGTTTTGCTCCCACTCACCGCAGACGCTCTGCCAGGCACCTGCAGAACCGCGCGGTCACTGTTGGCCACTGACATCCACGGCTGGAGGCAACCCGCACGGTGGGGGCTTCCCATCCTCCCGGCAGGACGGCTGCGCAGCTCTGGCCCATGGTCTTAAATGAAGTGCATGTTTGGAGCTGTTGGAGCTCAGCTCTAACAAACCAGCTAGTTAGCAAGTATGACACAGCCGATGACAAAGCCACTCCAGGGCACCTGAACCAGGTAACTCACGCAGTTAAGGACATGCCAACCATTATGGCCAGCAAGAAGTAGTATGTCCAGCAGCACCCACAGGGATGAGAACCAGCTTTCCTGAAAATTGAGCCTCTGTTTGCCGTTGTGCTCCTGTCCAGACCAGGAGTGGACACAAACACGCAAGTGCGGGGACCGTCTTCAGTGCCAATGTACCAAGGGAGGAACTCAACAAACGGTGCTACAGCACAGCCCCGCTGCTGCAATAGCTGGTGACCATAAAAGAGATGGTCCTCCTGCCCCTTTGCCTACCTGTTCAGAGACTGGCATCTACTGAGGGATGACCCTCAGCCCTGACAAGCATATCACATCACCGCTCTTCACTTCAACACTGTCAGGAAAGCAGTTAACAGCAAAGAGCATAACTTCTTCTGCAAAGCCACAGATTCTGTCACCCTAGACCAGCAGTAACAGTTCCTGACCCTGCTGGCTAAGGGAGACATGGCCTACTGCAGGGTCCTCTACAGGTGCATGAAGATGGAATGACAACTTAACTCTTACAGCAGGAAAAAATAATTATCAAGGCATGCCGTGGTGGAGAATACCATATACATGGTTCTTTCTTGGTGGGCTACTTGTCCAGAAGCATGGTGTGTTTATGAGCTTTGGAATAGGACTAAGCTCTCAGCTGGTGGGACCAGCATCTCTCCATCACAAAATCCTGCTTCCTACCCCACAGACAGAAGCCTGCTGAATATTCCGCGTTAACAGGAGAGGAGACCTCACCTGCGCAGGGTGCTGGTATGCCCCAGGCAAGCCCCAGGCTCCAGCAGCACCTTCCTGCTTGGATGTGGTCAGACAGCCACCACGGGAGCTCGCAGAGTGCAGGGCAAGACAGAAGCCATTTCATGATGGGAATGTGCTCACGGGAGCCTCAGTAAGATATTTCGAGACCACTGCTGGTAACAAGCCTTTTCAATTTCTAAAATCGTCAGTTTCATGTTCAAATTGAAGACAAAAAAAAGAAAGCGCATCATATCATGCACAAACAGCACCGATTCCCAAAAGCCTGGCTTCTCCTCCCATTCCCGGACCCCTCAGTTTCATGACTTTACCAGTGAGGTTTTCATTATCGGTCAGCTTTATCATAACCATTCCCACACTGACACCAACAGCAAAAATTCCCCCCGCTCAGCTTTATTGACCAGAGTGCGATCACTCATTTAAGACTATTTACTTGACATGGAACATTACACCTCCGCATCAAACAAATTACTTCTTCATTTCCCCCCCGCCATGTGTTTCTCTGCGACATTTATCTTTCGAAATGAGAGGGGAGCGCTTCTGTATTTTAAATTAGAAGTGTGTGGCAGGTCAACATTTAATGCCTCTGCAAATATCACTGCGCGCCAAGACATGTAATTGGTATTTCACGGCCCCAGGACAATACATACACTTTGTGCCAGCTGCAGCTACTCTACCCTTCAGCATAATATTTCTCTGACACCAGCCTTTTGCACGTGGGTGCAATGTCTGTCCGTCTCCTCAAGGACAACACAGTAACTCTTTATAACTTGCTCGCAGAATAATCTAATTCAATTTAATCCAAGACAGCAAAATAAACTTACAGAACTGTGCATCCACCGTTAGGTGGGTTTCAGTCCAGCAGCACTACTGAGATTTGGGTTTCCTCATCATACCCAGAGCTCATCCCTGTGGGAGATGGCCGGGCTGGCACTCAAAAGCAGCACTCCACCATGCCAATCGCACTGGAGAACAGAACTAAAATGGGAATTCTGGCCATTGACTTCAGAAAGCACTATTCAAACCTCACTATGTTATGCAAAACACTTCTTGCATTACGTTTAAAATAAATTGGTTTCCACTAAAAAATCCATTCTTTCTAATGTAAGAGCGAGATACAGATTTCAAGAGAGTTCATCAAAAAGTATCAAGTGCTGAGAAAAAAGGCACATCCCGATGGCAATAAAGAGGATATTACAATGGACACACATTAGGGCCCATCAAAACAAACAACTTTCAGAGAAATTGTAAGAAAAAACATTTAATGAGCATTTTGATTACTTATCTAGCAAAAATCAAAATAATTCCTTTCTATGCAAAGAAATTGAGACATGGAAGATAAATGGAAACATCAAAATTACAGTTAACTATTTTGTGTCTGACAGAAGAGACAGAAAAAGACAGGTTACAATAATTAGATGATTTTCCACAAACCAAAAACGCTTGCTTTTGCCCTCCATGGCCACAGTGTTCGGTAAGCTAAATTGATACCACTTCCACCACGCATCACCAGTTCCACTGGTTAAACCGAGACTGAAATCACCCGAGGTAAGCCAGGTATAACTCAACACAAGCTGTCGAAGAAGCCGTGGTCTGAGTTCAGTGTCAGGCTGCAGCAGAGCGGCCGAGGTGGTGGATACGCAGGAATCCACATTCCCCAGAGTCCCGGATACCGCTCGTTGTTGGAACGGCAGCCAGGTTCTCAGAAGTCAAAACATTTGCACATAGCAGATGTCAAACATGCGTTTTGCCAAGGCACATCGGCGAGTCACATCCTCACACAGGAAGCTCCCAGCGTGGCTGGACTTTGGACGTTGATAACGGCAAGCGCTGCTCTATTTTGTCAAAGACAAGGCTGATTTATTCACCTGGTAACACTATCCCCTTGCAGCATCATTTCAAACGTATCTATCATCAGTAAACCCACAAGAAAGTCGCCAAAGAAGTGACCTTGCCTGAATAAAAATCCGATTTTATAAATCATAGGCAATACAAACATACAGCACAAATCTGGGCACCTAAAAATATTTAAAGACATTTAAAGGGCTCAAGACACTCCTCCGTGCCTCAAAGTTTCACATATATATTTATAAAACCAGAAAACATTAACACAACTTTCCTGATACAGCCTTCATTTGAAACCTCGTTATTTTTGTCCCTCAGCATCCCTCCCAGATGCTTAGGAAAGGAAAACAGGTTCAATGGTACCTCCTCCCCAAACCCAAGACTACATCCTCTGCATAAAGGACACTTCATAGGAGCAAACAGGTGCCTCTCAAAATGGCATGCAATGCCCACTCTTTGGTGGGACGGAGGACCTGGCACAGCCTAGCACCGGCTCCAGCTATAAAGCTCCCAAACAGAGCATGCCATGCATCTGGCAGCTCCGAGGTGCCAGGTACAACCTATCCAAAGAATTCCCTTTTTCTTCCCCACTTACACCCCCTGCCAGCATCCCAGTGATGGACCAGTGTGGTTATGGGCATGATATGAAGTGATCTGAAGTGCAACAAATCTACACAGTTGCTGGAGGCAGGAGAACACCATGCTCGTGAAACTGAAACACTTTAAAGTCTACCGAGGTTCAGAGAGGCCAAAAAGACATTTTAGTGTCTCTCCACTCTATTTAATATCTCCTATTCCAAGTGGTTTTGGCCTGCCAGAAAACCAGGTGCAAAGCCTGGAAGGCACAGCCCAGCTCCTGCCCTGAACACACCGCTTGCTTCCTATGGTCGGCACTTCAGAAATAAGTCCGGCAGCAGAGCTCGTGGATGGCAACCAGACAGATCCACCACAGATCCGACCGCACACCTCCCCTTGACGCAGGCTGCTCTCTCCCCTCTGGTATTGAAGGCCATGGAAATTTCATGCATGGGGAGTTTGTGCCTCGGATACAAGGGATGCCAACCCATCCTGCCAACCTGGTGGCACTGCCTCTCTGGCATGAGCAGACAGGAATAGCTTGGTCACCACTCGCAGCAGCAATGGCTCCCGAAACCTGCAGGACATGCTCTCCCAGGGTGGCACTAATGGTGCGAGCCATCTCCGGAGGTGCAGCAGACACATGAGTGTGAACGGCACCGGCGGAGCACGTGGGGCTCGCGCACAGCGTGACAGTGGACCGGCCGCACGCAGGACTCACCGTGTGGCACCGAACCAGGTGCATGCAACAGAAAACAGGGTGGCTGAAAAAGCGGGGGGGTGGGGAAAGTCGAAACAACCCACGAATCCCAGCACAAACATGTTTTTCATCAAAGCCAGGTTGTGACTTATAGCATGGAGGAAGAGATCTAGGCAGATAATTCCAACAAAAACATAAGTTACTCCCTAAAGCAGTAAAGGAGGCCCCAGACATTTTTGTTTCTCCTCCATTCAATATTGGCTCTCGTACTGCTTTTAGCACAACACATTTCAGCAGTCTCGGAGAGCTCTTGTATGACCTAAAAAAGCTCTCCGAGCCTCCCAGAGCAATGAAAGATCTCCGTCTTCCCCCAGGACCAGTCAGCTTCACTGGGAAGATGGATGATATAGGGAAGGAGGGATGAGATAGGGGAGGAGGACGTTATTGCCAAGAGCTTGACTCCTGCACACGAGCACACAGCTCTCTTCCCATCTGCTCAGTGCCACCTGGCCATGAAGACACCAGACTACTTCTTTCATGAAGGAAACTGTCCCCAAACACAGAAGTCAGGCACCCGTCATGCCTAGGACAGATGGCTTCAGAAGAGGTCGTTTTCAACCACCAATAATTTCCATTACTAGTTTCAACACTCCACTCCTCACCCCCACGTTGTTTTCTAAACATAACTGCTAAAATTGGAGCCGTTTCCCAGTGCACAACAGCTGGAAGGCCCTGAGATGAGCACATGTATAACAGCATTAATTTGCAGAGTTCACGCCCCAAGAGAAACCCAAGTTTATCCGTACTGCAGTTTTTCTTTTTGTAACATCACCAATTGGTTCTGCTTAAATATTGACGTTCTTCCAGCATTTTGCCGTATCAGTCAGCTTTGTCCTCCGGTCAGCCGTTTCCTAGCACTGCCAATCCTGACTTCATCATCTTCACCGAGCAAATCTTAAAGGGAAGCTCAAAAAAGCACACTTAAAAAAAAAAAAAAAAAAAAAATCAAGCGGGGTGGGAGGGGTGTTCCTCATGACTTCTGTTGGTGTCCTGGAAACACAGTAACCCAACCAGCTGGTTCAACCACCAGATGTTAGATCATTCTTTGAAAGCTGCCTTTTGTTGGGTTTCACCTGACTTGAGTCCTCTTTGATCGGAAACTGCTTCCCAGTATGGATGGAAACACGGTACGTGTGAGGGCGATCAGCAGGTCAGCTCCAACGGCATGCTCCTGACCCAAAGTACATTGCTGAAGTAGACGTCTCCAAGGTTAATTAAACCTACGCTGCACCGCTCCCTCAGGAAGCCTAATCTCAAAATCCACCCAATTCTTCCAAGTGAGATCTCAACAGCCCAGACACAGAATGCCAAAGCACTTCACTGGGGCCACCCCCAAGGAAGGAAATTGTGCCGCAGCATCCAACGCTTGACATTCAGTTGAAACAAACCTTTACAGATCAGGGAGAAGGTGCAGAACACTGCAAAACCTGCTTCTGAGGTGAGGCTGCGCAGCAAACACTATTTACGGTCATCTCTTACGGTAACACGCCTCGACGGACCACACGGAGAAGTACAAGTGCCAAACCCACCCACATCCCAGCAGCAGACACACTTTGTGCGGGTGAGGAGCGAGGCGAAATCCAGCCAGGATGTTGCGTGTAGGTGGCGGGGGCTGCCAGCTGCTGGGGGTGACTTACAGCACGCCCCGGGGGAACACACCATGCCTGACTGCTTTAAAGCAAGAAAGGGTGTTTCCACGCAGCAGTGGTCTCACACGCCGTTCACGTCCCACAGGGTGCTCAAGACTGCAAGCATGACCTCACACCACCTCCAGTGCACACCTAACTTATTCGAGACAAGGTCATTTCTTCTTGCTGCTCCAAACCCAAAGTGGAAAAGCACTGGGCTTAAAGTTCACGGAACTTTAAACAAGGCTACTGTTGATCTGGCTCAGACCAAGCTTTAGGTTAAAGTTACTCAATCGTTTTGTTTAAACAAACCTGCCTACTTTTACTCCAGCACACTTTTAAAGGACAAGATTTTAAGTTTTTTATTTAGGAATGCCACCATAGTCTCTTGGGAGCTGATCCTAGGAGATACTTCATCTCCACTTTCCTCCTCCTCCTTGTCAAAGGGATCCCTACCAGCAGTGTACCCTGCTCTACTTTCCACCATCTCGCCCTCCAGCTTCTCAGGATGGAAGCTCAGCTGCTACCACAGCACATTTGAAGCTTGCACAGGCATCTGAAGGTACACCACCCTGGCCATCGCAGGGTCTCCCAACAGAGGGCACAGCATTTCTTTTCCATCCTCAGGTCATCATACCAGTAGCCCCTGACACAAACTGGCAGAGAACCCCCAAGTCCTGGGTATGCTCATGTAGGAGAAGCCGCAACACTCCAATATTAAAGCAAAGACAAACGACAGAGAAACCTAGCAAAGCTCTCCCACACTATTTTGGGATTTTAAATTTGCATTTCATTGGTCTTCTTGTTCTTTGTTAACAGTTTCAAGAATCAGGCCAATTCAGCCAAGGTTCTTCCGCTTCCACTGAAATATCTCTCTCTCTCTCTCCAATATATAACAAATACATATACACATGTACTTACATACCTATTCCCACCTATTTTTTAATTAGGTAACCCACTTACTTTTTAATTAGGCAATTATGCATTCAGGATATAATAAGAAATTAATATTGCTGAAGTAAAACCTTCTTCATAAGCTTGGCTGTCCAACAGGCATATAGGTCAGAGTTGTGTGTCATCAAGGGAAATTACTTTTATAAGTCATCTTCTCTGAATTTTTCTTCCTCATTCTGAAGTATTAAATATAGAAAACACTCGTTTAAAAAATGTATCAGTCTGAGTAATATTTTCTGAAGTCTGTTAGGAACAACTGTTTTCAATTTTTTCCTCAAAGTACAGGGGTAAAAATTAAAAACCTGCCCCAGTGTTTAGGTTCCTCTCACTGTGGGTTGTGCATCAAACCTTACCTTGCCTGGACCTCCGTAAGGCTTTATCTGTAGCCATCTCAAATAGGATGGAGCACCAGTGCTTTAGAAAAGAGCACGCATGCAGCTAACCTCCGTGCCCTTTCTGAGAAGTCTGCAAAAGCTGACCAAACATCAGAGCTCTTCCAGAGGTCTTGGCAGATCGCAGACCAAAGAGCCATCTCTAAAGCACGTGCAAAACTGCAGGGAAAACCAGCAGCTGGGCTGGCACCGCACTTCAGCATCGAGTACACGGAATCAATTATTCCCCTAATCTTGCCCAGTACAATTACATATGCATCATCCTATTATCATTAAAGGGAACTGTACTGTAGCATATGGTACAAGGTTTTGCGGAGCATGCTCCGCTGGTCTGGACACCTACCTGGAAGAACCACTGCTAAACCTGGCTGCAATACACCGAAGCACATCCCTGTCCTTCTCTCCTCCGCCTTTGACCACCGAGATGCAACACAACGGTCTCTCTCTGCCCAGCCACCAGCCGTTCTCTAAGGAGCAGGGGTCGGAGGCTCCCACACAGCTACATGGAGCACTGGGAGGTGCCTATTTTTGGTTTTACTTCCCTATTTGAGCTGTGCCCCAAGGAGGAAAGAGAAAAGGCCCTTTGCCATTTCAGATATGAACACATCAAACAGCGTGACTGCTGAGAAGAGGGTTGGGCAGATGGCGACACACAGACGTTACGGATCAAACGTATCACTTCGCTGGTTTTCAAACATCCAACTCCCCCAGCAGCCTTTGCATACTAAAGCCAGGCCTAAGCAGGCTGCCTACTCTGAAACTCTGTTTACTAACCGGGATCGGGTTTGGCTGTTCAACAGGAAGAACATTTCAAAAGGAGCTAAAAACTTCGCCTCAGCACAAACGGAACGTAACTCTTCCGTTCAGTGCTACCAAAGCACGTTAAGAGGAGGAATATCTTTGCATTAAAAATGAAATTTGTGCTAGTGAGGCTGGCTTGGCCTTAGAATCCAGCTGTCCCAAAGACTGGCATCCAACCAAGGCCAAAATAATAGCAATCAGCCACTGCTGCATATCTGCACACACGTGTTCAGAGCTGCCCTGTGCTCCCACACCTCCTGCAAGAGGACGAGTCTCATGTCTACACGGGGTCCTGCTGTCTCACCAGCCCACCTGAGGGCATACCCCACGACATGTCCTTGTCCAGCAAGCAGATTTCCACAGAGGAACGAGGAAAACAAAACCACTTTTGTTTAAAAAAAAAAAAAAACAACAGCTGTTTTACAGGGGTGGAGCTCCTTGGCTGACCTGCTTTTTTGATCCTCTATTCTATACCCAAATCCTACCGAACCAGAAGCCAAGCTGTTTCCAGCTTAGCTTCCTTCTTTCCCCACAAAAAGAGCATCTGCCAAAGACGCCCAGGGCAACGTGCCACGCTCTTTTCTTTTTTCCACCCACCTATCTCCAGCAGTGCACTGCCACTCCTGCCAACGCTCCCCGCGCTCCGTACTGCTCCGTCTTGACACCCGTGCACGGTTTGGCTGCTCTTTGCCCTCTTTGGGGCTGGAAATGCAGCAGTCCCCAGGCAGGCAGGCTGCTGGAGCTCCTCCAGCCCAGCCAAAGTGCTTCAGTTTGCAATGCTAAAGGTAATACAACGCTGGGAGGGAGAAGCGTTCCCTGGCCAGAACGGAAGAAAGGGTGGTGCATTTTCCGCATTAAAGATTCAGGTTTTAAGTGAAGGAAAGGAGATGAGCATGTTTCCAGCAGAGGAGGAAGTGGGGAGCAACATCTGGTACTCCGGATACCAGCAAGTTAAGGATTTAAAGAAGCAGCTATACAACAAAGTCCTCTCAAACCTTCACGCAGGAAAACAGGCACAAACCCAATACTGTGTTTGTAGCCACCTCTAAAAACGTCCCCTATCACGTTGGCTTTCACTTGTGCAGGGGCTGCCAGCAGCACCACCTTCCCCTGTCACCACAATGGCTCAGGCTGCCCAAGCATCTCGCCTTGTGTGATCAAAACCTTATGGTGTACGCTAACTGTATGCCCAAGGAGAGAGGCATATATTGCACTAACCAGCCCCAAAACTAAAGCACAGAGCTCTAGGAATATCCAATATGCTGTACAGATCCTTTGGACTAGCTCATCATCCCAGGAGGCAGCTGCCGAAAGCTGGCAGCGCTGTGATAAGGGGCAGGATGCTGGTGGGGAAGAATGACAGAAAAGAAAAGTAGTGATATCAGCAATGAAAGCACTTCAGGCATGTTCAGCAGAGGTCAGCTGTGAAAGCAGCCAGCTCATTACTCTAACCCAGCACCACCAGTGAGATCCCCAGAGGGTTTCTGGGAAAAGCTCTAACTGAAATGAGCCCCAGTGCACATCCTTCTATTATTTTTATGTAAGTCAGAATAATCATTGGATCTTAGACATGTATCTCTGAAGCATAACCAATACATATCAACATGGGCTCCCACAAGAAGCAGAATAAATGTTTTACTTTGCTTGAAAAGAGAAATATAGGATAGTTGCAATGACAGAGAACCCTTCCCGTTTTCTTTACCGTCCTCCCAACTCGGCACACACCACGAGGCAGTCCCAGTGCAAACAGCAGTGCCTCTGAATGTATGTGGCCTCGTCACACCAACTGCAGCTGCGCTCTTGCTGCAGGCATGTGAAAGGGAAAAATGGGGCAGGAATGAGAAGAGAAAAGAGCCACGGCCATCACCTTCATCTCCAAGTTCCTTCGCTGTCCACAGCATTTCCTGTTAAACCCTTCCAGGCAGAAGCACATTGCCAGGTAAGATCTGTAGGAGATGTCACCACAGGGAGCACATCTGTGCTCTGCATGCCATTCTTCGTGCCCCCATCTCCCTTTTAATTAAATTCTCTAGCCTAGGAAGGAAATTAAGGGGAAGATGTTAAGACAGTCACATCAGACTGATCAGAAATCAAGACTGGAGACTACCATCACCAGCCTGGACCACGCAGCAAGTCAGCAGAGACACAGGAATGCCCAGAGCCTGCAGACATTGCTGCATCCATGCCATGGGCAAGGGAGTCCTGTGTAAGACAAACAACTGAGCCCTCAACACCTTTACATGAAACTTGTGCTCGAGTAAACCAGCTGTTGTGATTTAACCTGGCTGGCAATCAAACGTCACACTGCCACTCGCTCACAGTCCACCACCTCCAGCGAACGGGAAAGAGAATTAAAGGGGAAAAGGGAAGGAGACTCGTGGGTTAAGATGAGAACATTTTGAATAACAATAATATAAAAATAAAAGTAATAGTGATAAAATAATAATAAAATATAGAAAAATATATATTATGATAATAATATATACAAACAAGTGATGCACAGTGTAATTGCTCACCACCAGGTGAAAAAATGCCTGTCTCATCCTGGCAAGCAATCCCGAAACAGGTAAGTCCTGACACTGCAATCCCAGACGAGTGAGGGTCCCAGCGAGAGAGAGAGAAAGAGAGAACACTCCAAGAGACCGAGGGAGCTTCAAGCTTCCCGCTCGATCCTCATCTATATACCAGGCATGACACTGCATGATATGGAATGCTCCATTGGCCAATTTAGCCCTCAATTTTCAGTTTAAATTCAAATCACAAGGAGAGTTGTTGACCCTTTGTCCCAGCCATGCTTCCCGTCAGCCTGTTGTGCTCCTGCACACTGGTAAAACACGGCAAGCTGAAAAGTCCTTGAGGTCTCAGCACCAGCTATAAACATCAGTGAGATATCAAGGTTTTTCTCATAACAAATCCCATACTAAATCCCAAACCACAGAGCTCTTCTAGCTGCGAAAAAGAAAAACTAAGTCTGTCCCAGCCGAAACCAGGACAGCAGCACACAGAGCCTTATTTTGAAAGCAAAAATCTGCTGGTGGAGACCTGCTGGTTGCAGAACTCCCCAGGGTCTAGCACCAGGAGGCAGGGTCAGGGAGAGCTGGCCATACCTACAGCAGGGCAGAAGTCACCCTTAGCACTGGAGTTCTGGGTCTCTAAGGAGATCTCAGCACTGTATGAGCGCATGTGCAAAGCCCCTCTTGCAGATCCCCCTTCTGCTGGACCGTTAATAGCAAAACCCTCTGCCTCCACCAATGTCACGGAGCCGCAACGCACTGCACTTATCTGATGACCCTGGCTGGAAACACAAAGAGGCTTCACAGAGTTTATTTTTCTAACCTCTCCCCTAATTCTAAAAGAAATTCAGTGTAACTGCAGCACGTGTCCTAAAATCCTCTTATTATAAGACATTAATCACAAGACTGTTCAGCAAGTGAGAGCACATGGTCAACTCGAAAAATGCCGCCTCCCACAACTATCCTGCCCTGGGCAAGTGTCCCGTGTATGTGCATGGCCTGGCATATGTTTCAGCCTGAATTCAGCAGCTCAGCTTTCTGCTCTCAGCAGGGAACCCAAGAGCTCCCTGCTTAAGGAGAGGTCCTAATATCCTGATATCCCAAATTACTGCCAGTTTGAACTGTCGGAGGACCCTAACCCACTGCAGCACACGGCGGCGGGGCAGGGCAAGTGGAAAGCTTAGGCTTTAAAAGTTTGTTTGATGAGCAAAGGGAGGAAGATAAGTGGGGGGAGGAAAGAGAGGTAAAAACCAAGAAAAGAGGAAGACAGAAAAAAGAAGGGCGCTGCTCGGTGCAGAGACACCGGTATGTGATGTCTTACCATGAGTACTGAGGTCCCACCAGCGCCGGCTGGTGCAGGTTCTCACCAGCTGAGAAATAATGAAACTAAAACAACGCTTGAGGGTTAGGTCATAGGGGAGGAAAACAGCAAGAGCTGGCTGCTAGACTGAAAAATAACGTTCTTCGCTTCTTGTGGCCAGCAGCGGTACCTTGGCGTGGCTGCACCTTCGAGAGGCACCTCGCCCAGCGAGGGGTCAGCCATCGCAGCAGGCAATCAGAGCAAGCCACCCTCGGGCGAGGAAGTTTGGACAGGCAGACCGAAGGACAGCTGCCATACAGTACAGGAAGGACAGCGGAGTAATGGTGAGCCTGAGCCCCAGCACATTTACATGCCGGGCTAGGAAATCCCCAGCCAGCAAGCGCAGCAGGATCCCCTTGGTGCAGGCTGTGCTCACGCCAGGCTTTGTGCCCTGCAGGCAGAGCCTGCTTGAGTTGGAGAAACGATGCAAAGAGGAGAGAAAAGGGCTGCAGAGGAGCACAGGCGGTCCAGCACGCCCTGCACACCAGTCGTCCAGCCATCAAGCACTTCCTCAGGGACATCACTTTTAAAAACTTATGACAATCCACCTCTGGCTCCCTCCCTCTTCCCTGCCCGAGTCTGCCTTTATACAGGACTGAAAAGTGAACACAGAGATGCCATCAGAGGCCGGCAGCTTCTGCCGCCGCAGCGCCTGGGGCGGCCACAGAGCTGGGAGAGGCAGCACGATGGCCAGGCTGGGGTGGAGGGAGCTGCTCAGCTGTCCACCCACTCCCTCCCACCAACAGGGCACGATGCTCAGAAACACTCACCAGCATCTCTGGGAGGTACGAGGATCGAGGGGACACGCACCACTCACCACAGCAGGACAGCGAGATTGCCTGATCAGGAGCACCTCTGGTCACCTGGCTCCTTCCAGATGTGCACAGAGCCTGTGCTGGGAGTCATCAGTTGCAGGATGGGCAGTGTCACTTGACAGAGCTCGAATCCTCAGCATTTCCCCTACAAGCCACGAGCACAAGAGGGATCAGGCCCCCTTGTCTCTGGCCAAGCCTGAGTTTGACAAATTTATCAACACAGCATTTCTACAGGGCGAGCATTTGCACCACCAGGAATACTAGCAGAGAGTTACTGGAAGAGAAGACACCTTGGAAGATGCCAAGGTTAAATAAGTACCTAAAATTACCCCCTCGCACACAACAACATCGCAAAAATTATCATTAATTTATCATCAACTCTTCTTCCCTCCTCAGACAGAGGACATGTATGGAGAGACACTGGAGGATGCTGAAGGTTTAGTACCAGCCCAGGGAAGTTTATCTGCCTGAAAGGAATTAATTATACACCCTGGTAACATCCAGGCTCCAGCACGACAGGTATGTGCACAAACAGTCAGTAATCACAGACAGCGGGACCAGGAAGCGAGAGAAGGCAGCGAGCCTCCGCCACGGTTCAGCATCCCTCCTGCTGGCAGCCCACAGAGATTTACTGCTTATTGTCTTTCTACGGGTGAGAAATTATTCCTCTTTCACACCTCAACCAGCCACAGCATAACCAACCGCCTGGCGGCTGCTTTGGCGGAGGAAAACATCCTGTTGTCTGTGTTCTTGTCAAAGAAATGGTATTTGTTTATTGCATAATTGTTAAAGCTAATTCATCCCAAAATTAGAAATCTTGCCACCACAACGCTTCTACGACACAATAACAGAAATCCTGCCTGTTGAGTTAATTATAGTTAAATAGAAAACCATTAAACCACTGCAGAGCAGGGCACTATCCCGGCATGCCCCCCAGCCAGGCAGTGCAGTCCTCTCGCCAGTGGCTCACACCAGGGTACCAGCGTGGCCGGGAGGGCACTGCTGCACACTGCCGCAGGGCGTTCTGCCCTGGAGCAGGGACACGAACATGGGGCACCACGAGCAGCACCCATGGCTTGTGTCAATCAGATGAGGAGAAGACGCAAGAGACGAAGGAGACTGGGTAGGACAGGGCTACCTCACACAGGGGAGTGGGACGTGAAGCCCAGACAACGGCTCAGCCAAGAACCAGACAGTGATGCTGAGGAGCTTCAGACCAGGACTGGTCAATGAAGAAGCCTAAGGCAAGGATCTGGAGGTGGTCTAGGAACAAGCTGGAGAGGAGGCAATGGCTGGAGCAATTACCTGCCTCTTGGGCCACTGACAGAGCCCATGGTTCCCCAGGTCACCAGTGCCAGTCAGTCAACAACTCCTCTCCATACGACCTATCAGTAAAGCATCTTATCCTGCCTACCGCAGGTCCATCGAGAAGACAGTTTCATTGCTACCACCTGCTGATCGGTCAAGTGGCAAAAGTCTGCGTGGTGGACTGAGGAGTCCAGCCCCTGGCAGAACAGCCGTCTCCTCTTCCCACACATCACGAAACACCAAAACCAAAGACATTATAACCCTGTACCTTATTTTGTCACAGCATACTTCCTTCACGCAGCACTGAATCAAGGTTCTGCCTGGGTTTTTTCCACTAAGTAGACAAAAAAAAAAAGATGCCGTAAATAAGGCACAAAGGCCAGATAAAGTGCCATGAGAGAGGCAAATCAAAGCTGCCAGGCAGAAGTGATTCCCGCTTTGCTTCTGTTAGAGCTGCTAGGAAACCAAACAAACATCTTCAAATAAACTTTTCACATCCCTTATTGCCAGACCCCTGCACGAGGTCAGACCCATGATCAAGTCTGCACAGGGGCTGAGTTCTCAGCACCAGAACTGGATTTCATGGATGTCAGAAATTATCAAAGAGGAGTACAGTCCTGGCAGACTCCCAGAAAGGCATCCAAAATTCACTGGGTACCCTGTGCGTGCCTCAGTTCCCCATCTATCCAGAGATGCTTTCCAACAAACACATTGCAAACCACAGATGGTCAGACACGAGGACCTCCACAGAGAAGGAGGTCTGGAGGGCTTAGGCTTCTGTCTTTGAGGCAGGGTTTAAGTGTACAACAAGAAAAGCAGTCTCAAGCAGCAAAAAAAGGAAAAAAAAAAAAAAGCAAAACCAACCACAAACATACATTAGTTGTGCACAACACAAGGCAGCATCATGCTGAAAAGAAGCTGTGAAACCATGCAGTCAGAAGCTGTGGCACACACACACAAGTCAAATTTGGGCTGTGTAAGTAACTTAAATGCTGCCCTGCTTTCTGAGAGCCTGGCTTTGCAACCCTTTCCTCCTGCTATCGAGGCCCAGGTTGACAGCTTAACAATTCCACAAGGATACAACAATACTTGATAAACCTGCCGTTTCTACAATGTAAACTGTTGCTTTTATATATACAAATTATTGGCATGGCTGATGCTACCACAATACATCTCTGCTACAAAATGGAACCTTCTTAAATAAGTTATAATAAAAACATAAAATCAAAGGGATGAACATAGTCTGAACTACTGGAATTCTATGAGCTGCGTTCTTTTTGATGGGACATGGCTTTACTTGGTTTTGATACCTTCAGCCTAGGAAATTATTGTTGATCCTTATTCAATTCAATTGGTTCACAGGAGAAGACTTCAGACAACAACCACTGTTGAAGCTAGACAGCAGGAGAAAGACTTCAGACAACAACCACTGTTGAAGCTAGACAGCAGAAGGCAGCAGTTTCCAGAAGAAATACAAAAGTCCCTACGCTTTCATTAAAAACACATTTCCACTTATTAGAGCAACCTCTAGGACAAGCCTAGGGTTACTGCAGACTGCTGCAGTTAATTCCAGGTACACACATAAATTGGCCAGTTTATGCTTCGGTGGCCCAAGTTCACCTCAAAGCAACAGGCCTTTGCGAACACCAGACAAATTCAACAGCACTGTAAAACACGCAGAAGCCCTAATGGCAGCCCTTCTGCAGAAGAAGGGCTCGGTGGCCAAGAAAGCAGAGAGCAGCGAAGGCACTAAGGTGGTGCCTTTGGTGGGAATTTCAGGCTGACCTCAACCTCTGCTACCCAGGATCAGGGTTGCAGCCCTCAAGGGCAGGAACTGAAAATCCAGTTACTGATTGCTATCTTGGCCATACGCCTGGGGATACACATGTCCAAGCTGTGACATTATCAGGATATGGTAGCAAAGAAATCCCCCGCTATCACACCGCCTTCCCATGAACAGAGCTAGAAACTCATCTGCTGAAAGGCAAGTTCAAGCAGGACTTTCCATTTCCCACACCTCCCAGGACACAGTGCTGGAACAGAAACACAGCCAATCCATGCAACAGCCATGGTTCAAGCAGGAGCTACAGCATGGCCATGGAGAAAGATTACCTGTGCAAATTACAGCTAATTCAATCTCTTCCATCTCACAGCAGCCTCACCCAACATCCCAGCAGCATCCTTCTTCCACATCTACCAGCTTCACAGGAGTTTCTTGCCACTTTCCCCAGACAAGGTACTGCAAGCACAAACATTTCCATTTCACATCCATCTTGCTCAAGATAAACTCAACTTCCTTGATCCTCCTCCCCAAACCAGAGCTGAAGAACTGCTCTTTTTCCAGTGAGCAACACCTAAAAGCTTCTCCCCAGGCTTTTTTTAAGGGGTTAGTTTCGGCAGCTCATCTGCTCTGAACCACTACACCTACTTTTTGACACAAACATACAGCTAATATTCTTCTGGTAACCAGCTATAAAAAATTTCATTTGAACTACTGATAAAACCAAAAGCCAAATTCAGTTTGGGGAAAAATA
The DNA here is from genome assembly GCF_009769465.1 of Tauraco erythrolophus. Classification (NCBI taxonomy): domain Eukaryota; kingdom Metazoa; phylum Chordata; class Aves; order Musophagiformes; family Musophagidae; genus Tauraco; species Tauraco erythrolophus. The sequence goes on from NC_141475.1 coordinate 6,421,629, forward strand.
AGAAGTGTAACTACAGATAAGAGAGGAAGAATGCATCTGGACATTTGGAGGGGGTTTTGATTTTATTTTTACTTTTTTTTTTTAATTCTGGAGTTTGTTTCCATGAAACCCAAGGGAAAGAAAGCAAAGGATGGAGGAGAGGCTCAAAGACGCTCAAGGACCAGAGAGACGCAAAGCTCTCTAGGAAATGGCCGTTTAAGAACCTGGCAGTAGCTGAGAGGGGCTAGAAGGAACAATACTGGAAGGAGGAGAAGGTTTCTTGGAGCACATGGCTAGCCAGGCATTTGGCCAAGGGAAAATGTGTGCAGATTCAATATTCTGGGCTTGCCTGCAAGGTGCTCTTTAGGCTGCCCATCTAAGAAATGGTTTAAAACAACTGCAAGACTGCGATGCATAGCATTAAAACATGCAATTGCCTGTGGGGCAACCTCAGATGGGGAGAAGCAGGACGTGCTTACCTTCTATGCCCAGCCTGAGCGTTTTCACTTTAGAAAAGCAGTCAGTGATGGAAAAAGCTAGCCACAAAAACCCCACCAACAATAGCAGAGCCTGCAGTTACCAAAATCCCAGCAAGTGAGCTTCGGGTGGAAATCGTGGGCCAGGCTCTCCAAAAGTCATCAGCACCATCCCGCAGCTTCTCGATGCCAGCCAGCCGAGAACAGCACGCGTTGAGGCTGCACGCTCAGGGGACACGAGGGGCCAGCAAGACGCTTGTAGCTGCTCCCACTGCTTACTGGGAGCCCTGTGTAGTGTTTATTCACACCCTGGCTTTGTTTTCGTCCACGTTAGGGAGTTAAGGCAACCAGGGGAGACCCACCCAGGCAGAAGCTGGGAAGAAAGACCTCAGACCTACTGACAGCAGCAAATGGTTTTATCAGCTCAGCCACCGATCAGACCACTTGCCGAGGTGCTGAAAAGGCTGAGCGCTGCCTGACAAGGGCTCTGACAAATAGGTGGTCCATATCTTGACTTAAAATCCTGCCGATGCTGGAGCCGAAGCGGTTGCAATAGGGCCACCCCTTCCTGTCCCTGCTCCTGCAGCCTCAGAGGCAGCCACCCCACCACCGCACCCACCTGCTTCCGTGCATGCGTGGTGGGATGTGACGTTCATGCCTGAGAAAGCTCCACAGATGTGAAACGCTGGCACCAGTGAGACGACGTTTAGGTGCAAAATTAAGCATTTGCAATGTTACCTGCAGGGTTTATACTTGCTGTCCTCACCCAGTGTAAAATCTCAGCTTGGACGTTGCGAAGGAATAGTTGGGGGGAAAAAGGTGTTTCTGCAACAACTGAAAAAAAAGTTAGGCTTCCAGAGTGTTGTATGCATGGAGACAGATAGGAAAAATGAAGGCAAATTAATAGCAGGCATGAATGGAAACATTCAAGGTCAGGTTGGATGGGGCTCTGAGCAACTTGATCTAGTTGAAGATGTCCCTGCTTACGTTAGGGGGGTTGGACTAGATGATCTTTAAAGGTCCCTTCCAACCCAAACTACTCTGTAATTCTATGAAATTGCTGAGTTGCATCCACAGGACCTAAAATATTCCCAGTCCACATTCACGCTAGATTATAAAAGAATAAAATAGAAGACAGCAAGTAGTGACTGCTCTGAAAACCAGCAGTTAAATCTACAGAAAATGAGATTCCTTCTGTGTGGCTCTTCCATCTCTCTGTGCTGTCCAGATCCCAGCTTGGTACAGTCAGCTTAGCAGAGGTCCATGCACATAACACATGGGGCCGCTTCCCAACAAGTCTCCACCACCTTTTCAGATTCCTCAATCCATAGGTGAGTTACTCATTTTGCCAGATTTGAGATGTCTGTTCTTTCAACACATATTAAATTAAATTTGAAGAGCCTGAAAATGCCAACGACCCCTCAGTCCCTACTTTGTATCGTGAGCAGAAAGCCTAACTAACCCATCACACAAGTCAATCTTGAATTAAAGTGCCCTTCCAGCATTGTTCTTCCTTCTTTCCCAGCTGGGCACTCTCACATCTCTCAAAATACCCTATCATTTACAGGCACTTCCAGAATCCTCCTGCCTTCAACACTAAAACGCATCCTTGGGACTATTTCCTTCATCTCTGCTCCTGATTCATTCAACTTGAATCCCATCTCTGTTCCACTACAACCTGCCCCCGCAGCATTAGTTAGAGGTAACGCATAGAGGAGGCATTTACTGGAGAGGAGGTTCCCTTCCAGGACGTGTGTTGTTCAGAGAGGCGCAAGGCAGCTTCCTAAGCAGAGTTACAAACTCCATAAAATATTTGCCATCAAGCTCTGGAGGGAATTTGTTAAGGCAGAACTGGTCACTCTTTTATGATCTTTCCAGAAAAGCTCGACTCTTTCATGGACAGAAGCCTTTGTGGAAAGTGAATTTCAAGATTGCAAGAACAGCTGTTAACAGGAAACGAACTTCAAATTCACAGACACAATTATCTGGAGGAGAGCAAAATCCATCCAGCACCTTCCAGACTCTCATAAAACTCAGACAGTATTTCAGCCAGACTCACCCATGAAAAATCAGCATAGAGGAGCCAGAACACAACATTTCCACCTCTGCTCCATTTCTGCTAATGGACCTCACCCCAAAGCACTCAACTCCCTGACAATTCTTTATACTCAATCTCTGGTGGGGAAATAAAAGCTGGGTGGAGTATTAATATAAATTCACATAAAAACGTAAAAAAAAAAACCCACAAAAAATACATAGTTTAATCCCAACAATTATAATCTTGTACATTCAAACCTCTAATTTCCTTAAGACCCCTTGCCAGAACAGAGAATGGCAGGATTACCATCAGGTCGTAGGGACAATCAAGAAGTAACACAGAGATTATCCATCTCTGGACCAGACTGAAATCTTTAAGTTATGCAGAACTACATCTTAGGGGAAAAAGAAAAAAAAAAATCAACGAAATAAAGAAACATAACATCCCAACTTAACTAACAAAGGATCACACTCGAATTTTCAGTCTTGCTAGGCAATGCAACTCATACCATGAAGGTATCTTGTCTGAGCAATTAGAAGATTTTTTTATTTATCTACTAATTTAAAATACAAGCTAATTGCTTTCAAGATGCTCTGTGCCTAAGCTGCTCTGTTCAGAAGGCACAGGGAGCTCTACACTACCCCTCCGCGAGCAGTGTTTCCTGTGGATTCTGTCTTAGAAACAAATTTAGAAAAATAAAAAACTCTTTGGTATTGAGAGTTCAGTGTTATTTCAAGATAAAAAGCAGCTCCTTGAGATTGGTCATCTGCAGGGGGAAAACCATGACCATGGATCTCTGAGTCCCCAAGAGAGCCGTTTTAGAAAATAGCTATCATTGCCGCAAGATTGCCATGACGATTTCTATTGTCATCCCGTCCCATTGAGTGCCAGCACACTCTCCCCACAGACTAGGGACTGTGCTGGCACTCGCGGAGTATTGGCAGAAAATCCAGCGAATGCAGCCAGGCTGATTTGAAGCCCTTTGATTTTCCAATCAGCAAATGCTGTATTACAAAGATACAAAGGGCAAGCCATAATGCGTATTAAAAAAACTAACCACTGCTGTCAACAACTTCTATTTTTCTGCAAAATTTTACAGTTGAAACTGCAAACTGTTTCATCCATCGTAAGTGGGAAGGGATGCAATATTTATGAGGGAGCATTAGCTTGTTTCCAGTTTCTCTCACCCCCAGGAACCCCAGGCACAAGTCCGGGCTCCGTGACAAACACGCCTGCCAGTACCACGGGAGCTGCTGAACGAAGATCAGTACGCAACAGACAGACTGGCATCCTGTGCTGGATGCATTTAGGTTCTCTGCTTCCTCCAGCAGCACAGAGGTACGTACCAGCAAGCGGCTTCGCTCAGTTAATTTTCAGTCATTGCCAGTTCCCGGAGGAAACACCCATCAGGAGCACAGAGAAACGCTGGCGCAGTCTGGCAAAGAGCTCCCTCCTGCCTGTACAGACAGACCGTTCCCAGGCAAAGGCACCTGGAGTAGATGCAAAAAAGCAGAGGCCTCCCTGCCCTTCAGCATCCTGTTGGTAAAAAGGGGGATATTCTGTGCAATGTTTCTATTTTAAATACAGATCTCAAACAGACTTTTTTGAGCTGTTAGAAGAAAAACAAGCAAGATGCCGTGTTGCAGCTTTCTGCACAACCTTTGTTTGAGAACAGAGGTTGTGGTAACTGGTGAGCAACAGATCATGAGCAAATATTTAAGATCATGATGACTACTTGCTGGCACAGCTCTAAGCTCAGAGACACCCCAAGCCAAGCAGCCAAGGCAGCTCAGCAGGCAGCTTTCAAACGCTGCTGAGGGGTCGGTAAACTCGAGCTAAGCAAAGGCACCAGTTGGGACCTGCTGAGACAAAAAATTACAGGACAGACCTCCTATGTTGCACAGAGGTGCTCAGTCACACAGCCCTGTTACTAATTTCACAGATGAGCTCCTAGTAGCTCACAGGACCAAGTTAGATTTCATATCCAAGATCTGCTGGTGAACATGGTGCCATACACACACTGCATTTGAAAGTACCTTTACCAACACTAGTACCAGTGAACACACCAAGAAGCACATGTGCAGTCTTCTGGTACATGCTGGGAAGCACACGCACACTTGTATATGCACTTCTCATTACTTCCCAGCATCCTTCAAACTAAAGGATCTAACTTGCAGAGCGAAATCATAACAACTGGTAGAAACGGGCTTAAGTGCTGCCTTAAAACAGATGGGTCTGCAAAGCAGTGGCCTAATTCTGGACCCTCCTTTCTATCATTACTCACCTCGCTACTCCGGTAATCAGAAGGAAAACTCATCTGCGAGTGGAACAAGCAGACATACATTCACATCGGTACCATCAGTGAACCTCAGGGAGAGATTTTATGGAGGAAGCTTGAGGTTCCCATGTCACTAAAGGCTGAACTGCAGTGCATGTTTCAGAAAGGCAACGAACCTTGACTTCTACCTATAAGCAAGTGGCTAAAATATACAAGTTTTTCCAAGGTGTTTCATCACACAAGCGATTAGAACATCTGATAACAATGATTCCTGCTGGCTAGACATCTAAGAGCACTTTATACCGAAAGCATCTCATTTCATCTTCTAGTTTTTTAATCAGAACAATTATAATTAAAAGAACATTCAAAGGCACCACTTATATTTCACACTTCATAGACAAGCAGCACAGACTTCAAGACCGTCTGAAGTCACTAGGAGTTTTAGTCAATCTCTATGTAATCTCAATGAAAATGTTCTCCAAAAACAAAGATCTCCAGCAGTTGGGTCACCTTATACTCAGAAGCAAAGCCTGTTCTCAGCAAAGCAGTTATAGCAAAAGCTATAATATGTAGGTCAGCAATTTAAGAAGGGCTATGATTAAGACAAAGTATCAGATTGATTCATAATGCTCTTTGATTGCTAATCCTGTGCAGAATTGTGATTTACATCACTAGCAAAACCTGAGGGCTACAAAAAAGGTCTGTGTGTTTCATAAAAGATCATCAAAACGACTCTATCGGATCTTTTATCATGATCTTTATGAACATGAACTTGAAAACAGGAGAACTGTTTTCACCAAGGGCTGCACATGCTGCTCAGTCTCTCCTGAGAAAGGGAGGAGGACCATGACTCTGCTGCGTCGCTTCTGCCCCTTCAGAACCTGGCAATGCAACAGATCAAGTGGGTCAGAGGAAGCATGGGAGATGGAAGAACTTGAGTTCAACATGTCCTCTGTGCCAGCCAGCCTGAGAGCAAAGGGCAGGATAACCTGACACGGATTTTGGTCAGCACCCATTACCATCCTCCGCTTCCTCCGGCGTGGAACAACACAGAAGCAGAGACGTGCTTCCCAAGCGCCTGTGGTTCAGATGCCTGTGCGGGTGGTGTCATGCACGCACTACCTTCAGCAAAGGGCCGCCCTTCAGTGGGCCATCTCTGACACAGGCAGGTGGGGAAATAAGCCTCTGAATATAAATCAATCTGCTTCTGCAGCCAAGTTCCTCTTGCACCACAGTCCCAAGGACAGAGTTACAGATATGAAACGTTACCAGCTGCGTCCATTTTGCCATCCATTAGACCACCCTCAGCCATCTCATACTGGCACCTCTAATTCCATGCATTTCCACCTGCTGTAACAGAGGACCCTGTGAGCAATGGCTTCAAATAAAGACTTAAGTACTTGCCTATCTTGTCCCTAGAAAACTAGGTCTCAGTGAACAACAAGGCATCTCCATTTCCGCAGTTTGGTTTTGACCAAGTTACAGAATATCTGCAAACAAACAGCCACCAAGGAAGCAAACTGCTTACCAAAGCCTCATCAGCAAATACTTGTTTGTGCAGGAGTTAGGTAAAGATGATCAGGTATTGCTCCCATTTTCTGAAATTAACTTCACGTTTGTTATCAGCAAGAGACACGCGCCCAGCTGAGCACTGCAGCACTGCTGGTAACATGGCAGCTCACTGCACAGGTCGTCCATCTCCTAAGGAGGATTTTCAGGCCAGCCACCGCTTTTGCTAGAGGCATGCATTTAGGCAGAGCACCCATGATATACCCACAAGGCCCACACTAAGCCACCACGGCTGCCTATGAATGCAGCTCAAAACAGCTCCTTCCACAGTGTCTTGCCTACCTCAGGGAAGCAACCATAAAATGAAGGAAAGAAAACCAGCAGACAGAATTGTCTGGAGCCAAGCTGCAGCCCCACAAGGCTGTCCTGTCCCCAGCACCCACAGCAGCTGCTGGAGTTCCCTGAGCACACAAGCTTTCGCACCACGCCGCTGCCTGTCTCTGCAGCACCATCGAACCAATTTATTAGCTAAACCAGAAGAAGCAGATGACTGTCTAGATTCAGCACTTGCATCACCGACACGAGATGATTGGCTGCCTGGAGCAGCAGAGACTTGGAGAAAGGCTGCCTGTGCTCAGAGGTCCCGATGCCCACTGACTCCAGCCCCCCAAGCCCTCACCCTCCAACAGCAAAAGCTGCAGCTAACAGGAAAAGTTTGCCTCATTAGACGCTCTTGGCCTCTGTCCCAGGGGCCTTCTGGGGAAGATTTTTCCTGGGAATATTCTTCCTCCTGCGGAACACTGAGCATCACTTATGTCTATACAAAGTCCTCAGTTACTCAAAGTTTCTCTTAAACCTTCCCTGACACCGTGACCTGGGCAAAAGAGCACAGTTATGAGGTGCAAGGGACACATGCTCATTACCTTATCTTGTCCCAGACCCTAACCAACGAGGACAACTCTCAAAGGTCTCGCAGCAAAAGCTGAGTCCAGAAAGCCCCTCCTTCCCCCTCGCTAACACACTCAAGGTTCGCCTGCCCCACGCTGCAGGACTCTCCTTCCACTGACTCCCCTCCGAGAGCAGGGAGACGGCCTGGGCACACATCACAGTGCTCCCATGTATGCAAGGTTAACGCAGCCCAGGAAAACTGTTGCACAATCCTTGGTGTAGGGAGGGCTGTAAAATCCCGTTAGGTTAGCTACAGACCTTTCAGGCGAGCACAGTCCGGTGAGCGTGCCATGAAGGAAGGAGTTGCACATTGCAAGTTGCATTCATTCCTCACGCGTTAATAGGAAGCTCTGGTTTCTCACTCCCTCACAGGCAAGAAAACCTCCTCCTGCATCCAGCTGCCCTGTGATGGCACCTTTTCTCTCTCGGATATTTTTGTTTTGACACTGTCAGTGATTAGATCCAGTTGCAGCAAGCAGTTATGGAACAGTACTGAGCAGCAGCAGTCTCCATTCCTTTACCTCCCCCGGTCCCCTTCCACTCTCCTGATTTACAGGAGTACAGTAAACACAGCAAACGAGATCCACTCCAAAAGAAAACATTAATGCGTGGCAACACAGAAAACACATTAAACGTTATTTTTCCTCGCTGCAGTCTCACTTGCTGTGAACTATTAAAAATCAATCTATCTACTTCTAAAATTATTTCCAGTGTATATCCCTTGGTACAATTCCTAGATCTGTGCGGGCTGACTGACGCCAGCAGCGATCAGTTACATTCAGATGAGAAAAAGCACAAACATCAGAAGAGGAAGCTTGGGCTGGAGGCACAGAGTAGTACGTTTTTCACCGGCATTATCTCCCCGACCTCCCTCGGCGCCGACACCGGCGCAGGCTCCGCTGCCAGGACCGGCTGGGCTTTCTGCGGGCAAAGCCCCGCCGAGCGGCGCTGGGACCGGGACGCGCCGCTTCCCGCGGAGAGGAGCCCGGAGCGGCCGGGGCGGGCAGGGTGTCCGGCCGAGGAAGGGGGGACGAGCAGCATGGGCAGCTACGGCCATCAACAACCACCGCTTCAAAGTTTGTATTTATGGGGTTATAAGAATAATAACTAAAAATTAAAATAACAAAAGGAATTAACAAAAGTTACACCGCAGCGAAGCTGCGCCCGCGCCGCTCTCTCCAGACCGCTCCGTGCCACCCCCCGCGCCGGAGCCGCCTCCCGGCCCGGCCACGCCGAGACCCCCGGCCCTCCCGCGGCACCTGCGCCCCCGCGCCGGCCCCGGCGCCGCCCGTCACTCACCGCCGCCGCCCGCCTTTGTTGCCGCCGCGGCCGAGGCATCGAAGCGTCGCTTCCCCTCGCGGCGCCGCGCCGAGGCGAGGCGGGGGTGGGGAGCGGGGCCGGGGCCGCCGCGCGGAGGAGGCGCCGCCGCGGCACTGCCCGCAGCCGCCCGGGGCGAGGAGCGCGGTGAGCGGTACCGGGGGGCGGGCACCCGTCAGAAACTCAGGGCAGCTGCTTTCCTGGAAGGAACCAGTCACTGCGCGCGGGGCAGCGGCACCGCAGCATCCTCATCGTCTTCATCCTCCTCCCGCCATGGCAGAGCTGCCGAGGAGAGACACGGGTGCCCGTGACCGGCGATCACAAAAAAGCGGTCGTACCCCCATTACAAACACGGAGACTCGCTCCAGCGAAGCTGCCACCGATTTCAGTTGCTACAGCCTTATTTTGAATGTACAACGCAGGTACAGCAACACTTCATTAGCAAGACGGGGGCAGCTTCTCCCAGCACCTTATTCCACCACCGCCCCGAGAGACCCATCTGGCCCACAGCTCCAGCCCCGGTGCCCACGTGTGCCAGTGGCACGGGGCGCGTGCCCACGGGCTGCCCACAGCACGGAAAACGGCTCACGGATACTTTTTGGCTTAAACTAGTTTCAGGCTTTAACCACTTTCAGCATCTTCTATTTCTCTGTCAAACGAACAAGCACGAGCAGGGATCGGTGTGTGCAAATACATTTGGCCGAAGTCGTGTACTAATCGGGCTTCAGGCAAATGTGATTAGTGTTATCAGAAAAGCTTGAATTCTGCTGAAGAGACCCTGACCACAAAAGCCAAAATAAGGGTCCCACTTAAATCAGCACCATTACCCACTGAGGGGTGATGGGGACTGCAGGACATGGCACACTGTACCTACTCTGGCTACTGGGCTTCCGCTGCTCAACTGGAAAGAGCAAGCAAACCATGTCTGGGCTGTACCCGTGTTCTTCCACCTTGAAAGGAGTCAGCTTGTGCTCTGGGGTCATATCCTACATGTCTGTGTCCAAGCCTGGAATCTCACTGTGCCTGACCTCCACCTCGGCAGCAGGTGACGTTCCCCTGCACATGGATCTTTCCGCTCCCACCGGAGTGAGGACTTCCCCAGGGCTCTCTGACGTCAGAGGAGATCAAACATCTGCAAGGACATACAAATCATTTTGAAATAAACGCCCAGAAAAGAAATAACCCGCAGCGCTATCATGGAATGCAGATTCACATTGCAACGCTGGGCTCTCCCCAGGTGCTCCAGTTACAGCCGGTACCCGGTACCAGTCTGAGCCAGGCATCTGGGGGAGATGCAGCTTTTGTGTGCGATGCAGCCGACCAACTCCTGGTGCCTCTCCCCAGCTGCAGATGGGCTGGGCAGGGTGCTCCCTGCAAGCACTTTGATGCACTGCTCTGGAGAAGTGCAGAGCCTGCTTGCCTGGGCAAGGCCGGCGCGAAGGGCTTGGGTCCTGGCCGGGTATCCGTACGGCACCCCGTGCCCTTCAGGACCCTTGGCCGAGAGCGCTGTCCTTGGAGCCTGAGTGCCAGGGCTGGGGTTTCACAGCAGGCAGACGCTTTCCTGCATAGGCAAAATGGTTTAGAGCACTTCCCAGCTGGTTAAACCTTACAAACACATTCAACCTGAAGGCAGGATGAGTTTGTGCCACTCTTGAGTAGGGACATAAGTGAGGCGGGCAGCTGGCCAGCCCACATTTACCACTAATTGTGGTATGTTTATGGGGATGTTTGCTCAGAAAGGTCTTAGCCTGGGCTGAGGTCCTTCACTCGCAATCCTTTTGCACTCAGACTGCGTGAAGGCAGGTACCTGCTGTGAGTGCAAGGGGCTGGCAAAAGCCTCCTGCCCTCCCCGTCAGGCTCCCAGATTGGTAACACATGGGCTTGCTTTCTGCCTCTCCCCCCACCCACTCCCCTCTTGCAGATGTCCCCTTCTTTCAAGTCCTTGGCTCCATCTCAGGTTCCCCCTGAGCTGCACTGCTTGCAGGAAGGAGCAGAACTTAAGTTCACCTGGCTGGATGGTACAGAAATCCCCAAACCACTCACCTGCTGACACTGTTCATCCCTCCCCTCTTGCTGTACCAAGGTTTCAGACCATGAGGGTGCCTGAAGAGGGACCACCCATGGTGGAGAGAAACCTTCCCCTACCTTTGGAAACGATTACAAAACCTGTAGATAACCAAAAGCAATCTTTGCTGGAACCCAGCAACCTCCGCAGGGTGAACCTCACCCACTCACCTTGCTGTGCCCCCGGGCAGAGAACAGAGGAGACCACAGGGGGAGCGAGGGAGAGCATCCAACTTCCAGAGGGATGTGCTGAGCTGTGCTGGCTCTTTCAGGCTCATGACTCCTACCTTTTGGCGGTACTTCTTTCTGGCGAACAAAGCTGGCGTCAGCTTCTTCATCTAAGTCAGTTTTTCCTACGCTGCAGAAGAACAAGCAGTTACAGGGTAAGCACTGGGAGTCATAGTCACTCCTCTCCATTTGTCACTCTAAAGAGATGGGCAGCCTCAAAACAGGAACAGCATAAAATGGTGGCTTTGTCCTAGCACACTCTTGTCCTGTCCCAGCCACATCCAGGGCCAGTTCAGGACCTCTTGTACCACCCCCAGCATCAGCAGCTGCTGCTTCATGTCCCAGCATTACTGATTGCCCAGTTCAGTCTACAGTGCCCTCGGTGGTGTTAGTGGAAAGCAGCAGGCAGGTCTGCAGGTTGCTGAAAGCTTTGTACCCGGTGGCTGTGCATGGCTGTGTTCGTGTGAGTCTGAGTCACGCTGTCTCAGCAGGAAGGGGGCACGCTTACCTGTGCCTGGCTAGAGACATCACAGACGAGCACTCGGCTGCTCAATGAAGGGATTAATATTTATGCTCTGTGCCTGCTAATAATTAGAAGCTCAGGAACAATGGATAGTGCTTTTATGGGGCTGTTAAAAGGAATCTTCCCCAAAGACGCCTTTACTGAGAGGCCTATAAAGTTGGGTTTGAGTGGCTTTTGCATGGAAAAAAATATTTTGTCACATTTTTCAGTTCCTTAACTCTTTGATTAAAGCTTGGATAGCTTTATAACAAAAAGTTGCCACCTCCTCGGTTGCCTAACCTGACTGTCCTTGAATCGCAGGAAACCCACATGTGCTGGGCAGGCCAGTTGCACAGAAGTCCCACCATACTCGGGACATACACAAATGCCTTCACCCTGTGCAATGGCAGAAATTTTCTCCTGAAGCTTCTGGCTTCAGCACAGTGAAACCAACTAAACAAAAAAAACCCCTGAAATTAAGACAACCCCAAAAATCCACATTGTCCATCCTTGCTGTCCAAATATGCATTCTTGGCAGAGTTTTGTCTAACCTAGTCTTAAAAACAGGTGGAGATAACCCCACCTACATCTGTTCCAGGGCTTATGTATACTGCAGTTGGAAAGTTTCTCTCAATGTATTTTCAAAAATATTACTGTAATTTTCCTCCTGTCCCCAGTGGGAGACCAATTCACTGCCTTACTCTGTGGCAGTCTTTCATATACTTAAAGGCTTAACTAGTCTCGCTAGTCTTCCTTCCTCTGGATTAACCCATGCCAGTTCACTCAATCTGCCCTCATAGGTCATGTTTCCAAGTTCCATGGTCCTTCTTGATGCCCATCTCTAGTTCCTCTCTGGTCAGACTTTATCTTTTAATGTCTGGCCTCAAGCCTGCCCTGCCATGAGCAGAAGGAAAGGGTTGCATGGCACTACATGCACGCTTCTGTCCGTATGCTCCATTTCCTTTGCTCTTCTCACGGCGGGGTGTTGTTACCAGCTCACGTTCAGCCTGGCACACACTGCACTGACCAAGGCTTTTTCGTTAAAATCAGTGCCTGGCCAGCCCCTCGCCAGACCTCCCTGGGCAGTGGCAGCAGCCAGCTCCCTCCTCGGAGAGGGACGCTGGGCAGAGAAGAGTACAATGCCACTCAGCCCCCTCACCCTCCCAGGCATGTTCCTCCTCCTGGCCCGTTAGGATCCTGTGTTCTTGCACAGGCAGGATGAGTCTTGTTTTCTGAATTCCCGTGGGTGCCCTTTCCAGGCAAAAGTGAAGAAATAAGAGTTAGGCCACGGTGCTTCATCCCTTGGCCAGCTCCAGCCAGTCTCCTGGGGCTGAGCAAGTCTACCAGAGCCCGTGATTCATTATGCCTGCGTTGTATTTATCTCTTCTTAGTGTTGGGACGTTGCTATTCAATAAAAACACCACATTTAACTGGTAGAGAAATGGGCAGACCCCAGGCAGCAAGAGCAACAGGAGGGGGGATGTGTGCATGCAGCGTGTACACACAGCAACGATGAGGCAGGTCCAATTGTCTCAGACTGCAGTCACAGACAATGTTGTAAATGCAAGTCCACACACAGCCCAAGCTCAAAAAGGCGGTTCCCTTTTTTTGCTGGAAAATTCTGTGTCACTGAGTTGCCACACGCAGAAAAAAGCAAAATCTCCCTTGGAGCCTGGATTCTGCCTGGGAAGGGGTTAGCACAAATCCCAGCAGCCTGTGGGCCACGTTTTCTTCCCCAATTTCTATCCAGACAAGCAGTGAGGTTAGGATGGTCCAGCAGCCTGTGAACTTGCATCTTCCTTTCATCCATCAAAAGAGGAAGAGGGGGCCTGATCCCGAGCCGGTGTGTAGCTTACCAGGGCCATGCCTCTGCTCAGCTGCCTGCTGCGACCCTGCTGCAGGGAGCGGTCCGGGTTCACCTCTGTGCACGGCAGAAGGAGTCAAAGCACGGGGGAAGGCGTCAGTTCAAATACTCGCAGTGTATCAAAGGCAGCCTTCACTCTTGGCCCTGTCCAGCCACCGAGTTCTACCAGGGTCTGGCAAGGTGCTGGATTTATTGCAAGATCCAGCCCCTAATAAATGGTACAAGCAAAGCCCAGCGCAGCAGGTCACAGGAGCTGAGCTTCTCAGATGTGGTTTTGGTCAGGGTACTGACCACATCAGTCCTCCGGTGCCGAGGCCTCGCACCATGCCCTGGTGCTGCCCAGCCGCACGTGTACTGTTTTATAATCCCACTGGGCTGTGATTATTATTTTCCAGCAATCCTGTAGGCATAGTGGTGGGGTGGAGCAGAGTACACAGAGACACAGGTAACCCAGCCCCACTCACTTCCAACCTTCTCCCAGACTGGCGCGGGAGGAGGTTGCTCCAAAGCCAGATCGTGATGCACAGCAGCACGCAGACGAGAAAAATCGCACCACTCCCTTTGGTGTTATGTTCCAGCCAAGCTAAAAATAGTGACTAGCCAACTGCAGGTAACATTTTCTTTGTTTTCTTCACACAGGAGAGAAGGTTCAAGTCTGAACAACTAACGCCTAGAATGGTTTCCGTGATCAGCATCCTAACACGATTCTGTACACCACTAATGTCTTCAGCTCCTTGCAAGTATAAAATAGGGAAGAAAATGACATTGAGAGTTATTTAGGTAAGAGAGGAATTCATATACTTTAAAGCTTACCAGAACCAGATTATATGAATGACTTTTTCCCCACCATCCCTTCTTATTATCTTGGTTATTGTAATTAAACAAACAAACAAAAAAAAAAAGGTGAGTTAGCCTTTCCTAAGAAAACAAGGAACTCCTTTTCTGCAGAAAAGAATCACACCATTTACACAACCTCAGAAGGGGAACTTGAGCTCCTTGCTATTGCTATGGAACCTGCTGTCCTCCAAAAACCAGACTATAGACTGGTTAAGTCCAAAACGCAACTGAAACATCTTTAAACTACCTCTGAAACATCTAAAGCAATATCATAATTCTGGAAGAAAGTCCAGTCACACCTACACTGCAAGCCATAAACCTACCAAGGTAATAGCAGGAGGTAGTCGGGTTTTCCCGTGCATAGCTGTTACGAGCAGAAAGGGATGGAGGAGGACTGATAGTTTTTCACAAACTCATTTCCCAGAGGTGAGGCGTACCGCAGCCCCATCAGCGTTCTAGAGGAGGAGGAGGAGGAGGAGGAGGAGGTGGTCTTCCTTGGGTCACAGCCAACAGTCTGGGAGGTCAAGGACGAGCAATAGGAATTTCCTTGAACAAGAGCAGCATTGCCTAGCCAGGCTCATGGGTAAGAGATGACTCCTTGTAGAGCTCTGTTTTATTTCTCATGGATGCTTGTTTTTCAGGCTAGCAGGAAGAGTGCAGTTGCCTGCAGCCTCTACATGGTCAGTATTTGTTCCTTTGAGTCACCAGAGATTGGTGACCATCCTTTAAAGATGCTCTGCCTGCAGAAGAGCTGCCCTTCACTCTGCAGACACGGGAGCTCAGCTGTCACACCTGAGACATGACCATCAGCAGTCCCTAATCAGACCTTGGTTTAAGCTAGTCCCAAAACTTCACTTTCATTTCGGTAATCCAGACTGTCAAATAAATTACTCATTTCTGCACTCACTCATGCTGCTCCCTGCTCCAGCAGGCCACGGCCAGGCGATTGCTGCCGAAGGAGCTGCCCTCACCGCTGCCCGCCTCCCTGGCCCAGCCTGGAGAGCAGCCCTTAGTTTGTTCCTGGGCAAAATCAGCCCTAATCAGCCTGACTTTGCATTGAAGTAAGTGCAGAGCTTTCACAGGCTGGGGTTTACATCTGCATGGGGTTTCTTAGTGTTTGGTTTCGTAGGGTTTTTTGGGCAGGGAGAGGCAACAGTCTTCCCTGTGAAGGTGGACAGCATGGCACCAAACCCCTTGTCTCTCCTCTCTGTACTGTAAACCATCATGGGTCAAAAAGAAAAACACATCAGGGCACCGTGACCGTGTCAGAAGTTTTGCAGGGTCATTTTTTCTTTTCCAGAAGAACATTCTGAGCTAGAAACTGCTTTTACAGGCGAGTTTTAATTTTGTTCTCTTGTCTCCCGTGAAACGCAAACAAACCACATGGCTCAAAAATCAAATGAGCTTGGTCTGGGCTGGCTGAGTCATCCTGTTTGCTTGTTGCTCTATGGTAATTAGACTGTGGGCACTAAACCATTTCATTACAGGAAACTACAGAGTCAGACCTCTGAAAAAAAAATATCAGACACTTCAGCCAGTCCTGTCCACACCTGCCAACAGTGATAACATTTGAACGCAACCCAAGAACTCCAACAAGGAAACTGCTCAATTTGAAGTGGGTTTTTTTGATGGAATTTAATAAAAATGTTTTTCTTAAGTTTTTTAGGAATAACAAACCCAAACACCCGGCAAAAAACTTCACTAACTGAAAAATGAATTCAACAAAACATTTCAGGACATGAAACTCCCCACTGCTCCTCAGTCCCAGACAAATGCAAAGGGGCTTCTATAGAGGAGATGTTCTAGCCCAGCCCAGAATTAAGAAACAGTGGGTCCAGCATAGCTTCTTCATGCTCTACCTGGTGTGTGTATGTACAGAGTAGAAGAATTAGGAGCTTACCTGAGCTGAACTCTGTGCAATAAATCTAAGAAATCTTTAAAGATACATCAAAACTCAGCACATGCTGAACAGAAAAAGGTGGCTGCAGCAGAAATCACCATTTCCAGGTTCATCTGGACCATAGAGTGGTTTTGTACCCACCATGCGGCCACAGGGCATAGAACAAGTGCTTTGGGTTGGACCAGAGATTTCAGCTCTGCTTACCAGAAGATATCGGCTCTCCCAGTTCCTCATCCATAGCAAAGAGGGCCAGCGACGAGGAGCACTGCACAGGCTCGTGTACTTCTGTGGGGTGTTCTCCTGCTGATCAGTCAAGTTGCCTGACTCGCTACAGCAGGGCTGAAATTAAAGGATGTGTTAGACAAGCTTTAAGAAAAGAAATCATTGCTTACCTTCCTTTTGAGTGAACTCGTGACAAGTAAACTGACTTTGAAAAGTCCAAATATATGCCATTCCTGCCTGTTCCCACAACAGGTTACTCTATGACCCCTTCTTCCCTTTAAATCCAGAATGGTGCTTTGAGTATGCTTCAGAAAGAAATTTTACACTTTCGTAATCAGCTACGTGATTTGTACGATGCTGTGCTGGAATGGGTACGGCTTTTCCACCGTCCCTACAGGGAGGCAGCAGGATGTTTTTGCCATGCGTTGTTCACATTAAAAGTTAGAAATATCCCCTTGGTTCTCCTGGGTCTAGTTTAATTATCATAATGCATATCTGCATCCTTAACATGCTTTACACCTGTCTTGGTGATCTATGAACTAATTAACTGCATTTTCAAATTGCAAATGTGGAAGTTCATGGACAGATTTTGTGGTGCTTATGCACGATGATCCACACTCGTGTGCGAGAAGTTCGGCCTCAGTCACAGGGAGGTACTGCCCAACCCAGCAACATGCCACAGATTCTGCATTTTTAAGATTTCCAGAGAACTGGTGGGGTAGTGAGAGGTCATTGGTCTCTCGTTTTGTGATAGTTCACTGGAAACTTAAGTTTACTCCTTCCTGGTTCTGGAGCCTGCTGTTCAGGGGATTTTAAGAACTACAAATAAAATTCTTTCATGTTCAGTCTTGATGTTGGTTTTTCTGGTAGGGAAGGCAAGGTGTCCCACAGGACTCGACTATCTGGCATGCTGACTTTTAAATCTATATCCAAACGAGGATTAAAAAGAGCTCACACCGTGCCTACTTCCACAGAGCCTGGAAAGGCACTTTCCAGGAGCACCGATGCTCATGGCACTTGGCTGCACTTGTAACATCACCGCACAATTTACTCCACACAAGCCCTGACGTGACAAACCATAGACTGGGACTGACACCATGCTCACCCTGAGCCCTGCAACCTCGTGATTTAACAAAATATCTGATTTATTAAATAAAATACCCAGAACATGGAGGTTGTCAGGGGAGCTTGCCAGTCCATTACTGTAATTTAACATCAAGATGCACTTTTTCAGGGCTGGTTTCCAAAACTCTCCAAAGAGAGAAGCCTGTTATCACTCCAGTGACTGGCAACCACGCGACTCCTGCAACTCTGCCAAGAAACTGCTCTTGTCTTCCTCATACCAGCATGAACAGGCTCCTCTCTGCTGTCAGGGGCTGTCCCTCCTGCCCACCACTCCCAGAAAATTCCCCAGCCTCACCCCTTATACGACAAGTATAATTAAAGTTTTCTCTCTTTAAAACTCACAGCATGCCTGCTTTTTTGGAGAAACAGTGGTCCTTCACCATGCTTAAAGCAGACTCACTCAATAACACTTGTTATTATGCGACCGCTGGGTTTCACAGAAAAAAAATTGAGACAGAGAAGGTGGCAAAAACAAGGGAAAAAAAAGAAAAGCAGCACATTCCGACAGATTTTTAATCCCCATGGCAGAATCATGCCTTTGCTAACGCCACACAATTGGTGCAGCACAGACCCGGCAGATGCTCAGCGCTTCCCTTTGAGCCACCAGCAGGTTGGCTAATCAAAGGAACTGAAATAAAATATTTGAAATCTAGGTTGTACTGGTTACACCCGGGGGCCAGGATCCAAAGAAAACCTTCACCTCTTCCCTTCGCCCTGCAAACCACAGGCTGACAGCTGGGCTGCCCATGCCTCCCTCCTCCCACACCCCTGCACGCTTCCCGTCCTGCCAAAGGAGGCGAAGGGATGCACGGGGATGGGGGGATGATGAGGGATCAGCTGCAGTCAGGTTGTCCTGGCACCGGGAGGGACCATTCCCCATGCCAGTACAGAAGGATTCAAGGAGCATTCAAGGCACAGAGGAGAGATCTAGCGACCGGCTGTAGGGGAGCACAGCCAAACGCTGTGGATGGCAAACCCTGCTTGGCAGGACAGGCACTGGCACCAGAGCGCTTACCCTAAAGCACAGTGTCCCTAAAAGCACTGGAATGACTCTGGGGACCCACAGTCCACTGGGAAGCATGCAGCTGAGGCAAGTGATGTTTATGCTGCTGAAGAAAAACATATAGAGGATTCTTCTCTGGCCTTGGGATCTCAGATAAACAAGGAGTTGGAACAAATAAAGATGTCACTGGTGGATAATATATGCACAGGAATTTCCAGGCAATGATTTATACCGGCTCTGGTGTATTTGCCAGTGTAAAAATAGTGTCACAAGCAAAACATTTGGGATGCAGCCCATCCTCCTCCTAAACATGCCTCGCCTGAGCTATTTGCTCTAATTCACTTTAGAAGTGTTTAAGTGAGGGTCTGCAGATGCCTCCTGAGCATTCACACAGCATCTCAGCTGGTAGCCCTTACACCTCGCTGGTTTTGCACACAACGCTCAAGAAACTCAAGTACAACTTTCCAATTAGTATTGAGGCACAGGAGGAACAAAATCCCAGTCATCTCGCTGGCATGGCAGCAGAGGCGGCAGAGCAGAGCGCAGGTGCGAGCAGTCAGGGTGCAAAGCTGCCTGTGCTCGCAGGGAGGCTCTTCTAAGCTGCCTTGTTTATTGCTGGTGAGGGGTAAGGTGCCGGTGGTTCTCTCTTCAAACTGCTGTGGTGCAAAGAGGTGTCCAGGCCACAGCCTTGACTGTCCTTCAGCACAGAGGGTTGTGTTCAAAGCACAATCTGGTCGCCGCTCACCTGGCCCAAGCCGTATAGCATGAGTACCTGTGCGTGGACGGCCGTGCCTGCAAAGCGTTTGCACACCTTGGCTTGAAGAATCTACCCTTTTCTCTTCATCCCCTCACTTGTAGGTGCCAGCTCAGCTGTGCCGGACCCACGGCACAGGACGTGCCTCGTGTACTCTTTGGCAGCTTTCATATGGAGAGGATGTGCCTCCTCTTATGGAGGAGGGACCACCTGGTGTGGAGGGTTTAAACATATCACGGGAAAAAAAAAAATAATCAAAGATACCAGTTTCTCCTCATGTTGACTTAAAACTCTCACCCCCTTTCCAACTCGCTGAGCGTTGCAGGAGCCTCCCACCCTGTGCGTCTCTGGTTGTAACTATCGCACTGGGAGCACTGTGCGACTGCTGCTGCTTTTGCTGTAATGTCTCATTGGAAACCAAAAGAGGGATCTTTCTAAATTTGAGGAGAACAGCAAACATCTTCAATTCCCTGCACTTTTCCTACCCCACTTCACTCTCCAGCCACTGGAGCATGAATGGTCCATCAGAGGAACTTCAGTTTGGTCTTAAAATGGTCTCCGTCTCACCCACTACTTTCTACAAGATGGGCCCAAATTACTTTCATCATAGTTTTTCATGGTGCTAACAACCACCCTACTCCTCTACCATCATTTGGATATGTAGGATCATATTTCTTCACAATTGCTCATTTCTTTCACCAGTTCTTTGGTACTGTCTGCTTGGCCCATACTTTCTTCATATGTTTTATTTTTAACACCATGTTGATGTTTGTCTTTCATGCATTTAACACCTTAATTGTCCCTTAGTTATTACAGCAGCCGCCTTCTCTCTCTTTTATCATATTTCCCACTTCCTCTAACAACGACGTCTCAGCCCCTGTGCCTGCACTGTCTCGCAAGGTGCCTCTCATATCTCCAACGCTTGCTCTCTACTGTCTGGACTCGCTCACCAGTAGCTTCTTATCCGCTCATGGCTTGATCCTATCTCCACACCACATCCCCTTTCTGCACGTGGATTTTATGGCTGCCTTCTCACCACCCCCTTCATCTGTGAACGTTGCTTTCTGAAGCTGCAGCCTCCCCTGCCCCACGCAGCGGGTTGCCTCTTGCGGTGGAGCAGTGACCCTAGTGCAACACTCCATTATGGCCAGCTCAGAAGCTGGGCGTCCTCCGAGCTCCTCCTCTTCCCCACGCTTCCCACAGCCATACCCCTGATGCAGAGGCACGCATGCTTCAGGGCAAGTCCTCTCCTCCCACGTGCAAGAGGATGGCAGCGAAGGCAGCACACCCTTCCCGAGGGACTTGTGTGCAGACAGCAACAAGGCAAGGAAGGAGGTTGGACTGACCCAATGTCAGCCTTTACCATCCACGCTTGTGATCCCTGTGAGATCTGCACAGTGGCTCATCCCAAGCTGGGGGCTGCCATTCGAAGGAAGCTCTCCTGCCAGGGAGATGGCTTGCGAGTCCAAGAGGAGGAGGGAGGAGAACAGTGATGCAGACCTGAGTGCCACAGGAGATGTCAGACCGTGCAGCGCTCCCAGTGCCAAGCAGAAGCTCCCCACCAACCCTCCCAGCATGTCTCCTCCCATGAGGTCTCTCCTCAAAAGGTAGTGCTGTGACTAACTTTCTCATTGGAAGAGAGGGGCAGAAGATCTGCCCTTGTGGGCTGCCCGGCTCAGAGCACAGGGAACACAGCCCTCCCTTGTCCTGCATTGTCCACTGCCTTTATTGGCTTAGAAATCTGCCAGACCAGAGAAGAAGGAAACATGCACCCTTCTGAACACTCAACAAGAGAAAAGCTCAGACCAAGCCTGGCCACTCCAGTCCTTAAGGGTATCCTTAGGGATGTCCTTCCACCTGCAGGACCTGCAGCAGAAGCTGGCTGTCTCAGCGGTCTGTCCTTCTAGGTGCACACCACTCGCTCCCTTGATGCCAGCACACATCAGCCAGTGCTGGCCCCAGCCCAGGCTCTGCCCCTCAACACAGTCGTTGAGGCAGGTGAGACCGTTCATGGTAACTGTCCTCTCCACCCATTCTGAGGCTTTATCCTTCCACCTGTTGGTGTTCAGACACCAATTGCAAATCTACAAACGCCACAGCTCCAAATGGGAGTTATCCCTGATCTCCCTCAGCCCACATCTCCTGCATCTCTTCTTTCCCAAGATGTGACTTCAAAGCAGGACATGACCTGCTTACATGAGGGTGTGTGAAGGGAAGCTGCGAACTGAGAAATGATCTCAAGGAAGTGAGGTTCACAAGGTGGTTTCTGCATTACCTCAATAACACAGGAAGGAAAAGACTGGCTATCAGATAAGAACAGCAGATCACTCTTCATTTTCTCAATAGTCAAGTGAGCTATAAAAAACAGTTTAGCCTTTTACCACGTCCTGTCTCCAGGGTGGCAGGGCGCAGCCCCCGCCACCCCCTGGCAGGAGACTCGGCCCCCGCTTTACTGCAGGGGGTGAAGAAGGTGAATGTCACCAAGGGCAAGATGCGGGGTCAGCAGCCTTTGCCACACAGAGGGATGAACTCCAGAGCCCCTTCCATCTCCACGTGTCCCTTTGGAAAGGGGAAGCTGGCCGTGACAGCACCTTCCTTGACAGCAGGGGCAAGATGTTCTCAAGTCTTCACTGAGTGCGTTAACACAAGGCCACCTGCAGTCATTGGCTTTATTGCCTCACACGTGTGTACTTACTCACCAGAGCCCCACAAAAGGGCCGGGGTTAGCAGAGATCCACACGTCCAGATCTATAGAAGGGGGCTGTCGTTTGCAGCCCCATCTGCCAGGGGTTTGGATTGCAAATGCTGGAAGGCTCCAGCTGAAAGGTGGTTGGTGTTGAGAGCAGCTGTTGTTATTTTAGCAGCAGCGGCCCAAGAGAAACATGCAAATCTTTCCCTGTTTTATATAAATGACTCCTCCTAATCACGTTGCAAAGCCCTCCCCAGTGACAACGATGCTGCACCACACCAAAGGTGCAAGTCTAAACACAGAGCATGGAAACAGATGGGAAAAGCAGAGGGGGCAGGTGCAGAACGAGGAAGAGAGTAGCTATATAACCTAATCTACCCCAGCATCCTCAAAATACTTCTGACAGCTGGAAAAGATTCAAGCAAAAACTTCAGCTTTTCAAGGAGGCAGATGGAGCCTGAAAGGGAGGATGAATAAAAGCCACAATTTTTATTTAATACCTCTAAATCAGAGACAGTAGGTCTGCTCAGAAGTCAAGTGAAGAACAGCAAGCAGGTTATTGTACTGTTCTCTATGGATTTTAAAGATATTGCATTCATAGATTAACTTAAACTTTGAGAATGTTGGATTTAAGAGAAACAAAAGAGGTAGAAAACTTGTGCAGAAACTTTTACAGACAGCACAGAGCTAGCCAAATTAAACGTGCTCTTCTGGAGGACAGGGGAATCCTTTGCCCAAGTGGTAATGGGCTCGGAAATTTGAAAGAAAGAATGAGATTTGCAGAATATTCCTCCTTGACTATAAACAACCACAGCTGGAACAGGGCAGCATCCACAGCACGTGTTGGAGAGAGGCTGCAAGGCTGGGCAGGAAAGCGAGGCAATATCACAGCAGAGCGGTACGGAAACCACAGGAATGTGCCAAAAGAGGCAAGACATAGGAGCTCTGAGGCAAGGCTTCTTGCAAAATCTACACTGAGTGAAAAGGCAGGAACCAGTCGGGAGGAGTGTGCAGGTGGTGAGAATAAAGAGAGACCAGGGCAGAGCCCACCTGCGGGCAGAGCCACCGCGTCTGCAAGCAGCAAGACTCATTTGCAGAAACATAATACATAATTTTGCTGTGGAGAAATAAATCACACGTATGTAGCACACAGGGAAGAGCCTGGTAGTGCTCTGTATGGGGAGGGATGAACGAGTGGAGGGGTATCACCAACAGCAAGAGAGATTTCCTTGTGAGATTTGCCCAAGGGACCGTTGCCTCCTTTGACTGAGTCTCTGCCCTGAGCAATGCCCAGCACAAACACAGCAACGGAGGCGAGGGGAGACAATGCCAAGGTACGATGGACACCGCTCAACCATCCTTAGACTAGTTGGAAGGGAGATAGCTCCTGCTGGATTCCTACTGAGCTGGGGTCAAAGGGAGCTTCCGAACAGGGAGGCTGAGGCGATGCCATTGCCCCGCCGCCATCCCCCTGCTCCATGCGGGCTGTCCAAGGCACTCAGTTTAGGTGCCACTTCTCAGGTCTCCTTTGTGACAGGTTATGAGACTCAAACCAGCCCACCTAACACACCCAACCCCTGAGAAACGTCACCCCAGTGCCCAGACATAACCTGAGGGAATGGTTAGAGTACACAGCTCAAAGCAAAGTCGGAGAGACAACAGAGCAGGTTCCTTGTCTATGGAAAACAGAAGGACGGCAGCCTTTGCCTTTGTCCCAGGCTAAACAAGTGTGCAAAAGAGACACGTTCCCCCATGCTTAGAGTAAAAGGTATCTCTGGTGATGGGGCAAGGGCCAAACCATTTTCCACGCTAGAGGCTTCAGCTGCCTTCCTCTGGGGGTAGGAATACCCAACCTCAATCCAGCTGAGCTCTCCGCACTCTTAGGAAGGCATTGCTTTAGGAAATGGCCATTTGAACCATATCCCTGTGCCCAAACCAATTCACAGGTGGCTACAATGGACACCAAAAGCCTTAAGGTTCATATAAGTGATATACTGAAGTGGCAATAAGCAGTAAAAGGACATAACCAAAACTTCATCACATTTACAAAAGACTGCTTCTAGTTTATAACCCATCAGCAGCATTTAAACAGCCGCCTTAGAGAAGAGAGTAACTGAGCTGAGCAGTGACTGCGGGTAGATTCCCATCTATTGCAAGGAGCCAGCAATAACCCTCCACTTTCAAAGCCAGATTCACTGGGAACAGAAAGCTTTGCCATGAAATGAAACATCCACAGTCTCTCTGCTGCAGCTGCTAACTCACTGGCTTCCTCACATGAGGAGGAGGGATGTTACTGGGAATGTTCTTGGAAAAGCAGGTTCTCAAGCTCAGGAGTAAGCAAGGCTGCAGAGGAGCCAATGGGTCAGACAGCCCAAACAGAGAGGATGGAGCTGAGCAATACCAAACCCACAATACACCAAAGGCTTCCACACTCTGAGTTAACTCACCAGCTGCCTGGGAAGATCACTGAGCCCCCAGGTTTCGCAGCCCTCCTCTGAAAAAGGATAAAGCAGGAGGTTTTCTGTTTTTCTGAGGTTTTCTACCCAAGGCTGGACCACCACACAACAGCCTCAAGACACACTAATGTAGAGAATCTGCAGCTGAGACAGGTTTCTACCCATGCTCCTTTACCACCTCTCATCACCAGCATTTCCTAACCCACCTGTTATTAAAACCTCATCATATGTAAGGTCTTGACCACAGCCCTGTCATTAGCCACAAGGGCTAATTCATGCTGCCCTCTAACACCTGCAGTGGAAAATATAATTCAGATGTTGCTGGCTTCATGTTCTGCTCAGGAAAAAAGCAAATAACAAACTGAATATGCAGAAGGTGGGTATGCAGGGGGGGAAACAAGTAGCAGGTGAACAGTGCAGGAGACAGTGAGAAGAGTGATGAACAAATTCAGAGAAGCTGGGTAAAATCAACAGGACAGAGAAAGAACATTTCTTTAGGGTGATGCAACATGGTCAATGCTTCTCTTTGACAAGTGTGTATGAAACCTCCCAGCAGATAATAGAGCTGCTATGGGAAGCAGGAGAACTGGGGCCCGTGGACCCATACAGCCAAGGGGACCTGAGTGTCCTGTGTGGGGTGGTAGGGGTCTGTTGAGGGAAGAGAGAAGGAGGGCACCACGATGGCTAACTTAACTGTATTTATTCCACTTCAAAAAGCAGCTAATCTCAGCCTTAGAGAAATGCTCAGCTGGAGCAATGGCCTTGGGGCTACTCTTTGTCTCCTTCTCAGAAAGTCAGAAACACTCTGCAGCCTGAGCGTGGTGTCCCAAAGGAAAGGCTGTTGTAATACTAAGGACTTGTGAACTGGAAAATGCTATCAAGGTAGAAAATGCTTTGCCAGGATAGTGGCGGGGTCTGCTGGGGAAATGTCATAGTGTTTTTAATCAAAACATAAAGACCCATGCGGTGTGAGCAGCCATCGCTGAGGAACACACGCAGAGATGCCGCTTCCCTGCATTTCAGACACAAATGTAAAAAAAGACCAAGACATGAAGTCAGTTCTTTTCAGAGGTATCAGAAAAGGCACCACACACCGAAGGGAAGGTGAGAGACAAACAAAGCCCAGAAACAAAAGTGGGAGATGCCAAGGCCACTGAGCACAAAAGCGCCCCGATTATCTCCAGCAAACACACACGGGCATTTGCAGGCTCATCACAAACCCAAACGACAAAGCTGTGAGCAATTATTTGTGGTTCAGCCGGATAAAAATATTTGTGGAGAGCAAGCCTAGAGACAACAAGCAAACAAGCCGGGGGGCTCGGGGGCTGGATTCCACACCGTGCCGCGGCGTACGCCAGCAGAAACCCAGTGGGGATGGCAATGGCACTGGCATCACCTGCCTGCACTGGAGCCCACTTGGATGAGTAAAACCTTCCTTTTCGGAAGGTGGGGTAACACTGCACGGCCATGCGGTGTGGGTGACATCTCTGCACCCACGTGCCACCCGTGGTCCCCTTCGAAGCCACCAAGGGGAAGTTTGCTGGAGGGTTTCTCCACCAAGAGAGCCAGTGGGCTGGAAAACAGCCCGGGGTCGTTGGGCACCAGTGCTCTGCCCTGCATTGCCTGGGAAAGTGAGGCAATGCCACAGGTACTCATTTCTGCCTCAACTCACCAGTCTTCAGGAGGCACAGGGACAGCTTTTGCTACCATAGGAATTAAATTCTGCTTTTTAGCTGGACTGCTGGTAAGGTTAGTACAGGCCCATTGCAGTCCCAGACGGCAGGTTCTGAGGTGTTTCCATAATGAATACCTATATCATACCTCGTTTTGGTGCTTTGAATTTCCTCAGTCTTTCCTCTTTGGCTATGGGGAGAAAAAAAACCCTTTCTTGCTCCTCTCCTCCTGTCAAAGAGTCTCTCTGCTGTGCCCAGCTCCGCCAGTGAGCCAGTAGCGTGCTTCGCAGGCAGAGCCGCAGGGATGCGAGCACGTGAAAAGCCACAACCAAAAGTATCAGGGGGATTTGCCATGAGGTGGATACGTGTAGTTGCCTGGAAAAGAAAAGAAACAGCTTAGATCCTTGTTTGTTTTCTCTTCGCTATTCAGAGAACCTCTGTGTCATCTGAGAAGAGACGCAGTGGGGAGCTGGCACTTGCTCTGCCAAAGCAACGAGAAGGAACAGTCTCTGTTAAGGACACCACCCTCGCAGGGATTATAAATACAAAAGGGGATGAATTTATCCAGTTGAACCTAATCCACAGAAAACGCTGGAGTGAGGAGCAGGAGGCAGGGGAGGACCCGGCTGTGGGCAACAGGCCAGGCAGGGACATACGAATCATGTTAAAAACCTATAAAGGAGCACCAGAAAATGTGGTTTAATATAGAAGCGCTTTCACTCCCGCCTCCCTGTCTAGCTCCACGGCTTTTGCTGGAGGAGACTGCCATGATGCCGAGGCAGCTAGATCTCAGCCTGGCACACCAGGGCACCCTGAGGCTCACAGACGGGTGCTTGTCCTGCCGGGGAGGCAGCCGTGGGGGCACAGCAGGAGCAGGAGGCTGCATGCAATAGCACATCGGGTTTGTGCTTGTAAGTTTGCTGTCCGGGGGCACGATTCCACAGGATTTCCATGGGGGCATAGACTGTCTCAAGCCCAGATGAGCAGCACTAAGGGTCTCACTCCTCCTGTGCCTCATCCGGAGCGGATGGTCCCTGGCATCCAGCTGCAACCGAGCACCAGCTTGTGGGCGCCGACACGAACCGCTGCATGTTTTGCACGTGCATGTATAAAGGTTTTTCTAAAAGATCAGGTCTGCAGCAGAAGGCAGCATTTCCTCTGCCCGGGCTGAACTGCAAGCACAGGGGAGCAAGCTCCAGTGCTGCTGACCACAGCCCACCGCAGTGAACACAGCGGTTTGAACACATCACGTCCAGTCCCCCAGAGTCGCTCGGCACGTCTGCAGCAACGGCGCGGTGAGGCCCCCAGCCTGCTCTCGGCTGCCAGGTCCGCTTCTCCGGCGCGCACGTAAACCCCCCGGCAGGCGCAAGGCAAAGGTGCCGCAGCCCAAGCGCCAAGGGAGGCTGTGAGAAACATAAAATGTGGTGATAGCTGAGAGCGAACCGGCATTCTCCCTCATACAGAAGAGAGGCAAAGTCTGCAGCAGCAGCAAAGTCATGTGATTCCAGAAGAAAAAAAACAACAACACAATTTACTGCTAAAACCAGTCACAGTGTGGTTTTGGCTGTTCAGGTCAGGAGAACAAGCATTTATAAAAATGAATAATTGAACACATCATAAGTCTTTTATCCGCCCTGCAGCAACCATAAACGCCCTCTGCTAAGCACAAAGAAATGCCCTATCGAAAGTGTCACGGATGTATCATTCTCTGCAAGTTCCCAAAGAGCGCTTCGTGATGATTTATACCGTGAAATGCCCACAGCAAAAACATACGGCAATCATTTTTTATCAGATTTACAGTTTCTTGGTGAAATACGCATCGCTCAGATTCCACAATTGTATTTCATTTTATAGACATCAGATTCATAATGTTTTTAATTAATCATGTCCTCACTTCTAAGCGATTAGATTTTGTAAATAATGGGAGAAACAAGCAAACTGCTACGCCTTAGCACCTCACTGGTGTTTTGAAGCAATATTGAGTGTGAGCACAGACCCTCCGCAAGGCACACAGGGCCCGCTTGCCTGGCCCAAGGACACAGCCGCTCCGTCTCCTTGGCTTTGGAATGACAGCCGTCTCATTCCAGGGAGGGTCCTGTTCAGGGACAACAGCTCCAGAATCCCGACCTGCCTGCCCCAGCACCCTGCCGTCACATCCACCGCGCTGCAAAAGCAGGGAGTCAGCTAATTCACGGCGGAGGTTACCAGAGCTGGTGGCTCTGGATCGATATTGCAGTGAATGGAAAAACCATTATGGCCAAAAATGATTCTCGTGCATTTACATAACGCAAAGAAAAGCACGATGGGAGAGCTCGCGGGGAGAGCTCGCGGGGTCCTGACATTCACCGCAGGGCAGGGTGGAGGTGGGTGACACTGGGCTGGCAGCTGGCAGCACTGTCAAACGCAGCAGGCGAGAGGAGCCCTGCCTGCCCAGGGCTGCCCATGGGAGAGCTGGGTGTGCCAGTGCCCGTACACCTGCCTACAGCAAGTCCTGTGTGCGAAAGAGGATCAAAGGAGGGAAGGGAAGAGAGAGGGAAAGAAAAACCCCCCTGCAAGGAGTCCTAAATCCCAACCGTTTGCTGTGCAGAGAGCCGGGTGTCACCCTGAAAGCCCCGCAGCAGCAGCCCCAGCACCCTGTGGCCCATTGCTGCCTGCGCTGCACCCGAGCACGAAGCCTCGTGCCCCCACACAGCCTCTGCCAAACCGCTCAGGGTTACGGGGCTCCGCGTGCCCGCTCCCCTTTCCCATCAGACCTGGAGCGAATACACTCTTGGGTTTGTGCAGCTCCTCCGGACACCCCAGCAACTCTCTTACCCCAGATCAAGAGCAGCAGGCACTGGGTCTGAAAGAAGAGACATTCCCAATGATGGGGAGTGGTGACTGTGAGGGATGATGCCATTTCTGTCCCTCAGGAACCAAAAGTGATGAAAAACAGGGGATTGGGGGGCAAACACCCCTTTAAAAAGGCTGGAAGAGCAGAGCAGACCAGGGAGCCCACAGTAGTAGAGCTGAGATCACCTCCACCACATTGCGCCTAAGATTCTCTCTTCCGTTCTGCTTTCAGCTGGCTGGGGTCATGGCTCTCCCCACCTCCCAGCCCACACATTGGTGAGGGAAAGGGCCTGGCTAGACCGACCGTGTGGGGATTGCAGGAGTGCCTCTGCCGACACTGCCACCAAGGGCGGTCACAGCGCTGGCTGCCCCAGACACCTGGGGGAAACCCTCGTGTGTCCTCCTGCTGCTCGCCACCCCAGTGATGGTTCTCCAGGGAGAACCAGCCCCTGGCCTCGGTGGTGCCAGCCAGGCTGGCGGTGCCAGAGCGGTTAGCCTCAGCTCTTGTCCGAATCTCACCAGCGAGGGGCCGGGCTGACTTGGAGAGTGTGAAAATTTATGTGAGCAAAGGAAACCGCTCTCCTCCGTGCTTGAATTATTCAGAAACGCTCGCCTAATAAATAATTTATCTGCTTTGTAAAAATGCATTTCGATGAATGCAAGTAGGATTCGGGGGGGCTGCGCGATTAGCAGCTGCGAGCTCTCCTTCCTCACCTGCGTTGTGGTGTTCATTTTAACGGGCAAGTCGAAATCTCATTAAATCCCTCGTTAACAGCTCAGCCTGCGGAACGAAGCCAAAGGGGAGAGCTGGGCAGGGGTACGCTCGCAGGTGCCTCATTGGGAAGATGCAATCACTGCTGGGAGCAAAATCTGGGGAGGAAGTTTTGGCATGGGACGTTGCATACCGGATCACTGAGCTGGCTGTTCTGTTCCCTGCCCAGCCTCTTCCCAGCCCAGAATGAGCCCCAGAACAAGACCAGCCTGGGCTAAAAGAAGATGGTACCTGGCTCAGCTGCGAGTCAACGTGGGAGAGGAGCAAAGCGGAGCTGGATGGAGCTGCGTGTAACCCCCTGCATGGACCCTTGGCTGCGTTTCTCCGGCACAGCTCGGTGAGGCCAAAGCAGCACCCTGAACTCACAGCACGGAAACGAGCACCCTGGGAACAGCTATAAAGTTAATAAAAGGAGCTTTGCGCAGTATTTACAGGGCCATGTTTCCTGAACAAATGCGTCTCAATGTCGCTCTCGGCATGAGAAACCCTGCTGCACCAGGATCCCTCGCCGGGAGCCAAGCAGGGATCCCCTGAGGCCAGGAGAGTTTATTCCCGATCACCAAGAAGAGAAACGTGCCGTTGCTCGAGCCTGGCAAGGAGCTGTTCTGCCCGCGCTGCCCATTGCAGGCAAGAAAAGAGCCCGTTTGTTCGTGTGAAACCGGCCGAGAAATCGGTAACCCTGCTGCCGAGGAGCGGATTCATCCAGCAAAGGCACAGGCGTCAGGCAGGTCCCGCGGTCCCGCAGTCGGGGGGAGCCCAGGCTCGCACCGCCCGGCCGAGCGGGGTGCATCCCCTCCTCACTGCTGACAGTGGCCCCAAACACTGCGCTCACGGCAGGACTTGGGCTGCCGGGGAAAGGGCTGAGCAGCCCCCAGGGGCAAACGGACTGGGCTGACCCCTCCAGCCTGCCCGCAGGGAGAGAGCTCCTCTTCCTCATCAATAATCAGCGACTAGCGGGAAGCACGACGCTGCCTGGGGAAGGGTTCGGGCGTACCCCGGTGCCCAGGATCAGAGACCCGCAGTGTCTGCCCGGGTCCCTGCTGACAGCAGCGCCAAAGGCCATTTTACTGCTTTTTCTTTGGAGTTGGCTCCTCAGCGCTCGCCACCGCCTCGCACCCCAGGCAGGTGCCCGTGGGGCGACAGCGGGGACGGGCGCAGGCTCTGCCTGGCTGCAGGAGCAGACTCGGCTGGGGCACACCGGGACAGGGCCAGCAGCGTCCTTGGCATGCGGTCCCTCGGCTGCGCAGCCCCGGGGCAGCACCAAAATAGCCCATAGGAGCCGGCAGCCCGCGCCACCACGGCAACAGTTTTTGCCGTTTTTAGCAAAGTTGGGAATGTGTGTTATTTCTGGGACGTGCGGTATCCAGGGCCAGCGGGGAGGACAAGGGAAGGGCCAGGCATCCTGGGGGAACGAGGAGCCGGGGCAGGGCAGGGGCCAGCTCCCAGCAGAGGGGCTCAGCCCTGGGGCAGGGGGATATGGCAGCCTGGGGAAGGGACAACCACAGGGATGACTGTTCCCATGGGCTGGCTCGACCCTGCTGGGGAGGGACAATGGTGGGCAGCCAGGGGCTTCTTCCCCAGCCCCCATGGCACAGATTCTGCCCCTCGGGCCAGGCTGGCCTGGGCGGCCACCGACCTCCCCCTGAGGCAGCCATCCCAACCTCCCCATGGCCAAAGTGGCTTTTCACCCCTCAAATTACACCACTGGGGACCATGACAGCACTGATGGAGCACAGCTGATAATGAGCCTCTTGCTCTATTTTACTCCTGTTTATAGATGGCTAAATATAACTTTCTGCTTATTTTTTAATTCTTAGTGAAAGCTGACATCCACAATCCACTAAGGCATTTTTGTGTTTTTAACGTTTGCAGGCTCGCACCGGATCCAAGAGAGAGAACAAAGTTGGGCCGAACACAAGGTTTGCAGCCAAGTCAGGTACAGGCAGCGTGTCCTGCCCATGAGATCTGGTGACCACGGTGCAAAGAGAAGGTGTTGCAGGACTAGGGGACTGCAGCTTTCTCTGTGCCAAAAAGACCTGCCAGCCCAAACCAGAGCTGCTGCCTCTGAGCACTGCAGCTGTGGGCACTGCCGGTCCAGCCCACCTTGGGTGGCAGGTTTTGCTTGTCTCCAGGCAAAACAAAGGGCATTTTCAACATTTTCCTATCGCACAGCCAGGAGTAGCTCCCTGGATTGTACAATATCTCCCTCTGCAGTGGAACAGGAGCCAGCACCAACCTGCAAACCGAGTGTGCAAGACAACATAACTGCAAGCGAGTGCCTTGGGGGTTGTATCAGCTGGTTGAACCCCAGAGATAAACTTCCACTCCTATTCTAGCAGGCAGAGATAACTAACATTTAGGAGGCTGTTTGATGGACCACTGAAAGATTTATCACTGTGTTATTTTCCTAACAATTAAATTGAAAGGCCATGAGGTAATTGCAGCACTACCTATTAAACACGTCAGGTCCCATTTTCAAATCCTGGTAGCCCAATAAATACCCCAGTCATGCACTTTGGGGTTCAAGCCAAGAGCTGGCAGGGAAAACAGCCTTGGCTTGCTCATGCTCCAGGCCGAGGCAGCCGAAAACCTCTTGTCTCCACTGTAAAAAAAGTTCCTATTTCAGTTCCAACATCCTGCTCCTCCATTCATTGCTCAGGAAAGGAGACTTCAACAGAAACATCGGCATCGTGCACACGCGCGCACACACACGTGGCTCTAGCAAATCACGTTGGTAAGAAAACAACAGATCCAACTAGATCTCTGTCATATTTTACTGGGGTTGCATGAGGAATTGTTTTAAGTCTCAACATTGCATGGAAAAAACATAATAAAAAAAAATCAAATTCTTCAAATGCTGGACTAAGGGCTTGACCAAAATAAGGCAGGCAGCGAGCACTTGACCTGTGGCTCCTCCCTTCTGCACCCTTCTCCTCAGGACTTCAAAATTCACCCCTGCTGACTCCCAGCTCCACATATAAGAAATTATTTATGTGCTCATTTATACATCCTTTTCGTTCTCCCAGACAGACAGGTCTTTATTCAGTAACTCAGGATACTGTCCTGCTGACATTCCCATGGGTGAGTTTCCTCTCTCCCAAGGACCTCCTCTCCCCGACGTTGGTTCCCCATGCCCAGTTGCAACGCTGCACGTCACGCTATTTTTTCCAGGTCTGATTTTACAAGCCCAGGTTTGCCAAGGTCCCGCCTAGCTGACCTTGAACTGCCCCGGAGCAGCCAGGGAAGAAAGCCTCCACTCTCCAAGGCTCAACCTCCGCTTTGGAAGGAGAGAGACATGGGGGGAAAAAACACTTTATCTTGACCTAAAGCCAAAACATGTGAGAGGTTGAAATCCATCCGTAGGGCTGAAATTACTCTGATGATTTACAACAGCACTGGCATGTGCTTGGCTGGCTTAACACGAAGCTCTTCCCCCAGCACTGCCCTTCTCCTCGGGCAGCTTTGCCCTTCTTCGGTGCGGCAGGAACAGCTCTTGCCGTTAAAAGGAGAAGCCAAAAATTCTCACACAATAATTCATTTACTAACACATTGAAAAAAACCCATTTGAGTGCGTTAACACAAGGCTGTGGACACACTTTCTCCACCAGCTGCTAACAACACTGCCCGGCTTACAGAGAGCAGCAGCTTGAGCTGTGCAAGCCCAGCCCTGGCCGAGCAGGCTTGCTCACGGGCTCCTCTGGCAAACCATAGCTCCTTCAGTTCCTATCGAATTCCCAAACCCATCTTTTCCCCATTAAGGCTATCTTCGCAAGCTATCCCGGTGTGGCCAGCTTATATAAGTGGTGCAAAGCTTAAGTGATGGCCAGGAAAAATTAATGGGAAAACCCAACTTTTACGTCAGCATGGGCAGTAGCAAATGGAAAACGCAGTGTCTGAGCTGACAGCTCCCTGGGCCCTTGGGGACAGTGATGTGGTAGCCGGACTTCATTTCTAAAGAGACTGCAGCAAGTCAACTAGGACTCAAAACAGCTGGTAAGCATGACTTTTCTTTTCCTTTTCACTAAGTTCAGGATTTTCTCTTCTTTTAGGCTGAGTCAGACAGACTCTTCTGTCCGCAACAAGTTTCCTTTCTTAGCGTTATTCTCAGAATAGCCAGCGACTATTTTAAACCAAGAATAGCCAATCTCCCTTAGATTCATACTCCTGTTTTTGGAAACACTATTTAGAGATCAAAACTCCTAAATCAAAAGCAGTCAGTAACGACAGTGAAAAACCACATGGCTGTAACAGTGAGTCCTGCACTGGCACCTTTTGATTCGCCTCTTTCCTCAGAGACTCTTGGGCAGAATTGGATTTGCCCCAAATCTCCCTGAGTTGGACTAGCTCCTTGCCAGAAACCTGCACCACCCAGAATTAAGGTGCGAGCCGCTTGGAGCAAGTCACCACTGGAACTTCAGCAAAAACCATGCTACAAGCAATTACAAAAAGGAAAAAAGATCAACATAAGCTGAACCTCTGGTTAATATCCTTTGAAGAAAATACTGGAGCTGGAAAACAGATGGGACTTTTATGTGTTTTGTGCAGAGAGCTCTTTCATTATTTATCTCTATATAAATACAGAATATTTATGTAGTGTTATGTAAAATTTACATTCCGAATCGTGGTCTGAATCA
Source organism: Tauraco erythrolophus (assembly GCF_009769465.1). Taxonomy (NCBI): domain Eukaryota; kingdom Metazoa; phylum Chordata; class Aves; order Musophagiformes; family Musophagidae; genus Tauraco; species Tauraco erythrolophus. Next base: position 6,455,729 of record NC_141475.1, read on the forward strand.
CTATGTAGCACTTACGAATGGCATCGTTCTTATGGATGATATGCTGATTTCTGCTGATAAACGAATAGGCTTCTCGTAATGCATGTGAGCTTGGCAGCTACTGCATTAACTGGAGCCAAGAGTACTTAGTTCATCTATTACTGGTCTGAAAGGTACAACTGACATTAAAACGCAGCAGATTATTTCATGTTTCGCTGCTGAGCATCAGATGAGAAGAGAAAAAGAAATAGGAAAGATATAGTAAAGGGACATCATGCCTAAACCAGAGCTTAAACTCAGACCTAGCAGACGTAGCTTAAAACTTTCCCTTTGTTAAGACATACTTATGCCAGAGACTGGCTTTGTTTCTCAAACAAGCAAACCATTTGCGATGGAGTCAAACTGTAGCAACAGAAGTAGTTTTCTATTTGCATATCACAACACTTTTCTTATGAGAAAGGAGAAAACAAGATTGAGTAGCGTATCCGCAGTGAAGAGCTGCCCAGGGATACTGCGAGACGGGCATCACTTCGAGCCCTTCAGAGCAAGCTAGGCAGGCAACTGCCAGGAAAGCTGCCTGCAGCCCTGCCTTGGGCTGACTCCAGTTTCCACCACTTTCAGCCTTAAAGGAGGGGTTTATTTTGCACCAGCAGAAGACTCAGCTCTGGGGCACACATTGCTAAAATTTTGAGTTCTAGGCAGAGTATAAGAAAGCAGAACTAACCCCAACTACATCACCAAAACACAGCTCAAGAAACACAATTTTGAGGCAGATTCTCAGCAAACACCAGCGTGTTTTCATGCAGTTAGATATCTCCAGACAGCCTGTGCTGATTTCGGAGGGGTGCATGCATGTAGCTGAGCTGGAGGACACCCAGGCAGGGGGACAGGGGTCCCTGGCAAGGAGACGGGAGCCTCTCTGCTTAGTGCCCTCCGCTGAGGCACAGCAAAGCGGCCACATCACAGCGTGCCCAAACACACACACCCTCACTTGCCAAACCGAGCTGCTTTGGGGATTTATAGACATCTGTTTCTCTTGTCCACCCTGGTTTGTGGCCGATGGCTACATTCCTTGTTGCATTTCACTTCCCAAAGCACAGGGACGCAGGAACTCTGCCTAAGGTTCAGGCTGTGGTCGCTGGACCCTGTGGCCGTGGCACCCTCAGCCCCAAAACTGCCTCTGAGCCAGGGCCCCAGCCCCAGCACAGGGCACCACGCGGCTGCTGGATCACCAGAGCCCGGCAGGGCGGGCACGGTCTTAGGGGTTCCCTGATTTTACAGGTTAGTTACTGCCCTCCAAAGTCATTAAGCAAAGCTTGGAAGTTTTCTTTGAAGCCTCCTACAAGAGCCTGCAAAAACTGAAATCATGGTCACCTCTTTGTTATTTAGCTTCCTTTGAAGTAATTACACTAGAGCTAATAAGATACTATTTAAAATATGACATTTAAATAGCTTGTCTAGGAAAAACAACCCTGCAAAGGAATTGCTCTGAAATACTATGTTTCTTGGGAATTACAGAGCTGAGGGACTTTAATGGCCATGCTGTTACTCACTACTTGTTGCCTATTATGCCACTTAGAATCCTTGTAACAGGATTGTACCCCTTATTGTTCCAGGGAATAATCTCTGCCCAGGGAGCAGCATCACACAACAACAATCATTTTAATATATCTGTTTCCTAAAAGCCTGACCCAAAGCCCACCGAGGTCCCACCGATTTCTGGGAGCATCGGAACAAAGCCCCAAGCTGGCCATAGGGTGTCACCACCGACCTGGTTCTGGGGAGCTGCACTAAGAGCTCTGACTAGCAAAGCAACTAGATTAAAGAAGAATATGACCCTGCAGTGCCTGAACGCTGTGCAACTTGTCTTCCCGTAATCCAAAACCATAATTCGAGTGGAGAAAAACAGTACCATAATTTCATACGGTCGCTGAGAGGAGATGGAAATCCCGGGGGTGGTTGCTGCTGGCGCTAGGCAGACCCTGGTAGCAGGCTGGACGCTCAGCCATAAACTGAGCTGCTGGTTTAAAGGCTTTTGAGGTTTTGAGCCAGGCTCTGCCAGACCCGTACTTCCAATCAGCTGCTCACTCAGCCAGGCAGAAGTTGGAGCATGTTGTGGCTAATTGAGCAGAGCTTTGCAAAGAAACTGGCCACGGATGCCCTGGCATCTGTTGCGCTCAGTCCACAGCGACGTCTGTGCCCGTGCAAGGAGCCCGCGAGCGCTGGGGCAGCAACTCCAGCGTTGGCTCCTCTCCGCGCTGGATGTGCTCCCAGGCTGAGGCCCACGCTGCTCCCAGGATGCCCATTCCAGCTTGGCTCACGGAGCTCACGCTAGCACCATGCGGGATGCAGAGGGCCCTTGGGGTGGGCAGAATTAGCTTTCCTTCAGACATGATGAGTCAAAATTTAGTCTGCTGGGCCTCTCCGTTATTCAAGGGTGGGGTTTTTCTTCACTTTTTTTTTTTTCCTATTAATCTTTAAAGCTAACTAAGCCATTGTCCCCATCAGGAACAGACGATGAGGGGCTCAGCAGGTTTCCTCCTTTGCTCGCTGCTGCTGGTGACCCCCCATGGCACAGAGGTGGCTGCCCAGGATGCCCAGCCTGATCCCAAAATGCCGTGTGCCAACTGGATGGGAGGAGCACCTGGCTACCCTGGCCACAACGGGCTCCCTGGCCGGGATGGGAGAGACGGACAAGAAGGACCAAAGGGAGAGAAAGGAGAGGAAGGTTGGTGAGGAGCAGGGGGTAAATCAGTGCTGGAGTCTGTGGGCAGCCCCAGCCCTCAGGGGCAGCCCCAGGAGGTCTCACACCTGGTAGGTCCATACCCAGCCTTTGTCCAGATGACTTTTGAATATCTCCAGGGATGAAGATTCCATAGCCCAAGTCAAAGAGTTTGGCCTGGTAGATGTTGTTCCAATTAATGATGTTTTTTCAGACATGCTGCTCTTGGCAGCTCTGCACACAGCTAGGGGGGCGAGTGGGCTTTCCATCGGCTGACTCAGCTAATGGGGGGTGTTGAGGTGATCCAGCCTGTCCTCAGAGGACATCTTTTGCTCCATGCTGCCAAAAGGATCCTCATGCCACAGCCCCTGCTGTGTTTTGGGCTGGTGGGCAGCAGCTGGCAGCACAGTGCGAACAGCTCCCCATCCCCATTCTGTTCCCCAGGTGTGCAAGGCCCCAAAGGCGACCAAGGTGAAATAGGACCCCCAGGTCAGAGAGGATTTCCTGGACAGCCAGGGCTGAACGGGCAGAAGGGTGAAGGTGCCTTCATCTACCGCTCTGCCTTCAGCGTGGGACTGAAGGACCGAGCCCCCCACCCCAACGTCCCCATCCGCTTCAGCAAGATCTTCTACAATGAGCAGAACCACTACGACACCAGCACTGGCAAGTTCCTCTGCAGCATCCCCGGCACGTACTACTTCGCCTACCATCTGACAGTCTACCTGAAGGATGTCAAGGTCAGCCTCTACAAGAAGGACAAGGCAGTGATCTTCACCTATGACCAGTTCCAGAACAACAACGTTGACCAAGCCAGTGGCTCCGTCTTGCTGCACCTCAGCAGTGGGGACGAGATCTGGCTTCAGGTGTATGGGGAAGGGGGGGACAACAACGGTGTCTACGCCGACAATGTCAACGATTCCACTTTCATGGGCTTCCTCCTGTACCCAGACCTGGATGTCCATTAAAGCAAGGGATGCTGCATGGGAGAGGATGAGGTGGCTTAACCCCAGACGGCGTTCTGGGGCACTGGCACTATAGCTACGCTGTATTTACCAGAAAATTGCCTTTTGCAGGGGCAACAATTGCCAAGGGTGGACCTTATTACCTGAAAACATCAGTGAGGTTATACATGAGTGACTTCCATGGGACCAAGAGTTGACTCCTGCCTCTGCTCTTGCTTCCCTTGTGGAAACCTGGACCCAGAGTCAAACACCACTCCTGCCACATCATGAGACAGTAACTCTCAAAATGGACTAACCTTTTTTACATGTAAAACTGAAAAGAGACAAATTGGTTGCCTTTAAACATCACATTCTAAATTTATCTTCTTTAACCACCTAAATTCATTTAAACCAATAGTAAACACTTTAGCTAGCATTTTAAAATGTGAGTAGAAGAGGGAGAAGACTGTTCACGAAAGCCATCTCTGCTCTTGTTTTTGGCTGGAGCAGATGGCGCTGTTTTTTCCATCATAACTCCCTGTCTTATTAGGGCCTTTGACTTCCCACCCATGGTTTGTTGTCTCCCTTCCTTAGCCCAGCTCTTTGAATATATTCAGATTATTAACTTTAATCTATTTTAATCCTTTGATTTTCCTTTTATGTTTATCCCTTATAGTCTTCTGTAATGACAACATGCTAATTTAGGGCAGGGATCTTCTCTTTTGATTTATCTGAAAGCCTTATGAACACCGGTGAGGCTACACAACAAAAACAGCCCATTGACTGCATGGTTCTGAGGGTCCAGAGGTGGTCACAGACGCATTTGCCACACAGTTGTGATGCTCGGAAATGCCAGCAGCTCCCCTGGAAACACCGTGCCTGACCGGGGAGGAGAAGATCCCTCAAGGCTCCCAGGCAGAAGGGACCTCAGGGCAGAGGTGTCCCTTCCCACATCACTGACCTGTTGCTAGAGGTGATGGCACGAGTACTTGTTCAGCCCATAGGCCGCCAGCATGGGGCACACAAGCAGCATCTTACAGCTTCCATCTGCACACTGCCAGGATCCTGTCTCATCTCCTCTCTGAATAGCTCCCAAGTGCAGTCAGAAGTTGAGATCTAGCAACAGCGTTTCTACTTTTCCACACCATAAGTGTGCCTTCAGGAATGGTTTTCACACCAGCTGGGCAGAGCTTCAGGTGGTGGAGCAACCTCCATGTTGAGTAGGCTTCTAGGATGAAGCCCCAGGACCTGCCCCAGCTCTTAGCAAGGTCACCTCGATGGAGGAAGAGTACTAAGGCTGGGATTAGCAGCAATGGCATCAACCTGCTCTCCAAGGAGCTTGCTTGACTTCTGGCTAAAAGAGGATTTGATGGTTTCTCAGATACATTAAAAGAAGACTCCCGTTAAGCTTCAGAACAAGCTAACACAGATCAGAGCTAATGCATTATTACAGGCACAAAGCAGCGTTAAGAGCATCAACTGAAATTACTCCCAACAGCAGCATTTTCTACACTCCAGTGAATCATCACATTACACATAACAACAATAAAAAACTCTCTCAATGAGAATGCTTCCACGTTTTTGTATGTGTGCTTGGGAAGGAGTTGAAGAAAGGGCCATTCTCCCAGCCTCACCAGGCAGCCCAGGAAAACACACTTTTTTTTTTTTTCCAGCAAAGTAGGGGCACCCTGGGCTGGTACACACAAGGACACCTCCCTTTTGCTTTCCCAAGAAACTCCCCACCCTCCAGCTTTCATCATGTCTTCAGCATCTCCCCACCTCACACTGAATTGTCTCCTTTTTGGATAAGATGAGCTCTGGTTTCCAGAGCATTTCCCCAAACCTACTGGGCCTGAACCCACCCTGCCTGGCCAGCCAGAGCAGGGTGGGATTTGCCAGCCCAGGAAGCTACAAGCACATGAAATTTAGCAAGGGCCAAACTGATGCTCAATCTGATCACGCTGAATTGAGAGAGCTGGGCAAAACCCTGCTCCTGTTATGTCAATTAGTGGGAAGGGAACAGGGAAAAGGAAAAAAAAAACACCCACAAGCCAACAAATCAAAAAACTAATCCACAAAAAAAGGAGATCTAGAAATGCAGCAGTTGCTGGATCAAATGGCCTAAGAGGCTTAAATTGAAAGGAGCAAGTCAGAGCTTTTGCAGTGGGTTTTGTTTTTGTTTTTTTCCAAATATTTTCAGATGGATTTCCTGTAGGCAGGGAAAATTGAAACAACCAAAGCACTAAGAGGCATTTGGGAGAAACATTGAGAGAAAATACTAATTTAAAGACTAGCTCCCAAGAGGCAGTCAAAACAATTCATTTTTTTCCTTGCTGCCACGCAGCAGGAGCAAATATGCTTACAGTTTTATCCCATGCACCAGGACTCAGACACAGCTTTCCACGCTGCCATGCACATCTGACACCACATGCTTTAGGCCAGGGCAGAGCCCAGGATTTCTTACTGCCCCCTGCAACCACCCCATCACCAGTGACCCATATCAATATGGCTTTCACTCGACTAACAGCATCCCCAACCTCCAGCTACCATGGATGTAGCACAAGAAACACATCATATGTTAGACCTCAGGGACCAGGACCACACTGGCCCTTATGGGAAAGTCTTGTTGAACCCCATGTGGTTGCTTCCCCTCCACATCATCCCACATCCCACTTGGGATGCTCACAAGTGCAGTCAGACCTTGTGGCAGATGACCAGTGCCCCAGGAGAGGCCCAGGGTCACCACTGACGCCTGGTCAGCCTCCTGGCCACCGTGGCAGTGGGATGGCAGAGGACTACGTGAAGGACCAAAACAAGCCCCACAGTAGGGACTCAGCCTGGAGGTCCTTGTTTCAAAAGCTGGCTCTGGTTTTTATCCTGGGCCTTTGCCTGTCCCAGTCATCAGGGTGGGGGTGCTCGGGGCTGCGTATCCGGACAGAGAAGTGTCACCTAACATCACAGTCACTGCTATATTCATATACAAGCAGAATACGTGTCTTACATGTACACACATGCACGTTGTCACAGACCATGAGATAACAAAGCTCCACAGAACGCTGTGTATTAGTATATATAAGTATATATCTTATTTAATCATTAAATACGTAGCCTCTTTATCACCCTATGAATGGCTTTTCCAGCCTCCCGAGAGCAGCAGCCCCACGCGCACACACCTGCCTCCTCACACGCCGCGTGGGAACGTCGAAACCAGCGTGACGGGGGGTTGCAGCGCTCCGCTCCGTGGGAGCATCGAGCAGGGTTTTGGCACCGGAGGGGTTCGAGGACCCAGACTCCAGCCCGGGGAGCTGCAGGGCTGACACTTCGCTGGCAGGGCAGGAGCCAGGCTGCTTGCTGAGGGGCATATTTGTTTCATCAAAAATAGATTAAAAAAAAAAGGAACAAGGCTTCCCTCAAAAGCACCCCAGTTGTTCCTCAGCTGCGGGGCTGATGAGCCACGCCACACTCTGCCCTGGCGGGGCCTGGCACAGGGACTTCATTTCAGTTCCTGCCACCAGTGCGCGACCCAGTATGTGGTCTTCAACTTGCACTGGGTCTCTCCTGGATGTATATTGAGCAAGCAATCTCTCCCAAACCAGCTCTCCAAACACCACCAGGGCAAGCAACGTGCCAAATACAGGCTATGATGAGCAGAAGGACTACAGCCTCTGTAAGCAGCAAGGCTACATAAAAGAGGAGCAGCCTGGTTAATGTAGGACCCCCCTTTGAGAGTGCTTGCCCATGCAGTAACACAGGGCAGGAGGGCAGCAAAGCGGCTCCAGCACAAGCCTCCTCTCAGCTCCTCTCTGCCCAAAGCAGAGCAGGGATTTCTGTCTTTTACAGGTCACTTTCAAACACACTTTAAAGGTTAAACCTCAGGATTTGAATCCTAGGCTGAAATTCTGATCAAACAGAGATTTTCTGCTTGAGAATAGCACATCTTTTCTAGGCTGTGTTTTATCAAGAAAGAAACCCCTGTAAACACAGTAAGACAAAGCGCTTGGGAAGTTTTAAAGAAAACCATTAAGACTTTCTGTGCACTGGCTTTTCCCCTTGTCACAGGTGTAAATCCTGAAACACAGCTTCACCAGGATACTCACCCTCCAGGATGCGAGCACAGAGATGGTCTTCCTCGCAGCTCCCACTCAGGACAAGGATGCTCCATGCAGGGTACCTGCATCGCTAATGCAGGCAGGCACCTCGAAAACCAGTGAATACCAGACCAGCCCCCCAGTTAGTGCAGCCCAGTCTGTGAACAAGGCAAGCTCTCACTGCGTGGAAATTGGAGCCAAAGCCCTCCCTTTAGGGTTTTGGACTATTTTATGAAGTCTTCCACCTCAAGTCTTTGTAAGACTCTTGCTCTACAGAACTCAGCTAAAGAAACACACAGGCTTACCTCCCCAGCAGGCACCAAATCCCAGCCTAAGCCATCACACAGAAAGCCACTTTGCACCCCCAGGAGCAGCAATCAGCCCCCTCTCAGCTCTCCCCTAGGGCAAACACTCCCAGCAGAGGGTCACCCCATGGGCAAAGCAAGCACAGCCATGGGGCAGGCAAAGAGAAAACTCCCTCTCAGCAAACACACTGCAGCCAGGGTCCAGCCCTGAAGGCATCCTCAGCACCCTGTTACTGCTTCCTGAGGCTGCCTAGCCCTGCAGGTGTCTGCACCTGGGGTCTCAACAAGCCAAAAACATGCTGATGAGCTTCAGGAGCAGCAGCTGAGCATGACCAGCAATCACCCTGCCAGGCTGCAAGCCCTCCAAGGAGTCCTTATAGCCCAGGAACCTGAATCCTTGCATGTGGTGTGGGTATCACACCTCCACCTCCCTGCCTCTGCCATGCCAGGGCACACAGCCAGGCTGACCACAGTAGCCCAAGGCCAGGGAGCAGCAGGGCCCCATGCTGCTTTTAGGGGAGAGCTGCAAATACAGCTCAGGAGGGCAAGGCAGTCCTGGGGAGAACAAGTTTAGGGGAGTTCCTAATGAATCCAGTCTTTTCCATTACTGAGTTGCTGTGGTTTTACTCTCCCTCCATGCTTCGTACACCTGTGGGATGGGAAAACCTGGCCAAAACAGGCACATATCCAAGGCCTGGGCTGGCTCCCAAGGACTGAACAGTGCTTTGACCATATGATTGTCTTGTAAAGAAGGAGCCAAGAATGACACTGGCATGCTGAAGGAGCACAGAATCACTCCAACAAGTTTCAACACTTTTTTCCTGTGGGTTGGGTTGTTGTTTTTTTTTCTCCAAATCAATCCTGACAACAGATGCCTAGTACAAAGTTATGTTTCACTATTTACTGCCTCTGCAGCTGTGGCAGGTTTAAATGGATTGTTTTCCCTTCGGAATCTAAAGTACTGCTGCAGGCACAGAACCAGGATGCCTCTGGGCATAAACATTGCCAGCAGCTCCTATGAGATAGCAACCAATACGATGAAGACACCAAGAATGAGGTCTTATTTGCTGCTTCGCAATTAAGGCAGGTTACAAAGAGAACACTTCTGATCTTGAGAGCTGTGTTTGACTCTTCCCTCCCTGTGTCTCTGCTCAGAGAAAGGCAGCAGGCTCTCCTGAAGGCAGAAAGCAAGCACACCCTCGAGTGAAAGACTGAAGCCACAGCACTAGCAATTAGGAAGAAGTAACATGGCTACAGCTGGAGAGACTGGCCAGCCCCATCCAGCATGGAAAACTGTTGGAAGCATCAGTTTCCTATCAGAAGTGATGTAGGTTAGGAAGGTTGGACTACAGGGAGTGGTGTGGTGGGGCACCACAAGCCTGGTGACAGGAAGAAGCTGTGAACACCACTCCAGAGGACTAAAACCTCTGCATCAGCTGTCCCCAGTAAAGAGCAGGTTCACTTCAGATCAGGTCAGGTCATAGAGCTGAGCACATTCCGACTTACGCAGGAGCACGTATGAAGTACGATGGATGAAACAGCTTCATCGGCATTTGCAAGCTCCAGCAGCAGCTCTCGGCACACATAAAGGATTCCAAGTTCAAAAGGAATTAATCATAAGAGGAACAGACGTTCCTACAGCAAGAGATGAACAAACCATTAGCCCCAAATCACATAGAAGACGACTGACTTGTAACTTTGAGACACTGCTTGCCACCTCCCCCCAGCTGAGAAGAGTTTACAGCGATGACACGAACCACATTAGGAGACTGAGGTAAACTGATATTCGGATAACTGGAAGAGAAACAATTTCCTGTATTAATAACACTGCAGCGAGGCCCTACTCAAAGCCATAGGTAGTTAACTTGACTTAAAAAGCTTAGTTTGATTGAGAAATGTTTGGAATTACTGTGCCCATAAGAATTCTTCGCTGCCTTCCAGTAAGCTCAGGATATAAAAATGTGTTTCTGAGAAACACAAGTCAATTTTCCTTTTGCTTTGGAGAGTAGCATTCTGAAGACAGACTTTTAAAACCACTGGTTTGTTCTGCAGCTACTGCCAGAATCAGCCAAGGAATGAAGACAGTCTCCTCGAATCGTACGGAGCTACGAATTCCCAGTAAGGCACCACATCCTTCTGCAAAGCACGAGTCAAAATTTTACCCCTGTACTCTACATAGACCCACCTTCCACAAAGAAATTCCAGGAATGACCCGAGCTTTTAGCAATACCTGACGAGAACACAGCTCCGTTATTTGGAAAGCAAGCTGCACTTGGTCAGCGATTTAGCTCGGAGCCATCTCCAGTATCACTGTACACTGGGAGATGAAGGGACGGTGAGCAGCCCGGCCAAGGAGGACTTCGGGATACCAGTGGACAAAAAGCTTGGACACGGGCCAGCAAGGATCACCAAATTTATCCCGGGCTGCATAAAGAGAAGCACGCTAGGTGGGTCTTCCATTCTACTCACCTCTCATGAGACCCAACCCAGAGTACTGCACGCGGGGTCCCCAGAACAAGACTGTCGCGGACCTCTTGGAGCAAGTCCAGCAGAGAGGGAAAACGAACAGAGAGCTGGAACCCCTCTCCTATGAGGACAGAGAGCTGAGATGGTCAGCCTGGAGAAGAGATGGCTCCAGGGAGACCTTATCACAGCCTTCCCATAAACAAAAGGTGGGGGGGATATAAGAAAGATGGAAAGGGACGTTTTCCCGCCGCCTGCAGTGCCCGGATCGGGGCAATGGCTGCAGACGGGATCGGCCAGTTTCAACTGATGGGAGGAAGGGCAGGATTGCGGTTCCTGTGGCGGTTTGGGGTTCCGGGGGCGGTTTTCTTGGCCTTTTGTGGGTGGTTTTCTTCTTTGGGGTTCTCTTTGTCCTCTGGCAGGCGGTTCTTTTTCCTTTGTGGGTGGTTTTGTTGTTCTGGTGCAGTTTTCTCTCTATTTTGCGGCTGTTTTTGCTTTTTCTTTTCCTTTGGGTTTTCTGTTCCTTTGGTGCAGTTTTCCTCTTCTTTCAGGTGTGGTTCTTTTGGGTTTTTTTTCCTTGGGGTTTCTTGTTCTTTAGATGGTGGTGGCTTTTCTCTTTTGATAGGTTTTTTGTTGCTGGGGTTTTTTTTTGGCTCTTTTGCTGTCTCTTCTGGTGGTTTTTTTCCTCTCTTTTGGTGCTGTTTTCTTTTTCTTTGGGTATTTCTGGTGTGTGTCTTCTCTTCTGCTGGTGGCTTTTTCTTTCTTTTTTTCTTGGGCTGGCTGGTGGTGGCTTTTTTTTTTTCCCCCTTCTTTTTTCTTGGGCTGGTGGTGTCTTCTTTTTTTTTTTTCCCCCTAGGCTGGTGGTGGCTTTTTCTTTTTTTTTCTTGGGCTGGCTGGTGGTGTCTTTTTTTTTCTGCTTTTTTGTTCTTGGGCTGGTGGTGGCTTTTTTGTTCTTGGGCTGGTGGTTTCTTTGCTTTCGTTTTTTTTTTTCTTTGGCTGACAGTGCCTTTTTTTTTTCCTTCTTTTTTCTTTGGCTGGCTGGTGGTGGCTTTTTTTTTCTTCTTCTTCGGCTCGTGTTGTTGGCTTCTTTTTTTTTTTTTCTTCTTCAGCTGCAGGTGGCTTTTTTTTCCTCACAGTCTTCATTATCATAACTTGTCCCCGGAAAACCACTCTTTCGTGGCACACGTACTATATAAACACATATAATTCAGTCAGAATCCTGAAAACCCTGGCTTCTCTTCAAAACACAAGCATTTGTGGGACAAAGTGACAATGCAAAACCTAACCAGCACATAAAAATGCCCGTCTACTGCTACATCCAACCTCCGCATCTTCAAAACAGATCTACTTGGCCTATTCAAAGACACTTGGACCTCCACCAAGATTCACCATTTAAACACACTTCTCTTCCACATTGATCACAAACTCTGTGGTCTGTTCCACAGACACAGGATTACAGTTTTATTTGAAGTTTTTTCCCCTAACTGCCAGGTTTCCCTGGTATCATTAGAAAGAATGAATGTTTGAATCAGTAATCGCCCAAGTTATGGTTTTGCTTCTCTATGGTTGTTTGCCATCGTGTTTCAAATAAACTCAAGTACAATTTTCAGAATTCAATACAGCCTATTTTTAGCAGTGTTATTTGTCTTTTCAAACAATAATAAATCAAGATAATCACCAAAAAAGATTATTAACAAGACAATTGCAGTGCTAATTGGTGATTTAACCAAGAACTCAAATTCTATCCTATTAAAAATTTTGTCTATTTAACTCTCTTGCATGTCCACTGAAGTTCTTGAGTGCTTTCTTCCACTTTCTCTAGTAAGTCTAAGTCATGTTCTATATCTTGATTTACATTCGGAATGTGTATATAATCATGGTCAATTCTATCTTTCAGGTATCCACAGACCCCATGCTCTTTGAGTAAGAGCATATCTAAAGCCATTCTATTTGGTAAAGTCATCTTTGAGGTGCTTGGAATTTCATATTCAAATCCTTGAATCCCTTTCTGGTCACATTTGCCAGCTTTTCTACCTGACCTGTTAGCTGACATATCCAATCCCTGATTCTATACATTGCTAAAGGAGTCAATAAGGATTCCAGCGTTTAACTGATTTTTACCCCTGATGGAGGTACATTCTATTCTTATTTCTGATCTTTTTGTTCATTCTAATTTCCAATTTTCCAAAGTTCCTTTGAAAGGAGCCTTTTTCTAAATTGGACATAATGTTGGCATGCCTATAGAGTTGTTTTACTTTGCCATCCAGAGGTAATGGATGGTAATGGTAATCCTACTTGCCAATTTTAAAACCTTTAAAAGACACCGCTACTTCTCCCCCTCTGCTCTGAACTCCCTATAGTTGCTTGAGAAAAAGGTTATAACTTGAATTAGGATTCTGACTCTGCTGCTTGGCAAAGACCAATTGGAGCAAATACAAAATGCAAACTGAAATAAAGATTTGGAAGTAAAAACATGGAAGCAAATCCTTGTCCTCAAGGCCACCCCTGCTGCCAAGGACTGACTTGCATTGTGCTAGTGCTTTTCCAAGAGCCCTGATGTGACACTCGCATTCCAGCCCCAGTACGGAGAGGGGACTCACAGAGAACAGGGCTGCACTGTCATCTGCCCAGCGTGTTTTCATGTGCTGAACAACTGCACATTGAGAGCAGGAAGATACCTGCCAGCTTCCCAATACCCTGGGGAAGCAGGAACAACTCGATTTATTCATCTCAATCAACTTCTTCTTTGTTAAGCAAAGTACCTTCCACTTCAACTATTGAAATAAAATATTGAAGTGAAAACTTTATTTTCATTCCCTGGGAGTTAACTAAGAAACCCCCCAAACGAACCGAGGAAAACCTACTACTGCTACTCTAGGCCTGAGCTTGCCTGTTTTCCCTCACATGAAGAGCTGTGGAGCGCTGGGTTCTCCTGCTAACCTGGCAGCCAGCTCAGAGAAGGCACTGCAGGATCATTACGCACAGATGACGGACAGCTTCATTTAGCATCGCGACTTCCTCTCCCTCACAATGACTTTATTATTTCCAGTTCAAAATAGATGTCACATTCTTAATTCCTAAGAGTATCCGGTGACAGCTAGCAGTTTCCCACAAACAGAGAATTGGCCTTGTGAGAGCACGGCAGGGAACAGGCTGACACTGAAGAGTTCCGAAGCCATTCCTTTTCGTCTGTGCCGCACAACTGGCTGTGCCCCTTCTAAGGCATTTTAGCGCTTGGGACCTCATCGTGCCAAGACTCAGGCACGTGATCAGCTTTATTCATTGCCTGCTGTCCCACTGAAGTCAGCGTGACAACCCATGGAACTAACCTCAGTGCCTCCACAAGGCTATTGGAACCAGAGCTTTTATTTGGGCACTGAAGTACTGAGCAGCACTCGGCAGCTTACGAAGTAACACACATCAGCCTACGTGCGTGCCAAATGCTGCTAGGGCAGCCTCCTTCTTTTCACTCAGAAACACCTACTGCGAGTGGTGTCCACCTCCACAAAAGGTACAGGAATCAAAGCTCAGTAAAGGAAACGGCCAAGGCAGGCAAATGCCCTTTACATCCCTTTTTATAGAGATTTTTGACATCTCGTGACCGTTTCCCGACAACAAGCTGGCTGCTTGCAGACAAATTAGACTGAAAGGCCCGACAGATAACACAGAAACAATCTGAAGCTGAAGGGTGTTTTGTTCTTCACATTGGCCTTTCCACATTAACACTGTCCCAAAAGGGACCCAAACAAATTACAGTTCATGATGAAAGTCCTTCCACATTGACAGCCCTCTTTAGAAAGATGAGGCCATATCCACACTCCTCACCCAATCTCATTGCACAGGACAGAATTTTATACTCCAGCTACACCACCACACGTACCTTCAGTACCATCCCATCCCAACTCCAAAGAACATTTCCTCTTCATTTCACTTATTCAGAGAGAGAACAAACCCAGACCAGGTAACAGATGTAAGTGCAAGCTTGGCACCTGGGTAGCAATATCGAGGAACCACCTAGTACTCACAGTAGCTCCAGCCAGAGTGGCATCAGCTGCACACCAAGGGAGTTCAGGAAATTCAGCACCTCTGTTCATAAGGAATTTTACTAACCAAAACGCTTTCACACACTTCATAGAGCAAGTTCCTTCCCTACAGACAGGCTTATCTCACTTCCCAGGTGCCAGCAGCACTATTTATGCTGCTTTTAAACACAAAATACCGAGATTCTGGAAAGCTTCGAAGAAAGAAATTAGCTAGACCTACCTTGAATGGGCAGCTCTTCGTCCTGGGTAGGATCAAGTCTTGAATTTTAGGCTGGGCTGGACCCATAAGCATTGTCTGCCCTCGACCCAGTTTCATGAATACAGGTTCCATGTTTTGATCAAGCAAGGTGACATTACAAAACCAGAACCACACACCATCAGCACCTTCAAACCAACACTTCACTGAGGTTTTGAAGATCTCTAAAAAGAAAGGGACTAGAACACCATTCATACTGAAGAGCAACTATTCCAGATGGATCTGTATCATAGAATATACTCCTGCTGCTGTGATCAAACTTCAGGCAGACAGATGAAAAACAAAGGAGAAAGCTGCATAAAATGAGGACAGGGAAGCATTCCAAAACCAAGGTGATTGCTTCTTAAATCTATTTCATCATTTGCAGCTGCCCAGAACACAGCTTCCATTCACTGGGAGCAGCTCATTTCCCAAAATCTAGTTTGGAGAAAGCACACACCACCGCCACAAACAGGCCAACACAGCTGCTATCACTTAATGAAAATGTTCACGTTGGTTTCAATGAGGAAAGCTGGAAATGCCTTCCTCTAAGCAAAGTGGGCACCAAAAAGGGAAAGGAGACTGCCTCACCCAAGCCATTCCTACCGGGACACAGCTATGTCAGACACTAAGCAGAGCCAATGGATATTGATAACACTGATTTAATGCACACTGCATGGCGAAACAGAGGATGTTGAGAAATCCACAGGAACACAATAAAAACACACCTAGTCCTACTGTTTTTATTGTGCTTACATTACAGTTTTAAGTTCAGAGGGCGGCATACTTACCATTACATTTAAGATCTCCTTTTTTTAAGGCAAAAACAAGCAAAAACATGAAAAAAGTATCAGAGGAAAGGGTTTCACTCCAGGTGACATTTAAGTAGTGTGGAGTCTTTAAAGAAAGGTCAGTCACAGTATTGTTTTTGTGATCAATTTATGGAATACAGACTGCGCTTAAGATTAGACAGGATTAAACTCCTGACTCTGAAATAATATACTAAAAACTTACCTGTTCCTCTCATTCTGAGACTCACTTTAATCACTGAAGAGTGCAAAATGAAACATTTCTTAAAATGTTCTGAAAACTTGTGTCAAAATCTGGATATTTAACAGACTCATTCATATACACTATTTTCTAACCTAAACAATTATATGATTCTATACATATCAGTATGAACAACTACATTACCTGCTGCAGGAAAAAAGAATCCTAAAATTATTTTCTTTCCATAGAGTACAATTTCAATAATTAAATCAGATTTTTAAACATCAAGATTAACCCACTACTTTTTATTGCTGTGCTTCCTAGATTAAAAGTTCAGTACCGATGGTAGCCGAGTGTCCACCCTGAAACAGGAGACAACGCACGCTCCTCAGTGTGACCGGCAAACAACAGTCAGACTGTTCAGCACAAGCAACCGTCGCAGCCCTCGATCATCCCATATTGTAGGATAAACAAAACTCTTCAAGGAAGCCATATGCCCTGCCACATAACTTTATGAAACATCCAAAAGTAACAAAAAAAAAAAAAAATCATTCTCTAAGGGAGCTCAGAACACAGCAATATCTACTTTCAAAGTACATCTCAGAGAGAGGTTTTTTTGAAGTATTTTATTGAACGAGCACATCAGCAAGTAAAATTTTAAGAAAAATCTACATGCAGCTTCCTAGAAATAACAGTCCACAATTCCCTCCTCAGTTGTCTTTAACCATCTGGTTTTCACATTCCCCAAGCAGCTTATACAGGTTTTTTACCTCCCTCTGTGATTTTCCTGTTTTGATTATTTTAATAAATAATGGACACCACAGGCGATCCTAGAGAAAAGTCCACATCTCAGCACTGCATAGCTGGACAACTAAGTTCACTGGATGTCATCATCATCAAAGAGATCTTCGAAATCTAGTCAGAAAAATAAGATAAGGTAAAATTAAGATTAAAAGTTTCCACTGTTACATATGCACATACTCCACAAGTACAGTTTTTCATCGTTTGGATTAAAGACAGAAGTAAAGGTGAATTAAGCAAAGGAGAGCTACTGCACCACCAGTCACTAGAAAGGTAACATCAGGGCGGGAAGAGACAGAGAAGGAAGGCAGGCAGACGCAAGTACGCATTCTCTATCACACACAAATTAAACTGCTTCACTTCTACAACACAAGCTTTGCAATTAAACTCATGAAAGCCAAGAAAGGCTTCAAAGGAGGGGCTTTTATAAAGGCGTTAAGCAGCCAGCACATTCAGAGTGGATCGACCGTGACTCCCACACTCCAGAACTACACAAGTCCTAGCTTTATGCACGCAGCAAGTCTCAGGTGTACAGATCCCTGCAGAATCCTGGCTTTAGGTCACTGTATCCAGGCACATGATATAAATTCTGCAGACTGACATTCGCGCTTGTGATTTACTGTTAACAATCCCTTCAAAGGCCGTTTCACTGCTGTGAGGGTGCTACTAACACTTCTCAGAAAACTCATCTCCCTCAGACTAGAGAAATGTGGCCGCTAATCACAGCTGTTCTAGTCATCTTCGGGAAGTACTCTTAACTACTCAGCTTTGCATATTGAGCATAAACTAACACCAGAAATGAAACCAAGTTTTTATTCTATTGAGAGGCAATGTACACATGCCAGATAATAAACTGATGATTAATTCTCATCGAGAAGAATCCTAAACTACCAATGGAATATAATACCACAACCTGATGTTAGAATTTCATGGAAATACCTACTCCCAAATATGCTGGCTCCAACAAAGAGGTAGGTCCCTCACAACTGTTGAGTGTGTATCAAAGCTGAACTTCTTTTCTCTCCCGTATTCTAAGTCTTGAGCAATATGAGAAACCTACTTTATTCCAGAATTAATATCAGTTTGTGACATCACCACAACCAGATTTATAAACGTACCTGAAATTCACTGTTGAAACATTTAAATATACTTAAGAAGCATAAAAAAAAGCCCAGCTAGCAACCAAACATGAAGTGTTGTATATTCTCTCCCCAAGTGGCCAGGTACATAGCTGTCCTCCTCTCTGAAAGCTGTGTATATACTTAGATGCATCCGGCTGACTTTCAAATGCAGAAAGCACATAAACACCTAAGTTTTGTTTTGCTTTGGATAGATGTGCACGCACACCTTCAGCAATTAAAGATTTATAAAGTAATAACACCCAGAGACAATTTGTAAAGTCCTGTCTACGCTTTTGTATGTATTTACACTGTTTAACATAAGCTGTTTGTTCCACAAACAGACCAAGGCATTTTTCCCTTGGAGTGACTTACATCCTAAATCGCCTAAAACCTCCGGGAGAGAAGAAACACGCGTTACATCACTCGCACCTGCGTCATTTAACACTGAAGCGCTGTTACGGCGCTCACCAGAAGTTAGCGAGAACTTGAGCGACTACCGGCCACAGAAGACAGGAGATAAGAGAAAAACACAGAGAGGTTTGTTTTGATAACCTGAAATCTGCCACTAGCAGGCCCCCGCTCGGCCGAGGGAGCAGGAGCGGCGGTGACACCAACCCCCCCCCGCTCCCGGCGGCCCTCACCGTTAAAGAAGTCGGCGTGCACCGCCTTCTCGTTGGCGGCCAGGTCCATCAGTAGCCCGGTGCTTCCCCCTGCCTGGGAAAACAAGCGCTGAGCGACTCCCGGCAGCGCGGCTCCACCACCCCGCCGAAGGAGCCCCACCGCCCTGCCGCCAGCTTCCCCAGCGCCCCCTCACCTCGTCGAGATCCACGTACGGACCAGCTCCCTCAGGGAACATCTCGTCCACCGCCGGCTTCATGGGGACACCTCCGCTGCTTCTCACCGCGCCGCCACTTCCGGCCGCGCAGCGCCTACTTCCGCTATCAGACCGGCCAGCGAGGCGCCGCTCTGCACCCTCGGCGGAGTCGCCTCTCGCTGGTAACGCCCCGCCGTTGCCATGGCGAAGAGGGCGGCGCTCCGCCATTTTGCTCACCCCGCCCTCTTCGCCATGGCAACGGCGGGGCCGCGCCCGTGAGTTGAGATGGGAACAATTCACTGCTACTGCTACTAATATATATGTATGCAGATATGCACAATGATAAATATATACGAACGAGTGATGCACGGTGTAATTGCTCACCACCCCTTGACCGAGGCCCATCTCATTCCGAATTAGTGATCCTGAAACAGATAAATCCCAATACCGCAATCCCAGACGAACGGGAGGCAGACAGAGAGAGCACTCCCAGTATCCGAAAATGAGAGTCCTGGAAGACCAAAAGCCCTTCTTTCCAGCTGTCCCTCACTTTTATACTGGGCATGATGCTGCATGATATGGAATACTAATTGGCCAGTTTGGCCTCAATCCTAACTCCAAGTACAAATTGTAAGGAGAGTCATGGACCCCCCATCCCAGCCATGCTCCCTGCTATCCTGTTGTGCTCCCACACACTGGCAAGAACACGGCAGCTGAAAAGTCCTTGTGGCCTCAGTGCCAACTACAAACATCAGTGCGCTGTCTCAGCATTCTTCTCAGAGCAAGTCTCAGACTAAAACCAAAACACTGGGCTCTTCTGGCTGCTAAAAAGAGCTGACTCTGGCCCAGCTGAAGCCAGGACACGTGTACAAGCCAAGGGGTCAGTTTCCTTAGTCAAAGCTGTGAGCTTTATGCGTAAAAAAACCTCCAAAAACCTTGTAGCAGAATCAAAGCGTTTATTGATTTCATGCAAAAGCATATATTGTAAAAAAGAAAATACTGGTTCAAAGTGCAGGACGCTGCGCGTGGTTGCTGTGGGTATCAACAAGCGGCTGAGGGGCAGCTCAGGAGCGTTTGCTGGCAGCCGTGTGTTCACTCCAGTGTCTCGGCACCAGCTTCAGCAAAAACGAGTGAAGGAATCAGTGCTCGTGGTTGGGCACGCTGTAGCCAAGGTGGCTCCCGAAAGGGAACTGGGCAAAGAAGGCTCTGGCCATTTCATCGATCCTGTCATAGGCTCCCAGGGTGCGGAAATATTCCACGTAGGACCAGAAATCATTGGATGAGAAGGGCCAGTAGGGCAAGGCTACAGACTCCCGGTAGCGACCTAAAAGAAAAAAAAAAAAAATTGCAGATTACTTTAATACGAAGCGTTTTTTTTGGGAAGTTTGGGCCAAGGAGCCAACATGGGGTTGTAGGTTCACTCAGGGGCTTGTGGACTCCTCTGGCAGGAGAGAGGCAGGCAGAGTCATGAAGCCTTCTGTGCTCCCCTCCACAGAAGATGAAGCTAGTGTCCTCTGCTCCAGTTGCACCAGGAATGACAGAAAAGGACAAGATGGAGAGCAGGAATGAATGGATGCCATCAGCATTTGGGGCGATGGAAGAATTCATCGGGTTGCTTTAATTTCTAGGAGGCTGCAGGTTACTTAAAAGCAAGGACCAATTGCAAGCAAAATCCATTTTTCCGCATTACACACCATTTCCTCTGCCCAATATAAAAGTAAAAGGAATAAGGCACCATCATCTGTGCTGTGCCCCTGCATCTTCCCGCTCTGGCTCCTGGCAGTAGAGCCAGGGGAAAGGGCCATGCAGTCATTCCCCAGCCATCTCAGCACAAAGGTTAAATACAGCCCGGTTAAATGCAGTAGAAGACAGGGGTGCAGGATGCACCCCGGGCTCCCATGGTCAGGATCTGCACTGCCCCGACATTGCCTGGGGCTGTAGAGCTGTGCCTCTTCCCAGCGGGCCATAGGAAACGGGCTAAGGAAATGGAGAGGAAAGGCACTGCTATTGCTGCTGCATTTGTGCCTGCTCTAGGAATAGCTGAGAAAATGTGAAATATTCATTGAAACAAGATTTCAAGTTCAGTAGCAAAAGGAAATCGATTCTGAAAACGCAGGAGCTGACCACCCTTGGGCTCAAATCTGAGCAAACACAGAATCATATATAAAATGTAAACACTTGCTGAGACCACATAGTTACAAATGTCTTTCTGTGCAGCAAAGCTAAACACACTATTTTGATTTGGTTTATTTAAAGGGGCTTTATGGAATAAATTCCACTCACCAGGCTCAGCTTGGGACCAGGGTCTTTAGCGGGAATTAAGAGCCTTCAACAATCCTATTGTCAGACCTAATTTTATGGAGTAAACTTTGCAGCGTGCAGGCACAGATGGCACATGACAAATCAAATGAACCAGCCAAATGCTGCCTGCAGAGGAGAATTCACCACTTGTACAAGCTGACCTTAGATTCACTTTGCAGTCTGCTGCTTGGTCCGGTGTGAAAGAAAACCATAATTGTTGGTAATGAGAGCAACAGGATGCTGGCTGAACGAGGTTTTATTTTTAGATTGACACACGCTCTCCTGACTGCCTATGAGGCTGTTGTAGGAATAGTTGCTGTACACAAGTACAATAGCACCCTGGAAGTTGTGGAAACACAGATGACGCATTTAAAAGATTTTAGAGCCATACGGAAATAAAATGGAGCACAGGGAAAACGTTTTGAATTAAAAGTAATCATATTAGCCCTTATTCTGTATACAGATTTCTACGTTCTATATCTGTTACAATACTCTCCTTGCATATTTTTACCTGCGTGCTTGGGATGCTGCTGGCTATCCTGCTGGTCGTATTAACCGAGACGTACACCAGCAATTGCAATACCTTGTTAATGCAGATACTTCCATGCAACTTCGTTTTCAGAAAGAATTCTTTCTGAAAACACCAGAGAGAGGTTAACTAATATAATCATCAGTAAGCCAGTGTAAACATCATTAGGATGTTGAGGGTTTTTTTAATCAAATGCAAACACCAATCCAATGGGCTAATCACACAAAGTGACACGAACCACAGGGTAGCTGTGCTAAGGGATTTATTCCCACATTTCTTTAATTGGATTTGGGGCAATTTGTAAATGTTAAGCTTTTTGCCATGGAGGTCAGTATTTCTTGCTAATAGCTAGACAGACATATAGTAGCAGTGTTCAGGACAGACAAAATTCTCAGGTATCTAAGATATATATTAAATCTGGTGCTTTCTCGTTACGATTTTGTACAACAGAGTTAGTGACTTGACCATAATCCCTTTTATTTTTAAGACTGCAAGTATATTAGCTCTATTATTAGATGTTAATATGTCAGCTTTTAACAAATTTTAAAGAAACTTCTAAAAATTCACTCTTCTTTCTCCCCCAAGAGCTAGTTGAAAGCAATTCTACAGCCTGCTGTGGTTAGTAAGCATTCCTGCCAAAATTGCTGCGGAGGATCAGGGCTGGGAGTTATAAATGACTCTTCTAATTGTTAGTTATACAACGGAAAGAAAAAGACATGAAGAATTACCATCTCGATCCCGGATTGATCGGGCATCTGTAAATAAAGAGGAAACTCGTCAGTACCAGCTCCTGCACAGAAGGACTTTCTGTTAGTAAGAGGTTGCTGTGTAGCCAGAAGCTGACAAGTTCTTTAATGCACACAGAGGAACCTCTGTATAGCCAAATGTTTTTTGTTTCTTGAACAGCTGAATAAGGAATTCCCCATTTACCGTCACTCAGTGCTACGAAACAAATACTCTTAACTAACAGCCAGAGCAGTTGCAATTAATACATGAACAATATCTGATACTAAATGGAAGATACTGTATCAGTAAGAAAATATTTCTGGCTGCTTGAAAAAACAAACAAGAATAAATTCAGCAGTAATCTTACCTGTTAGGATGTTCATCAGCATACAGAAGAAAAGGAAGCCAATAAATGTCATCTTTTCTGCAAGATACTGCTTGTATTTCTGAAAAATAATCTGTATAGCTGGGGATTATTACAAGAGATGAATATTTATGCAAAGTCTATTATTTCTTCTTTTGTTAGAAGAATCTCTCCCAAACCAGATTCTAATTACTAGTTTAGGTATAACAAGATCCAATTATGTTTCTTTACAGTTTCTGAACTGCAACACAGTGTATTAAAAGAGCCATAGTCCTGAAGCATGTACTCATATTTTATTTTGAGGTGGCATAAATCCAAAAGGCTCCTCTGAACTGACATGGGAAATGATTTGCTTTGCGGTTAATTTAATTTTGCTTTAGAAATTACCTCTCTTTCCCCTTTTCTTCTTGCAGTAGTAAAGGTCTGTAGCTCTGAGTCAGCTACAAAACTCCGACAGGATTACTATTGCCGTAAAATACCAGCGCTGTTTAAAGAAGGGTGGGGGGAAACGTCACTGAGTTACTACACCAATCTGGTTTTGTTGCCTTCAGGTAGAGGTATTTTAACTGCTGACATTTGCATTTTATTTCAACACTGTCTGTGGAAGACACAGTGGACAGTCTCTGAGAGGAAATCAGAATCAACTTTGGCAGTAACACTTTTGTTTGTTGAAGACAGAGGGAGAAAATCTAGAAGCAAATTCAGCGATTATTACCTTTGCTGCCCTCCTGACTTTCTTTCTTTCTTCCCTCTCAGAAAAATAGATTTTTAAATATGTTATTTGAGCAAACTGCTAAGAGGTTATCGAGTTCTGTCTCCAGCTGAGTCACAAAACCCACAAACACTTGATGCTCATTTATGTTCTTACTTAGAATCCTTAAAATCTAGATGTTAAAGTGTACATAGGCACCAAGTATCCACTGAAATCAATTCACTTACATTAAGCAAAGTAGTATGTCCCAGGTGACCTCAGCCATGGTGATGGTGGGGGTACTGCAGCCTTCAAAGAGGGTCAATAAGCTGCACTGTGAACTTTCACGTTGTGCTGATTTCCTGGAAAGACTCCTCTCCCGATGCTGAGCAGGTGCTTTGGGCTCCACCCTGTGCAGGTTGCTGAATAGATCTAGCACTTCAAAAAGCCTGGAGGGGAGAAGCACTTTTGAAAATGTTCAATTAATGCATACAACTTGATTGATTTTCTTTTAGCACAAAACTCCTGGTGGCAGCAGGTGTGGTCAGGGACTAGGGTGTAGCAGGAAGAGGTCTTTGGTTCAGGGAGTGACAGGGATTTCTATGCTCCTAGAAGACTGTTGTGTTGCCAAACCTGGCAGCTGTTTCCAGATGGCTCCTCTCTGGAAAGGAGCTGCTGAAATTCCAGTGCAGAGCTCACTGCACACGTTCACACTGCGATGAGCTGATCATACAGTTGCTGATCTGATCTGCTCCCTCTCGGATGGAAGTTTTCAGTTGCCTTTAAGGTCTACAAAATCATTTGTCTATCTCAATTCTAGACACCTGCATTTCCCAGCTGTCTGTGGTGGTTCTGATGTTGGTCCCTTTTCTCTACCACATCCACTTGTCTGCCACAGGGCTGTCATGCAGGGAAAGGGAAAGTCTGCGTACTCATGCAAAGTCCTGGAGCAGAGAGACCCAAGCGAGTGGCCTTGCAGGAGGCCCCAGCTTTGCTGGAGTTTATTCCTATCTACACGCAGAGTTAGATAGTCCTGCCAAGAAATAAAGATGTTCTGAGCAAGGAGGAGAGAAAAAAAAAAAAGAGAGAGAGAAAAGAGTGCTTTGTAGCACACCAAGCTGTGCCAACTCTTCTGGAGGCTGAAAAGAAAAATATTATGAAAGCAGAACCTATTCCATCTTTGAAAGGCTTTAATCCTCCTGTTTAATATTTCCTCGGCCTGCAGGAGGGTTCCCTACATCAGCCACATACTGCTGGCACCTCTGCCCCACTCGCCTGTGTTACAGCAGCTGTTGGTGGGAGAAGACGCTTCCTTTGCTTGGTGGAGTCCTACGGTGCAGCCATGCACTCGCGTCCACCCATCAGCACTCCCCTTTCACTGCCTGGTCAGTATATCCTATTCAAATAAACTATGAGGAGCACTGACATATGCTAATACATACACAGAACAGTCATTAGCTGTAATTAAATAATTAGCATAAAGCTACTTCTGTGCACATCCATCAGCAGCTTTTTGGTTTGGCAGTTGATAAGGAGGTGTAGCTCCAAGTAGGAGGTGAGATAACATGTTGTGGATGATGACAAAGGAGAATAACGATGTTCCAAACACAGCCACATCCTGCAGCTCTCCCCTCAAGGAATTAACAGTGTTGTAGGAGGATGACAAAGTCATGGAGGTTATAAGGATCAGGGTCACTCAGGTCACAAAGTGGTCTGCTACAACACTGGATGATCTTAGGAGGATCCACATCACTAGGAAGGCTCACGCTGACATACACCTTTACACCTACCTTCTTTACAGGCTCTTATTCTGTTTTTTGAAGCTTGGAGTTACCCACTTCTAGAACTAGGCAGATCACAGATCTGACATTGTGTGACACTCTTCTATCAATTACTGGCTTTCAGCTTAACTCATATCAAAGTTTTCCATTTGCTACTGCACAGATTGGAGATAGAAATAAATTCTCGGGGTTTCCACAGTAAAGGAGATCTAGGAAAGTATAAAAAGAGGATGAGGATCAGTATTTAAAACAGTTTCATCAAGGAATACAGCCAAGAGACACAGTTGTCTTAAATGTTAATTTTAACCCCTTTCCTACCAAGGCTTCTGTTGCTGTAGATTACTACTTCCCCCCACTGGGTCTGCCTGTTTTAAACACAACATTGGACTAGAGAACAGGTGATCAGTTGCTCAAAGGACTGTGCATAGCGGGTTCAGTGTGCCAAACAGAGCACCACATCTGCTGAGGCCAACCAGAAAGCACACTGTGCACTAACTTGCAGCATCTGTAATATGCTGCAGGCATGTTCATTCCATCTTCTCCTTCGTTTTTGCTCTAGGACTCCTTTCCTTTTTTCAGACTCCATTGCAGAAGGCAATCCAAATAACAGCACTCTATGCCCAGCACAAGTGCTGGTATGGATCAGCTGGCAGAGCCCTCCACTAATAGTCACTGCCCTGCAGGCTTCTTCACTGCTGAGCAGTAATTGGAGATGCCGTGGTGCCCACGAACGCAAATCTGGCTCAGAAGCAACCATGTTTCAGTAGACACTATAACACTTAATAGGACAGCCACTGAAAGAGTCCAGTGTTTTAATTTCTACTCATTCTGGAAAGAAATTCACCAGTTTACTCTTTTTCAGAAAGTCTCATTAGTTCAAAACACTTACTTTTGCTGGCAGCAAATTTTTCAGGTACCTTATTCCAAAGTGTGCACAAAGTTTTTTACATAAGGCAGCTTACTCTTAAAAGCTTTGCTACATTATAGAAGGGGCTGACAGTAATGAGCTTATTCCACCCACCTGTCCCAGGGGAATCCAATCAATATGCCCTGTTTGTAGATGGCTCTCAAAGCCAGAAAATCCCCCCCACATCAGTCACCTCTGTCAGAGACAGAAATCAGTCGGAACGTAGAAGACATTCCTTTGGGAGTAGGGGAATGCAGTCTGGGCAGTGCGGTTATTTGTGTGACTTGCTCCCTGGTGGGGAGCAGTCCTGGAGCTGCCAGCCCCACAAGCCTGCCTTCGGGTGGGCCCGCTGCTAATGGGCTGTTTTACCCAGAGCCAGCCCCTGGGGAGCAATTCAGCTCTTCTTGTTGATTAACTAGAAACAAAGATAAAAGAATATGAAAAAGCAAGTTTATGGATGCCTTTGTTTTCTCAGCAGCTGTATTAGACTGGTATTACACACAAAAAAGTCTATAACCCTCCAGGCACTGGAAAAAAAAAACCCTGTACGTTGTTTCGAAGAACAGAATATTTCCTATTTAATCAACAGGCAAAAGCACAGGCACGCAGAGCTCTCTAAGAACTTGCTTATGAACGGCACTTAAAGCTGCATCTGAAGTGCTTTGCCCTTGGGTTGAGCAGATAAAGCGTTCTCTGTAGGGCTGCAACACTTTTGCACATCAGAAACAACCAGTGGCAGTGATATATAGACCAGGGAAACACAAACGTTTGATTGTTTCCTCCAGCAATTTGGTCTGAACAGTACAGGTCAAAAGGAGATTCATGTGACTAGAATATGTTTTGCTCAGACAGGTGTGAAGTGCCCTAGATCTTTCAGACATTTACAGCTTCATTTTTTTTTTCCTTTGAGTTCTGGTTTGCTTTTGTGAATACAGAAGCTCCAAAATTTTCTGATGATGCTGGGTTGCCCAAAATAGTAAAGCCCAGGGCAGACAAGGAAGAATCAGGTGAAGGTTTCACAGTACTGAGCAGCTGAATAACAAAACAGCCAATAAAAGTAGATGTAAAACAAAGTTCCTGCGTAAATATCTCCAACTTTAAAGGCCCATGGTATCTGACCATTCCCACTCAGAAACTAGATTTGGGGCTACCACAGATAGTTCTAGTAAAACATTGTTCAACACTCAGTTACAGACAAAAAAGCAAATCAAATAGGAGGAGAGGAAAAAACCACAAGGCATCTCTATGCAACTGTGCCACACTTGCTCTCATTTTGGATGTTGCATGCATTGTTGGTTTCACCATCACCAAAGGACATGATAGAACAAGAAAAGATACAAAGAAGGAGGAGAGGGGAGTTCACAGCCACGGAGCAGCTAAAGCAGACTGGGACTCTTCAGCCTGGCAAAAGGATGAAGAGACCTTAATTTCTACCGAGAGACATCAAATCAGTCTGGCAAGGGCTTGTTCAAAACAAGTTATGGGTTTTGATACATTTAAGCTGTAGCATCTCTTGTCATAATATATTATCATCAGCTACATGGTGTCCTGGCTGAGGGTGTCCGAGCCCGGCCTGGAAGCAGAGCCTGACCAAGCAGCACTGCACTTTTGCACTGTATTATTCTCCTCAGGCATCCTCTGCTGCTGGGCCAGGTGAGCTCCCAGGCTGACCCAGCCCGTTTTACTGAAATACTGTGTATTTCCAGTTCTTGTGAACAGGCATTTTTCCTGCCAGCAACTGCTTTGATCATCCTGATTGTAGTAGTCCCTGGAGGCTATTGAAGACAGACACAGCAGATGGATTTGGATAGTTACAAAACAATTAACAGAATAACTGTAGTGCCATTAGAGATAGCCAAGTTAAAATGAACCACTTTCACATGTACTAGAGCTATCCCTCAAGGTGAATGTCAGATTTACAAACCATAGCGTTAAAGAGTAGCTCTACACTTAAATAAATCAGAGTTGAGAACAAACAAGTGTATCTGTCCGCATCTATTTCAACTTATTATTTTAACCTCTATCTGAAGAACATCTATAGTACTTGCAGATGCAAATACATTTCCATGTGTACACAGAGAGCAGGCAGTGCTGTATGCAGCCGCAGGTAGCAAAACCCAAGCAAGGGATGAGTTCTGCGGGCAGCAGGATTAGTGTAACTTGGATCCCAATGAGACGCTCCTGCCACGTATCCCAGTGCCTCTCCTCACAAACACCCCAGTATCCTCAGTTTCTGCCAGGCACTCTAGCTTCCCCCGCAGTCCCTTTCCCTCCCAGGGCAGCACTGCCAGCTCCAACCACCAGGTTTGACTTTCTCAAGGGTCCACGTGAGGTTTCTCGCACAGCACTGGGGACTGGCCCACCTGCTCCTGGGCAAGCAAGGAACTGCTACAGGCCAACTTCTTCCCTCCTATCACTGCTGGCACTAATAAATTTCCTCCACTGTCCATCTGCAAATTCTCACAGGAACCTCACATCTAGGTTGCCACCAAAGTGGGGTAGAATTTACTAATTGTTTCAAACTATTTTTGCTATAGGCAAAGTGGAATATCAGATCCAACAAGTCCACTTGTTTGCCTACGTCTTGTTTCCCCAGGAGGCAGGGCTCGCAATGCCTGTTAGCACCACAGAAGGTGCACCACAGTGAGGAGTGGTTGTTTCCCAGCAGCTCTGCCGCAGGGAGAGTGAGAGGCAGCAGCACCCAGATTGTAGAAGCAAAGCATCCAGAACTTATCCTCTCCCTTCCTGCACCCACATTAGATCTAAGTTTGTTTGCAAGACACCTTTTTTGATGAATTGGTCAGTTTTTGCTTTAGCCATACTCAGCTATTTAGCACGGTCACAGATGACTGTGAACTCAGCAGGGAGACTAACAAACCGGTCACTGAGCCCTTTCACGGCTCTCAAGAGAAGATGTATTTTTCCCATTGCCATTATGGTTAGATGTATCACAGCAATAACCTCCACCATTTTGAAATATACTCACAATAAATAGCTTTTCAGCTTGACTGAATGCCCCAGCTACACTTAAGCTATTAAGCCATCAGCAGCTGTTTACTGTTTTCATTTCACAGAGATGTTTCTTTAAATAAAAGTGCATTTAATATTTTGTTATCAAACAATGGTAAGATTTTAGTAGGGTGAACAGAAGCTTCTTTACACACAGGGTTTCTTCTTCCCTTCGATTCATGCTCCAAGGCTACTTCAATATCACCACAGTTATACCTGCCCACAAGCAGCTCTGCCCCACGGACAATAAAATCGATTAAACCAGTCTGATGAAGAGATGGGCTTGATTACAAAAAAATCCATCAAGGAAACCTGAGCAAGTTGCAAGTGTATTTGATACCAGCAATCAATAACACCACATTAGAGGCTGTATCATTGTAGCAGTTGCCAGACCAAAAGTCACATGTGAAGAGACCAAATGCTGCACAGTGCCCTGCCATGCTGGCAGTGCCCTGCCTACCCAGGACCAGGACATTAGCTCAGGGAGACCATTGAGCTATCAGGAGATTGTTTCAGCTGCAAATGAGGAGTCTACCTTTGAAAGAGACTTCTATCAAGGAGGCAGCTTCTATCAAGTTCAATATATTGATCTGGGCGATATGACTGAAGAGAGCAGTCACCCTGTATGCTCACTGCTGGAGGTGTTGCTCAGCACTACAAGCAGCACCAACATCTTATCTTCCCTCAGCCTTCTTGCATTTGGTGAAACAAGCTCAATTTGTAAAGGTTTAACAAGTGCATTAATGCTGCCTGCCTGCCAGCACAGGAAGAAATTGTGCCAGGAGGACAGTGCCTCTCATGCTGCTCCATGACAAGGCTCAGACATTTGTGTTCTCTGTGTTCTTCTTGGTCCTGCCAGAGAGGGAAGGAAGTCTTCAGTGAAGGCTGCAATAGGGTCAGGATGCTACCACAGCCTGGAACAATCACCCTGCCTGGTCCATGGGAGGAAAAACCCTCAAGAACTGCAGGAGTTCCAGTTTGGCTCAACCTTATCTCTCATGGGCCAGCCAGCACCGTGGGTACCGCAAACACTGTGCTGCCCTAGTTGCAGCTTTGTACCCACTCTGGCATGGGGAGAGCTGGGCTGTAACTCACCTGCAAGGGCCATTATAGCTGGAGATTTGTACTCTGCTGGGCACAGAGGAATAAACCTGAAGGGCACAGAGGACAAGTCACATCTGCAGTCAGGAATGCGACCATGGAACTGTGGCCATCATTTCTCTTTGCACATCCATGACTCCCCACAGCCCATCTACGCCAGTCTCGTGGAGAGGATGCACATGGCTCAGCATCCCCAGCTGAGGAGCAGGGAAGATTTGGGAACGCTCTTGTCTTTCGTGTCCTATGTTCCCTTAAGGTTAGCAAAGCAGCCAAGGAAGATCACATGCTTGTCAGGAAAAAATCATTTTGTTTCTCCATCTTACAGAGGTTTGCTGTTTTAAAGACTGAAAGGGTGAAGACTATCAGTCACCATTCCAAATAATCTGTCCCAGTTTTTCTGGGTAACAGTGCTAATACTGTGCTGGAAGGGAAGAACAAACCCTGCCCAGCTCTAGGAGCTTGTAAGTTGTAGTGATCCAGGCCGCTACTGCCTTATACATTGGAGGCAGAGCTTAACCTTATAGCTAGTCCATTTTAAGGCATTATTTATTCTGATCAGACATTTAGCCTTCTAAGTTAGTAGCCTTATCAAGTTGTACAAGGTACTTTGCAGAAAGGAGTTATTAGAGGTTTAAGGTTCTAGTTTGAACTGATGTGCCAAACTCTAGTCGGATTGGACAAGACTGAACCTAGTCCAAAAGGTGACCAAATTAATTTTTAAAAGAGGTTTGTTGGCCTTGACACTCTGAAATTCCTTATGCTTACAGGTAAACACAGAGAAAGCAGTTCTGGCCTGCAGCATTTCTTGCTGTGTAGTTCACCATTTGATGATCATGCCCTGTAGCTCATGTTCGACGCATTACTTTGCCGTCAGTTTGCATCTGAACTTGACTGACAGCCCAGACTATTACATGACTCAGTATGGAGTTTAATGCCGCTTTTTGTCAGGATTGACCGGCCGTCAGCCACAGGCACCTGCAAGGCAGCTTCACCGGCGCCCTGCCAAGGAAGTTAATTTCATTTCCTTCACGTAGAGCAACACAACCCACACGACGCCGGAGGAGCTGCCCTCGGCAGCCCCGTGTTTGCTGCCGGGGTGCCCGCGGGGGCCCCCGGGCGGGACCGGGACCGGGCGCGGGTCGGGGCCGCTGCCGCGGGGCTCCGGCTCCCTCTGCTGTCCGCGGTCCCCGCTCTGCCGAAGCGCCAGCTCCCGAGCACAGGATTTACTCACGCTTCCAAGTATCGAGACTTTTCTTGGGTTTGGGGTTTTGTTGGTCACGCACTTCATTTGAATAGAGTCAGGGCAAAACTTAAGCTACATCAGGAGGTAAAAAGAAACAGCAGAGCGAAAGTCACAATCGTGATAACCACGGCTCAGAAAGGGAAAGACGTTACCACGAGTCTTTATTTTATAGCATTGACATTGTTTGCTCAGCAGAAGGGGAGTCCTTGAATATATTTTTTTTTTTTTTTGAGGGGGGAGAGTATTGGGTCAATGCTCTATTTAAATCTCTAATTAAGCAATAAAATCCAGTGCCTATTTCTAGCCTGTGCAGAACAGTTCGGTGTCACCATCACCATAAGATGCTTGGTCATACTGTCAAGCATGTAATGCACTATAGATTCAAGAGGTGGATTTAGGCAGTTTCTACAGATTTAATTCTCTCATCTCTAAGTCACTGCAAAATGATTTCTAATGCTTCAGTTAAAAGCTCCTGTTTTCATCAAACAAGGTAAAAATACTACAGAAGGACTCACATCTTGGGCGGGATACTTCAGACAGATAAGCACCAAGTGCAGGACCAGTCAGCATGAATAAAGCTGGCAGAATCCAGCCCAGTATTGGCTGAAAGCAACATTTAGCTCCCCACCAATCCCACTCTCCCAGTAGAAACTCAACAGGGTATTCTGAATGCTAAACCAGACCAGATATATTAAAATAACTTGAAACAGGATGAAGGATATCCTCCATTCCAAGTTTCATCCCATGGAAAGAACATGTCCTTTCTCTCCCGCTCCCAGGCTCCAGGAGTCCAGTCCTGCAGCCAGGGGTGAGTGGCTCCTGGCCAGGAGATGTCCCACTGCACACTGACATCCACACCTCCCTTTTGGCCCAGAGAGCAAAAATGTCAACAGAGGAGCATCACAGCTTTGACAGCAGGCACATCATGATCCAGGGCACACACTTCAGAAGGCAGCTGTGGGATGCCATGTGCGCAGGAAGGAGCTGCACCTCAACTCTCTTGTTCCTGGGCACCAGCACCACAGTGCTACACAGGAGCAGGGCCGTGGGTGCTGGGGGAGAGCAGACATCACCACACTGCATGCACACAGCCTGGTAAGCAGGGAAATCACACAGACAGCAAGAACATTCTCCACAGAACACCTTCTCAGTATTGAGGTCCCTAGGGGATGTATGGAAAGCTGAGGTTAAAGTGCCAGGAACAGGATAAAAATCAAGCCAAAAGTAATCACTAGGGCTTACGTCCCAGCAGGTTTGGAGCAGGTACTCTGCCATCACATTTTCAGCTCCTCCTACACTGTCTCTCCTGCCTGGTTGGAAATTCCTACCTGCATCCTCCTTCCATTGCCTCTAGGACCTCTCTGCCCTAGGCCCTTTGTGTAGCATAAAGGCCCAGGATATCTCATCAGCAAAGATCAAGACAGAGAAGGTTCAAGCATCCCCATCTGACTACATCTACCATCACTAAAACACCTTCCTCATTTCAGGGCTGGCCTCGCATCTTCCTTGCAGAGTCTTCTGCTGTTCATCCACTTGTGGAAGAGCTTCTTATCACCATTGAAACCCCTCTGCAGTTTGAAGGCAAGATGAGATTTGACTTTCTTACTGCCATCCCTACACACCCAAGCAGAGTTTCTCTAGTCTATAATCCTCTGGTTTTCCCTTGCAGCCTCCTCCTGCACACCACCTTTCTGCTGTGAAACTCAGCTGTGAGCTCTCTGCTCTGCCTAATCAAACCAGTTTCCTGAGACATATTTTACCAGGTATTTCAGCAGACTGCTTTTGTGATTGAAGGAGATAGCACAGTTTCTTCCCACCCAAAAAGAAACCAGGAGCACCTCACATCTTCTGTGCAGACGCTGCTCACCTTTACATGAGGAAGAGAGCAGAAAACCCACTACCACTTCATCAGACCCCCTTCTCCCCTCAGTTGTGCTCCACCAGCTGTTATAAGAAGGCAGTACTAGGCAGAGACTCACCCAAACCTACTGCAGGCCAGAGTCCCAAACTTGCAGCCAGGATCCATGGAGAAGGCTCAGACATGATCATAGCTGAACTGGAGAACAGCAACCCAACAGAGCTCACACTAGGATTTACAGACCTGGGCTGCATTTAAATAGGCTCCTGGTCCCATGGGCGGGGCGTGGGTGGTGGCTGCAGGTGAAGCTGCTCAGGGCTGTTAGGGTCTGTTAGTGCCTTCAGGGCCCTGACAATGTGTCTGTCTGTCAAAGGGAAAAGAAACAAACTCCTGAATTTTTTCTGAAGGAAGCAATGGGTGTGTTGAGAGAGGAAGGGTGAGGGTGAAGGTAATCTCACTGGCAAAGCCCCAAAGCATTCCTCAGCAAACGCAGGTTCAGCTCCTGGCATTGTTAATGCCTTCACATGTGATCTCAGAATGTCATGAAGGTGCTTGCATGTCTATGACCATGTTTAATTTAAAATCATGCTTGTGTCTATCTTAACCCCTTTGCAACCTGCTGAACTTTAACCCTCCCTTGACTTTCTAGTGTTGGTGGGAGCTCAGGACAGCAACAAAGACTGAACACGCTGTCTGGGGGCTCGGGCTGAATCAAGGCAATTTCTCTTTGTGGCCCAAGCTCTCCGTGCCTGTGTCCGCAGCTGTAAGCTTGCCAAGGCAAACGCCTGTGCACGGCACTAGAAGGCAAACAGTACAAAATACCGACAGTGCTGTCCACCTGGCCTGAGCCCTTCGCATTCAGCATCAGCCTTTGCAGGGCATCAGCGGCACTGGAGAAGGTCCCACGGCTGCAGGTACGTGGCTGTTGTCTCAACCAGTGCTAGAGCTGTGCAGCACTTAAGGACAGTCACCAGAAGCCAGGCAGGCACTGTCAGACGTTGTTGGGAGATAAGGGCAGGAGATTTCCCTCTCTTGCTGAGTTCTTGCCAGCACTTTGATTTCCCTGGTCTGGGCGACACGTGGCACGGCAGTGCATCCCCGACCTCCCTTCCCAAGGTCACCTCCTTCTCTCATTTTGTGCAAGGCAGCTGGTGCCCAAGTGCTCTGCTCTCCTTTTCCTTCAGTAAAGAATGAGCCCTGATAAAGGTGACTCCTATACGAGCACATGAAGCACAGCGCTGTGAGTATTTACAGCTTAGACAATTTACCGCTTCAAATATGAGTATATGTAAAGGCACTGACCCACATGGTCCAGATACAACTTCTGAGCAGGGCTTCACCTGCACCATGGTGTCACCTGCCTCCACATGTTGCTGTGACCTCCCAGCAGCAACTTGGTGGCCTGTCCTTCACTGTGGTCCCCATCCACAACCCACCTGACCCTGTCCTGGCCCCTTCATGGGGGAGCAAGCATGCTCTGACACTCCTGTGCTCCCCCTGTCCTAGAGATAGCATCCTCCTCCGGGCAGGGGAAAGGGTCTTGGGGGGGGAAAGTGTGCCTCAGAGAGACTGGGACTAAACCTGAGGGATATCAAGCTGGAAAGAAGGTTTTAATTTAGCACCGAGGGTAATTAGACACCAAAAAGAGAAAGAAAAGGCAAAATACATTCTTCACTGCATAAGATCTTAAAGCCAGTATCATCTGTCTGAAACAGGATCTAGCATAGAAGCAGAGTGTTCCCCATGCCAAAACCTCAATGGGAAACCAGGGAAGGGCTTTGGCTTGTTGAAGCCACTGGCCTCTTTCCTTGCCCCGTGGCCCAGGCAGGTGGGTACATGTCAGGTGAATCTCCCCCGGCACAGCTCAAGGCTACAGCAGAGCTGTGACATGAAAGGGATCCCCACAGGATGGATGGCTGTAAAAAATGTATCCTATAAAACTGGTCAGTGACACACAGAGTTCACAAATGTCAGTCCCAAATGTTAAAAGGGTTAAATCTTACTTTCTCCTATTTTTTCTTGTTTTTCTTTTTATGTGCCTGTTTTTTCTGCAAAGTAGTAGAAACTCTGCAGAGAGTGTCGCTGCTTCCCTCTGGGGGGGCTGGGAGACCCCAGCTTGAGTAGCCAGGGTTCACACGCAGCCCCCTGCGGCGGCAGGGCGGCCAGGGCAGTGGCGGGCAGCACAGGAAAATTACTGGCATTGAAGGTAATTTATTGCATTATTTGCCCCATGATGGGTCACAAAAGAGATTGTAGATAATAGGCTGTGAAAACAAAGAAAATGCTTAATGGCTTTTTCTTCACTTCTTTTTTCAAGGCCTATTAAGGTTTCTGGAAGTGTGCTAAAAGCCAAAGAGGTCCCTGCACACTGAGTGTTACAGACATTTCCAGAAATTATTCTTTCAGAACAAGAAAAGGGCAAATACAGAGACAGTCTCACCCTTTCAGCCATCTGATGCTGCTGGGTGCACATGGAGCTGTGGCCCCAGTGCCGTGGGTGCAGCAGGGTGCTGGCTCCCAGCAGGACAGCGCTTGGAGCTCATGGAGGCGGGCACTGGCTGTGGATGTGACTTGCTAAAGAACTGCCAGCTGAAAGTTAGACAACGTCATTTAATAGGTCACCAGATTACTTGCTCACCTCTGGTTGTTCACCACCTACCCCTAAACCCTTGCCCAGCGCTGCGGCCACAGCACAAGTGCACCCTTCAGAGGGGAAAGGGGCAGCTGATATGTGCACCCGGGTTTTGCACCTTGTCCCCATAAAGCCAGCTTCGGTGGCACTCTGCGAGCTTGGCAGCTGGGCTTGCCTGGGCAGCGTGCAGCAGCTGCAGGGTTGGGCTTCTCGCAGGCTCAGGGCTGACAGAGGCATCAGTAGAGAGAGGTCTCTGGAAACGCACCGTCTGCCTGCATGCACCCCTCTGTTATGATATTTTCTTGAAATTCGGGGGTTAGATACATAGCCGTCCCTGGAAGCAGCACCCGGCACTGCCGGGAAAGGGAGTCAGCGGAAAAGACTGCGTGTGTTACAGACTCTAAGCTTCTATCAGATAAGGTACCTTTGAAGCCTTATAACTGTAAAATGTCTAGCAGACAATACCCTTTACTGTACCAGAAATCTGCAATATTGCTGCATGCCTGGCAGGCTAGGAAGTGTCAATACACTGTGGTTCACACACATGAAAGCTGCACATCCCTGCTGTGGTTCAGGTGTCATTTTTTTTTGTAGGTAAATGGCCCAACAGCCTCAGGCCTCCTGCTGAGCTGGGGGGTCCTGCTGGCAGCTGCACCAGAGGAGCTTTGCTTTCAAGATATGACACTCGCTGCTCTGATAAATGACCGGTTTAAATAGGTCGAAATAAAAGCGTCAATTTCCCCAGAGCTCAGTGTTATTCACACCTGGTATTTGTGGTATTCATGGGAACGTCTGCTAGACAGACCTTAGTATCTCAAATGACCCAGTTTCCCCTCTTTGGCTGCCTTAAAATTAATTTGAGCGTCTATTCCCCTGGATGAATTTAACTGTGATGTCAGCAAAGCACTTTAGGTACCAAAGATGAGCTTCAGCAAGGGCACAAACCCACCTGACACACCAAAGAGTGTGAGGGCAAAAAGCCCTTCCCATAAGAGAGAACAATAATTGTGGCTTTCGGGTAGCTCTGTTTTTTCCCAGAGCTAAAGGGGCTCTCAGTAGCTGGAGGGAAATGCCTGCATTTGCTGGGGTTATAATGTGGCAAACCTGCAGTTTCTGGTTCCCCTCCTGGCGCTACTCCAGCCCTTGGCACTGCAGCTCAGCTGCCGTGAAGCTGGGATCCCTTGCAGGGAAACCACCTCGGATCAGCGCTGTCGCTGCCCCGCCAGCGCCCGCTCGCACGAGCAGATCCAGACAGCAAAGTTTTATCAACTTGTGCACGTGCCCTAGACAGGAGCCATAGACAACAAGGTTCACACATCATGAGTACTGCGGTGGGTGGGCTCCCGTTGGGTTGGAAGGGCTGCACGGGTACTAAGTCAATAATGTAAGACCCCGGGCTGTAAACTCCGGCATTTCAAACTTTGTGAGTACAGAGCACTAGTTGCCAAAGACCTGTCCTGAGATAGCAAAAAATACAGCAAAAGCTCTGTCCTGGATGCTGACACATCAGTGGTGCCACCAGCTGTGCCAGGGTTGGGTTCCTCACATGCCTTGGGCACGTGTACAACACCGGGCGCTGATAGCGCTGCTTGTGCCATGTCTTGACAAATATCGGTGATGCCAGTGGGGCTTTTTTCAGAACTGAGGATTTTAAACGCCAAGTTGTTTTGGGCAGGAATTGCTTTTACTGTGTATGTGGAGGACCTAAAAATAGCTCCGACCGGGTTTCAGACATGAGATGCTTGCAGCGTTGGTGCAGATGACTGCCTCCCTCCCAGCTGTGGGCTGAACCTTTCCCTGCAGAGGGGCTTGAGGCCGTGGGAGCTGCACGTACCCAAATGTCAAGAGGAAACGCTTGAGGAGCGCTCGCTCTCACGAGGATCTGCCCACACACTGTGGGGCTAATGCAGATTTTGGAGAGGGTGCAAGCTCCTGCGCTTAAATTTCTGTCTAAGCTGCAAATGATGATGCAAAGTTTAAAAATTACCTTTAGGCACCTAGTTCAGGCACTGATTTCCCCTGAATATAACCTTCTGGTGACGTGTGTCGTTATAGCATCCAACTGAACAATTAGAATAAAAGTAGTATTAATTCCCCACAGAGCTACTGCCAAACTGCCTGCAAGCAAACTGAAGATCGATTGCTGTTGTGAGGAAAAGCAACACAATGATCAGAAATCAGGAAAGCAAATCAAGCAGACATTTCCTGTGACATGAGGTTTTCAATGAAACGGATGTCATTGAGTGGAAGGGAAAGGAGGAACCATGGCTTGTTGAATTATTAAGCACATAAGCCAGTCGGATAAATCATTTCTTCCCTGTTCAAGCACAGGACATGTTTTTACTTGGATTTACTGGCACCAGGTATTTCTGTATGAGGATGTAGGTCTGTCCAGCTGTTAAAATGCCACTCTGGATTTATGCTAGTAAAAGGAGGCAATTTTCTGGGAAACTACAGTTTGGCAGAGGAAAAAAAGACGAACGGATGCAGAGGCCGTGGGGCAGCAGGTCACAGCGGTGTGGGGTGGGAGGGCAGGAGGGTTTGGGGCAGGGTCGGTCCTGGGGTGGCCCGGGCAGTTTTCCCATCCTGCTGTGCCCAGAGCTCCCCTCCATCCTCACCCTGGTTTAATCACTGCTGACGGCTCCTTGGCGCAGGGCATAGGATTGCTTACGTTGAAGGAAAGCCCATCTGTGTGGCTGGTGCTCCTTTGTCAGCGTGCAGAGCCCATGCAGTAGACCCTGTCATGGTGTCACTGCCGAGGGACATCTCACTGAATATACGCAGGTCTACCTGGCTAAGATGGACAGGTATGTGCTCATAGTCACCTAGAATCCACGTCCTTCTGCCTATGGTGACTAACAGCAGATTAATAGTAACTGTGTTTTAGCATCCCAGAGTTTCAATAAAAAAAAATTTATAACTCTGACACTTGGTAGTGAAGTAGAAAATTGCTTTTAAAATCAATGTAATGCATGGAGAAGTATTTCCTGTACCTGCAAGTTTTTAAATCTAAGGGTCTAGGGTGCAAAAAATAAATAGCACAGCTGACTTTGTTGTGTGTCTTCTGGTAAAACCAGCAGAAGATGCAGATTCTTCCTTGACCTTTTACTCCAGGGAGGAGAAGAGAACTACTAGGTGAGAGATTTCATCGGTTTGTGAGACACACTGTGCTGTGCTCAAGGCCATGGCGAGTAGAGTGGCTGCACATCTTAGTTGAAATGCCAAAAAGATACTGATTCGTTGAAATGACTAAGGCATCTTTGAGGGCTGTGCTCAGATGGAAAGCTGCAATTGTCCTAGGTCACATCAGCAACTTGCAGCAGCACGTGTGTCCTCAGAGGTTCCTGCTGCAGCATGACCCAAGTGTGCACAGGTTGGCTCTCCATAAAGCATTGCATTAAAGGGTGAATTTTAAGATCACATTTTAGACAGCATCAGCAGCAGTTTTGCTCAGAAACCTCAGGTTTCAGGTGGGGATTTCTCAAGAGCTCCTACACATGCAGCAGCGTTGCCGTCAGCAGCAGACGGAGACTCCCAGCAAGTAATCCCAAAACGTTATTGCACCAATGGTTAACGCTGATCCCCTAACACAAGTCCTTTGCTGGGAGAGGTGCTCAGTGCTTTAACCCATCTCAGGTCTCTCGAAGCAACTGGATGAGTGCTAGCTGTTGGTTATATCGCTGTGCTTCAGCCACAGGCTCTGCTGAGTAAAGAAGTCAGGAGCTGCCTGTGATGTTTCCCAGCATCCCGAGGACTTGCCTTCTGCAGGGATGTGCATTACCAAGTCCCTGTTTCGTCTGCAGGTGAGCACTGGGTGCCCTTGCTATCCTCTCAGCTCCTGCTGGCCTTGCAGGAGGTCTTTAATTCTCCGGAAACATTCATACTGTGATAAATGAGTATTTTAAACCATTTAAAGTATTTTAAACCATTAAAACTAGAGAGAGGTAAAAGGGTGACATAAATAAGAGGCTGCTGAGACTATTAAAACAACAGAACTTCGGTAAGTCTAGAAGTCATTGACTAACACCAAGTAAAACTCTGCCCTGAATAGGCAGAAGACAGCATTAAAGCCATAAGAAGGCTTTTTTTTTTCATTTATCTGCAGGCTCGGGGTCCGTATCACTAGCATCTGGAAAACACGTTGTAGTCAGACCTTTGCACAAGGGAGTTGTCAGGAAATTTGCTGCTTTCCTGAGTACGAAGTTGTGGTGAAAGGCTGTCGCACAGCTGAAATGTGACGGAGCAAAGCAGACGAAGCCCCAGCCACCAAATGAACTTCGTAGTTAAATGGGATCCAGCACAACTTCATGGGTCTCTCAGTTTTCCTTTTCTCATGTGCTCCCCAACCCCCTGGCTCGCCGTTCTGTGCAGCCCCATGCTTGCTCAGTGCAGACGAGGGCTGGGGGGGAGAGCAGCCACCACCACTAAATGGTGTCTTCTTTGGCTGAATTTCCTGCCTAAGTTTTGTCTCTTTTTTTCTGGAAAACACTGAGGTCTTCAAGTGGGAGGCCCATGGAGGACAGATGTATGCTGGCAAAGCTGTCACGCTTTCAGGGCTTGAGTCAAAAGGCTGTCTGTGGCATGAGGGCATGGGTTTCTAAGTGTCACACTGTGCTGAATTCTCGCCAGTGATACGTAGTTGGATAACACAGTGAATGAGTGAATAAGAGAGAAAATGCCTTGGTGCAAATCAGTGGCTCTTTGTGGGTGCGTTGCTTTCAGCTCCACTCTCTCACATGTTTTAACTGAGATGCCGAAAGCCAAGATGTCCAAGCTCAAAATTAAATTCCAGTGGCAGAACCTGGAGCTGAACTGCCCAAATCTCATTTTCCTTGCTTTGGGTCCATGCAAGGTGGAATTATGCCCAGCTCTAGAGCATGTGCTTGTCGGTCAGGTTCATATTCTTTTCTGTTTTATTATCTGAGCGTATGTCAGCACAGCTGCAGAGGAAGGAAAGGTTGACGTATACAGGTACGCTTATATGCTTCCGTGTCCTGAAAAGCAAAGTCAATGTGAACAACTTACTCTTTGAATCTAAAAGGCAGGCCTGCAAAGATTACCATCAATCAGTCCAATCACTGCCATATGACATTTTCTATAAATACACAGATCTGTAACTCACACCACCCAGCAGGCTCAGGGTAGTGTCATTTGCTTTAAATCCCGTAACTCCAATTGCACAGTTTAATAATATTGAACACTCGGCAGCATACACAGGAAGGAAACCCCCATTTGTCACCACCAGCAGATGTGCCCGCTGGCCCCAGCGCTTTGGAGCTCTGTGATGTTATTGACAGATCTGGTGTATCTCTGATTGGAGACAAGTATTCTACCACTTAATCCTTGACAAGACGTTGATCTTCATTGGAGCTGGGGCAGGTGCTTACAGTGTGGGTGCATCGTAAGGTTACCTGTCTGTTTATGGCAGGAGGGATAAACAACACACCTAAGTCCTTCAGCACAGTCCTGTCATGTCCTTGGTTAGCTGGGCACAGCTTACGCCTCACATACAGTTTGGAAATTGGCGGTGTGCTGGAAGACAGACAGGGCTTCACACATGGGTTTTGTAGTGACACTGGCAGCAGGTCTGGCACAGGTCTGGCACAGGTCACCTGTGGCATTTGGAGGATCAGGTGGAGATCACCATCCAGCGACTCCTCCAAACCAGGCTGCCCTGGTGGCAGGTGCCTTGGTGGCCCTGACCACTGGTGCTTCAGGGACCCTCCACCAAATGCTCTTTGCTGGATTTCAACCTTCCATTCAGTGCAGCCTGCTGAGGACACCAGCCCAAGCACTACTGAGCAGTGGTGGCCAGTGCCAGCACATCGGCTCCGTGTGCAGGCAGCACCCTGCATGATGCCGTGACATGGCCACTTTATCAGCCAAGGCCTTCGTACCGCTAACAAAATTTGTTTTCCATTTCAGGAAATGGAAATAGATCAGATAAAACTCACGAATGTTTTTGAGATTTGTGATAAAACAGCAGCTTTTTGTTACGGAAGCATCATCACCTTTCACGAATGATGTGACCTGGATTTGTCACCTTTCCTTTGCCGATTCATCCTTAGTTCTTAAATGATGGGATAATTTTCTTTCTGAAAAAATGCACATTTATGAAAAACTCTTTCCCCTGTACATCTGTAAACCCTCTGGCTGCTTTCCTGCTTCTGGCCTGCTGCAGCAAAAGTTCAGCCTGGGTGACCTTTGAAGGTCGCCTTCTTTCCCACCCTTCAACTGTGAACCTCTCCTGGGAGCAGGACAAGGTCAGGCAAGCATGTATTGCAATTACCAGACCTACCTCTGCTCTTCTCTGTTGCTTTCCATTAGCAAAAACCAACTTATTTTTGATTTTTTTGTGTGTGTCTTGCAGTTGAGAGAAAGAGAGAAAAAATCTGCTGGAGCTCTTGAAACATGAGGTATTTCCACCCAAGCACAGGGCACTCAAAACCAAAATGGTTCTTATATTGACATAAAAGCAAAAGTCTTTTTTCAGCTCAATAAATCAATTATATGAGTCTATAGCATCAACATTAATGAGGCAGGATAGGCTGTTGTGCAGCCTGAAGAGCACAAATGGTCCATTCCAGCACGTGTGCAGGTCATACGCAAAATTCACTCACAACAGAGGCACCTGTATGACGTATTGCTGCAGCATTGTACAAGTGTGATACCTCTGCAGATGGCCCTTGAATAAAGCATAGTTGGCTTTACAAACAATGCTATCCTTGCATCGCCTTTGTTTTCCTCCTCCTTGGACATGTGAACGTAAATTTTAATTAACTTAAGCTTTGAATTTGGAATTTT
The DNA here is from genome assembly GCF_009769465.1 of Tauraco erythrolophus. Classification (NCBI taxonomy): domain Eukaryota; kingdom Metazoa; phylum Chordata; class Aves; order Musophagiformes; family Musophagidae; genus Tauraco; species Tauraco erythrolophus. The sequence goes on from NC_141475.1 coordinate 6,498,177, forward strand.
AATAAAGGTGAAGACTTTCCACACCCAAAGGATTGCACAACAGAGTGATCCTTCAAATTGATAATGTAGGAAAGAGATGTTCACAGTTGAAGGGTGGGAAAGAAGAAATCCCCCAAGTTTAAGAGTGTTTTTGCCTTTCTGCCATGGAAAAGGTGGTACTTTCAAAGGTCACCCACACTGTCTCATGAAGGTGTGCATCATCCCATGTAGGTGTTCCCCCTGTTTCACACCACAACCAAACCACATTCTCTAGTCCTGTTTAGTGTAGTGTACTTTAGCAAAACACAAACAGATGTAATCTGTTAGTTTAGCAGCCTCCAGCACTGAGATTTAGTAGGAGAACAGTGAAAAATGTCAGGAAAACATACAGGTCCTCAGAAGGACCTGGCATGCATAGCCTTCTCCTGTCTTCCTTGGAGGAACGAATCTCTGTGTCCAGGCTAAATGCTCTGCTTGCAGGCAGGTGTCACTGGCCTTACTGGCACAGACCTACCTTCTTGTGCTGTTTGGCTGCCAGCATCTAAGAGGTCCTCTCCTGCCATGTCCTTGTGTCCCCTGGCTAGGACACGTGACCCACGACACCCTACTGTTCAATCTGAGGGGGTCACTAAACCATGTGGGAAACACTGAGGGCTTTGTGCCTCACCTTGTGGAGGCTGGGTAGTCTGTCCTGCTGGCAGCAAGGCCAGCCAGAGGTGCGTGTCTCTTCACAGCTTGATTTTGGACTGCAGCACCCACTCCATCTCCGTCTCTGAGATGGATGGATGCATACTCAGCCATCTTGTCTCCTACGTGTTCTCCTAAGACCTGCTCGTGGATGACAGACCTTAGATAGACCCTGCTGACAGAGCTTGCTCATTGATGACTTAGGCTATGGACAGGATTTCTTTCACACGCTGCCCCAAATTGTGTTGAGGCCTCTCCAGGGAGACCTCTGTCCTCTCCTACAGGAGCTCCCTGGCTCCCACCATGCAGTGAGAAAACACAGTTTTGTGTAGGTGGGCGACAGGCGTGTGACCAGTGAGTAACCACTCACCCCCATCCTGCCTTGCACGGCAGGGCTCCTCACCACACTTGCACATCAAGGTGACCGTGGACACCACCAGTGCGGAGACAGCCGAGGCTGAGGGCTTTGCTTTCCCCACAAACACAAGCAGCAGGAGAAACCAAAGCTCTTGTGCCCACCTTGCCGTGGAGGGGACCTATCTGGGAGTGACGGGTGGTGGGCACAGCTGCCTTGGTAAACACAGTGGTGTCAGTACACATGGAGGCAACCTGCTCTCTGCAGCCTGGTTTCGCTTGTCTAGCACTGACTGAGGCAGCAAGACACGTTTGCAGAAGCGTGTATGTGGCAACCTGGGAGTTTCCCATGATCCATTAGACACTTTTCAACACAATAATTTGCTGTGCTGCCAGTCCAAAGTACCACCTTGGGAAGGCTTACGTAGGCATCAGAGGCATACTTGACAGTCTTGAGACAGATGTGCCCTTACGCAAAGGCATTTATGCCTCTTTAAGGGACAAGTAGGATTGGAAAGTGAGCTGCGATGAAGAGGAGGAAGAATGAGATAAGACACACTGGGGCGACAGCACTGCGCATGTATGCCATGGGCAAACCTGATCTGAACAACCTTCACAACTGCCTGGTGTGTTTCACATCAGGGCTCTGCTCCTTCCACTACTCTCGTGATGCCATCTGTGTGCCCCTCCGCCCAGCTGCCCCTGCAATGAGGTGGGCAAAAGCCACTCCGTGGGGGTGTAAGGGCTTGATGGGCTCCATCTCCCTGGCTCTGTCCGGGTGAGAGCTTACCTGCACACCCGTGGCAGGGGACCAGCCTCTCCCCACAGTGGGTGCCTGGCCCAGTCGCGGTGGGGCCGTGGGTGCGATGTCCCCAGCAGCGGGCTCTCAGGAAGACGCAGTCTGGCTCCCAGGGCTGAGCGCTGCCTTTCTGCAGAGCTGACGCTCGTGTGACTCATCTCAATGCTGTCTCACACTCTGTGGACACAAACACGCTTGTCAACAAGTCTCCTTGCAAGGAAAAACACTGTGCTTTGATGGTTCCCGCTGCATCATTTCCATCATGCCACACCACCAGACACAGAAGCATATTGCTGTCCCTTACAAAGCCCCAGGGAGGTATTTGCTCCCTTCGCCACTGGCCTGTGCCTTTTGTCCACTTAGCACCCATCTGGAAGATGGTTGTCCCTGTCCTTCTGTTTCCCCTGTCAGTGCATCCACTTTGCAGCTTTGAGGGGCTGCAGCAAGCACATTCTGTGCCACGTCCCAAGCACGATGCCCGGATTTTTGGACAGCAGCACATAAAGTTGGAGCTGGCATCTTCCAGAGGAAAGTTTAGCCTGCTCCTTTTATTTTCCCTGCCCAAAGTTATTTTCTACTGCTGCTAATCTCCCCTCCTTTTACAGCCAGGTCTGCATGTGAGCTGGCACTCATGGTGTGCTCTTCCCTTTAACACTGCTCACTTACTCAAACGTCACCCCTGTCTTCAGGAAAGGCAGGAAGGAGCATCCAGAGAACTACAGGACAGTCAATCTCACCTTGATCCCTTGGAAGGAGACGGATGAAATCTTCCTGGAAACCATTTAAAAGCATATTAAGAACAAGAAGGTGATTGAATTTACAAAATCATGCCTGACCAACTTGAGAGCTGCCTCTGAAGAGATGACTTTGCTTGGTGGATGAAGTGAGAGGAGTTGATGTTGTTTGTCTCAGGTCTAGCATGGAAAACCTTACTGTCTCCCAAAATACCCTCACAGACAAACCGATGAAGTATGGGCTACATAAACGGACAGCGAGGGGGACTGAAAACTGGCTGAACTGCCAAGCTCCAAGGGCTGTGATTAGCAACATGAAGTCCAGCTGGAGACCAGTCCCTAGTGGAGTCCCTTGGAGGTCAAGAACGGGGCAAAAAATGATGCTAAACAAAAATGGCCTGGCACTAGGACAGAGTGCACCCTCAGCGAGTTTGCAGGTGATATAAAACTGAGCAGAGTGGCTGATACACAAGAGCATTGTGCCACTGTTCAGAAGCACCTTGACAGGCTGGAGAAATGGTCTGACAGGAACCTCATGGGGTTCAACCAGGTGAAGTGCCAAGTCCTGCATCTGAAAAGGAACAACCCCAGGCACTGGTACAGGCTGGGGCTGGCCAGCTGGAAAGCAGCTTTGCAGAGAAGGACCTGGCATCCTGGCGAAAACCAAGCTGACCGTAAGTCAGCAATGTTGCAGCAAAGGCAGGCAACAGCATCCTGGGCTGCATTAGTATAAGCATTGCCGGCAGGTCAAGGAAGGTGATCCTTCACCTCTACTTCACACTAGTGAGACACATCTGGACTGCTGTGTCCAGTGCTGGACTCCCCAGTACAAGAAAGATATGGACTTACTGGAGCAGGTCCAGGCAAGGGCCACGGAGATGATTAAGGGACTAGAGCATGTCTCATATGAGGAGAGGCTGAGAGAGCTGGCACTGTTCATCCTGGAGAAGAGAAGGTCAGATGGATCTTATCAAAGTGTATAAGCATCCAATGGGGAGGCAGTAAAGAAGATTGAGCTCTTCTCAGTGGTGACAGTGAGAGGACAAGAGACAACGGGCACAAACTGAAATACAGAAAAGTCAATTTAAACATAAGATGTTTACTCTAAGGGTGATTTGGAATGGAATAGGTTGCCCAGAGCATTTGTGGAGATATCCTTGGAGATACTCAAAACCAGACTGGACATGGCCACAGGCAACTGGCTCTGAGCAGGGGGTTGTAGAGTAAATGTCCAGAGGTTCCTTCCAACCTCAACCACTCTGTGAACAAGGCCATCATCCTGGGCTCCCAGCCAAAAATAACACAGCATCAGCCTCTGCTTGGGAAATGCAGCTGCAGCTACCACAGGCACACAGCTCCCACAGCCTTTCCTTTGTGGCTCTCTTCACACATGTCTTTCCTGGCCTTAAACATCTGCAGTGACCCTTCAGTTTCTCTTTCATGCTGTGATCCAAAGAGCCACTGCAGTGTTTCATATCAGCACGTTTTCCTGCCCTCTTCCACCACAGCACCTCACAAATGCCAGATGGTATCTGAGGGTCTTACCAGTGTGTGGTTTAGAGATGTTTTACATGGCTCCTACCTTACACACTGAGATGGTTTGTCCTCCATGGCAGACAAAGCTGGGGGCTTTGAACGCCTGGTTGCCTCCTGAGGGCTGTGACGGGCATACACATCTCTGTGGTTGTAGGGTGGCTGCAAGGTGAGTAAGCCTTGTGGTGGAGCAGAGTGAGTGGGTCTTATCTTCAGGATCTGCTGTCATGTCCTCTCCCCTGCACAGCCCTGCTGGTCAGCTGTGCTGCAGTGCTTTCTTTGTTGATGTCACCTGGTGCCTCCCGAGCCAGGGATATCTTTGCCACATTGATGTCCTGCCATCCTTTGCTCACCACACCGGTGCCTGCATGCTGTCGCTGCCAAGCTCAAGCCAGCAGGCTTCTCTTCTTTCACAGCTCATGTGTTTTAATAGCCAGTGGTGTATCCATCGCGCTATTTTATGAGCATCCAACCACCATTAGCATCACTGCAATGAAGAAGTGTTACAGCCGGTCAGGTACTAAGGGTAAGTAGGCAGCAAGACAATTCCCCACTAGCTATATCACATGCTGATTATCAATGCCAATTAAGTGTCCCATCACTGAGCCCTTTGAGGCTTACAGCTCTCTCCCCCACCTCCACTTTTGTCAATACAAGGTCTGACAAGCGAGCCTCTTTGCCACCCACATGAGATGTCAAGGCATTGGTTCAGTCGCCAGCCTGAAGCCCTGGGGTGCTTTGGCTGTACCTGTGCTCAAACAGAAGAGCAGGCTGGAGCCCTGCTGGTGGCCCCATTGTGGCCATCTCCTGCTCCGTCCCTGCCCCAGGCACCAAGCCCATCCCAAGGGACTGTTTGGGTGCAGTCGGCTCCATCTGAGGAGGGTTCAGGAGACTTTCTCCAGCCTAGAGAGAGCCTATGCTACGTGCCAAGCTGCTTGGTGTGCCCACCTCCCTGCCCAGAGCTGTGCAAGCATGACAATTCAGCACTCTGCTGGAGGGCCCTGGACCTCCAGCTGCACGGGGCAATCTAATACCAGATATCGCATCTTCCTGGCCTTGCTTAGCTCAGGTTTCAGCACAGCATTTCAAATTCACAGTTGCTGAGTACCACCGGTAGCTGTTGAACACATCATTTTAGAAAGCACTGAATGAGGCACTAGACCTCACTGGAAAGTATTGCCACCATTTACTGGGTATGCAGATTGACACGCACGACCAAAATCTTCTCCTACGCAGAAGGAGGTGGTGCTAGAGAAACCCTCAAGTACTAGTGAGCTGTTGGTGCCGGACATCTGCCCTGCGCGTGCAGCCCGTGCCTGTCCTCCAGCCCCACTGGCTGGCCCTGCTCCTCCTGGCCGGGATGCGTGGCTGCACAGCCCTCACGTGCCCTGCCTCCAATGGGACCCGCTGCTGATTTTGTGGTGCTAAACCTACAGGTAACATCACTTTGTTTCTTCTCTCTTGCTATCTTTAAACCACTGAGGAGGCTTAGACGCCTGGTTTCTGTAGGACAGTGCAGCCCTTGTGATGCAGTAAACTGCGATCTCTAAGCCTTTCAGTTTCTGTTCTTACTCCAAGATATTCTCTGGGTACTTTACCTTTACAGCATGCTTACTTTCTAACAGCAGCTGGGAACTGGAAGCTAAATTCATCCCAACATGGGAAACAAGTGATTTAAAAAGATTTCTTTTTTGTTTAAGTGAACTCTTGCATCCCCTTCCAGGGTCCTTCAAAGCAGTTCTGTGGTTAGGGTGACCACACTACTGTTTTCAAGGGCTGCTGTGATAGATAAGCCTGAAAGTACACAAGTTTCAAAAAAGAAAACAAGAAAGTGCGGTGCCTTAGATAGCTGTGTTTGAGAGAGCTGTGAATAACAGCAGCAAGGTCAGAACAGGTGGTTTCCAGGTTTCTTTATGCTGTTAGGAAACAGAGAGGAAAAGCCCCTCACTGAAGTGCTGTGGCAGGGCCCTCACTAAGGGCTCTTCTGCCACACAGACAGTTTATCTGCTCTCTCTTTCTAGCCATGCTTCCCTCCCAGGTCAGGCTGCTGCCCAGGGCCCAGCCAGCAGTCTGTGGCTAGGTTAACACCCCTGTGAAGTACTGCCCTGTCCAAGCCTGTTCTCGTACCTGTGCAGCGTATTTATTAAATCTTTGCTGACAGCTACCCATTCAATTTATAGGGAAGTTGGTGAAACTCAGGGCAGTTGCCATGGAGGTGGCAAGTTTGAAGGCAGTTGATGCAGAAGATGCCATGCTGTACCCCATCCTTCCCACCTAATTTTCCTTCTTCTCCCTCTGCTCAGTTCCAGGTCCCTTCCTTCACCCACCCCAGCAACTCACCCTCAGCTTCCGTGGTGCCCTTAGTCATTTCACCCACCATATCCACCCTTTTCTCCTCTGGTACCTGCTCACTTCTGAGTTCCCCCTACAAGGCAAGAGGAGGATTTTACATGCAAGACTCCCCCTCCAGCACAGCTGCTTCCCTACGGGCATGCCACTGGGAAATACACCAGGTATTTGCCACCATGGTGCTACTGCGACACCCACTGTGCCTTCAACCTCTGCCTTGCTTCTCTTCCTCCAAGCTCCCTGTTAAGGATCTGGAAGGAGCCTACTACTTTGTGAGCTGCTGGAGGAAATGAGCCCAGCACTGGCCTTCCTCCCCAGCTGGTTACCAGCTTCCACAGTGGGGGACAGCTGCTGATCAGGTCTCCTTGGTCTATGGTAGGGGGGAAGCAGAACACGATCCACAGTACTGGTGACCTTGTCTGTCAAGCCCCAGCCTGTTCCTGGTTCTCCAGCAGCAGCAAGATGCTGTTTTATAGCTCTCCATCCTTTTCTCAAAGCTGTAGGTTGCCTCCTAGCCCCTCTGATGCTGCAGCCATCTCACCTACCTCACCTTAAGCATTTCTAGCAGCCACAGGATATGCGAGCTTATCAAACTGCATCTCTCTAAAAAGATATTCTGTGCTCAGCCATATCCTATCTGTGCTATGTGGCCTGTTTCAAAACCCTCTGCTTGCTTCCTCCCTCCTCCCCCCAGTCTCTGGGCTGCCTCCAGGTCACTTGTGAGCCCTGAGCTGCACCAAACCCTCATGGCAGAGCAGGTCACTGGTGCTGGGAACAGCATCTGGGCCACATCTCCAGCTCCAAAGCCAGTGTCGGCCAGAGCCCTTTCACACTGCAGAGCACAGCAGTGTGGTTTGCTTGTGTTGTACTTTGGCAGAGAGGCTGCTGCTGGCGTTGCAGACCAGGGGCAATGAAAAGCAACCTGGGCATCAGCCATGCCAGCAAAGACATCTGCCTCGTGCAGTTAGTGAACATAACGATGTGACAGCTTCAGTCCTTGAGGTAAGGTGTTTCTCTGCTGCTACTTACTGTAGTTCAGAGAGGTTTTCCTCAGGTGACAGCTGTCAGCTTCCTCCCAGGGCGCAGGCAGTGAGCAGCAAGCTTCTGTTGGGAAACCCAGACCAGAGCACACAAAAATTGGGAGAGAGCTCTATGCAGGAGTCCCATCAGTGTCTGCTAGTGCACTGACTTATTTGTGTGTTTATCAGTTACTTCAGAACTGAAGTCCGATTTCGCAGGCAGTGCCCTCACCAACTGACCACATTGCTTGCAGAAGCAAATAACTGCTTAACCAGGCATGTTCAGTCATGGTGCCCCTTCCTACATCTCTGAAAGCTGTAGGATTTCACCAGCTCCTTCACTACTTCACTCTCCTGTTACAGTGGTAAATAACTTTAAATTAAAAGCTTAAATTTTTACCGAAGTGCATTTAGATGCAAGCACAAATTCAGTGACATATACACAGAGTCCCCGGTTCAAAGAATTGTTCCGTGCACATCACATAGACCCACTTTGCACAGGATGGGGTCTGATAAAAGTTGATTTTTATCAGCCCATGAATTCACACTCTTCCCACAACCAATACTCTTGCAAATCATCTAGTAGCCAGTGTGACAGAGGCTCAGTACCTACTACTTACATCTCACGGATTTCTCAGGGTGGCTGGATGCCTGCCTTAAGCAGGAACCACCTAATGCAGCCCTTGATGGCAAGTTCCTTGTTTTGCACCAGTGTTTTCTCTTTCAGGTGTGTCTTTCTCCTTTACATCTGCAGACTCGTACTCTCTCCTGGAACAATTGGGCTTAAAATCAGATTAATACCTCCACCCTCCGCTCCTCTCCCAAGGAGGTGGAGAGCAGCATGCCTCACTCACTCCCTTAGGGTTTCAAGCATGCCTTTGGGATGTAGGAACTCAGCTTCAGCTCTGTTTTCCTCAGCTTGGAGCAGGAGCTCCAGCTTCATAAGGCAGTCCAAAGGCTCAGAAACCTGCCCAGTTAGAGTCAGAGCATGAGGATGTCTATCAAGTGACATCTGCTATGCCCTCGCAGCCCTTCACCCCCTAGTCTGTCTCCCAAACCAGCAGAACTGGTCAAAGAGCTTTTGCTCATGGGTTGTGCTGGGCTTTAGCTTTGGTTGCTGCAATCCCTATCTAGCTCAAAACCAAGCTAAAGGTAATTTTATCCCATTTGCACAGCCTGACTTAAGTAGTAAGTGTTCACATTGTCACAGAATGCTCTCACTATCTACGTGGGCTCTTCTAAGTGCTATTCTGTCCCTCCCCAGTCAAGATTCCCCTATTTAATAAAGACTGTCTGCCATGTCCTATTTGAAGTGTACCTCGAGATATTTACTCATAAACTGAGTAAACATAAACAAAGTTTGACAAATGATGCATCTCAGTTACAGGTTGACCAAGAAGGCCAGCTTTGTAGACTCAAATTTACATTCATAAGAAAGTAAATATTTACTTAAATACCCTTTTTTATAGGAGCCATGCATCTATTAAGAGGTAGGAGGAAAATCTTGCCATGTCTTTTCCCATTTCAGGTCTCAGAACATCATACAACATCTACACATCAGGACAATGAATGTGTCCAACAACTGCAGCGTCACAAATCTAGAAGTGTATCACCATGTTCATCTCATTTGCCTTGCTCTGTATAACATCATTTTCTTTTTTGGAGTGCTTTTTAATGGCCTTGCCCTCTGGGTGTTCTTCTGCAAGATAAAGAAGTGGACAGAAACCAGGGTTTATGTAATCAATTTAGTCTTTGCAGACTGCTTCGTCATCTGCACCTTGCCTTCCATGGCTTATTTGCTCTGGAATAAGTCAACCCGAGACAAACTCTGCCAGTTTACAGAGGCAATGTATATTATCAACATGGTAGTGAGCATGTACATAATTTCATTTATCTCCATCGATCGATACATTGCCATAAAGCACCCCCTGAAAGCCAGGACCTTCAGGTCTCCATCAAAGGCTGCCCTTCTCTGTGGGCTTCTGTGGGTCTCCGTGATAATCGGTGTCACCTTACGGGTTTGGCAGAAACACACCACTCTCTGCTTCCAGATGGACACTACTGCACCCACGACTCTGAGCCTGCTTTCCATGTTCTTCGTTTTTACTCTTCCATTAGCAATCTTGACTTTTTGCTCTATAGAAGTAATCAGGAACCTTAAGAGACATCTGAATCTAAACAAAAATTCACCAGAGGAGAAATTAATCCAGAAGGCTGTTTACATTATTTATGCAAATCTGATTGTATTTCTAGTATGTTTTCTGCCAGCCTACCTTGGGGTACTTGCCAGGTTCATAATAGAGAGAGTTGGAGCTACCTGTTTCCTGATCCAGGTTATGAAGAACTTCTCCTTAATGACAATGTGTATCGCCACATCCAACTGCTGCCTGGATAGCATCTGCTACTACTTTGTGACCAAGGAGTTCCACGAAGCCTTTCTACTGCCCAAACCCTGCACTGAAAAAGCAGATCAAATCCACCCCTCGCAGACACACACTTGCTAAAGGAAGGGGGAGGGAGGACAGGGGGTATAAAACCCATCAAACTCCAAAAATCCCACAACAACTCTGTAACTTCAAGAGAAGATACAGCTTCACCATTATTGGGATAACTATTGCTCTGTATCTCTAGGGAGATCTTTGTTAGGTTTAGCATTACTAAGTCAATTTCAATTTATACTCTGTTTGTATTAAACAAATAAGTTATTTCACAGAGATGTGTAAAAGCGTGTACGTAATCACTGGTCATTAACATGTCTCCATTCCACCCTCCAGCACCTACTTGTTACTGTTTCAGGAAGACAGGCAACCCATGTATGTCTCCCTGTTTTAGTACATTTTGCGGCTAAAATCAATTTATCTTTATTGCCAATACGAACAAAAGAATACATCATGGTTTACCTCATTGTGTATTTCAGGTTGTCTGCATTATTAAAATATTCCAATTTATTTTTATCATATTCCTTCGTCAGGCTGGGGGAGGTTCAGGCAGTACCGGCATATTACAAAGTACATGGCCCTACAAAACAGCCTAGACTCTGCTGACTGCTCTTCCCCTTCAAGTCGATGGGTCAGATAGATGCGAAGGAACGCTTTTAGGATGAAAGCAAAACTTGTCCAGGCACAAAGTCCAGGAGATTTCAGAGCTGAGGCTTCCTGCCAGCTCCCCTCCTGCTGCACTGCTGAACCCTGGCACAGAGACATCTCCCTTACAGCAGCCATCCCCAAGGGGCTGCTGCTCCTACTGTGGGGGAAGCCCTTTTAACTCTGCCTAGAGCTTTGCCACCCAGGTATTGCTATTTCCTTGTGGCACCAGGCTGGCCCTCAGGTTCAGCCTCCTGGTCGCAGTTCAGGGTCAGAGTATCACCCCCAGCTGAACGCCACAGCTGGGTCCGGGTTTCTGCAGCCTGCTCACATTCACACCTCTAACATTTCCATGGGGGGAAATGCATTTACCCGTGAGTCAGCAGCCTAGAAAAGTGGGGGAGTGGGTTGCCCCCCCACATGTTGCGTCCAGTTCTGGAGTCCCCAACATAAGAAGGACATGGACCAGTTGGAGAGGGTCCAGAGGAGGGCCACGAAGATGATAAGAGGGCTGGAGCACCTTTCCTATGAGGACAGGCTGAAAGAGTTGGGGCTGTTCAGCCTGGAGAAGAGGAGGCTCCGGGGTGACCTTATAGCGGTCTTCCAGTACCTCAAGGGGGCCTACAGGAAAGATGGGGAGAGGCTGTTCAGGAGGACCAGTTATGATAGGACAAGGGGTAATGGTTTTAAAATAGAGGGAGGTAGGTTCAGGTTGGATATTAGGAAAAAATTTTTTACTATGAGAGTGGTAGAACACTGGAACAGGTTGCCCAGAGAGGTGGTGGATGCTCCATCCCTGGAGACGTTCAAGGCCAGGTTGGACAAGGCCCTGAGCAACCTGATCTAGTTGGAGATATCCCTGTTCCTTGCAGGGGGGTTGGACTAGATGACCTTTGAAGGTCCCTTCCAGCCCTAACCATTCTATGATTCTATGATTCTATGATTCTATGTTATTCAAATGCTCCCTAGGACTGGGTTTTCTTCTTTCTAAATACTAAAAAATCTCCAGAACAGCCTCCGAGCTCTGCCCAGGCAATGTTCAGAGCGCTCCAGGGGACAGTGTGGAGGAGTCTTGCCTGCCCACTTACATGTTTTTCCATGTGACCTACGTCTGCCTTCAGGGAGCCCACGGCTACTGCTCAGTCTGCTGCTGTCACCTTTGGGACCGTGAGCTCAGGGACATGAACTGACGAGGGAGTCAGAGTCTGGCATCCATCAGTTTGCTCACATAGATGGGACTGCAAATGTTGCAGCCAACAGAAGCCATCAAAACAACTATAAAATACCACTGGGGCATGTTCTTAAACATATTTCTAAAGTTCCTGACACGTCTGGTGTGCTCACTGCCACACCGGTATCTGTTGCCCACGGACGGTTGGCAGCGACTGTCGTTACCAGTGTGGGCTTTCCAGTGATGCTGATGAGCACTGTTAGACACCTGGCTGCTTCGCAGAGAACAAGCAAGCCTGTAATGTCTGACACCTTTTTTGTAAAGACACCAAAGAGAAGCATGGTGGGTCTCTTCACCCCGGGCTCACTATCATGGGGTGCACAAGTACCAACGTGCCCCCTCGGAAAGGCCATCGGTCCCCACACTGCTGCCTGTCTGGGGCATGCTCTGCAACCCCGCTGGAGGCTGCTTGGGCTGCTGTGCTCCCTGGGGATCTTTTGCTGCCAGAAGGGCAATTTGCAACCATTATAGGTTTTATTTCAGAAATCATTTGTTTTCCCACTACTGAAAATATTAAATTTTAATTGCTACTTTGTATGAGGTGAGTGGGGGGAGCACAGACTGGGTGGAAAAAATGATGGTGAAGCACTGAGCTGATGTGAGTAGAACAACAGAGGGCACCAGAGACTCGACCGTCCCAAAAAGTACATGATAAATGAAACACTTTTGAGGAACAAGAGTTCATTGCTGTGTTTCAGCGCTTCAGAGCTGTCAACAGCAGGCTCCCAGGCAGCTGTGCCCTGCACAGAGCAGCAACCTGCACCAGCACTCACAGCCCCGACAGATCTCCTCCCCTGCCAGGACACCTGCATCCACACTGCAACCTTTCTGAGGACTAAAGCCACCCGACAGCCCCACAAGAAACAGGTAATACCTTTTAATTCTTCCCACTGCGGTGTGTGGCACTGTGGTCTGGTCAGTCCTTCAGGGTGTGGTTTCTCACCTCTTAATTGAAGCACTAGCCAGGGCTGCCTCCTCTCAATCCTCAGTGCTACAGAGATGCCACAGTTTCCTCCTGCTTTCACAGCTGTTACGCCTCACTGTTTTGCAGCCACGCGTGTCATTCAGGGGGTCTTCAGCCCTCGCTGTGGTTTCACACCAGTTCTTCTTGCTGTGCCTCTTCTGTGAGCGTGGATGCACCCAGCTCTGGGCATGCTGCGGCACAGGACCTTGAGAACCACCGCCGGCTCTGCGCTGACATGGGGGATTCAATGGTGCTGGGATGCCCAGCCCGGCCCAGAGGGCTCAGCTGCTTCTTGGGGCACTGCTATGCATGCAGAGAGTGACTGTTTCACTGCGGGATGACTGTGGTAGGCTGGCAGGGGAAGGCTGCAGGGTAGGTAGTACCACAGTGCAGCCAAGGACCTGTGAGGCTGAAAGCCCAAGAGAGCCAGGACACCAGCTGTTTGTTAGATCCTCCATAAATTCCACCCTAAAAATGACTGTATCCCTGTGGGTTCAGTAGTGCCATATCACTTCCGGTGCCAGGGCAGGTGCTGCACCTTCCTCTGTGCTTGCCAAATCTCTCTCCCGGTCTTGGACCCTAAAAGCAGTTCACTTAGTTCATGCAATCAGATGTTTTCACTACAGTTTAGATGTTGATGCTTAAAAGCTGCTGACTTATAAGGCAATGTATTTATAAGAGATTGTAGGAATCTGGGTGTTTTCCTTTTCTGTCTCATTGTAAACATTTCCTTTATGAGCCACAGACTAAGTCTGATTCATCCTCCGCAGCCTCCTTGCTGGTAGCAGATGCCCTGAAATATTTAAACAACACCAGGTCTAAGTTCTTGTTTTCTGCTCCAGCAACATTTTGGTGTCTTATCTTTGGAGGTTGAGATGAGACATGTGTACTCGCTTTCCCGTCTCTCTTTGGAGACCTGTTATCTGCTGGGGCTGGTGGTACCCATGCTGATCTATCCCTCCCCAGCAAAAGAAGTGGTTTTGTGCTTGGGGGTAGCCTGCCTGCAGCAAGCACACACTCCCCCAGCCTGTAGCAGCATTCCCACCACCCCCAGGACTAAAGCCACCTGAGCTACCTTCCAGGTGGAAGGGCTCAAGTCCTGCGGAGGTTCCCAGGCCTGATAAGACCCAGAGCAAACCCATGGATGGCTTCAGCAGCAAAGCAAGGGTCTTGGGGGCAACAGGGGAATGCTGCTCAGCTCTGCTTCGGGCTGCCCTAAAGCCAGTGGCTCTCTGATAACCACAGCAGCAGCAAAGATACAAGACCACAAAAATTATCATTTTGCTTTGCAGACCCTTTGCTACTATCCAAACTGCATAAACCAGGACTGCATGGAGGGCAAAGCAGGCTTAACCCCATAACAGCTGCACGAGAGTGTTGCCTCTGTGTTTTTGGGTTAGCTGGTGGCAAGAGACAGTGTTACTTCGATGGCTTTGATGGCTGAGGGACAGATGGTGCTGATGAGCCACCAAGCCCCTCCAGGGGCTGCCTACATTTGCAGCGCAGGGGTGCCAGGGGCCGCAGAGCCATGAGAGTGAGAGCACTGCAGCAGGACCCAGCTCAGAGGACCTGTCCCTGAGCCCAGTCTCATGCCTGCACCCTTTTCTCATAGAGACGGCCCAACATGGAGAATTGCACCAAAGACGACGCACTGCAGAATAGCATTGTGCTATTTCAACTGATCGTCTACATCCCAGTGCTCTCTTTGGGGATCCCATTGAACATGATTGCCTTCTGGGTCTTCTGCTGCAAACTCAAGAGATGGACCGAGACCAGGGTGTACATGATCAGCCTCGTGGTTGCGGACAGTTTTCTGCTCTTTGCCCTACCTTTCATGATATATTTTACCAAGCATGACCATCCTATGGACGAGCTGTGTTTCATCATACAGAACATCTATTTTACAAACATGCCTATGAGCATCCTTACCATCACTCTGATTGCGATTGATCGATACATTGCAATCAAGTTCCCTCTAAAAGCAAAGATTCTGCGATCTCCACTGAAATCAGCTTCTATCTGTGGGTTTCTTTGGATAACGCTGATAATTTATTCCTACTTGCGTCAAAAATTTCTTCACATAAAGGAAGAATTCTGCCTTCATAAACAATCTATTCAACTTAATTATTCATTGTTACTCGCTATTATCTTTGAGTATTTTATCCCCTTAGGGATTGTGATTTTTTGCTCAGTACAAGTCATCAAATGTCTCAAAAAGAAGATGGCCACAAGCCCTCATGAGACAAAATTAGTCCAGAAAGCAATCCACATTGTTTCTGTGAATTTGTGTGTGTTCATCATATGTTTTTCACCTTTGTATGTCACATTGCTCTTGCGGTTTGCAGTGGATGTTGCTGGAGCTTGTACTCTGCTCTCGAAAGTTAAAGCTTCTATTCAGATCTGTGCATGCTTAGCAAATTGTAACTGCTGTTTGGATGCATTTTGCTATTACTTTGCAGCTAAGGAATTTCAGGAATTTCCTTCTCTGTTCCCTATTTGTATATCGATTAGGTCCAAGATGAACCAAAGCCAAGAGTCAACAGTCACCCACAGATTGAGCCATGACATAAAAAAGGTGTAGCGCACTATAGGCCTCAAGAGCCTGTCGTGGTTTAGGCTGGCAGGCAACTAAACCCCACACAGCTGCTTGCTCACCCTCCCTGACCCCCCAGGGATGGGAAAAAGAATTAAAGGGGAAAAAGGAAAGAGACCTGTGGGTTGAGATAAGAACAATTTAATACTACTGCTACTAATATATGAATATATGCATATGTATAATGATAATAATATATACAAACAAGTGATGCACAGTGTAATTGCTCATCACTCAGTGACCAAGACCCGTCTCATCCTGGATTAACGATCCCAAAACAGATAAGTCCCAACACTGCAAGCCCGGATGAGCGAGAGGCCCAAAAAGAGAGTGAGAGAGAGAGAGAGTGCACTCCGAGGGTCCGAGAGTGAGAGTTCCAGAAGAGCAAAGGCCCTTCTTTCCGGCTGATCCTCACCTTTACACTGAACGTGACACTGCGTGATATGGAATACTTCATCGGCCAGTTTGGCCCTCAATCCTAAGTTCAAACCATAATGGGAGTTGGGGACCCTTTGTCCCGGCCATGCTCCTCCCCTATCCTGTTGTGCTCCCGCACACTGGCAAGAACACGGCAGCTGAAAAGTCCTTGAGGCCTCAGTGCCAAATATAAACACCAGTGTACTGTCAGCGTTCTTCTCAGAGCAAGTCTCAGGCTAGAACCAAAACACAGAGCTCTTCTGGCTGCTTAAAAGAAGAGCTAACTCTGTCCCAGCCGAAACCAGGACAGAGCCACAGCGCTGCTGAAGTTTTGAGGAAGAGGGAATGGGACTACCTACAGTATTTACAATCATTGTATGTATAGGCATACCTGCAAAAAAGGGCAATCCCTCCAATGGATCTGATATTAACTTGAATTTCATCCTTCTGTCCTTAGTGACTTGACTCCAGCTCTCTCTATTGTCTTGGATTGTTGTATTGCAGCTTCAGGCATCTCCTAGTCAAGAGGGAGAGCCACATGGTATGGAGAATAGATGATAAGGGCATTGTTTGCACCACGTGCTTATTTGTAGATACCATGCAGCTAAACATTTTTAATGTGATGAGATCTTCAATGGGCACCCTGTCTGGTGAGAGGTGATTGCATCTGCCCAAGTTGTCACAGCCTCATGCTGCAGGAGCGTTGATGCCCAGAAAACGGCAGTGAGCAACAGGAGGCAGATGCAGCCCTGATCCCTCCCTCACCATCCATGAACAGTTTTCAGGGGAGGTTTGGTGAGAGTGGGGTGTGTAAGGCCCTTCTGCAGAGATAACGCAGGCTTACAGCTGAGGGCTTCTCAGCATTGCCCTGTGTGATGAAGCATTGCTTTAGATTTGCTTTTTTTTTTTTTCTTTCAGCTGCTTGGACAGTGCACAGTGGGGGTTCAACTGCTCCCCTGCACCTCATTTTGAGACATTTAACTCTTTCCATGCATTATAAAGAGAACTTTGATCTATCTTAGTTGGATCCCAGACCAGGCATCAGTTCTAATGTCTGGCTTTCCAGGCACCATGTCCTTGCTGACTATGCACGATGTATCCTCCCACCCCACAGGGAAGTGACAACAGAGCAGCTCAAAACAGCTAAGCAACAAAGGGAGGTCTTGAGGCACCAGAAGGAAATGACCCCTAGAGAAACCTAGGCTGAGAGGAGAGCCAGTGCCAGGGCGTGACTGCTTCATGTTTATCTGCATAGAAATTTCATCTAATATTTTATCACACTTACTTTAATAACTTATAGTCAGTGTGGGAAACATTACAGAGTTTTTGAAACATGTGTGATAGTTGTATCTCTGTTGGCTTCATGGTCCTTGACTTTGAGTGTCTTCTGACTTGTAAACCCCTAAAAAACTGCTCCAGGGAATACAAACCCATACTCTGCACATTTAAACCCACAGAAAATTAACCTTCTTTGTGACAACTTACAAAAGTAGTTCCCAACAAGTAGCCTGTCACCTTCCAGTGTCTGCAGACCATATGCTGAAACCACTGTTTAGACACAGGTCAAACAAGATAGGAAACGACTATTACCATCACAGAAAACACTCCCCATCCAAACGTTAGACCTACCTCCGTTGTGTCAACACTTTGGCAGAGGTCCCAGCATGATGGAAGCTGCAGTGAGCAACTGGGGCATAAAAATGAATTAAACTACCCAGGTCATTCAGTCGATCATTTATGCCATAATTCTCTTCTTTGATGTATTATTTATGCTCTGGCATTACATTTGCAAGCAGAGCAAAAGCACCGTGTGTGTATGTGACCAACTTCATCACCGCACACTGTTGTTTGGCCCTCATTCTGCCTTTTAAAGTCCAATTTCAAAGACAGGAAAAGATACAAGAGACAAATAGTGCCTGACCTTAAAAAAAACATCTATTGCTTAAGGAGATGCATGAATGTTGTCACCTTTGTAGCTGTCAACAAATATGCTGCAATTAACTATCCTCAGAGAGCAGGAGGCTTAGTGTCCCCTTAGCCCATTCTCCTTTATGGTCTGCTGTCGATCTTCATGACAGGCACCACTTACATGTCCAGGCAAGTGATGTTCAGCAGGGAAAAAGACTTCAGTTTTCAGAAACAGGACAGGGGGCCTTCAAAAACCCTTTTGGCTGTGGGGTCCGTTTCTGGGATTTTGCATTTCATTGGTTATAACGAATGCCTGTTCGAAACAGAATGTTATGAATGTTTTTATTGTTTTGAAAAAAAAAAAAAAGATATAGTTTGATTCATATCAACTAGTTGTCATACTGTTAATCCAGAAACCAAACAACTTATTATGAACCCAGTCATGTTCGTGTTTTCTCCCTGTTAACATGGGACACCTTGTCCAATTTACGATGGGCTCCAATTAGGTCATCTACTCAAACACCAAACAGCAATGCTTTTGTGCATGTGGCCTCATGTACAGGCCTCATGGAATAGCAAAAACCAACCGCTGTTGAGATGCCATTCGCTACTGGTTTGTAACTAAGGAATTTCAGAGCACTTTCTTCTTACCCAAGCCTACAGCTTTTAAATCCAGGAAGGACCACAGTCAAGGCACTCTATTAACCTAAGCAGCTGCCATGGTTTCACCCCACCCAACAGCTAAGCACCACATAGCTGCTCGCTTGCTCCCCTCCAGTGCCAAAACCAGTACAACAGCTGCGCTAAATTAATAGTTGCCACTTCTGTACATAGCCAAGATCACTGCATATAGAGCTCTGGGAAGTGAATGTTTTTTTTTTCTTGTAGGAAGCAAATTAAGGTCTCCCACTGTTCAAGTTCCAGATTTCAAAAAAGTGTTTCTTTTTCTTATTGTAAAGTGGAAATTTGTTGACTTCACAATCCCTGAATGATTAAGTAATTTTTTTTGTTATTAGTACTGAACACTATGAAAACAAAAAAGGAAACATTCTTTTGCAAGTGAAAATAAAGCTATCTATAAATAAATATTCATTTATTACCATTATACATCAGAGTTCTCTATTATCAACGCTAAACCTGTACTGGAGATTGTGAGAAGAGACTAAGCTACCACGTTATAAGATCTGCCTTATAACAGGATATTTATAGTGCAACCCAAAGATGAGCAACAAACTTTCTGACTACCTGAAGATGTAAGTACTACCTTGGACAAAAAATAATTATCTGGTTTACGTGTCAAATGATAACAATATTTATGATAGGTTCCTGACACCTTTCTTCAGTCTGAACAAAACTTCAGCTCCCTGAGTGTTCCCAGTAAATGAAACAGATGAATTATCACCACCTGGGCTGCAACAAACTACCAGCCATTATACAGCACTGGAATAGCAATCTACAAGGCCAGTGACACGGTTATCCACAAATCTTTCCTGTTTCCTAGCACAAGAGTCTGGGTGATGATAGTGGGGAGCAGTAGCCACAGTCCATCAGCAGCTCCAACAAGCAGGGCTGGACCACTGCATTCTTCTAACATTTCAGCAACATATAATCATATAATCTCTTTGTACCTTAAAAGAAAAAGATGCTAACAATGGCTTAAACTTTAAATGAGCAAACTGATGATGCAGTCAAAACTTAGGCTTGAGGAAAAAAAAAAGAAAAAAAAAAGAAAAGAAACCACAAGGAAAAGCCTCCAGGGTAATCCAGAATCTTGCTTCTAAGTGACTAACCATCAGTTTTCACATTTTTGGCCCTTCTAAGCAGGGAAGGCAGGGGCTGGCATTAGACAGTATTTTGCCATTTGTTGGCATTTGGGCAGGTCTGAAATCTGAGTTCTCACCAGCGGTTTGGACTCCAGCAGCACTCCTCTCCTGGGGGCTGAAGGACACATATCAGGGAGACATTCGCATTTTAACGAGTTGGGTGCTGCTTTCAGGTTTTGGTGGTATCTCTGCGTGTTTGGTTTCTCAGTGCAGTGCAGTTGTTCCAATCATGGGCATTGCGCTGCTGTCTCCAGGGGAGTATGCAAGCCCCGAAGCAGCGGCAGGCAGCTGGGAAGCACCGGCTTTGCTATGCTCTCCCCGGTATGTTTGCACAGAGACACTCAACTGATCCCTTCAGTGTTGCTGCTGCAACATGAGAGAGGACTATGGAGAGGGCTGTAGTTCAGAGAGCCCTGCCAGTGCGTTATCTGCCACAGCTCAGTTCATCTGCGGTGCTAACAAAAGGGAAAGGGGAAACAGTGTCAGCAGCCAGGGTTAGTCATTGTGTGAGGTTAATGCAGTTAGCCTAAAACTGCCATTTCACAAGCTTTCCATGCTAAAAATAAGACTGACACAGTCTGCTCCCAACCCTGTAGTTCTGTTTTGGTCAAGATCATCTGTTGCACCATCACATCTTCCCGTGAGAAAGCCAGGAAAAAGCCACATGGGGCAGAGGCACTGCAGAACCCCATTGCCATAGGGTAGTGCGGTGTCCCGTGTCCCCCTCACATGTGTGGAGTGGGTACCGGTACCTCTCTCACCTTGCCAGAGCCCCTGTCCCACTGTGATGTGCCAGCAGCTACAGCAGGGCACATCCTCTGGGAGGCAGAGAAGACTGAGATCTTCCCTGGCAGGGAAAGGAGGCAGGAGCCCATCAAACCTGAGCTGTCTTGTCTATTAGCAATCTGCACCAGGAGCACAGGAAAACTTCACGAGAAGGGCTTTCTTTGACTGGGAAACAACTTCAAGCAAGACATCAGGCAGAGCTTGCAAGGGAAGGAAAAATGATTGTGCAGAACAGAAATAAGTTTTAGAGATCAAAAAGTGTAAAGATCAAACTGGTCTTAGCAAACTCTTCCCTTAGATATGAAAAGCTACCTATATACACTTAAATTATAAGCAGAGTAGTGAGATCACCCAGAACTGCTGCTGATAAAAACAACAACGTTGTCCAGATAGGACCTGAAAACTACCTGATTACTTTATCACAGCTTTCAGTAAGTCCAAGTCCAGAATTTTAAAGGAATTGGCACGTGAAATCTCACACCAGCAACAAGGCTTTTAAATAAATCAGCCAAAATAAGATCAGGGGGCAGAGACCACTAAACACAGTCCCTTCACTAGGATGGGGGGAAAAAAGGGAAGAGTCTGACCAGTAACAGCTCTACCATGCTCAGACCTAAAAAACATGCAGTTTCACAACATGTCTGAATAACATCAAATGGGAGGGAGCAAACAGAAAGGCAAAAGTTAAGTGGTGCTTCACCTTACAAGAGTATTTTGCCTCATTGGCTTCTTTCACTAAGAAAATCACTTTTCCAGCCCAGGTGTGGTAGACACTGGCATGATTCTGTGATTCTGTGATCAGTAAAAGGTCCTTTGGAGCACGTTGCAAACGGTAACGCACTTTGTAGGCCCCCAGACTGCTCCGCTGGAAAGCTGCCAGCAAGGAAGTGAGAAAACAGCACAAGTGTCACCTGCACTGCACCGCATGGTGACAGCACCCACAGGGCTGAGACAGGCTGACAACTGCGGCGGCAGGGGAAAGCACCAAGTGAGCATCGTTGGTCCACGGCGGCCGTAATAAAACCTGTGACTGGATGGAAGAAGAGGGCCATAAGCAGCTGCAAGAGCCTAAAGGGTGGCTGATGTGGAGCCAAGGTGGAGAGAAGAGAAACACGAGGATCCTGATGCAGCAGTGTCCAGGAATCAGACAGGGACCTGAGAGCCACACCAGGAGACACGTAAGTTCTCTGCAGATAACACTTCATTGTAGCTTTGCCTACTGGTAGCTGGTGTTGAGTTGCTCTGACATATCCTGGTAAACCTGCTGATCACAGCCAGCTGCTTTGTGCCTGGTGACAGAGTCTGTCCCTCCCTTGAAACTCGACTGAGCTGATGGGAGACGTAGCTGCCCTCGTCTCACCACCACAGCACCAAGCTGTGGATGAGAAGCATCACACTGGAGAGTTGCTATGAGCTGAGCTCCCTCTAGGCTTGATTATGACTGCTCATGGTTAATACTGGTAGTGATTGCCTTGACATAGACAATAGGAATGTGTGGACAACACTTGAAGATGATGCAAAGTGAAGTGTTTTCCGTACAGTGGTGAAACTATCACAACCCAGGAGCTGGATGACTTTGAAAACTAAAGTACTAACAAGGACCAACACATGAAAATGATGCTGGTTGGGGATCAAAGAGCTGGGTATTCTAAGTCAGTAACCACTTACAAGCATCCACCAAGAAGCAGCCACAAGAAAGGCAAAAGCAATCCCTGGAAACTCAGGAAAAGGATTTAAGCTAAGCTCTGTACGCTATTACACTGGCAAGGAATTAATCTCAAAGGCTGGTTTGTAATGCACAGACAATGCAGAAATACTCCTGAAGCCGCTCTAAGATGACCTGGGAAGTGGGAAGGGGAAACATGTTTCCCCAAGATGGCGATTCAAGGTACTAACAGCAGGACCTTTGAGCTCGTTGACCAACTTGTCTGAGCTCTCCTCGTAAACAAGTTGCAAGGGACAGCCAAGGAGGAGCCCCTGGCCAGTAGGCGCCTGCAACCGCAGAGCAGTCGCAAAGTCAGCAGGTCACAGGGTCACGGTGCCACATTTTCTCAGAATTGCTGGTTGATGAGAACTATGGAAGATGAGAGAATTACCGTGATTCAGAGTGAAACCTAGTTATAATAATCAGAAAACTCTCTGCAAACCACAGCCTTCACCTCTCCAACAGCTCTGTGAATGGGACGGGGGGTCTGCTGGGGCTGCTCTGTCCTGGGGCTCAGCAGCATGACAGCATGTGGCAGGCCCCACTCCAGGCCCAGCAGGAGCGGCAGTCTAGAAGGCAGAGAGCAGACCTCAGGAACTTCTAGGCCAACGGGTCCCCTCCAAGCCATGTGCACAGCCTGTTGGGCAAGGAAGGTCAATGAGCGTTGCTCGGTGAGACATCAGGCACTGGAAAGCAAATCAAAGGAAAAACCCAAAGCCATTCCATCACCAGAGAAACTGCTGCAAGGTTGCATTGCAGACGAGCGCTTCACCTCACTGCAGGACTATTGCAGGCTCCTCAGTCAACAGGGGGTGGTACGAGCCATGCCAGTGGTGACAGAGGAAGCTCAACCCCGGGGAAACACATTGAGGAGGGGTGAGGGCGCTTCCTCCACCAGCCTTGCTGGTGCCACAGCCACCAGCAAAGGGTCATCGAAGGGCACCTTGCTGGTCAAGTGCCAGGAGCAGTGCTAGGAGGGCTCACCGTGCCTGCATGCCGCACCGCAGCTGTCTGGAAGAACATTCACTCTCTCTGAGGACGGCGAGTGAGCAGGTAATTCCTCCTGGTTATTTGCTGACCTGGTTATTTGAGCTCTGCAAGGCACTGCCTTTCCCCAGCCATAACGGGACACCAAAATGGTCATGGAGAAATTGAGGGAGGGCTGGAGCCTGTGTATTTTCAAAGGCTTATTTTGATATTGGCCACATTAGGCACATTTTGGATGCTTAAGGGCTGTCTCAGCCTTTCCTAGATCTCCCCGTTGTCTCTTAAAATCCACCCTTCTTTCTTCTGGGCTCATAACTCATTCCTTGTGTCCAAAGCACAGAGCTACTGCAGGTATCGGCTGTAGCACATTCCCTCACCTCTAAAGAGGTCTCCCAGCATGATTTCTCAGCAGCATGACTTTCAAAGCTAGCTGAGAGCTGCAGCCGCACATAGATGCTGCAGCACTGCACGATGATTTGCTCGCTTGGGATGATTTCGAGCCTCGGGAACATACATCCGTGGAGCCATGTTCTCCTTGCAGGGAAAATCCAAAGACATCTCAGACCTCCCAGCTCTTTTCTGTCCGTGAACAGTTGCATCTACAATATACTCCTGTATTAACTTCTGCAAAGCAGGAGGGCAAACAGCAATATTGCCCCTAGATCCAGGGTGATAAAACCACCCAACTAGACCAGACACAGCTCGTCTCTCTATTTCCCGTTGCTGCTGATCACTTTTCTTGTTATGACATTGGTGGGGTTTTTTTTGTCTTGGGAGTGTGGCAGATTGCTCCAGTACTTCTGAGACAAAGACCGATTTTCACAGTCCTTGAAAGGCAGCACGTAGCATCCAGAACTCTGACTCTTGCTGCAGACCGCTAAATGCTACCACTGAGCACAGGATTCAATGGCAGCCAAAAATAATGAGAAATGTGCTAATAATTGCTCTTATCACTAATGAGTAGTGATGCAGAGACAGCTGAGGTCTGAAGGAGAGGTCAGCTGTCCTGTTGCAGCACATCTCCCAGAGCATTTTGAGCTGTGAGGATGCTGTCTGCCTTCTCCTAAGCACCGCTATAAGGAGAGCAATGAGAGCTGAATTTAGGCATCACTTTTCCATTTCCAAACAGGCTGTAACAGCTCACATAACTCTTAGCTGCAGGATACCTGCTTCTGCCTGACCTGAGTCTGGCCCAAAACAAAGACCCAAGTATTTTCCCCTGCTGCCCTCCACAAGCAGTCTTTCCCACAGGACCCAGTGAGAACCTGCATTTTTCTCTCCTCCACAAATGATCAGGCTTGTGTCCCTCTCCCTCCCTTCCCACCAGATACCCTACAGACAGCTCTGCTCTGCAGAGTCATCTCCACAGTCCAGTTTTCACTGTTGGCAAGCCCAGAACTATCTGAATTAATCACTCAGTTGAGAGTCTAGCTTCTAAAAGGTTTAATCTGCTTTTTCAGGAACTGTGCCTCTTAATACCCCCAAAATGAACCTCAGCAGCTGCAGTATCACAGCCTATGAAAGCTTTCCACTTGTCCAGCTGTGTATTTACATCCCAGTTTTGCTTTTGGGCATTTTGCTGAACGTGTTGGCGCTGTGGGTGTTCTGCTACAAACTCAGCAAATGGACAGAAACCAGAGTATACATGGTCAACTTGGCTGTGGCTGACTGCTTGCTGCTCTTTACTTTGCCTTTTAAAATGTTATCCCAGTTCCATCAGCTGGAGGCAGGCAGATGGTGCCTGGTTCTGGAAGGTGGCTATTTCATAAACCGCTTAATGAGCATCGGTATCATCACTGTCGTAGCAGCCGACAGGTACCTCGCAATCAAGTACCCTTTGAAAGCCAAGGCACTGAGGTCGCCACTGAAGGCAGCTTTTGCCTCTGGACTTCTTTGGATAGTCATCATCTGTGTGATATCCCTCATTAAAAAGTTAGAGGACCGAGGACAAGATAAACTTTGCTTTGAAAAATCTTCTGTTAAGCCCTCAGTGATCACACTGTGTGCTGTTATTGTAGGGTTTTTCATACCACTGCTTGTCTTGAGTTATTGCTCCATACAAGTCATTGCAGAACTCATGAGAAAGAAGAATGAAAACTGTCACAAGGAAAAGTTGATCAGGAAGGCTGTCTACATCGTGTCTGCAAACTTGGCTGTGTTTATTGTATGCTTTTTGCCTCTTTACCTTGGGCATCTCCTTCGCTTTATAATGGACTCCATCAGCTCCGACTGCTCTGTAATACAGAGGGTTAACAATTTTGTTCACCTCGCCTCTGTCCTCGCAAACACGAACTGCTGCCTGGATGCTATTTGTTACTACTTTGTCAACAAGGAATTTAAGGAAGCATCTCCCAAGCTAGCAAAGTCCAAATCCGAAGCCAGTGGAGAAGCTGAAATTCAGCTCCCACACATAACATGTTAGTGCAAAGCACACGCAGCACACGTTTTAGACTTGATCTCTTCAAGCTCAACTGGGACTCAACAGCAAGCTTTCACACTTTCTTGTCGTGTGAGTGGGATGGAGGGACTTTCTGCTGATGGGAAGGATTCAGCCATGTGAAAATTAGCCCTGACTCAGACAACCGCAGCAGTCCAGATCCTAATGTAATGATCTAGGTTGCTACTGATAACTCTCTGCCTTATGCAAATTTGACTAAAATGATAGCTCTCCCTGCAAAACTTGTCTTTCATTTTCCCAGAAAGCTCAAAACAAGTACAGCCAGTGGTAAAGTGGATTTTTCTACCTTCTCCTCACCTTGGATCGGTTTTCATGCAGCTGTAGCTGTCACAAAGAACCAGAGGTTATTCCAAATATCAAAAAAGAAAAAAAAAAGTCAAAGTGAAACCACTGCAGGAAAAGAAAGGAGGATGTTTTTATAAGTCACAAACGTCTTGTGTTTTATATGGTAATAATGCTCAGTCACAGTAGCAGAGGCAGATTTAGCCTGCTTTAGACAAGTTTACAGCACCATTCATACTACATAACAGCTACAAAAATGGTCATCACTCACAATACAAGGTCAGAAGAAACTGCAATTGCTTCTACCAGGAAAAACTTTACATCAAAAGCGTTTGAGTCAAACAGCATTAAAGCCACTATCCAAAGAGCTGGGGTGGGGCGGTGGGAATAAGCATTAGAGATATAACTTGTATTAGAGCTCAGTTCAACCTTCTAACATAAAGGACTGTCTAAAGAAAGTGGTAGCGAGTTGTTCCAAAGAATCCAATCTAAATAAAGTCATGGTACTGGCACAGAGTGCAGCCTTTTAATGAGTTAAATGGAAAAGGTGGGGGATCGGTGGTACGAGATCTGCTCTGTTGTCTGTCCACAAAAGGAACAGCTCCCCTCCCTGCCTGTCTAAGCAAGGGGCAGGGGGTGTGAGCTGCAACGGAGACTGGGATTTTCAAAGGCAGAACAGTGCATGTCACCCTGCGATGCACTTAGGCACGAACAGCTAAGCAGGTGAACCCACTAACTAGACCCTTTGTAACGATGGTCAGACAGCACCCACATGCCACGGGATGGGATGTATCAGGCACATACCTCCACCCACATTTCCTGACACCAGGCTGGGCTTTCATCCACCTGCACATGCAGAGCCAAACCCTGATGCCACCTCAGCGGCCTTATAGTCCATGTCCAGCTTGGCCTTTGCATCTCCTCCTACTCAAGGCATATACCAAAAAGAAGAAATCCCTTAATGAGACACCTTGCTGCAGGCAACCATTGAGCAGAGCCCTACATCCAACTGCCCAGCAAAGCCCACGCCACCTGCACAGGACAGTAGCAAAGCCCTAACATCTTCTCAAGGGGATGTAAGCTTCTCACCATGCTTGTCAGAGGTTCAGTCAGAAAAGGGGAAATCTGCTCTGTCATCACCAAAATCCAAGAGCAGGATCCGGCCATTGTTCACTGCATAACGGGGCAGGGAGTAGGAGAGGTTCTGGTTGCAAAGAAGACCTTCTAAGGACGTTGGTTTCTCCCCTCTTCTACCCCTACATTTTCTTTGAAAAGATCAAAGCAGCAACGAATGGCACTGTGCATGCAGAGATGGGTATCTCCTCCCAGCTCAGCCCAAGGTGCGGCACACCACTGGCAGTGATTTCACACAGCTCAGCCTGGCACAGCAGGGCTCACACTTGGCCTTCCCCAGCCCCGTGTGCTGACGGGTCTCCTGCATCACTGCAGTAACATATACACCTTTGTGACTTTAATTTGATGGGCTGCTCTCAAAGAAGGCTAAACACACCGGTAAGGCTTCCTCCTCAGTATGGGATTTGTGTGCTGAGAGAGCAGTGACTGGAAAGTTTATCTGATTGCCAGTGTGTTTGCTGTACACCTCCAGTGCACCAACATGGGCACAAGCTCTTCAGAGATGAAAGCTCTGCACAAACCAAACTGCTATTTCAGATGCACAGGAAAAAATTACTTCTCCAGTAACCGCTAATTAAATGGGTGGAGGAGATACAAAGCTGCCTAAAACCAAAACATTTCTGAGCAGACTCTGCTAAGCTGTGCCGCTCTGAGTAACGCCCCTTCCGCTAGCAGCTATTTGCCCACAAATATGTACCATGGCCAAAGACGGCTGAAATTCCTCCCCACAGAAACCTCACACCAAAGCCTCTGTTCAGCGGTGAGTCCTCAGGTGCTTATGGGGGTTTGGAGAGGGAGGGAGCCTCAGAGAGGCTGTGGAGGAGGCAGTTGGGTTGTGCCAGTGCAGGATGGTGCTGGGCAGGGAGTGCAGGGAGGGTCCTCACTGCCACAGCCAGCCTCTGCAACAGCTCTGAGTAGGAGCACGGCTGCTGCTAACGACTGCTCAGGATCAGCTGGTTAATGAGGGCAAAGAGGCAGGAAAGCATATTTCCCTCTCAGAACAGAGGTGTGATAAACTCTCCCTTTGACATAGGAGCAGAATCTCAGTTCAGCATTTGAGCAGGGTCTATTGAAGTACAGGGCAGTGCAGGATTTGGATGTGCTGGGGCTGAAATACGTGGCACAAGGACCAAGAAACCCCCTCAGGCTCCCCAGCTAGAAAACTGGATTATGTTGTACTGTTTACTCCCCTTTTTTGCTTTTCCACCTGGAGCTTTTGGGCTGATTTAGTAGAAGGAGTGACCTCTAAATTTATAACCCGTCTGACCAAGTTCTCCCACACCATACAGAGAAGAGTTAAGGGATGAATCAAACAGTGAGTAGGCAGCAGCAATCTAGAGCAGTAGACATTTCTGGTGGGCTCAGCAACCTCCAGGACAGAAGGGGGATCTGAGCACTTGCCAACAAGATACTGATATTCTTCCATCACGGCCTGGAAGGCAGACAGTCCCCACCCCACGCACAGACAGATCATAACTATCCAGGTGGAGCAGGCCCTGCCTGGCTTGCTTTGATCTTGCTGCAAAAACCTAGCTATTTCCTCACATCCACCAAGCTTTTGAATATGTGCAACTTAACCTTCCTAGCATAGGACGAGCTCTCTCTTTCAGATTTCCCAGATTTCTCTGGAGCCAAGTCTGGACAACACCAACATCGCACTTCCCAAGTGATGAGAGTACAGGTGTGGGGAGGGCTGGAACCCTCGCAGGCTGGCAGAGGCAGGTATCTCCCACCATGCATGACCGCACCCTGCCCTCATCAGGCCATGCTGCCCTCCCAGCAGCTGCAGGACACAGGTAGGCATCAACATCTTGCACTGGCATCTCCTACGTTATATTAATTCTAAATCTATGAACTAATGACAGAGCTGGACACAGCCAGTTTGATACCCTTCACAAGCACCGAATGGAGTTATTACAAAAAACAGATCCCTTGACAGCACAAGTGGAGCTGCTGCAGCATGCCTGAGGTAGCTGCACAGGCGAGACACACAGTGCAGGAATACATCCAAACCTCCCTCTAATTTTCATGCTGTTGCTCACAGAGGTCTGGTAATGTCTCACACCAGTTTTCTTGCTTGGGGCTTTCCATTTGCTGTTGCTGTCACATTATAACTGAACCCTGCTGTCAAGTACTGAACTGGGGCAGCTGATCGAAAAATGAGAGTTCAGCTGAATGTCAGATTGGGGGGGAAAGTGTGAAACCTGTCACCAAAAAAACCTGTGACATACTTCAAAGATGCTTTTGTTGAAGACAGAAAAAAAGGGCACTGCTGGGGAAGTGAAAATCAGGGTGGCTCATTACCATTAGCTTGAGATAGAAGCATTCCTATGTCTCTCAGTTTCTGAATTAATGCTCAGAAATATCACTGAGTCACTCCAATGGGATGAGCTGTCCTGTGTGGGCATTGCATGTGGCAGCTGGGGACAGCGCCTGACACCATGCACTACTCATCCTCAACAGTGCTAAACGGCTGCAGTATCTGCAACCCTGTCCATCAGAAACCCCGGCAGCAGCACTCTGCTGGCAACTTCACTAACTTCAAAACTCCCGTTTCACTTCTGTCTGCTGACATTTTTCTACCATGATGAACATTTCTTACTTCTGCCTTTCTGGCCCTTGGCTTTCAAGTCCAGCTCCCTGCTTCGGTTTGGCAAAAATTTGGCCTCAAAATTGCAACATCAAGTTTGTAGGTCTCTTGCCTTCAGTGGGTTCCACAGCCCACAGTGACTTCCTTAACCTTGTTGCTGTATAAAAATAGGTTCCAGAAACATCACATTTCCACCAAAAGTCACGTTGCAACAAACAGGGACCAAAGGCCTGGCTTTTCTCAGTGTCCCAGCAGAGAGACTCTGCATCACGTCTCCACCACAGAGGTGTCACTTTCCAGAAGGGCAGGACACGATCCTGCACACCCCACATGGGTCACACAGCTCCTCCACATTGCTGCAGCTATTTCACGACCTGCTTAAGTTAACACATTTACGTGTTAACACAAAGGTTATTCAATAATTTTTCTCAGAAGAGCCGCGGGTGGTGGAAGGAAGGGGACTGCATAACCTAATCTGGTTTTGCAGCAGAGAGGCAACAACGGACGATTGCTCAGCAGCCACCATGGGCAGGGCAGGGCAGCACAGGCAGAAGGTGGTCAAGAGTGATCTTGGGGCAAGGAGGAAGAGATTCTTGTTTAAGATATAATTTAATGGTAAGTTAGATCTTTTGCTGCTGCTCACTTCCTTTCCTTGCTACTATTGTAGTGAATGGAAGATCTCAGCAGATGTTTGATACCTTTTTACTCTCCCAATGGCAACTGATTAACCATGAAGAATTAAGCCCTTTATTTTATCACTTCGAGGCTGCTTCCTTTCATGTTCTGGGCACCAACCATAGCAGGTTTGAGTGGCATTTAACATGTCCTTAGGGGCTGGTTCCCAGTTCCCACTGCTGGGCAGCCCCCAGTCTCTCGCAGTGCCACCCTGTGCCAGGGGCTGGGGCTGGGGGGGGGGCAGAGCGAGCCCTGGGCCGGGGAGAAGTGCACCCGCCAGCCGTGGCCCTTCACCATCACTGGGATCTTTGCTCTTTGCCGCTGTGGTTACACGTTTTCATCTCAAGAGACACAGCTGTATTCACCGTGTTTTAGCAATTTTAGAGAAGGGCTTTGTCTTCTGTTTTGTTTTTAAAGAAACAGAACTTTGAAAAAGTTCATGGTGCAATAAACTGCGCAGTGACAAAAGATATATCTGACTTTAATAACATACCTGGAATTTTTCTCTTTTACCAGCTGGCTGGACCCAAATTGTGGATTTTGTCCCTTTGGGAAGAGCAGGCAATGTTTTCAGTAGGCAGAGAGTGACAAGGGGGAATTCTTGCCTCCTGGGGGGATAGTGGTCTTCAGCGGTCTCAGCTCTGGAAGAAGGGACACGGGAGCTTCAAATATAACAGCACTGCTCCAAGTATGCATGTTAGGATTTGTTTTGTTTTTTAAGATTCTTCTATTCTCACCTCTCACATCAGGTATCTGAGTTATTTCCGTCCCAGCAGGGAGGTCTCAGAGGCAAGTGCCTGACCAACATCCCTGCTAGGTAAAGCACAACCTAGGAAACGGAGGCCCTGCTAAAAAGATTCCGTGGAGGCAATGCATGCCCCTGTATCCAGGTGCCCATCTCTTGCTGGACTGCCCAGGGCAGGGCCACCCTACACTCGCCTCCCTGGACACTCACTGCCTTACCCCAACAAAAGGGAAGTGAATTCCACCACCCGTCCGCCTGGGACAGGGATCCTAACCAGGCAGCATCACCCACTGGAGGACTTCTCACATTCTTCCCCTGCTCCAGCATGGGGTCCATGAGGAGAGAGTTCCCCACAAACTTCTCTGATGCGAGTCCTTCCCACGGGCTGCAGTTCTTCATGAACTGCATGAGCCACCTGCTCCAGTGTGGGGTCCTCCATGGACGCAGGTCTTCACAGACTGCTCCACTGTTAATCTCCACGGGCTGCAGAGGGACAGCCTGCCATCTCACCTCAGGCTGAAGGGGAATCTCAGCTCCAAGACATCTCCTCCCCCTCCTTCTTCACTGATCTTGGTGTCTGCAGAGTTGTTTCTCTCACATCCCACTCCTCTCTCTGCTGCAGCTGTGCCAGGCCGATCAGCCTGACAAACTCTGGTGGCCCTGGCAGAATGTGCTCCACTCAGCAGGCACCCCAGGAGCTTCAGAGTGCTCCAAGCTGCAGCTGCTGCACCTCCCCTGCCAGGCAATCCTTGCTACCAAATACCCAACACATAATGCCAACAAAAAGGTACAAGACCCACATGAAAACCTAGTTTCAGAAACTGCTGTATTAGCAATTACCCTTTCCAGAGAGTGAACTGTGCTGCATAGTTCTGCTCTCTTTTTACGTCTCAGAGGCTTTCCTTCCTTGAGCGGCTCCATCCTCAACAAAAGCTAGAGCTTGGCAGGATCACCCAAAGTTTCCAACTGTCCAAATGTCACTGCAATATGCCGCAAGCTGGCCTGACCTGCCTGCGAATGGCCACACAGGATCCAGGTGCCCAGCAAAATCACCCAGTCTCCTCCACCAACAGCTGGAGAAACAACGGGTTTTCCCTTCCCTGGGAAAGGGTGGACATGACCAGGGTGAGGCAATGAAAGAGGACAGGCTACCACAGCTGGAGGAGGTGAGGAAGGTCCCATGCCTGCAGGACAAGATTTTCCAGAGGCCCAGTGACATCCCCAACCCAGTCTGAGAGTAACTAGCGCAGTTCTCAGTGAGGAAGGACGTGCACCACAAGAATTTCCATAAATGCAAGGAAGAGAGAGAAAGTAAAAAAAAAAAACAAACCAAACAAAAAAGCAAACCCAAACCAATCAACCCCAAAACAACACACAAAATAAAAAAACCTCAACAACAAACTAACCAACCTACCGGCCATAGAAAATGTGACTCATGTGTGACACATTCTTAGGTGTGCAGAGATGTGGCCACCAAACAGGGAGGAAGAAAGAGGTGTGCCTTAGAACACATGCCACTATTTCCATCAGCCATTTGGACTCATTCTTTCCAAGTCTTGGGTTTCGTTTTTTGGATTTTTTTTTTTTTTTTTTAATTTCTTTTTTAATCATTGTCTTCTCCTGAAAACGACCCCAGAAGCAGCTCAGCCTTTCTAGTACTCACAGGGGCACGTTCCGGTGGCCAGAGCTGGTTGCTGCTACTCTGAGTTATCCTGATCAATGCTTAGCATCCATCTCCAGTATGGGTCAGTTGTCCTTGCCCAGGTGTGTTATCAACTACAGCAAAAATGATCTGATAGAAAGCAAAAAAAAACAACCACCCTAAAACCACCCGAAAACACCAAACCCACACCCAAAACCAGCTCCAAACACAAATAAAAACAAACAAAAAAAAACATTCTGCAATAAGTACCTGACTCCCATCTGTCTCTTTGGCATTGTCTCACTCACATTCCTTTCCCTTTAAGAAAAAACATTCCTAATTTAAAGCCCAGATACAATGGTCAGAACAAAGGACCACCAAAGTCAGGGATCTTTCCACAAGGCCTGGCTGCCCTGCATACCTACCACCCCAGCTCTCAAACGCATAGGGGAGGTGTGAGCACACTGACAGCCTGAATCATCACAATTAAATTACAGAAGTTCAACCCCAGCACGAGGACTCTTTTTGTAACTGTGAACTTGCAAAGTGTCCTGTCGTACAAGCCCGTTCCTTTCTGCAGCACCTTTTGCTGCCCAACCACCAGGCGCTCCACTGATGCTGTAGCCTGTGGCACTGCTGTGAGGCAGCAGCATAACGAAGAAAGAGCAGCAGGCTCAGCAAACCACAATATTCTGGGGGAAACACATGCAAGTTAAAAACATACACTTTTCTCTTATCAGCAAGGTGAACTCACAGGTAAGAGGAGTAGGTGCCAGAGCTTTTCCTCAGGCACGTACTTACCCTTCTGATGTTAAACACGTTTATAAGTCATGCTGACACTGGTGGTAGGGAGCCTTGGTTTCATGAAAATTCAGTCCTTTTCTCCAAAACAAGCATGTACTGCTAATTCTGGTGCAACTTCACCCACGTTTCCAGTGACAACAAAGGCTGGTCTAACCCCTCCCAACAGGTGCCAATGCAGGGCCAGCGTGATTTCGCAAGACCATTAATCATCCTCGGCTCAAGCAGGCACTGGGAAAGCTGGGACTGGGAAATCAGACTGTCTTGATGCTTGGTGAAGTTCCTTCACTGCCACAGCTTAACAAAACAGGCTGTGACTGAAGAGCAGAAGGCAGCCAAGAGAGGAAGGTGAGTGGCTAATAGACCCCAATCAGCAATCCTCTTCCCTAAATGGAGCAATGATTATTCAGCATCTGCCCCTCCAACCTGTCAGGAGTGACAAGTCCAGCAGGAGAAAGTCCCTAGCCGAAAGGGCCAAGTCCCCTCCCTCTGCACCACCATCCCTCACGGACCCATTTTATTACCGAACTCCATAGACAACTTGGCATCACCTGCAAAATGCAGGAGGAACCATCTTTCACCTCCCTCATCTGACCTTTTGCTTCTTCACCTTGTGCCAGAGTAGCCTGTCTCTGATGAACAAAGCCTATGCTATTAAATAACTTCTAGCTGATCTGACTTAATAAATGACCCATACAAGAGCAATAAATCCTAGATTTCGGTAATTTAGGGAAGGTCAATCAACCAGAAAGCTGTCACAAAAATAGGAAGGAAAAAGAAAATAACTGAAGATTCACTTTAAGACAACAGCTAAAGAAAAAGCCTCCCTGAGTCATCCTCTATCATTTCTAAAATCCTGATTTAAGAAGAAACATTGTGAACACAACCCTCAGTCTCCATTTGAAAAGTAAATAACGCACCAGTCAATGTATAGAGAAAATACTCCCTTTTTCTGCTTTCTTCCTTGCACTTATGTCACACTTCCCTGTAGCAGTGTGACATAAGGGATATAAGGGAAGCAGAAAGCAACTAAGCATTAGGAGAGACAATGATGGAGAAATGAGACTGGCTGCAGCATGCGGGAGGGGAAAACAAAAAACTTCCGCATAAATTTACTTCCTGATGCATTAGGCTTGTAAAACTAGAGAAATTAGAAATTCCCCATGACTAGTATTTCTGAGCAGAGAGCATGGGTAGATTACTATATATCTTTTTTAGTAGATTGAACTCCTGATTCTACATGAACCAGAAGGTTTAGTAAATATTTGTCAGATGAGACTTCCAGACTTAAAATAGGCCTTCCCCCCCCTGCCCCACCATCCCCAGTACAGTGATTACTCTCTGCTAAGCTGCCTTTTCAAGTGTCTGAAGGAGTTGTGTTCCCACACTTCACTCTGGGTCTTTTGAAAACAAGTCTTCAGCCACTGGTAGCCAGAGCTTCATCCTTTGGCTGAGCTCTAACTCCGCTGCACAGTATTAGTGTTCTCTGTGAGCCCCTGGGCTCCCCTATCAGTACAGAGGTCTTGCTCGTAGGCAGCCAGAGAAAAAGAGCAAGTGCATGAACTCACTGCCTCTTCCACACACCACGAGAAAGAGAATCTCGCATGGAAATCAGCCTCTCGCAGTACAGGTCACCTCCCCATAAGGTTTTTTCCAGTTGTAGTCAGGCTGGTAGGAAGCAGAAATCCAGCACGGTCCATGCTGTCCCAGTCCTTGCAGCAGCTGCAATGCTGTCTATCTACAACATCTGAGCCCAGAGAAGGTTGGATTTGCAGGGCCCTGGCACTGCTCCGCAAAGCTGGAAGACCATCCTTGCTGTGGCAGGCTGGAAGCCCACCACATACTTTCCCAGGTTACTGCAGCCTGTAGTTTAGGAACCTCCTAAACCAGAGATTGTTTCTTTATGTAAAATGGCCCATCAAAGGCTTTTCTGTCTTCCACGAGAGCACAGAATCACTTTTTATACCCTTAAAACTGTTTTAAAAATTAAAACTCTAACCACGCCATCGACATCCAGCTTTCGCAGCATACTCAGCATGTCCCTGTACCTGCCAGAGCTTAGTGCAACATTGCACCAGGCAGAGCAAAACCAGCCAACTGCAGCCAGCGTCCACCAGGTAAATCCTGAGCTGGATACTGCTCTGAATGGAAAACATCTGCCCCCACCTAGAGCTGCCAAAGCTCTGAAAATTCAAAAGGCCCAAGTTATGCTGGTTTACCACAGGGCTACCCAGGAAGCGTCAAATCACTAGAGGGAAACCTGACTTCTGTCTGCAACAAACTCTCCAGGACAGCTGGGAGAGGAAGGGCAGAAGGTGGCCTTTAAAAGCAGGAAAAGGTCTTTTGGGCCAGACTTCTGCTTGGCTGGCCAAGAGAGAGTCCCTGGGAAATTACATCTTTGCTCAGACGCCTACGAAGACATTTAAAACACTCGAGCAGCAGTATGTCTAACACATCTGGCAGAGAAAAAACTTTTTCCCTAAATTCTCATCCTCCTTTAGCCAGTTTCTTCCCTCCCACAGGTATTTACGCAGTTAGCCTGGGAGACCTCAGCTAATCTCAAAGCCAAACAAATGGGATCTGGGGGAAGAAGGAAACCCAAATGGGGTTAAATGAGGGGAGGAGGGAAAGAAACATGAGTGTGAGGCAAACTACCCACTAGTATCAGTTTTGATACTTTTGAAATCAAATCAGCTCCTCTAAAATGCCTTTGTATTCATAGAATCATAGAATGGTTAGGGTTGAAAGGGACCCCAAAAATCATCTAGTTCCAACCCCCCTGCCATGGGCAGGGAAATCCTCCACATGCTCTCACTCTGTTCACTTCTGTGGAGGACGGCATGGGAAGCAGGAACTAACCTGAACCAAGAAATGTCATTTTTCAGTGGAACTCCTATTTTGCTTCTGAGAGCTAATCTAAAAAAAAGAACAATTCTCTCAGACATTTTTCCAGCCCTGATGATAAGCAGGAGGATGCTAAGTCCACAGCTTCCCATCCCTCTCTGGGCATGGGTACTCACTGCAGGGGCAGCTCTGCTCCTGCGGCACTCCGGCTCAAGCAGCAGTTCTCCTTTTGGAGACAGTCTCCTGGAAAGATGCAGCTTTTTCATCAGGGCAACAGCTCTCCCATGTGCTATCACTGCAACTGGCCACACACTTCACCTTTGTCCAGGGAAGACAGAGAAACTGCTGTGTTTGGCTTCTGGAAAAGCTTTGGTCCGTGATGAAAAAGATCCTGCACACAGGAAAAAGCAACACTGGTGTAGTTTTGGGAAGGCCTGGTATGTTGCTGTACCTCGAGAAGAGCCTCACAAAAATGATACTTTCCTGTTACTGTCAGTCATACGGGCTGTGTGTGCTATTAGAGATATCAGGGATGTTGGAGTTATTGGAGATAAAGACTTTGAAGGTAATATTTTAACCCAGCTGCTCTCTTCTGCTGAAACCACTGCAGCAACCTGAAGTGATGCATGCAGCCCTCAGCTAGCACCTACACCACCAGCAGCTTGGGCCAGAAGCAATGACATTGGCTCTGGAGGGCTGGGGCCACCAGACCCAGACACTTTTGGCCACAGGCGAGTGCAGTGAATTGCAAGAGCAGCTGACCACAAGGGTGTTTTGTGGCAAGCAACTTCACAGGATGAACCACTCGAATCAGTGAGATAGTATCACGTCCTTTGTCACGTGCCTAAAGTGATATTGATAGGGTTAACACCCGACAATGCACATCACACCTGCTTCATCTCATACTTCTGAAGGTTTTTTTAAAAAGTAAGTAAATAAAAGAAGTCGTCTTTCCTGGCTTCACGAGTTAACAGAGAAAACACTGGCAGTGAAGTTTCCAAGCCTAGCAAGATGCTGGCTTGACCTGTGACACCTGAGACCCCAGATACCCACGTCAGCAAAGTGACAACCTGTAAGCTGGGACATGCACTTGACACCTGTCACGGTTTAGCCCCAGCTGGCAGCTAAGCACCACATGGCAGCTCACTTGCTGCTTCTCCTCAGTAGGATGGGGAGGAGAAAATGTAACAAAAGGCTCATGGGTCAAGACAAGGACAGGGAGGGATCACTGAAGTATTACGGCCATGGGCAAAACAGACTCAGCTCAGGGGAGAAAAAAAAATCAATTTAACTTGTTACCAATCAAATCAGAGTAGGATAATGAGAAATAAAACCAAATCTTAAAAACACCTTCCCCCCACCCCTCCCTTCTTCCCGGGCTCAACTTTGCTACCAATTTCTCTGTCTGCTCCCCCCAGCAGTGCAGGGGGACAGCGCATGATGGTTGTGGTCAGTTCATCACATGTTGCTTCTGCCCCTCCTTCCTCCTCAGGGGGACACTCCTCACACTCTTCCCCTGCTCCAGTGTGGGCTGCCTCCCACAGGAGACAGTCCTCCAGGAGCTTCTCTGACATAAGTCTCTCCCGCAGGGTTCAGCTCTTCACGAACTGCTCCAACGCGGGTCCCTCCCACAGGGTGCAGTCATTCAGGAACAGATGGCTCCAGCATGGGCTTCCCATGGCGTCGTTGTCTTCTTTGGGTGCAGCCACCTGCTCTGGTGTGGAGTCTTCCACAGGCTGCAGATAGATCTCTGCTTCAGCACATCTCCTCCCCTCCCTTCTTCACTGAACTTGGTGTCTTCAGAGTTGTTTCTCTCGCATCCAGCTCCTCTCTCCCCACTGCCACGTTGGGCCTGACTGGCCCAACAAACCGTGGCAGCCCCAGCTGCAGAGAGCTACCCGCACAGGGGGCTGGGGCTGAGGCTCCCGCCTCCCCCCTCTCTCTACTGCAGGTTCCAGCCCTGTTTTTTTTTCTTTTTTACCTTCTTAAATATGTTATCACAGAGGCACTACCACCATCACTGATTGTTTCAGCCTTGGCCAGAGGCGAGTCAGCCTTGGAGCCGGGGAATCTTCTAGGAGCTTCCTACAGGACTCATCCCTGTAGCCCCTCCTCTGCTACCAAAACCCCACCACACAAACCCAGTACACCACCATGTGCAGAAACAAAGCCACAGACAGACATCCTCCCTGGCCTCAGCCTCCCGCAGCCGGACACCCGCCGTCCCTGCCCACGGCAGCGCCTGGCCCCGGCATACACAGCAGCCTGCACTTGCCCATACCCTAATGCAGCACAGCTCTCGGCTGAAAGCTTTTTCCAAAAGTGCCTTTTTCACAGTGTATATGGCCAGCCCTGAGGCTTCGGCAGCTCTCGGCACAGTAAAGCAGTGACCTCTGCTGACAACAGCCTTGGGCCAGCACCCACGCAGCCTCTGCTGCTGCACCTTCCCCTGCCCAAACGCACCCCAGCTCTAAGGCTGGCTCTCCCACACATTCACCTAAGAGCTCTTGTGACACTCCCTCCCGTGGTCTAGATCTGAGGGTATAGTGACGATGCTG
This sequence comes from Tauraco erythrolophus, assembly GCF_009769465.1. Classification (NCBI taxonomy): domain Eukaryota; kingdom Metazoa; phylum Chordata; class Aves; order Musophagiformes; family Musophagidae; genus Tauraco; species Tauraco erythrolophus. The sequence goes on from NC_141475.1 coordinate 6,536,857, forward strand.
CTCAAATGCTAGAAACACTGGATGAGAGGGCCACACTTTGAAACAATGCTCTGACCACTGCTAATTTACTTGCAACACAAGCAGCACACTGGGGCCAGCTCTTATCATTAAATTTCAGTACGACAGCGCAGAACTTCACAGTGCTTCTTGTGACTCTCCTAAACAGTAAAAATAAGGCAGTTCTTCTACTGCTAAGCAGATACAGTGTTTATATCTATTTACTAGATTATTTTCCATGTTAGATAAAATAGTGGACAACGAGGAGAAGAATGACCTAGCCAAGAACTAGTAGTAAGCCCCAGGTTTGTCATCTATATTAACTGCAGCTGGACAGTATTTTTACCCTTTTCTTTTACAGCACTAGTGATTTTGGCAGCAGAATAATGTATTTAAAAACATTTTGATATTTTTTACAATATATAAATATTGTAAATATTGTATATAAGCAATATACAAATTATCTACCTTCTTTTGGCAGACAAAGCTCCATGCAATGGATATTATCTTTTGTAATATCACAATTAGCAGTGAAACTTAGAGTACCCTTTAGCCAGCTCCTGAAAATTTTAACATAAAAGAAGATAAAAGCTCCCTTACCTCAATTTCCAGCCAACAACCCAGAAAGGACTGCTTCAGTGAAGCTTACTCTTGCCCACAGATGATGCATGGCAAAGAAGCATCTGAAGAAAAGGACATTAATTCTTTTCACGTCCTTTTTTCTTTCTCCTCCCCTTTTTGTAGTAGCTCTCTTGCTGGGTTTCTTTCTAAAGAGTGTAATGATGTATGAGGAACTCCTGACTTTCAGTCAGCTGTGACCACTGCTGAGATCAGGGAACAAAACTGTGCTAAATTAGGCACAGAGTAAAGCAATTTAGTGATTATACCACCTGGTAAAGGGCTACTGTCAACTTGCAGAAAATAAGGAAGACTTATACCAAGGAAAGAGTTTATGCCACTCTGGGAGCACACTGATTCGTATTCCAAGTGTGCAGTCAGTTAGGGCCTTCTCTGCCCCCACTCAGTACTAACACACATAGCTGTCATTATCCAAGGTGATTTCTAATTCACCTCAATCTTTTGCATGTGAAAGCACAGACTTGCAGAAAAAGCAAGAAGGGAGCATCTAATGAAAGGCCAGCTCAAGAATTCCTGTGCTATAACTAGCAGAATTTTGTCTAACCTGCTTTCAATAACACCTTATAGCAAGGAGTAGTTCTAGTTTCATCTACCTTCAGCATCGGAAGGGTTTCTTTTAATTTCCAGCTGCAGTGTAAATTCATTATTTCTTTTCCCATCTGCCATGGATATAGCGAACTACTTATTCCCTTCATAGTTACCATTTATGTATTCGAAGAACTATTTATGCCCTCTACACTTCAACATCTGTGCTCTAAATACACCCAGCTACTTCTGCACTTCAGCTGTAGGTCACTATGTTTACTCCTGTTTTCTAAACTCTCTTGGATTGTGCTGGTTTTTTCTCTTCTTTTATTTTTGAGAGGCACCTAAGACTGAATATAGTTCTTCTAAAGCCTTAAACAATTTAATACCCCATAATCATGTCAACTTTTTTCTATAACAGCATAATCTTCCATTTCATTTCCAGTCATACTCCATTTGCAATCTGCTCTAAGCCTCAGATTCTCTCTTTCAGATCGGCAGCATATCAAGCTCACCCATATCTCACATTTGTGCTTACAACTATTTCTATGTATGTGCAAAACCTTGCATATGTCTTTGTGCCTCGTTGAATTCTTTCTTTTCCAAACCATTTGTCCAACTTGTCAACACCATTTGAAATACTAAATTTTACTTCCATTGTCTTGTAGACTCTGTCATTCCTGCAACAACTAATCATGTTGTAAATAAAGTTAAGTGTTAGGTTAGGAGGCCATGAACAGAGAAAGTAATTTTCATAGCACCTATAATAATGTAGGGAAATATAATTCTAAAAGAGTATGTTCATACAGTCATAAACTACATCCATTTATTTTGCACCATTATGAATTGTTCTCGTCCTTATTAGTAGACAGCCTACACAAAAATCTGGAAATACTGCTGCTTTCTCATGAAAACTCTGTTTCATGCACCAATTTCTTGACTGTCAGTTGTCAGAGACCTACGACAGGCAGTGTGAAAGTAAAGCCCCTTCCCACTGGCTGCAAAAGCCAAGAGTTTCTGCCCGCCACTGGGTGAGATCAGAGAGACACCATAAGTGCTCTACCTCCACAAGCTGCGACCTGTGCAAACACAAGCAACACTGCTGCCGTGCTTCAGAATACCAAAGCTGAGAGGCAACATGGTTAGGTTTTAAATTAACCTCAGTTTAAGACTTTTTTGTCTTAAAAACGGGGAATGACATGCATCACACAGAGGCGCAGTGCAATCTCACAACCAGGCGTCCTGGGGCCCCTCACGTGCCTCTTGTTCCACCCCACACCCGACAGGATATCTGTCAGGGCTGAAGTGATGACCAAATTGTGCTTTTATGTTTAACTAGCGACCGATTAGCACATCTCCCAGGCAAAAACTGCCCTGTGCTGCTCAGCACCAGAGGAGGCCCTGAACCCTCTCCCACCATGGCCCTGAGCAGCGCTCTATGGGGCTCCATCCTGCTGGCCTTCTCTGGCAGCACTGCAGGCTGCGGCATCATCCCGTGGGAGCAGAGGGTCTGACCCTGAGAAGACCCCCAGCACCCATTCTGGCAGAGTGGCAAAGGCCTGAGTTGCGACCAGACTGGCAGGCTGCAAGTCCCTGGTTCACTAGCCGAAGGTATCTCCAGGGAAGCTTTGCTCCTTCAAGCTGGGTGATTCAGAGTGTAAAGGCTTGCGGTTTGAAGAATACTGCAGATTTAAGGTGGAAATGGAGAAGTATCTGCACATCTCACCTGTTGTTGTTGAATATCTGAGTGTCCCAGAAAAATCCCAATTGGAGGTTTAGGCTCAGTGAAATGATTTGCAAAGGAACTTCTCCTTCTGGCCAAGAAAATTTAAGCCTAGCATCACATCTAAAGCACCTTTTCACAAAGACCAAAATAGGTCACTCTTGGTGCATGCATATAAATTAATACCTGGGATCACTGAGGAGTCCACAGAATCATAGAATGGTTTGGGTTGGAAGAGACCGTAAAGATCATCTAGTTCCAACACCCCTGCCATGGGCAGGGACACCTTCCACTACACCAGGTTGCTCAAGGCCTCATCCGACCTGGCCTTGAACACTCCCAGGGATGAGGCATCCACACCTTCTCTGGGCAACCTGTTCCAGTGCCTCACCACCTTCATAGTGAAGAATTTTTTCCTTAGATTTAATCTAAATCTCCTTTCTTCCAGTTTAAAGCCATTGCCCCTTGTCCTGTCACTACACACCCTTGTAAAAGGCCCCTCTCCATCTGTCTTATAGCCCCCTCAGGTACTGGAAGGCTGCTAGAAGGTCTCCCCAAAGCCTTCTCTTCTCCAGGTTGAACAACTCCAACGAAAAGCACAAGAATTCAAGACAACCATACAATTAAATTCCTACGTGATAACCTACCTTCACAAGTTTCTCAGCCATCTCAGAACGATCCCTATACAACTACTGTGGTCTTAGCAATCACTCTTCTCACCCAACACAGGAAGAAATGGAGTTTATTCAGAGCAGCCTGTTGCAACAGCACAATAGGTTTGTAGAGGAGACTGGCACTTGCACTCAGCTCATCCATCCTTCATCCTACTCCAAACAAATGAGGCAGTCCCTTAAGACAAGCCCCGTTTGTAACACAAAAATCAGAGGCAATCCTTCTTGGAGAAAGCTGGCTAGTCGGCATACATTCAGGGCCTTCATCTGACCCCTCGAAGGCCCCTGTGCCCAGGACACTGCAGCACAACAAAGCCCTACACAACATACAGCGAGTCGTCCCTGGGAGCAGCCATGTCAGCCTCTGGCCTCTGTGGTTAACACAGGCCAACACACCTCGAGCCGGATGCAAAGTGATAGAAGCGTATTTTTAAAGTGCAGAGCATGCCGGCTACCACAGACACAGGACAGACAGACACACACACAACTCCACCCCTGCAGGCAGGACGGACCACTCTGGGCTTCACGTAACTGCTGGGTGTTTCAGAAGCTGCCTGTCAGACCCACACCAGGCTGTGTCCACAGAAACTCAAAAATTGTCATCTCAGGTTAACATATCCGTAACCTGGTAAAGTTATTTGCCAACGTTTCTGTTCCCTAAGAATTTTTTTTAAACCTTAGCTTTTCTCTTTGTTCAAAACAGTCCGCATTCAATTGTGTGACAGGTTCTGCCATTCTAGCATTAGTTAATATGAGACGTTTTCATCTGTTTGAGGTTTTTCACTTTCCTGCAAATTGCTTTCTTGATCTCTTTCATGTTATGAGGCTTTTCTATACTGGCTATTTATAGCAACGCACCTGCGCTGAAGTGAATGGACCTTTTCAGTATTTCAAATAAATGTCTAGCACTTGGTCTGAAGTGGAAACCTAGAAGATTGTCATTGTAAGCGGCATGATTATACTCAAATGAAGTGCAGTTTTATTTGCAAAGCCATCCACTCACTCTAACTTGTGTGTAAAGACACTTGGCTATGGCAGGCAGCCAGAACAAAGACAACTGTATCGACTTGGCTAAACTAGCAGTACGCATCAGAAGGAAATAAGTGTCTAGCCACCATTAGGCTCAAACACCACTACCTCTCTGTGCACAAAGGAGCATGAATTCCCACTGTAAGTGAAACAAGCCAGAGAGCTTTTCCCCCTTGGGGGCCAGCTGGGCTGGCAGCACATTGCAGTGTCCCCACCTTGCCCCTCCTTCTGCAGCATCCAAGAACCTGAGACCATGACACACCATTTATATTATAAATACTATTCATATGCTGATAGCAAGAACAAATAACCTACATACAAAGAAGAAACAAGCTACACTTGATTGAACTTACCTCCATTACTGTCCTCTTCAGATATCAGATTCAAAGATGGCCAGTTCTCTTCAGGGCAGAGACCCCTTCTGCCCTGGAAGAAATAAGGAAACTTGCTCAGTTGCCCCATTCCAAGGGAGAACAGTCAAAGACCTATTTTCACAGAGAGATTTTTTTTTCAGCAGCGTAAACCAAAATTTTCTCAAAGGCTGGCTGTCTTATTAAAATGAAAAGCAGTTGGTCAGGACAGATTAGGAGAGATAAGAACAAAATAAAGATCATAAATAAGCGTTCATGCAACCCACATGTACAACGTAATGACTGTTAATAAGTCATTATGACATTGATACACACACAAATATATATACACAGATATATACATTTTTATACGTACACACACGGGGAGAGGGCGCACCACGCAAAGGAAAAGCCAAGTTCCACCTGCCTGCCTCTTGTCCACTGTACACACACGAACTACCCCAAGATGGCACTGTCGGGTAGCGTTTCCTCTACCAGCACAGGCGCCCACTCAGAACTCTGAAGTAACTGCAGGGATCCCTGTAAGCATTTTCTTAAACATTTTTTTTTTCCTCCCCTTTTTTTGTCTATCTAACTAGCTCTTCTTGGGCACTTTGTTTCTCAGCAGCAGTCACTGCATCTCCACGTTAAGTTACTCAATGAGTCAAGTTGGGACTTTGATGCCCTGGGATCTGTCAGGACACCTTATGGCAACGGTGAGGTTGACAGCGATTCTCAGATCTAAGTGCCAAGGGAACACAGGCTGGAGAGTCCACCCTGACAAGGGCATCCTGCCAGTACACTTGGCTGTGATGGAGCAATTCATGGTACAGTCTGCAGAAACCTCAAGAAAAACATCAAGCTAAGCAAACACTCGAGCCATAGGCGTGCTAACTGCCATCATCCAGGTGAGACAATACCAATATGAGAAACAATCCCCAGCCCACTTCTCAAATAGCCTTGTCCCTGGGACAGGAACATTTCATTTTGACCATTCTGCGAGGGGCCAGAGCTGGTCCCGCTTCTCTGCAATCTTTTGAGACATCCTGGATCAGCCTTATTAAAGCACAGCTGAATACACACTGATCTGAAAACAGTTAAGAAGGTAGTGGCAACTGGGCAACACATAAGTTAAAACTGGAAAGACACAGAATGCCAAGATGACACACATTAATGAAACAGCGTACATCTCAGATGTGGAAAATGTTACTTCTAGGCCAATCTGTGATTTTCATTTGATTCTGATTCATTGCAGTTACAGGCTTGAGTGTGTAGAGCTTCCTGCCCAGAAATACCAGCCCCTGCACTGAGGGGAGACGGATGAGGAAAGGTTAAAGGAAATGGAAAAAAGGCAGTTTCCACACAACTCATCTCTTTTTCAGTCCAAGCCATTCGACAGTAATGGGTCTTACAGAAAGTCCTAGTATTGCGAGTGCACAAACCCTGCAGATGAGACAGCTCCTAGCCCTTTGCGCAGGGCCGTCTGCACGAGGGTATAGGAATGACTGTGCAAGGCATGAGTGTGCAGTGTGGCTGCTGCTGCTTTCCTGCACTGCCATCCCTCTGTGCCAAACTGCAGTGATGGTTGTTGACTTCCATCAGGTGATGGTCCAGTCAACAGTGCTCAGGTAATACTCATTATAATGAAAATGCAAAGCAAATAATTCTCGTTATGCGTTTCATTACCAAATGGAATGCAAGAGCTGAGAGAAAAAGATTTTACCAGAAAAAAAAAAAAGATACAGCATTTATCAGAGTATTACGGTATATGGTGTAGATTGGTGAGTGTAACATGACACTCTGGTCTGATCACTGCCTGCGTTGGGAAAAAGAGTAGTGTGTAATAACCACACACTGTTACTGGGGTAGTGAGACAGAGGAGAGGAATATCCTATTTGACTGCAATATCACGTTATAATCCACAGGGGCTTGAGAGCTCAGCAGCCACATGCTCTCTCTACTCAGGTCCCAGGTTTGTATCCACACTGCTGCTAACCACTAGTTCCTTTTACTGGACAATTTTGAAATTAGCTGGTGGTTTCGTTTGAAGCCTCAGTTTTGTACATACTGACCATTTCCTTTGGTAGTGCCACTGCTCAGTGAGCATAGCATCTTCAAACAAAAGCTTTTCTCTGTTTTAAGAAATCAACGCAGCAGCCTCCCATTTTACCCTTTCCAGGGAGGTCCTCAAAAGATAGTCTGTATACATCCCGTAGAAACACCTGTAAGAATTGCATGCATCTTGGTAGATGGCAATTGCTGTGGGCTGTGCTTCACCAGCGCCAGCCCAGCTACGCTGTGCAACTACAAACCCTCTCGACTGGCCAACTGGCATGGGTTGGGTATGCCGGTGAATCTCATGGAGCAGACTGCAAGGCACATTCGTGCAGGAAGCTCTGTGTTTAATTCTTACACAGTTTCACTAAAGCTGAGCTTGCAGCTTGACTGGTTTCCCCTTCCTAAAAATACCCAAGAAAAGTTACAGCTTATCGGTATGCTCATGACTAGAATTGCTTTCGGCCAGATGCCAGCTCCTCTGTTCCTGCCTTGGAGGACTGATGGACTGGCCAAGAAACACATGTCCTCACTGGTACCTGGCTGACACTGGCTGTGTCTAATCAGCCTTTTTGGCTATAGAAGATCAATTGAACTGAGATGAATTAGACAATTTCAGCTTATCTGTAGACTGTTGAGTCTCTGAAGTTGTGAAGGAGATGTCACCTTGCATTCTTGGTGTCTTGTTGGTGAATTTCTGAATCAGATACACCTGAAGATACTCTGTACCTTAAAATATTACTCCCACAGTTCTGCTCACTCAACCATACTAGTGTGAGACTGGCTGCTCACCAGACTGGACAGTTTCTTTGCTCTCAACATATGACCCTAAGAAACCTTTCTGAGGTTTCTCAAATGTAGTCAGAAACAAATCTACACTCAGAGCTGGCCAACTCCAAGAACAACTGCACTTTTTGCTCTGTCATGGGCTGCCTTTAAAGGTCTCTGCCTCATCTTAAAGAGGCTGAATGTGGCTGTTCTGTATAAAATATAACAGTTGTCAGGTCTCCTGATTTCCAGTTTTGCAGTATCCGTCCTGCACTTGCTGCAGAAAAGTGGCTACACGAGAAAAACACAACCCTCTAGCCATCCATAGTTCCCAAACGCGCAATTAAGATAGCTCAGTGTAAGCCAGGCTTTCATTACTTATGAAGGTGAGGAAAAGAGTACTGAGCAACCCAAAGAGCACTAGTGTGAGACAAAAACTCTTTAGATACAGAAAACACTGTTTGTATTTAACCCAAGTGCAAACAGCAATTTCAAAGTCACCAATGAAAATTGATCTTGTTCTTTAGACAGAAAGAGCATCAAGGTACATCTTTGGGTAGGTGACAGCATCACAAGCTCTTTGTGTAGTTCTCCTTTCCAGGAGCGTGCTGCTGCTCAGCTGGAGTTAGATGAAGCCCCCAGTATCTCCCCTCTTAAAAGGAGGCGGCCAATCCTTTCTGGGGTAGAAAGTTTGCTCAGAACAAAACAACTTGCTAGCTTAACTCACTTCCACCATCCAGTTTTTGAAACCTTCAAACACAATCAAAAATATCAGAAACCAGTCACAGCACAACATAGAAGACAACTTAGGCTCAGGTCTGGGCTGATAAGCCTTCTATTTCCTCACTGCATCCAGCGCTCTTTACACGGACAAAGACAGACAGCTTTTCTCTCACCTCCTAGCTATCTACTGGGTAACATCTTTTCCTGACTCTTTTTGCTCTAGATGATTAAGTCTTGTTATCTGAGACAACATTTTATAGCTGTCTGGGAGAACAAGTCACATATGCCTTCAGAGTGGCACAGAAACACACTGGACCCCACCTTCGATATTTGATTCATTTGCACTTGAGCATCCTAATTCTAGATCTGAGACCCAACTTCATTCTGGCTATTAAGCACAAGCAAATACATGTTTTAGACATTTGTGAAAGCTGAAATGCAAAGTTGCTTTGATATATTTTCCACTGAAAAAGAAGAACAGGAGAATTCATGATGCTGTAATGCAAATGAATGTGGTTTTGCACTGTGTGCACGTTTCCTCTGAAAGAGATTTTAATTCCTTGAAAATGACAAGCACTGCCAGCTGTTGACTGACTTAGCAGGAGGAGCAATTATTGCACCTAGAGAATAAAAGATTGAGAAAGCTCACCATCTCTACAAAAAAAAAAAACACACAAGCAAACAAACAAAACCCTCAGTCATCTTTGCCCTAAGCATTATAAATTTTTTGCTCATACGCTTGCTTTTAGTTACTCAGAGTTTGGTTTAGGTTCTTCCAGCCACTATTCGTTTGCTAGCTGGAACACAATATTGGGAGAAGGATAAGATTGGGAAGATTGTTGTTTCTAGACAGGGAAAACAATATTAATCTGGCACATTTTAGTGGTTAATTAAAAAAATAAACTGAAACAAAGCCCTTCTTCTCATTTAAAACCTCAGAGCCATGCAGTCACCTGGTCGACAGGAATTCAGCATTTAGCAAGCAGCAGTGCTGATAAAGCAGGGTGATAAAGGCATTGGGACCACAAAGGACTCACCGATATAATTCCTGCCAAGCATATTCATGTACAGCACCTAATGGAAGAAATTACAAAAAGCAGTCACCAAAGACAGGGGACAAACGAACTCTAATTTCTCAGCTGATAATCTATCTGCAGATGTGGGAGTGAGTCACTCATAACTTGCCCTTATTACATATGCGCTAGATAAAAGTTGTCCTAATTTAAACCAGCAAAATACCAGCCTGCAAAAGAACAATTTATAACAAATCACATGCTTACCTGCAAGCACTGAACCCACACATATCACAAGCAAATTGCCAACTTAGCAAATATGGTGGTTGATGCATGCAGAAATGCTGATTTTTTTTTATTAGGTCTGCTGCACCCAGTGATACCAAGTGGAAAGTTCACAAAGCCACAAGGAATGAACCTAGTGCTGGGAGTGAAGGCAGCACAAAGTACTGAAATTTATTTTTAAGCTAAGTCTGAAATATGCCTGCGGTGAGAGGATTAAAGAAGCAACCCCATTTCAGCTGCAGCATGACACAGAATAATTCATTCAAAGGTCACATATAATTGTAGGGTATTTGTTTTCTGTTAATATTTAGTTGCACTCGGGTTTCTTTTTGTGACTCCAGATTCATTACAGTCCATTGCTGAGACTTGTAGCTAGGCCACAGCTCTAAGAAGACAGAAGTTGAAAAGCCTATGAAACCTCTCAATTCTATGATGTGTTTCCCAGATGACATGAATGATATGAATCATGTCACCTTATTTCCTCTGCCACGTGATTTTCTTACAAGGTTTATCTAAACTTTGTTTGGGTTCTGCTTTTTCCTTTTTTTTTTCTCTTCAAATCTCATTTTTAGATGAGACAGGTGTAAAAAAAAATGTATTTTAAGAAATCACAAGTTTTTTCTTCTTTGAGTCCTGCAGTACAAATGCTGGTGCTCGTTTTCCTGCAGGAAGTGCAGAATTTCCTCATGAACAACACCAAATGACCTCCAAAGCCAGGTGGCCATTTGAAAAATGTCACTTAGAGCTTCTTTTTTTCCCTATATTTACCGCCGCAGCGAAGGGTTGCAGTATGTATGGTAGAAGAGCAGTCCACAAGTCAGAAGAGGGGCTCTCAGCACTAGCATATGAGTGTCACCCTTCAGCCAGAGGTGTTCCAGGGAGAGACTATTTGCACTCACCCATACAAAGTGTCCATATGACATGCACATATGAGCCTCTACTTAGGGTTTTATTCTTCTGCCAGTTTTGTTGGAGATAAAATTATTACGTATGAGAATGTCACATTGTCATGAAACAGCAATTAACTTTTTTTCAGTAAATCATTTCACTTCACATAACCACGAACAGCTGTTTGATGCCAGTCCCAACCAAGCCACAGCTGGCCAGGACCCAGGAGGAGACCAGCAGGTTTGAGTCCTTTTCTATGTCCCACCCTTGTCCGCCATCTCCTGAAGAGAGCAGTGGATGAATGGCTCCATACTCCTGCTATTCACTCTTTGCAGGCACAATTACCTTTCCAAAAGGTGCACACTGCATGACACCTCCCAGAGCAGAGGAAGAGCTTCAGACTCCGTCAGGAAAGTGCCGTTGATGGAAAAGCCTTGAAAGCTCATTTCAGGATAAGTGTGTCTTGGCTACTATATGACTTACATATAAGGCACCGGTTTAGTGCTCTGTACACCTCCCTCCTCCCGCTAAAGAGCATTTGTTTGCTGACTTGCAGTTATGAATCAAACACCTGAACTAGCTAAAACTGACACATGCCCTTTAAATAGTTTTACAGCTGCATGCATGTAAGTAGCTCTATCTTTCAGAAGCATCTGAGTGCTAAACTACTGATTTCCAGTATGCAAATTGAGCAGAAACTGGGGGAAGGAACCCCTACTTCTGTGACAGCCTCTCCTACAACTTTCCAGTTCCCCATCTCCCCTCCAGCTCAAGGAATAACTGGAAATTCGGAGGTAGCCACCACAAGCCCATAAAAGCGCTCAGCTTCTTCACACCAGGTAAAGTCCAGTCCAAAACCAGCTCTGTCTTCAGAGATGAACAGCTCCCTGCCCTACATTGCCTACTGACTGGAAACAGCTGAGGATTCAAATCTTTACACTCCTTCACCTTCACTTGTCTACATAAAGAAACATGGAGTGTGATTTGAAATGGGGGGGAGGAGGGGAAAAGAGAGAAGAAAAGAAGGATGTGGTTATATCATTCAGTAAGACTACTGGTAGCGTATGGTCTGTAAGCAAACGCTCTCATGCTCTACAGAACAACGTGGACTGAAGCAGTGCTGCTGATCTGCTTGCTGGGGTTCAGGTAAAGTAATTCCTATTTTAACTAGTAACTTATTTTTTCAATAATTTAATAGCAGCATTGATTGTAGAGCACTATTCTTAAGCTAGTTGAATGATTATTTCTTATAAAGATCAAACAGTAAGATCAAACGTACTGTTGCTTAGCTTAGAGCAGAAAAAAAACATTTCTGCTTTAGTGATATGCATAAATATATTCTGTTGCAATCAAAACACAATAAATGACAAGAAATTATTCAACTACAGATTAAATATATGACAGATGTGGGACTTAATGCTCTTCATTGCACTAAGCCATCTTACTCTTCTCCTGTGCATCCACAAGAGAATAATTTATATCTAACATGAATAATATTCTAGAAAATAGATATAAACAAAGTCTGCTTCATAGCAGTAGCACTACTTGGTTTGTGTTGATTAGAAAGGTAATTATGGTAAACGCTGTAAAAGTCCTTGCTGAAGCAGTGACCTGAAATTTTCCTTATTCCTCTTTTGTTGTACAGCTAGATTAAGAATGATTGGTTTGCTGTGTTCCGTCATCTGATTATAATTTCCTTACTATTAAAGCTACACCTACACTTACAGTAAATTACAGATTTTATGAAGATGTTCCTGCTAACGAAGCTTTCCTATATAAGAATATCCTTAGTCTGTCATGCTCAATCTGTGCTAATGTACAGACTTGTGAATCCCAACTAGAGCCAGATGAACTCAGATCTGAGCTACAAAGAGGAAAACATTCATGCATCCCATTGTGCTGCAAAAAAACCCTAGCAAAGATAATACTGTAAAACCTTGCTGTTTCATTTCCTAGGTCAGTACACTTTTGCTGCTATCTTAACCACAAGCTCCTGCTATTGGTAAACCCAATTAACTAGTCCATAGGAAGTGGAAAATACTCACTCAGTAGGAAAAAATTGAGACCAAATGGAGCAGTGATGATATAGAGTCTGGACCAGCTAAGACACTCTCCTTCAAGTAGTGTTAATTACAGGCTCTTATGTTATCTTTTGGCTTCTAGAGGTTGTCTGAAACAATCATAGAGCTGCAGGCAATTCCTTCAGGAAACTCGTGGAGGATAGAGGAAATTTCTTCAGAAGACTGGAAACGAGCAAACGTGGTACCTCTCTCTTAAGAAGGTGGAAAAGAAGGAGTTGGGAAATGGTAGATCACTAAGCCTGGCTTCAATATTTGGAAAAATATTGGAGTCACCCACTCAAGAATCTGTTCGAAAGCACCCAGAAGGCAAGACAGTGGTAAGTAACAATCTCCACAGATTCATCTGAGAATCACTGACATGGAAATAATTTGACTTTCTTCTGAAACACACTGACAGCACCGGCGAACGGGGTGTAGGAGGGGGAAACAGGCTTCAAGCATTATCTCTAAAGAAATTCTCATCAGCAAACAAATGAAACAAGATCTGTATGAAACTTCTATATGATTAGTGAGTACCCACCGAGATACTGATCAGTCTCTACCATACAGAAAGATGTATTTGGTACAGTTCAGTATCTTTCAGACTCAGCATCTTAGAGATTCAGCATCATCCGTATTTTTATTCGTAATTTGGACAATGCAGTAAAGATGATGCTTATGAAATAACTGCAAGGTTATTCGTCAATGAAAATGAATCTTCAAATCATTTTAGGCAAACATATTACTCAGTGTGAACTCTCTGCAAACAATTCCCTTCAATTACTCAAGATGTGAAATTTAATTTGAGGGGGAGTAAAATGATAAAAAATATCAAGTTTTTGAGAATCAGGCACTCCATTTAAGTACTTGCAATAACCACGTTAAAGGCTGGCTAACATTTTCTTGAAATCAACCATTTTCAGGAGTAATTCTATATGTAAGTTTGTACTAATGAATTCCAAAAAAAAGGCATTCAGTGAAATAGAAAGCCAGTAAAAGTAGAATCAAAACTCATACTTTTAAGAGATATTGTCAGCAATTTAAGATATATTTACGTAGCACACAAAGTTCTGGATTAACAGGTGGTGTTACTCCCTCAAAATGTTTAATGTCATCTGATTTTTCCCCAGCTAAACAGATGCTCTTGGTCACAGGACACACATGTTTACACAACAGCACAACAGTATTTCCTATTACCTGTCCTGCCCTCACGTGACAGCAGCACCTGTGTACGACAATCCCTTGTACACGTGGCATCCACGCATCTCCACCTTTGGTGGAATTATCACACCCCTCGTACCACAATCGCGTGCTTTTCTACGCAGCTGCCACACATTGCTGGCTCAAAGGGATTGACTCAATCTCACATTGACTAACAAACCAAGGTTTTCTTTGTCTTCTCATTTCTGACAGACAAATCCACTGATAACAATCAGATTTCCTTTTGTCATTTCCTAAGTTAACAAAGCTGCGACTGTCCCACTCATGTGGCTCAGTTCAGTTCTCTGAGAGTGGCAGTGGGATCCGGCCCCTGACTGACAGCATCTCTCTGCAGGTCACACTCGCTCCTACAATGGAGTCACTTGGGGAAACACTACCAAGCAGTAATCTTGGTGAATTTGTGTATCCCCCTAGGAACATGCATCCAGCCTGTTTGTAGTCCCCATCACCTTTCTTGCAACCATTTCCTCGCCTACTTAACAGCCCTTGTTCTAACCCCTGGTTTTCCTAGTGCTATTTAGTTATTTCTAGTACACTTTACTGAAATGCAAGTGCTGTCAGTCTTCAGTCTTTCCCTTATCTGAAAAAGCAGACACTTCATCAAAGATGATAATGGTCTGGGAAGATCTGTCAAAGCCTTAGTAGTTTTTCTTAAAAATCTGTACAAAGCTTTGACTCAACAGTTAATAGAATTGCTTTAATTGCATTGACACTCTTTCCTTCAACAGATAGACTAGATTGATCCTTTTCCAGATACGCTAACGACATACATATTTCATAGCAATTACTGGGTTGGACTTTCAGCTTTATGTGCCACTTCTTTCTGTAGTCTGAGCTGGAAATAAACTGTTCTCCCCAATAGGAGCATGTTGAGCTCTGAGTGCATTCTGTGTTCAGATACAGTTATTCACATTTTCACTGACTGATTCCTGTAAGTCACCTCTGACCTCCAGCACAATATAAGCATCCCTATGAAAGCAGAGGTGTAAGATTTGGCAAAACCAAAGGCCACCGCCTCAGTTAATATTTAGCAGATCTACCTGTTCTCCATTTTTCTCTTTTTTTTTTATTTTAGCCATGTAAACAAAAAAATCTTTCACTAATTTTTTTGGGGGGGTTTTTTAGCGAAGTCCAGCTCCATTTGGTGGTGCTTATGAGCTACCTGTCACTTTTTGTCCTCCAAAGCAGAGATTCCCCCCCTTGATCAAGTTCTTCTTAAAACCTCTTCACTCACTCCTAAAATTTCTTTTGAGCTACTTGGTTGGCTGAGCTGGACTGGAAAGTTTAACTACCAACTTCTCTTTCATTGGGATTTTTTGTGCTTTTGATTTAAAGAGGTTATCAAAAGTACTTCTAAGGCATAGTTTGTTAAAGCATATACACATTTTTAAGAACAGTGATAACACTTGTTCCACATAGATTATACTTTTTTTAAAGGACTGTATTATTAAGATATCATGCCTTCCATTTGCTAATCTTTGCCAGATTATCTGAGATAATCAGTGAAAAATTGAAGTACTTGCAAACCCAAAATTTAACCAATGCTGAAAGTTAAACACAAACTAGAAAACACGCTTACTCAATTTGCACCTAGATAAAAGATCAGTTGTCTTAAGCTGACCTTCTAAAAACTGCATCAGATACAAGCATGTATTAAACTATCTATATAAATGTGGGTGTAGTAAAAGCACATCAGCAAAAGCTATTAATACATAGGGAATCACAGCTCTAAGAGTAAAATTCCAGCTCTCTGCTTGACCTGCCTTAATATGGAACAATAATTTCATTAATTTCTGTGTAGTGAAGGAACCAAACGTAAGTGCTATGGAAGTTTCAATAGATGTATAAGTTACTAGAGATAGCCAGTACACTTCAGAGTTTTTGAAAACATATGTTTAAATGGGTCAGTATCTTCAGTATATGAATGGGATTATCTTAAAGGGTACAGTAGTCAGTGGATGCTGACTACCTGCCATTTAGAATCAGACTCCTTTGTAACAGATCAAGCCACTCAAACTGGAAATAGAAAGCTCTGCGCTTTAAATGAGCATTTACTTTCAATAATAGCCAAAGACTGATCAAGTGTATACCAAAAAAGCCCAGAGTTGTGTTTGAAAGTATCTTGCTCTATCACGTCATTGACTGGGAGCCTTACACATTTCCAACCTGTTCTTTCTGTCATTTTAGGGGAGAAATGACCAACATCAGTGGGGAATGCAATTTTACAGACATCGACAGATTAGCAAAGACCCTGCAGTTGGGGATCTCCATCCCTACCTTCATCCTCGGGCTGGTTCTCAACGCCCTGGCCCTCTCCGTGTTCTGCTGCTTTTGGAAGAAACAGACCAAAACCTCAGTTTATATGATCAATCTTGCGCTTGCAGACGTCTTGCTGCTTCTCTCACTCCCACTCAAGCTGTATTACTCTGTCACAGAAGCACCCAGACTCCTCTGCTCATTCATAGTGTCTTTGTATTTCGTCAACACGTATGGCAGTATCTTCATCATTGTCTGCATTACTATCGACAGATATATCTGCATAAGGCACCCATTTGAAGGTCGAGCTAACCAGTCCCCCAAATGGGCTATCTTGATTTGCTGCTTCATCTGGGCAGTAGCTTGGCTTTGCAGCAGCCCAATGTATGTGTTTCACAAGAAAGATTCTTTTAAATGCTTTTATAACATGTCAGAACAGGCATGGAGCGTGCCTCTCATTGTTTCTGTGGAAATCTTTGGATTTCTGATCCCACTCGCAGTGATGATTTTCTGCTCTGCCCAAAACATTCGGATTCTTCTGAATCACAAAAGTCAAGCTAAGAAGAATGTAGAAGGTAGTGGCTCCTTACGAGTCATTATCATTAACGTCGTGGTGTTTTTGGTGTGCTTCACACCCGTCCACCTTGCGATCTGCCTACAGTGCCTGGTAAGACAGCACGTGATAGTGGACTGCAGTCTGAAACAAACCATCAGCCTCTTCATTCAGGTGTCAATGATATTAGCTAACCTGAACTGCTGCCTGGATGCCATCTTCTACTACTTTGCAGCAAAAGAATTTCGTGAGAAAACACACCTGAAAAAAGTTATTGAACTATGTCCTGTCTTTAAGCCTTGTGCCACATGATGGGACTGCATGTGGTAGAAGAACGCCTCTTCCTCGGCTCCCACTTTCCTCACAGGACACTGACAGCATTTTCCCTGACATAGCAGTAGGGTCACCTTGGCCATGGCAGGGAGGGTGCAGGAGGGAGAAGGATGACATTTTTCTGGTGAATTTGAACCTGTTCCATATTTGTCTTCCCTTTAAACACGAAAGAGTAAAAACATTGGAAAGAAGAACCAGCATTAGCAAAGTGATGCAGTGACTCCAAGAGAAGCATTAGCCTCTACAGTACCCAGTAAATGTGAAACGTTTGCCAGGGGAAAACTACCCAAGATCGATGGAACACCACTTAAAATCAGCCTTCATCAGTGCTGCACCAGTTTTCTTTTTGCCAACGTGATCAGAAAGTTGTTGCTAAGGACCAAACATAGCAATAACTATTCAAAACCTTCTTTCTAACTTAGAAGGTATCTGAGAGTTAAAAGGCAGTATCTGGCCTAAAGTCTGACTCTGTTCTTTCCTTCTGTAAAGCTTACAGAAGGCCACTGTCAGAGCTCATTTGCTTTGAACAGCTTGGCCAGCCTGAGACAACAGTGAATCCTCCATCCTGTAAGCATTATGTAGGTTGGGGCTGCTACACAGGACAGCGGCCCCTGCTCTTTCATGGAGGACAGGCTGCCCAGTATACAACCCCAACAGAGTATCTACCTGCAGTTCCCTGAGCAACAAACGTTTCTGATTCTCTGTGCTGACGAATCCGCGTGGTTTTCTCCTGCAATTTTAAAACTGTTTTTGCACATGAAAATGAAAAGAACCCTTCAAATACAGCATTTAGTGAAAGACTGTATGTGACAAACTGTATTTCTACATCACTGTATTTCTATCAAAGATATAACATGACACACGTATGAAATTCTTCTGCCTGTCTTCTCATTCTTTCTCGAAGGAGGGGAATTAGGGAAGCAAGACCTGCATCACAGAAGAATAGGGAGTGTCTGATATATGCCTCGCTCCTGACTGGAAGACTGGACCAGCTTTATCCACCTCATTCCTTAGAGAAGTTCTTCTAGCCTGTACTGTATACTTCACAAAACATCTCTGGACATGCCTCAGCCCTTCTTGGTCAGCACTTCTGGTATGTTACCACCCTTATGCCATTTGCAAGTTTGGCTCTGAGTCTAAACTAAAGGTTTCTTTGTTGCAATTTAAGCCTACTAGTTCTTGCACCATTATGTTGGCATGGTTCATGCTCTTAGTCAGAAACACTTTCACTTCAAGAAATCCATTTCGTGCCTTTTAAAAACAGCTGTAAAAATGGTCTAAGACTGTTTGTAATCAAGTCTTTGTTCTGAGGCGGATGTTCTGTTTATTCAAAACATGAAAAGAAATTACCTTCTATCTGGACCAACTTAAAAAGAAAGGGGGCCAGTTTTGAAAATACAGTTTGCTGTTAATTGATTTCCATAGAAATGATTGACTGTGCAAGTGGGCAACTGCACATACCTAATATTGGGCCTAATGGAAGAGCATTTAAAAGCTTGTTAGTACTAAAACTATGACTACAGCTGAGGCATACAAAGAGCTCAAAGGCAAAGAAAGGTTTTTATCATCACCTTCACCATTATCTGCAGAGAGGAAAGAAGAAAAGCTTTCCAAAACAGTAGGTTTTCAAAACATTATTTGCTACATCATTCAGAAACTTGTAGTCTTTTCTAGATGAGTTAACCTTTCTTTTTTGCACCTTTCACATTACTTTGCATGTGAAATATATGTGTGAGAAAGAACATGTTCTACTAAATAAACTGTATATATGAAGTGTATGATTTGAAAATATGTTTTAATTCCCCACTGACAGCAGTGTATGATTCTTATCTACCCATTTCATAACACACTTTTACCATTTTCTCCTTAAAACAACGCCAAGACTTAGCTGGAGATTTTCCTTCCCAGGAACTACTTCAGGTTTATAACTATGGCAATCAAGAACAACTGAATAAACAGTAATAAAAAGTAAAACTAAAAATAGGAAAGATGATAAGGCCCAGAAGTCTAGATAATTTAATAATTTTTTTGTGGAAACCCTCTCCATAAATTCTTGACAATCCCCCACTAAATCTGCTACAATCTTTCTCCCAAAGTGCTCTGAGCTCTTGCTTTTATGATTAGCCAACCACCTGAAAATTTACATTACCATCAGTGAAATTTGTGCTGCGAAAACACAGCACTTCATGGTACAAACTGTAATACTGACCTTTTTATTTAAAGCTTTTCACGCAGATGCAATGGGTCATGATAAAGTGCACACCCTGTGCACAACACTAGTGGTATGGCTAAGATGGCAAAGCCTCACTCCAGAGGCCCTACAATCTCCAGGACAGGGGAGAAGAAACCTCTTGAAGTGCAGTAAGGAGAAATTTAGAGTACTGCACTCAGGGCAGCACAACTCTGGGGGCCAGCACGGGCTGGGAAAGTAGGGCTGACGTAGATGTCCTCTCAAAAGGGCAACGGGGGGGCACCAGGCTTGATACAAGTCAATGGTGCCCTCTTTGTGTAAATATGGCAAAATTGATACCGGGACTAACTAAAAATTGAGTCAGTGTAAAGAAAAAGATAAAAAGAAATAGTTATTAACCTCCTCTACTTGAGCTGGTGAGGCTTCACTGGAATAGGATGTCCAGCTCTGGGCCTTCCCGTTCAAGAGAGATGGGGAGAAACCAGAGAGGTTCAAGTAGATGGTTTGCAGGATAGTTGGGGATCTTGGGCACAGGTCTGCAAGGAGAGGTCAAGGGAGCTGGACTCGTTTAATCTAGCATGCTGGAAGGCAGCAACGGAGAGGATGGAGCCAAGCGCTGCCCAGTAATTCCCAACAATACAACAAGGAGTAATGGCCCTAGGTTCAGGTTCAATATTGGGGAAAACTTCTTCACTAGGAAGGCAATGCAGCACTGGGATGGGTTACCCAGAGAAGCTTTGTGATATTGTCTCACAGAGGTTTCCAAGACATAGTCAGACGAAGTCATGGCTGATCTGATCTAGAGTTGGAGGAGGAAACTGGCTCCAGAGGTCCCTTTCCACTGCTTTGTGACTCTCACCCAATGAAAGAGGTTTTTTTTTTTCTCCTCTAAGACAAAACACCACCTCCTCTTAGTGCTGCTGACGTTATGGTGCTGGTTGTCAATAGCTCTATAGCAGGCACAGCACAAGACTGAGGATATGCACTAGCTGCCTAAAAACTACCAGGCAGCAGCAACTGTGGCCCATCACACAAGGCTATGATATTTACAATCAGGACTAATGAAGCAGTATCTTTAACTCGTTTATTATGAAGTACTTGAAAAAGATAATTTTTTAGTCTTCAAAGGAGTAAGTACAAATATGCAATAGGCAGAGAGGAAAAGTGTATAGAGAGTCTCGTACGTGTGGGTGAGGAAGAAGTTTGATCTGCCAGAGCTAGGGAGATAGCATTCACTCATGCTGATGCTCGGTCAGTGGTAGAGTCCCAGCACTATCAGGCAGGGAGAGACTTCCATTTACAGGAAGAAATTAATGTAATTTTCTCAACAAAAGAAACAGAAGTGAGTTTATGAAAATCAGCTGTCATAATGGGGAGTGGTGGGACCCACTAGGTACAACTGATCTACAAACTCAGTCTGCTCATGTCATACATGGCAGCAAACTCAGAGCACAGAATCTGAAAGTTAAATTGCACTACTTTCTTCCCATTTATTGCCATCAGTGCCACTTCTTCGTTGGCCAAAAATGATTTTATATATAACTCCATTTGTCTAAATTTTGCCTGTTATATATATAAATGAGAGCAGCATGTCTAAGCATAGTTGAAATTTCTGGGGAAAAAAAAAAAAGAGAAAGAAGGAAGAGAGCCCAGCTGTGTTGGTTTTACAGGGCTATTACAATAGTCAAATTTTTTAGCACAAAAAGAGCAGATCTTTTGAGCAAGGCGGCATCACTTTCAATTCCCTGCTTTTCAAGATGAACTTGCATTTAAATACACTTAAATTCTGTTTATGACTTGCAGCTAAGATTAAAGTTGTTTCTAAAGCAGAATTTTACATACAGGCTCCTCTATAAAAGGTACTGTTAACTCTGGAGAATTTCCAGTTGGTTGTATTTTTTTACCAGGACAAAAGCATTAAAAACCTCGTGCAGCTTGAGAAGGTGCACAACAGTTTTGTTGATGAATAAAACTGAAAAGCATTTGACATTTCAAAAACAACAACAAAAGCCTTCCTGAGTCAATACACAAGTTCACAATTTCTATTTTCAAACTCACAACAGAAGAGGTTTCTTCTCTCTCGATGTTATTCTCCACACACAGAAAAAAGTAGGAACCTTATAGTGAACACCTCACATACCCAGGTCTCCTCCCAGTGACTCATTTGTACTGTAAAAAATCAAAGAAGCATTATCCTAGTGGAAAAAAAAAAAAAAATCAAGTGCTAACAAAACCCATTCAAAATAATGCCTTTAAAAACTACATTTCCAGTTCTGCTCTGTTCTCCAATTTGAAGAAAATTGGATGCAACTAACCACAGTCCTTAAAGAGCAGCTGTATTTAACCTTATTTTTTCTGGACTAGGCTGTTTCAGGACAACCAGGTGAGAATTTCACAAAAAGCGATTTTGTTTTTAGCCAGTCAAGTTTCTCCATCCGAGCCAAACACCACAGGTCTTCACAGCACAGGAGAGGGTTGGCTGCTTTCAAGGGCATTTTTATCGATGGCAGATTACTCCACCAACATCCTACAATCAGCATTTGTTCAATAGCAATTGCGATCCCCAAGCAGTATTTTGTAGACATATGCAGCCATTGAAAGATGGAAAAGCATAAAAGTAGTCTGGAAAAAGGGGGAAAAAAACAAAACCCAATAATAATAATAAAACTTAAAAAAATTATAAAACAAAACCACAAAGGGTTTGTTTCGCAAACTCTTTTCCTGTCCCTTTGCCTGGTGGGTTCTATCTTCCATTTCCCAGGCCTGCTTAAGCACTGAACTTTAGATCAGAGTTGCACCACTAACTTCTAATGCTATAAAAGTATCATCAGAATAACGTCAAACTTTTCGAAAAGTAATATTGCCCCAGAAGTCCCTTCGAAATAACACATCGAAATAATTTTTAACAAAAAAAATATTATGTAAATTCAGCTGGTTAAATAGCAAGTAGAGGATCTAATACAGAACTACTTTTTGCAGTTTTCATAAAACTATTTGTATGATACTACATAATTTAGGAGCTGGAAGGCACCTGAGGGAGGATCCAAGCCTAGATCAAAGCATTGATAGTCTCTTGTCTTCTAGCAAGGGGAGCATAGGTGGACACATGCCCTGTAGAGGCAGTCCAACATCATTTCATCATTATTAAATACATTAGTCAAAAAACATGAAACCAGTTTTTCCATGTGAGAATGATCAGCCACCATTTCTTCCAAAGTTTTACTCACAAAGAAAGCCTAATAAATGTCACTCTAGCAGTTTATCACATCAAGTAATTTCAAGTGTTCAGAAATCTGCAAAGTGAGAAGAGCAGCCACCTCACTGCCTAACGCAGCCTCTAGATCACAAAATGATGTTGAAACGGGCTTGAAGACTGAAACCGATCTTCAGAGAGATATCGTCCTAAACCTCACATCTTTGTGTGCTGCTCTAAGCAGTATTTCACCCAAAGGTTCTTCTCCAACACCACAACTTAACCCGTCCAAAATGCACGCAAATGAACAAAAGATAAACTGACACTACTCAAAGGTAGACTTCTGCCTCTCTCAAAGTGGTTTTGCAGGTTTTTTCCCCCTCACATTCAGAACATTTTGCACTTTGGACTAATTCCTTCCTACGAATCTTGGGCGCACTCTTCATCCTTCAACTCAGACTCAAGAAGAGGAGTTGCGGAGAGGCAGCATCCTTTGAGGAACCAGCGAGTCTAATAGGAGAAAAAGATTGCGGAGAACCCACCAGCCCTACGTACAAACCTCTCGAGATGACTCTGGCAGCTGCCATGAGAGCCCGCAGGGACTGCCCAGCACCAGAGCACCAAACGGCAGTGGCTCAGACAACCCCTTTATGGAGCCAGGAAGATGATGAGACCTTGGCTGCCATGCACTGAAAGGAACTTAATTTTTCCCAAGGGGAACTGTCTTTACAAAGAGGGGCAGAAGTGTGCTTGCCCTGAGCAAATTGAAAAGAAACCTGCCCATCTTTGTTGTTTACACAACAGAACAAACAGGAAAGCTGGCTTGGTTAGATTTCACATTAGCAGACTTGCTAAGCATGTAGAGAAACAGAGACAAGCTACACACACGCTCTTTGCTCCGGCTGCTCTCGCAGCACTGCCGAAATACGGAGAACGGAGAGAATCGCTCAAAGGCTCAGTTACCAAAAGGAGCAGCAGCTGCTTCTTCTCTCACTGTCTAGCCTGCTCTCTCTATACGGGGGAAGGAAGGCCCAGAGGAAGAGGAAAAAAAGGATCCTGCAGCATGTGGTGGAATGTGTTTGTCACAGAGGGTGAGCTGAGCCTGCTCCCATGGGAAGGATCTGCCTGGGCAGCCCAAGTTGACTTCAGTCCAAAGAAGCAAACCTGCTCCTGGAATAAAAACCACAGGAGGCACGGAAAGCCCCTTCGACCCCTCTCCCTGCCTAAGGTGAGATTTTGTCTATCTCCCCAGAGGAGTCCCCAGGGTGCTGTGTGTTTGTGCCTGCACAAAAAAAGTTGTGCCCTTTGCCACTGCATCTCACATTGCAGCTCGCACCTGGCCCTCACGCAGGAGACGGACCCTGCTCCCCAGGCAGGACATGGCGGGGCAGGACTGGGCACTGGGCACACCGTGTGGTGCCCATCCTGCTACTCAGCAAAGGTGGCCACTGTCACAGGCATGGATGCTGAGACGGGTCTGCATAGGCTGGGGCTTCCTTCAGCTACAGTGACTGCTTTTGAATATAGCTAAAACTATATCTCCTCTAAAGGTGTGTGGGAAAGGGAAGAAAACAAAACCAAAATTCACCTATTTTTTTGAGATTCAGAAACATTAGTCTATGGTATAGACTATATAATTGGGTGAGGGATCCTGTGCTGCTTCTAAACACATAATTGAAATGAGTTTCTGTTGGCAAGATAGCTATTTGCATTGGAATATCACTCCTAGGAACTGCTTGCCACAAAAATATCACTGCGTGATGAGCTTTTGCAGTTCTGTCACCTCAGTGCTAGCTGGAAAGCTCTAGAGAGATGAAACTTGCCCCTTCAGCACGGACACGTCAAGTTCACACTAGCAATCTTTTTAAAGTCAGGCCAATACACAGTCTAAAGTAAGCGTTAGCACTGAAGTACACCTTGCCAGACTAAAAATAGTTGAATTTATATAGTGTCTTTCATCTGAGGAAGTCAGAATGACTGAAGATGAGACACACGATCCTCCGCTGCATAGACTGCTCTCCATCTAGTGCCGGAAACATGGGAAGCAAAAAGGGCGAACCAGACAGGAAGTTGCCAAGCAGCCGGTGTAGCTCAGGTCCTGCAAGGTGATTCTGCGCCCCTAGAGCAGCACAATTCATTCTTTGGCTCTGTCGGAAATTTTGCTTTCATTTATTTCACTTTAAAATATCTATAAAAGACAAGAAACGTTGGCAGCACTTACTGCAGCATACTACACGACAGAGGGATCACTAGAGCCAAATTCATGCTGGAACCTCAAAAATCATGCATGGATTTTTTAACTTAGTTTTTAAATCACTGCCATTTCTTCCTCACCAACAGGTCACAGGGATGGCACTGCTTTCCCCAGTGAAGACTCATCCTTCCAGGAGCGAACCCGACCACCACTGGACTGCGGACTGCACAAACTCGGCTCAAACAGACCTGCAGTAAATCTGCTCTGGGGTACCAGGATGTCATCTACGTCATCTGATCTATACTGTCTGATCTACGCTGTCTGACACACTTCACTTTATAAAAAAAAAACAAAACCTCACCCAGCATCTAGCACCTCCTCCACACCATGCCCAGTTGCTTTTATACACGTTGCCTGTGCTGAAGGCCACAGTGCTTACTCACTCAAACCACAAGAGGCAGCGCCATGGGGAGGCAGGACACGCTTGCAGACCACGTGGCGAGCCTCAAAGCTCGCCCAAGATGCAGGTGTTTCGAAGCAACCACGTCCTGCCATTTATCTCCTCCTCACCACTTCCGCAAGCCCTCTATTAGCCAGTGTTTCAGGCCCCAGCCCTGAACCCACATGCAGTGGCCAACTTCCCGTGGGGCAAGAAGTAGCCTACAGGCACGAGAGATCCTCTCTCAGCTGATGGACGCTGCCATCACGGCAGCCCCCTCGCAGTCTTCTCCATGGCACCCAGCTCGTGCCCAGAAGCGCTGCCAAGGGCAGGCTGCTGCTTGTGAGCCATTACGTTTGTGGGAGGTTTGAAAACTCAGTTGTTTCTCCTCCCACTTACTAAAGCACAACAGCTTCAAGGACAGGAGCATTTCCCTGTTAAAAGAATAAGGGGAAACTGCATTTTTTGGTTCAGTTTTAAGGCCTTAGTCTGCCACTTCCTTTTTCATATTTCCTGAGACCCAGCAAACAACACTCGTAAGTGAAAGACATTGTTCCAGACTTAATCTTCATTCCGACCAAGACTGCATTTACCTAGCTCAGTGCATGGGTAAAGTCCTGTTGCACTTCTGGAAACTGCAAACAGCAGCACTGATGCATATGATCATCACATTAAGATCACAGACCATAAACACTTCTCCTTTTAAAAAATGTAGCTTTAAGTAAACACGAGACATCCCAGTTAAAGCTAACAGAGAGCAGAGAAAGGTTGTCTGGTCATATGAGATATATATATATATTTTTTATATATATATATATATATATGTATGTATTATCTTTTGTACAATGTGCTGAAATAAAACTAAGGTTTCATTTTGGACCCGTCGGCAGTGCCAGGGCTCCGTGCCACTTTTCAGTTTCCCAAGGATCCTCTCAGCAGCTGTACTTCCTAGCTGCATTTTACCACACTGTAAATATGCCACACCATCCCCTGAGCAAAGCAACCGCTCCCACCTCAAGCGAAGCACCCTACTGCAGTGCCAAGTAAAGAATCCAGCGAGGCTCCCTCAACAGTGAGTGAAGATCTTCTGGCATCTCCAGCGAGCAATTCAACTTTTTAACATCTGGATTGCCCTCAACAAGCAGCAGCCTGTCCTCCCCAAGGACAGAAGGCTGCTAGGACATCTGGGCTCTCAGAGCACCTATCTGTGTACTCTGCGTCTGTTAGATACGCGCATATCTGCATCCTGCAGATGAAACCATACAGCTGCTTATTAAGCATCTCTGCCAGCCCAATCAACTCATTACTGAAAGAGATGCATTCAATAATTACACCAGAAGCTATTTGAGCTCTGGAAAGGAGACCACATATGACTGCCCCTGTAGGTTACTAAGAGTTCACATGGTCATTAATATCTGTATTAAATGCACTAATTGCCTGGTGTTACTGGAAAAAGAAAAAAAAAAAAGATTCTGGTGTTTTTCTGAAACTTTAATTCTGTTTATTTACTGAGTAAACACACTATGATTTGTTTCGCCTTTGCTCAGGTTTACGTCAGCTGGGGAATTTTCCTCAGTATTTCCTAGAATCATACCAATGCACGTGGAATATGCCATTTCTTTTAAAAAGATCCTAATATCTCAGCTTTGAATCTTTTACAGCACACTGCCTTTTCTCTGCTCCTACACCAAGCCTTTTCTGAAGGCACGTAATTCCAATCCAGTGAAAGCAAGACTCACTCCCAGTTCCTACAGCAGTTGAAAAACAGTGCTGGAACAGTGTAGTCATCAAAATAACTGCACTGAATTCTTGCAACTCTCTGTCTCTCTTTTTCCACTGCACTGTATCTTCTTAAGCGTGCGTTACAGCTCTGGTAAAATCTGAGAAGTCTGTGTATCTCCAGCTCTCTCCTTCTAACTTACCGAGATTACACCGCAAAGCAGGGCCCTGTGACACAATTGCCTTGAAACTATAGGAGACCACTTGACTGGTTAAAATACAAAATTCAAACTGCAGAAAGTGTGATTTTTCTTTTCTTTTTTTTTTTTTTTATGTAACATTAAGCACTAAGCTCAATAAAGGAGTACAATTATTAGAGAAAGTATCACCTTTCAAAACCTATTTCTCTTTAAGCTCTTGTAGTAAAAACACAAAGACATTCTGAGAATTAATTTTTTTTTTTTTTAAGTAGACAACATGATGTTTTGACTCACAAACTTCTCTGAATAAATCTAAACCACATCTGCCTGATTTACATAGCAAAACCTTCTGTTCTTTCTCCTGTTTTGACTTCCAGTGCTGGAAATTCAGCTTGGGGAATTCAGCTGGATGATCATTTCTTATTTATACATCCTTGTCAAACAAATTCTGTGCTGGCTAAACTTTGTAAAAGTCCACTTCACTGCTGTTTTCTGGCAACACATGAACATAAGAAGGGATCAAAGCCAGTGCTACAGCCAGAGCCTTGCCAGCAAGGATGCTGATGATACGTGAGAACAAGCACATGCTCCCTTTCCACGCTCATGCTGGGAAGCAAATACCTGCTCTTACACCATTATTCATTTAGAGCACAGCTTTCAAGTGTCATCACTTGCAGATTTCGATCTAACTTAGTGGGAATCGCCCCTGTGTTGGCTCAATACTGCAGACAGGAGAAAAAGAGAAGCAAAAAAGTCCTACTGTCAAATAAAAATATTTTGTTATCTCCTAATTGCATGAAGTACCGGGTCTATTATGCAAAAAAGGTGTTTAGGTCGATCTTTAGGACAGAATTTGCTATCACCACCTTCAGTCTGACTCCAGCAAACCAAGCAGTGAGAATTCTCCCGTATGAAAAGCTGACGAGATTTAACATTTAATTTTTTAACAGAGAACATACATCACGCTCTGTCTCCCAGCATCCAGCAGGTGACAAACAGCAAGGAGACATTCCCTTACTTTCAGTCTTTAGCTACATCTTGCCTCCTGCTTTCTGCCCTTGAAACACCCTTGGTCATGCAGCCATGGTTTAGTTTTTCTGTCTCTTGTTTTTAAGCTCCTGCCTCTTGACTTTCTGCTGCATTCTTCCTACAATTCAACCCCTGTACAAATCAAGAGGTGTGACCAGATAAATCTTTCACCCTATTTGCACCCAGTCCATCCACTGATGAAAAACCTTTTCAATGCCAACACCAAATATTTTTTTAAATGAATTAGAGCTCAGTGTGGCTTTTGATGCCAGAGTTAGCATCCACACCAGGGACTCACCATCATTAGTCTAGTCTTCAGGTCCCTGATTTTTCAGTTGTCACTAAAAAAAGGAACAGTCAGTTCTCTCAGTTTGTTTGACTGGAAGGTAGAGAGCACATCCACGAGCTTCAGTGACATCTGCAGATGCCTAAAGACCAGAGATACATTAGCAGGAGTCACCAGAGCTTCTAAATAATTTCAGACTATTATCATTTCTCAAGTCTTTTAAAAATAGTTGATATTTTTTGTTTTTTAAACAGTGGGTGTCTATAGGGTTGGGCTTTTTTCTTTTTCTTACTGTAACTAGAACTCAGAAACCAAAAGTCTAGCCCAGAAATGTACAGACATCACCTACCACGGTCAAAGGTGTCACTCAGCTTTTAACCTAGCTGGACATTAAGTCACAGCCAAATTTTAGGCATAATCATTAAATGGGCAGGTTGTTTGCTTTCTGGCAGGCTGTCAGGAGCAGTGAGGCAGCACCTGGGAGCATCAGATGGCCATGCCCTCCCCATCCGGCTGTGCCTGTGCCAGGTGAGCAGAGTGGGCAGCCATGGGGAGCCAGGCTCAGCCTGAACCCCAGTGTCGTGGCAGGTCTGCAGGAATACAGCCAGGCCAGGGCTGGGACTGTGCCCAGAAGTCAGGACAGCACAGGCAAAGCATGATACTGGGTGTAAGTGTCCCCCAACTCTGCCTCATGTTGCTCCTCCACAGCAGCCTGATTTTGGGTTACAGCTCATCTCAGGCACCTGCTGCCAAGTCCAGTTTGAAAAAGAGGAAGAGATTGCAGAGCCCCTTGGTGCACTCAGGGCCATGACAGTGACACTCACAGCTGAGCCATGGTCCTTTTAAACTTGCCTGTTGGTGCATCACATACAGGTGATGTCATCTGTGACTCACCTCTGTGGCCAGAATCCTCTTTAACAGCAGGATGTCATGAATCATAAGGTATTAATTTTTTTTCAAATTATTACAAATTTCAAGTCCACTCTTCTGTGACGTGCTTGCATACTTTAACACAAGCACAGCCTGGAGAGCAGCGTTGAAGTCGGGGCATGTTGAAATCCAGTCCCTAAAGAACAGAGTGTGTAACGCACGCCTGCTGCATAGGCAAGACCTGGTACACAGGTTCAAACCAATTCCTTTGCAAAGGTCAGTAAGCCAGAAAATACATATATTATAAAACAATATAAATAAACCACTGTCTGTTCCCCATCACCACAGGCAGCTGAGCTACCAACACACACTGGCAGAGTGATCTTAGGAGCACTTTCAGTCTCTCAGCAAGTGCAGTGTTTCCTATGGAACAAATGCTGGGCTAGCAATGTTTTTCAACCAACATGTCTTTCATTTTTTAAGTGGCTGTGCTATCTAGAGTACCAAAGACATCACAATCCTCCTCCAGGTCCTAAGGTAATACCAATTACTCCAAATTTTAACATTCTGGGCAACATGTTTCTGTCCCTGAGTATGGCCTTGGCTGAAATGCAAACCCTCTTCCATTCCTGAGCCTTGCAGCTAAAATTCAGCTCCTTAACCTTATATTTCAGTTCTCAAAATCATTTTGTGGCTCAGTTGCTTAAATTGAACACAGTTCCTTACCAAACTTTCCCACTTTGCTTGTTCACTAACCTTCACCTAAGGTAGGAAGTTATCCCCTGGGCTAGGAAAAAGGAGAGCCATCCCTCCAGCACCCGCAGTGATCACCTGGAGCAGCCATCCCCCTCCTCCTGCCCCACAGGTGTAATCTGCCTTCTTCCACCTTGTGCTACCCATCCAGGGAGTTGCCTGTCCACAGAGCTCTTTCTCCAGGCTTGACACTTGCTAGAAAGCCACAGCTGAGACTCTTGCCTCAGATTGATTGCTGAGAATTTGCCTCAGATTGCCCTCAGCAGTGAGAAAAGGCTGCTTTTTCCTGTACATTGAAAGGCACAGGACTGAGTCACCTTTCTTCTCGTTTCTGTGAGCTAGAAGACCTGAAGATCTTGTGTACGCCTGGGGGTGGAGAACATGGTGCTAAGTAAAAAGTGAAGAACTGGGGCTAATGAAATGACTGGTGTGCA
This sequence comes from Tauraco erythrolophus, assembly GCF_009769465.1. Taxonomy (NCBI): domain Eukaryota; kingdom Metazoa; phylum Chordata; class Aves; order Musophagiformes; family Musophagidae; genus Tauraco; species Tauraco erythrolophus. The sequence continues at coordinate 6,567,254 of NC_141475.1, forward strand.
ACATGAAAACAACACGAACATGAAAACCTTGTCTGGGTTGCCTTCTTGCCAGGAGGTTCACTGCACAGTGCCCAGACCCTTCTCAATCACTCACCCGAGTTCACCTTCAGCAGCTTCTGTACCTTGGTATAGAAGACAGACCTATCTGAAACGAAATGAAACGTCTTTAAACAATGAAAACACCTTAAAACACTGCCCTCTACCACGGGCAGAGAGATTTCTGAAGAAGAGAGTGCTCATCTCAGAGCATGGCCCAGCAGGAGGAAGGCACAGGTGACAATATTTAGGCTCCCGCAGAGCCAGTGGTGGGGGCCTGCCAGCTTCTCCTGTCCTTCTGTTGGGCAGCAAATGGCCCTTGGACCCCCTACCACCTGCGGGGCGGGCTAAAGGCAAGTGCTTCTGCCATGCCCACACCATGGCAATGCATAACTTGACTGTGAAAACCCAGCTGAATACGAGACAAAACCCCACACTCACATTCACTCTGTGGTTCCACTATGTACAAAAAGAAGTGTCATGGTGTAACTAGCATCAATTTAATAGATACAAATTGTTTTACAACAACATCACGTACCTCTTTTTTCCTAGCCTGTTGCTGCTGTCCTGCTGAGCAGCAGCCCCCTCTACCAGGAGTCACATGGACATCAGTGTGGAAGGTGCTATTGAGCAGAAGAGTGGTAAACCACAACTGCATAGTGCGTCCATTCGTTTGTGGGGAAATTACAATTAAATTAGCATGCATGGGTTTCCCTTCAAATTTGCATCTTTGCCTTAATCCAGAATTGTGAGCAGGAGTTATTCTACACAGAAAAAGGCAATATTTCTTAGTTTGATAAACCAGATCAGATTAAAAGAAGAAAGCATAACAAATCAGTTTCTTTAGGATTGTTACTCTTTTTTTCATACTCAAGATAACAAGTTTTAAACCACTAGTTATAGTTCCAGGAAGAGATTTGGCTGAAATGCGTCAGGCTATGTATACGCTATTAAACTGCAGTTTTAAAAGCTTGGACTCATCTTGATCTCAAATTCAATCTATCATTTCACAAGTCTAGGAGATACAGAAGGAATGGAAGAAACAATATTCTGGATCTTGGATCAATTTACTCAGAAGAACCAGATTTTAACACTGAAAAACACGAACCAAGTGTCAACTCTGCAAAAACTGAACAGTGGTAGGAATATTTTAAAAAATAATCCTAAAGTTAAAGAAAATTATATACTAACACTTTCTCCCCTCCCCCCTTAATTCAGATTACAAGCCTGATTGCTAAATCAGCATCAACTCTATAGCCCTAGTTAGTTTTGCTTCAGTGGTTGCGGTTATTTACAAAGAAATGCTCAAGACCAGAGAAATTTTATGCTAAAATGTCTAAATACATGACTTTAGAACTGCTTACCAGGAAAACAACAGGAAAAGGATGTGGCCTGATAAATGCTTGTAACAACATAATCAGTGTTATATTTATTCATATGAATTTGATTTCACTAAGAATTAATAAGTCTGAGAAGTCTGAATTGTACGCATATCCCAGTACAAAACGAGCAGTTAAATAAGCTCCGTTTGCAAGCAGGAAGACAGATGTTTTTAAACTCACAGCAAATGCTCTCACACTAACGACCCTTTAAACCTTTCACTGAAGGCACAGAAAAAAAATCGAACAAGGAGGTGCAGCCTCAGCTCCCGCATACCAGGTTTCCAAGGAAAGCAAGAGATGGCCAGTGGAAAGAGGAGGGGGGAGATGGCATGAAGGAGAAGGCAGGAGCAGGGACTCTCCCTTAGTCTGGTTGAAATGAAGGTTGCAGTGCCATGTGGGTCCCCTTCTATAGGGACTACATGTCTAACTAAGCATGCATGCATACATACATACTACAGCATATAGTCACATATAGACAGATATGCAGGCTACCTTAGAGTATAGATGCTCTCCTTGCCCAAGTTCTGCAGGACAGGAACACCCTGCACACATTTGAAGCAAGGACAGATGGAAACATGTAGAGAAAGGATATAAGGACAAATAAATTCCTCACAATTTCAGCTGAATCCCTGTGAAGTTTTACTGACAATGAGAATTCATAAGTTCAGCCATTTTTCTTCCTTTAGATGCTATACCGACACAACTAAATGAGCCATGAATAACTGAAGAGGCAGATCTGAGGCAAAATTGAACCAAAAAGGTAGCTTTTAGGTGATATGATGCTCATTCAGCTTCCCTAGGGCTCACAAGATCCAGGGCAGCACTGCAGATGCTCACCTGTGCCAACACATCCTGTCCTCACAATCTGGCATTTGTGCCACATCAGGAAGTGTGAAGAGGTGAAAAGGCCTCAAAAACCCCTTTCCTCAGTCTTTCTTGTCCCTCCTGTTGTGTCCTATCTCTCCCCAGGAGCATGCACAGACAGACAGCAAGCAGAGGCTCCATCACTCCTGTCTGCAGCCTCCTGCAGCTCTAATGATTCTGTCTTAGAGAGAATGAATAGTGAAAAATAACCCCCAATTTGGTCTTACTGAACAATTAGTGGTGCAAGAAAGCATAATGGAAATATCAGCATAAGTAATAATATGAAAAGCCTTTACTTGAAAATGTGAGGGAGGTGCTGAGCTCTTCTTCCAAGTATCTAGTGATAGGACATGTGGGAATGGTTCAAAGCTGCACCAAGGAAGGTTTAAACTGGACATTGGGAAGCATTTCTTTACCGAGAGGGTGGTCAAACACTGGTACAGACTTCCTAGAGAGGTGGTGGATGCCCCAAGCCTGTCAGTGTTTAAGAGGCATTTGGACAATGCCCTTAACAGCATGCTTTAACTTGGTCAGTCCTGAATTGGTCAGGCAGTTGGACTAGATGATCGCTGCAGGTCCCTTCCAACGGAAATAGTCTAGTCTACTCTATCAGTCAATGTATTTTAAAGGGATTGGTGTTAAAAATAGGACTGGAAATTCAGAGTTCCCTTTCTGCACCCAAATGTAGCTACTGCACAGTAGCTCTTCTGAGAAGAGAGAACAGCTCAGAAGCTAGCTCTTGCAAAAGTCCCTACTGCCAAATAGTAACAATGACATGGGACACACAGCCGTCAGAAGACTTCCTCTGCCTTTCATCTGAATATGAAAGGAATGAGGGAACGAACCTCCTTCTGCATAAACTTCTTGCTGTTAGCAACCAAAGCTATCAAAATCAGCACCTCAGGGAAAAAAAAAAACACCCCACCTTAAAAAAAAAAAAAACAAATATATCAAAGGTAGGCAAGTTACAAATATATGAAAAAGAAACAAAAATGAGCAGACTGTTTTCTATGATTTGGGAACATGTGGGATGCCACATGCATGTTTTACACAGAAGAAAGCAAATGCTTAACACCACAGCAGTCTAAAAACCATCAGCAGCACTGCAATAGGCTTTAGCGTAACCAAACTGGTGTTTCAGCACCTGTGCCTGCCGTGAGAAACATTGTGCTGGCAAGGCAAGGTGCGAAAAGAAGAAAGCCTTCTGCTAAATGCACAAGAGACACTTGACCAAAGAAACTAAATATTTAGTTCTTTCCCTAAACTGTATCGTCTTAAAAGTAATAATAACAGAAAAAGAAACGATGAATTGTGAGTGCTCAGCAAATTTCTGTAATGTAGGTGAATAAACAATAAGTCCTTCTGCACAAACACCATACCATGAACACACTTACAACATGGTTGAAGGCCACCGCTTCCCGAGTTCAGCTACATAAAAAAGGAGGGAAAGAAAGATATTCTTCTCTTAATCCTTGCTGAAATCTGCACAGAGCATAACTGCAGAGACACTATGCTTTTATCACATACACAGCCTCACCCTAACTAAAACGTTACTGGAATTAAATAGAAAGACTGAAAGATTCAAATGAATTAAGTGACCACATATATACAGAAAATGACATGAAATACACGTTGTCGTATTCTTGATTACTTCTTTTGCATGTTACCACATAGTTGCAACACAGTTTCAACACTTACCAACCGAGAATAGTTAATTCTGAATATGAAAGGGTAGGCATACAAATTATTTCTGAAGAATGTATGACTTCTAGAGGGCGTGAGAACATCCAGACATGATTGATGCAATGCTGTCTCTCCTGGGCTGCAGACAGGGAGCCAGGCCCCAGGAAGGAACAGCCTAAAAATAGAGTGTTGGCACTGGAAGGGAGATATCTGGATTTGGGAAACCACACTCTCCACTGCAGATGTCTTGTATCACCTTTGGAAAGTCCTTTTGCTTATCTCTGCTTCAATTCCCCACGTGTAAAACAGAAAAGATAAGAGACCCTACCTGCGCCACCAGAACAACACCAGAACAGTCACATTTAGGAGAGGATGGAAAACTTCAGAGTGTTGAGCAGGCAAGCCTGCCATGGTACATTGCCATGTCCGGTGCAGACACCCAAATCACCCTGAAAGTGGTGTGGTTTGGCACGGCAGGCAGCACGCCTCGGCAGTGTCAATATTTGATAAACAGGTTATAAGGTTAGCGAGGCACCACACTGATGTGTCCAACCACGCGTACAACAGGAGAGGGATTTTTCATTAACAGCCAAATCCCCTGTGCGCTCTGCCTCCGGGGACAGCAAAGTCAAATCTTGCTAGTACATCATGATATAATAAATATATGCACAGCTGCTGGCCTGTTAGCGTTATAGTAGACCACAAGTTGATGTTTGGCACAGTAATGGAACAGTTTGCATGATGAAGTAATAGAGCAGAACACAGAGAAGGCAGAATGAATTTTAAAATAAATAAACAATAATAGTAAAAAAGTTTCCATTTTTTTTCCTCCAAGTAAGTCTTCTGGAAATGTATCCTTTTGTAAAAATATTTCCTTTGAGGAATATGTTACCAATGTAAATTCAGGGAAAAGTAGCACTGCCAAATTCTGACTGCTGTCACTGCGTTTCTAACTAATTCATCCCTTCATGATAATTATCTAAACTCAGAGGTTTGCTGTCTTTCAATTTCTGCTACCTTAGGAAGACCAGAAACCATGATTCAGCTGGCAACCTACTTGCTTTTTTCTGTTAAGCAATTCTAACAATAACTACCTCTGCTAACCACTGGAAAATTTAAGTTGTAGCATCATATGATTTATTTGGGTTTTTTTTTTAAGAAACATTCCTGAAGCACCAGCTGTTAGGTAGACTACGAAATACAGTTCATCAAAATCCAACTTGTTCCCTAAAATACTAAAGATACACAGATAAAACCTTTAGGTATTTTCAGCATAAAGATGCTAGAATTGTCTGCTAAATAGACACGTGCACATCATGTTCAATGCATGGCGTATAGCTGTAAGGCCCCAGTAGAAACACACGGTGGGATATGGGAAGAGCAAAGCCTGGAACCTAACTAAGGGAGCCTTTATGATCAAGCTTTCTTTATTTTCTAAAGTGCTTACTGCTGGAAGCACTGTCAGCAACAGGCATGCAGTTTCTTATGCTCTTCCCCTAAACATCCACTGCTGGCTTCAGGCAAAAACAGGATGCTGTATTAGATACACTTTTTCTCTTGCCTAAAACAACTCTCATGCTCTCCTTCAGTTCATTATTTTCTTGTAATGACATGCAACGAGCTTCCGTCCCTGCCATGAGTGCTGCCGTAAATATGTCTAACAATTTCTCACACGCACACGCTGTGATATTATGCAGACCTCAGAAATGAGACAAGGAAAACTGACCGTTCCCATTAAGAAGAAATGAAGCCATGTGGGGTCTGATCAAGATTCTCCTTGTCACTATGGAGTGCACCCCAGAAGGACGCAGTTCCTTGGCCATACAAGCAGTGCAGTTAGTTTAAAACGAGTGCCTTTTGGAAAAGAGGTCCAGTTATGCAGTTACTTTCCTGGAGTTGTGTGTGCACTTCAGCACTGTGAAAATAGAATGAGATCTCCTTGATCATCTTCAGTAACTGATATTTCTCCCACCTTGCAAAATTACAGCTGAAGTGCCTGTCTCATCATGCTGGGGAGGGTCTTATGATTTGCAGGTTTGTATAACCTGTTGGGACATAGTGGATTTACTAAAATGCTGTCTCGGGTCTTTCAAAGGTAATGATGAGCTGAAGACCAGTGTAGCTAATGGCTTGAGTAGGAAAAAAACCACCACATTAATATACCTTAGAAGTGTTAAAATGACTCACTTGCCAGGCTGGAAAGAGGCGTACGCCGTGATGCGGTGCATAGGGCCCCCAGCTGGGGTGTGCGAGCCCCGCTTGGACGCCTGCTCTACAGAGTGGGAGAATAACAAAAAGTGCAAAAGCTACAACACAAGAGACAGATCCCCACCAAGCTGCTGCTGTTGGTGCTGCAACATGAGAGTCAGCAGAATAAGGACACAGAGGAATGAACGCCTGAATTGCCCGGGTCTTAGATCAGAATGTAGTAGAAGATTTGGGAGAAGAGTTTATTTTCCTTTGGGATTATTCAACAGTTTCAAACATCACCAGTCTCAAAGCACTGACACGGAAAATATCCACCCGGCTGACCTGGCCTCAGAAGTCACATGGGAGTATCCCCAGCTGATTTCTCTTTAGAAGCTGAGACAGGTCTCTCAACAAATACTAGATGACTTCAAAACTAAACATAGCAGGGCTCAAAGAGAGAAATCAGCTCACCTGCTCTCCCAAGCAGCAAATTTAACTCTTCCAGCACTGAAACGACCCTTCTCTCTCAACTCTTGGCCCTGGTGCACAGCCAAGGTTTGCTGGTGCCCGCCTCAAGCTGCAGGGTCCTTCCAGAGGACACTAGTGCCATAAGAACACCATTGCCTAGGGTCAGACCTCTGTACCAGCACAGCAGCTTCTTGGCCCTGGCCTCTCAGCCTCACCAGCAACCCACAGGCAGAACCTATGGTCACTTCCTCTACAGAAAAGCTCCATTTCAGCTCCCTCTGTGCTTTGGCCCTCTCCTGTCACTCACCAGAAGACTTCAGGCTGCAGCTCCAAAGCAGGTTGTTGCATCTCCCACAGTCAGGAGGAAATGGCCCACCTTTTGCAGGAAGGGCCTTCACCTTAATTGATAATTAACTTCATTGATAATTGTAGCAGCTGGATCCACAATTCCCCCTTTTTGTTTACTAGTTTCTAGAACTTCATGGTGATCAGAGACCCAATTAAATAGCATTCTTGCTTCTCTCTTTTGGGGTTAACTAGAATTCTCTCTTCCCTCCTTCGGGGTAGCTTTACCTTCTTTGATGAAGTAATTCTTGCTCTGGCTCTTCTGGCACTGGCTCTGGCAGGGTCTCTTTTGGGGTCTCTTAATTATATCACGTTGGGGTCACCAGATGTCGCTCACCAGAAGAAGACTTCAGGCCGTGGCTCCAAAGCAGATTGTTGCATCTCCCATAGCCAGGAAGAAATGGCCCACCTTTTGTAGGAAGGGCCTTCACCTTAATTGATAATTAACTTCATTGATAGCAGCTGGATCCACACTCTCAGCCCATCACCATCAGAGCTTTTGGCGCTCTGTTTTCTCACCACTCCTAGGCTGTCCACGATGTGGATGGTGGAGCAAACACAGAGACTGGTGAAGACAAGGAATCTAGTGCTTGTCTGGTGGAGGCAAGTAGTGGGATAAGCTGTCTGAGCTACAGGATAAGCTGTTCCTCCTGGTGATCAACCACAGAGACATCACAGGGCTGAAGCCACGTTTCTCATTGCCCCTGTAGCCACGAGATGGAGCAACTCAGTAACAAACAGCTCTGCAGAGCCACCGGATTTAGGTGATGGTATTTCATCCCAGCTGTGGCTTGCACAGAGGCTGCAGGCAGCCCTGGTGGGTTGCTGCGATGGCCCAAGGCAAGTACATGGCCCATGGCAGGCAGAAGCAAGCTCCAATAGACTCCTGTCCCATGTCCCAGGTGGGACACGGGGAGAGGTTGGTGCTCCTGGGTGCGACCCAGCAAGACCTGACTGATAGCAGGATCAAGGGGCTCAGACACACTCAGCCTCCCATGGCAACCCCAAGCAAGTGCACTCTAGCAGTAAAAGCTTCTCCAGGACCATCCCAAGGCTCCAGACATTGCTCTGTTGTGGCCTCTGTTGCCTGATCTCCTGCTCTTTCCTTCTGGCTGGCTTCCAAAGCCTCCTCCTCAGCCCAGAGCTAGAAAAACCCTTCAAAAAAGAGAAAATTCAGGGGCCTGAGGACACGGAAGGGCAGGGGGAAGGTGAACGAAACTAAAAAGTGGAGAAGACTTGGAGGGTATCTGTGGGAAATCAAAGAAGAAAGCAAGAGGATCACAGCAGTAGATGCTCTCTCTTCTCCAGCAGAGCAAATATTTTTCTCACTGGTTTGACTCCGATTTAGACGAAGAAAAAACCACCATGTCTCCACTGCACAACCCACTGTGGTGCAACAGTTACTGATTTAGCTCCTAAACTGGAAGGATGTCAGCAGCACCAGCCCCATACTGGCACTCTTCCTGAGAGCCAGGACTGTGGCACTGCTGTCTGTGGAGCAGTCTGGTGCCAGGGCAACAGACTGACAGTGCCTTGAGATGGCTGGCACAGCCTGGCACTGCAAGGAGAAGGTTGGCCCCAAGGGCAAGCAGAGGCAATCAGTGGAGCTTCACTGGCTGTAAGCCAGGGATGCACACATGGCCTGAAGAGGAGGTCTAAGTGGCAGTGGCAATATGGCAAAGTCACAGAATCATAGAATCATTAAGGTTGGAAAGGACCTCTAAGATCATCAAGTCCAATATCACCATGACCACTAAACCATGTCCTGAAGTGCTACATCTACACCTTTTTTTGAACATTTCCAGGCATGGTGACTCCATCACTTCCCTGGCCAACCTGTTCCAATGTTTGACCACTCTTTCAGTAAAGAAATTTTTCTTAATACCTAGTCTGAACCTCCCCTGGCACAACTTGAGGCCATTTCCTCTCACTACCTACCTGGGAGGAGATACCAACACTGACCTTGCTACAACTTCCTTTCAGGCAGTTGTAGAGAGCGATAAGGTCTCGCCTCAGCCTCCTTTTCTCCAGGCTAAACAACTCTCAATACTAGCAAAAAAAAATGCACGTGAACAGCTCTCTAGTCAGGAAAAAGGAACAAGATGACGCATTCAGTTATGTGAAATCACATGAAGCAGCAGGTGCTTCACAAGCTGGTGGCATCAGTGACACACACAGAGGCACCAAGGACAGAGTAGAGTTCGCGGGGTGCGTGTCTCTCCTCCCCAGTCTGCAGGAAAAGGGACAGTACACTTGGTCTTGAGGACTCAGTGAAGAGTCATGTCCCATTAGCATAGAGTACGTCCTGCTGTGAGAAAAGAAAGGCACCTTGGCTGCCCACAGCTTCCTCACCCTGCATCACAAGTTAAGCTACTAATCAACAGTCTGAGAGTCTCTCATGGGCTATCCCACCCTTTCCATTACACTGCTCATGGGGTTTCATTTTTCCCTCATCATCAAGCCTTGGCATCATCCCTTTTCACCCTTTCTATTTTCAAAGGAGAGGAGCCTTCACACCTTGTTCCAAGTGCATTTGTACCCATTGCATGCCTTCCTGATCATTTCTCCTCAGATCCCTGCCTAAAAAAACTCACAAAGATGTTTGCTGGAAAAAAAAAAGCAGATCAACTGCTGGTGATGGCTAGACTATGACAAGCCAACCCTGGCACAGCTGCTTCCTCATCCTCCCCTTTCCAAAGCATCTGTCTCCAAATATGGAGCCACCACATAGGGCTTTCTGCAGCAAGCACACCCAAGGAAGCATGCTTCTGAGCAGCCTCTGGTGAGGTGGGCAGTGTCTAGGTGGTATAAGAATATGAATATCAAAAGGAAAACGAGAGAGAAGAGAAAGCTCTAAGTGTGCAAGGGGAAAGCCTTGAATGTGGAAGAGAGAGCATCTGCTCCTGGCATTGGTGGCAGTATCAGAACTGGCATGTTCAAACCCAGGACCGGGGCAGGAGCTCAGAGGGTACTCTGGCAGCTGGGCTGACATCCCATGCTCACGGCAGCCTCAGCTGCCACCATCCAGGCTGGCTTAGGCACCAAATGCCTCCTCATGGTAGTGGTGCCTGCCTATGTTGCGTGGGGGTTTTTGGGTTTTAGTTTTTTTAATATCCAAAATGCAGTCACGGTCACAAAACCACCACTGAATACACAGAAGTGAAACCTAGCTGAGGAACGCGATAAGGTATTGTTCACTCAGATCTTCTATCACATTATTTTCCCTTGGTGGTGTTTCTTTTTTTCTTTTTTTTCTTAAATAGAGTCATTTCAACTAAAATACCATGGGGAATCCCTAAGTACTATTTCTTCTCTTGTCTCCTATCCTCCATCTCTTTCACAGATGCACAGTTTCAATTCAGCCAACACAATCCTCAGTTTTGATATTTAAGGAGTATGCAGAGGATCAAGCCAAAATTACCCCTTTGGCCTTTCATTCCCCCTTTGGTAAGAAGATTGCAAGCATGCATACAACGGGCAAAATATCTGGTTTTCCCCTTCCTCCATGAACAAGATCAGCACCCAACACTCTCCATGGGTACATTCCCTGCTCCTTAGGAGTATAAACAGATTTCAGAGTAACCCTTGTCTTTTTTAAAAATACCAACTGGAATTGAACACATCAGATCAGCACTGAAAATCAATGATCTCTTCTTCCTTTTTGGTATCATGAAAAGTAAGGGAAACAATGACAGTGATAGCTCAGGATTTAGCTTAAAGCACATTTTGACAGCTAATACTCTGCCCACAGGTATTACATACAATGAATAAAATCATGTCTGTTAGGAAAAAAAAAAAAAAATCAGAGAAAGGTCTGTAGAATTTCCTTCTCTGTTGCTGGAGACTATTTTGAATGGTTGACTCAGAGACGCTAATCCCACAAAGCCATGTGTTTACATCCTTAAATGAGATCTGTGTGACATACTATGTAAGCAGTGCGTGTATGCAGACACAGCGTGGGGAGACAGATGTTGTAACGGAAATATGTGATGAAACAAAAAGTAGCAGTTCTTCATGTTTTCTGACATCCTGACCAGCAGTTATTTTACATGCAGCTCACTCCACCGCCTTCAAAGAAAACACCAGACTCAAGAATTCTACAAGCTGAGAAGGAGAAAAAGTCAACAACCAGAGCCAAAGCCAACCCAAAGGTAAGATGACAAGAGAAAATATTTCATTGTAGTGAAACCTGGCCTTGAAAGCTCTCTTCTTGCTACAAGATCTGAAAATCAAATATATTTTACAGAACCTGGTTTGTTTATAGCATATCTACTTTTTTTTTTTTTTAAGAATGAATTGAGCTACCCTTTGCATTTGTGCTTTATATTTTTTTTGTTTTGTTTATAAATCCACACAACAGGGTCTAGTCTAAAATGCCTTTTTATCATAACTAGATTTTTCTCAGGTAAAAGTTTCTCAGCTGAAATATTATTTCTCTAGACCCAGAATTTCCTAGACACACTATCAAACAAACAAACAAAAAAGGACTGGGGGAAAAAAAGGAATAATGAAGTCTCCTATAGAGGCAATGAAGTAAAGAACTTTGTCAATATTTATTACTTTTCAGTACTTCCTTAATTAATGTTTCATCCCTTTGGCTCTTAGTAATGGGTTCCCTCCCAGCATTAGACTCACAGGGCTTCGCTGGACGAAGGGGACTCAGCAGGAGAACAGCATATTGGGTTGCCCAGCCTAGGACACCCTCTTGTACCAGGCAGTATCTCTGCCCAGGTTGTCAGTGTAACCCCTCGTCTGCCACGGGCCACCTGAATTCGGAGGTTCAAGGACCTAACCCAGTTCTGAACAAACTCCCCAGCCCCGTGGCTGTGGAAAGATTTAACTCCTAGGCAGTGAACCACCGGAAGCATAACAAGGAGTACTTCTCCCCTCCAGTCACTCCGATCCCCAAGCGCCTCACAAACTCGGCTTTCCTGTCCTTTTTTATTTGGGTGAAGGAATTCCATTATTTCCCCTCAGACATCCCTCAGTCTCTCGCAGACAGCAGCGGAGCAGGCGCTGCTGATGGGGTTGCTGCCCCACTGAGCCGTGTGCCCCTGAGCCTAACGGGCAGTGGTGCTCTGCAAGGCAGGAGGCTGTTCCGTGCGTTACACAGCCAGCAGCACTGCCTGCTGCAGGGACCCGAATAAAACCTGCACCTGCTACAGCAGGACAGAAGCTGCAGATGGATCCCTGCACCTGACCCTAACAGAGGTATGCTCTCCTGCACCCGCAGCCCTGCCAGCGCCCCATTCCCCTCACCAGGCTGGGTTTTTGGAGCTGGTTTTCTCATTTCTGTAGTGTAAAACTAGTAACTTACAGATCATTTACCTGGCATCAGTGTGTCCTTAAGGAGCAAACAGCCAAGCTGCTCTCGCTTCCTAACAATAATTCCTGGTTTTTAAGTAAGAAATAGATTTCCTTTTTCCTGATCCTGATCTCTCTCAAAGAGATCCTAATCTTTGTCAAACCACAGCACGGGAGAGCTTACCTCTGAAACACTGCCGGAGTGACTTGGTCCGCAGAACAGGAACTTCTACTGCACAGTTCATGACCAGTTGACAAATCTGAAATGAAACAACATCAAGATCAGTAACTCGTGTGGAAAAAGCACTAGGTTGAAGCACTAACCATTACAGAACAGCAGACAAAAAAGTAATTTCTGGGTGCTGACAGAAAGATCTTTGAAAGGCTGCGTTTACAGGTTACGTGTGCTGTGACAGAACTGGCTGAAAGAAAGGACCAGGTATTCCTGTGCGCTTGCATTTGTAAGCAATTCCGGCTGAGACCAGCGCTGCAGAAACCAATGAGAGCCTTCCCGGTCCTTATCAGGAGAGTCTGAGGGCAGGATCAAGCCAGCACCCTTCCTCTAAAGAAGAGAATTACTCCACGACCCCTGGGCTCAGAGGGTGCCTGACTCGATGTTTTTAGTCACATCTTTGCGGAGGAGAAACCAGCTGCATATTTGCTGCAACCTCTGTCTCTACAGACACAAATTTATCCACTGTGGTAAGTCCAGCTTAAATAAACAAAATACCCAAAAGCTTGGGTATTTACATCTCATTCCTCTCCTAAAGGCTTAACCTCTGCTAGAAACAGCCTGTTTGAAACTTCCTGCCTACTGCTTTTAGCAAGCTTGTCAGCAGGGCCAGAGGTAATCACAGCCCCACTCTGCACAATGGTGGGGGGAGAGGGTGCAGGATGGCAATGACTGTTTGGGATCTTCCCATTAATTAAACATGAGGGACCCTCATGCTCTTGGCTCCCCAAGGTCTCTTATGATAGCTTGATTCAGGAAAACTGATACAACTAGTAGTCTCCTCCCAATCCAAGTAACCCTAAGATCGGGGGCTGCTACCCTGGCTATGCAAAGAGATCACATCACTCCGAGGGGATGGTGCAGTCCACAGCTGTACTCTGCCTGGCCCAAATTATAGGGCAGCACAGTGTGGGGTAAAAGATAATAGTGCAAGTGATGCTTGGACACCAGAAAGCCTTGCTCCTCCCTGAGGCACAGCCTTGCTCTGCAATTCAGCATGCAGCAGGAAAAAGTGTCTTCAGGTCTGTGGACACATAGAGACCTCACTGGCCTTTGTACCAGGTCCTAAGTGTGATCTTCATCCTTCCCTGTGATGAAGGTGATTTTCTTCTCTTCCAGCATACCTGCAGATATGAATGACACCCACACCAAGAGCAACATCAGCACTACCGTGGAACTGTTCCAGCTCATCATGTACACCCCCACGTTTACCCTGGGATTGCTGTTCAATGTGATGGCTCTGTCGTTCCTGTTTCTTAAGGTTAAAAAGTTGTCAGAATCTACAGTCTACATGGCAGCCCTTATTTTCCTGGATACATTGCTGCTGTTTACCCTTCCTTTTAAAATCATTTCCTACCACCTTCAGGACAAGTGGAACTTGGGGTCTGTGTTTTGCTCCATCTTGGAGAGTCTTTACTTTGTAAACATGTACGGCAGCATCCTCATCTCCCTCTGCATCTGTGTAGATCGGTACATCTCTATTCGGCACCCTTTCACGGCTCCCACCCTGCGATCCACCAAGAAAGCTGCTATGACCTGTGCTGTCATCTGCCTGGGCATCTCAGCCGGGACAGTCTCTACTTTCCAACTGCACGGACAGGGCCAAAACATCTCATCCTGCTTCCATAACTTCTCCAAGAGCACGTGGAAAAACGCAGGCCTGTTCAGTGCCTTGGAGATTACCTTCTTCGGCACCATGGCAGCCATGACCTTCTGCACTGTTCAGATCGTCAGATGTTTGAGAAAGCGCAGAAAACCAGACAACCCCCAAACACACAGCACCAGAGCGGAGAAGATAGTGGTGACAAACCTTGTCGCCTTTTTGGTCTGTTTCACACCTTACCATGTGGCATACTTTATGTACTTTTTGGTGAAGAATAACATCATTCACACCAGTTTTCAGCAAGTGCTACGAGACATCATTCAGGTCACCCTTTGCTGGGCAAACTTGAACTGCTGTCTTGATGGGGTGTGTTATTATTTTGTTTTAAAGGAGTCCTTGGAAGACTCATCACACAACAGTGAAAAAACAGCCACACAAAAGCATTGATCCGCGTGCTGCATGTTAGTTACTTCGGATGACATGTGGAGATGCTTTGTGGAAAGTGCAGAGTGAGTCCTGAATTACTTACCTAAGCAATTTACTTTAAATATTCAGATCTGAAAACAGTTCATAAAGCCCAAAACTAAGTCCATTCCCAGGAGACTGCTTCTAACTTTTTAAATTTCTTTCCATCATGTTTTGCGTTAGCATTTACAGGTAAAAAGGAATTAAATGATATCCCATAAATGGTGATGCATATCTCTTTGAATATGATTCCTCCTTACTTTGAAAAAAAAATAAATTGTTCACTTATATGTGGTAGCATCTTTCAGCCTCCCTGTCTATACTGCACCTGTAAGCTTTCCCAGGCTTTCAGTCACTACAGACTTGGGCTGCTGAGAAACAGAGACTTGGAGTTCATGGTAAAAAACTTCAGACTAACTTCTGTTGCCTCCTCTGCTCTGATCCTGTATGCTCGTGCTCGCACACAGGCACACCTGTCAGGTTTAGACTTGCACATACCATTTCAAAAAATGAATTATTATAACTGTAAATCCAAAGGCAGCTTTAGGTTAACGTGGGAATAGCAAGCTCTCCATGCAATTCCTCCTCTGGCTGACTTGCTCTGCAAGGTGCAACCCTTGTTTTAGTGATAGGTCCTGCACCTACCACATTGCACTGCTAACTAATATTGCCACTAGCTCAAGTCCCCGGACAGCTTGGATTAACTGACGATTCCAGTTCCAGACTTCCTCACCAGCTCCTCTCCTGCTCGCAGGCTTTTCAAGTATCCGTTCCTTCCTGCTTGGTTACAAACCTAGTTTCATGAACAAAGCTAAACCAAACAAGATCATGAAATAAAAACCCTGAGTCCAACATAGTGGCAAATACATGAATCTGAAGGGACAACCCTTGCTTTACTGGGTGATAAGATAAGAGTCACCCTGAGCCCCAAAGCAGCAGCCAGCAACAAAGGATCCCAGGGGGAGAGCAACCCTTTGGACCTCAGAGCAAGCTGAGCACTACCACCTCCCAAACAAACAAGGCAATAAAAAATAATCCACCAGCAGGAGCCTAACATGCCAGTCCGTAACTTCTCATCAGTGCTCACAGGCATCTAGACAAACTGAATGACAGTATCCTTCCACTCCAGAGAGAGGCAACTCATGGCTCTGGGGGACCCCCATTGCTGCCCTCACTGCTACCCAGTGGCCAGCTGCCACTTTCGTGAGTGATGAGGATGGTGACAACTGAAGCAATTAGTTTTCATATTCATGTTGAGCTGGATCCTTGCAATGTATGTTCCAGGAAGCAATGCTAATCCCAGCCTTTGAACTGTCTTTTCTCTGTACAGTTTTGAGAAGGATAATGCAGAGACCACATATTGATTTCTTCCCTGAGCTGATGATGTTGCATGTGGAGACTCCAGCCTGTAAAAGTGAAATTTTTTGAAATTGCTACATCTATGTATGATATCGTACCAAAGAAGTCCTGTTGCTGAGGAGGGAAACGCTGACCCAACATAGACGTGTGTGCTGGTGTTCTCAGAGTCCTTTAGGTGTTCAGGCAATAAACCATGCTTCTGAGGACACAAGGGCGGTGCATTTACACTAACCATGTCCTGGTTATGTCCAAGTGCATGAAAATAAAACCGACCAGGATGTTCCAGTAAGAATTCCCTCTCTGCATCAACTGCCATTTCCATTGACTCTCTCAGTAAATTCAGAGTACCTGACTAGCTTCCGTGCCAGCAGACACGGAATCCTCATCATCTCCTTGTTCATAACTTATCTCTTAATTAACTGCACTTCAGTAGACACAAAGGTTTTACCACTGAGACTTCAGGCTCCTTTTGGAAGCAGAGTTAACAAATAATAGAAGAAAATAGTGCTGATTCAGAAGATGTATTTTACATCTCAAGAGGGCCTTCACTTGAACTGAACATCAGGAACAAGGTTTTTGTCAGTACTTGAGGAGGCAGAAAACACCAAAGTATATGAGAAAACTGATCTCGATTGCTTTTCTATAGCCTGAGACAGCTCCGTTAGTTTCACGGACATGACTTTGGGCTGACACTGCTATAATCGAGCCTAGAAGCTCACCTGTAGTTTTAGGCTTCCTCTATTGCTCAGCATTTTTTCCATTTTTAAGTATGCCTGTTCTTATTTGTTTGTTATCCTGCTGTCCTTAGTCCCACAGATGATAAAGTAACTTGCACTGTAAATTCATTTAGAGTGCCGGTAGACAGCTGTGAGATTAATATTAAATTTGGGAATTTTTGGCTTCTTGGCTACCTACCTCAACAATAACATACTGCTTAGAAGAGGCAGGGATGTTCATCATATTAAGCATGGTTAAAAGTATAAAAAGGACAAGTTAAAAGTGCTTGAGGCATTTCTTCTTCTCTCAAACTTCTCTCCTATGTTTCTCCATGTTTCTGGACATTGTTTTTTCTAGGAACAAACAGGCTGAGCTGTGGACCAGCTGGTACCTGCCCATGGACAGGGTATAGCCAAACACTGTCTGAGCTCCCTGCCTCTACATGTGGCTCACAGTACCTCTGCCATCTCTAAGACAGTGCTAATTATCCGGGCAGGGCAACAACTTTCATTCTAGATTTCTGAGGCAAATGATAATTTTGCAAAGGCAACATTTTCTACTCAAAAGTTCTCTGCTGGATCTTATTGCTTCTAAGCCTCTGAACATTCACTCTCCAGGTCACTTCTGGTGTGGTCTGATCCCTCCAGGTCACTTCTGGTGTGGTCTGATCCCTCCTTTGCTCTGGAGGGGAGCTGTAACAGTTTTTTTATTTGTAGTGCTTTATACTCAAATCATGACCCCGGGTAGCTAGTACAGAGATTTCTTTTTGCACCAAGAGAATATTAAAGACAGAGTGTTAAGAAATGAAATGACAAAAAAAACCCTGAAAATCTACCATCTAAAGCCACCGCAGGCTTTCCAGAATACAGGTAATGATTCATCTGAGGGAAAAGAAAAGCAAACAAATCTGAGGATTTGTTTAGAAGTGATTCACCCCTAAGAACTGAGGACTCATTCCTAACATATACAATTCTTAGCTAAAAATCATTAGTTTATTCTGAAAGAATGAGAATGGGGACTAGAGAGCTGTTATGGAGCACTTTTTCCACTTGCACTTGTTTTTGCATTTGGATAGTGAAAGGGAAAGAGCTTAAACCAGCACTGAAAGCATAGTGGGTCATGGGAGATGGCAAAGCTGCTCTGCTGAGGAACTTCACCCTTTGGGCCAAACCATTTCATTTGAGAGGCCTTTCACAAAATGCATCCTAAGGTTGCTAGATTTCTTGCCAAGAGACCTGTCTTGCAGACATTCATGCCTGTATTGTATTCACATAAGGAACCTTCCTACTCACTTCTTTGCAGATTTCACTAAAAGACTGAGCATGTGTGTCAGCAGCTTTGACATTTCACACTTAATCTAAATGTCCCATCCCCTGCAGCCTCACTCACCTAGGAAAGCAGCAAAGCTCAAACTTCAGTATCCACTAACTCTGCACATCTGTCCTTTGCTTTCCAAATTTCTTTTCTTCTAGTACAGCTATTATCTTATGTTTCAGGCTCAGGAAGTAGCTGTTTGAATTTGGACGGAAAAAGGTTTATGAGAAAACATTACTGATGATATTTGTGTATAACCACAGAAATTCCAACCAAAGCATTCATCTCCCCAAAACAAAGAATCAGCGCAGACCAGGCATGCAATATCCCCTACAGATTTCAGCATTTCTATTGCCACTAGAGAGGGTTAAAATTGTCCTTTGTTTTCTCTGCAGAAATAGCTAAAAATAAATTTGCAGCACTCTAGATGCTAGGAAGAAGCCCTCTGAGAAAACTCACACAGACAAGAAGTATGAAATAGTTAATTCTGCTGTGAAAGTGGAGTACAACAGAAAGGTACATGCAGAAATCGCACCTCAGCTCACTTCACAGTTATTTCCCCACACAGCAAAGCTGTTTGTCTGCTCCTTTCATCTGCTGCATTCAGTGGTGGTATGAGATCGAAGTCTCAAAGTAAAAATGTCTTAAGTGACATAATAAAGTGACAGAACATTGCCATTGCTGACCTTGGTGTGACAGAGACACGCAGAGTCCTGGACGTGTCTGGTTTCGGTGGGAGGATGCTCTGATTCTCAAACTTGACCTGTGCAGTTTGCTTCTAGATTTGCAACCGGCCAGAGCAAAGCTACGATTCAACCAAGTGCTGCAGCCCACCTTGCTCAGCCCTGTCTTCATCCTTACTTCCCTTTCATATGCCTCTGTCTTCAGCTTTTTGGAGGCACTGAATGCTCTAGAAGAGCTGAGACTTTTCCCTCTATTGAGTTTCTTGCTCACTGAGAAACTTCTGTCACAGCAACAAACTCCAGTGAATCAGTGTCTTTAGCTACTGTGAAAGGCAAAGGACATCTACAATCTCCTTCATTTTATCTCATTTATTTTTATTATTCTGATTTTTATACGCTGTCACTCCATTAGAATGATGTTTACCACATCCTCTAACATGAAAAAAATGTTGCTGCAGGATACTGATACAACCAAAAATCTACGAGGAATCAGAAATGTTTCCCAGGAAGAAAAGCTGAATCAGTGCCATTTGCAGACACCGAAGGATGTAAAATCTGTCTGCTGTATGCTACAGATTCCTGTTAATCCTTCCCTCTATTTCAATACAAAAAAGGCATTAAACAGGGATTATATTTGAGAGCAAGTATCAGCAGTTTAGAGTTATCAACACCGTCAGGCAATTGTTAATCCAAAACTAAGCACTACAAACCCAGGAAATCCAGTTTAGATTACACTTCAGAGTACACCAACACAATCCCAACCATTCCCTGTCAAGCATTAACTTTGTGACTATAAGTAAAGTCACCTCCCAGAGACCAGCGTCTAACCTGGTCCCACTTGGCCATCCATAGTATCCAAGACAACAAAAGACACTGTTTGAAATAGCTTTACTCCATTTAAAGAGGAGCTTAGGAAAGCACAAGAAGTTGCAGACAGCAGAGACCAGTCTGACTTCATTTATGCTAATAAGAAGTGCAGTGGCTTGAAAACATCACAGCTGGAAGGGGGCTTTTGACAGACCAAGGGCAGCATGTCTGTAAAAACCCTGCAGATAGATTTCTTTCCCTCATGAAAAGTAAAACAACTTAGCATTAATAATAAATATGTTTATGTAGACCATTTTATATGAGTAGGGAGAAGGTAAAAGAAAGTCTGAGTCTAAGACACCTTCACCTCACTCTGAGCTCAGGCTCTTGCTGCCCCTCCTGCCTGTGGCTGCACAGAGACCTGTTGGGACCTTGGGGCAGGACCCTGTTACATGACGAGGGGTGTCTGCTTCCATTTGAGATGCCCTGGGGTATCCCACCCAGCCTCCAATGCCAAATCGAATGGGGATGGGCTATTCTGGGATCTTCTCACCTCTACCTGTCTCTCACTGCAAAAAAATCATGTGAAAGGAGCCAGATTGCACTCAATGCAAACCCACAGCCTGACACACCTTGCTGTATGATTCCTCAGAAAAAAGACATTTAGGCTACCCGGAGTGGGAGGAGGTAAAGCAATGGGCTGGACACATTCACATTTGTAACCAACTCCATACTATAACAGCAAGACAAAACCTACCTCTACTCTCAGCAGCGACAGTGAGACCTTTAATGCTCCCTGCCTTTGAAACACGAAATACAGGGGCAGAATAACATGTTCCCTTGTTTTGAAACAACAGGGCAGAAATCAAGCAGTATCACCGAGTCTTATCCTAAATTTAGTTAGACATCACAAATCTCTCTCCCACTTTTCAGCAATCAAAAATCCGATCCTGTGGGTAAATAGGCTCATTCTAACTTTTAGTCTATCAGGTTGTCTAACTTGCACGACACAGCAGCCAGACTCCCATACTGAAAACTACTTTGTTTGCATCAGTTGAAGTGGTTTTTTTTTTTCAGAACTCTGCTGCATATGTCTAAGAATCTTATTTTTAATATTCTTCCTAGTCACATTAGGTTTATAATCCAGCTTCCACCCCATGTTTACATGTCCTTTAAACACAGATGTGAGAACCACATAGGTCACAATCTCTCTCTCTCTTAAAGTTTTGACAAAACTGTTCAGGGTACAAATTACTTTCTTGGATAAATACAAAGTGTCAAAGCAGCAAAGCTTGACGGTCAGCCTGACAGAGAGCCGAGAGGAAGGAAGCAATTTGCTGGTCAGTTTGAGGACACCTAGAAAAGTCTTGTGAAGTTTTGAGTATTAATGATGACACGAAGTACCATTAGGTAAGTTTCCCAAATCCAACAAGACAAAGAAGTGGCACCCCAAGCCTATGGCAGGTGACAAGCCAGCCGTGGGGCAGAGTCATGTTGCAGGTGGCCCACAGGAGCAAAGAGGCAGCAGATCAGGCACCTACAGCTCCAGGATTCACAGCCTCCGGCCAGAAACAGCACATGCAAATTTCAGTTCTTAACAGCTACATTTCCCCCTTGGAGGACTCTGAGGAAGCATCCTTGTCAGAAAGGTAGTTCACCAACATAACTTACATTTTCTGTATTACTACACCCCACTCTCCATTACAACCACGTTCACTCAATTTCTGCTGCATATTTAATCAATCTAAAGTTAGAAACACTTTTCTATATCACAATCAGTTGCTGTGGAAATGAGCGCAGTGTCCCAGAGGATTAGAGTCTGGAGGGTCTGATTTAATTGCACTCCTTGGACAGACTCAGACTCCAATGGTCAATGTCCAAATGAGGAATAAGTAATAGGGATGGATCAGCTCTTGAGAAACAAAAGGACCTATTTTCATGCAAATAGCATTCATTAGGAAGAACAATGAAGGAGAAATAAGGAACAGTCAGAGACAGACAAGGCAGCAGAATCCTCCTGGGTCCAAGGTTTTTCAAGAGGCATTAGCTGCTCCTTAGACTATAAACAAAATTTCAGAGAGTTTTCAGATTTGCTTTTGCATCCCTAGGTGGGATTTGGTAGATGCAACCAAAAGCAAGTGTCTGATTTGCTTTAACTTACTTTTTGTCACTTAGCTCCTATTCACAGCCTTGGATGGGAACTATTTCCAACACCTCTTACCAAACTTTCAAAGGAGAAAGAAACTTTAAGAAAGAAAGAATAAAAAAGAAGGAAAGAAAAACACAGTAAAAAGAGCAGCGGTGGCAAACAAGCAGCAGCTCCCCTCGGCAGGTGCTGGCTATGAAAAGCTCCTTTGGAAGATGTTGGCAACAGCACCCTCGACCCCGGGTGGGCGAGCGCCAGCAAAGGCTGTTGGTGGGGATAACGGAGGGCTGAGGGAGCACCTCGGAGTCAGCACAGGAGCTCACACGCAGTGGTCAGCAGCAGAAGGCAGAGAGCATTCCAGTCCCTGAGCAATGCACTGCCACATCCCTGGGGAAAACCCCTGCCTTAAACTGCCACAGAGGGAAAACACCAAGGAAAGGTATATCCAGTGACAGCCCTTTGAATAAATCATGTATTTTGCACGTATTTCTCTCAATGGTTTTGCAATTTTTTTCTTTGTTAAGCCCTGGTGACATAAGACGGCCTTTTTCCTCTTCTTTTTTTTTTTCTTTCCCCCCTTGCAAACTACACCATTGACATCAGGGCACAGCAAGGGCAAGTCACATCCAACACCCACATCGGGAAGGGCTTGCTGCTTCCCAACATTTGGCTCTGACCATGCCAGCTATTTCTTTTACCACATTTTTTAAAATGACAAAGAAACACCAAATGACAAAGAAACGCTGCTCACCGAGCGCAGGCTGCAGCACCAGCCCTTCCTCCTCCTGCTGTCCTCTGCCACAGCTGCTTTGCTTTCCTTAAAAAAACAAACCAAACCAAACCCAACCACCCTCAAACACTTTCCTAAATACACCACTACCTTTGGGATTTCATCTCCGGGACGTGTCCTGGGGTTCCCGATGGCCCTGACAAGGGGCCAGGGACCAGCCCAGCCGCGGGCAGGCTGCGCCCCGATGCCACGGCTGAAGGGGTTTCCTTCAAATATGGACAGCAAAGGATCTAACATCTTTCTCCTCAAAGCTATTTGCCAAATTTAAGGATAGTTTCAGTCAGAAAAGCAGTGTTACTTTTAAAAGTTTCCTGTACCTGGGGAGGATTTTGCACAGAAATGCTCACAGCCCCAGTGATAAAATGCTGCCCATGGGGCCACGTTTCTGTGAGGAACTAATGTGGATTTTGACATTAAACTATTTTTTTAAGCTTCCTCTGCTTACTTCGTGTTTGGATGAGCTCTGAGACATTAACAGAAGTGAATATAAAACCAAATGTGGGGAGGATGGAGGCATGGGGCCCGAGCGGCAGCGCCCACCTTCCCTCAGCGCCGCCATGAGCCGCTGCTCCAAACGTCCCTCAGAGTCCTGGCGGTCAGCAAGCCTACAGACCGACGGGGCCATGTGATGAGCTAATGACATGCTAATCTATGCAAACAGCCCCCGACACGATGGCACAGGCGTTGACCAGCCCTCAGCCCCACTCGCTGCCTGGAACCACAGCCACAATGGCAGCGGCTGCCGAGTCCTTAGAGGCAGATATCAGGCACAGAGAGCGTCCTCCCTGCTCGAAAAATTCATTCTTTATGGCCATGCCAGCGGACGCAGGCAGTGGCCGTTATGGCTACGCGGGGCTGAGGTTACACTGCCCGCAGGTTTCGCAGCAAACTAACAGAACGTACCGCGAGGTGAAAATATTTAAAAGGTACTAATCGATTTTACAGCTTCTGCAAAAAGTCCCACACAGAGCTGCCCTTCCAGCAGTCACAGCATAAAAATAGTCAGACACTTGCTGTTAAAGAAAAGTTTGGGGAAGGAGATGAACTGAAAACGTGAAGACCCACCGAGTCCCTACGGGCGAGCACAAGGCACTGCTCTGGCAGAGGCAGTGCTCCAGAAACAGCTACGCTGGGTGAAGTCAAGTCATCAAGGAGATTGGTACCAAATATTTACATTTTAGTGCAATTAAACAACTTCATCAAAAGCACTGAATGAAAGCAAAGTGCATTTCCTTTGCAAACCTCATTACAGAATTGACATGTCTTCCTCTCCCCACTTAACATTCCAACCAGACAGTTTGATGTTTGGTACCTGCTGTTACAAAGGCATCCAGGTTTGAGTTTGTTGTTTGCTCATGCATTTCACGGGCTAACACTAAAATGTTGGGGCGGGGAGAAAGAGAAAGCATTTCTATCCATGACATCTTAATTGAATCTCTTTTAAAAACTGTTATAAAGCTCAGATAGATGGTCCAAAACGATTATTGCAAACCTGCCTCATGTTTAGAGGGCCCTAAGCTACATTGCAACTGTCCATACTTTAGTAGTGCTCATTTTCTTTGGAAAGGTGGATGAGCACCAGTTTTAAACACCTCCTTTCCAAATACTGTAAAATGCTTCTCGAAGCACTTTTATCAGGCAATTCTTTTTCCACTGCTCAGCAACCCAGCCTGCTGTTGCCAAGAGAGGAGCCCATCCTGGCAGCACGAGGGACCTGGTTGTCTTCAACTGAATGGAGAAAAGTGACCAAAATAGGGCAGAAAACAGAATACATTTAATTAGTCCTCATTTCCTTCTCAGGTCCTCAGCTCAAGCAGAAGCGAGACTGACGGCTGCAACCCCCCAAACATGCAGCTGTCCTTGAAACACAACGAAGTGCCTGCTAAAGAGAAAGACCTACTTAAGGGCTGTTTCGGCAGCTGGCGAGCCAGGGAGGAGCACACAGCCAGCCAAAGCTCAGGGGCTTTGGATGAGCTCAGTGTTCTTTCCCACCAGGTCGCCATCCGGCGTGACAGTGGTGAATGCAACAGTCTGCCCCCGAAATGGCTGTCATTTCACCGTGGCCATCCAAGCAGGTCCCAGGGGCTAACTGCATGCCCTGGCCCAGACCCCTGCTAGGGGACAGTTTTCCAATGACCTTGCCCACAAAGGGAAACACAACACGTTTAAAACAGGGTTACTGCCAGCAGTGGAGCGGGAAATCACCTGTTTGCTGTTCCCAGCCACATTCATTGCCTGAAGGAGGAGCAGGTGAACCCTCCTGCTCCATGTCTGCCTCATTTACACCGTGGGGACCTGTGCACACACAGGTGCTGCGTGTGGTGTCATGGAATTTTTCCAGCATTGCTCAATAACTGAGTGTGCTGTTAGTTTTTAAGGAGGAGGCTGTGCTGGCACCTTAGACCCTGGAAGCCAGCGTGCTGCAAGCTTTTTGCAGTATGTGCCCTACAAAGGGAAGCGAGCCCCCCAGCAATGTGCGTACATACTGTGCCACATCCAATGGGGCACTTGAAATACATATTGAAAGCTCCTTCTAATGCAGGGAGTCTTCAGGAGCACTGGGAAGGCCAAGGATGGGGAGCGCTTTCCGAGGTTTGGAGCCAGCATCCAGCCCCCCACACCAAGCCACCCGCTCCCTTCCCCCTCAGCTAGTCTGACAGCCCTAACTCACTCTGAGACTTTGTTAAAATCATTACAAAACCACAAGCAACCAGCAACACAAGCTGCGACAAGAGCAAGCTGGTGGTGCGGGGCTGCCGACTCACACAGCCTCCCTCCTGGGAGCTGGGGCTGCAGGTGGCTCTGCAAAGCCAGTCACAGCTGATTTTAAAGCCATCCTGTAGACATAGGTGTCTGCGCATGGCTTATTCCTCCCCAGACATTTATTTTTCTTTTTTTTTTTTTTAAACATTTTTGTAGTAACCTCCAGTGTTAGTTCTTAGTTTGTATAAAAACACCACATCAATCTACTAGACTGCTCCGAAATATTCAACCTAAAAACCAATGAGTCCATTTGGAGACCAAACTGAACTCAACCAAGTCATATAAAATGCCACCTAAAGTTGCTACTTTCAGCACTTAAAACCAAAACCACAGCAAGAGTCAGGCCCATACCTTTCTCTAAAGCATAACTTCATTGGTCTGTTTTCCAGTACTCCCTCACAGAGACCATTAACATGGTGCTGTCAGCTTAACAACCACAAAGGCTGCTATACGTTCAAAACCACTGAGCTGTAATTTTTTTTCTCAAATCCACCTTGCCAAATTTCTTCATGATGTGAATTGCTAAGTCACTGCTCGCTCACCCACAGGTGCTTCACATACCTCCTCAGTACCACTGGACCCAGCCACAGCAGCAGCAGAAGGTACCTGGGGGCCAGCAGCAGGCTGCACCCCCCAGAATATCCACGGACTTTACAGAGGGCAACGCTCTGACAACACTGCTGGCACAGAGGCGGTTTCAGAAGGCAGCCCCAGGTATCCACAGTGACAAAGCAAGTAAGCTTATAGCTTCTTGAGATTTAACATGCAATGATTTCTGGAGAAGGGACATGAGCCCATGAGGCTTGACTTTTGTTCTAGCAGTGGCAACCACAAAATCATCTGAAAAGAGTGAGAAATGAGTTGGTGCCTGATCCAAAGCCTTTATACCACTTTACTGAAAACAAGCTGCTCTGTGAATAACAAATGGGGGAATAGAGTGGCATCCTAGAGAAATCTCTTTAAAAGACGACGAATTTTAATTTGAGAGGTTTTCTTCACCTTTAAGTTTTCTTCTTTTTTGGAACTTCTTTGCCCAGTCAGACCATGAGAATATTTCAATCATTGTGTAAAATGATTTCATTTCAATTCAATTCAAATACAGATCTAAAAGTTCAAGTATGAAATTACATACTCAGTCTTTTCAGATTAATTAATCTAAATCAATAGAATAACATACTGGCTTCCACTGGAGAACATCTTTGTGCTAACAAGAATGGTTAATTAGAGCTGGCACAAACATGTTCCACATTCACTATGAATAATAATATTCTCATAGCAAGTATTCTCAGCAAACTTAAGGAAACGGCTGATTCTTCTTCAAACCAACCATTTCTTTTAAGATTTTAGCAAGAGTGAAGGAGTTCAAGTGCTGGGAACCGTTGAGCAGTCCCTGCACCATGTGCCCTTCCTGCCTGCCTCACGCACTCAGCTCCAACCCATCCTCTGACATGACTTGTCTACAAAAGAGGCGTGTGAGCCTATACAATCAGTCCCAGTTGCAAGGCTGCCTTGCACGTATATCATCTCTGCAGCATCCTCCCATGGCCTCCAGCAGGCTGTTGGTCACAGCCCAGTGACAGAGAGGCTGAGGACAGGGACTGAGGCTCTGGGCTGTGCCACACCACTCCTGTCTGCAGGTGTTTTGTCAGGAGATGCCTCTTGGGGACTATGCCCTGCGATGGAGCACTGCCCCACGCCACCTTGCTGGGGAGACCTCTGCCCCACAAGATCCACCTGAGAGCTGTGAGGACCTCATGGAAGAGGGACCAGACAAAAGGAGGCTACGGGGATGGTCACTTAGTGATCAGCTGAAGCTGCTGTGGAGGTGGCTCCAACCTAAATTCAAGATATTTTCCTTTAATACAAGAGCGACTCTGAAAGCAGCACCCACAAGCCACCACACAGGGACACCCAACTGGTATTTCTGCTCAGCACTTACCTCCTTACCTGCAGACACAGCAAGTCAGAGCCAGCTGCGCTTCAGAGCAAGCAGGTCTAGTCCTCATGCAGAGCAGCAGAAGTGTCCTGCGTACAAGGAGTTGTGCAGACAGTGGCCAGGAAAAGCCAAGGCCAGTATCACCCTGTCCTAAAGCCAGTCTTGCTTTGTAAAACACCAGCCATTAAAAATTCTGACACACAAGGGTGTTCACGTCTAACTTAGTAGACTAAGGTATGCGGAAACTCCTAAACTGAACACTTAAAATCACACTCGAGAGATGTCCTTCCTCGCTAGGAAGCAAAGGCTCCCAATTTCAATATGCCAAGTCAGATGGTCCAAATGCTCCATCAAAGTCCAGCTCCCTTTTCAGTCTCATTAGGCTCTGCTGGCAGTAAGACTCGATTCTGGATAGAAAATGAGGGACTTTTCCTGTTGGTGTATGAAGTAAATTTAAAAAAAAAAAATATTCAGATTGAACCAAAATTATGTTATCTCAGGTTTTTATAGCACCAAAAAAAGGTCATTTTGTTGACATTTTGGTCAACAAATTATTTTTTTTAACACCAAATGAACACTGTTTGTTTTATTCCCTTGCTACTTGACCATTTCAATTCAGCATTCTTCAGGTAAAAATTATTTCAAAACAAGAAACGATAACTCTATTAAAATATTAAAACAAATGCTTCAGCTTAACAGCAGGAAGTTTAGCTGCTTCCACCCACCTTTTTATGCTGTACTTTTTTTTAGCTGAAAATATTCACTGAAGCTCATATTTGTTAGCAACTCCCTCCCCTCAAATTTTTTTTATTTACTTAAGCCAGAAAACATTCCTTCCGATGGAGCTGCAGCACCTCATTGATCTCACTGGGACACGAGCACCTCAGGAACTGCACTTACCAGAAGGGTGAGAAATAGGTGTTTACCTGCGACCTGGGATGCTAACTGGGGAAGCTATTTTTGTTAGATTATATAGCTGCCCAAAGATGCCCTTTTTCCTCTGGGAAGTTGTGACAGCATCCACAATACTTACTTTTATAATATCCTGGGTGGATTTCAAAACGACGGCAGCAAAATGCTCGGGAACAACTTGTACATCCTAAGGCATATATGTAAGTGTGCAGAAGAGCGAGAACAGGCTTTCATTAGCTTGACATTGACATACTACACCAGATAGCTGTTCATGTTGAGCTAAATGGGCTGTAGTCAATTCCCAGTAAGGACAACTGAAAGTCTTACAAACCATAATAAAACGGGGACTGCTCATTTTTCAGATATGTGCATCAGGGAGCCATTGCACAGGGTAACGTTCGACAGGTATTTTCATTCTTCACAGCATTAAAGGGGCCCAACAATCCCTCTTCAGCCCCAAAGCCAAAGGTGATTTGTTGAGAGCAGCTTCTTGCTGCCCATACCAAGCAAGCGTGGGCAGCACGGCCCTTCAGACATTCAGCACACCCTGTGGACCAGCCACCCCATGCTGTGCTGGCAGTGGGTGGCCAGCCCCCAACAGAGCTGCCACGTGGGACACTCATGAGCACGGAGCTTCCACTACAGGCTGGCAGTGGACAAGTGCACTCACTGTCCGTGCTTGGCTGCCCCCTCCCAGAGGGCCTAGCAGCCCTCCTGCCACCTGCCCAGAAGCACACCCGACACATCAACAAGGTGCAGCCGTTTCTCCCACCAAAAATGGGCTCTCCATCATGCTGGTGAAAAAACAGGTCCTTCAGCCTCCTCGCTGGAGTCTACATGGTCCATCGCAGCCAAAATATTCCTCGTCTCACGTCTGCAGAAATCCCAATGGGTTGTGCTTCATGCGATGGGACCAGACTATAAACGTAGCTGTAAAAGACTTGTAACAAAACAAGAGCTCATTTATGTTTTAGAAGAGACATTGAGGTCCCTACCCTCAACTGCTGAGTTAATAGGTTTCCAGTATTTTTTTTTAAAAAAAAACACCAGAGCCTGGAAACAGATGCTCCTACAGCTAAAACCAAAACTTTGACTTATTGAGCACTGCCTGGCAAAGCTACATAACAACGCCTGAGCCGTACTGCAATATGAAAGTACTAAAAATAAAAGGTAAATTGTATTAGGTGCTAGCTGCTGTCACAGTGACCCATATCCTAGGGTTCCAACTGCACCTCTGCCAGAGTCCTCCTAAAACAGGCTTTATTGCCAAGCTTTTAGATGTGCCACTGTTCAAACAAATAAAGCAGCCTGTTGCCAGAGTGTGTGAGTGAGATTAGGAAATAGAACTGACTTATTTCAAGTCTCCTAACAGCATGGGGCAACCTCGAGAAATGAAAAACTGAGCCAAGAGTGAATGTTCAAACAAAAATGCCAAATTTCACAACACAAGCCGGTTTCCTTTGCACTGGACGATTCTCAAGGTGGCCATGTTTAAAGGTAACTAGATTTACTGAAATGCATTTCAGCCTTCGAAAGGTGAGCATGTCTAGAGGGGTCAGGTTCCCCACGGGGTGATGCAGAGCTGCTTCCTCAGCCAAGTGCCAATGGAAGGAGTGAGCTGTCAGGCAGAGCTGGCTGGGCCAGCCCGGGAGAACAGGCTTAGGCAACACAACTACTGTAAGGTACGGATCTCTTCTGCACAACCCCAATAATGGAAAAAGCATTCAGATAGTGAAGAGGTAAATGGAAAATGCAGAAAAAATGACCATAACAAGCAAAACATGAACCTCTTCACTGATTGACTAATTTTGGAAAGAGGAACAGTCGAGTTCAGGAATAATATTCTGACACTCCTCTACCAAAAGGCCTAGGCCACGTACAGACAGACAAATATCTACGTAGATATCAAGCAGCTGGAGAAGCAAGGCTGAGCATGAAGATCAGACACCCAGAAGCCACCCAAGCAGCAGAAGTATGCTGCTGTTTCACAGACCTCAGTTTGGCAGCGACTTCCCCACCAAGGGCTGCCCTTGGGAGAGGGAAAAACCCCCAAAGCCTGCAGGCAGAGGCGGGCTGGGGGCTCAGCCATGTCCCCACGCAGCTCTCCCATCACCATGGGCAAGGGCCTCCACACTGCAGGGTCCTCCCACTGCGCGGCTCCAAGATGCTGCTGGGCTGGCTGGTCTCTCCAGGGCAAAACAGCTGCTGCCTCCTGCAAGCAACAGCTTCACCGAGGGCATGTGCTTTTCATTCCGAACAAACACGAGCTTTACATATTAGAGGTCAAAGATTTTATTATCCCATGGATTTTTCCTAAGAAGTAATAGCCGTACCAGACAAAATATACAAAGCATCTTATATTTTCTTTCTAGACAACTGCATTCTCATCCTATGAAACAGTGACCATGTTAGTTCACCTTAAAGAACCACGGTTTGTCCTTACAGCTGCAGGAGCGCACAGTTAGCATATTCAATGACCAGTTAATTCATGCAGAATAAGAAGAAAGAGGAAAAAGGTCTGTATGCTCACCTGAGTGCAGGTTCAGGCTCCTAGAAATTAAGAGAAATGTGGGGCTTAAATTTACCAGTTTGCAGTGCTTCCATTAAGTGAACCAGTTCTCTGACCCTTCTTGTCCACTCTACAACAAAAGGTTAGGGGTACTGGCAAGTCAGCATTGGAAAAAGCCAATGCTAGAAAAGCAAACACCCCTCTGGCAGTGGGAAACTTTCCTTACCAATCTGCACGAAGTGCACGTAATTCTTCATTCTACATCAAGCTTAATGCAGAATTAAACCAAAGTGTCCTCCTCTACCTGTTAAAACTTAACGTTTATAGCTGACTATGTTTATACAAAAAAATAAATTCTTAGCCTCTAAGGACATACTAATTCCTATTGCGTTACATGACCATTTTGAGATCCTGTTTTGTTTTCACATAATTAACTCAAAAGTATTATTACTTAAAAGTTTTATTCTAAAATATATTAACTTTTTTTGGATCTGCTGAGTTAATGATTATACTTGCATTTACTTTATCCTTCCCCTTCTAAAACAACAAGCTCATTTCAACAGATGGTGAACATGTCCAGATTTGCTGGAAACCAATGAACAAGAATGTGCCAAGTTGAAACTCACTCCATTCTTTCAAGCCAAAAAACTGCCTGCATTTCAAGAACCTTATTAGTTTTAACTGTATTTATGGAACAGAGGGAAGAATATTTAACTACTCTGCAACTCTTCTGTCTGATCAATAGAAATGCAGTTTTGTTCACACAATTCCTGTGCAGTATATTGATCAGCTGAATCTTGCCTTGTATCAGTATCTGTACTACAACAGTGCTTGCAGATAATGTGACACATGGCTGGACTACAGTAGTTACTATCAAAACAGCTTTCATCATAGGAGTTATACAAGAAAACACACTCTGTTAATAAAAATTTTAAAAATCTGCTTCTGCACTCGTCAGTAACTACCAGTTCTGCTGCTGACACCACTTTGTATGTAGGCATGGCACCCTATCTGCACACAGATGGGATCTCAGTAACTCAGGAAGACAGACCCGTGTGAACATAACTCATCTTCCCAGGCAAGCAGAGCTGGCCAGGACAGACACGGGGCTGGAGTAAACCACCCAGCTCCACCTGCAGCCATGGCCCATAGACAGGATATCAGTGGAGCTTTAGCACCTTGATCAAAGATTCACCTCTTTCTTTACCTGGGCAAAGCGACAGCAGATGTGCCCAGTATCCACAGCAGATGCAACTGTGTGTTAGAGAAAAGGCTACACAGCCTTGCACTTCACCCTCTGCTTTTTAGCTAGGGAGCAAGGACATGCTGTGTCATTCGTGTCATTCCCAGCCCATCTCATCGTCCCTTGCTCTGGCCTCCTGCCCACCCTTAACACCCATCAGGACACCCTGCACTGCTCAGAGGGTCACGCTGAGCCATGCTATGTCCAGGAGCCAGTCATAAAAACAACACATAGTGGTTGCTTTCAGTGTCTGAAAATCTGGTGTTCAGGGGAACAGCACATGGCAAGCTGAGACCACCACAGCATGGTCTGGGCAGAACCCCCTCCCTCTGCTGAGCTTTCTGAATCACCCTGTCTGTAGTCTCCCAACTATTATTTTCCTAAGTGCATCTGGTTATGTATTTCTGTTCATTACATCAGCATCAAAATGGTAACCATACGTATATACATACACACTCTTGTACATGCATCTTCTGTCCCAGTGCCAAGGCAGCCTCAAAGCACTATACCAGCCTGAAATTGCTCAGCCAGGAAAAGTGCACCTATTTCCAGGACTCCTATTCTCAGCCATCCCTTCCAACCCCAATTCTGCTCCCAAAACAGATTCCTGTCCTGTGGTATGGAAGATGCTGCATTTACTCCCAGGTTATCTTTGACCACCATGTAAATTTAAGCCCAGTAAACGTCTCAGGTAGGTAGTAGGGAGAGAAGAGAATCCACTGTGAGGCCACAGTGGACCCCAGAGGTTAGAGCTGCACAAGCAGGGGAGGAAGTAGAAAAAGTGAGACAGATTACTATGTCTAAAGAGAGGGCTGAGAGCATGTGTGTGCAAGCAAAGCCAAGGAAGGTTACATCTGGAGAATGGCTTCATGATTTTTTGCAGATAACAGTTTCGACCACAAAAGTGTTTTCAAAGTGACGAATACGATGACAATTTCCAGCTTCACGGCGGCTGATACCTAGAAATGATTGAAAGAGAAGAGGGGGGGATAATCAACAAATGATCATCTACAAGAGCTGCAGCAAGTGGGGGGAAAGAAAGCAGATGAGATGCAAACGATGAACACTGAAACGTGCCAACAATACAGACCATATGAAAAGCAGTGTAATCTGGTTTTCGGAAGAATAGCCATATTATCTGAGCCACAGTGCTACAGTAAGAGCTGCCACAAGCTGGGGAAGCCACATGGAAACAGCTGGTTTCAGCTGACAGCATCTCAGGGTTATCTCAGAGACCAGAAAGCCTCGGAAACCAGCAGAAGTCGCAGGCTGGTACAACGCACAGCTCTCAATGCAGTCAAGGAGGGCTTAAAATAGCCACCCTCTGGCTGTTCGTATCCCCGCACGCACTGATCCTGCTATGGCCTCAGCATCCCCGGAAGACAAGTCATGCTCCCCATACCCTTAAACTGCAGGACCTCAACTCTGGGCAGCTCTGCCAGGCAGCTGCTCCCCTCTGACAGCAAACCTAGTGGTGCCCTGCTCACAAGCAGGACGGTGCCAGGGCTCCACGGGAGCAGCAGCCAGCATGGGGGCAGCCCCGTGCACACCCGTGCAGCTTCTGTTTGGAAGGCAACCACAAAAGGCAGCCACGGTGACTTCTGCATCCAATGTTCTCAGCACCCTGCAGCTTCCCCAGAGATCCAAACCCAAACTGACTGTAGGTTCACGTTACAGGTGAGCGTTTAAGTACACCAGTACCTAAAAATTAATACAAATACTGAAATGAAGGCGTTTTTTGCAGCAATATTACCGTTTGTATATAAGATACATATTGCTGATTTTCACAAAATCATTTTAAGGCAGTCCAGTGTTCCCTCTTCACAACTTTTTCCATATTATTAGGAACTTAATTAATTAAAGGCAATCTGCAGATCTAATCTGCTCTGAATAGCTGACACTGAAGCGAGTGCCTCCATTAGGGAAATTTTCCAAACAATTCCCAACAGCACTGCTACTAGTGCAGCCCCAGGAGCCCATATGTAAACGAACTACTGGCTCCTGCAAACGTTTTCTCAACGTTTCTATCCATTTGCATTAGGAGCATCACAGATTTGAGTTTAGATGAATTAGATGGGAAAGATCTCAAAAGGTGTCCTGTGTGCTTACACCCACAGGGAAACCTTCCCCTTTGCCATGAAGAGGCCAGCATGGCTGTAACAACAGAAATAATGACTGTGATGGAGGGGGAAAGTTGGCTAGGACAGCTGAACGTGGCAAGGCTCTTACGTTTCCTCGCGCTCCTCCGCTTCAGCCTGTAGGTCTCCTTGCCGCTGCAGAGGTGGTAGATGAAGGAGCCGAGCTGCTCCATGTCACTGACGTGCTCAGTTGCGACCATCTCCTCCTGGATTATGTATGTCTGAGGCAGGTACGTTCCTTTCTGAAATGACACAATTTCCACCAAGATAAAGCATAACTGGTGCCATGACCTCCTCCTCCTTGAACAGAACCGTCTCACAGAGAGCACCAAGGACCGCCACACTCCGGAAAATCCACTGTTTGAAGGCTCAAAAACTCGACTGACCGAGGCCAGTTAACATGCTTCCCTGTCCCTGCAGTAACCTGTCCCATGCTACTAGCACAGGGCACACAAAATGGATTAGATCCAAAAACTGAATACTCACATAGCGGGTGAGGCCACTGTAGGATCAACTACAGAAAGCAGAAACTCAGAGCACAATGAACCTGTCTGGAGAGGGATCTAGGCCCAACCAAAACGTCAGCAACTCACTGAAAATGTGCATTTTACATTTACTCCTAAAGGCAAAACCCAAAAATGCCAGCCCGGCTCAGACTGCAATAGTTTCTTGAGTTTTCCCCATTTCCCCCTTCCTCCTTGGTCCACTCAGCACAGCCACAACAAGCTCCTGCCCTTATGGCCCACAGGAACGGGGACTAGAGATCAGTTATGGGCACCATGTTTAGAAACACCACCCTGCATGGTAGTGTTGGGCACTCAGGAGAAAGCAGGCTCCCACCACACTTCCATCACCCCATGGACATCATTCAGCAACTCTGAAGCAGCGCAGGAAGGCAGCTCACACTGGGGACCGAGTGAGGCAAAGCAGCACACATGAGCTTCCTGCTGCTGGGGTGGAGGCCGCTATGAACTCCAGGGTGATGAGTGGGGGGACATGGCAGAAAGCCACCAGGTGCTAGAAAAACCAGGGAGAGAGAAAATGGGGGATCTGGGAGCACCTCAGGGATGCCTCTTTTCCTGCAGGAAAGAGATCTGCTCAGCATTGAAGACCCTCTGCAACCTGATTCCCAGCTATTCAGGGCATCTTGGAGCTGTCTGGGCACCACCATGGTGATAAGCAGCTGTGTTATGAGTACAGCTTGGGCTGGGAGGCACTTCTGAGTAGACTATAAGCTAACTAGGCTATGAAACAAAGGCTCACTCAAAGGTCTCAAGGGACTCAAAGGTCCCTTTCGCTTAAGAAGAGTCAAAGAAATAAAAGAACCAGCAGATCTTGGGGTCAATATAAATACAATCAAGGGGAAAAGCAAGCAACACAGCACAATTCCAAATACCACTCTTTGATTTCTACCAAGGGACTCGTTATCTCCATAGAGACATACCTAGAAACACATTGTCCTAACTTAGTGCCATGCTGTTGGGCTGGCATAGCCTACCAGATCGATAAAGCTCTCCTCTAATGCTGGAGGACTAGGCTATTAGTGGAAATTTGTACTACAGAAACATAACAGTTCTGCAAGAAATTCAATTATTGCTTCTCAGTGGGAGAGTGCAGGAGAGGACACACGATATGTCTGGTTACTAGCAGGAGGTGTGATATTAACACCTGGGGCTGGGGCTCAGGAGAGGCAAGAGGGCTTAGAGAGAAACACATGCAGACAATCCAGTTTCTTCATTGTTTTAGATTTAAATAGCTGTGGCAGCTGAAGTAGTCAGGAATCATTGCTCCTCCACTGTAGGACTGTGCAACAAGGATGATACCTTCAATTCTCTGCCAAGAGTTTTAAGAAAACTAAACCTTTGAGCATCTTGTGTTCTGCAAAAGGTGTGGATCATCCATCATTTAACTGGATCATCTCCAACTTCCTGCTCCTGCATGGGAGGAGCATCCTCAAGAGACTGGGCACTCACTCATCCCAATAATCAGAAAAGTATTTAAACCACATTTGTTTTGTACTCTCTTTAAAGAATCAATCACGTAAGACCATTTTAATTGTATTTTTATCCCCTTTTAAAATTCAATTTCTGATAAAGACAAAGCATCATCTTCATTGACTGTGAGTTTATATCTGTGACCAGGATTCCCAATCTCTCAGGTTTTTTCTGGGGCTCTGCTGTCATCTTGGGCAATCCTGCCTCTTCCATTTCCGTCTGTCCC
The DNA here is from genome assembly GCF_009769465.1 of Tauraco erythrolophus. Lineage (NCBI taxonomy): Eukaryota > Metazoa > Chordata > Aves > Musophagiformes > Musophagidae > Tauraco > Tauraco erythrolophus. The sequence goes on from NC_141475.1 coordinate 6,603,363, forward strand.
AGGGACTGTTCACCTGCCAGAGTCAGAAGCTGTGGCTGGTTTGGAGCGAGTTGCAAATAAATGCGTGTCGTACCCCAGCAGGGTTCCCAGCACCTTTGCCAGACGGTCACAGCGTATGAAACTGCACGGACTGCTGAGAAATAAACTGGGAGTTAGACAAAGACTGCAGGTCGGGCATCTCTCAAGGCACAAGCTTTTGCCTCTGAGTTCAACTCCTACAAAGTTCATCACGCTGCATGTAGCAGCAAGTGAACAAAGGGAATTTAAGAAAGAGTAAGAGTTAGATTGTTGTTTTTAATCTTTTCTTTTAAACAGACCATCACAGGTCTGTGATGAGACTCAGGCTCAGTGCCTCACTTTACCTGCAAAAGACTGAGATAGATACGTGCCTTCTGTAGTCTTAAAAATCCTGTGGTTTTTTTTCCTGCTGTTAAGATTAAATAGCACTCTATTTTAAGAAGACTGTTTTCAGTCACTGCAATAGTGGCACGGGCTTCTGAACTGAACAAACCTGCTGGTACTAAACCCAATTCATGCCTGCTGTGAGCAAAACTGCATGAACCCAAGTCCGCTGTTGCAACCCGCAGCACAGTGGGGAGGGCAGCACAGATTTCTCCCACAAAAGGTGGCAGCTGAAGATCTGGTACTCCCCAAGGGACACCAAGAGCTCTGAAAATGGCAGATCGCAGCAGCAACTACAGCAAGAGTTAAAGGAGGGAAATATTTCTTTTTTCCTTGATTCCTACTATCAGTAAACACCTGAGAGAAGGAATCTGCTGCTTCTCTGTGTCACTCTGGTCAGGCTGATCTGTCATGTCAGTGTTACCATGATGCTTGCAAAATTTCTATTTCAGCTGAACTCTCTGAAGCCTTCGCTCTATGTGAAGGCTCGGCTGTGTCAGAACCCAGGCTTACTTCCACAGACACAGCAGTTCTTGTTTCCCACAAGTTTCTAGCTGGTGCCCAGCAGCCAGCTCGAGAAAAGCATGCAAAATAAGGAGGATCACAGCTGTACCTTCACATTAACCAGCAGCTCCCACAGGTTGCGAGGAGGCATCACGATAGTGGTGTTCAGCTCGATGACGTAGCATTTATCCAGCATTATGTCATGATAAGCTGTCAGACCCTGCGTTCCAAGCACAGAAATATAAGGAATTGAGCCTTTCACAATGAAATGTGGCTGTGAAGACGGGTGAAAAGAGGGAATTCAGGGAAGACAGAAGACTGCTTTAAGCAATAAACCTCTCCAAACCTCCCTCCCAAGCAAGACGAGCAGGTTTGAAAATCTCAGAGAGGGTCTTGAGAAGGAGGAGAGTTCAGTAACAAGGTTGTCACAGACATATGTGACAACAGTGACAGTGCTAGGCCACGAGCACTGCACCAATGCGCCCCGGCTCAGCCCTGTGCTACGCCCACAAAGGCCTCAAGAGCTCCTTACTCGCTGGAAATCGTGGATGATATCCGCTGGGTCACTCCCTCCAAACTGGGGCACTGGGACATTGATTTGCTCATAGTTCTCCTCGATGTAAATCTTGACATCTTCGTGCAACTCCAGCTGCCCTTTGAACGGCGAATACAGAGAGTCTTCGTAGAGGACGCCGCAGTGGAACACGCTCTCGCGGGGCAGCTGTGGAGATGAGATCCAGGTGGAGGTACAACACTCATACACTCCACAACAACTACAGCAAACACAGGAGGAAACATACCCATACCTGGTAAAAACACTATTTTCAAACAGATGCTTGAGAATATTTCAAGATCAGTCTTTTTACCAGAAACTGTTCTTGGTGAAGGTAGTGCAAAACATCCTTGTAAAATGACCACGTCTCCCTTCCTGCTAGCCGGGTCCAAAGGGAACAAAGGATTCCCCATGGGATTTCACAAGGGGAAATTCAGAAAGGCAAACTGACTGCCTGTAGGCTGTTAAATTTCACAACCAGGCTGTTCACATCCCTCCATAGACACAGCTTCCAGTAACTGCATTTTTCTACATAAGGCACACAAGCTTGGGCAAGCAGAGTATCATTTCTAAAGGCACTTGTAGCTTGTATATGGCAAATGCACCAAAACAAAGTGGCTTGTCTCACCGCAAAACAGGAGCTGCTGCTCTCCAGGGCTGCAGAAGCACAAGCTAAGGGCAAGAGAGCTAACACAGAGTGACCAAGCCTGAGCACGAAGACCACAGAGATAAACTGCAACCATTGGAGACTGAAAAACAAAGGCCCCGTTTCCCCCAGAGCATCTCTGACTATGTTGAACAGGCTTTGCCGTGTAATCAGATATAAGCTGCCAGTTGGTATCCCAGGCAGGCAGTGGGGGTGAAAATGAGTGGCCCTAAATGGAGCAGCAGGCATTTTCCAGCGCCATTCAGCATGCACCAAGCGTGGGTTATTGACCAGGTGATGGACTGAACACTGTCCATAACCTGTCTGATAATCTTCCCTCAACGCTAGGGGCTTCTCACAAAGAAGTGTCTACACCAAAAGCACTGCAACAGGCTCTCCAGATCAGGTATAAACGAGCACAGGTAATAAAGCACTGATATATCTTAAAACTAAGATTTCAGATTAATTTGACAGCAAGAAAATTCATGGAGCAAGGGAGCGTACGAAATGACTATACTGCTGAGTGGACGAGTGCTGGCCACAGAAGCACAGGCAGCCAGCAGTCCTGGGAGAACCCATTCACTAATAGCTGCTCCGCAGCAAAACGAGGGCTTCAGCGCAAATCAATGGGTTTCTTGGCTAAACACTCAGCAAGAGCTCAGGAGTTTCCTTAAAAAGCAGCCCTGCCCTGCCACACTCGCTACGCTCTGACCCGCACAACGCTGCCAGCCCAGAGCCTCAGCCAGCCCAGGCTTTGCAAAGACCGTGGGGAAGAAAAGGTGCTGAATTTAACGGAGGCTGAGGGCTCACCTTCCCTACCATCTCCCACTTACTTTTCACTTCTCTGCTTGCTTTATTAATAGCAGCATCTATTTTTGTTATACCTACAGAGTTTTGCTGTGCTAGGGCCTAAAAATCCTACAGCAAAAAGCTGTTCCTTTGCCTGTACCTCCCTGCTCTCCACTCACAACATGCCATGCTTTCAGACTGCCTTACCCCCGACAGCAGTAGCGTTGGGTTTAAAAGGCAGAACTGGCAGGATAGTTTTATGAAGTTTTTTATTAAAAAAAAAAAAAAGGCAAAACAAAGCCACAAGGGAGGGGAAGAGAAGGGTTTCTGGAAGGCCCTTCCTGGCAGAAGGGATGGAGGTGTGCCTGAGCCTACCACTTAAAGACATGCCTGGTCTGCAGTGCCCAGAGGACAGGCTCCCGAGCTACTGCAGTGCAAAGCACCACCTCCTCTTTCAAAGGTTGCAGCAGCGTGTCTGGCTGCTCCGGCCAAAGAGCCAGCAGTCCTTCCCAACTCGCCCTACCTGGGTGATGAAGAAGTATCTGTACACATACATCGATGCAAAGATCAAGCCCAGGAGCAGTACGAGGAGACCCATGGTCAGGTAGCACACCCCGCTGAGCGACGACCTCCGGCCCTGCCCCACGGCAGCCGGCTCCTCCTGCGAGACAAAAACGAAAGCATCAGTCAGCTGCTGCTGCAAGGGATCACACCATCAACTCCATTTTATGCAAAGGCTGCGCATGAGTTTGTGGTGTGCGACTGAAGAAGGCAGGCACCGTCCTGCAAAGTGTCTTCACATCTGGTGGTGTTCTGGTAAGAGTAAAACACTTCTTGTGCATTCTCCTCTCCCACCCCCCAAATACATATATACATATTTTTTTATATATACATGTGTGTGAACATACACATACATACGTATACTTGGCTTCCCACCAACCGCTCAGAACAAAGTCAAGCTTTGTGTCAGTGGGTGATAAGGATCAATCAAAAAAAAAAAGGAAATCAGGAACTAACAGTTCCTGGCTACTGAATGTAACAGCATTTACCTATTTACACTCAAAAATTTTTGTTAAAATGCTGCCACTCTTGCAGTGGAAATTTTTGAAGTGGAAATTACTGGTCTTAGAGAGGTACCTCCTGGCCATGCTGGGCTGAGCCTACCCAAACAGCTGTGTCCATCTCAATTGCATTTTCAAGCAGATTCCTGCACACCTTCCAAGAATATGATCAGAGCATCAAAAGAAAACATATGTGCCGTTTTTAGAGTGCTGCCCAATCTATACAGACAGGAGCCAGCTCATCTCATTAGAGCCCTCGGAAGGGAGGGCAGTGCATAGGCATGGTTATCTCCTGGGGACCACTCATCCCAGACTACAATGCTCTTGTTTTTACTACCAAAATAACCCTCCAAAACGTTAAGCAGGAAGATGTAAGGCCTTTCAGAAACAGATGAAAGCAGCTAGTTCCGAGATGCCCCAGTTTCCACACAGACAGCTGAAAGCTGCCCTCAGCTGAGCAGGCAGGCAGGGGAGAGACATGCCAGGGACGGTTTCTGCAGAGTAACTCCCTCACCATGGTACGTGATCCAATGTGTTCAATTAGAAAGACGCTCTCTCCACAGCTAGCCAGAGTCCCATATAAGCTGGAGGGACAGATTTAACAGGTCTTACCTGCCTCTGAGACAAGGGCACCCCAGCACCCCACACGAAGCCTGTCAGGCAGGGATCCCCCAACCTGAGCTCTATTGAGGTGCAGAACAGGGGCAGAGCCAGGATCTCACAACCCCTCTGCTACCTGCTCCACCTCTAGCCAATGCAGACTGCTCCAGCTATTGACTTTTTCTTTTCTAGCCACATTCAGAATGGTAACCGCAAAGACCAAATTGCTTTGGGAGAGCTACAATCCCAGCACACCTCCAGGAGAAATTAATCTGTACGTATTTCTCCTTCATCTCAGCTGTTGAAAGACTCATAGCACCTCTATTCACCACCAGCTCCCCAACCTGAAGGATCCATGTAATCAGTTTGTCACTGCTCCTCCAGCAAATAAAGGGATGAGTAAACTGAAAAATACCACATTTAAAGTTCACTTCCAATCTCTCCCTTCCTCTCCTCTTGCAGACAAAGGGCAGCAACTGTGATAAGCCAAAAAGAAAAGAGAGAAAAAAAAGCACATTACTAGAGGAAGTATAAAGGTTTTCTGACATGAACTGCTAGGACAGGGAAGTCATGCTACATGTCAAGTGTTTCACAAAAGCAGATTTCCCCAGATACTTGTCATCAGAGGAGGAGTGCAGACAGCTGGGATGAAGAGGAACAAGATCATCTCCTGCTACTGACCCCAAAGCATGGCTGAGAAAATGTTTAATGCTCTGCAAGTGAATTACATCCAAGAGGTGCCAGGTTCCCGTGATGGATAATGCACTGCTCGCTTCCTCGGTGAGCTGCAAGTGCTAATTCCATGGAGACCCTGGAGAGAGGGTTCAGAAGGACATAGCAACTCAAAGAGGAAAAAAAAATAAAATATTCCCAGTAAAAAGAAAAACTGTGTTTGAAGAATGGTAGGGAGGGGTAAGTAAGCCCTTGCTGGTTTGCTATTTGCTAAAGCAGCTCTGTGCTCTTGCACAGCCAAAGACACAGCGAGATAGCCCACCTCTCACCCCCAAAGGAGGTGAGTTTGGCTCCCTACAAAGCATTCCTGGCTTTGGGAAAAATGCTTGAGTTTTGCATTTTAGGAGAAGGTGGGGGAAGCGAAGCAAGATCTTTGCCCCAGGAGAAATTACAAAACACCAGGAAAAATGAAAAAAAACCCTAAAATTCTGAGAGAAAAAAGAAAAACTCAACAGCAATCATTTTGATGGAGCAGAGATTAAGGCAGTGAGGTTAAATATGCCGCCAGGCAGGCCAAGGGGAACAATCAACCACAGTCCTGCAAAGTATGGCGTAAAAATCACCTGTGCAAGCCTCCACTAAAATACATGTCTCCATCCCCCAGCCCAGGAGATTAAAAGGCCACCAGCCTCTGTCACTATGAATTAATTACAATTTAAAAGTAAGTACACGACAGTGGGCACCTCAGCTTTGGGCTGGAGGCGTTCTCAGTGCTGAGAGCCCATGGATGGAGCAGTGCTCAACCTGCTTTAACAGCATTCACCCAGGGTAACGAATCTTCACCAGGTTGGAAAAATCCAAGAAGCTTCTTCCACAGGCTGCTGCCCCACTCATGCCACAACGTACCTCCTTCCCACAGGACCACCACTCCCTGCAGTATAAGCATGGGTATTTTAAAAAACAGGAAATCCATCGCAGCTGATTTCCATCTGTTCTTGTCGTAGGAATGCCTGGCTCCCCAGCAAGGGAGCAGTTTTCCCCTAAGCTAACCTTGTTGTAAAGAGAATCAGGTGGTCCCAGCAGCAAGCTGCATGAAAGCCATCCCCGCCAGAAAGACCCTCAGGACGAACTGGCAAACCAAACCATGCACCGCGATCATGCCGCACGGCACACTTTGCAAATCTCTCCATGAATTTCAGTGGTGGTGAAAACAATTAGACTCAGCAGTGGGGCTCTCCTGAAGAGCAGATCATGCCTTTGAGACGTGCATTTCCACCAAAGACAAAAATCAAAATATTAACACACCAAAATGTCATATGTTCACCAGATGTTTAACAATATTCCCTAAGAATTCATTAACCAGGCAATGTAACTTCTTCATTAACCAGGTAATGTTACTTCTTGTAACAAGCCACCCCACTAAATTTCTGCCTCAGACAACTATGAGGTTTTTTCGCCAAGAGAAATGAGAAAGGTTGGGGTCAAAACCATCCCTGGGCAGAGACAGGGACAGCTATTTCAGTTCAGCAAAGGGGCTTTCTTTTCTCATCGTTTTAAACACGATATTCCAGCAGATGGGCATAACTTACACAAACATCAATGTAAGGCCCTTTCTCCCTTCTCTGGGCTACGCAGAGGACAAACATTCATTTGCTTACAAACTGATGGAAAAGCATCCACCTCTCAAGGAGAGCGCCTGCACATCTGTTTTCTGCCTGGCAAGAGACAGCGGCAGGTCCAGCGCATGCCTCAATACCCAGATATGCTGACTTCGCACCGGTTTGCAGGTGCAATTGCTTTGCAGACACTCAACCCAGTGCCTGGCAACAGACAGGCTACTGGAATATAAAAAGGAATTCCTTTCCTGGGATAGAACGGGCTCTTTGACATGCTTCAGCACCTTGCCTGCTCCCGGGGCTGGCGCAGGAGCAGCACAGACAGCAGATGCCCAGATGGGAGAGGATGAAGTCATAATACAGGCCATTTGGTAGAGGAGGCTTGAAATTAGCCTGAGAGGAGGAAAGAAATAAAATCCTAATTCAGACTTTGGGGATTTTCTTCAGAATTTCAGGTCTCACTGAGGACATGATGAAAATGGCTGGTGTCCTGTTATCCCTTTGTTAGTGAATGGCTAAGGCGTGCCTCTCCTGCAAGGGGGTGTAGGACAGAAGCCCAGCTGTGCTTTATCCAGCTGGGATAAATCATAGGGCAAAGCAATCCAGACCTGCCTTCCAGAGACAACTACTCTTGTATTTAGGCATTCAGACCCAGGGTACCTTGGTGGTGAAAAGCCTCCAGGGACAGCCAGAGCCAGCAGGGGTGGCCAGTCAGGGTTTGAGACTGAAGCACCTGCCAAGCCAGAGCTCTGAAGAAGGAAAGTGAGAGACTATACACAGGGAAAAGGCAGGTGAAGGAAGACAAGAAGGGGGAAAGAAACAGAGAGAGATAAACCATCACAGCAAAGACAGTTCATCCTTGCATTCACCAAAGCATCTCCCATGCTCCAGAAAAGGCTCCTCTGCCAGATGAACGAAAAATGAGTCCTGTCCTCAATGAGAGCAGTTACACTTGGAGGGAGGAGATGGAGTGCCTGGGCCATCGCCCTGGCAGAGTCACAGGGGTCAGTGCTCAGCACTAGCAACGAGAGGCCTCTGAACGAGCCTGGAAGAGTCCTCCCAGGCTGAAGAGCATTTCTAATACTTTAGGTCAGAAAAGAAAATAACGTGTGCATGCCTGGAGAGAAAGAGAGAGATGTATACACACACATACATATGTGGCGCACAGTTTCCAAGGCAACCGAACTCCCTGCACACAGCACTTGAGCAGTGCTTGTGCAGGGCACACAGCAGCAGTTCCACGGAGAACACAACGGATGGCTTTTGGACTCAAAGATAGCTGGAAGCAACAAAAAAAAACACAAAAAAAACCAAACAAACCACAAAACCCCTGTAATTAAGAGACTATCACAGCCAAAGGCAAAAAGGTTGCAATAAATAAATCTAATCACATCTTTAAACGACAGCATGGCACGTGACTAGCAACAAAGCCACCTGCCTCAGGAGTCACTTCGCAGTGCTGGAAATTAGAATATCAAACCCAACCACTGGCTAATTAAAACCTCCAGCTTTGTTGCTACACGACAAAGACAGCAGGATGTTAAAAACGCAGCCCAGCATGTGGGAGCTCCTAAGCGTGCAGTGATCATATTTTCCTTCTCCCTCGTCAGCAAGAGAGATATAAACCCCCACTCTCTTCTCCTTTTTCCATCCCTTTCTAGAACTAAGGGGCTGTTTCTCCTCCCTCTTTGCACAGGGGTGAGGAATTCATTTCCATATATTTTTTTATTTTAATTTTTGGTAGAGGCACAACAACCTCCAGCTGGAGTTGGTCCAGTCTCTCTCTCCTCCTGCCCAGGAGCAAAACTACTCAGAGTATTAGCAGAGCCAGCAAAGCCCCTTGTAAAAATAAGGCTATTCTTACCAGGCACATAGCGAGAGCCCTGAGCATCATACTGAACAGACAGGCGGGCAGAGAAAAAAATAAACAGCTGTGATAAAGAGGAAAAAAATGTGCCAACCGGGGTGTTTAACAGCCTGACTGCCAAAATACAGAGTCTGATAAACACGGCCTGATTTCCAGAAATCAACAGGAGCTGCAGCCACTCACTGTGATGACAGGGAGAATCAGTCCCTTCCCCAGAGCAGCTCCACCACCACCAGCACCACAGCTAGAAGGCTCTGGAGCACCTGGCAGACCTTGCCTGGGAGCAAGCACGGCCAAGGGAAAGCCAGGGTTAGTTGTGGGGTTTTTCTGCAACCCTGAAGTGGGAGGAGGTATTAAAAGAAAGGGAATTTTCCCCACGAGAAGAACAAAGGTTAAGCTTCGCCATTAGGTCTCAAAACCCATCCAGAGCAATTAAATATAAAAGGCAGCTCAAACAAAAGAGAAGCAGAGCGGCTGGTCTGGGAATAGCGGAAGCTCTTACACCGAGGAGTTGGCAAAGTTAAGAGACTTGATTCAAAGGTAAAGACATATGCAAGCGGGCAGGCACCCAACTCCTTAAAAGACCTTTGACCCATGCCAAAAATATTCAAGAGCATTGAGAAACTGATGCAAAGAAACGCCAACAGCTTTCAGCTTGTTCTCAGTGTGTATCCTCCTCCTCCCAGGTGAAGTGAAGAGCAGCTGCTACCAGCTGCCCACATACCAGCCTGCTCGCTTCCACCTTCACACGTGGTTTGAGAAGCAGCAAGACACAAGCCTGACTGCCTACCGAAGTGAAGCTGTTCACCATCAGCAACAGCTTTGGACCCTGATGAAGCACCAGAGCAGAGGACTGCAGCTGGGCTCTAACCACTGCCTTCCCTCAGGGACCTTCATGTCCAGATAGTTTCGGGGTCCAAACAAACGTACAATTTAAAACTACAGCATCCACTGTGGTGGTATAACTTGTCCGCTCCTGGGCTGCTCAGTGCAATTCCCCCCCACCTCCGCTATTTCCGGACCACATCCCAACCTCGGATGAGTCGGGTGTGGATTGCGAAAGGCAGCGGGAGCAGACCATTAAGGCACCCCCTTAATGCCCCAGGCCTCCGCTTCCCCTGTTGCTTGACCTGGCACATCTGCACCTGGATTGTGGCCCAGAAAGGGTGATGCCAGAAACCCCAGAATCAGCAAGTTTGGGGCCTGCGCAACTGGTGGAAAATACCAGAGTATTTCATCACCTGAGTTGGGCCAAAATAGAAAAAAGTACCTGACAAAAGTAAATTATCTCAGACCCTACAAATGGCAATTCCAAGTGAGACTCTCTGAGCTCTCCCGGATCGCAGCGGGCTGTGACCAGCATCTCCCCTGAGCTGGGACGCTCCTCAGGTACCACCTCCATGGATCTTCTGCTGACAAAGCTGACAGAAGGTGACTCGAGGTGAAGTACCCTCCTCGAGTCTCAGTTATGGCCCGCTGAGGAATGCCGATGCATTGTGAGTATTTACTCTAAACTCAAGGGGGAAACTTTACCTATAGGCCAGCCTCTTCCATCTGTCTCTACCTACCTGTGTGTTTGAACATACACATTTGCCTTCATGGGTGTGGGTGTCTGTGTTTCACTGGATCCAAATATTTCTATCTGTTGTCATGTTTTGTGTTTTATAAATATGTACATATATATATTTTGATTTAGAATACCTTGTAAGTTAGTGTGAATCCTGTCATTTTTGAATCTGTAATTAAGTTGCTGTTTTAATTATAACATATCCTACTGAATCATCTTGTTGATCTTTAAATTTGTTAATTATTCAGAGCTGCTAAAATTTAACCTTTGATTTACCTCATACCATTAATAAATCTTGAATTGCTGCTAAATAATAACTGTGTTAAAACATTCCATCTGTGACACCCACCTCTGAGCTTCTACAGTCAGGCAGGCAGAGATGGTCAAGAGCAAATTAGCCATTTGGGATGTCACCAAGGGCAAGCCAAGCACCACTGATCTCCTTGTGGCCAGTTAAGCCACTGCTGTCCCACCTCACTTTTCCACGAGAGGTGTCTGATTCTCAAAAGGCTGGCAGAATGGAGGACACGGTCATGCCCAAGACACTTACGAGCTGGAACAGCCAAGGTACTGCCTTCTACTGGCTCTGCAAACAGGAGGAGGCATCAGAGCTGTAAACCCGTACTGTTCGCTCCAAGCAGAGGGGTCAGAGTCCAGCATTTCCCAGAGTTCAAGCTGAAGCATCTTAACAAGGAGCCAGATTTCAGATTACAACATTTGCCTCTTCCCTGAAAACCAGGACTTACACAGTGTCACCCCATAAAATGAAGTCAGTGCTCCCTTTCAGAAACACTGACAGCAATTATCTTTCCTCCCAGCAGCAGCGTAGGAAAACCCTGACAGCCAGTCCTACGCTCGAAAATTCACCACAAAGAACTGCTGTCTAGTTTAACAGCAGCTTGAGAGAGGAGGCAAATTTACCCTTCCTAGCTTTACTGTTCAAACTGTCTTCAACGGTAGGGCATGGCAGTAAGGAAGACCACTCTGCAAAGCAAGTGCGGAGGGATGGATTAAAAAACATCAACCCCCCTCACACCTTTCTCCCTCAAACTGTAACACTCGTATTAAAAAGAACCCAACACACGCCTAGGTTCCCACACATCACCTGGGAAGAAAATACCTGTCCAGAAGTGAAAATGCCTTTTTCCATCTTCTGTAAACCCAGTAATGAGCACAGATTCAGTAGCATAAAAGGAGGAATTGCAAAACTGCACACATGGAAAACTCTTCCTCTCTAGACACTCCATCTTTCCAGACCTGTAAGCGACGCTCTGCTGCGCAGAAGATCCCCTCCACTGAGCAGCCATGCAGCCCACCCCGCAAGTCACCTCTCCCCAAACAGCCACACAAGCAGCTGGTGCAACAACGGGGTGAAAACCAACGTTCTGCTTATCCCTGCGCGGCACAGGGTTTCTTACAGGGAGCAAGGAGAGCTCCTGTCTTACAGACGGGATCTGTAGCACTGCAGTATTAATACATGCAGCGTATGCAGCAAAGCTTCCACCTCATACTTACAAGTGGTTCATTTGTATCCTTTAAAACTGCTTCTTTTTAAAGATACTTCTTGTTTTCTGTGTTTTGCCAAAGAAATTGCTGCACCCAAAGCGGGTAAACGCAACAGGTTCTTCCCATGTAAAGAGCACCTAAGTGCAAAGCTGCGTTGGCTTCAGCTCTCCCCCAGCTTTGGGAGAACGCGCACCTCTAGACAGGCATTTCAAGTTTCTCTGTCTACACCTCTTTGGTGAAAGAGAGCTCCGAGTTTCCAAATTCAGTCACATTTATAACATTTCTGCCAGAAATAGTCATTCTTTCTCCTAATCCCCCCGCCAGTTTTAGCCAGATCCTTTGTCATGCTCAGCTAGAATATCAAATATTCTTGTCCAGAGTCCAGTAAGACACTCAAGTCTAGCATTTCACTAGAGCAGATCCTGTAAGGGTCTGGAAATGTTTTTTTCCAAATCAGCCCTTTCCTCTGCTTCCATGGCATCCCCAAACCACAGAGAACTGAGAACCAGCGACAACACTTCTCGTTAAACTGATGACTCCATAGAGGACAACACAAAAAGAAACCATCACTTCACCCTACATGGATATAAGAGGGTTGGAGGAAGGCCAGGAACAACCTTCTGTTAGAGAAGGCAGCTTCTTCAAATTACTATTTACCACATTTAGATCCCCAACAGGGTGAAACAGCCGCAGCTCAGGAGCATCAAGCCTGAACTTCAGCCTGCAAACATCTCAATGAGCATAATCAATCCACATCGCTGCCAGCTAGTTTATCTCCCTCTCTCTGGATTTACAGCTTGCTTTGTGAAAAAGCCTATTTACAAGACTTTTCCTCATGTCCCCCTCACTCGCCATCTGTCTTCCACCTCACAGCATCCTGCAAGGAAGTCGCTCACAAAACCCAGCCTTGCATTGGCACAGCAGCTTCCACCAAGCTGGCATGACTCCCCTTTACAGGGCCAGCAGAGGTGCCTGCACGGCCAGCAAAGGCCACTGCTCCTCCACCTGCCCCACGTGCTGGAGCCCAGCCCTGGAGCATCACTGCTCATGACACACCCGTACCTGCAGGAAAGCCAGAAGCAGCACTGCTGCCTGTCCTGCTCCGATCTGCTGCCACCTCCCATGAAGCACACGTCCTCTTGGGCTTGCTCAGGCAGATGCAAAGCAGTCACAGCTCACCATGCCCACCTGACCGCAAGAAAAAGCAGGGGAGCAGGGACACAGCAACAGCCCCAGCAGCAAGACACCTTCTGCCAAGAGCTCTGCATCCACAGTAGACCTGCTCCTCACTGGGGAGTTTCACAGTGGCGGTCACAGTAAAGAGAGCTTCCCAGGCACCAGAGGCAGCCACCCCTTCAGAGAACATGCTCCCCAAGGCTTTCAGGGCTTTCCCCTGCTATTTTTGTACAAACTGGGCAATCATGCTCAGTGCAGGAGCTGCTGCTGGCTGCCCCGGGCTGGTAGCAGGGAGGAGGCTGGGGCAGCTCGGCCATCAGCTGACGGCCGGAGGCTGAGGCTCTCCATCATCTAGATGGTCATGCTGAGGTGCAGCCTACAAAGAGACCACGCAGAGAGACAGACAGGTTGGACGGATCCAGCACCAGGCAGCAAGCAGCTACGTGTGGGAAGCTTTTCCATACAACCAGGAAGGGTGTGATCCAAAGCCCACCAAAAGGAAGAGTCTTAGGGAATGCAAATGAGACTAAAGGCATGAAGCCAAAGCCTGGTATTACTGCAACCAACACCAAAACATCAGTCACACCCACAGGACACCACTGTGTGCACCCTGGAAAGTCCCTCGCAGCCCCCGGGCCTCTGACCCACTGCCAAGGTGTCTCCAGTGGGCTTGGCAGCCCTGCAGGCATGGAGAGAGCTCTCGCAATCCTCCTGCTTCGTCTGTACAGCCCTTCTCTCCCACCAGCCAGACCCAGCAGCCACAGCCTGAGCAGACATCGTCCTCCCCTCAACATTCATCCTCCTGGCAAGCTGAAGACGACCACGATCACGTGTGCTGTCTCAGCACAGCCCTTCCCAGACACAGGACAGCAGGTTTTGCTTTCTGCTTCCCCTCCCCAAAGGTTTCTGCGAAAGCAACCCCCCGTGCACACCGACGTCTTCCCACCGTCTGCAAACCGTCCGGGTCCCTGCAGACACCCGGCCTGCGCCGCAGTGTTTGCTGCAGGCACAATCCACCCCAGGCTGGCAGGTAGCAGGGTCCAGCAGAGCCCTCAGCCAGGGCAGCTGGGCAGCCGGTCTCCGGTACGTACAGAGCAAGGGGATGAGGTGCCTCTTCTCGCCGATACTTACAACATACACCTCATGAAGCAGAAGATTTTAACGAAATCCCTTCTCCTCTGGCTCTTGTGCTGTCCCTGCAGAATAACTAGCTGCAAGTATTAGAGCGTTTACAAGGAATCAACCAAAAAAAAAAAAACCAAACCAAATTTTGACTGGAGAGCTCCAGCCATCAGTTTTACTCAGTTCTTGTGGATTTCAATGTTCATCACGAATACAAGGAGCATGTTTCCCAGAGCAGTTAAAGACACAGTGTATGTATTTATTTCCATTTCAGACCATAAATCTGGAGTTCAATTAAATCTCACTGAACACTATTTTGCATCCGAGAAAATATTTAACAACGAACACAACGAATTATTTTACTGACTGCATAACCTCAAACTGCCTTCTGCTCCAGGCTACTGCATCCTCCCTCCTACTAATGACAACAAGATCATTTCTTTTATAAGCACTTAAAATGTTGCAATTGCTTCAAAATTACATGGATTTTTCTGACAAGAGTTCCAATTGCTTATTCTTTCCAATTCAAACTGAGCTGCACAGGGGAGAAACAAGGCTCAGCACGAGAGCTTTCTGTCAGGACTCCTCACCTACTACTTTTCAGGACATGTTAGCATCACAGACATCTTCCCGCCTGCCACATCTTTGCATTCACGGAGCACCTGCCAAAATTCACGGGCTGCGGAAGCCGCTGCTGAATCATTTCCCGGCTCTGGCTTCTATCACTGGGATTGAAGTTGCGAGATCAAAGAGGGAAGGAATGCAGAGCATCTTGTTTGCATGTCACCAATGCCATTTTGCTGCAAGGCAGCTAGAGCAAGACACACACAGACAGGAATTATTGGCAGCAGGAGAGAGAGTATGGCAAGAAAGCCTGACTATGGAAAGACCAACCCCACAAGTTGGGTGTTCTACAAAGCAGCACACTTCCTCGGTCCAGCTAAGCACAAACTACATCAAAGAACCCAGTGTCACAGTACCCTGAAAAACAGCATCAGGGAAAGGCCACCTTCTTGTCAGTGCATGTCCTCCCTGGACACCCTCCTGCTGCTCTGACTCAATGCAACCTGCTCCTGCCCTTCTGTCACAGATCTTATGCTGATCTTCTTACATGTCTGTCTGCTGGAACTAGGAGACTGTTAAAGAGTCTTTGTTCTAAATTCATGTTTTTAAGTTCTTCTGTAGCTCATGTAGGCTTATGAACAACATCGTGCCCCTCAGGAGTCAGAGAAAGGCTCAAAGCAACGTAAAGAACCCAAAATCTATTATTTGCTACCTAAGCCAGTTTCATTCATCTGGCAGGACCTGAATCGAACCAATTCTCATTGCTGGGATCTGGTAACACTAATGATGGAAATAAGCTTCTGTTACTTTTATTTTTTATTTTACTGTATTTAAACTCCTTTTCTCACAGCGCTCACGAGAATGGGTCAGATCCTGCCCAAGCTCGTGTGGGATAAGCGGAACCACCGACTTCTCAGCAGCGAAAAGCTGGTTTAATGGCAGCCTGAGCTGGAAGTCCAATGTGATAGTCAGCTTCCAGGGTTGGACATCAAAGGTGGGAAGAGACCTACCACCTTCTTTTGTTCATAATTAGGAAAGATGAAGTCTGAAAATCATGGAGAGATCACGGTTGGCCACATTCCCCCATTACAGGTTTCTTCTATACAGCTCCTAGGTGTTAAATTAAGAGATGCAATCATGACAGACCGAGCACACTCAGACACTGGCAGCACAGCTGAGAGCTGCAAGCACATCCGTGCATGACATGAGATCATTATGATATAAGCAACTCCCTGAACTCTCTGCAGAACTGAGCCATCTCCTGAAGCCCCTACTGCAGAGCAACTCTCTGGGGCAGGTAACTCCCACGCGCTCTGCAAGGCACAGGAGGAGGGACGCTCTGCACCGCTGCAGGAACGGAGCAAAGCCACAGCTCCCCCATAGTTTTTTGAGTCAGGGAGATATTAAGGTTCGATAAGCAATCGAACTGCACGCACAGTCTGAGACATTTATGAAGAATACAGAAATGCCATTTAAGTCTCCTGTTGTGATGCAGAAGCACTGTAACAAGGCAGACCTGATGCTGTGAGTCAGGCCCACCTGTCTGGACAACACCCTCCCACTACACAGTGTGGTATTTCTCCAGTGGGTTCACCTTCACAGAAGAACTTGCAAGCTAGGGGTTCTCTATCACGAGCGACTTCAGAAACACTCAACTGCTGGTCAAACACAACAGTGCCCATTTCATCTTCCCCTCCTCGAGAGGGGCACCAGCAAGACCACCATTGTACATGCCCAGCATTACCTGCCAGCACCCACAGTCTGGATGGGACTTGATGTAACTCTGTCCCCAGGCCTCAGCCATGCTCCGCATCTGCTCCGGATGCTCCAATGCCTTCATTCACCTCACGCCTGGCAGGATCCCAACCTCGGCAGGCATGAGCTCTTGTTCCCCTCTGACACCCACCACCTGAAGTCAAGCAGAGCAACTCAACTTCAGCACATCAACTCCCATCTTGAAAGCTGCAAAGCATCTACAGCTGTGTGCTCTCTTCTCCCCCTTGCTTCTCATCTCCCTCCAGCACCAGCCGCTTTGTTCCTCTCACCTCTTCTCCACACCAACCCTAAGCCTTCAGAGATGGCAGAATTCGAAATCCACCCAGGAGTGATCAATCCCAAACTACATTCCCCCAGGCAAAACCACCTAGACCAAAGGGATGAGTTCCGATGCCACTTCCCCGCACTGGCCATTTCCTTCAGTGCCCATGGACAGTCGCTCCCCGTAATGGCGCAACCTCCCTGCCCCATCCCCTCCCTACTTCTCCAAACTTCAGATGCTCACGCACCCTCCAGGACGTGAGCCAACACTCATCGCCCCGAGCGCTTCCATCTTGCCCCCGGCGCCTCTCCGAACGGGAGCGAGCTCCGGGCAGCCGCCCGGCCCCACGCCCGCACCTTTCCGCTCTGGTCACCTCTAACTTAGAAGAAAAGGGAGAAAAAAAACGGCGCAAAGGGGGCTACCACCGGCGGCACCCGCGGGGGCCGGGACGGCACCAGCCCGGGCCGCGGCGCCCGCCCGCCCCCGCCCCGCACTCACGGCGCCCGGGGGCAGCAGCACGGCGCCCGCCGCCCCATCGCCCCCCGCCGCCGCCGCCGCCTTCTCCTTCTCCGGCTTGAGCGCCGCCGCCGGCTGCTGGACGCCGATCTTCACCATGGCCCCGCGCCGCCGCCGCTGCCCGCGCCGCCGCCGCCGGCACCGGTACCGGCACCGCCCCGGGGAGGGGCCGCCGCCGCCACCGCCCCCGCCAGACCCCCGGGGCGGTCCCTCTGCCCCGCCCGCCGCCGCTGGGAGCGGGGGCGTCCCCCAAGGCACACGCCGAGGGCTGTAGAGGAAAACGGGGGTTTGAGACCACCAGGGCTGCGCCCGGGGCACCGGCGGGCTCCGGGGGGACCGACTGCACCGGCGGGGGCTCGGGCTATTAAACCTCTCCTTTGGGATCTGCCCGCCAACAGCACCCACGGCTGCTTCCCGATCTCAGCCGAAGGGTGTTCGTCCCGCCCCAGCCACCATCAGGTCCTGCTTCTACATCTTTCGGTCGCGGCTCTCGAGCCCTTCCGCAGGACCGACGATACGGAGGGTGTCGTGGCAGCCCCAGGAAGCCCTGGCTGGTTGTGGTGCTAAATTCTCAGTACTGCAAGCAGCACCGCTGAAACCGGGTCAGCAAATGGAAAAAAAAAAACCCACCCAAAAAAACCCCAAAACCAAAAACCAACAGAGCAAACCTAAAATAAGCCCCAAAGCCTGAAGATGCATCAGCCTGGAGCAAACGCACACAGAGAGTGGAGGTTACCCTGGGGAAAGCTGGGAAAAACCCAGCTGCAGTTTGTTTCAAGGCCCGAGACCAGAATCCGCAAAGGAACCAAGAGCATTCAGGCAGTCTCTCCCTCAGGATCAGCTCTGGGCAGCACAACAGATAGATTACCTTCATCATGGGGACAACGATCTAGAAAAAGCTCTTCCTGATAAAAGCAGTGTGGCATGCAGAAGAGAATTTGGGGGGGTTGGTTTTGTGCCACTGATTCTGGTCTTGTGCCATGGGATGCTGGTTGGGGAGCCGCAGGTAGCTGAGCTGTTGGCAAGGGGCTGCGGATACAAAGGCGCTCTGAAGGGCAGGAGCAGTGGGGCATTACCCGGCTGTACGCGGGATTCACTGAAGCACTTGCATGGCAAGGAGTAAAGAACAGATGTTGACAGTTTTGTTAAGGTAACAAAACGGAAAAAGACATTAACAAAACCCTCTCTGCCAGCCGTGGGTAGTAAGGAAAGTAGCAAACTGTCAGTGGAGAAACACAGCAATACCCTTACATTGATTTGGTTCACTTAAACATAGTATTTATATATAATAAAGTTGTTATGAGCATTTTCTTTCCATCCAGAAGGATTCATTATGAACTGAGTGCTTTACATCATGTTACGATCTAACCCATTGATAAATTAGTGCTAAATTTTATTTGCAAAAGGCATCTTTGGCAGGGATTCAACGTTGACTCACAACAACAATTGCTCATAGTGCTGACTTGCCATTGTTCAATATTTAGAGCCGCTTGGTCCTCCCAGCATCCCACTGTGTGGGTAAAAGTTACATCAGGATTGCAAGTTTTAGCTCACACAGAGATAAGGGGCAGCATTTCCAAAACAGCCTCTAATTTTAGGACCTCAAACTGAAACAAGATGGTCCTGAGTTTCTGGCCTCAGGAGTGCTGACAGCCAGATCCAAACATCTCACACTCAACACACAAGCCAAGAGGCACCATCAGGATTCTTCCCTGACAAAGGAAGGCAATTGCTAACTACCCTAATAATATTTATCCTAAATGACATGTAGCCTTAGAGCATGGAAATGCCCAGAACAGAAGCACAAATCCCTGTGTCCCAGTCCTCTCAATCCACCAGGTTATCCTGCTTTCTATCCCCCTCATCACTCTTGGGCATAGATTCGGCCCTGCCTTTTTTCAGGTTGTTGGGCTACACCCTTCCTTGTGAGCAGCTCTCTGTACCATAAACCCTACATTACGGCCTTTGGCTCCAGTGCAATGCTCCACGGGGCAGCTCTCGTCACAGAGAAGAAATCTAAAGCCCGGATGCCAGCTGGAGAAAAGTGATATGAAATCTCTCAATACATCTGATAAATGGCAGAGAAAGTTTGACACAAAAATCTTTAGTATAAAGGCAGAAGTTCTAGAAAACTGGGGTTTGTTCTTTCCACTGATGGCAAACATGCCTCCACCCCCCATCCCCAGTCAATAAGTCTGTGGGGGAGTCAGGCAGCAGAGCAAAGGATCCTCTTCTAATATTCAGGTCATTTGTGAAAGACACTGAGAGAAGTAAGCACGTGGCTCCTGATGTTCATCAGGGCTCCTGACAGAATTAGTTTCCACAGAGGTGAACAGACAGAAAGGCAGAGTGGCACCACGCCAAGCCAGCAGCAGAGCACCAGGCAGCAGTGACAGCAGCTCTGCCCCTTCTCCGCAAGTCAGGAGCTGGCCTGTCAACTACTGAATCAACCTGGGTCTTCTGTGGGGTACAACAACTAATTTCCTGTTTGAAAAGCAGAAAGTAGTATTGATCGAACGCGTGAGACTGACTTCAGAGCATGTGTGTTGGAGGAGTCCCCTGTTCCCAGCTCAGAAGCAGCCCACTTGGACCAGTCTTGGCTATTCTCCATCAGGAAGCCCCACATGACAGCCCGCTGCCCTCCTTGGCCGCTGGTTCTGCAACTCCTGCCCAGGCACAGCTTCAACGATGTCACCCTGTAAAACATGAACTGGCCCCCAAAAGCACCCACAGAGCAAAAACTGCTCCCCATGAGGTCAGGAATCCTGCAGGATGCTGTTGTTGTTAACATACGCTTTTAAAATATGCTTTTTAAAAAATATTTTTTTCTTTTTTTTAATGGAAATATGCACAAGTGCCTCAAACAACCTACCAGTCTGCAGTATTTGAGAATACAACTGCAATATTCATATTAATTTTACTGTACCACTAAAAAAATTTGCAGGACTGGAGAGGAAGTCAAGTTATTCTCAGCTAACAATGAACCCAAACCAGGTATTCTAACAATTTACAGGAAGACATCCAAATGACTATAAAATGGGTCAACATTAAAGGTCTAAAACTTTAAGTGTCTTTACTTCTTTAACGTTTCAAAATTCAGTACCAGTCACAGCCATGTCATTCTGAGGCATCTCCTGATTTTAATTACATATCTGGATAAATGGCTTTGCAAGCATTAAGAAAAATCACCCTTGTCATCATATGCTGAGTTTCAGTAAAAGAATTTTTCAATAAGAAATCTCCTCCGGCTACAGGCCCTTCAGTCTGAGGCTTAGAGGACAAACACTGACAACAAACTTACCATTTCTCACTAACACAGCCTAAAAAACGTGCCTACTGCCTTGCAGTGGAGAAGTGACACGCTGCTTGTAAAACATCTTGCTCAAATCTACTGTCTTTTCTATTATCAAATAAGCAGGTTTCAGTTTAAAACTGCCACCTTACTGACTTCATTAGAGCCACCTGATATTTCATTAGTCCTTAATAAAAAAGTTTCCATCTCTTGCACGTAATTAAGTTGAATCCCAGGAACAATTTACTTGACTGATCTTTCATTAAGCATAGCAGCATGATAGCACTTCTCAAGTAATGGATCAGTGGGAACCTTATAAACCCTTATCAGAGAAACTGTCCGCTACCTTGACACTTTGTGCCTTTCAAAAAAGTACCACTTTATGTAGAAAGAAAAAAAATTAAATGGAAAACACAAGATAACTGCCTTAGTGTATTCTGAGCCAACCAAAATGTGTTTCTCGTTTACTGAGCTGCATCTATTTCAGAGGTCTGCCTGGTGTATTAATAGTCCCTCACTATATCAGGCTGGAAGAAAATGTGAATTTTAGAGTCCTTAAATCATTCTGCTTTTCCACTGCAGTTACAATAAGGGCTTGTACTAGACAGCGTGCTGTAAAAATGCACAAAATCAGTAATGCGCTGAAAAGTATACTTTTAGTCTCCCTTCCTGGGTAGAAAGCAAGAGACAGGCTGGGCTAAAAAAAAGAAAAGGTTAAAAAAAGAAATATCACAATCACTCTTAAAGGAATAGACCACAAATGCAGAGGATGCACTGATGGTTTTTGCTATTCCTTGGATAGTATTTACTTCTAATTATCCCACATAATCGCATGAGGCAAAGCAATTACCTGTAGTCAAAGGTAGAGAATCAATCCAGTAGTTTCCATGGAAAGTTACAGCATTCATCTGCAGCTGAACTGAGCTGAATTTTTCATCACTGCTGCGTGTGCATGTTGCACCAGTCGGGGTAACACATGGATCCCTACTACAGCTATCATGAATCTTTCGTTCCTTCTTTTGTCTTGTTTGAAACAAAACTGATGGTTAGGCAGCAGCAGGAAGCCCTGGGCCACCTAGAAGGGTAAATGGAAATCTATTACCATTAGGTACTTCAAAAATAACAAGGGAGTAATTTTCTCCTAATAGTAAGAATTATCCTGGATTAGTTTCCCTCCCAGAAACTAGAAAGCTCCAGGTATCCCAGTTACCTCTCTTCTATAAACTCTAGACCATAAAAGGCTAACACTTACCATCTTTCAGTCAGTATTTTAAAAAAAAAGTATCCACATTTCAAGAAGTATGCGCAGATCAGATGTACAATGGATCTGACCCGAACCACCACGTTTAGCTAACCACTGGTGGCAGGACTGTTGTAAGCCTGAGCCAGGATGCTTGTTAACATTTGGTTGCCTTCTGTGGCACCAAAATCCCTTAAAAGGTATGTGTGAAAAAGTGAGGACAGGCAGTGAGAAAGGGAAGGAAAAAAGTGGCTTGGAGACAGGATCCTAAATACCCAATCTGTTTTTTTATGTCATAGGATAAGCAAGGAGCATACCAGAGGCAACAAAATTGCCAGAACTGTTGTACAGTTTATACTTTTTATAATGCAGAGGGATTTTTTCTACAGACATATCCACAATTTAACTGGAAACATGTTAGGAGTTCCACAAACCAAAATACTCTGCACAGAGTACTTGGCACCACTTCTGGAAAGGCTGTGACCAGGGCACTCCAGTTGGTGGGAAAGCACTAGTGCGAAGAACAGGATATAAGCCTAAAAGCCAAGAAAGCCCAGAAAGTGGGAAGGGCCCTATTCCTCACCTTTACATCTGAATGCAAGTGTTAAAATACAGATTAGGAACAAAAGCAGGAGAAAGGGAATGTATGGGAGATGCTGTTTTAAGAAGATAAAAGGCACGAGATAGATTAAAGTAGTTGCAGAAGGCAGCAGGTGGGAAGTCTCAGCCCCACAGACTTCAGGTGTATCCTTCCCCATTTCCCAAAGAGTCCCCAAGAGGGACCTCCAAATACAAGAGAAAATGTAGTCTGAGCTTTTGCTTTCGCTTTTCCTTCTGTCACCTCATTTCTGGTTCTGTATTCAAGAACTGGACTTTTTGCTCTACCTGCACCACCCTTGTAATATTCTGCTTGTCTGATGTTGAAAGAGGCCAATCGATGTGGAAAAGCCCAGGGCACACATCTCCTCTGGAAGCAACAAACTGAAACAACAAACTGAACCAAAGCCCCTCTCCTTCCTGCCAGTGACCTGCAAACCAAAAGAGTGGGAAGGGACTTTGGGAGGCTGGCTAATACCCCCCTCGTTATAAGGACTAGTATCATGAAGTCATTAGGCCCAGCAAAAAACTTATCTTCTGACAGGTGCAGACAAGTGCTCGTTATGAGCTCTGCCAAAGCAGCATTTGAACCATCAGGCTCATCACATGAGGTTACTTAGTACAGATGCAGCATAGTATCAGTCTCAGATGTGGGGAGTGAAGCACCACAGACTCCAATTTCCATGGTGTCAGGTGCCTGGCTCCAAGAAAATGTGCCTGCAATTACAGTTCTGAGCACAACGCGTATTTTAGTCAGCTACAGAAAAGCTGGGCAGTTTCAAGAGATGTGTATTAGCTTACACCAGCAGCCCTGTTTTCACCAGCTCATGCCCCTCCATCATGAAAGTAACATACTGTGAGCAAAGGCCACCCCAGCTTTTTCTTCTAAGTTTTCTTCTTCTTCAGGGCTTGCTAAGAGTGAGTAAGCATGCTCTGTCTGAATAAAATGCTTCCTGGTTAAGAGCAGAACACACTGAAGAGAAAGGAGTGTGACACTGAACACCAGCACCAGTTATTCAGCAGATTTTATGCAGGAAAGGAGGGAAGAAAACATGGTCTCTCTCCAGGAGTTTGCCTGTTGAAGAACTGGTTTTCAAAGCTCAGAGATAATTGCTGTGGTGCTTTGTGACAGCCACATCCTCTAAATGAGTTTGCTGTTTCTTTAATTAGCAGATCTTGATGAGCATCTCAGGGTTTTATGTTACATGCTTAGGAAACTACCATTACCTTGAACCCAAGAGGGAGGAAGCATCGCAGGACACTATAATAATAAATACTTCTTAGGAAATGGAAACTTCAACGTTAACTGGCTGTAGGACTGAGCAAGAAAGAGCCTGAATCTCTTCTCCCCTGTTTCGCTTCTTCTGTCTTTATTGACATTTTTGCCTGGTGCCCGGTCGTTGCCCAAGATATTTGCACAGCAGGAACTCTCCTCCTTGCCCTGGTTCCTTAGATTTGGTACTCCTTTTTGATGCCGTGCCTTTAAACCAAAAATACACACCAAAAACACAAGAGGAATAAAACCATGGCCGACATGTTAGACACGCAGACAAAAATATGTCACCGAGAACCCAAGCTAAACAACTGCTCGGACATCCTCCATTTCACCTTCTTTTGGGAGGGTGACTCATTGAACAACCCTTTTGTTCAGACACCTTGTTTGTCATACCCAAACCTACTGCAAATTGGGTCACATGGAAAGAATCTGCCATCCCTCCTAGCAACACATGGCATCCTGTGCATCCCTGTAACAAAATCTCAGAATTGCATGGTTGACAAAAGGTACCAGCACCAGAACTGCTTTTATTTATAGCATCAGCACATATTATACAAATTCAAGCAAGCTCGGAGTCAGCAATTGGCAGAAATCGATCTAGCCTTTGCTATGTAAGTATCCTCGGCTTTGCAGCCCAAATGAAATAAAAGCCAAAGCAAGCAAATTCAACCACATCTACTAATTGCCATGCTCCTGTTCAGAAGGTTCCAGGGACAAAGGAGCAAATATGACATCTAAGACCACTTCCACCAAAACCAGTTTTTGTTCAAAGTCTGAACACAGGCATCTACGTCTAGGATAGCTGACTTCTCTAACCTCAGAAGCCTCTTTTCCTCTGAGGTCAGTTACCTTTACACAGTGCTGAGCATGGTCTGATCAGCTTCACCTTCACCCTCAACCGCTCCCACCAGTTTGTCTGGCTTGGCCCACTTGCACCCATCAGCTTTTCTGCTTTGTGGGCAGATCTACCCACGAGCCACTACTCCTCAACTCAGAGAAGAAAATTATTGAGAAGAAAAAGGGTATCAAAATTTATTCTTAGTCTTAAGTGATAGGAATAATCTGTCCACTTCCCATTGTACTCACCAGCTGAAACACGTTCAAGCATTAAAGAAGCTGAACGGAAACATCTGGTCTCAGAGCCTTCAGCTTTTCTCTTCTTCAGCCGTACAAAAGCGTAAACAATTCACTACAGGGCTAGAAGCATTACCTATTCCCTCCTATTATAGTAACAGTAGCTCCCTCTTCACTTTTTACTACTATTAACTATCCTTAACAACTTTGAGATGAGAGGTAGAACCTGAAATTCAGTTGATGACATGGAAATTGGGTTTATCTTCCAAGGGATTGAGGAAAAGTAGCTGGGTTTCCTTTGGGGAAAAAAAGGGTTTTAGCTACCCATTCCTATTTACAGTGTCTGGTAAACTCACATGACAGGGCTCTGGCTTCACAAAAAACAGCAGCAGCACGTTAGCCTGGTGATCTTATAGATCAGGGCCCCTTGCAGAATTCAGTCATGAACGGTATTTTTCCAGGACTTCATCTTCACCCAGCTTGCCAGCCATAAGGAAATTCTTTCTGCCACAGTCTGCCTCCTAAGGGACTGAGCAAGAAATAATATTTAATGGTGAAACGCTCAGAACGAGCTTCTATTAAACCTTTCTCAAACACACACACTCTTCACTTTGTTGTTTCTTTGACAACTGGCCTAATCTCACATAACAGAGGGCAGCTGCTCATTGATTAGAAGAGACTGCTTCATGGGGTCAACTGGACTCCATTGCAAAGAGAAGCCAATAGTGCCAACGGACAAGCAATGAAAACTGTAACATGCAGCTGGAGCACGCTCTCTACACTCTCTTCTTGTCCCCCTACACTGCTTGACACCTTTCTGCCCAGGAACGAGGGCAACCAAAATTACAAGTAGATGCCCAAAGTACACTGCAATCTTTCTCTATCCACCTTCTCTTTCTAGTGCAGACATAGTAAATCCAGATGACTTCATGTACAGAGCATCCTCCAACAGCAGCCTCCACTCCCTTTTGTTTCTGTCTTCAAGGACTATTAAACTGTATTCCTCCCCACCAATTACCCCTATTCCCAAGAATGTGTATTCTGCTTCATTCCTACAAATAAGAAACCCTTATTTGTACCCTAGCTGTATCTGCAGCTAGCAGATCACGTGGACACAGCTAGTCCCTGTTCTGCTGGTAAAGGTGCTGGTCAGGAGAGCATTGTTAACGCTCAGAGGCAATATTTTCAGGTTAAATTACAGCTGGAGTGCCATGAACATACATTCTTCCCAGGCTTTTTCAAAACACCTAACAGCTGCATCAACAGCCACGTAGTTGGCTGTACCAGGAGCAGGCGAAACTTCAGCACTGTAGAGTGAGACGTCAGAGCACTCTCTTGGACATTTCAAGCACAACTAGGGTTATCCTTTGAGGTATTTCCACAGATTTGCTTCTGATGAATGGGATGCCATATTGTATGGCTCCCCATTTACATTGGGATTTGTCTTGGTGAAGTCCTGGGGTGCACATCCTGCTCCTGCTTCATCTTCATGGTAAGCCTAGAGTGCCTTGCACATCTGGGTCAGGAAGCTGGCAGCCTCGTTTTAAATCACTTATGGTTTTGATTTCCTTAGTGTTTTTCCAGATTTTTATTCATCCCCTGCAAAATCTTCCAAAAAGCAGAAAGTCTAGTCAGCCAGGTCAGATTATATGGGATATACCAGTTTGTCCCTCTACCAGTCATCAGGACATATTCCCCTTGTCCCATCCTGCTCTGCCAAGAGGAACCTAAAAATCTCTCTTGCATTAAGTACCACCTTATAGGAATTGATTCTCCCACTATCTTTATTGTCCAAGTGGAAAAGATGACACTGTGGGTAATTCGGTAACGGAGGGCATGTACTGTGGGACTCCTAAAAACACAGTCAATTTTTATATAGTCATCAAAAAGGAAAATCAGTAGTCTTATGAGCTGATCTCCCACTCTGTACTCTTGTGATTTCTGAATCATCTTTCACAGATCTCAGTGAGATACACCAAAACATGCTGGTGTCTGAATCCTACAAAATCTCTACCCACCAGCATATAAGGTTGCATCTCTGAAAGAACATATTACACTGTTAATGAGCTCAAAGCACCTTATATGTAAAAAATCACTTATTTTCTAGATCAAGAGAAGTTAGCGTCCCACAATCTACCACAAGCTATACACAGAATATCCATGTTCCAGACATGACCCTGAAACAGCACATGGCTGCAAGTACGCATGATGGCGCAAGGATACGAAAAATCCTCGTGGATGCCTGAAGATGTATATTGAGTTGGCTCTAACTCCTCTGGATACAAGCCAAAATAGCAGTTTTCCTAGTGAGGAGGGACAGTCCTAAGAGGCAAGAGTTCAGAAAGCAATAAGCAAGAGCATTACCTTTCTTCAAAAATCTCCATCCTAAGTTTGGTGCTTGAGCATAAATATCAGGTCTTTTCAAGGACACAGTTCCAAGAAAAAAAATGAAGAATAAAACCTTTACTCAGGAGTCTCATTTTACAATTCCTGTAAATATTTCAAAAGGGCAGCAGACGGTCCCAGGGGAACACAAGATACAAACACCTTAAAACATTCCTGCTTGTTAAAATTCATATTTGATGAGTAATGTAGCCTCCAGGTTACTATAGCAGTAAGATCCATCACCTAGGTGACCAAGCACTAATGTTGTCAACATTAACCTATCCCTACACACACACTCACACTGTGCACATTATCAGACTTCAATCCCTTGCAAGATGTTTGTCTTCATACCAACAGATGGATAGTAACAGACCATATGGACAGT
This sequence comes from Tauraco erythrolophus, assembly GCF_009769465.1. NCBI lineage: Eukaryota > Metazoa > Chordata > Aves > Musophagiformes > Musophagidae > Tauraco > Tauraco erythrolophus. Next base: position 6,630,811 of record NC_141475.1, read on the forward strand.
CTCCGTGAGGAGTGAGCTTTCCTGACAGTGTCAGCCTGCCTTGTTAAGAAGGACTGTTTCGGAGGGCATCACCTGTGTAAGAGCTGGGCACCATAGGCATCCAGTATGTGCAACCTGATCTACTACCAGAGTAATAAGCAGCAACAGAACTTGTGTAAAAGTTATTAGGAAAAACTTCTGATGGACGAAGAGGTCACTTAACATACTAGAGGGTCTGAAGTATAAATCTGCACAGAACAGCAGGAATTTCTTGGAAAATGCATTGGCAAGGTCTTCCCCCAAATAAGCACTCCTCTTGGGAAGTCAAACTTTCACTAAGGAACACCAAATCCAACAAAATAAATTCCCAAATCAATGGGGATGATCTATTCTAAACAAACTAGTGCTTTCTGTCTGTCTAGGGCCTTGCAAGCAAGTCTTCACAGCACAGTGCAACACAGCAGAGCAGTTCATGAGCTTGCCCTGAACCACTAGCTGGGCAACAGACCAGGAGAGTTGCATGAGACCTGTCATGTAGCTCAGAGTCTGGCTACCTTCATACAGCACTGCTACAGCTACGGACAGGCCCTCAACTACGTGCTTTCACTATAGCTGTTTAACTCTGGGTATCTGAGATACACTCACAGCTACAGACATGGTTGTGTACAACCAGCAACATATCACTTCCATTAACAAAGAAAGATTAAACCCAAGATTCCTGAAAAATACCGATTTTTTGGTAACAACATTACATTATTGGTAACTTCCATAGTGTAAAGCAATTTTGGTTAGTTAGATTAAAGGGAAATAAATCAGGATTTTTTCTTCCTCTTTTGTTAAAGGCTGCCTTTATATCCCATAGAAAAACTGAGGCAGAAATCCTTTTCCCTCCACTTTAATAAACGGGGATGACTCATTATTTCCTCATTTTGCTTTAAATATCCTGTCATCACTGTGGTTTGCTTTGTTCAGCTATTCTCTCCACTTCATACAGCACCTGCTGTAATGACGCAGGAAGTCCTCTGTGGTTCTTTTGCCCTTTCAATACGTCTCTCTTATCAGCAGAGCACTCTGCCCTTTAAACGTCACTCACTTCACCCGGCCAGCAGACACTTGCACCCCCCAAAGACAGTGTTTCTTTGATCACGCTTTCCTAGACAGTAGGAGATTACATTGCCTTGACAGAACCAAAAAAATATGCCATACTTTTTCAAGCCTTTACCCTTACCAAAGCACACTTGGATTTTGTGCTGCAGTCTAAATTTTCACAAGTAGAGTGAGACGTTACAGCTTCACTGACGCTTCAGCAGGTACGGGAACCTCTTGAACCAAATGTATTTGTCTGAAATCTAAGTGTTTGCTTCCTTATTTTTTGACCATCTTTCACTGCCTATTGCCTCATGTTCCGATGCTGAGTAAAGACCATGGTGTCTTTTACCTGCTTATCCACACATAGGTTGAGTAAAGACCATTAGAAGCCAAGCTCTTTGTAATTCTGGAGAAAAAAAAAAAGAGTAACACTGCTCCTGACAAAGCCAGTTTTCTTCTCTCTCTCACTGGCTGACAATGGGATAACACTAGCAGAGGAAAACAAGATCAAACTGGTGCTGGATCTGAGAAGATAAAAGAAAAGACAAAATTCAGAGAGAAAGGAACCTTAGGCAGATGAGAGAAATAAGAAACATTTCTACAGTAAAGGATATTTTACACTGAGGCTAGACAAGGGCAAAAGATACTAGGAGAACACAGTGCCTCTCTGTTTCAGGAAAGAAGACATCTGCTGGCAGAGGGCTACTGGGCCCTGAAAGATTCAACCTCAACACAGAGAACACTTGAGCACTGGAAAACAAAAAAGAAGAGCATGGAAATGAATAAATGTTTTATTGTTTGCTGAGAACTGTACATTCTTTCTTGTGGATAAATGCAGCTTGAATTTTGCAAAGCTTTTGTATCTGCTGGCTTCCATCATGAAAGCGATGAGATGAGATGAGCCACTAACCAGGAACACCCAAGGGCTCGCACCCTGGTCAGAGGCTGGAACTGTCTGGGGGGCTGAGGCTCGGTCCCAGCTGCAAGAGCTGACTAACAGCAGCAAAGTCCAGATCCCATGAGAGAGAACGCGAAGTACACGTACACCCTGATTTGCTGCTATCAGACAGTGAACAGTGTCACTTAGAAATTTGCAGATGAACTAGATATACTAGGGAATGGTATACATCTATGTAATTAACTGGCCAAGAAACTCTCCATGGTTTTTTGTGTGTGAATTACATGAAATAATGTTTTTCTAGCTCATATCCCTAACAGTTTTCTTCAGAGGATTGCGTATCCAAGGTCAGCAAGTCCTTCTGGACAACTGGGTACCTTTAATGAACAACTGAACTTTAAACAGTGAATTTAATTAAAATGCATCACTTTGCTAGAGAAAACATTCAGCACTTGTGACATTATGCAATACTGCACTCTGTGCAAAGATACAAGATAAACAAGGAACGTTTCGGGTTTGCAGATCACCCTGCATGACAACTTCCTATTACTTTCTACCTTTCTCTTTTCAAATGCATATTTATATATTTAGAAGAGATAACAGGCTAACTGAACATTTCAGAACTGCCAACAGCTGCTCAGGTGGAAACCTTGCCATTTTAAGATTGCAACCATGCTCACCTCTTCAGAAACAAGACTTCCTTCATTAAGTGTGTGGTTGGCCTTTCCTGCAAGAGCAGTGAAATGCTGAGCGCTTCTAACTCTAACTCTGAGAAACGAAATGCATCCTAAATGCTGTCATGCCACTTTGACTTTCATGTTTATCACTCTCAAAACCAGGATGCAACAACAGGAAAAGCCAGTAGGAGTTTGTATGTTGTTTCAAAGCGCAAGAGCAGCTCATGACGGCACCGGAAAGGCAGTAGTGTAAAGCTTCGTATTTTACAGAACGACAAACAAGAGAAACTTTATTCCTCTGTTTCTTTGTGGGGAAGACTTGCACTAGAGAAAACTCAAAAAGCAGAATAGAACTGCTTGAACAAATCATGAAAGGAGACCTTCAAAGGAAGGGGGCACAGAACCTTTGGAATACTCTTTTTTTATTCCCTTTTTATAATGCACAGAGGACATCAAAGGGGTTTTTCAGTAGTTCTTTCTTATTCTAAAAGGAATTTTTTGCGTCTGCTTCTCTTTTACATTAAAAATTCAAGTCTTGCCTTGAATAGAAGGCTCTGAGGCAAACAGCATCAAAGATATGCACAAGTCAGGATCAAGCACAACAGTAAAGACATTTGGTTAGTGCCCATCTTGCATTGGATTCTCATGGCTACAGAAGAAAGTCAACAAATTTGAAGATTCAAAAACCAAACTAGACCAAATTTAGTTCAGCTGCAACAAATGTTTTTAAAAGTGCAAGATTTTAACATCTTTAAATTGCTAATGGTTTAGCTTTAAAAAAAAATAATGCCCTCCAAAAATTCACAGCTATCTTTGGGCAGAAGAAACCTGTCCTTTGTACTCAAAGTGAAATTAGTGATAAATGAAATACCTTTTCATTGCCTTTGACAACAATTTATATTGATGAGTCTGTGGCTGCATATTTATTGCAACTTGGTCTGTAAACAGCCTCTCCAGGTGTGTCTAGAAGAAGTCCCTCTTAAGGAAAAGAAGTAATCAATTTGTTCACCCAGTAAGATCTTCTGTGCTATTGGGACTTTTCCATGAGCAGCAATGGGACAGTGACTGCCTAACAGGTTGGTCTGTTCTCAGGCTCCAAGAAATCCTTCAGGCAAACTTGCATCCATGTATGTTTCACAGTAGAAGTTCTGCCCCTGAGCTGCGCTGACAGAGCAGTGCTGGGCTGCTGCTAAAGACCAAGTGCTGGCCCATGACACCACGTACCCAAACCTGAACCAGAGCCACTCTTCCGCTCAGTTCATATGAAAGGTGAGCAGGCAAGGCAGCAGTTCACACCGAAGACAGAGAAGGGAAAGTACTCCAGTGTCCAGATAGGCTTAACATACACTGAAGTCCATGTTTGGGACACAGGTTTAACATACTTGACCACAGCCTATGAGCTCTGCCCTAAAATATGAGCCTGTACAGTCCACACAAAAACCAAGAGAGACCCATTAACACACTGCAGAAGGACACTTAAGTGTTACCACATCTTGAAGCACTTCATCTGCCTTTCTCCCTCCTGTTCCCTTCCCAATATGATATTGTCTTGTACTGCCAAGCCATGTTTCCTGTCCAGAAGCCTGCTTTCCTCCCAGGATGTATGCTAAATTGGGCAATGCTTCCATAAATAGGTTTTAAGTTACCTTTTGAGACAGGTTTGAATCCCAAATCCTTTTTCTGCTGAAGGGAACACTACTTTCTCAGTCACCTGGTCTCAATTTTTTGAGTAGAAAAGCAGCAGTAGAGCTGTGGGAGAAGGACTGGAGATTATTATTTCTTACGCATCAATAGAAACACCTTCAACATTTAAGTCTGTTGTGCCTGCAAACATGCCAGATAATTTTCTCCCCAGCATACTACTTATAGGAATAGGAAACCTTTTTCTCTCTCAGACTGGTTGTTGGTGAAACTATCTGCCAAAAAACCCAAACACCAAAAACAAAAAACAAAGCATCTTATTTGTACACTTTGGATTTGGAAGTCTGTAAGAGAAAGCAGATATGATGCATGTGGTGACACTTTGCCAGTTCCTTTCTCAGGGTAGAACTGAGCTTTCAAAACTGAAAAATGATTGTAATGTTTCCCTGTCCTGCATGTGTGTTTTTTGGTGGATTGCCTACTGCATGCCCAGTTAAGGATGCTAAGCATCTGGTCATGTTCTCAAATTCACATGGCTACGTTGCCCTAGCTAGGATTAAATGATACATTACATCCCCAGTCACCCTCTGCTAATGCCTGCTAGATATTTTCTGGCATCAAGTCTTAGAATTGGAGCTGGCTGGGATTTTCCATAGGGGAGATCTTCTGAAAGAGAATTCTGTTTCTTAGAAACTAGAAATTTTCCATTAGGGGGAAAAGGGCTGTTTCTGCTAAAAAAATTTTAAAAGGTTTGTTTGTAAAGAGGATTGAAACATAGTATTTCATTTTGAATTGACTTTGGCTAACCAAACTGTGCAAGGTCCCTGAAGATCCACATCAATTTTGGATACTTTCAGATGGAGACAGTCCAGCCAGAGAGCCCTGTCTCAGACAAAGGGAGGGCTATGACTACAATTTTCAGATGGCCCTGTGTGACTGCCTCGTTTCTGACAGCCACAGCAGTGAGTGTCACAGGTGCCTGCTGTGCAGGGCAGGGGGTGGCGTTCAATAATCCACCCCAGTTACAGAGCAGGGTAGAAGGTTACAGCAGCCCCATACAGGGATCTCCACCTGCAAGACACAGGCCAAGACACGAGTTTTCCAGTGAGGGAGGAAGCACTTCCCAGCAATCCCCAGATGCCTTCTGAGCTAGCATTTCCATCTACAAGTCCCTTCCTCCTTGCTGAAACCACGTCCTCCTCCTGTCCTCCTTGGACAGGAGAGCATCCTCACCTCTCCCATCCCCTTCCTCTCGCAGCTCCCATCCCTGCTCCCTCACCCCTCATAGCCCAACTCTCACTCCAGAGTAACGTACCTGCTGGCTGCTGCCACTCAGCAGCTCCACACTGACACTGGGAAGAGTCAAAGCGGTCTTCTCCTCCCCATCCACTTCCTTTGCTGGCTGCCTTCACAGAGGCACAAACTCTGCTTGGCACCAGTGAACCAGGCAATGCACACTTAAGAGCCACAGTGGCCACCTCCATGCTGCTTCCCACCTGTAAGCCTGTCACAGGGAACATGAATAGGAGACAAACTCATTGGAAAGCATATTCCCTCCAGTCCTTTGCTCAGAGCAAAAGTTTCTCCTACAGCTGGGAATGCTCCCAAGGCTTGGTTTTCATTCATTTCTTTTTGCATTAAAAACAGAAACCCCCAACCTCCTGCACCTGGCTAAAGGAGGCTCTGCTCTGCCCACTCAGGACTGACCAGGAATGCCTTGAGACCTGGACTGTCCTAGAGGCCAGCTCTAATACCCTAATAAGAGAGATCAGTAATCTTCTCTTATGTTTCAGTGGGCTCTGGATCAGGTCACAATATGCACAGAAACATCAGGGAAGCTAGATCCAAAACCTAAAATTGATGTCACCAGTTGAACAATTGAACAACCAGTGCCCGGGCCCAGATCTGCTTCTGTGCCCTCCACTGCCATGGAGGCAAAAAGGGAAAGAAAACTACCCATTTTGGCACAGGAGCTTTGCGGTGTGGAGAACCTCAGATCAGAACTGCCAGTACTCTGTCTGGGCAGAGATACATTCTCACTTACCTTCTGCCTCCTGAAGTTACAGGCCACATTGTAAGATAAGGACAATCAAATCAAAACCATCTCCTGCATGTCACAAGACTTTTGATCCTTGATCTGTGGACTCAAAGAGAGCAAAACCTCCCTGTACAGTGAACATAAATCTGCAGACCTCTCAGAAGCAGACCACGCATGTCCAGAAGTTCAGCAGCTACAGGCTGAAGAACCTCACTCCAGCAGATTGCTCTCGACAGCATTATTTCCAGCAGCCTTCAAACAGCTCTATACAGTGCCAGAGGATAAGGTTGGAGAAGGGTGGAAACGTTGCACAAAAAGCAATTTCACTCAAGCAACAAACAACAGTGACATGGGTATCATCACCGAGTGCTCTCCAGGAGAGGCTGCAGGCCAGTCCTGAGAACAGCTTTCATGTTAGGCCATGAAGCCAGTCGTCTGGGCAATGTTTTGAGCTCGTTTGTCCCTTTGGTGTACCAATTTACTTATCCTGAGCACACTAACGAGTAAGACACACAGCAGCGGAGGGAAACAGGGTCTGGTTGAGATATTTACTTTACATGCAAATCGCAAAGGTCAGTCTGAACCTGGGCACTAGGGGCATAGAGTAGTCCTTAAACCTGTCACTTCTGGTAGTGGCACAGCAAATCAAACTGCTGCAGCACAAACAGTCTTTTTAGGACTAATAGACTGAGAGAATAGGACATCAGAGATCTGATCTCCTCTGCTGAGCTCAGAAGATTCAGTGCAGACTGATGTCTAGTCATAGGATGATACAGATACCATTTGACTGTTTGGAGAGCAAAGTTCACCAGTAATGACACCCTGTCAGCTAGCCTGAGACCCAGAGGCAACTGTCCCAGGCACCTACCTACAGCACACAAGTGACAGGAAAGACTGCAAAAGCTCCCTCACTGACAGAGTCCATCATTGACACCAGAAACCCAAATACGAAGTTTTATACAAAACAGGGCAGCATTTTGAACACAGAGGTAAAACACTGGCTGCTTCATCAATCTATTATCAACTCCAGGTATTTAGTGCACCATGCAGATGTGCGTGGGCACTGATAGCACTGGGCTTCCTAACATCACCTGGTCAACCAATCCTCATGCCAAAGCTGTGGCACCTCAACCATTAGTAAAGTTCACCCTGTTCAAACTATGCTAGTGCTGTCCCCATCCCTCTTCACATGACTGTCAAAGTTCTCGAGTGCCTGATCCAGTGCTGTGAGCCCCGTATGTGCCGTGTTCATCATCCACTCTCACTTGGCCTATTCTAATGATATAGCGGCCTATAGGAAACCACATGTTGCCTACAGCAATAACGCTGGATGATAAACTCTATATAATTAGACAAAAATAATCACATTTCTCACATGAGACTCAGCGATTACAGAACATTTCCCAAAATATCCAATAGAGCCCCTTGGAAAAAGGACTGAAAACGCAAATGGCAGAAATTGGAAGAGAAGGACAAGAGTGGAAAGCAATTTGCCAAGAGGATTAGGATTTTGTAAGTGAAGAATCAGTCTTGGTAAGAGGGGAATTAACTAACAGAAAATAGAGCTGCAGAAAATATCCTTTATGGACCTGGAAGTTCAGAAGCAAGTGCTGGGAGCACCAGACGAGATAAAGAATATTTACAAACCATCATATCCCCAGACCAGAAACAGTTCAGCTCACGTGGCTGACTAAACACGGTTATGTGAGCCAAAGACAAGTAACCAAACTGCTGTTACAAGAACACTGACAGTTCTGCTGCAAAGCTCCATCTTTTCTGACACTTTGCTTCACTGCCCTGTCTTGCTCCAGGTTCTTTTTCCTGGAGGTTTTTATCTAATGTGGAAGAAGTTGTCTGTGGGATAAGGTGCATCCAGGTCAGCCAGGAGACTGTAGAAAGCTGACTTCACAGCATGGGGCAGCTGTCAACTCTCTCCTGCCCAGGAGCTGGCAGCAGAGCCTCTACAGCTGGTAGAAACGAGCTGAAACCACAAGCCACCCAGTAGCATCACCTCAGGTGTTACCTGTCTAGCAGATGTTTTTCAAAACTAGATTGCAGTTTAGCACTCATTCTGAAGAGCCATCAGGAAACATAAATATCAAGACAATTATTAGAAATTCCTGGGTTTTGCACATCTCTATTATTAAAATAAGAAGGTTTTTCTTTTTTTAACAGGGACATCTAGAACTGTCAATAACTCACTGTCCTCACAAATTTAGCCTACTTTGCTTTTTCACATATGAACCTTATACCAGAGCACACTACAAACTATAAAACCACATGTGCACAGCTGTCAGTATTACTAATTACCAAAAGCACAATGTGTAGCCAAGGGAAATTTAATTTGCTAAAAGAAGAAAAAAAAAAAAGGCAGAAAAAACATAGCTCAGAAGAAGCATTCAGCTAAAAGAAATGAACTCACAACTTAATGCTCTTAAAATTTTCAGTACAAAAGTTTACATTACCCTATGTTAGCTTTCAGTTTATTCTTGTATCAAAGATATAAATGGGGAAAATCGTGAGATTGTAAAGTAGCAATAAGGAAAGAAATATGTACTTTTCCCTGATATTTTAATACTTTCATTTTTGTCACCATCCCTCTCCCCTTCCACCTGCAGGTTTTACCCAAAATGGGTGAATACCCACAAGAAGGGAAGACTGGCATTAGAGAACTGAGAGCTGGGCTCCAGCTTCCCAAATAACACCAAGAAGCAAGAATACTTTGAGCCACTGCGCATCATAGCTTTTGCTCTTTGCTCTTTATAAAATATCTGTTACATACATCAGATAAACTGAAGCCAAAATTCCAATCCTGTCTGTATAGTGCATACCATATTACATATATTGCACCCCGACAGCCTACAACCTAGTACGGCAAACCATTTCATCTTTTAAAATAAATAGCAGGTATTTACAAGCTATTCACAACCTCCAAGGAACTCTCCTTACACTTCTCTGTAGGTTCATAATTATTCCTGCTAAGTTAGCTTTATCTGTGTTGTTTTTCTTTCCTAGAACATTGCTCTGATACGACTCCCAACTAAGATCCAACCCTCATCTGCATGTCTGTGTTTCATAAGGGCCCCTCAAACATTAAGCATGTGCAGCAAAGTTAAGCCTAAAGGATTTCCTCACTGCTCCAATACCCTGAAGAAACATTACAAAAACCTAGCTCTGCCAATATACTCGTTATGTTTGTGAGATTCTTCTCCTACTTCCAAGAAACAGTATGCCAAGGCAAAAAGGTTTTATGCGAAAATGCAGTATTATTGTAAATCCTTAAATGTTGTTTTCATGCATTTGGATACTAGCTGGCACGACCCGACACTCTGTAATTAGAGAGAGGGAAAGGTATGAGGAAATTCAGCTGCTGCAAGCTAAGTTTTACAGCCAGGTGAACCTTCGCACCTTTCAGTCTCTCCAGACTGTATTTCTCAACCTGTCTAGAAGCCGGCAATACAGTCTGATTTCTCTTAGTGACACGTTTTCTTTTAATTCTGTACAATCTGTAGAGGCTGTTAAAGAGCTGAGGCCAAAAACCTGGCTTGCTCACACCTCAGTTGTTTAAACACTGTACTACTCGTACTGCATGCCTTATTTAGATGCCCCGAATCACAGTTATGAAGGCTGAATAATGTTAGAATACACAACATTCTTAAACTTGCCAAAACAGCCCTAAAAAATCTCTAGTTTCTATTGTTCTCTTTTGCTCCAATTAAATGCAAATCTGTCCTGCCCTGCAAGTCTCTAAATAACACTAAGCAGTATTAAATTCAGTTCAGCATCTCTTTTAATTGTAGAACCCTGTTAAGCAGCACTTACGTTTTTATCACCTTGAGTTTCTTCATGGTGGGATGTGAGGCATTCCCAAAGACTGCCACAAGAAGAAACAAGAACTTGAACAGGATCCTCCATGATAGCTCACTACAAGGAACTTCCTGGTGAAGAAATGGAAAAACATCTACTGTTTATTTGATTTTAGGCAAGGAGAGCAGACAACTCCAGTCATAATCATTTATCTTAAGTAGTACATATATAGCTGTTCCAGTAGATACAAAAAGTAATGTGTATATTTATCACTTGTTTTTTCCAAACAGATCTACCCAAAACATATCTAAACTGTATCATTACAGTGCATTGTTTATCTTCCTTCCCTCCAAACATGCCCTCTTCATCAATCCTTTAGTGTCATCAGTATTAGGAACACATAAGGCAATTCGGACAGTGTCACCTCCAGACACGTGACACTCTCCCTTGGTGGATGCAATCCTGTGTACCGGAATTACACTTGGCCCCACCACAACACAGCTGGAAAACTCTTCTGCGATAGATGGTGAGGAAATCTTTAGCCTGAAGGGTCCATTTATGAAAAATGACAGAAAGTCAGTTCTGGCCGAGGCATTTCTGAGCAAGGAAAAAAAGAAAAACCAAAAAGCGCACCTTACTTTTTTTGTGTAAACCAGCATGTCCGGTATGAGACAAAAAAATCCTTGCCTTTATATTTTGTTGTGAATACAACATACTTACCAAAATCTAATTATATGTTGGCTGTATAACTCAGGGTTCTGTGATGGTGGTTTTTTAACTAGAAGTGAGTCAACAAATATCTTTAAACAGGAAGCAAACCAGTCGTCTTATGAAATAGGTGATTTCCTTCAAAGAATAAAATATATATTGAAGTGTTCCTCTCCCTCCTCCTTGTAACTTCTTCCTGTGTTTTGACTTTTTGGATACCTTGACCTGCCTCTAGTCACATGGGATTTAAATTGAACCTACCCAGGTACACTTGTAAATACAGATTACATACACTGGGAACAAGTGTATGGACTCTTTGCAAGTCCAATGTGCTTAGATCAAGGTGAACACTGATTTAATGAGATAACATGAAAAAGAATACGGTTATTTTTTCCTCATTATGATACCAACCATCAACTTGAATTACAATATACTGAAAAGCTAAAAGAAACAGCTTTAAAACAGCCTTACAAAGGCCAAAACCTTTGGAGGAATAAGCACAGATATAGCATGAGAAATAATCAAAACAATGACAGAAAATAAAGATACTGAGCCCAATAAGATGGCACCAGCTCAAGTGAACAGCTATGTAAGCAAAACAATATGGACATGAAAATTATTCAACGAAGCAGTCAGCAAAGGTCTAGAAAAAAGGGAGGGGAAAAAAAGGGTAGTAGCAAAAAGAAAGCTGATGAAGTTACCGGCTAGGAATGACTTGGCAGGCCACAAACAGAAGCAAACTTACAGAAAGCAGCTTTGTCTACAACCTGCTCCCATGGGCTCCGAGGGCAACTTTCACTCTGGTTGCTAGAGATGGAAGCTCATAAGGCAGATCCTGCTCATCAACTCTGTGGGGAAAACAAGTTTTAAGATGTCAACGCAACATTCCTTGCCGTGCCTTTCCATGCCAAGGCCATTTCATCCAAACACCCAATCAAGCATCTAACTTGATCACTCTTCACTAAAATTTGCAATTTGTTTGACAACAAGTATAAATTACTCTTGTCCTTTATAAACTGTGATCTTACTGTCAGTGAGGGAGAAAAATACCAACATTTTATATAAAGGTTCAAACAGGTTAGTCTCTAGAGAGGGCTACAAAAGACCAAACATTTTTGTCTGCAAGGTAAGTATGTTCCTGTCAGGAATGTTTGTTGCTAAACAAAACCATCTGAAGAACCTGCATCAAAACTGCCTGCATGTTTTTTTTTTTGTTTGTTTAAACGTAACACACTCTCTTGACTTTGCTACCCAGGGGTGTTACCTACAGAAAACAGACAGAGGCAGACAGCTTCAAAGGCAAAGAGACCACAGGATTTCCTAAAGAAAGAGTTACCAATCACACACACTTTCGGCTCCTGAAATTCAGAGAAGGGAAGGGTCAAAAATTATTGAGGACTCACTTCCACTAATACTATCAGGTCCCATCTCCAGAAGCGATGCAGGAAACAGCACCTCCTCTCTTTGCCCTTGGTCATGCAAAAAAGGAGCAGAATCAGCAAATAATGCTACAAATAGGCAAACAGGCTACCAATAGTTGATTACATCTCTTACACAGCACTTTGTCTTAATTTCTTAAAAATATTTTTGCAAGCTGAAGTTTTTAATGATTTAAAATTATTTCACATTTAAAAGTAAGAAAGCTCAACCCCTCTAAGACAATAAAGCAGAACAGTCACACATCCACAAGAAACTCATCCTCTTCAGTAACACAGTAAAGAACACACGTTTTTCTTCAAAATTTTATTTCAATTTAAATTATGGGGCCAGCCAGATTTTTTGGATAAGAAACGCATTTTCCTCACAAGAAATGAAATGCTACCACGGAAGTAGAATTACAATTGTATACATCTCTTATTTAAAAAAAAAAAAAAAGGCAAAACAAAAAAAAGAGCTCACATTTAAATAACTTTTAGTAATACCCTTAAGCCTTCAAGCAGGTAAGAAACCACTTCCAGAACAATAGTTTTTTAATATGAAGAGCACGTCAAATGAGCTTTAATTTAAATACAACTTCTTTTCGAAAGTCAACATTCAAATGTTTCCACATACTAAAAAAGTCACCATAGCCATTGTTTCCAAGGCCCAATACAGAGTAACCTCTATCCCAGTCCAAATGTTTTCACTTCTTTACATACAAAAATCTTTAGCACGTCTACATTTTCCTAAAGAGGAAGCCTTACATGTCATGGTGAGTAACTTGGCAAATAATGTTTTCCTCCACTCAGCTATGATAAACCAAAATACACATTGTTAGTACTGAACTATAATACCACCTCATGGCCAACTCTGCCTGCCTGCGCGAGTGATCTTCCGTAGGAGTAAGCTACTTCCCTTCCTGTAGGCAAAATGAATCAGTTTGTAAAGGACAGGTTAAGAACCTTTAAAAGACCAATTATAATGTTAAAAGCAGTTTTAAACAACTGAGCAAAACCACTCAATTTTCTGGAGCTATCTGACTTCCCTGGTGAAGGCTTATGAATCAGCTTGAACATCACTTAGGAGTTTCATCTTGCTGACTGCAAAGTATTTTAATTAGGAAGAGGACAGGAAGCAACACACATTTTCTATAGCAGTCTCGATCAGATTCAGCCATGCAGAATTTGAACTTTCAGACTCCAATTCACAAGTTTGCTTGGTTGTGATCTTAGCGTTACTATATGATGGATAGATACAATTTTAATAACATCATTTAGCAATATTTAGTAGATTCCTTTCGTATGGTCACAGTAACAAAAACATGGTGCAAAATCAGTTGGGTTTTTTGTTTTTATAAATACTGATAGTTTGCAGCATTAAAGAACAAAATTAACAAAATGAAATCATTTTGTTACCCTAGGACATTTATGAAATTTTTTCTTGAAGTCAGAGGGAATTAAATCATTCACTTTCACAACTACTATATTGAGTTATTTACTGTAAGAAAGAAATGATGCACTGCAGGCTCTCAAACAGTAAGAGGAATCGATATTAATTTAGCACAATCTTTGCCATTTGCAGAGCTGGCGAGCACAATGCTAGTTTAATTGAATAAGGCCAATATTATCCAGTAATAATGTAGTATAAAGGGTTCCAGTTCTCTATTTCAGCCTATCCTAATTGACGGCACCCCATTAGATAAGTGAATACAAGGAATTTGCTAGGGTTTTTTTTTTTCTTTTTAATGCTGCAGTACTTAAGATTGTTAAATCAGCGTTTCCAAGTGATCCGAAGTATTCAATTACATATGAGCATTCGTTTTGCAAAACTCAATATTAGGTAATAGTTACAGACTAATACAATAACATTCCTCTGCTGTACAAATTAAATCATATTTTAAAGAAATGAGCAGCCTAGGAGTTATATACAAAAGAAATCAGCAAGCATTGTTGAAATGAAATGCAAAATGTCACTGCTAGGTCTACTGTCTGAAATATCTTTAAAGTAAAATTAACAAAAATCCTTAGAACATATTTCCAAGTTTACAAGTCAATTCTCAGAAAAATCAAATCATGTCAAAAAAAAAATCTATAAAGCAGTGAAAGGCATATATACATTTTCCTTATGAACCTTGAGATTTCACTCTTTTAAAAGTTGCTAAGTTTCAGTATCAGTTTATTTGCAAGACAACGGTTTTTCCCAATAAGCTCACATCTTAGATACATTTCCCCTTTGATTACAAATAAAGCACTGCACATTTTTTTTTTTTTAATCAAGGCATATAATCTTATGCTATGGTGCCAGGTATGCACAGGTCACATTGTGCTCATATCTCAAACAAGGTAAGTGCAAACATACAGATTTATTCGGATTTGCAAGCATGCAACCTGTTACTTAACTACATTTAATACCTTCTCTCCTAAACCAAACTATATCTATATGTTTGCTTTCATGAACCTAGAATCTTTCTTTTCAGGACTCCTAAAACAAGCAGTGTCTTTGAATTCTGAAATGACACAAATATCAAGAAAGTCCACATTGTGCAAGAAAGCAGCAGCTATGTTTTTCAACTTGGACTAAAAAAGAAAAAAGAAAAACAAAAACCGTTCACTGAACAGCAGATTAGCAGTAATGTTCCTCATGAATCGATAAGAGTGCCTGATGCTGAATATCTAACAGCAAATGCTGAATTTGGGTTTAATATTTTAAGGGTTTATTGGAGATTAAGCTTCTTGCTGTGCTGGTCTCTTCAAATCCCTGATCTGTTTAACTAAATAGGTCTTCTCATCATTAAATTGTTCATCCTCGGTCCTGTCATTCTGAAACTTGCTGAGGAACTCAATAAGTTTGGTCTGGTTCTTTAGAAGGATGTCTAATATAGGCTGTGTCTTGTTAGGATTGGCTACAAACACCTGCAAGAGAATAAAAAGCATTTAGCATAATAGTAGGAAACAGAAGCTTAAGTTAAAAAACAAACCTACCCAACAAAACAGTGACGACGGTTAACTTCAAATGTTTTAATTATTCCAGAAAAAACAATGGAGCAAATGCAAGTTTTAAAGAAAATGGAGTCATTTTCTTTTAATTTGAACAGAAGCTGAACACCATTACCAAAGTAAATTCGATTTGTGGGAGGTGATCAGCCACAACATCTTCTGCAGAAGCCACTGAAGGCATCTCACAGTTAAATTCTGTAGCAAATGCATGGCTTCATATTATATACAGCACCAGATGGGTATCTTAAAGGTCACTGAAAACTTTTATACCTCACATCATATCACCAAGTTCTTAGCTATTTGCTTGTCTGCTGCAGAGTCAGAAGCTATCTGTTATAATGTGCAAACTACAATTTAGGCTTTGAAATTTAGGTGACTTGACTAAAATAGTGCTACCCTTCATAATGAAAACACTTTTGAACTCCAAGATGTGTCATCATTTCACATGAAATCATGCATTCCTCCTTATCTTACTGCACTTCATCTTTCTTAATTCCAAAATTTTCTAAGACAGATTAGACTGACAATCATGCGCAAGTCCCTCAGTAGTTTCCAAACAATTTTCAAAAGATACAAAGATAGCTGTTTGTAAAGATGGATCATAATAAAGACAAATACCAGCTCTCTCTTTATTCAAAGACTTAGCAGACATTAAACTATGCTTCATTTAGGCTCAGCTAAGCAGTTTAATCAACTAAACTTCTGGTGGGTTCTTTTGTTGTTTGTTTTATTGTGAGGTTTTTTTAAACATACCTTAAACACATGAAAGGCCTCAAACTGAATGTTACGACTCTTGTCTCGTAGAAGGTTCATCATTAGTTTGAGATTTTCAGGTTTACTGATGTACTTCGTCATAATTGTGAAGTTGTGTCTGTCCAATAACAATTCACCAAGAAGCTAAAAATGGAAAACATGCTCAAATGAAAAACTAAATGACATTGGACATAAGAAACAGCTTTTTTGTAAATGCTTTCAAATACACTGTGCAGTTGACACCAGTCTATAAATATAGTAACAACAGAACTCAAATGAGCTGAATTTCTAAGTGCAGGGTGCATTTTCCTCATGTCAATGATGCAGTTTCTCCTTTTTCCCAATATGAAAAATCACCTTTTGTTCCCCGCCTTGTTATGAACTGGAATTGAAAAAAGTCTTTTTAATTCTTTTTCTCCTACGATTTCATTTTTTTTTTCATTTATATAGAAGCTATACATCACCAATAAGAATACGTTTAAAAAAAAGTCTGTACTTCAAATGATAATTTATTTACACTTCATTTGCTAACATCTTTGTCCAGAAGGGAGTAAAAGGATATTGCCTACAAGTGCCACCCTACACGTTATGTATTGGATTTACGTTCGCTATTTCTGACCTACTTGAATTTAAGACTGGTATTGGTCTAGTGACATCCTGTGAATCTATTAAGTTATTTAAATGAGTCCAGATTTGTTGAAGGAAAAAAAAAAAAAAACACAAAAATAAGCACACTTGCATGCAGCCATTTCCACATAGGGAGAAAAACGACGAGGTGTATGCTGGACACAAAACAATGGAAGGACTGGACTAAAGAAAACTAGCTGATCTCAAGAATTAAAACATATGAAAAAGAAAACACCCTCCAAGGCAGTTACTGAAGCCATTTCAATTAAAGTCAACGCACCTTGAAGTTAAAGGGATTCTCTAACTTTGCATTTAAGAAGAAAATAAAACTGTCTTACCTTAAGTGACTGTCTCTTTGTCACATAATTTTCTGAATGAAGTAACTTCTCATATTCACTGAAGAACTAAACACAGAATAAAGAGAAGGGTCAGGAACTTTCCAAGTGTCATATGCACTCTTCTTCCAAATGATTAAAACAAACTGGAGGAGATGCAAATCCATAACAAAAATGTAAACAAAATCTGAAGTCTCAGTAGATTCCTTTAAGTCACTACTGTTTAAACATTGTATATGCTTTCAAAAAACATTATTTACTCTTTTAGGAGCCTTTAATGTTTAGATCGCAATGTAGTGGAAGTAGTTATATCATTATTTCTTAAACTATAATAGTTCATTAATTTTGGCAGTCCCGAGCAAGTGAAGGAGGGCTATCTTGTAGTGTTTGGTTGTTTTGGCTTAACACAGACAAAAGAAAAAGACAAGGAAATGGTTCCCTCTAGCGGAGAAAAATCTGGTGTTCACACAACTAGATTGCTGCTGCCTTCTCTTGTTTTTACACCTTTCTTCATTCAACACAAGGTTTTGATCTTAATCTTACTGCTCAGCAGAAATTACTGTAAGTTCAATTGGTTTAATACTGCATGTATATTTCCAAAATTGAGGCTAAACAAGGTATGAAAATACTGACTTTTTTCAGCAATAGAAAATTCTGAATATTAAACGTATCTGCTCACCCTATCATAATGTTGTTCCAAAAATTCTGCACTTAGCAACTTGTGTCTTGTAAGTAAATCCTGTAAGAGAGCACAAACCCAACATTTTCATTAAAATATTTAAACAATACATGTATACACTCATTAAACAGTTAGTACACGTAAGACGCCCAATAGAAAACTTTGCTATTTTGTTAAACAAAGACATTTAGGACATGAATGCACTTACAGAACATTGCTAAGGATCTTGGCATCACTTAGGAAAGGTCTGCTATGTGTTATGTTAATTCACGCAGGTAAATAGCCTGTGGAACTACCACTGATGAATGCCATTTGGGGATCAAGGCTATGCTCTGCACAGAACTACACACAACCAAGGTCGAGACCCACTAGTTAACACTGATGAATATTATACTTATAGTCCCATATACTCAGATGGTTTTGGCCTCAAAAAAATTTCCCCAGACAAAGCATCAGTATCTGCGGAGAAGGGATTTGGAGAAGTACTGAGACGACTCAATATGAGTTAGCTGCAGGAAGTCTCGTTTATTGCGCAGTTCTTATTGCTTATATAGACAGTATTTGCCAATAATCCTGAGACCACACCTTTTCCACACCATTATTGGATGATACATATGCTTGTCATATTTAACAGCTTATTTCAAACAGGTACCCGCCTAGCGAAGCTCTGCTCTAAGCAAACACTACTCCCTTATCATACTGCATAGTTTTCTTATCCTTAACTTCAAGGGCATTCAGCCCTTGAGGCCTAACTTTAGAGCTCCAGTCCTTATTTACACAGGATTTTCTTCGTGCAGTCTCTTCAAGGATCTGCACTCCGACAAATCCCCCTTTCTTTTCTTGCACGAAGAAAACCCTGTGCACGAGACCGTCAACCCCAGTTACTAGCATGTTGTTTTGGTACAGCCTTGCAAAGCAGTTTCTAGCATACTACTTCCCTTTCTGAGGCCTTTACTATTTCCGCTATATCCAAGATTCCACTGAGCAGGAGGGTGTCAGTCGGCAGGGTCATCGCAGAGAAGAGAGGCAGGCACGGCACCTTCAGGGCGTCCCCTGTTTATCCACACAGTGTGCTCTGCAGCCTCTTTCCGCTCCGCTCTGAGCCATCCCTTTTACACCCTCAGCAGAGTCTATGACAAAGGCACTGACACGGCGTTGCCGCACGCGTGGCCAGTGCGTGCAACAAGGCTGCCCAGTATGTGCTCTGCTGGCCAACAGCGGATTTTGCAAATCGCAACATGTTGTTCAATAACAATCCTCCTAGCTTCTCTTTTCAAAGTTACGTGCTCACAACTAAGTCTAGTTTGTAATTCTTTGTCATTAATTTGGTACCAGTCAATGCTTTTCCTTCCAGTAGCTACGGGTGGAATCCATACACCTTCCGATCGGAGAAAAGACACAAAGCATATATACAAGCAACTTTCACACACGTAATATACTAAATCATAAGAAACATAAAGACAGTTTACATATCAATATACAATCCTCTACCACAATTCTCCCCGAATGCTCTCCAAGCCATTGCAATTGTTTGTGGATGGACTCACCATGGTCACTTAGATTAAAACAACACATGTTTGTGTAACGTGGTTGTTGCTGGCACTACCTACAAATTTTATCCTAATAAATTTAACTCTTGTGGGGAAATATACGGAAGACTGCCCTTTTTTTTTTTTTTTTTTTTTTTTTTTTTTTTTTTTTTTTTTTTTTTTTTAGGTATTTGTTTTGATGTTAAATGAATTCATTCAATAACCACTTGTCCCATAGGTGAATGAGGGATACTGGTAGTGTGCGTCACTCCCCAATCCTGTAAAAAGGCACCATACTGGATCACTGTCTGTCCCGATTTTCTTTGGTACTCCCATGGTTTTCTTCAGTGTGAGCAGTAGCAACAACAAAGGCAGAAAACATATCAACAGTTACATGCACATATATAGATCGATTAAACGATTGACTATAAGTAATATCAGTTTGCCATAATTCATTGGCACATAAACCTGTTGGATTTACTCCTGCTGGAGTATTTGAAGGCACAATACGTTGACGGTCAGGGCAGGCACATACAATCTGCTGAGCTTGATCTGCTGTCTGACCTGACAGAGAGCATCGTCTACCACCAATTGACAAACTGTAGGATTATTCATCATTCCTCGAAGCAGTACAATCCAATGATATTGTTGCATGGGTCGTTCATTGTTAAGCACTGGAACTGAAAAGGCAAATCTAGGACAATCGTTAGGGTGCAAATAAATAAAAAAGTAAAAAGGTGAAATAACCCAATCTTTTAAATCAATCACCATCAAATGCTAACATTCTGGAATCATAGTAGGATTTGGTACACCCGGTTGTAATGCACCCATTGGTGAAATGATTGCATTAATAGCTCTTAAATCTTTTAACATAAATCTCCATTTTCCTGATTTCTTTGGGATAACAAATATTGGAGTATTCTATGGGCTAGTGGAGGGAATTATATGTCCTAATTTGAGCTGTTCGTCGACTAATTTTTGAGCTCACTCCAGCCGCTCGCTTTTTAGTGGCCACTGATCGACCCAGACCGGCTTGCCAGCTTGAGTCAGGGCTGGACATCAGTGACGTGCTAAAAATTTGAGGTTAGCATCACATTCCAGTGATTCAACAAAGCCCGACCTCATAATGTATATGGGACATCAAAAACATATGGTTTCAAAATAGCTTGTTTGTTACCTGGGCCTACTGCTAACAAGGTCTGTGCACTCTGCTGTGGGATCTGTGTTCCACTTACTCCGATCACAGCTGCCAGGGCTTGTATCAGAGGCCGAGAGGGCGGCCAGTCAGGATTTTTCACTATAGATACATCAGCCCCTGTGTCAACTAGGCCAGAAAAGCCTTCCCATTAATGATTACTGTTAAAGGAGGCTGTGCAGCTGTGACTGTCTGTGTCCAAAATTCTTTTGTGATAGCAGAGTGGCCTTTATTGTTGTTATACAGGCAGCTTTTATAGATTATTACTCTAGCCACGATGTGTCTATGCGGCCCTCGCCCAACTGTGATTGATTACAAACAATAGTGCACGCACCTATTTTAATTTTACTATTGGCTATGCCTAAAAAGGAGCTATTTTTTACTTGTTAAGCTAAACATCATTTTCTCACACACTCTATATCAACTTCCCAAACTCCCCATGTCAACTTCTCACACTCCCTGCACCAGCTGTTCACACTCCCTTTTTCTTTCTCATCCTTGTTATCGGTGTTTTCCAACTTCAGAAAAGAGCACAGGCTTAAATCATCAAGGTCAAACCCCAACTGTAACTGTGTGTATGATTCCATAATTCCCCTTTTTTGTTTTGGTTTTTTTGTTTGTTTGTTTTTTTTTTTTTTTGTTTTTTTTTTTTTTTTTTTTTTTTTTTTTTTTTTTTTTTTTTTTCTGTGACCATTACTTGATGAACCGTACTCTGTACCGTTTGCTGGGAGCGTGACAATAGACAGGGGATGATTATTACTATGCATAAAAGAACTACTAGCAATATAATGTCTGCTTTACTAAAGATTTTAACCATCCTGTCAATTAAGAGCATTGATAAAGCAGAAGCTGTAGCATTAGTTTGTTTTGCAAGCCAACAACCCAACTTATTCAGTGTAGTTAACACCTGTGCCACTCCAACTCCTGGTGCAAATATAGAAGCTGCAATGATTTTAGCTGGTTCCCAAAATTTTGCTTTATAGTGTTTCAAGCCCACATTGTGACACGCCTTTACTAAATCTGCAATCGTTTTTGCCCGATTTCCGATAAGATCAAGAGCTTGTTGGCAGCCTGTGTTAGCATTTTCAATGGCTAACTGGAATACCAACACATCTGCAGTAGCCGGATTTTCTGTTTATCTCTGAACTGCCATTTGTAGCTGATCAAAGAAATGCTCATAAGGTTCCTGTGCTCCCTGCCGCATGGAAGCAAAGGAAGCCTCCCCTGTCCCCAAAATCAGGGACATGTCTTAATGCTCTCTTAGTCAGTTCAGTCAGTTGTTGGAAAGCTACTTGCTGTAACCCTGCCTGTGCCTGATTTTGACATGAGTGACATTTTATTCATCCCAAAATATTTAGCTCTCGATTTAAGAGATTAAACACCTATAACACTTTAGCTATTGTTTCATTGGGAGATTTCCCCATCATTCCTGTTTTAAAAGCATATTCTCCAAAGTACCATGTGTGTATTCTATGATCGGTTGTCCAGTAGGATTGTAAGGAATACCAATAACATGCTCAATATCTTATGATGACAAAAATACATATGTCTGATACGAAGTGTATGCCAAAGTTCCTGCAAGCGTAAACTACGAGGATTAACACCATTCACTGGTGGCACGATCGTATTTTGACAGGTACTACACAATTGTACAATTGAGCGGGCTTGCTCTGTTGTTATACCAAATTGTCACCTAATAGCATCAGCATTCTGATGGTAGCAGTCATGCAAGATGTTGCCTGCATGAGCGAGTTTGGTACCAGAGCTGCACTCGTGAGAGGCTCAGCTCACCTGCTCCCTTCTGCTATAGGCCCTGGCAGCGTGGTGTGCGCTCGCAGATGTACAATGGAATATGCATGTTTATGGTTTTGCAACACTGATATTAACTGTTCAAATTGCTGGAACAGAAAAGGATTAGTTATTTCCCGCAATGCCGATCGAGATGATCCAAGTTACGATGCGCTGTCTCTCGGTACAACCTGGGCCCCGGGCCTCAGCCGGGCGGGGGGGCGGGGCCAAGCGGCCGCTCGCCAGGCGCGGCCGGCAGGTGGGGGGGCAGCAGCGGCGGGGGGGGGGGGGGGGCGGGGGGGGGGGGGGGGGTCAGCCCTCCCTCGCCTCAGCCGGGCGGGGGGGCAGGGTGGCGATGACGACCCAGCGGCCCTGTGCCGGCCCCCCCTTGTTGTTGTTGCTGTTGTTGTTGTTGTTGCCGCAGCTCCGGCCGCTCGCGCTCCGTAACCGCCGCCGACCCCTCCCGCCGAGGGACCATCAGCTGCGAACGAATCGGCGCAGCGGGGCCCGCCGCGCGTCTCCGTCCCGTCCAGCCGCGGCTCGCTCCGCGCACGGGCGGCAGCGCCGAAGCAAACGCCGCCCGCGGCCCCGGCCGGCAGCAGCAGCGGCGTCCCCGGGGCGCCGCCGGGCGCAGTGGGCGGCGCGGCGCGGGGGTGCCGGTGTACCGACTTCGTTGGAAGAGGGGGAAAGAAATAAGTCTGTCTTTCGTTCGGGGCCCTGGATCAAAAGATTCGATGATGACTTTTCCAGGCCAGCAGCATCCCCACAGGTGGCTGCACGCCAAAGTTTAACGTCTATAGTGTCCCAAGTCCTTGTCATGTATATATTTGAAGAGCTTGCCTCCGGTACATGGGCTGATACCCAAACCAGGAGTACCGGGAGTTTTATCAAGTCAGAACTGCTAATAGTGCTGCTTTCTCTAGCACTTTGTCAGCACTTTAACTACAGACTTATGTTCTGTTAAAGCCATGCTTCCCATTGTTCCCAGTCGCTTACCTCCTCCTGTTGAGGCAGTTGTCGCTTATTTTTTTTTTTCTTCAGTCGCTTACTTCTTCTTTCCTTTGGTTCCTAATTCTTCGTGTTTCCCGATAATATCTTTTGCATACCCCCCTGCAATCAGGGGGGGCCAATATCTTTTTCCAAGTTTTAATCCACGCTTCTCGAAGAAGCTTCCCAACAACGACAATGCAACGTCCTGTTCCATCGTCTTACCGCGACAGTGGATCCTACAGATCTTCCGGCTTTCCCCTATAGGCCGCCTGTATGTAGATCTGCACGGCTTTCCCCGATGGGCCGCCTTAATGGATCCTGCGGATCGTCGGCTTTCCTGTATAGGCCGCCTGGGTAGATCCGCCCGGCTTTCCCCGATGGGCCGCCTGAGGTCGCCGTCCCTTCTCCGCTAAAATAACACTCGTTCAAAACAAGTAATAAATGTCCCGAGTGAAACGATGAGTCCAGCTCATTTTTTTCCCGTCCCTGTTCGGGCGCCATAATGCGGAGAAGGGATTTGGAGAAGTACTGAGACGACTCAATATGAGTTAGCTGCAGGAAGTCTCGTTTATTGCGCAGTTCTTATTGCTTATATAGACAGTATTTGCCAATAATCCTGAGACCACACCTTTTCCACACCATTATTGGATGATACATATGCTTGTCATATTTAACAGCTTATTTCAAACAGGTACCCGCCTAGCGAAGCTCTGCTCTAAGCAAACACTACTCCCTTATCATACTGCATAGTTTTCTTATCCTTAACTTCAAGGGCATTCAGCCCTTGAGGCCTAACTTTAGAGCTCCAGTCCTTATTTACACAGGATTTTCTTCGTGCAGTCTCTTCAAGGATCTGCACTCCGACAAGTATCAAATATACTCAAGCTTGTACCACAAGGAAAAGGAGTTTGCCCGCTTGAAGAGCTGGAGAGATAGATTTAAAAGCCTCTGGCATGCAAGAGCACATGTATTCAGCTAACGCATGAGAGCTTGAATCTTGCTTTTTAGAATAAAACTTATCAAGAAAATAGGATATGTATTTAAATGAAGGCCCTGCATGCTGAGAAACAAGGAAGAACAGCGTTCAGCTTACTCATTTGCACCACACTTGTTCTTTTTCCCCTCTCCCTAGGCTTGTTTTGCCCAAGAATGTAACACACATCCGAGTTCACATAGCAGAGAACTACAGAAATAATAATTCAAATGTTGTATGTAAATTACCTTGAATGTGGCAAATGCATCCGAAGCAATGTCAAACGTTGACATTTCCACGTATCTGAAGAAATCGTAGAATTGTTCTGACCACAAGATTATTTTAGCCAGTGGTTCATGCCTGATGCACTCTCTAAGCATTATCCCACAATTTAGAGCAATTTCTGGAGATTCGTACCTATTTAACAAAAAACCCACAAAGATTCTTTATAAACACTTTCACAAGTTAGCATTGCAGCACCACACTGCTAATTACAGTTTTCAGTGCTATCAACTAAGCAAATATTCAAAAAGTTAGAGGTACTTCTGCATTAAACTCCACTTTTAAATACTTCTATGAAATATTATTGAAATCTTGCTGGTTAAATGCCACATTATAGTCAATACAAATAAACTTTCACAAAATGAGAAACAAGACTAAAAAAAAGACTAAAATTTTTGCTTCATACTTAAAAGCATTTTTCTTTCTTAACATTGGTGGGATTGCAGACATCTGAAAAAGCTGTAAGTGATTTCTGTCATGAAAATTGTTTGCTTAAACATGACAGCAATTGACACAAACTTATCCATACATGAGCATGAAGGGTTATCAACACTGGACATAAATTCATGTCTCCTCTTTCATTAAATGATTTTTCAGCATCACTGGCTACTCTACACATTAGAGGCTTCAAGCTTGAAATATTGGCAACAGTGTCCCCTGATTGTAAGGACAATATTGAACATGTCTGCATCCGAGTCTTTAATTGCCTCTCGCCAAGTATCCGCATCTTCTTACAAGAGACCTCTGGAACACTTCCATGACTGATTTGATGGAAGAGATGAAGCCACCCCTGATGGCTTCATTTAGAAATTGCAGGCTTTCTTGCTCAAATACTACAGAGTTCTCTCAGCTGATTTTAGCATATGCCAACAGCAGTTGTCAAAATCTCACAACAGCATGTTTAAGACACATTTGATGGAAACACACCTTTGTACTTGCTACTGGCTTCTTGTTTTCCCAAGGAAGCTAACATTAGGATCCTGGATGAAGATGAGACTGCCGTTCCAAACCAACAACGCATTTCAGCACACTGCAATACAAGCTATCCCAGTCTACAGAACAGTTACGTCTGTTATTCCTACCTGGTTCTGGAGCAGTCAAAGCTTCTTATATACCTTCCTGTCTCCCACCTAAAGAATCCTTCGTCCTATGCCATGGGAAGCTAATTTAAATTCACCAGAATAATTCAGGAGCAAAGATCACTATGCATACTAAGCATTAACTATATTACCATACAAAAACATTTTCTTATGAACTAATTTTCATGTTAAATCCTGCAATACATTTAATCTGCCACAGAGATTTGAAAACTACTGAACTTTTTGCAACTCACACCATAGTTTCTATCAATTTGACTCAGCTGGATACCCCATGTAACGTTTAAGTCATGAAAGCTAACTAAATGCTCTTTTCAAACATCCTGACTTATGAACGCGTTTCAACAACCCCTGTCAGAATAATGCTCTCTGAAGAGTGACAACGCATACTAAGATTTAGGACAAATGTGTTACAATCCTCATTCAATCACATATCAATGAGAGCATGCTGAGAAAGTAGTTTCATCTCTCTGTACCTCAAATGTCTTTGCCTTCTGTAAATTATTTTGAAGTAGTACTGAATCAATATTTTCTTTTTATGTTATGCCACAACTAATAATCCTTTTGTCTCTCTAATATTTAAATCTTGCTTCCCCCCAAAATCAGGGCTACAATGTAGGGGGTAAAAAACCCCAAACCAAAGTGCTTCTGGCAGACGAGTGTATATCTTGTACTCGTACAAATCGAAGCAAATATTCCATACTGTTACTGGTGCTAAATCTTTGGAGTCAGCATAAAACTAAAGGATGTAAAACTCTTGCTTTCTCCACAAAGGAAGTTTCTTGTATGATCCATTTTTCAGTGGCTTACACAGCTAAAATTAGGTAAATACAGAAATGTTAAATAAAATAGCTGAATATGCCACACCTGTGGCAGGTTAGTCAGCATCTCTACTATTATGAACTAGGAGGAGGGAGAGGGAAAAGGAAAAAATACAATAAAGCTTCTTGTTTAAATGTTAAAAATATTGATTATCCTCACATCTCAATGCCACCAACATGACACAGGCGAGTATCTCACTGAGAAGCTCAGCCTTTCCACACATCCTCTAGCTATCTCAGTACGTGGAATAAGGACTCATCAACTGCAGTAAGCTTATCCAGCAGCTTTAACATAAATTATAAAACTAATATTTGAATAACTATTTTTTAAATGGTTTATTAACATTTGATTAATTTTTCTATCTCAAACACATTGGAACTGCAATTTTCAGAACTTTCTTCATTAGCATTATTAGAAACATGAGCAATTCTTTTTAAATGGAGGGAGCACAATCTCAATTTAAAATAAAAAAACAAACTTATTTTAGCATGAAAATGTTACCATCACCTTTCTGCCTTCATGTTTGAGATCCACAGCTCTACGTGTGCAGCCACATAATAAGTATGGCATGGTTCTCTAATACCCAGCACAACAGATAACACAAGAATAGAGGAAGAAACAGCTGCCTGGCAGGCACCATATGCCCCAAATCATTCCTTGTTTGGTCAGATTTGAGTTGGTGCATTTGCGTCACTATAGGAGTATAAAGCACTATGAATAAAAAGTCTAAGACCAAACTAAGACTAGGGAATAGGACAGCAAACTGGAAATGACAATGGTTAAAAGAAAAAAAACAGCGTTTAACTCTTGATGAACGAGTAAGTTCACAAAGAAATAGTTTAAATAGGATCAAGTAGTATACTGAAAACGTCTGCATTACTCCAGTAAGAATATTTTAGGTTACTAAGAGTTCTCAATTTTCAGTCATATTTCATGCAGAAGTATATTTTTGGTGGTTTATTACTCAAATTTTCCTTTACTTAGGGGAATTACAGGCCCCAAGACACACACACAAAAATATATCAAGCATATTGTAAAGGAAAAAAAAAAACCATTTCAGAACTCACTTGTCCATGAATTTAAAACTTCTTACTTCATGTAAAAAGCATATTTACGCTTCACAGTTTACATACCCTTTTAATAGCATGAACAATATATTCTGTTGAGTGCAGATGTATTCAACTGTGGGAGTTCTTGTACCAATTTGCCTTCTGAGAATGTTGTTGAAAATTTGCGCGACATCTTTTTTGCCCTGTCAAGAACATCAGCAGTTAAACACATAATATTCAAGTCCACTAGGAGGGTAAGAATTAAACGTTACATCATCTCATGCATTCATACCGTGCGAGTTCTGCAGTTCAGTCAGCCTCTCTACTCTGATCTTAAATAGATCAAATATTCTGTTTCTTTATACCCATTTCAAATATGCCAAAGCACTCAAAACATTACATCATGTTGCAGCCAGATCATGGGTAATTTACATCAAGAACTAAAGCCAGTTGATGTTTCATCAATTATTTCTATGTAGCATAAACCTCCCGGGCTTGTTTTGTATTTGCTTTTGCTACTAACATACATGTTTTTAATTGTGCTCTTGACTGAAAGCGTGTTTCTTCAATACTCCATTATCCTCTCCCCTTGCCTAGGAACACGTAATGCCACCATTAGAAGTGTGCAAAGCGTTTCTGACTGCAGTGTTAACACCCAACTCAAAATCATAATTTATGGAAGCTAAGTAAATAAATACAAACTACAAAGAGAAATCATCCACTGACCCAAAATGCAAGTCTCACATTTTTCAATGGACAAAAGAAGAATAAGTAAGACCAGGACGCTGGAATTCAGCACAGATTATACACAATAAAATCCATAAAGATAGCACCAGACAGTATAAAGGGAGCTGGGAACGTTATCTTTGTTGAACATATATATATATATATATATATATATACATACACACACACACACATATATACATATCTTTTATTTATTTCTTCTGTCAGATCATGGCTAAAGATGGTAAACTGGTACGGACTTCTAACAAAAAGCTGACTATAAATATAAGCACTTTTCCCTGTCATTCACATGCACCATTTAAAAGCCAGCTTTCTGAAATTTACTTTCCATTTTGGATTGCCGTAAAGACAATTTCAGGACTATGTGTTACCAGATTTAATCCAGAAAAAGCCTAGGCAAACTTGTACTAAGCCTGGACTTGCAAATAAAGGCCTGTTAAGTAATTCCACCTGAAGGTTCTCTGAATGTTATACACAAATACATAAATAATGTTTCCTGACAATCTGTAGCTGTACTATAAATGCCCTGAGTAACATCAGCAAGCTTTTGAAAATGCAGG
Organism: Tauraco erythrolophus; assembly: GCF_009769465.1. Lineage (NCBI taxonomy): Eukaryota > Metazoa > Chordata > Aves > Musophagiformes > Musophagidae > Tauraco > Tauraco erythrolophus. The sequence continues at coordinate 6,659,489 of NC_141475.1, forward strand.
GCATTTTAAAAACAAACGCAATTATTTAAAATTATTTCAGTTTTCTAACTAACATCAAGAAGATTGCCTAAGAAAAAAATATCAAATGTTTATAAACATGTAGGAGGACTGTAGTTTTACAAATGGCATGTTTGTGAATTACCATGGACAGTTTTGTTAGAGTGTTGTTTTCAGGATATAAAAGTTTGTTTGTAAACGCTTGTTTTCTCAATTACAATTCCATTGAAAGCCAGCCCAAAGCAACACCAGAACTCTTTGTTCCGAAATGAGTAGAGCAGTGTTTCCAGAAATTGCTTTACTCAAACTCCACATAATATAGTCATCAACTCGCATTCACTAACATTGCCAATTTTCGCGCTGGATCTCACAATTTGCTTTGGATTCACCAGCAAGAACAGCATTTCCTTATTATGCACATAATTGAACTGATAGTGGTACACAGTAATACCAAAGCTAGTTATTGTTAAAAGGACATATTGCCAAGTGATCTCATGGCCTAACAAGGGCCAACAGACACTGAACCCTGTGCCAATAGTCACGACTGCGAGAGGTGAGAGGGACACTGTGCTAGTATTGTCTTCCGAGCAGAAGGATTCAGGCTCCCTTATGCAAAAGGCGTTTTTGTTTTTTCTGCATTTAAAAAACAAAATCCCCCAATAAACCTGAAACAAGAACCAAAAAAAAAAACAGTTCCACAAAGGATACCCTCTCTCCTGCAGACACACTAGCACAAATCAGCAGGGAGATAACTGGTAGGTTTCTAAGACTGGTAAGTAGATGGTTGTGATGACTGTATTACTTATAAAAAAGCTTTCAGATAAGGATATAATTTTAAACAAGCCTTCACATACAATAAGACAGTCAGACAGTTTCTTAATTAATTCATTACTTTTCTGGGTTTCTTTCTACCCTACTATTCAGATTCAAACACATTTGAGACAGTTTAAGAGTCAGAGTGAACAGTCCCTGTCTATTAATTAGCTGCCTACTCCTGTTCTACAAGGAAACCTTCTTCAGGAATGACAGTAAAGTTCTTGACCAAAATAAATGATGACTTTTCGTTTACTTCAATGACGAATGACCTTAAGATACAGTGAGGCACCAGAAGGAATAAACGCTAGACTTACTCTTCAAGTTTAAGAGCCAACAGGAACTCAAGTTCGTATTTCAACCAATAAAGGAGAAATCATTCCCAAAGCAGTAAACCCCTAGCCATAGAGATTTGGGATATCAAAGCCAACATCTGATTGACTGTGTAACAGCTGGCAAGCTAGTGCAGGTTTGGAGCACAGGTGTGTTGACATTAATTATAGGCACCAACAATAGCTGGACAGCCTGCCAGATGCCATCCTTAAAAAGCAGACACAGTCCAGCCTAGAAAGCAGCATGAATGACTTGTTCTCTCTCAAGGGGAAACTGTCATATCCTCGTGTAACAAAGTGGCAGAAAGTCCACAAGCAGGAAACTACTTGCAATCTTTTCAAGTCCCCTTAGAATAAAATGAATAGCTCTCCTTAATGAGAGTAAGCCTGTACAAATTGTTATCATTCTTCATTACCAGGAGATAATAAAGGTTTCCTTCACTAATAACTGGGCTGAGTAAACACCAAGCTGATAAGAATCCAGAGGTCAGCAGAATCCAGATGACATTTCATTATTTCCTTTCTTCAGCAATTAAAGGCCACCACATTTCAACATTCCCAGGTCTCCTTCCTTACTTAACAATCTGAATGTTTTATATTTGGTATAAACAGTTGTGTGGGTAGGGAAAAAATACCACCGTATTACAATTAAACACAGATCAGAGGGAGTTATGGGTGGGGTGGAGAAAGAAGAGGGAAGAAAGTCATTGTTTTTGGAATGTCATACAACAATAGAACTTTAAACTGTTGTGTTTGCATTGTGAACAACTTGTTTATGAACAATATCATTTTTAGGCAACCTTAAGTTGGATGGTCTTTACGGTCAAGGCTGTGGAGCAAGATACATGGGTTTTGGCTCCTTTCCTAGACAACCACACGCTTCTTGGGGACCTCAGGGAAAACAGGGAAACCCAATTGTACTGCAAATTTCTATTAACTAAATGGGGTGATTTTTCACTATGGCACTGGGAAGCTAAATTATTCCATATAATGTGGTGACAAATACCAGATAGAGGTTTGTACAAAGATACACTTGAATACAAATAAGTATTGCTACTTTGAAGTAATTGACAAAAACTTAGGGTTTTTTTTTTTTAAACAAACAGAAAAAAGATGAGAAAACACAGAAAAAATGTTGCATCGCTTGTTTCCAAAGAGAGAAATACTGAACTGTTATTAAAACTAACAGCTTACTTTAAATCTTTAAAAGTCTTCATAAACGTTACAATAATTCTCTTATTTTTCCAAGTAATTTATCGAGATGAGAATATAGACATGCCTTGTAGTATTATAGCTTGTGTTCACTGTGTTCTTACTACTAAAAGATTAATCTTTCTGTGAACACAACAATGAAGAATTATTCCATACTTTTTAACAGAACTGTATCATCAGGATTAGAGGTTTATCTACTTCAATTTTGTGTGGTTTATGTGCCTAAATTCAGAGATTTCATATTCTATATACGCTTAATTTTCTAAGTAGTTTGGAACAATGAATCCTCTTTTGAATGGTTTTGTCTCAGTCAGAAAAAAAGAGCTGAAGATCAAAAGATGCCTTAACCAATTACAGCAGCAGGAATTCAGATGTGTTTATTTTAGCATATACAATATAAGAAACGTCAAACTTCTTTTCTTACCTCAAAATCAATTAGCTGTAAGTCAGCTACTAGAGTACTAAGAAGACCACTGTTGTACAGCTCTTGCGCAAGCTGTGCCACAGCTTCTGTCTGTGGTTCTTTTTCGTTTGTGCCATACAAGATTTCTTTCATGGCAACAAGGTTTTTTGAGACTTCCTCAGTGGCCTAAAGAAAATGGGAAAAGAATACAGTTAGAGCACAAAGTCATTTGTCTTTGTAACTGTACACTCTATTATTCTTGTAACCTGCAAACTTTCATTAAGGGGAAAAAAAAATATCAGGAAATAACAACTTGTTAAAAAACAATAGATAATCTTTCTGCAAATAAGATTGTTACATGTTATTTAAAAAAAAAGCACAGAGGCAAGACACACGCAATTTCTTTGACAAGTTACCAAAACTAAGAATCTCTTCCTTTTTAGTGCCTTTAAACTTCCCATTCAAAAATCCCCTGAAGAATAGCAGTGGGATGAAAAGAATTCAACAAAATTTCTGTTCTGTAAAACAGGGGTACACAGGAACAGATTGGAAAACCTGACATGGAGACATATGCCTGTCTCTAGGGAAGCGCTCAGAGAGACCAAATGTACCCCCTCCTACAGATTTTGAACTCATCAGTTTTGTCAAATTACTAGGCTCCCATTCCAGTCAATGGAAATTAAATTTTTCCTTTCCCACTAACAAAACCCCAAAGAGGACCTCCTTTAATATCTCAGTATACATGAACAAACCAATAAGTAAGACGCAGAAGGAGGTGCACTCAAAAGAACACAGTGATACAGAAGACAAAAGTCTAAGATGCTTCCCATCTGAAATCCATCTTACAGAAGACAGACAGATCTGACCTATCACTTCAGGAAGCCAGCATAAGGAATTCCTAAGTTGCTGTGATAGGCTAGAGCAACATTTAGCAGTGGAAACAAAGCTATCTCATGAGTAAAACTAAAAAAAAAAAATAATTATGAAAATCAACAATAACACTTCTAAACATCCACTTCTGAATCTTAAAACACAGATATCTTGGAGAAAAAAGAACTACCCCTTTCAATATAGATGTTTATGCAGTTTGAGGACAAAACACTGAAAATCATCATCATAAACAGCTGTTTTAATTATATTGTATTAGTTCTTCACGTGCCTAAAAAGTATGAATGGTTTGTAACTGCACTAATTTTTAGTAATTAGATGAACCTGCCAACAAGGTATGCATACACTTTAATGTGAAGTATTTATGACTGGTAGGACATGGAAAATTAATTAAGTGAAAAAATGATAATTTTCCGGATATTGCCTGTCTCATAAGGGGTATGTAAAGACTTCTCATTTGTGCGTTATAGCTAGAGAGGCTTAAGATCAGCATGACCCATGCACTATTCAAGTCAAAGCCATTCCAGCTTAGCTAGGTATGTAAGCAAGGATTCCATGACCTTTAAGGAGGCTCCATATCATTTTTAGCTCCTCCACAACCTTCCACTCCCCACTGTCTCCCTTTTCTTGCTAACTGCAGTTCCTAGTCCCAGTTGCTGCCTCCTTAATTGAAATTCCAAAGGATTTTCTGTGCACTGCTAGTAAGACAGCAAGAAGCAGGTGCTCGGTATGACTGCTTAGATTCATGACAGCTCCTGAAGACGTACAATGAGAAAGCCAGTTCATCATATTGAAGTAGCATTATGTCACACAACTGTTCTATTTCTTTACAATTCAGAAGAAATAGCTCTTTACTAGAAAAAGAACAGGAACATCTGTAAAATGTAGAGATATGAAGAGAAGCCTTTGCAGCACTGGCTACCAAGAAAAAGGGAAGCAGCAACGAAAATTCTATTGCAGTTTGTCCCTGCACACTAATTTAGAAAGCAAGATGAAAGAGGAAGAAAGGCAGAGGTTCAAGGAGGTACCCACTTTAAGTAAGACAGTGGCAATATTGAGAGCATGCCTGCAATTAAGAAGAATGTCAGTGGATAATTTTTCATACCAAAACCCCAGAAGACAAAACAGCCCCTCCAAAACTTTAATAATCACACCGGAAGGCTCTCCCTCACCACCACCTCGAGAAAGACATTAGTAATGGAAATGCTTACAAACCAGATAGAAAAAAACACACTATTTCCAAACACTGAGCATTGGGTTTGTTTTTTTTAAAAAAAGCTAAGTCTTCTGGCCTAACAGAACATATAACTCACTAACTTCGAGAGGAGTTACCAGGACTTCAATTTCTTTCCCAAGCTCTTCACAACTATTAAGACTGTCTGAATGTGCTTCACTTGAACTTGGAATGACATACGGCTTTAGTGGGAAGTAATGGTTACAGACACAGAAACTGAACAGCTTAGGTTGGAAGGCACCTCAGGAGGCCATCGAGGTCCAACCACCTGCTCAAGGCAGAGCCAATCTCAAAGTCCTGTCAGGTTGATCAGGCTCATGGCCAGCCACACTCTGAAGAGCTCCACAATGAGACACTCCATCACCTCTTAGGCAACTTGTACCAATGTCTAACCATTCATCACAAAAAGAGACTTGCTTGTTTCACTTCAACTCAGGCCAAACTCTCATTTCTGGATACAAACAGAAATACGAGGTTTTCTGAACGCATTATATCAACAACCAAGGTCTTTCGATGCACTACACTTGACATTTCTATGCTCCCTCCTCTTCAACTCTAAAATTCAGCATCAAAAGGACTAGAAACTGATTTTTACAAACTTGTTTGAGAACCTCTCCATTCTTCTATATTCCATGAACTCTCTAACATATTCCAAATACATGATGTGCAGAGCTATTTTTGCTATTTCATATGCAGAATGGAATTTACACTTGAAAATATAATGCTGTATTAAATATCAATGCTAAGAGCTAAGTGAAAAACTAGAAACAAAAATTCAAAAAAGACAAAAGAAGGCTAGCTAGCATTACTTGCAAGATTTCCTGAGATACTGAGAGCTAAATAATTGCTTAATGTGGTGCCTTCTTTTAACAGAAAAAAAAAATCTCTATAGAGAAAAATCAAAATGCACAATAAAGTTCACCCAACAACCCATGATCAAAGGGAAAGTGGCATTAGCAGACACTAGATATATAAAATATACCTATATAAATCTAATATAATATATAAGCAGAGTATATTTTATATATACACAGAATGGACAGTCTACATATAGTCTATATATATAAAAATATTATACATCTTTTTATATGTCTCTCTGGAGACAGATCTTTTATCTATTTTTTTTTCTCAGTACTGAGAAGAGGCAACTGTGGAGCAACCTGAATTTTAGAGAAAAGTTCTGTAATAAGTCAGTGGCACCAAACAATCAATAACATTTGAGCACAAGGCAGACTATAAATATAAAATGTAATGTAAAGAAAATAAATACTTATTTCTCCATTTTTTATCAAAGACAAGAAGGCATTATTTAAAAATAAAATTAGACACAATGAAGTCACATGTATGATTGTCACATCAGAATCAGTTCCATGTCTTTATAGCTATGAACCACTATGGTTTATTCCAGTCTCTAGAGTATTTCACAGATATTCTCAAAATTTACTTCGTTAAATGCTATATAATTCAAATACCAAATGCTACATATAGACTTGTATAGCTGGAGCACTTTAGTTTAATGAAGCAACACTTGCCTTTACTTAGAAAAGGCAAGAAAAAGCAGAAAGTAAAAAAAAAGATCAAGAATACGTGATCAGTCCTTACATATTTAAGGTGAGCTAAGGCTGGGAGTTCTATCCACATATTACATTAATTGCACTATCAATTAAAACATTCATCAAAACGGTAAACTAGCTGCACTTTTGAGCCTGTACTTGGTGAATATCTTCACTAGTCTAAAGCAGTGTCCATCATAAGTAACCAACACCATTTTAATAATTCTATTTAAATAGACTGCATTTCAAAACACTTACTAAAACATGCAATTCTGTAAATACATTATCATCTACATCAGTGCCACTAGTTTATTTTAACAGCCAAAAATAGTTACACTATTTTTCATCAGACATCTAGCATGAAAATATCATTAAAGAGCTAAGTCAATGAGAAGAGAAGCATGTTTTCTCAGCCATGACTGCCAGAAGCCCCAGCTTTACCCTCTGAGTAACAGCCCCACGCAGTAGGAAAGGCACACGACTTAACCCTTAGCCTTCTTTCAACCACGAATTAATTGTACACATGTGCAGAACAAATTTAAAATTTTACTGCTTTGTAAATGACATTAACTCACTGAATGAAATCTCATCTACGCCTATGACCACATGACATAATATGACAGTCGGTCAGCTGAATCAAAATAGCATATTGCATTGTCCCATACATACTGTCCATCATACAGAGCCAGTAACTTACAGAAGAGACTGACCATGCCTGCAGTAGCCAACCTGCACGGGTTAACAACACAGCTGAAACAATTATCGGAAAGTCAAAACTGGAGCTGTTACCAGCAGGTTAACCCAAGGTCAGGGGTAGGGAAGAACAAGTTTATTACACAAGTAAATATTTACCTTCACGACAGTAAACGTGTGCCACAAACCAAGTGAACCGATAGTTAAAAATAAAAGCTGATGTCAGCCAAAGAGGAGGAATAAAAGACTAACTAATGGGCTAGATCAAGGGTAGGTCCCATTTACATGAAAGGAGTCTTGCTTCCCTTTCCTTTTAGCTTTCCTTTTCTGAAAAAACACAAGTAATAGAAAACTAACAGCATGTGATGAACACATCAGTTACGAAGCACCTGTTATTTCAAGTTTCCCTTCCAAAATACTGACAGCAAACCATCACCTCTATCCTAAGTACAAGACTGCAGCCAACAAGCAGCCAGAGTCGCGGTACCGTCAGCAGTGAGACACAGCCCAGCTCTTACAGCCACTTCACATCTCAGTTCCTAAGCAGGTCACACAAATTTAAAGTAACATTTCAAAATGATCTGGAGAATTACCCGGTTAATTTTTCTCCAGTATTGAGAGAGCTCAAAAAAAGGCAGATTAACATGCAACTAGAATTCACTTGTGAATTTAGATTTTTACTTACAAAACAAATTTTCCAGTATTATAGGGCAGAACATTTCATAACTGAACAAGATGCACCATGATCATTACAGTTGTTTTACACCTTTTGCTTTGAACAATCTCTTCCATTTTGCTTCTACAGAACATACAGGAACACACTGTTCAATCTTTCATAATCTTTCTTTCTTACTTGGCTTTTTCTTCCTCTTACAGAATATTAAAGGTTTTAAATTTCAGTCTAAACACTGAAAAAAAACTGAGGTCTTCTGCTCAAAGCAATTAATTATACTTTTAATTTAAAGGGAAAATTATTTGTCTAATTTTCTTACAAATCTGCATTTCCAAGTGTGTTAGGAAACTGTCAAAGAGCACCCTCTACATAGTAGCAAACTAAACATTTTCATAACAGCATTGTGCTGCTACTGCATGGTAGGAATTACAGTGAACTACATATTAAAAACTCTGTGGTACTGCAGTAGAAAAGTACTGGTTTGTCTTTGGAACCTCAGACAGCCATAAGTTATAAAACAAAAGGACATTCACAATTAATTTCATTTTGTGGAAGAAATATTTAAAACAACGATTAAATTTGGCAATATGCAGTTCATTTCAATGCGTGCTGAAATTTTTTTCAGTCTAATCTACATACACATTTCAAATTCCCTATGTTCAAGAGTATAGAAAATATGCAACTGTGTGTACTTAATTTTAAGAAATAAAGTGGTTTAGGAAAAATAAGTATTCCCTGCACCCAAAAGGCTGTCTTTAGCACAAACAGTAACCCACACTGAATATGTACCACGCTGCTTAGACTTGAAAGTTCATTGTTACTATCTGACAGGCTACAAAAGCACACCCCTGGATGAAACAGCAACAACAAAGCACAAATTACTGAGTGAGTGAGATCGATCGTATTTTATACAAGTCTAATAACTAATAAAATGGAGTTATAAAAAAAGAAAAACTCTGCATTCTTCTCTCCTTTTCCTAAAGGGTAATAATTTTTGTGCTTTACGTGCAGTGAGTTTTTCTATTTCTGTTCCACTACTAGCCACAGAACTCACCCTTTCATCAGCACAGAATTCTTCTCCAAAGGAGGTTGGAAAGTTATACATTGTAGAAAGGATCATAATAATAAAAGGGGTAGGGAAGATAAAAAGATGCCTAAATATTGAGATACAGGCATACAGAAGTTTTTCTTCTCTTTTAATAAAGGCTACTGCTCATACTCTTGCTGCCTTTTTAACTCCAAAGTTACTCCAGTCATTTCCATAGACTGGATAGGAAGTGGGCATGAATTCGGGGTGTTTAATCAGAGCTGTACCCTCAAAGATGTGACGTCTGGTCCTTAAGATATTGAAGAACTTTCTCTATCAAACCAGCATCAACCTGAGATAAACTGCCACAACCACAGTCACGCTCATGGAAGTCTCGGCTTGCCAATGAAACAACGATTTCCTGAAGAACCTCTGTATGGAGATGTGGACACTGGTGTTGTGAATCTTCAGATCCATGAATTGGTCTCCTTTGTGAATAACAATGATGACAGAGGCCAGCACTACTGAACCCAGCTCAATCTTGTGAATGTCAGCATTTAACCCTCCTCACGTTTAACCTAGTAAACATGAGTTGCATTCTTTTCTCCTTCAAGCAGAATGTGTTGCTTTATTTGACACAGGAGAAACAACTCTAGAGGCTTAGCATGTTATTTCTTGTCAAAGCAGCAGCCTCACATAAAGTCTTTAAAGAAGACAGAGGTACGGCGTCAAAGGCCAGCAAGAAGCAAATGGTACAAAATAATCTTCAGCTACACTATCCAGAACACGGGCATGTGATACAGTGCACAGCTATGCCCAATGCAATGAAGCTGGTCTGTTCCCCATTAGAGGTCTGAGCAAAAAGAAAAAGATGACACCAAAGAGCATGGATTTTAAGATCAAGACATCTCCCGGAATTAATAATCAGGCTGAGATGAAGAAGGCAGCACCATGTCTTATCACAGACTCTTCAGAATGCACCTACCCCTCCTCTCCTGACAGATGTCTTCATTAGAGAAAGAAGAAAAGCAGCAGCAAATGGAAGTCCTCCCAGCCTCCACACAGGTCTGCCTAACAAGCCATAACATTTTTCTCTCCAGCAAGAGAGAAAAATCATCAGGGAAAAATACTGTGGTACGCTGCAACAGACCTGGAATGTACCACATGCTGGCATTGGAATAGAAGCAGCTGATTTTAAACAATATCAGGATAAAGATGGCAATTCAGTTAAGACTCAGACTCTCCTGCACTTAAAGTAGTAGTGCCAAATCTAGGTGAAACTGGATGTAGAGAAGTTGGCCACATTCTGCTTAAAAATGCTGGTAAACATGAAAAAGACTGTGACAAACTCCTACACGTGACTCTGTAAGGATGCCAAGAGTGGCAAAGAACAGTTAAATAATGCTGGGAGAGGATCCAAGAAGGGCATCATAGCCTGCTTCAAAAGTCAGTAGACTGGAGAGGGACATGTTTTGTTTTCCTGGTTTTTTTTCGTTTGGTTTTGGTTGGGGTTTTTTTTAAGTATTGAAATCTATACCCCTGTGTTGAGTTCATCAGCAAAAATTTCATCTAAATAGTAAATACCCTTGCCACACAAGTCACTAGATGGAATGTACCTGCACACAGGCTGAACTTTTAGTAAAGTTATCAAGACTACCAGTTGAGAAGCAAATGTCCTGATCCTAAAGGATCTAAAGGAAACTGCACCAGCACAGGAACTTCTCACCACATTTTCCTGTGGGCTAAAGAACAGGCAAGGAAAGGTAAAAGTATGTCCTGTACTGACATCCATGGAGACACAAAGTTCCTCGGGTTCAGTAGCAGAGATGCTCTGCTCTGTCAACATTTGCATGGACAAGCACAGACGTAACTACTGTAACAGTAGTAAAGCTACTATGGTGGACTCAAGTACCAGAACACTGGATGGCTGTGAGCTGTTTATTAAACGTCCTACAGTTCCAAATCAAATTATTTTAAGTATCATATCAGCTGCCAGTGCCATAAAAATGCAAAGCTAACCAATATGAAACACGTCTGTTCAAAGGCACATAATAAATTTACCAGAATATAAAACTCAAAAATAATTCCTAATTTATTCAGTTTCAACAGCTGTAAGTTTCTTTTTTTTCTCTCCTTTCAATTAGCGTTTAGCAACTGTAAAGTCCCAACTGTACCTTTTCTGCCTTTTTGTCAGAGATATCTTGCTTTTCTAGAACTGCCATACTTTCCTTCAGGTTCTTCACTATGTCTGCAGGAGACTTGTGGGACTTGCCAAAAGGGAATGGCATGATTGCAAGCCACGAGGTCTTCCTTCTACAGCTCCTGCTTCACCTAGAAAAGGAGAAGAAAAGCGTGTCAAAAACTGAGACATGAGTCAGTACAACAACACACATGAAGATCAAGAGAGAGGAGTAAAGCTATTCATATGTGGAATAACCATCCTTGACGGCTGAACTAGAACTTGCCATGACAAACTTGAATGCTTGTGTTTCTATTTCTTTTAAAACACAGGACACAGAATTCAAGAACTCACGTTAATATCATTATCTTACACTACAGAAACAAATTACAGAGCACATTAATTATATCCAAAGCCACATACTCTACAAATGGGCAAGACTAACGAGGATAAATTATTCCCATTAATGCTGTCAAGCCAAATGCCTTCTTATATTAGGTCTTTGACACACAAGTCATCATGTCTCAGTGGCTCTGCAATGACTGTTCAGGTACATGCCTTTACCCATATTCATTCCATAACAAACGCAAAGCAGACCACAAAGCCTGCGCCTCAGTGCAGGAGCTATGAGCACGATGCAGACGAGGCTACAGACATGGCTTTTTCCTATGTCAAAATACTTGGTATGCCCTGGCTTTGTCGTATCAATGTCAGCGTCATTTCAAACTGAAATACATCCTCACTCTTATTCATTTTATGGGAAACAAAATTTGGCACCAGTAACAGGGATGTAAATAACGCACTTGAAAACATGAAAACCAAACGCCTGATATGTACCTTTTTCAAAAAGATAACACTTCTCTTACAGAAGCAATTTTCCTTCCCTAACAATACTTGGCTCTTGAATACAAATACATTCATTCGTTGGTATCTTTACACGCATTTGCTTTTACACACAGACATATATATATTCACTTCTGTATACAAAACACAAAAGTATTACTAGTATAAATGAGTATACAAAAAGCTTCTGTTACTAAACACATACATCCCCATTTCAACAATAATTTAAAACTTCTTACAAGTGAATTCCATAAAGCATACTTCTAGAACTCTAATCTAGATAGAAAAGAACAGGAAATCCTGCATTAAAAATGCTGACAGTGCTACTTCTGCTAAACACAAAAGACAGCTGAAGCTGACAGAGCAGAGATTACACTGTCATTACAAAGAAGGGATATTACTCTGAAAGTTAGTAATTTCTATCTCCATACAATGTTCATGACATTAGTTACAAGTCAACTATAACCAGTACACGTTAAAATTTCTTATTTAAAACCACGCACTTTGATCCTTGATTAAAATACCAGCTCATTCCTCATGAACTCTGAAACGTTAATCCTGATCTTACTCAACCATGTTTTGATCAAGGATTAAAAACACCAATTTGATGCTATTTTTGAGTTATTTCGATTTTTAACACAAACAAGTTGGGCTGGCCCAAGGGCAACAATTTAAAGGCGAAGAACAGAAGCACTCAGATCTTTAGCCAGGAAAATTTCTATAAATAGATATTTCAGGTAATCAGCTACAGAGATCATACCTTTACTGTTCAATGCCTGCAACTGACCTAACACAGCTGATAAAAACCATAAATTAGGTCATTTTTATTCAGATTACTTTCAGATAAAAGTATGAGCATGAAGGTTGAAACAAGACCTTCCACTAGCCATTTCCATTCTTCAACAGATCACAAGGACTTTCTGTTGCTTTTATTTTGTAGTATAATAATTGTCTCATTATAGTAATCTCTCGTTCATGATCTGCACAAAGAAGGGGTTGTAACACTGGAATTACAAATGCAGGACTGGTACCCCAAGAGATAAAAAAGTGCTCAAGTCATTTCTTAGACAAGAGGATTTTATACCTCAACTTTGTCACATGTAGTGGAAAAAAAAACCTACCTTCAAGAAAAGCATGACTACTCATTGTTATGTAATGAAAACGTAATGGCATTTAAAACAATAATTAAAATGATGGTATTTTCACACAGGATGTTTTTCTTCTAGAAGAAGAAAGGTTTGAAAATAAGCACAATTTTCCCAAGACACAGATGACACACCTTGAGCATCACAGCAATATTTGAAATGTTCCCTTTATCTCTCCCTTTGATTACTGCTCCTGCCAAATTAAGATGAGCCCTGAAAACAAAGCTGGATTCTTTCACACTTGCATATCATCACTACTACTACTAATAATAACAATAATATTTAACAACTCATCAGCATATTCATTCTGGAAAATGGCTATGCCCATGTAACAGAGCAGGACTGGCTTAAAAAATTGCTAGTCTTAACTCCTTGGATTATGTGTTAAAACAGAATAAAATCCATTAGGAATCAAAATAGTTCTTTGAAAGAATAAAAAAAATTATACGGAAACACAAAATCTGGTATTACAGCAATACACAAAGAAAAGAAATCAAAATCAAGAAAATGTCTCTGCATACTCATTTTCTGGATCACAACTACATTACTTCTAAACTAAAAGACTACATGGATAACATACATAACCTACAGAAATATAGAATAATGACAAACAACTGTCCTCACAGTATGCCCAATGTCTATGTTTGCAAAAATCAATTTCCCTCCAGATAGTGCTCAATTTCGTCTTTAAACTAAAAACAGTCTGTCACTTTGACTCATTCATGAAACCTTCCAGGATCTGCTTAAATCAGATACACCTACATGCATACACAAGTTACACACAAGTTTTACTGTGTGTACTAGCATATCTAATAGAAAAATAATCCGTTCACTACCATATATTTATACTGAACATTTCTTCCTGATTCAGATGAGTTCCTGTATGAATTTCTCATAAGCAATTTAGGAAAAATCAGGAAAGACTGCCAGCACCAGTAAGAAGGAAATCCACATCCTTGATTACCAGAGATGACGTTTTGCTTCAAGGTATTTCATTTATTATATAAAATGGAATAAATGTATTGTTTCTGCTATTTCAATTGTATTACTGGAAGGAATGCAGTGGCACTGCTGGGAACATCATCTGAAGATCTTCAAGATCTTCAACATCATCTTCAAGACTGAAGACCCCACCAACCCTGAAGCAAAACTCTAGTACTGAAGAACCTGTGCCACACCCTGTCAAATAAAAGCAGGTGCAGTCCTTTGTGTCTCAGAGCTGTACTTCATGCAGCGAGGAGAACATAAACAGGCTGTTCCCTTTTCAACCCAGCAAAACTACCCCAAGCAGTGCTCTGTGCACAATAGACAATGACAACATCTGTGTGAGATCGGAAAGAACTGCAACCACCCACATCTGCAGAATGAGAAAAAAAGGAAACAACATCAAGTGACATTTTCTGTAAATAAGAACAGACCTTACATCATATCAAATGATAACTGTTTCACATTACTAGCACCTGGTTGCCTTGCAAATTCATGATAAAATTGTGATTGTGGGTGAAGAAAGGGATCACGGGACTCTTGAAACTGCAACAAGCAGACAGACAGCTCTGTGCTCTGCTGGACTGCTTTGCTTTATCTCACCTTCCCAGAAACCCCACTGCTTTCAGCCATTTGGTAAAAGAGACCATGAACAACATTATACCAAACTCAGGCTTGCTCAGACACGCATTTTACTTCACCAGTATTCTAGTACACCAAACAACAAAATTTAAGGTCTCAAAAGTGTTGGTGTCACGGCCACGTTTATAAATCTTATACGACATTATAAATCCCCACGGACCATCAAACAACAAGATGGCATGCAGCCAAACACCCAGAGATTTACGTTCGACCGACAAGGAGTGACTGACACACACTCACTGGGACGTTCGGGCTCTTGTGATAACAAGAGATAGCAGTCACACTGTTTTGGATAGTATGTAACTTCCAGCACGCATCCATGCACAGTTTGCTTTATGTAGAGGGCTTTATATTTTTTTACATTGACCTCACAATCAATTAATAACCAATTTAAAACAAATGCATTCCATATATAAGATTGCTTTTTTAACTAAGCAGGTAACACGTGAAGTGTTTCTCTGAGCCAGAAAAAAAAATGCTGCAAGAACATATACAGAAGCACAATAAACAAATTCCTCTCTTTTATTAAAATTTTAATTCTCTAAAGTATAGCCTCACTAGCCAGGAATATGCTCTCTCTTGTAATGGTTAACTTTTTTCTTACTTGAAGAGTCAGAAAACATGCTATCTATATAACAGAAACATGTGCTACAGTTTAAAATCTGATTACTTAACAATAGAAGGGTTTTTTCAGGGGAGGAGGGGAGATTTTTTTTTTTTAAAGAAAACATATTGTAAGATGCCTGCATGACTATTTTCAAGAAAAATACTGGTACAAGAAATAGTACATAGGTACAATAGTACCTTCATGACAGCAGTGACATGTGCAAAGAGTTACTCCACAGCCAAATGAATTACCGGCACTGAAGTCTCACCGATGCACACTTTGGGAGCTACAGTGAAGGTAAAGGAACACAAGCTGTCTAAGCAGAGACACAAAAGCAAACTCAGCATTTCTGCTTATGACATACTATGAATCACCACATTAAAAAGTTGTAACTTTTTTTCCTCTGCATAGAAGTATAACATAATCCATAAGTAAAACATCAAATGAATTCAAGTATTCACTATTCCAGCTCAAGAAAGGAAACGTCCGCCTTTCCTCCATGCAAAATGCTACTTAAATAACGTGCAAAAACCCCTACATTCCCAATTTTGTCAAACAACCAGGTACAATGAACTTGATTTCTTATTCTATTGTAGGCCTCACAGTTTAACTGCACTGTATTAAGTCTTCAACTAGATCTTGTTGCCTTGTTTACACACTAAGAGTTTAAGGTGACTGCTTTTCTTAAGTTCCTAATGAGGAAAGGAAGAGGAAAAAACCCTTCAGCCACTTCCTGGCTACAATTGCACAAGTTAAAAAAAAATCTAAGCCTAGTGAAAAAGTACATGTAACATCTAGTTAATGTGCACATAAGAAGAAAACTGCTGAAGATCAAACAAAATCAAAGTTATTTTAATAAGGCCAAATAATTAACAGTAAGGCTCCTGAAGAGCAATAAGCTAACCCAACAGCTGGCCAACAGGGAGGTCTCATTCCCTCTCTGCTCCCAGCACCGCACTTCTTCACCAACTTTTACACCAGGGTCAGCTGACCCATCCATGAGCTGATTCGACTCACTAAGCTATCAGAAAACCAACACGTAAAAGGAAAGTAACCAATGAGTAGTGTAGGGAATGTAGAAAAAAACATCCCTTTGACCAGCAAACAGTTGTGAACTAGCTCCCTCATCTCATGATCTCACCGTAGGGGCACTCCATGGAAAGGCTGGAGCTGAATCAACAGCAGGACTGAAGGAAAGGTCACTCTCCATCAGTTACTTTGAGTGGTCTGATACTGATCTGAATGTGCAGTGTGCCGACTGAACTCACCACAATGGCAGAAGACAAACGCAACTAAAAGGCCGGGGGGGACACACACACGACTTCTGAAAGGTTCTTGAGACAAATCAGTACCAGACACTCTCAGCTGTGAGCCAGAGCCAGCCCAAGAAAGGGAGGAGAGGGCTGGGGCAGGCAGGAGGGAAGGGCATTCCTTCTCCTCCAGGTAGAGGGAGGCTGCCAACCTCTATCCTGAAATCGTATCATGTGTTGATTACGTTCCATAGAGTTAATAACACCTAGGATTTAAGCAAATACAGTTAAATAAGCTAACGAGTCTACAGAGGCAAAATATCTAGATTCATAATAAACAGTTGGGTCTACTCTGTATACAGATTTTTAATTGACAATATATCAGTCTATTACTGACAAAACATGCTGCATCTTGCTGAAGAGAGGCATGTTTGTGTTAAAAATATTACACAGTGAGCATGTGTTTGTCCTGATAGAACTGATTTCCCCTCAGAACCTGTTCTTTTGTTGTCTACCTCTTGGATTAACAAGGATAATTAAGCCAGTATTGAAAACAATAACGTAAATCAGTTTTCATCAGGTCTTATATTTACAAGCAGCTGTTAGTTCAGCTAGAATTCACTGCTGTGAAGTCTGGTTGGAATGATAAAAACAGAAACAGATCAAGAAATTATGCATTTTTAAAAGCACTGTCTCACTCTCAGACATGCTCAGCATCCAGAAGACTGACAACCATTCCTTTGATCCAAGAACTATTTTTTATGCAAGCTACCACGATCCTTGGGAAAAGAATATCCAAGTACTTCAAAGCCAAAAGCAGACACCATATTAACTATTCAGTTCTATAGTACAAGACTATAGAATTTTACTGGTTATAAGAGTATTTAGCCAGACATAAGTTACTGACTGTACTTTCTGTAAGAACCATTAACGAGAGGAGCAGCAGCTGCTCCGCACTGCACCGGGGCACATGCAGCAGCTGGCATGGCAGGATCGCAGCCAGGTGCCACTCTGAAGCATCCGAAATACCACTGCCAGCTCATCACTGCAAATTCCTGGCTACAGCACATCTTCCTGAAAGGCCTTACCACTTCTAACTGCAGAAGTATAGTTGACCAAAGGCAGTATCCATCATTTCCTTCAGTACATTATTTAAATTTAGTACTCACATTCGTCATTACAACATTCTTCCATGCTTTTCATGTGTTGTTGTCTACTAATCTTTCAGTAACTCAGTTCTGGATATGTGGTTTCCCAGTAGATTAAATAATTTTCTAGAGCTCCAGCATTGTACTAAAATCATTTTTCAATTTTCTTTTTGATATGCTAAACAAACTGAAACATGACAGCTTCACAACCAAAATACATGTCTAAAGAGGGTTGTTTATTAATACAACTTTACATGAAAAACCTTCCCATCATGGAGGAAATGAGACTGATAAAGAGCAGAAGCTACACCTCAATCTATTTCAGAGCTCCAGCATGAACCATTTAGCATAACCATGGCTTTTACCTGCATAAGCACACCATTAACAGAATGGCTATGGATGTAAATGGTAATTACTGGCACTACAAGCTGGCAAAATTTAAAAGTATGCTCCAACTCTAAGGCATTTTTGCTATCCTCTAAATACTTCTGTACTCTTTTCAGCATTTCTTTCAAGATAACTTTAAAATGTGGATAGAAGAACTGCATCAACTGTCTCACATATAAGAAGTAAAACTTTTGACATTAACTAAACGGCTAAATGAATCAATGATCTGTTTGGATCTGTTGTGGTATTTTGTGAGGAATATAATTTATACATATAAGTTTTCTTGCAAGACAGGCATGTTCATCTCATAGCTGGCGTGTGCCACCCACCACTGAATACTAGCATCTTCCTTAAAATTCATTATTAACTTGTTCTATCAAGTCTGCAGCACACAAGCGCTTTAATCTGATTCAAAAGCAGTTTCACAACTCTGCATCACAGAATTATTTGTGGTGTGACCCACTTAAAGTTTAAAATGGAAAAAAAAATCCCCTAAGAACGGTAACTTAATTCAGAGAATAATTAAAATTGTGAAGAAAAAAATTCTCTGCTGTAACATGGATGAACAATTAAGTGAACAAACAAGATCAATTCAATGGATTCAGAAAAAAGGAAAACTGGAAAATACATTTCTGCATAAAAATTAAATATATAATATGAGACAGCTTCTTGCTTTCTGACAATTTCAAAGCAATTAAGTGCCCAGCAGTTCACAGCCCTGCTTGTTTCTTTAGCACCAAATGCCAGCCGATTCCTTTCATTAAGCAGGCTTCCCTCTTACCATTCAATTACTTTACTGATCCTTCTGCCTCTTGAGGACCCCTCTTCTCCAGCAGACACCTGCACCATGTTGGGGGAAGAGAAGGGCAGCTACTGCCATCAGGCTCTACTAGCTCACTGTAGCCCCCTAAACTACATAATATTTTGTTGACTGGCACATTATTATATGCACTGCAGTTTAACACACAGCTACAGAGCTTGTGCAGAATCTGAAGCAGAAATTGGTTTTAAATAAGGCTGCTGCTTTTAAGGGGCTTCAGCGAATCAGCATAAGCACAAAAGCTTGTTAGTATCAATGCTTAGTATCTGAGATCCCAGCTTTCTCCATATTCAAGGAAATCTTATGACTCAGCTTCTTTCCCTGGTGTACTGTTTAGAGTTACCCCACCCATTAATTTCCCCACAAACCTTACTGCTATATTGCAATATGGTATACAGACAAGCATGTAAATGCCTCACCCATTCCTTATTAAATATATTTTTTTTAAAATAATCACAGGTTTCACCACAAAAAGTAACTACTGTCTCTAACACACCGCGCACAAAAAAGAACTTACTTCAAGCTTCAGGAAAAGTTGTCAGACAATATGCCCACCTCTGGCCAGGTTGAAGCTCAAATAATTTAACGTGGCATTATAGACAATCCCCTCTTGGCTCAGATGCCTTTACTGCATCATCACAAACCCCAGAATATTTGTTACATGACAAAAAAATGCTGCAATTATGTATATGCCATTCTACCCACCCTTGGAAGCAAAAATGCAAAGCAAGAGTCTCCCCTGTAGCTATTTTTCTCCCTTGGTTTATTTTACTCCCATTCCTTTCCAAAGGTTTTCTCTTTGCATCAGATTTCTGATATACATCTAAAGGTTAATTTTGAGAGTGAAGAAGTGGCAAAAGGAGAGGCAGAAAGGACACCGCAGTTTAACCTCTGACTTCATTTCACACAGTGCAATACGGTCTGCAGTTAACGTGTTCCAGTAACCAAAGAGAGTTGTACGAGTATCAGAAACAGCACAGGCGAAGGACAGGAAACCCCACTAGCACCACAACATCAGCGTTTACTTTTAACCAGAAAGCCAGGGCAAGGAAAAGGAAAAACAGATTATCTGAAACATGAATTAGTTACGTAAAGAAGGAGGATGAGAATCCTAAGTACTAGCACAAGATAGGAAGGGAAATGCACGTGCAGTTTTTGGACGGTTTGTTTTGAAGAGAAGCTGAGAACAATTAAACTGTGAGAATGGCCCTGGGATTGCTCCAGGTGCAATCCTCTGAGGCGCCATTTTTAGAGAATATTCTCTCATTAAACAAAAAAATACACTCAGTAAAGCCACTCTCTACAAGCACAAGTAACAATGCTAGGAAAAAAAATTCAAAATGGTTGAAGTATTTACCCAAATGTAGTTTCAATAAGAACCATGTCATTGTATTACTTTTAAAAATAATATTTAAGAAAATCAACAATATTTTTCCCATGGTTCCTTTACTTCCTTTGGAGATCAAATTCTGTGGCCTGCTAAAAACTTCTAATGTTCAAACTAAATTATCTAAGTTCCATACATCACAGCTCTCCATACTATTTATCTGAAGAACAACAGATCTTGAAGAAACATAATCTAAAAAGGAATGAGATCACTTAAGGTACAACAACACTAAAACATGAAGTTAACAGGCTATAAAAGAATGATCCTTACATACCTCAGGAACATCTTAAAAAAACATTGACTTAAGAACTGGGAAAATATATCAAGGAGTATTCATCTTCCCTAACTGATTACTACTGGTCCCTGCCATAGACAGAATATAACAAACTATATCAGTCTTTGCTTTGACAGATCACACCTGCAAAGGCTTTCCTTCCAAAATAATCAATTTGGGAGTTCACAATTAAAGAATATTTATGCTCGACTACTGTCTAACTACAATTCACTTCAATCCCAACAGCCCTTTACGAGCCAGCTGAGATGACACACAATCAAGCGTAATTCAATGTCTCTGGGTTTACTTTTGTGCGTTAGCTTGACATGACTAGGGCTGAAACCCAAAACCAAGTCTCAGCAAGCTGCGCTGCAAAAAGATGTCAAGTCAACTGGTCCAACTCTGAGACCATGGATGACTCCTGAGTTCTGCCATTTTTACCTCTATTGAGAGATCCCATTGGTGTGACACAACAATTAAAACGTGAATTATTCTGACGTCAACTCTCATGAATCCAAGCTGATTCTTGCTACACGAAACAGAACTTGGCACGTTATTCAATGATTACATATCTCCTCTGCAAAAGGGAGTTCCTGACAAATAACCTATGGGAGCTATGTACTGAGTCACAGAGAAAGCAGGAGAGGGCAATCAATAAACGACTCAGAACCATGACCTCACCATTACTGTGAATCCTCTCCTTCTAGTTCATTACATTCTCATTCAGT
Source organism: Tauraco erythrolophus (assembly GCF_009769465.1). Lineage (NCBI taxonomy): Eukaryota > Metazoa > Chordata > Aves > Musophagiformes > Musophagidae > Tauraco > Tauraco erythrolophus. The sequence continues at coordinate 6,680,708 of NC_141475.1, forward strand.
TGTCCAGTTATTTTTTTTCCTTAAACTACCTCTTAACCTAGTACTAGGAGCTGATGTACAGGCAATATCTGAGCTGATCCATAAGGTTGTTACCCATTTGAAGAATTTATTTTCTGTCAAACTACTTTTTTTGCCATGCTCCCTGGCACTTAAAACACTGTTTCAACGACAATACAAAGGATTTACTGACACAGCTCTGTTGGTAAATCCTACTAGTGCAGATACAGCTTATATTAGTAAAAACCACAACCTCTGACCATGGTAACTGCAACTGTGCTAGGGCTTTACTAGTTAAGTACCTCTGTAAAGAGTGCTCTTTCCTTTACACTGTCAATCAACAGCAGTACCACCATAAATCAAGCCTTCGATTTTCCCAAGCTAGCTGTGTGGAGGTATCTTTTAGTATGGAACTTTCACCCAGCTTCTCCTCAGATGAAAATCCCTGCTTCCTCTTGAGTATCCTGTACCAAGGACAACATGACAGATGAGAAAACAGCACGAAGATCAGCAAAATCAGAGGTTAGCCAGGAGAAACACTCCTCTTTTTCCCCTAAATACTCAAGATCAAGAACAAGTTTCATGGACATCACTTGAAACAGGAAAAAAAAAATCAACACATTATAGGCCAGAACATATCTGTGATATTCAAATGTACATCTCATAGCTACCAAGATACCAGTGTGTCATAAGAAATAAATCTGTGAGAAGTAGCTGACTGAAATCTAGCCTGAACAAAACTGTCACGGGTTCAGGAAAGAGAAAATATATTGATAATATTATCTCCCTTTTCAACTATATCAGAAGTCATTACTGAACTGACGATCAAACTGTGTGCCATGATAATAAAAAATAAACAAACAAGCAAACAAAACAAAACCTTAAAGGATAATTCACTCCTTTCTCTCACGAAAAGAACCAGCCTGGTGATACAGAAATTCCACATAAAAAATTTCAAGATCACAATATACCTGAAGTGCATGTAAAAGTGTCCTTTACACAGTTCTCTCGAACCACCTCTGTTTGTCCTGCCAGTTCACATGTTTCGTCTAAATCTTCAAAGTCACTAATGGATTCCATTTTTGATACATAAACCACATCGCACCTCAACTCTCAACTGCCAAGACAGGTGCCTTCCTTTGGGGCAAGGCAGATCACAGAAAGATATATTTAAGGGCACAGATGATGCATACCAGGGTTAAGAGAACTATCCATGGCACAAATCTTCAGGAGAGATGATGTGAGAGCCAGAACTTTTAACATCAAACCATTTTATTTTCCTTCTGTAGCAAATGTTTTGAGGCAGAGGAGTTTCAACTTAACCCCGAACTCCACATCATGCCATGAAATCACAGAATCATAGAATGGTTAGGGTTGGAAGGGACCTCAAAGATCATCTAGTTCCAATCCCCCTGCCATGGGCAGGGAAATCCTCCACTACACCAGGTTGCCCAAAGCCTCATCCAACCTGGCCTTGAACACTGCCAGGGATGGGGCAGCCACAACTTCTCTGGGCAACCTGTTCCAGTACCTCACCACCCTCAATGTAAAGAATTTCTTTCTTATATCTAACCTAAATCTGCCCTCTTTCAGTTTAAAGCCATTGCCCCTTGTCCTATCACTACATGCCCTTGTAAAAAGTCCCTCTCCAGCTTTCCTGTAGGCCCCCTTTAGGTACTGGAAAGCTGCTATAAGATCACCCCGGAGCCTTCTCTTCTCCAGGCTGAACAGCCCCAACTCTCTCAGCCTATCTTCATAGCAGAGGTGCTCCAGCCCTCTGATCATCTTCGTGCCCCTCCTCTGGACCCACTCCAGTAGCGCCATGTCCTTCTTGTGTTGGGGACTCCAGAGCTGAACGCAGTATTCCAGGTGGGGTCTCACAAGAGCAGAGTAGAGGGGCAGAATCACTTCCCTCGACCTGCTGGCCACGCTCCTTTTGATACAGCCCAGGATACGGTTGGCTTTCTGGGCTGCCAGCGCACATTGCCGGCTCATGTTGAGCTTCTCATCCACCAGCTCTGCAGCATAAGAATCAAAAAGGAAGGATGACCTAGATTGTCCCCCTAAATGTGTCCAAGCTCTTGCCATGCCACCCTAAGACTCCTTCTGTTGACTCACAAGACACCAGTCCAAAGATCTAAGATACAGCAGGATACATCAGCATACACACTCTGAAAAGCCAGATATTCCTGAAAAACCCATGTCAAAGTCCTTTTCCCTCCTGACACCACCTGAGAGTTCCAGTTACTGAAAGCTACTTGTACTTTAAATGGAAATAGAATAGAAACAGGCTATGGTGATTCATCAGGTATGCATACATGCTAAATTTCATCTGTCTTTCCCTTTTGGGGTTACACTTGAGTTATCTTTTCAGGTGGACCCCATCATGGCAAGTGAACTTCTCTGCTTCCATCAGAGTAACAAATACAAGAGAATAACAACCTTGGGACAGACAGGTAGAAGGTCCTCATAAAAAGTTCAATGTTTAAATGTATTCCAGACAAAACTCACGAGAAAATAGCTTAACAATTCATGCTTGCTAGAACTAAGACAAGTTTCCCAGAAGTTTCAAAAAGGCACTTTTGCATTAAAAAAAGGGGTGGGTGGTAGCACACCACAGCAGAAGGCACCCTTCCAAAGGAAGACTTCCCAACTGTTTTTACTTCAAAGCAGCTAGCAATAGCTGTTGTAGACGTGATTCTGCAAGGCAGAACAGCCCAGAGGTTCACAAAATGTAACTGAAAGAGCAATGCTGCTATTTTCTATATAGGAGTCAGCATCTCTCCTGCAACACACCTAGAGTTCACAAACCAAAATGTTCAAGAGCTATGGGTCTACAGAGAGCAAGCAAAAAAATGAGGCTTGTAACAAGAAACGACTAGTATTAGGCCAACTAACACAGCGGAAAAACTGAAGCATCTCTGAGAGACAGTTCCCTTATCTGATCTGCTAAGAAGAGTTAGACTGGAAAAGGAACTACCAAATTGTTCCGCAATACTAAAATAAGAGCTCCCAACTTTCCTCTAATGCAATTACTATGTAACGCTACCAAGAGAAACTCGAACGCTACCAGAAGTTATCTTTACAAGTTCACCCAAGGAATGATCACACGTCGCTACCAGAAGTTATCTTTACAAGTTCACCCAAGGAATGATCACACGTCATCTCTTTAACTACTGAAAAAATAATTCCAAAGGACAGCAGACCTTCCAAAGGGCTGACACCAAGCTCAGGTGGAAATGCTTATACTCCTACATGGTGTATTATTCATTATCTCAGCTACGTCAGTATCCTGCCAAGTGCTTCTCTTCCTTAGGGCTACGTGGGGAAAAAAAAACCAACAGAAAACAAAAACAACCTTTAAAATCATTAACTGGTTCACCAGCTTCACATTAATTTCATTTAAATACGGAATTATAAAAATTACTTTGATAGGAGCTTACAACAGTATAATGTCATTGCTTTCTACATCACTAAGAGGCTTCAAACAAACAAGAGCCCTTAAATCAATCAAATACTTTAGAAATAAAAATTTGCAGCTGTCATAATTCACAGATCTGGTAAAGTCTGAAATTCTGAAGCTATTCAAAAGCTTTAATTGTTAAAAAAAAATCTTTTCTATACTAACAGACTAGTTCTAATTACGAAGGCGAGCTAAAAGAAATCATAATTCTCTAAAATACTTTTCTATATTGTAGTTCCATTTTTGACAACAGAAGTAATCAACATACTAGGAAAATGCTGAATTTAAAAAGGAAGGGGTAAGGCTATGCTTTCAAGACTGGTTTAAAACTATAACGTAAGGTTTCACTGCAGTCAAAACGTACTATCGCTTATCAATTCTGTAAGATATTCTGTAATGGTAACTTTAAAATTTCTGAAAATAATAAAAATAGAATGCATGCAGTGACAATTTCAGTATCTGATCAATAATCCATTAGATACAGAAGTCAATCAGGAGACTTCACAGAATTCAGATATCTATTAAAATAATTTTTTTCACTGCTAAGTCAAAAAGATTTAAATTAACAATGTGGAAGACATTATACTTTATTGCTTTTCAAACTACTCAGATTTCCCTTTTAGCTCCTGAAACACAGATGTTAATTTTCCCATTCACAATCATTATAAAATTAGTTGAGCTTGGTTATCTAATTTAGGGACTTGATGAAAGGCCAGATTTTCTCAGTTTTGGTATAAATCTCAGAGGCACATATCCACAACACTGAAGGTTAGAGTACCATAATAAATACAAGTGACAAGTTGTAGAAACTTCTGCTGTACTTACTAAGACTTTTTGATGCTTGTAAGTAAATCTGAAAGTTAAAAATAACCCAGTTAGAGAGGAAAGAGTCTGTATTTCTGGCCAACAATCCTTCTCCTTGTTCACTAAAGAGCTCAAGAATTCTGAAACACAGATTTGAAATTTCTTCCTAGATTTGATACTGTTAAGACCTCAACCTGCGTAATACATGAGGGGCGACTGCCAATGCCAGAGCGGGAGCAGAACTGCTCTCCAGACTACGCTGTAGCAATGCTGAGACCTTATCCAGTGCAATTCCTAAGGGAAGCAAAAGCCCTGCACGGTTAGTCTCAAAGGAAAAAATGTAATCCATCTGCTGTTGGATGTACACTACAAATCCATACTTCTATGGCTTTTAAAGTTTTTTATTTATACATATGCACAGACGCATATACACAAATAAGTTTCCAAACAAGAATGAAAGCTCACTAAACAGAGTTCACTGCTCTGTAAGACAGATAAAAATGTATATATACAGGTAGGAAGGAAGGAATAACTACAATCACCAGCTAGAAAGCTGGGGGTCGGGGACTGTTTGGTTTTTTCCAAGTTAAAGGAATGAAGAAAACTGACAAGCAAATCTTTCACAAAATTTAAAACTTCAATACGTTCAGAAGTTTGTCATCATGCACAAATGCCCTGAAGTTTTTGCATCTTTTTTTGAAAATATTCCATAACCCTGAAATAAAGACGCTCTCTTGGATCAGAGGACATTAATCTCCTCACCACAACACGTGGTGTAAGAGTAACATCAGTCAGACTGCACAGCTGTGCCAGGACTGCCCAAAATGCTCTGTGCATGGATGCAGTTCCTGACAGAAAAACTGTTTACTCCAGCTCCACCCTATTACAGTGAGCAGAGTTTAAACATTGCTCAATGTCAATTATAGATGTAAAACGGAACTATGTTAGTCAATACGGATGAGTCAATATATTGCTTTTCTTAGAGATTACAGATCTAAATAATTACATCCACAACAGCACTTGTTTAGAAAAGTCAGAACATTTTCAAGAAACTACCTTTGTTGTCAACAATTATCAGAGAAACACATGGAAAAAGACTATTTGATCTGCCTGCTGGAGCAGCTTGGTGACGCAGTGCACTAAGGTGCCACCAGACAGTGCACGGAAAGCTTGCAGCACAGTGGGAAGCCCTTGGGAGAGGCTGGAGTGTGAAGGTGTGGACTTTGCTGCCTGTCGACAAGGGGTCATCCTTGCAGGATGGAACTTGTGTTTGCTTTCAGTCCATATTTAACACAAGCTGAATTTCTCATGTTCAAGTAGCAAGGCCCTCATGCCCAACACTTCAAGATTTAAGGTTTTCCTAATTATCTTATTTTATTTTTCCTCAGTTGTACTTTTTTAGGAGAAGCCTTCACTCATTCCACTGACAAATGAGATCAGGATACTAAAAGGAATAATTTTCCACAGGAACCAATTTTGAAGTTGGAAAGCATGTAACAAGGCAGGACAGTAAAACCAGGCTGTTCACTCAAAATCCTCAAGCAATGGCCCAGACAGCAGAATTTTATCCCAAATCATCCTTTCTCCTTAGGCAACACATAACCCAAGTGTCCAACATGTGGTTACTATTTAAGTATCTGTCCCTTTTTGGGAGCCCAACGTGAGACTCTGACGCTAATAACTAATACCACGGCAACAATTTAGGTGCCTAAACGGCGAGCACCACTGCAAAGGCATTGTAACAGCACAGACGGTCTTCCACAGTCCCTTCAGAAAATCATAAGCCTCTTATCTGTCTTGGGCAGATGCCTTGGAGCATCTAAAATAATACTAGACATCTATGTTTAGGCAACTGAATCTCACATCATGAATGGATGCGACAGGGAAAAAAGCTTTGGAAGTGTAAGCTCTCAAGTGCTCCACCAGACAACACACACAACGTCACGCACTCAAACACAGGAGAAAATTTTCCATGCTTAAGCATCATTACCTGAAAAAAAGGGGTAGAATTCACCATGCTGCTGCAGAACACTGTGAAATGTCCTTTCATTAGTATCTACGAATCAATTAAAAAGCCACAAGGACCTGAATGCTGTCTGCAGGGAATTGAGATTTGTGCTATAAGCGGAACACCAAATATTACATTGCAATTAAACAAGTACAAGCAAAGGATGCCCCTTCACTGAGCGTTCCCTTGTGCACTGACTGAACATGAGGCCCTGCTGAAAAAATCTTGAAAAGTCACATAATCAAACTTTATGTACCAAATCAGCATAAGCAAAGTGAAGTTCTGAGTATTTGGTAGCTTTAACTTTACTCTCTCAACATTTTCCTAACATAGCACTGAACATATACAAAGCCTTTATCAAGAACCATGCCTCAACTCTTTCCGTACAAAGTATCTCTTCGAATTCCCCTGTGAAGTTTCTCCATCACATCCAATCTCAAGTCAGAAGAAACTTAGGACTTGAAGAGCAGGTGTTACAGGTTAGAAGAACGATGCATTCATAAACTGTGTGGGAGACACTTCTCAGTGCTCACCTGTGTTACGCTCCATGCATGTCTGTAGCACTGAGAAGTCACTTTTAGGTAGAATAAAATCTCCTACATTTTCTTTTCTAAAATCTTACTTGTCTGTGAACAAACTTTTTTTATGCTTTTTCTTTGTCTGGACGCGACATTCAATAAAAACAAAATGTTATATGCTGGTTACTTTTATAAACCATTGCAATACATCAGGCAAAAACATCTTTTGACATATATTAAAAGGAGTATGATCTGCCAAAGCAGTAAAGTGCATACTTCACACGTAACAGTCAAAACAAAACATAATGACACAAGTAAGTTTTGCCTCACTTCTACAACTGCAGCAAAAACTCTTGAAACTGCTTACCCAGAGGAAGAGATCAGAGACTCCACTGCAGCAGGATGCTCTGCATGTGTGCTATCAGCACACACATCTACCATACAAGATCCTACTGATAATTAAAGGTCTACAGGTTTTTTTAAAGCAACCTTCTCAGCAGATGAGGTGGGAAGCAGTCAAGGCTCTGAAGGAACAACTGAGTGAAAAGGAAAAAAAAAAAGGTATCCATCCATGGTAAGCAGTAAGCCTTTCCAGGTGAGGCCTTGGACAGGGGAGTTAAGAGAAAAACGACAGGGAAAGTTACACAGCTTCTGCCTGGCAAAATCCAACCCACCATCAGACACAAGAGCTGGACGGTGAGACAGAGGGGCCTTCCACAACTGCCTGTTAAAGCTTTCTTCGTATTTCTATGCACTAGCACGTTTCACTTAAAAGTCAGTAAATAAAACAATAAAAACTTCTCAGAAAGGTATTTCTTCAGACGTCAGCCGTCTGTCTGGGTAACTCTAGCAGCCAGAAAAAGATTACGCATTCCGCATTTCTGGGAATGCTTCTCAATTTTTTCATGGTATGTTTTAACACAGATAATCTCAAAGGATATAAGACATTTCATACACATGAATGAATGAACATAAATACTTCTCTTGCAATCACGCCTATTCAAGTCTCTGAAAAGCTGACACATCAATTTAATTTACAGCCAAGTTCTACCTTAGCTATTTTTAAGTACTTTTCAAATCTTGCAGAGTTTGTAGCTAAACTTTTAGTTACCTTCATTTAATAAGAAAAATGAATTTGCTATCAATACAAATTGATAAAAAAATACACAACAGGATAAGGATCAAAAGCAGCACACAGCAATATTTCACTGATGCAGCCATTTCGCTGTGAAATGATCAGTATACCTGAACATTTTAAAATAACTCCAAGTAATATCTCCTAAATAACTTCATCTAAAGATGTTTCTGAACTTCGAAAAACACGTTACACTAATACTACAGTTCTGTAATAATTATAACTTCTCAATTTTTGAACTGTCTTACTATATTTAACTTTTTAGTGATGAATTCTCCAAGTGTCTGAAGGGGAAGGAAGAATTACAAAGCAAATAGATCTTTAGAAAAGAACTAGGTATTTTATTAGAAGTAGCAGATTTCCAATAAACGGCAAGATTAGCTACAACATTCAGGTATTTCCCCCACAATTTTATGCCCTTGTGCACAGGCTTAAAATTTGCTTCCTTTTAGCATATTTGAAGTTCACGGTCAGGAACTCTTTACAATGTCTTTGACTATACAAAGTATTAGCTAGACTACTCAAAACAAGGGAGTTAAAAAGCAAATTGCAGTTGTTTATTTAAACCTAAGCAATTTACTTTCTAAATTAATGTCTCAAATAAAAAAACCAAACAGGCCATTAAGTCTGCTGAGGAACAACCACAGTTATTCCTGTAGACACCCAGTATTTTGTCTGCTTCCACTTCGGATCAATCCTGAATTCAATCCTTTATAAAGATTATTTAAATAGGGACAAATGAATGTGCCATTTTATCATAAGGTGGCGTAATGAAAGCACATAAATCTGCTCAGGCTACAGAAAGACCAAACTCCCATGACACCGCTTTAAGCCTTAGGTACTCCTGAAGCATGCATTCAGAAGTCTAGCTCAAGTCCAGTAAAATAATTCAAGACAGCCTCATCTTCTAACTTAACCTTTGTGTTTGCACTTGAGGGGGTGGGGAGGGATCTCAGCATAAAATTTCATCTTCTAACTGAAGACATTCAGTTTCCTTCTGGTTCACACCTCTACATCTTGTGGTGCAAGAAGCATAATATTGAGAGAAAACATGAGGAAAGAGAGACCAGAGAGAAGGGAACAAGAGCCTAACTTGCAAACAATTCAGACTAATAAACACTCGAAATTAGACAAAAAATGGGGAAGTAGATTTTAAAAGTTCTCCTGTTAGCACAGCACAATCTTGGGCACTAACAGCAAAAGGAATCTGTCACCTTGCTCAAGGTTTACCTACAGCTACAAAAATACAATTACAGTCAACACTAACTTAGGATCATTGAACAACTAAAAAAGTTTTTGTCCAACGTTACTAATAACTGGCTTCAACTTGCAGCTAAGAAGTGGTAAAAGTGCATGTAGCCCACTGTTTCCTCACCAGAAATTGCTAAATCTACAAGATTTCAACTGTATGATGTAGAAAATACGATATTTGAAATTCAGTTCATTTTTTTGCTTTGCACATTATTCACATAAATAGCTGCAGGCTGTTGTGGTACTATTAATTTTTAAGCAGCAGAGGAGTTAATCTTATTTTTGGTAGAAAGCTGCAAGATGCCTCCAATTAGACAAAGGTAATCATACTTTAATAGCTGCTCTTGTAATTAAACTGTATTACGAAGTGTCAGAAGTACAGAAAAGCAGGGCCAGAAGGGAATTCAAAAGGTCATCCAGGAGGCCCCTTCCTGCGCTCTGCTTCAAACCAACTCCAACTATTAGAGCACCATTCCAAAACTCTACATGCAGTGTGAAAAAACTTAATTTTAGCAAGTGTCTAAAGCCTCTAAGCACATTACAGCGACCACCAAAGCTTTCAGAAAGATTTCACATAAAAACTAAGGCTGCAATCATCTCTTTAAAAAAATCTGCAAAAACTCGATACAGAATTGATTCAGAAGGGAGGACGCTGGTCCGAAATTCTAACACTCGCAAAAATGCCATAAAATCCTAGAAAGTACAGCATGTACAGCACAACGGTAAGGTCTCATTCAACTACCATCCACTAAGTAGTAAGAGACTAATGCATCAGCTTCCACAATAGGATGCAAAATAGATACTGTTCCCTCCTGAATAAACATTTCATAAAAGCAATCAAAGAATTCCAAGAGGTAGAGTTTTCTTAATATTATCACACCTCACTGGGAATACACCTTTGTCTGCACCTAATAATACCCAAAGAGCATGATTATCTCTCAAAGACATTGTCACAAAGCATTACTTAACCGGCACTTTTATTTAGATTTCGTATTTTTAAAGATATACGTATTTATACAAATAAAGGCGACTGCTTTATAGTCCTCCATCTATCACCATACACTAAATGCCTACAGAACGCATCAAAGTTTCAGAACTCTGCGTCAACATAAATAACAGAAGGCAATTAAGCCAATGCTACCAGTTTTTAGAACTATTCAGCAGCACGTTAGCCCACATGTACGAATTGACACTACAACACCTTTACTCGGCTCACTCCCAACACCAGAAAACGCAGTCTCCTCCTGCACTACGGCACTTGTTCTGTCAGACGGAGGAAAGTCCCCAACGTGTGTATCACACTACCGTCAAGATTACGGATTAAACACAAGTAAATTTGAGCCAAGCGTATACCAGCTGGATGAATCCACAGTTTCTCACATCACAAAACACCCGTGAAGCTAACTGTAAAATACAGTGTTCTTACAACAGCAAGTCCATGACAGGCGGAATCCTACCAAGACACAGCGCCAAGGGGCATCATGCCACTCTTACAGCTCAGATGAGCTGCCAGTTCACACAGGACAACTGAAAAAAAAATATCACGTTATTACTGACCCCGAAACAGGCACCATGCTTACTCTAACTCAGAGAATACTTCTTGGTCTTTTTTTCCTCTGCAGTTAAAGACATGCGTCACATCAACAGGTATTAGGTAACAGGTGTTAACTAAAGATACACAATGTTTAAATAGTAAAAAACTATTACTTAAAAGTTTAGATGCAAGCTCAGGATGTTACATTTCCTCCACGATTTCATCATCTCCTCGCGTTAAAAAGGAAGACACATTTCCTGATGATGAGCTACACTGCTGAAGAGAAAACACAGGGCCTTGAATTAAAGTTTCTGATAGGTAAATTTAAAAAAAAAAAAACACAAAAAGAAATTTACAATATTTTGATGCTAATCAAATTTCATTTCTGATCTACATTTAAACTGTTCTCCCAAGCACTGTTACTTGCCTCACTGACACTGAAGAGCCTAGATCATATAGTTTAATCTTTAACTCATCATGAAAATTAAATCACACCATATATGTTTTAAATAAATCCTATACACCTACATGACCACTTAACAAAAATTAAATGTTCTTTAAAACAAAACAAAATAAAATACTGGATACATCCCAGCTTCAATACCAATAGTACTTAACAGATTTGTAGGACAAAAACAATGAAAAAAACCCTCTTTTCTTTTATACCACACAGAGGTGACGCTATGTCAGCCTTCTACGGGGTAGTACACAAAAAAATGGGATCTTAACAACCCTCCCATGCAGTTATTTGTGCACAGAGGCCTATGAGGACTATGAATATGAACAATTGTAGGAAGAGGCCTTAGACCTGGACACTGAGAGGACTGCGTAAGTCGGTGCCTGCTCCGCGCCTCCCATCGATCCGCGTAATAAAAGACACAACAAAGAGGTGTTAACCGGGTGTTCTGACCAAAAGGCCAACCCAGGTGAGAGTGCCCACCTGCCTCTCCCCCACCGCTCGGCCGGGACACAGCACTCCCTCCACCGCTCATCCCAGGCGGTGCCGGGCAGCGGCCTCCCGCCCCACAGGCGGCTCGGTTTCCGCGGGGTGCGGTAAACCCTGCGCGGTTTTGCACGTTAATTCGTTACCCGGGCAGGGCATTTGAGGAACTTGGGGATAAAGGCGCTGCCGCATCAGCGAAACGCAGACACCGGTCCGTACCTGCACCCCTTCAGACTGCCTCTGGTTTTCACACACGAACATACACGCACTGCCCCCCCCACCCCAAACCGCACAGCCCGCCCGGTGAAGTCGGTACCAGCCGGGAGCTGCGCTCCTGCCCAGGCCGCCCGCAAGCCCCGTGGAGGCAGCGCCGCCTCCGAGGCCAATCTAGCCGGCGAGACTCGGCCGGTCCCTCCCAGCACCGGCCGTGGCCAAGCAGAGACACGGGGCCGGAACGCGATGGACACCGGCCGGGACAGGCCACCTTCCCCGGCGGCCTCCGCGGCCCACAGGGCACGGCCCGGCGCGGCCCCGAGCGGCCGCACCGGCCGCGGCGGCGCCGCCTCCCGGCCCGACCCGGCCTCGCGGACAATGCGCGTCGGGCCCGGCGGCCTTCGCCTCCCTCCCGTCACGCACCGCCCGCCGTGCCGGGCCTGGGCCCGACCCGCCGCCGGCCTCCCCCCGCCCCGCCGCGCCGCCTCGGTACCTCGGTGCGGAGCGCGGCCTGGCACCTCCTCAGCGGCGTGTCCGGCGGGGCCTGCCCCTGGCGGCGCGACCGCCCCGGCTCCGGCGGCTGGCGGCGCGGCTCCGGCAGCTGAAGGCAGAGGCGCGGCGCGGCCCCTGCTCGCCCGGCCCCCTCCCCCCCCCCGCCCCGCGCTCTGCTGCGTCGCAGCGGCCCTTCCCTCGCCCGGCGGCGGAGCGCGGCGGCGGCGGCGGACAGAGGAGCGCGGCGACGCTTCCGCCCGCCGCTGCGCCACAGCGCCCCCTGGCGGCGCGGAGGGCCGAGGGCGGCGCCCCCGGGGAGCTCCCGCCGCGGCGGGGCGGGCGCGGCGACGGCGGCCCCGCGGGAGGCCGTGCCCGCCCCCCCCCCCGCGAATGGGTGCGCCGGGGCCGGTCCAGCCTCCCGGTGCGGGTTGAGCCGGTGTCAGGCAGCCCGCCGGCTGCGCCATCGCCCCCCGCGCTGGGCTGTCCGTGCCTCAGCACCCCGCCCCGGTGGTGATGTGCTGTTGGATTTTATTCGTTCTTATTATTTATTGTTCTTTTTTCATTATTTAGTCGTTAATATTTATTTCTTTTTCTTATTTATTATTTTAGACTTATTATTTTTTAGAGTTATTTTTCCCCGCTCGTCTTTGGCTTAACCTGCTGCGGACCGTTTGCATCCGCAGCACGGTCAGAAAACCGTTTTTGTCTGTCGCGACATGGGCTCGTGACGCAGCATTGTGTCTCGGACTTGGGCTCCAGCGGGCCCTGCGTGTCGGGTTGCCGGTGAATTACAGCCTGAAGGTTTTGTGCTAGTTCCCATGGCGGTGTGCAAGCGTTTGGGGCTGTGCCTGTGTCCCTGCAGGTGATGCTCACATATTAACCTCGCCGTGACAAATGCAGATGAGCCTGAATCAAAAAAAACCCATGTCTTTCCCTGCACAGATCAAGATGATACTGTCCATTAGCACAGTGTAATATATGACACGCTTTTAAAGCAGAAAAATACATTTTCATGGAACAAATCATGAATTTCTCTCAAGCCATGAGGTGCAACCTTGCCCCCACGGGCTGACGCGTTAGTGCCGTGCGGCAGCGCGGGACTTGCTGCCCTGCTTTCCCAAAACGTCCTTAAGCTCCTCGTGCTCTGCTGCACTGTACAGCTCCGGCTGACAGCTTCTGACTTCAGCTTCTTTTTAATTATGTGTCTCCACATCCCTTCCTGCACTTCCCTGTCACATCGCTGGGGAGGGTTTGGGTCAGGCTTTTCAGGGCCATAATTTTTTCCTGCAGCAGCGCGTTGCTGCTCTGAACTCCCTGTACTGCAGTTGCCTTGCCTGCCGTGCAAAAAGCCAGCGGCACTGGGCCGGCAAAGCTGCCTCCCCCGGGCTCCCGCCGGGATGCTGCGCTGGGCACGGCCAGCCACTCTTGCTGGGTGGCTTGGGGAGCTCGGCATGGATGGGCTGAAGCTCCTCTCAGCTAGGCTGTGCTCGCAGCCAAACGAGCTCGTATTATACAGAGTGAGAATTTGCTCCAGCCACGGCGAGGTGACGGGGCAGGTGAAAAGTAATTTCTGTAGCAACACCTGAATTAGTGCAATGGGGTTTCCCCAGGCTGTTGGACCTACACATACCCTGGGGACTGCAGGGTCTTCTCTCTACTCCACACCTGGTGGGCGTTCCCTTCCCTTGGGCTGGGAACTTACCACATTTAAAAAAGCCCAACACAAACTCAAACATAAGCAAAAATAGTCTTCATACCCAGACAACAAGTAGATCCCCAGCTGTCCGAGAAAACACAGCGGCGCAGCAGCGCTCGGCTGGCGTGCCCAAGCAGCGTGCTCACCCATTGTGCTGCCCCACGTGTTGCGTTCTCGGATGTATATCCTGTGTGCTCTGCACTGGCAGCCTGGCAGCAACCTCCAGTATTTCACAGTCCAACTTCTCACCCCTGTGAGATGGATTTTCGCTCCTCGACCCTTTGCACATCACCACCTGCAACATCCCATTGGCTTCCCTGTGCAAAGTCCCCTTGTCCTCTTCCAGCTTCTACCCTGGTAGCTCCCTGGGCTCAACTGTGACATGCTGTGGGAAACAACTTGTAACAGCAGAAGAAAAGAGATTCCCAGTGCCATCTCCTATGTGGAAAGATCTCATAGAACACCTGAAATGCTCAGCCAACAGGTTCTTCTTGAATCACCCTGCTTAGTCAGCTGTGTGCTACAGCTCAGACACAGAAAAATGTTTCTGACCACACTTGCAGCCATGCCTGCATACGACAGCGTGGAAGCGCAGAGGAATTCGCACAGGACGGTGTGGCTGGGCAGCTGCAGCAATGCTGCTTCGGTGGGGATGCTTCCCTGGGCCAGTACCACAGGCTCCGGGCCCAGGCTGGCAGTGTGCCGGTGCCACCAGGGGCTGCCGCGGCCAGCCCTGCCGTGCTCAGCACCTCATGGGATAGCACACGGGGGTATAAGCAAATATGTGTGTGTGTATGTACATATATATATGTATAAAAATATATAAGAGCAACTATATATTTTTATAGATACATATTTTTATAATTTTTTTTACTATCTATTTTTATATATACTTGTTTATATCCCCCAAATATATACTTGTTCTTATATCAAGATATAAGAGATGAAGCAGCTCTGGACACGCTGAAGGACACGCTGCCTGCACGAGGTGAATCTGCCTTGGGGAACGGCTCACCAAGCTTGGCTGGTCCCACAGCGTGCGGCCGGTGAAACATTGGCAGTTCGTATATGCTGCTTGCGAGCTGGGAGTAATTGTTTCCAAAGCCAACATGGAAAGGGTGTGTGTGTCTGAATTCAGGCTGTTAAGTTGTAATTAGGCTAAAAACATTCAAGTTTAAACAGATAATATTCAGGGTACTGACTAGTGAGAAGAAGGAATTAAAGGCACGTGCTGGTACAAGGATTCAACACCAGCTCCTGGAAAATACACATAGCTGCTTTACAAATGACCATTGGAAAAAAAAATCATGCAAGTAATGGGTTCAGTGCAATTACCATCCCTGTGTGGTGTACTGCACGGAAATCCCTGAGCAGAGAGCGCATGATTTTTCTAAGCTCTTGGAAGCAGGAATTAAATTCAACATGTGAGAGAGCTCTTAGTACGCTAGCAGCTCGCTAATTCACAGCCATGACTGAGACATCCACTGTGAATTAAAATTAATTCTTGCAAATTAGGAAGTGAATAAACATGATTAACTATCCAAGTTACTTCACTGGAAAAAAAAGAAAAAAGGTAGTTAGAAAGGCGAGGACTCAGGTGCATTGCTCAGGAGGGACAGATAGCTAGAATGAATCATAGGGATTTTTGCTGCTGGTCTGAGGTCCCAGGGAGCTCTGCAATTCAGGGTCAGCTTGTCTCATCTCCACCCTATGCCAACAAATGGTGAAAGTGGGGAAAGCTATCTCCTGTAAAATCAATCCTTCTAGCAGCTCCACTTTGCTCACCTCTTTTTCTTCCTTTGACAGTACCTCATGCCAAGCCACTGTGCCTGGCACGGGATACAGGTCCTGCACAGCAGCAGCTGGCTCTCCTTGAGGCCAAGGGCAGATGGAGGCAGTGAGGCTGCCAGAGCACCATGGGCTCTTACACACTTACGGGTGTAAGAAAGCGGGGCAGGGAGCAGAAAGGTAGAAACAACTGCCTGTACCTCATGCACGTCACCACCTCGCCACGCGATGGGTACAGAGGTGTTCCTGCCCACTGCATGGCCAGCTCAACAGGCACGACATGGACCATTTGAAAAAATAATCTGGGTTTTCTTGCCAGCAGCCTTGACAAATACACAAAGAGGAAAGAACACAACCAACATCCAGTTTATTGTCCAGCCGGGGTTCCTGGTCCACGACAAAGAGTTTCAGGGAAAAGGCTTTGGGGAGGAAATATCTGGAGTAGGGATGACTGCAGTTATGCTGAATATCTTCTACTTAAAGTTTAGAAGGACAAGAATCCTGAGTCTTTCTTCGAACTTTGGACCAAGCTGAAGTGGCTGAATTTAATCACCCAGCTTTCACAGGCACCTGTGACTGTTCCTGAAATTGTACTTCACCCACTGCTGGCTGGTAATGTTCACTGCAGACTCTTGAAGCTTTTCTCAAAGAAACATCTCTGGGTGAGCATTTTGTTACCTTTCAGTTTATTCAATTAATACATAACAAACAGGAACCTATTTACAGTAGAAAGCACAAATAAATGTAATTGTCTTCCATATCAGTTGGGTTTTTTTCCTCACAGGAATGCTATGATTTATCCTCAATTCAAGGTGCCATTTCAGAATTAAAACACATTTTAAAAGTATTATTGCAAACCACAAAAACCAAGCGTAGCATGTAAAGATTGTCAAAAAGAAAAACAATTGCCAGAAGAATCATAGGGGAAAAAAATCCATTGCAAATTCCTTTCCTAGACAGCAACAGCAGTATGTCATTCTGCAGAAACACGTCCTTTTAATAAACTTTTTATTACTGTGGAACAGTTGAAAGTTATCTATAATGCACAGCATCCATTCCAGCGAGAATCTGCTACTAAAGTCAAAAACAGATTTCCATTAGTGTGGTAAACACGAAAAGATATAACAGAAGTCACTCTGAAAAACAGCACCATAGAAGAATGTATTTCCTGACTTAGGGAAAAAAAAAAAAAAAAGGCAAAACCCCAATCAAATACATCCATTAATTCAATAGAACTGGAAGAAAATACATCTACAAATCCCAAATCATACAGGAAAGACACAAGGCTGTGAACACTGGTGAAACGATTAAAAAGGATATTCCAAACATTGTCAGGAGCCTTTAGTTCTCATCCTTCTAACACTCGTATGGTCAGCAATGGCAGAAGACAGCCAAGGGCCAGGGACCTGCATGGTGCCTCCCAGGTGGGCAGCCCACCAGGGTGCTCTCGATGGGTGATGTTGTGCTCCGCTGGTCACCCATGCCTGAATGACCACCATCCCTGTGAGCCAGCCTCACTCCACGCGTCCATGCGAGGGCTCGCTGCCACGTGCAAATGGCATGAGGCTTTGGGAGAAGAGATGCTGAGCTACCGCAGAGGTACCGCAGGAACTTCCTCTACCCACCAATCTTTCTGAAAGGACTGCTTTTCTTTTACTATTTCTCAGCACTTTTATTCTCCCGCTTTTACGGAATCAATTCTACAACAGACAATTATAGAAGGAGAAAGGTTTTTCCTGGTGATAGTGGCAGGTTAAAGTTGAAAGCCAGAGAAGGGGAACTGAAAGCCGATTGCTCATCTTCTGGATAGCTGGCTTTTTTAAGTGATTCTTCCTCAGGCTCAGCACTACCAAACAACCAGAGGGGTGTTTTTTTCAGGTGCTTTCCCTGTTCTTTTACATTTAAAAGAAATTATAAACCAAGATCACTAACTTGGTTCATATTTAAGTGGCGCCCGTTAAGCTTTGAAGCCCACACCTTCTGGATAACGCGGCTACGCGCTTACTTAGCGCTTTACCCCTTCAAAGGACTTGGCAGAAACTAATTAAGTCTTACAGCAGAAAACTGCTGCAGTGAACGGCGTGGGCTTAGTGCTGCTGTTCAGCTGGATTCAGTCTCAGCTGCTGTGGGGCCCAGTTAACACAGGAGCCATCGCCACGTCGCTTGACGCTTAAATCTATGTTGAGCCACTCTGGCAAATACGTGCAGGGACTTCCTGAGACTCTCCAGATATTTTTTGTGCCTCTCCTGCTGCTCCTCTCCCTTGTCCTCCTGATGGGATCCCTGGCTTCCAAGGAGGAGGCCACTCCGGACCTCTGCCTGTCCTCACCTTCAAAGTCAGGCACTGGTTTGGGGAAGGGCTGAGCCCCTTTCCCCCAGCTCAGTGGGATTCACCTTCGAAAGAGAGTTCATTTATGTTCTATGGTGAAATTTCTATCTTTTGAAAATCTTCCGTGTGCAGGTGTGCAAGTGAGTCGCTGTCTGCATGTGAGTATATCTACGCACCAGGAACAACGAGATGGGAGCAAACGCCTTCAAAACACAATCAAACACCCAGCCAATCACTGGTATTCCTCTGGAAAACTCCTTGGGGAGCTCACGTGTGTCGTGGCCTCTTTCACTTTTTGACAGCGAACCCAGGGCACAGCTCCCAACGTTAAAAACAGATAAGAAAGAAAAAAAGGGTTGTCTCAGTGGGGTTTTTGTTATTATTTTTACATGCCTCATTATGGAGAAGCTGAGACAAGTGCAAGCTCTGCTTTTCCCCTTCACAGACCGGTCCATGGAGCATCACCCAGCTTCTCATGGTTCTGGCTGCTCTTCACCCCATTGGGCCTCTGGTCTTCCACTGAGTGACTGTGCCCCAAGAGCTAGCGGGACTTCCTACACCCTTTGGTTCCTCCAGAGGAATAAGAAATCCTCATTCTTGTAAAAAAGGACAGTCTCCTAAATATATTTGAAGAGGAAAAAAAAATAGAGAAATTCAAGAGGAGAGAGAGAGAGTTAAAACCAGATAGTATTTGTAAGACCAAAAGTAGTGTAAAACTTTCTTCTTTAATTGGTAAAAAAATTAGATATAAAAATACATATACAAAAAAAATAGCTTGAGAGCAGATGTGATTTTTATGTACAGTCCAGGACAGACTTGGTTCCCAAACATCAGAGACAAGGCGGTTCATGCCCTCCTACCCTAAACCCTTGTGTTTTCCGCTGTCCCAGCAGCAGCTGGGCTGTGCTGAAACTAAACCAGTGAGCACAAAACCCCCGAGTGTTTCCCCACTTCCTGGGGTGCTGCAATCCCGGCCCTGCAGCACCAGAAACGAGCAGCACGTAGGAAACACTGGTGAGCCCGGTGCCCTCCTGGCCATCCCGCCGTCCCTGCAGCAGCAGCAGTAGCCGCCCACCTGCCCGTGGCCCGGGACACGGTGCTGGCAGGGGGGCTGCACGTCGCTCTCCCTGCAGACCCTTAACGGTGACTGGCCTCGTTTGCGCTGACGAGTATTTTGTGTCAGGGGGTCAGGATGTGGTGTCAGTACCCGTATAAGCACGTACTATAAAAAGAAAGCTGCTAGTGGCACGTGGCCAAGCCGGGATGAAAGCCACATTTACTCCCAGTCACAGAAGAGAGATTTACCTCACAAAGGTGAAACTTAACCCAGATCCTTCTGTGGCCTCGGGAACGGAGAAGCTAAGAAGAAACAGGCTGCACAGGGCATGCAGGGGCTGGGATAAGGCGTGTGCAGGGGCTGGGATAAGGGGTGCTAAGCACTGGGTTGTGACATTTGGGGAGCCAAGCACCCGTGCTGCTGTGAAAGTGAAGCTTACTGAATAGACCAAGCGCTTGCTGCATTATAGATGAGGCTTGTTATCAGGTGAGATCTGGTAACATCACACACACAGAGAGTGTGAGAAAGCCCAGAGCTGCCATCCTGAATAAAACAGCTCCTGGGATGCCCCATGAGGACGGTTCGAGAACCCCCTTGAATGTTCCCTCAAAGCCCCCTATGCCCTCTCCACCAAGCTTGGCTCTTCCCCCTCACACCACCACTTAGGCACAGGCAAGAGGCTAACCCTCACCAGCCTGTCACCTTCCACATGGTTTACCGGGTTTTCTCCTTCCTGTAAGGTGCTCTTGGCCTGGGAGCTGTGTTGCAAGCAGCAGCTTTCTGGCTGGGAAGCAGCAGATAAGACTTCCTCTGGGACCGGGAGCACTGCTAACCTGCCAGGCGGGAGATGGCAGGAGGCAGCTTGAGCAACAGCAGGAGCATCAGCTGATCCTTAACACGGAGACTGGGTTGGGGGGTGTGACAGAAAAGCTGAGAATTACTCAGCTGGTACCAGCCTTGTAATTATTTCCTGTCCCAGGAGTCCACTCCTGAAGATGGTAGAGCCAGCTGGTACCGAGGAAGCCGAGCTGAGGCTAGCGAGGTTTGGTGCAGTCGGTAAAGGAGCTGGATCGAGAAACGTCAACATAGTTTCCAGAAGATGTCCAATGCTACTTCTGGAGCTGGACTTCCTCTATGATGAACCTACTGCATGTAGCACTGTCCAGTGCCATACATGTCTTCTCTCTCTCGACCCGTAAATATCTTTGGAGCAGATGAACCTTCAGCTGTGCTCCTACCCCTGTCTACATCATGGTGAACTGCACAGGACATTGCCTTGTCAGGCCACCGCTTGACCGCAGACATCAAGACTCATCCCCCACATGCCCTCTGCTTCTTCCCTGCTCTCTACACAACTCCCGCCCAGCCACAAACCTCATCACCTCCCAGCCCTCTGCCAAAAATGGGCATCTGGTACGGACAAGGATTTAACCGATGCAGCCTTCCAACACAACGGGTGTCTGGAGCAGCCTCCCCCAGCACAGCTGTAGCTCCCCTTGCCGCAAGCTCTGACAATGCCTTCAGTCCCGTGGCCCATCGTGGATGGTGTCTGCTGCATCAAGGCTGCGCTCTCAGCCGGCTCTCCCTAAAATGACAAATGACTGCAAACGCTCTTCTCCACGCCCCAAGCACAGATAAATCACCCTTTGCTTTTCTGCCCCAGCTTAGTTCCAGTGCTATCCTGTCCTGGCCAGGCTGCGGGACACATGGTCTTCCTGCACCAGCTGAGATGGGACATGGCAGGTACAACGTCCTGAACTGAGCCAGCCTGGAGATGCAGCCTGGTCCCTGGGGGATCCAGCAGTGAGCACTCTCCGAGGGGCTGCAGCGTACGTGCCCGGGCACTGCCTGCACCTGCCGGACCCAGCGTGGCCAAGTCAGCGCTCCGGCACGTCCTGCACCTCGCGTTCCTCTCTCGCTGTCACATTTTAGGAGCAAATCACCTCTGAGTGACACAGGGCTTTAGGACAGGCTGCTCGGGACTTACGGCTATCGAGAAACCTCCAGATCTAAATATTTCACAGGAGAGCTTTGCCCCTCATGTTTAAACCTCAACCTTGAACCAGACCTGACCTTCTGGAAAACCCAAACAAAACCCTCTTTATTGAGAACGACTAAAGCCCCTGTGAAACAGCCCGTCCTGGGGGAGCATTTGCTTACGGTAAAGCGAGTCTGGGACCCGTCCCCGGGGAAGGGAATGTGGGTTGCGGAGCAGGCGCTGCGGCTGCACCTCGGGGCAGGGTCTCTGGTGACATGCAGTGTCCTTCCTGCAGCGTGGGGCTCCTCAGCCCAGCCGAGACAGCTCCTGCTTCCCAGCCGCCGCGCAGGGAGGGCTCTGCTGATGGCACAGCCACGGAGGACTCCCACAGCAGGGGTTTGGGCTGCTCCCCCCCAGCACTTGACCTCCAAAGAGGCAACACAGCTCCATCTCACCAGGCTTTCCCCTCCAGCCCCGCGCAGGGCAGAGGCACAGCTGCTCCGGCACAAGGCAGCCTGGCCAGCAGGAGCGGCTCTGCCCTGCCCAGATCCCAGGGCAAATGGACTGGGACAGAGATGAGGCAGAACAAAACTTGGAGGAATTAGAGGAATAATCACAGAGCTCCTCAGCTTCAACAGCAAACCAGAATTATTTACTTACTTATGGGAATTTTCTTGGCTCTGCTTTCTTTTCTGTAGGATTCTCACTTTTTTCCCAAGAAGTGCCTAAACTGAAATATTACCAGTTTTCCTGGTAAAAACTTTATTTAAATAATTTTATTTTACCAGCCAGAGAGAAGGGGAGTGGGTGAACGAAAGGTTCACAGAAAATACTTTTTTCTTTCAATATGTTTGCTTTCCATTAAAAAAATCTTTCCTGAAAATTAGTTTCACAAGGATCTTTCAACCAGTCCAAATCAATAGGGTTGGTTTTTTTTATTATTATTATCTTGGCAGAACCTCTTATTTAAAAGCTTAATTAAATTTGTGTACCAAGATATTGTGTCTTGCCACATCCTTGCTGTCCTGTAGTTGCTTCTCTCCCTCTGCCTTGGCTGATGCCTTGGCCAGCGCGCGTGGGACAGGACCACCCAGCCACCCGGCAGGTACCTCTCCTCTGCTGCCTGATGCCATGGGTCTGCAAACCAGCTGAGACCATTTAGCACCTTGAGAAGGACAGTCCTTGGTCAAAGCTCTGCATTGGATGCCCCAGAGGGAGCAGGGAGGGGGCAAAGAGGGGACACCCCTGCTCGCAATCCCAGGGACACAGCAAAATTCCCTCATCCCGTGGCCCCTGGCTGCCCCAAACCCCTCCTCGGCAGGGCTGGGGGCTGTTGACCATTTCTCTGGTGGTTATTAGATTGTTCACGGCTCTCAGGTTTGTTTGAATAAGGTCTTTTGTTCGCCGGCGCTTTCCCACGTCCCTTCGTTCGCTAGGCAGTCGCGTGTCCCGAGTCAAAGAGGAGCCTTGGCCGCCAGTCTCCAAAGAAAGTTTTCTTCAGAGCAAGACATCTGCATCGGAGGGAACCTGCCAACATCTGCCACACTTTCCCCTTTTTCAAGAGCCTTTCTTTCCTTCTTAAAAAGTGCAGGAACAGATGTTAAAAGTTGTTTTCTTTCTCCAGGGTGTGAAATGTAGACAAATAGCAAAAAAGAAAACCCCGAGCAGCCTGACCCCTTTCTCTTTCTTTTTTTTTTTTTTTTTTTGAAAGCTCAGGAAAAAAGAGAGGCTTTGTTTACGAAGGAGAATCCCCTTTTCAGTCAAACCTGGCAGTGGGCGATGCAAAAGGAAAGCGGGAATTTGCAGAAAGCTCCCTTTAATGCTCATTTGCATTGGCCTGTTGGGTCCCTACAATCCCCGGCACAGATGTCGGCCGTCCCCCAAAGCCAAGGCAGCTCTCCCGCGCCTCAAAAATAAAGGCCTTTGCCCTGACTGAGAGGTGTAAAATAACTGTTTACAGCAAAAGCTGCTCTGCTTTTTCACTGCGGTGCTTGTCTTACAAATGAACCTTGAAATGAGCTCACCCGGAGCAGACGCCAGTGAGCGAGCTGAGGGTCTCACCCCACCGAGCTCAGGGGCTCAGCTGCCCTGAGTGGGCAGGGCACGGACCCCGGCTAGATGCCAGGGGCCACCGTGCTGTTCTTGGCCCCCCCATCACACCCATCCGTCGCCAGTACCCAGCACCTCGCCACCAGCAGCCCCTGCTTGCTTCATGGAACCCGCTTTGCCAGGGGGAGCCTGTGCGTGACCCTCTGGCAGAGCATCCCTCTCGCCCCAGACCTCAGCGGCACCTCGCAGGGCGAGGAAAACGGGAGGGAAGGGAAGGCAGAAGCAGCAAGTCCAGGCCGAAGAGGAAAGGGAGAACAAGGGAGGAGGTGCAACCACCACAGAGAGCAGAGAGACCTTTCCTGGTGGCACTGGCCAGGCTACCTTTTCCTGGTAGCCCCTGGGCTACCAATACGGGGTGCACACAGAACCCTGCAGCTGTGCCTGGCCAGGGAGGGATGCCAGTAGGCACTAGGCGAGTTTTTCAGAGCTTTTAGGCAATTCTGCGTTTGCTGACACCTCTGCTACGCTCTGTTGGTCTCAGGCTTCCCTTTGCTGCCCTAACTGCCTTGGGAAGGTGCCTCTTTCTGCCCAACGTGCTGGTGGAGGGGTGTTTGGCAAGGGGGATGGGGGACTTCTCTTGCCCGCACACTAGCCAAGCCAAACCCAGCTAGAAGCTGTGTGCCCAGGTAACGGGCTGGTGCTCCCAGCCTCGAGCGCCCTAGCAAACCGTTCAGAGCCAGGAGCCCACTCTGTACCCTGCTACCCACGTGCAGGACAGAGCCCTGCCCCAGCCCACCCGCTGCCTCTTCCATGCCAAGCTGCTGGAGTTGCGTGGCGATACAGATGCCTCAGCTATGCCTTTTATAAATAGCAGCAACACTCCACTTCCCCAGGCGGGCTGGAAAAAGCTTGAAAAACCAACGGAGCCCTCACTCATGAGCAGCCAGGGCTGGCTGACGTGAGGGGCTCTCACATGGGGCAGAGGGACCTCCTTTGCCGTTCTGTGCGGGGGACACACCTGGGATAAGAAGCTCATCCCTCTACCTGGCACAAAGGAGAAGTCACTAACCTTTGTCTCCGAAACCCTCCTCTCCCAGCATAACAACCACACCAGCCTATCACGGACCCTTGCCAAGCAGGGTGTTTATAAAACCGGGTAACTGCACCCCAGCTCTGCCTTTGACTGACAAACAACCTCCACCTGCCAGATCCCATGTCTGGGGACAGGTTTTCCTGAGGAGCCCAGCCAGCGGGGCGTACAGACATGCTGCAAGTATGTTTGCATTTACACACAGGCAAACACACGCCCACGTGGCGTTTAAGCAAGGGACAGTGTCCTCGATTTTATGGCTGGGGTACATCCCCACTCACCGCTGGAGGTGGGGAGAGAGGGCTCTGCAGCCGCGGCGCTGCGCCGGCTGCTGGGAAATCCCACCGGTGGGTCGGGACGGCTCACGGAGCTTCTGAACCGCTGCGGTCGCTTCCTCTCCATTTCAATAAGGTGACACATTCAACACCAACACAAAGAGCTTCACCTGCGGGACTCAACAGGACACTGCCAAATCCTGCTCATTAGCAAGGCAACCATCAGAAAGCAAAAGCACAGTCATGAAAAAACACCTTCATGCTCTCCTTGAAACCAGGCAGAAGTGAGCAAGCGTAAGAGGGGGTTCTCATCCTGTGCCAAGCCTCCTCCAAAGAACCGTCTGCTTCTGCACTAGCATTTCAGAGGAGCGAAACGAAAAAACACCCTTCCCCCCCAAAGCCACCCAAGACTCCTCACAGCATGGGGGGAAAAAAATCAAAGTAAAAAACGCACCAAACTAACTCACCTCTAGGTTTGTTTGCATGTGCAATGGCCTGTAAGATTAATATTAAATCCTACACAGCAGTCAAAACCTAGAAGAGTTACGTATTTCCTACATCCATCTGCATGCAATGGAGAATTTTGGGTTCCCAAGAGGTAAATAAAGTTCCCATGTTTTCGCTAGAGGATTTCTGCGATGGAAACAACCTTCCTATGGGCATCTGCTGTCAACAGCTTTTAATCAGTCATCACTACCTTGTAGTAATAATTCCTGGGAGCAGGAACTCCTTGCTCAAGTACTCTATTATTAAATTAAGAGGCTGCTTCAAAGATGCTAAACGGCTGGGGCGCAGGTTAGTGGCTAAAAAGAGGCATCGCATCGAGGAGCTAGAGGGGGAAAAGATGGGTAGAAGACATTTTCCCAGGTGTAACTCAACCGCTTCCCGGCTATTGTTTCCCTCCCTGGGAATCTGTGTGAATCGAGCCAGGAGCCGTGCAAGCTGCTCAGAGCGCGCCCATTTTCCTTCCCTTCTTTCCGAACAAAAGAGCCCTCCAAAGCCCAGCATCGGAGGCTGGACATCTGTCGCCGTTTGGGGGGGCCGGCGTGGTCATTGAAAAGAAGCAGTGACCTGTCAGCTTTGATTGATGGCCACAAACCTCCGGGCTCGACCCCTCGTGTGGGAAAAGAAGTCCCGCCAAGGAAAGTCCCCTTTCACATGCTAATTCTGGGTTATAAATACAGCAGCAGAGCAACGGCGCAGCAAAGAGCCGTTTGGGAAAGGCAGCGACCCACTGCCCGACTGCCTCCTTCCCGTCCCGTCCTCCTGGCACCCGGGCCAGACAGGCTGGATTACAATGACTGCTGCAGCCACCGCCGGCGGCACCCACAAGCTCGCCAGCACCAAGGAGGAGAGGAAGGTAGGTGCCGTCCATGCTGCTGCTACAGCAGCCTCACGCATGGGTGCCGGTACCGGGCACAGGAATGATGGGCGCTGGGGCTACACGCACAGAGAAACAGGGAAATCTTTATTTCTTCTATTAAAAAGATGCTATCTCTGAATTTGACTTATGTGGGTGCTTCTTCTGCTTCCTTTTGCTGCCTTAGAAAGGTTTCTCTCTGTTTGCTTCATTCGGGTAAACTCTGCTTAAAATCAGTGGAAGTGGGAGCATTGAGACCTGATACCACCCGAAGGACCGGCGGTGACTGGGGCTGGAGGCGGCACGCTCTCCCTCCAGCACGCTCTCCATCCGTATCTCGTCCCTGCCGAGCGTCACGTCACCCCGCGCTGGTTTCACGCAGGGGATGGGGCTCTCTGCCCTCGCTGAACTGCAACAGGGAGAGGAAGAAAAAACATCAACTGCAATTTTTCCTCCTTTTCTTTTCCCCACTAGTTAAGGAAACCTCTGATTGAGCGGAAGCGAAGGGAAAGGATTAATAACTGCTTGGACCAGCTGAAGGAGACCGTTGTGGGCGTGTTTCACCTGGATGTAAGTGCTCATTTTTACGCAGCATTTTGCCCTTTTGCTGGGGTGAGGTGGGGGGAATAGATCTGGGGGGAGTGTTTCTCTCCTCCTCTCCTTTGAGAAACTAGGCATGGTACAAACCCTTCATTGCCTCTAACTGCTGCGCTCTTTCCTTATCAGCAGTCTAAACTGGAAAAAGCAGACATCCTCGAAATGACAGTGAAGCACCTCCAGAACATCCAGAACAGCAAGCTGATGGGTGAGTGCCCGGTCCCACACCCTGCGAGGGCGGGCGGCACTGGGGCAGGAGGGTGCCAGCGCGTTTAATCCGCTGGCAGCTTGGCAAAAGCATCTTTCACTAAAACCAGCCCCAGTTGAGGCTGGGGCTGCTGCTGGGGCTTGACTGTCTCCACTAGGTGGGGAGATGGAGCTGGGCACCAGCGAACCCACGGAAGGGTTCTTCCTCTTCCAGAGCTGCTTTCTGCTTTTTGTTGCAATGTTGCCCTTGGCGGTGGGCAGGAGGAGGTGGAGGCTGCCTGCCTGCGCCCCTCGCACCCTGCATCATCTTCCCCCTGTGCCCCGCAAATGACCCCCTTTGTGGTAAAGCCCCGTCGGCTTCAGCAACGAGTCCCCGGGGAGCCCATGGGCAGGGGGACCTGGGGACCGCTTGTCAGCAGGGACGTGCGGGAGGCTTTTACCCGCTCACCAACTCCCCTTGTCTCCCCTCCAATGCAGCCGACTCCAAACTGGGGCTCGAAGCACAGCAGAGGTACAGCACGGGGTACATCCAGTGCATGCACGAGGTGCACAACCTCCTCCTCACCTGCGAGTGGATGGACAAGACCCTCGGAGCACGGCTGCTGAACCACCTGCTGAAATCCTTACCCAGGTCTGGCGAAGACACCGGCAAAGCGGCATTAAGGTCTTCCAGCCCATCTCAGCAGCTTCCCTCGATGCCAAAAAGCCCCCTGAGCCCTAAGGGGAGAACGCGGGGCACAAACCTGGCACAGGAGCGCTTCTACCCGGCGGAGAACAAGCAGGCTTCCAAGAATTCCTTCCAGCTGCCGCAGCTGTCAGTTTTCAGCCAGGTTGATGCTGCACCTCCCAGACAGGTCCTGCAGCCAAATTTTTCCCATAACAACCCAAGAATGGGGTCGTTAGATATGTGGAGACCGTGGTAAAATGTGTTTTAAAATGTTGAGCCTAACCTTAGACACTCTTACGTATGTATCTTATAGATATGTTTCTTTAAAACACTTGTGGGGCAAGTCTGTTCCTGTAGGTGTACTAAAGACCAGGGTACTTCAAGACGAAGTAAACCTATGTGTAGCCTGCATTGTAGAAGGCTGCTATTATTTTGTATTTATTTAATACATCTAAATTATTGTATAGAATCCTCTCATGCTCTTTAGTGTATATTAATTATACAGCTTTCTTCTCTTACATTAAAATAATTAACTTCTGATTAATAAAAATACAAGCAAAGACCCTCTCTGGCATTAAGCTGCTCTCTCAGATCTCACATAAGCTGCTGAGATCACTTCTTTGGACAAAGGAGTAAACAGCCAATCTCTTCTGCTTTTTATTTTTATTATTATCCCTGTGCAGCTGCAGGAGATTCCAGATCTGACTCCTGTGCAGCAGGAATGCTGCAGTGATTAGGAAAAAAAAAAAAAAAAAAGGAAAAGAAAGAGAGAGACGTGGTTTGGACGGCTCAGAAACGCTCCCTGCATTGCTCACGCTGTCTGTGCTGTTCCCAGCTGCCTGCACACCCTGACAGAACTGTTAAACTAGTGACTTAAGTGTGTGTATATATATATATATGTTACATAGAGTTACATTTAGGGATTTTTTGTTTGTTTGTTTATGCAACTAAAAGTTCTAAATAAACTTTTGGAAGATAACAACAAATATTCTCCCAGCCTCCATCCCCTCTGCTCTGAATAAACAGTACTTGGGGATCTGCTTTTGTTTTTTTCTTTCACAAACAGTTTTTCCTGAATGCAGTTAA
This sequence comes from Tauraco erythrolophus, assembly GCF_009769465.1. NCBI lineage: Eukaryota > Metazoa > Chordata > Aves > Musophagiformes > Musophagidae > Tauraco > Tauraco erythrolophus. Next base: position 6,709,245 of record NC_141475.1, read on the forward strand.
AGAGACGGTTCGGTTTTTGCCGCTGATGCTTTGCAGAAAAAGCAGTGTGTGTGTACACACACAGTCACCTGGATCACCATAACACTTGGAAGTTTCAAAAGACATCAGGAGTTGGGTTTATCAGCCTGGATCAATGCTTTAGCTTTTACTTACAAAGAAATCACAGAGAGAATCTAAAGGGCAGAAGGTAAAATTCCCTCCAAATTGGACCAGGGAGTCTGGGACAAATCTGCTCAGCCTGTTGGCAACATTTGGTCCCAGTTTTTCATCTCAAAGGCAGTTAGAAGTTCCTCACAGTTAAAAGAAAAGAGCAAAGATCTCTTAAACAAACACTGCGCATACTAATTAATGGAGTCCAGTTCAGAGGGGCTCATTATGCAGCGAGATCTATTTGATGATGTGCTGAAGGAGTGAAAACCATCACCTCTGGTTTTAGCATCTTTTTCTGTGAAGTTCTCTCTCCCTTTTATCCAGCCCTCTTGAAAAGCCATTAGGAGCGGTGGCATAAGGGTGGTAGGAGAAACAACTGGCCTGCACACGGCTGTGCAGGGGGCACGGTTTCTTGAACCCTGGGGTCAGAAGGCAGGTAAAGACGCAGAATTGTACAGATCTTCCTGCAGCCTCAGTTTCCACCCCCTGTCTGAAAATTAGGGCTTCCCCCTTTACTGATGGGAACCTTTGGAGTGACCACCAATACAGAAAATACCTCCCGATCATCCCACTACAAAAATCCAGGGGAGGGTGGGAGCCGGGGCCAGCCCAAGCAAACAGCCACAGCCAAGTGCACAGAATACTCACGGGCAGAGAAAACGTTCAGGCAAAGCAAACAGCAAAATCCTGGAAAAGGAAAGACTTTAAAGATCTTCCCAGTTGATTATCGTGCATATTGCTGAGTTTAGATAAAGTCCTTGTGCCACACGAGCCCCCACGGCTGCACCCACCAGAGGAACCTCCATTGCCCAGCGCTGGGGTCTGCACACTAGTGGGGCAGGCAAGAGGGGCTGAAGTTTTTACTTACTTCTAGAAGGTGTCAGTAACACATCTCACAGCTCTTGTGGCCACCTTATTGTTATGCTGGCAGAGGCTGTGATGAAAATATTTTACTATGGTTTGACAGCATCAACTTCAAAACATACTTTCCCCCTAAAAGCTGTAAATCCCCAGTGACTATAACTGTGGGCTACGCTACTGTACTGAAAAGAGATCAGTGGGAAATACGTATTTCTCACCATCTCTGCTTGTTTACTGCGTGTGTTTGAAAATACTTTGTGGTTAGTGAGTTTTATTATTTCCTGTTTCTAATCAGTAAGGGGTTTTTTTTTCTGCTGTGAGTGTGGAGGGAAGGGTCACATCACAGCTGGCAAGAGAGTTTTAAAAATAGAACGGCGAGACTGCGATACTTGGCCAACAATCTCCAGGAACAGCTTTAGTACAAGACACTGATTTTTCACTGCCTTCATTTCAAACTCAGAGTGACCTTTTCAATGATCTCCCTGTCACGTATCCAGCCAACATTCTGCGAATCTGTTTCAAGTCGCTAATTCTCAGTAAAAGGAAACATTTCTTCAGGAAGGCAGAAGATTACTCATAACGCTTCATATACATGAATGTCAGCTTTATGTGTGTTTGATAAAAGAACCCGGTATTTACTCCAAACTCATCCGGTTTTACCAAAACAAACACTGTACAAAAGCAGTAATACTTTGCTCTTCAATATAGGCACCTCTCCACTGACAACCCAAAAACGCATTGCCAGCTACTACCATCTTCTCCCTGGGAAAAAGGAGGTGTAGAGGAGCAACCCAGCCAGCTGGCTATTGAAGAGTAAAGACAGTGCTGTGCTCGTTGGTTGGTGTTGGCAGCCACACTGTTACACGTGCTCTGGGCACCGCAGCAGGATCCATACACCCACTGTTTTAACACCTGCAGTGGGCACCGGCTCTCCTGTCTCTTGGCTGCTGGTGGTGCCGCAGTGCAGCCCAGGGCTCCATCCCCCCAGCGCCCAGATGAGGCACCTTCAAGACTGCACCACTGCTCCCACCTGGGACCGTGGGCCCCAGGCACCAGGGGTCTGAGGCACAGGTGGCAGGGACGCCCGGGCCTTCACCTCCTGTGCAGGCTGGAAATGGCCAAGACGAGCACCTGGAGCAGATTCCTCGGCACGGGCACGGCCAGACAGACCTGTTTGCTAGAAGCAGTCACAGGATGCGTCGCATCTCCCCCAGCACACGCAGGGCTGGGACAGCCTGGGCTGGATTCGGGCTCTGTTTGCCCCCGCCAAAGCGCGGTTCCAGATGCGTATTTGTGAATGGAGCATTAAAAAGCAGGGGCCAGTCACTATGTGCATGGGGATGTGGGGAAGGCTGGAGCCGAGCCTCAGGACCCCCACGTGCCTTTAACACAAAGCAATTGCTGATTTATCTGATAACATAAGCCCAGGTGGACAAAACGCCCATGTGCACAGCAGCTCCCTTCCTATAAGCTGCACTCCCAGACCAGCTCTCATGGGAACCAACAGGAAAACTCCCACTTATTTCCTGGGAAACAAGACTGAATCCTTTCCCATCAGGAAAGTACAGAGGGTCACAAATACGTAAGAGAACTTACGGCTCTGCCCAGCTCCTGCCATGCTGTCTTCTCCCAGACACACATGACCTCAGGGCTTCTGAGCATCCCTCTTTTCCCTTACTCCTCCTCCCACCCCATGGGCACTGGAGCAACCTTTTTCTGACCCACTCAGTCCCAGTCACTCACGGCAACCAGGCCAAAAAGCTTTAGGGATTTAGGAGCGGATCATTATCCAAGAGTGTGATAAAAAAGGGCACGCTCCTTAAAAAGGGAACACGAGCCCAATGTCCAGCTGACCTGTCCATTGAGTGCTCACTCTGGCAAAGAGGAGACCCTGGGCTGCCAGCGTGACTTCTCCAGCACCCATGGAGGGGCTCCTAATCCTCCACACTCACAAGCAAGTGACTCCTTGCAAAACCCCAGGCAAAAGCAATTCTGGGGCAAAACTTCTTCAAATGGATTTGATCCACACTGCCGTGGTTGCGAGGGCTCGTAGCTCGCCAGCAAAGTGCTGCCGTTGGGAAGGAAGTGAAAAGAAACCCACCGACAGCAGAACAGCAAAGACTTCACTTTCTCTTTATATATGCCATTATCTCACAGCTTCCAGTGTATACATTCTTGTCTTAACAGGGACATACTCATATTTCATCGCCTGAGAAGCAATGTTGTGTTGAGAACCTAACTCAAAGTCTGTCACATTTTTCAGAGCTTTCACATACTCATGAATAACGCAGCAGAAGCCAAAGCCAGCCCTGGATCCGATCTGCACTGCTGAGATGTTTCATTTATAAAACGGAGCCCTGGTGAGAATGTGGCCTGCTGCCCAAGGCATCAGCACGGACCCACCAGAGCCTGGGAACTCGCTCTGCTGCTCAGGCTCTCCTATGGTCCCTGCATTAGGTGTTACAAATCCTACTGCATGTTTGGAGTTAAAAAGCACATTAGAGCATTCCCATCAAGTTTTCCATGGCTAATACCACCAAGCAAATGGACTTCTTCACTCAGTTCCACATCCACGGAAAGATCTCGTCCTCTAGCAGGAGTTCAAACTGAGTCTTCTTTGGGGCGGGAGGACTGTCCCTTCTGCTCTGCCAAACAGCAAATGCCTCCGAGAGCTAGGAACGATGCCTCCTCACCAGGGTCTCCTTCCCCGAGGAGGCCGGGGGAACTGGCAGGGTAGAAGCTCCATGCTGTGGGAAAGCTGCTCAGCAGGGAACGACTTTGCTGGATAAGAGGAAGGATGGAGGAACCCTTGCCAAGCTATCCCTTTCTTTGCTAGGAGCTTCCTAGAACCCTCTCCTCTCTCCACCTGCCCCTGCCCAGCATCCCTCGTCCTTGAGCATACCCAGGCAGATGTCTGCTGTAGAATGACTTCCTGCTTCAACTGGCATAACGACACCCTATAATTTCAAAACCACGGCCCCAAACCTTTCTCCGTGTAACAGTCCTAAATGGGGCTGGTTTTCTGCTTCCAGAGAGGAGAAACGCAGCGGCCAGTCTTGTTACTCCATCGGAAACGCTGTTCTGCGCTGTAAAAAGCTGCTTTATTTCCTTTCATAGCCACCGCTTCGCTGTTATCCCCTGTCGATACCGGCGCTTACGACAGCTCTCACGCACGCTCCTGGCACCCCGTGCCAATTTCAAAGCGCGGACTTGGCCAGCTGTATGACATCAGGCTTTATGTAAACACGCAGGCATTTCCACCTGGCCCTGTTCATGGGCTCTGTTGGGACCCTGCTCGCCCTCACAGCCTGGCCACCAGCAGCTGGGCTCTGCATAGCACCCAAACAGGATTATCCGGGGACCCGGCCAGCCCTGAAGAGCATCTGTCACAGACCCGGCACCACCGACCCCCAAGACTGCGCACCGCAGCTCCCCCACCTTTAGCCAAGACACTGGTGTTTTCCGAAGCCCCAGTGCTCACCAGGATGACCATAGCAAGGTGGGGTTCATACTGTTCTGGGTCATGAGCATCATTTTTGGTGGCTGCTGAAGGGAATGGAGCAAACCCTATCGGAAGCGCCTTCCTGCCCTTGTACATCCCTCATCCTTCGCTCCAGGCTGCTCCAAGCAAAATGTTTTTCAGTTGAAGAACTGTAAAAGCCAGAAGCGAGCCCTACACAAACACAAAACCACAAGGTGAGGAAAAATCCTGGAGCAGCTCTGGAAGGCCACTCCTTTTTCTCCCAGACAGCCAGTGGATGGATCATGCCAGGGAGCAGGAAACCTTCTGCAACACAAGCCACATGCACAACCGAGCTTAGCTTTCCCCTGGCATTCTCTCCGCATGGTCACACCATCTCCCACTGCTTGAGCTGTTTCTTTCTACCTCCTATGGACTGAGAAGGGAGAAAGAGAGAAATAAGCATTTCTACGTGGTTCAGCAAAGCAGATTTTAGGCAGGACGGTGAAGCGAGCCAGGAGAACCATGGCTGAGCTCCTCAGGACAGAGGAGCTCCCACAGCAAGAGCAGAGCATCGCTGTGCAGGAGCTGGGACTTTCCTGGGTCCCTCTAGGGCTATGGGAAGAACCGTTCAGGAGCAACCACACAACCTCAAACCTCCCTGCCCCCCGCCCTTCCCCTGCCCTACCCTAGTCAGCCTACGTGAGTATTGAAGTACAAAGCCAAGCACTGCAAGATATGCGTTCTTCCCACTGGAGAGGCTGTGAGAACAAGCAATCCGCATGGGATAGCAATCACATTACCTCATGCGCTCCTAAAAAGTGCTGAGATATTATTTTGATAGGTGTGATAGAAGAACCGTCCAGACCATTGAACGCAAAGAAAGCAATACCTGGACAGACAGGTTCTCCAGACCAGACACGCTGCTGTCAAAACCCTATGGAGAAAGGAGACCAATGCCTCCCAGTGTTTCCCATAGTTTGACACTACACACATGAGCACACACCTATTAGAAGACTTCTGCAGCCATCCAAGGCTTTGTCCTCCCTCACCCATAAGAACCCATGAGCAGAGAGCATGTTCCATCACAGACCCGAGACACTAGAGGAAAGCCCTAAGTCTACCAGCACAGCTTATCTCACCCTTGGCTTTGGACTTGGCATCAATCGCCTTGTGGTTTTTCAGAGCAGACACAGTTACAGCAGCCTAGCATGGGGCAGCAGCTAAGCACGGCCCCACGAGGCAGATGATCTCGCTCTAAGCCCAACTCTCACCTCCACTCACTCCACACCTGAATTTTTCCAGTCTCCTGCCTGGGGGTGATCATTGTATTAATCTCAGAGATCTCTAGATGAAAAGCACCAGCAAGATGCCAGGGATTGCACAGATTAAAGAGGCGAGGCAGGGCTTGAAAAGCACCTTTCCAACCAACTGTTATATGAATCACTTCTCCACTGTCTTCCCAACTCCAGCATTTGCCTCTTCAAAGTCCCTCTTTGAAGGGAACATACCTTTGCTGCCACTGGAGACTTCCCTATAGAGCAGGCAGTGCCTGGCCCAGCCTCCCCACTGCTCTCAGCCTTGTCTAGTCCACACTCCCCACCAGACTCACGCCACTCAACTGCCCTTCTACCAGTCTGCCCTTGTGTTGGCAACGACATGGTCAACCCAGGTCCTGCTACCTGATCAAAACTGCCCAGCTTCCATGAAGCACAGCATCAGTCCTGCCTGAACTTAGCCCGCCGACCGAAGTGCACGTGTCCCACCAGATCAGGCATTGCTTGTCCTCCCTCAGCTGACATAAAGGCAACATGAAAGCAGGGAGGTGTGCTTGGGAAGATTGATTGGTGGCTGGGAGATGCCTTGCTTTTGCAGATTGACCCTCCGTTTCTTCCACAAGGAATTTTTTCCAGCCCTGGCCCCTTATCAGTAGGCTGGGAGGCGATGCCCGTATCAGAGCAGTGGGCTCTGCTCAGCACCTCCACCCCTTCCCACCGGAGGCAGTGCCAGGTCACTCCGGGCACTAGTGATTCATTCGGGAACACGTGAGTTGAGGTGATAACTGCAGCTGGGCAAGAAGGAGCAGTGAAGCCTTGGCATTAAGCCTGAAAAGAGCCGTTGTCTGTTCCAGCTGTTTCTCTGACAGCTGCAGGGAAGCTGGCCCTGCTCTGAGTGCTATATCGGCTGGTTACGGTCCCATACCCAGGTTGGTGGTAGCCGAAAGACAGAGCCCAAATGCGGTGAGCTTGAAGGTGCTCCCAAGGGTATGCCCTGGCCAGTGTAGCTCCCAGTCAGGTCCCTCAGCCTGGCTTCAGCACAGCTGGAGCACAGCGCCCAGCCACCAAGCACGTCAGCCAGCAGTGCTGCGGTGGTGGGGCAGGCTGGTGCACCCGCACCTCCCAGCAAAAGGTTCCCCACAAGAAAGTCCATCACATCCCACACTCTGATCTTCTCTGGTGGAGGTGCTTTTACAACAGGAGAGGGCGGCAGGGGCCTTTCCAAGGCATTCCAGGATGGTTGCAATTACTTTCCAACCATAGCATCTGTCCTTATGCAGGTCTCAGCAGACAGAGATGGAGGACGAAAACCAATTTGGCCTTTCCCTGAAACACCTAACGTATAAAACAGCCACCTGTGTTCTTCCTGACGCCCATGCTGACCCTACCACAAAGGGGAAATACTCAGCCCTCACTCTGGCAGAGCAGACCCTGCAAACACTCCAGCGCCGGCCATACTGCTGATGTGGGTGTGGGACAACAGCGTGATGACCTGTGGTCCCTGGAGAGCTAAACTTCAACATCCACTTGAGGCCGCTACTCACCAAGGGCTCAAGGTCACATAAGCTCAAGAGCAGTGTCTACATCAGCAAATAATTGTGTGGGATAGAGGAGATCAGCTGGCTGAAGCAATTGGTTTTGAGGCTCCTACATCTATCAAGCATGCTGCTCAAGGATGTCACTTCCAGCTAGACCTAGTCACCTGCACCAAAGCCCTGGCCATGCATGTGGTTCACAGCTGCCCAGAGGACCAGCTGCTGCTTCCAACTACCATGTCCTCCTCTGCAGTTGGAGAACATCTGGTGCAAGCTCAGAGCAGAAATTCTGATCTAGTTTCCACCAAAACGAACCCAGTTTGTGCGCACAAAAACTGCACCGCCAACCGATACAGTGTGCAGAGACAATCAGGAAATTTGCTTCAAAACCACAGGACTGCTCCAAAATGAAACACCAGTAGAGTTGCAGCCTGTGATCTCTTAACTCCCACTGGTTTTGGAGGAAGATATGGCTACCACAGATGGAGCCTAAAGTGTTTCCATACACTTTTGATTTCACAGCTTTAATCCCAGCCCCTCGGGGGGGATTTTACACACCTTTCACCTTTCATCCACCTGTCTGTATCTATATCCAGCTCCTGGCACGCAGATCAGAGCGGCCTCGCCCAGTGCGCAGACAGCTCTCCTTCCCTAAACACGGGGCAGGCGCTGCTCCAGCTGCCTGTAAGCCAGCCCGTGTTATTCCTGGGCATAGGGAAGCAAGTCTGAGCGGGAAGGGATCTGCCTGCCAAGGGCACACCCCCCTACTGAAGAGCCACTGGGCCAACAGTCTTGAGATGCTTTTGGGTCGCACCTACCTGTCCTCAGCCAGACGAGGTCCTATCGTGAGCAGGGGTTTCTGCTCCACGCCGCATACCTCCGCAACCGCTCACGTGGTCCGAGTGGATCCTGGGAGAGCACAGGGAGCTCAAGGCAGGCATTGGGAAAGCATCTATGGCAGAGGAGCAAACATGGGCTGCAAGGTCACCCTCAGACAGACTGACTGTTGCCACTTGAGAGGATAGAATTCTCCATTTATGCGGGATTCTGTCTGAAATCGAAAATACCGTTTTTAGCGGCTTTCATCAGTCAAAGAGGAAACGCAGAGAGAAAAATGAACAACCAGGAAAGCGCGTACACAAGCTGTATGCTTTAGAAGAAGGCTCACCCCAGTGCCCACGTGTTTCTGCCGTCAACAGCCACAGGTCCCAGGTCCTTCCACAGCTGGGACACAAACCACAATGAGGTGGACAACATATGCCTCCTCAATGGCGAGACGTCCGTGTGCCAGCCATGCTTCTATAGCTTTGGCAATACTCTTTTCAGCCTTGTCACCTCTCCGCCGAGAGGTGAAGGGCTGAGGAGGAGTGGATTCTGGCTTCCTCAGAGCCACAAGACGTCAGTGGCCAAACCCAGTCCCCAGGCGTCTGCACTGCTGCGCAATGCAGGGCTGAGCTGGTGGTGGTCAGCTGTGCCAGGGCGCTGCGCTCGCCCCTGGTACGTTGCTGCCACCCACTAAAATTCCTGCAAAAATATGTGAAAAGCCCCTTCCAATAAATATGTGAAAGCAATACCCGCACATTTTAAGGAGCACTGCGGTAACTCAACAACTAACACAGTTTCTTTCGCCCATCATATATATCCATGTGCATGTGTCTCTCTGTGCGTATGTGTGTATACGTATAGGTGTATCTGCATGCATGTTTTACATACCTATATACATACACATACTAATTGGGACATAAGAAAGATCAGGAGGCAGCAGAACATGAGAAGACCAAAGACAGCATGCAAAATAATTGCTTCTCCAAGAGCCTCCCTACATTTTTCTACAACAAAGTCACCAATACCGAGGGCAGCAGAACCAGCCCAAAGCAGTGGTGAAGCCTGTGGCAGGAGAGCAGAGAGAAACCACAGAGAAATAAAAGGAGCACAAGGTGAGCAGCAAAAGGCCCTGCATAGGCTGTCATCAGAGCCCTACCACGGCATTTTTTGGTGTATCCTGGCTTCCCGGGTATTCTGAAGGAGTCAGAGCTCAGCCAGGTGGGCGCAGACAGTATCCCCCCAGCCAGGTGCCCCCATGCTCCCCCTCTCCTCCCGTCGCCTTGCCAAAGCTTTTACAATTACTTCTATGAGTCTCCCCCCAAGGGAATGAAAAGATTAAGGCATGAGTAAGAAAACAAGAGGCATGTGGAGCCTGGCCGTGGTGCGGAGGCCGGCTCAGGCTCCCACCTGCACTTGGGGGGCTGCTTTGATGCCTGCGGCACCCAGGAACTCCCATTTTGACTCCCAGGGACCATTTTCTCCAGCAATTTCACCAGACCTTGCGCTCCCACCAGCTAATCCTCCTTCACAGATCTGCCCCTGGACAGGAGTGTATCTGACCTCACCTGCCCAGGGACAAGCTCTTCTTGGCTCACGTCGGTAGGGGCCATTCGCAAGGGGGAAAAGCTGTTCTCAGGGTTGAGTTTTGGCACTCCATCTAGCCTGATCCTTCCCTAGTCCAGGGGATTTGGGGTTCTGGTCCAAAGTCTGCACAACAAATCCCTTTACCAGATTCATAGTTCTCCAGTTGCCTACAACAACTCAACCCATGGGGAGCCCTTACTTGCTTTTCAGGTGGTTTCTTCATTCATATTACAGGAACATAGATTTGCAAAAAAAGGAGCTGAAGCATCTTTTGGAGAAGACACAGCACAAGCAGGCCAGGGAAGGAGGAACTCCACACCAGTCTCTTTGAAAGACCTCCTTTTTGCACGTCAACGTGGCATGGCTGACCACTGAACCTGCTTTGGGAGGCCGAAAATAATACACGTACAACACATCCATGAGAAAAGCAAGCATGGGCACGACTGCCATCAATGAAGACTTCCCTATACAGGTTGTGTTCCACTTAGGAACAGCCTGCTTGGAGCAACCTCGCATCCCAACCCCGAAGCACGGGACTCACAAACGTCAAATGCAGCCACTGATCATGGGCAGCCCTTTCCAAACAGGGATCGGAGGGGTCAACCAGCCTGCAAAGCCCTACAGCCCAGCTCTCCGTGCCCGCATGGATGGCCTGCCGGAGAGCCTTGGTGTGGGCAGGGTTTACAACACCTCCCTGCTGGTATCCGAAATCAGAGTGCAGCAAGGGGCTCACCCACAGCGGTAACCAGCAGGGAACATCCTGACTGGGAGAGTGTTTCAGTGCAAGGTGACAATCTATATTTATGGGAATACAATATCCACAAAAACACACGAGGGACTCGCCCAGCTGATGGAAACGTGGCAGCTCCTGCAATTACACTCGCCATACCAGAGACGGGATGCCAGCTAACACCTGCCTTGTGTTTGTAAAACACCACGGTACGACAGCTGCTGGGTGGCTCCTGCATCCCAGATCGCCTGGAAGGTAAATACTCCAAGTATAGGACAACCCAAAACTGCTTTGCAGCCAGGGCAAACCCTCGACATGATCGCCGGGCTCTGAAAAGGAAGGGCACAGGGGATTTTTACCAATGTGGACCAGGCTCTCTGGGAGGGACATTGATGTCCATTGAGTATTTTCTTCCTCGAAAATGCTGCATCTCTTCCTTCTCCCCTTCACGTCAGCACGTCATTTGCAAAAGCCTAGTGAAAACTCAAACGAGTTCTAGGAGACAAACCTCCAGCTGACAGCTTCACCACAAGCACTGATTGCAAGAGTAACTGATGCCTCTAAAAGCTGAGCAAAGCCAAATTTCAGTCCAGGTGAGCTGCTGTGAGGCACCGCAGGCGTACACGGCTCCGGCTGGTATCTCTGTACGGAGCAGGAGCCGGCTGGGTGGGCTGGGCGGAGGGACTGCGTGTGGATGCCATTCTGGTTTATGATCTGGAGAAAAGAGAAACGCAGTCATTGAAAAGCAGAGCAACTCTGCGGTATCCCGAGGGAGAACACGCAGTCCTGCACCAGGACAGCTGGGCTATGCCCTCAGCTCCACTGCCCCTTTCCTCTGTGACGCTGCTGGTGTAACTAATTTTCTCTTTGCTCCTCTCCTGCATCTGCAGCCCCTTTCCCACCCGCCTGGCATGGCCGGGCTGGCACTGCCCCCACCCCTGCTCCTGCGCGCATGACGCAGGCAGTACTTTGCCCTGTTCTCCTTGAAAGTGCAAGTGAGAGATTATCTCATATAACCCCAAAGAAAAGCTCACAAGCTTTCCCCCGGGTATTTTTAATTGCTGTTTGAACAATTGGTTTCTCCCCCATCCTCCTTCGCACTCTGCATCGAGCGTGAAAAGCAATCGTGCCAAGCTCCAGACCCTGCCCGGGCTTCAGACTGCCATGGGACCAGCTTTCATGCAGTGGAGTTGCACTTATGCAAACAAAGAGCAATAGAGAGAAACAGCCCAGGTTTGCTCTGAGCAGGCTGGATTCTGCCCAGTGACAGCACACAGCACTTAGTCCACATCAAGCCCTGCTAAACTTAGTGAAGCTAGACTCAGTGACACACTAGGTAAAAGAAGACTCACAAGTAAAGCTGCCAAAATACATCCCCCTGGGAGGCGTGACAGACACTGCCCACGTTTCCATGGGACGACAGCTAATTTAATGCCAGAGCTGATGCATGAAGGTTTCAAGAGGATCCACTGATTCCAGCATGCACCTTTAGACAGATTTCACCAAGAAAAACTGGGATGAACTGAAAGAAAAAAACTTGACCAAATGGTTCCATGAAAGGTGAAACCACTGAGTGTCCGTGGAACGGTGCCATGAGGGTGTGGGGATCCCCTGCCCTCTGAGAGGGGCTGAGCTCCTGCCACAACGCATCCCACAACGGGGATGCAGACACGGCCTCTTTATTTCCACCCAGGCACCTCCTACTCCAGCCCTGGAAAGCAGGAGCTGTGCAGCACCCAAACCCACCCGCTCGCCCACGGCCCAGGCGGACGCGCGGTGGAGCCCCGATGGGAGTGTGGCAAAGTGCCAAACGCTCCCACTTCAAAGCCGAGCCAAGCAACCGGCCCGTCTCCTGGCTTTTATTACGCCGCTATTGCTTGCGTGGTGAATTCCAGGTGGGGAATGTAACCATAGACGGGCTAGGATCGCCTTGCTCATGATAAAGTTCAGGTACAATGTGTGGCCCAGCCTCTGGAGTTTCATCCTGAAATCACTGCTGTGAGTCACGAGGGTTTGCACAGTGCGGACGCAAAGTGTGACGACTGGCAGCGTCTGTCACCTTTGGGGAGAAGGAGGATTTTCATCCCAGAACTGGAGGTGGTAAGAATATACCAAGCAAGTTTATTTCTGCTGACGGTCTGTTGAAATCCTTGAGCGCAGCATTGGTTGCAAGTAGGGTGAGTTGTGGAGCTCTGTCTTCCAGAGGGGGCTCAGCAACCCAGCCTTTCCAAATCCGCCCCCCCCCACCTCGCCCCTCCGGCTGGAAGGAAGAAAGAACACGGGAAGGGGACATACATACAGGAATGTCATGGGCCGTATCTCAAGAAGGAAAAGTACAGTGGCAAGGCACGCTGGTGGGTAGGGCAGCAGAAGGGCTGGGTCGTTACCATGTCCGCCAGCTGTCTGCTCTGTGACTTTAGGGGAAGCCAGGTCATTTATCCACCTCACTTTTCCATTCTGTGGAAGTATTTAGATGACAGTATCTGCAAACTAAAGAACAAAAGTCCTATTTATAAAAGAAGCCTACTCAAGCCCAAGTAACTTCTGTTTGCTGCGTTCAGAAAAGGGCTCTTTTCTTTGGCTGCAGCTCTTACACACGCCTAAAGCCCAAAGGCGTACACTGCTCTGTCAGTCCTCGTAGTGCTACAGCACTAAAGCACACAGCAAAGCAGAGAACAGTGTCCAAATACGATGGGGAGCCAGAAGTTCCCCCACGCTACACTAAAAAGCAGGTGATAAGTGAGCAACCGTACAGCCTGAGTATTTGGGATGGCTGGCACATCCCCATCAGCCAGTGACCCCAGGGGCTACCATCCCTCAAGGATTTTCAACAGCAGAGGCAAGGCTGGCAAAACAAATCAGCCACGGGCTGACAGCACTACTCGGATTTGGCACTGCGGCAGAGACAGTAGCAGAGATATTAATTGCCAGGTGTGCACATCTGGAGCAACATACACAGGGAAGACACTCAGTCCCTTCCCTTCCTAAGACAGGCTGGGCATGGCTTGGATCTCTTAGGACATTGATCCATCAAGACCACCACTACTTGCGCTGACATACCCTTTAAAAAGCTGCAAATGTGCCCTTGCTTTGCCAGAGCAACAGACTGGGGAAAGGAGCAGGGAGTGTGGGGAGTGCCTGAAGGCAGCCAGAAGCCAGTGTATGCTTAATCAGCTTAGCCAAAATACATCAATAGGCACTGAAATGGGAGGGTCCCCTCAGAGAGCCACTCTCTGAAACCTGCTGGAAGGAATGGAATGTGCGAATGAGCAGCTCTCCCCAAGATAGGATCTGAATCAACCTGAAGCAGCCTCAGCCAGATGCACCATCTGCTCAGAGCATTCCACAAGGACATCCCGGTCAACGGTGTCAAAACCAGCAGACAGATCAAGGAGCGTTAATACAGAACATCCCCCGGAGCCAGCCAGCAGGGAGGCACTACGCAGACCTTCAAAAGGGCTGTCTCAGGACCATGCCTCCTGCTCGAGCCAGACTGGAATTTATCAATGGCATCATATACACAGAGGTGTGACTGCCGCTGTAACGCAATGTCTCTTGGAAGAGGGGAAGGAATGGCAGGATGGACGTCAGACAAATCATCCAACAAAAGAGACAGCTGCTGCAAGACAGAAGACAAGACATCTGATTTTAGTGCTCTAACAAAACAATCCAGCAGTAAGGAAGCCCTGAGAGAGAATACAGTTTCACCAGCATCATTGGCACGCTTGCATGCAAAGGGTCACTCAGTCAGATCATAAGGGCAGCAGTGAATTCACATCACGCTTTTCAAGTCCACCTACTTGGTGTGATCTCCAGGGAGTTCCCATAAGATGCAGGATGTGGCTGACAGAAACACGTGGCTCACGAGTGGCCCACAATCCGGGGATGTAGCCTGACCTTATGATCTGCTGCTTATCTCTGGAAGGGGCAGTTTACTTCTGGTTTGCTTCTCCTCTTGCAACAACAGGTGCAATTTCTGAGAGCTTGTGGGCAGACAATGCAGCTCCTCCAGCTCCTGTGTCACACAGAGCGAGCCAGCACACTGAGGGCCGACCGGAGCAAAGGAGGCCAGGGCTGCGCGCTCCCCTGCGCCCCACCGCCCCGGTGCTGCAGCACACCCAGGTTCGGGCTGCCAGGCCTTTGGGAAGGAGCGGGCACAGCGGCCCCGAGTTTCTAGAGGATGCGACCTGGGGGGCAGGGACCTGCCCTCACCCTGCAGACCCAGCAGTGTGCACGACTCCCTTCCTGACACCCTCGCTTCCCTTGGCTCTCCGGCCACCATCGTTCCTCAGGTGCCCAAGGTCCAGCAGACAGAAGAGCAGCACATCTCTACTCTCCGCAATCCCGGCACGTGGGGAGGCAATACGGAGCAGGTGATTTTCTCTCTGCACCTCAGCTCCTCCGTGTGTTCCGTACACCGGTGTGGCCATCTGAGGCAAAGCGGGGAGCAGAGGGAGCCACATCACAAACCTGGCTCCCTTCCTGAAGGGTTTTAGAGGGGGAGAGGTGTTAATGGGGCAGATGAGAATTACCCCTCTTGTCTTTATGGGTTGGCTCTACCACAAACAACATGGGTAATCTCTGAAACAGGAAGCTCAGATGCTGGCTTGACATGCTGCTCCTATTTTAGGAGTAAGATGGCTCAGTGCAAGAAAAATAAACAAACAAACAAACAAACGCTGGAGGCCAACCAAAGGCTAATTAGAGCTGTACAGCATTTGCCAGGAAAGCCCCCCACTGAGCTACAGCTTACCCTGGCAGAGGGAGCTGTCTGTCTGTCCAGACAAATCACATCCCAGAACAGCTCACGAGCAGCCGAGGGGCAAGAGGGCTCTCCTGGGGGTGCCCCTCATGCCACCCGCCAGCACGTCCTCAGTGGCAACTCGCAGGAGGTGCCCCTTCTTCTTTCACAAGGCTACGCTGTGAAAACATATTTAGGCTGAAGGAATGCAACTGGCCAGAGGACAAACCTCTTCCGGAAACCTGGATTTTAAGAAAGAAATGTGAAAATTTTACAGTTCTTCCTGGACAAGCTGGAGTGTCAGCCAGCATTTGCAGCACAGCCTGGGGACACCACACCGGCTCGGTGTCACCGGGTACGCAGCGGCTTGGTAGGGTTCAACCACACCGCGTCATCACGCTTGGCTTGCTCAGTTGATCTCATTCATACACAAAGACGAGGCAGGCCCTGGGAACGCACTGTATTTACTGCGCTCGAGGTGCATTTTAAAAACCCGATTCCAACTGCATTAAAATTGAATAACTTGGCAGAGAGTCTATAAAACAGACTGTATTTCAAGACATGGCAAGAGAGAAAGACGGTTAACACAATTATGCTGACGGTAAAATGCTGAACTTGATTATGACTTCAGCAGTGATGACATATTTGTGATGATTAAGTTCAAGATCTGCAGATAAGAGGACATGGGTAAACTGTTGGGTTCCCTGGACTCTCTCTTTCCTTCTCCTCCCCTAAGAAACAATCTGCTGTGAGCCTCAGCCTCTTCCTCAGCATGTCAGTCCTCCCTCGGTAACATTCGGCTTCTCTAGATAAATTTAACAAAGGACAAGGAATAAAAAAAACTATGAGGAAATGAAGTTCCTATAAATTCTACGAATGTGGGCATCTAGGCCGAGGTGAGAGGTCCTGCAACAGGAATTCACCTTTTGCTGGGATGCAGAGGAACAAAGTATGGACACGAAGGACAGAGGGTCCAACTAGATGACAAAATCCACGGAGGATCAAGCTTTGTCACTCACAGAAAGGCTTGCTAGATGGCAAGTATGCAAGTAGACTTTCTACTGGAGGCACACAGTATATCACAAAAGATATTAAAGATAGTTCCATGTCACCTCTCCTCTCTTTCACTGGCTACCTGTACTGCACAATTGCTTGTTACTGCTCTGGGGTCTCCTGTGCACAGAGCTGCACACACGCAACAAGAGGCCTTCTGCTGCCATAGCAAACTTTGCCTTGCTTCTATTGCAATAATAGGAGTGGGTTCAAACACAATTCCAGACACCTCAGGCTGCTAGAACAGCTCCCTCCCCTCATGCCCACCTCCTGGCCAGGAAGCAAAAGTGACTTCTGTCCACATCTTCCCCACTTTCCAAAATTATTTTCTTCATATTGAGACCCTACTACCCTAGTAAGCTGGAGCAGATAGCTTCCATCTAGACCTGGCTTACTGTGTCTAACAAAAAACGCCAGATATTTAAATTCAGAAGTTCTCCTTGAAAACGCTGACAGCATGCTGTCAGTCTTACCAGAACAGAGTCACCAAAGTGCCGGTTGGAAGGGACCTGTGGAGGTCTGTAGTCCAAACCTCCTTGAAGCAGGGCCATTGCCAACAGCACATCAGGTTGGCTGCAGCTTTGTCTAACTGAGACTCAAAAACCACCCAGGAGGGACATTCCCGAACCTCTCTGGGCAACCTGTCCCAGTGCTGCACCACCCTCATGGGAGAGAGAGTTTCCCGATACCTGATCCGAACCTTGCAAGCCACAACGTGCGGCCACTGCCCCGTGGTTTACAGTCTTCCACCAACAAGCAGAGCCTGACACCACCAATGCTGTAACTGCTCTTCCAGTAGTTGTGGGATGTTGCTGGATTCCCTCAGCCTCCTCTTGACCAGATTAAACAAACCCACCTCCCCCAGGTCCTGACCCTATAGTGGTTCCCTACCAGACTGCATCACTCCAGAGCCCTGTCCAGCACTCAGCATTTCTGGAGCTCAGAAGCAGCCTGATGCTGGGCAGTCTTACACAGGCGATTTCTATCCAGCAGGACCAAGGAAGAGGTGTTGCAGTGAAGTGCTGGGCAGTCTACGGTGAAAAGAGAACTTTTAATGATTTTTAGTACAGAGCAATATGATCGCTGAGCATCGCTCCACCATCTAGCGACATGCTGCTCAGACGCAAAACGTGTGGGTCCAGGATGTCAGTCCTGCTCACGCTGCCGTGCTGGGACAGTCATCTGCTACAGGTACCAAGTGATGTTTCTCCTGCCCTCCTCAGGCACTTAACCATGCACCACGATGGGCTCCCCTCCCGCCTCAGGGAGCCTCGGGTGGTGGCTCAGTTTGGAAAAGGAGCAGGAAACTCTAATTTAGATCAGAAGCTTCCACGATCATTTCCTCCTTCAAATGAATTCTGTGCAAATAACTTTATTGATACAACAAAGAGACGGACGTCACTAGAGTAAATCAGCCAAGTGCCCTCCCTGCTCAGGCCTGAAGACAAACATCATAAAGCCTTTTCCCTGGAAACACACCACAAAAGGAATAAAAGCAGGCCTTGGAGTCGGGACCTGAGCCCTTGGTTCCCCTCTCTCAACCCCTAGCCCACAGCCCACATTCCCCTTCCCTCCATGCTTTCACAGCCCCGAGAGGTGGATTTGCCTGGGCTCAAGGGGAAACTGGAAGCAAGTCTCCTACTCAATGCAGGACTGAGCTCGCCAACAGACTACGGCAGCGAAGGCAGCACCTATCCTGATGGAAGCAGTGCTGCTCGCGAGTGCTGTGTGTGCCCACACAGATGGGTCTGGATCCAGAACAAATGAGCACTGGTCTGAAGCCTTAAATCAGCTCCAGGGGCCGGAAGGTTTCAGATACGCCCACGCAAAGTCTCCTACTGACAATTTCCAGACTGCTTCTTGCTAAGCACATGGATTTCTTAGACTTCCCTTTTAAGAGACTTAACTCTCAGACACTGTGTTTAGATGGTAGATGTTCGAGTTCCTTCTTGGGGCTCAACTCTTTTCTTCTACATAAACCCATAAGAAATAAATGAATGTGTAAAATAAATGAATGTGTAAAACCGAAACAGTTATCATAGTAAAGGAACTTTCCCTAGAAGAGAAAATCCTGGAAAACAGGAAGGGTTTTGGAGATGGCTGTGTCAGCAGAGCTGCAAGGAGACGCTGAAGGAAACCACACGCTCTGGCACTTGCAGTACCTGCTAAACACAACCCACATGACAGCCAGCAGGATCTTGTGACAGCTTCTCCTGGCTGCCCTTTTGATTACACTTATTGCCAGAACAGTTTTACCAAAAAACATTACAGGCTTTTGGCAGAATACCTAAGGAACAAGCTGACTGGGGAAAAGCAGAGGAAGAGCATGACTAGAACCTCCACACATCCATCTGACTAAGCTCCAGAGAGTATCAAGCTGTCCAGGAGAGATGGGAGGAAGAAATGTGAAACAGGATGAGTTCAGAATGCCGCAATATACGACGTGCCCAGAAGAGAGGCTGTAATCACAGCACCAGGTGGAAACACATTGAATACTCATCTATCACTACCATATGTCATCCCCTGCCCTCCTGGACTTGTTGCTCTTCATTGGAGGCAGAACTGGCAGGCTGCATGGCAAGCATACATCCCGCTCAGATGGAAGGGCCCTCATCTCGCAGAGTCAGTGCCAGTCGCTGCCTTCTTGCTCCATAAGGAACAGCACCAGCGTCTCTGAGGACTCTCTCCTGGAGGATGCTGTGACCTGTTGATCCTCTGCCCAGCAGAGGCACACCGGACCCTGCGGTGCCTTGGCCCAGCCATGCTGGTCTGCCACCCGCCGTCACTGGAGCCCTCACTCTGCAGTAGTCTCACACTCCATCCACTGTGCTGCGGGCCCCCGCCATGCCCAGGGCTGAGCCAGTTCTCTGTTCTGTTGGGGGAGAGGCCAAGGCTCTTGCCATGCAGCTGCAGGAAGCAGCTCAGCCCTACCTGCCCAGTCTGGGCTGTTCGAATTTCAAGCACTGACAGGTAGGGACTTGTGGTTTTGCCCCTGCTTTCCATAATGAATGTCCCCAGAGGATCTGTTTACACTGACATCTAGGGTCAAGCCTGAGGGTTGACTCCACCCAGCTTAAGCCTACCTCGGAGCTTGCACTGAAGCCATCCACTCTGTCCTTCCTGATCCTCCAGACGAGCTCTTCAAGGAATCAGTCTTGTTTCTCCTTCTGGGCTTGTCTCTAATTATGGGTGTTAGAGAGAGGAAGTGGGCTCCGCTCAAGACCAGGCAGCTGTGGGTTTGGTGTTGGCCAACTGCTAGAGCTTGCATCTTGCAGGTGAATGGTTTGATTCCAGGCATGCAGCACGGAGGCGTGGGACTGACAAGTTGATTTCTTCTCAGATCCTGATGTCTGGAACAGCTGTGCCAGAAAGCTTCCAAGACCAAAGCTAAGGGAAGAGTCAGAGCAGACGGCCAGCAGAGCAGGAGCTGGAGGTGCTTCTAAAAATCAAGCTCTAGTGATTTCCCTGCTATGGCTTGAAACCACATCCCTGACAAAGTTTGTGCTATATACCCCTGTAAGCCAGAGGCATTCTATAGACCACCCAGAGCAAGGGCCACCTTATGCACCTTCTCCAGCACATGACTCTTGTGACACAAACGTGCACAGGAAGTCACCAGCTGCAGTACTCACCAAACAGAGACAAGCAGCTCTTCAAGTGCCTGGTCTCCTACCTTTCATTGCCCCACTTTTATCCATAAACAGTTTAGATGGCACAGTTGTCAAATGAGCCTGCTGGGACCCAGGCAGCTCAGTACTTCTGAGGGCAAGCCACTCCGGCTCTCTCGCAGCAGTGGCAGACCACATACCACACCTCTGAAAGGGGTGGGAGGGAAGGAAACCAAGAGCAGCAACTCCGAGAGTGTCCCAAAGCTGCCTGCACTTTCAGTTTGCACGTTGGTTTTCAGAGCTGCCCTTTAATTACAGTTTTAGGCTGTATATCATTGGGATTTTTATTTGACACAGCAACATGCACTAGCCTCTAGTGGATCTGGTCCTACCACTTTGTTCACAAGTCCCTGGTTGTGCATGTGTGCAAACATGGTGTTTGCTTTCTCTGTTACCTGCAAGGACACAGAAGCTATGGCTGTGCTAAGAAATTTTTACTGGAATGTAGAGAACATCGAGTAATCCCCAGAAGCCAATAAAAAAATCCCTAACTAGCCACTTCAGAGTCCAATTAAACTGGGTCCTGAATTCATCAAGTAAACGAACCTCTTCCTAACATGCTCCATAAAACAAGGCATGCTGCAGAGGATAGCCCTGCCCTTTCTCCAGAGCTTAAAACAACAAATAAACCCTCAAAATAGTATAAAGCAATTTTAATTCTCTAGAAAAAATACTATCATATCATGCGAATTAGCATTTTTTCCTCTTTTAAGTCACCCTGTGTAGCATAAATGAACCTGCATGATGTTCCTGACTTCCCATGATGCCATCGCTCTTTCCTGAGCTGTTTTGCTTATGTGATTTGTTTCTAGTCATGTGAGCTGGCTACAATGCTCTATCGACACAGCTGTAATCATGGAAACAGCAATTGTTTTCTACTGAATTTGGAGGCACAGCACTTTCACTTCAGCCCTCCAAAGGTCCCTTCCATCACCACTCCATGACTGCTGAGAGGTGAGTGGAAGTATTGAGCAGCCCCACATGATCAAAAGTCAGCCCAGAAAACAGCAGGAAGACATTTTGCATTCTCCTGCAAATACCTCGGTCCCATCAGAAATAAAAAAAAAAAAAAAAAGAAGAAAAATGACCGTCCAAGCAGAGGAATCAGGTTCTCCTCTGCACGTTACAATCTTGCATCGCATTAATGACCCTCAGGAACCTGTTGAGCCTTTGGGAATAGAAGAGCCAGGCAGGTAATATTCACTGGCCTCATCATGAGAACATATGTCTACCCACAGTTGGCAATGTCTTTGAATGTTTTTGTTTCCACCCCATTTCTGACACCCACAAGTAGCCCAAACAGCATTTACTGCGACTGACTTCCCAGCTCCACATTGGTCTCCCAGTTGAACTGGCCACAAGGCTAAAATCCACTCGTCAAAAGACATACTCTTCCACAGGTCCAAGTCCTCAGAAGGGTCCTTTTCCATACCACTAAAAGGAATCGGGGCTATAAAGTGTCACCTCCTTGGAGAAACAATCAGCCCAGAGTGGGAGCATGGCACGGTTAAGACAAGATCCATAAATAACTGTTACTGTGGTCATGTTCCAGGTTGTCCATGGATACCTCCAGGAAACACATCTGTGCTATTTGAGGTATCTCTTGCAATAGGGTCAAACCCAGTATTTATACAAAACACCAAAAAAGGGTACCGGGACTCTTGGCTAAAGGGGATTGGTCTCTGCCTGTAAAATACTTCTCATTTTGATTCAGAAAAGACCAATGTTTACCAAAACTGACTATGAAATACATTGTCATTGGTAAAAAGCATCTCACAAACATCCCCCTGAGAGCACCTCAGCACTTTGTTTTTCCCCCACCTACAGATACGTAATTTGCAATGTGAACACAAACCTGTGAAAGGCTCCAAAAGCAGGCATTTTCTAGAGCATTTCACAAAACACACAGGAGCAAAGTTCAGAGCCTCATTATGTACATGATAATCTGATAAAAATAAACCCTGCGTCCTGTCAACAAACTTGGAGTGCCAGTGCCAGAGGTACAGACTGGGAGTTACCCCGGCCACGCGCTGCACGTCAGAAGAAAGACGCTCCGAAGGGCACACGCTCAAAAAAGCCTTCATCCCTACTCAGGGTTGCATTTAGGGGATTCAGCATCTTCTCTGAAGAAAATGTATTTTAACGAGGACGCCTGTAAGTCATTTAGGAACTCAAAAAAATATCTCACAGAGGAGGACTAGCGATATATGCATCACTGTTACAAAGATAGGATAAAGCCTATGATGAAGTCAGCCCCATAATTAGGATAACTTTCAAATACCAAAAATATTAGAGAAATCAAATACAAGAGGCTTCCCTGGAAACACCACAAAACTGCTCCCTGAGGCACCATGGGCAGATTATTATTACTTTTTTTAATCCAACTGAAAAAAACTCTGTACTTGCTTCAGATGGTTATTCTCACCTCCCTGAAATAACTCCCACAAACACAACATGTCCAAGTGATGGTCTCTCTAACCTCACAGACACGAGACCTTTCCACGCTCACTGACAACGGACTACAGGCTAAATGGGATGCATTGAAGCAGTTTGCAACAATCTATGAATGTAGACATATCTCTACCAGAGCCCAACAGGTCGAGGGGAAAGAATGACAAGGTCCTCAAAGTGGCACAGGGGGTTTTGCTGGGGGGAGCCCCTCAGTGCATGGCCCCCATCCATCACTTGCCTGCGGGGAGAGGCTCTGCCGTCCTCACTGCTTGCTCAGCACAGCCCTCCACCATTTGTTGTGTTCGAGTATCACCACGAAGTACCTTTGAAACGGCAGAAAGCAGCGCCCATCCCCTCCGCCAAAGGGGAACCTGAGCCTCCACAGGTGGCAAACGCAGTCTCGGGGCTCTCCTGTGAATGGACATCACATCCTTTTGGGTGCTGCTCATTAGCGCGGCGGCTGGCGCGAACTGTTCTTCTGTGTCCCAGCTGATGAAGAACATGAGTGTTGCTGCCAAGTCTGCTGACAAATAAAAAAGGAGAGGAAAAGCCTTACGGTTTTTGAAAGGGGCAACAGAAACTCAGCGCTCAAGGTAGCAAACATGATTTGTAGTAACAAACAGATTCAAGTCCAAGAGCAGCGCAGAGGTGATATTCAGCCCGACTTCCCTCTTAAACATCTGCTTTTAACAGCAGAGAAATCAATAGCACTGAAGGCAACTAGGTTCAAGCTGATGGGGAATGCTGCAAACTTCTCCAAACAGCCTTCTTCATTCGCTTCATTTATCACCTTACAGCCCTCAGCAATTCCAGCTCCATACATGCTCCCCTCCACCTCAGTTCTGCGAGAGGGACTCATTTTCATTGGAGACAAGGCAGGAGACTAATTACAGTACACATTTCATTTGTGAAGGGACCCCAGGGAGAGGAGGAGGGGGAGGAGAGCTCTTTGCTTGCTCTGTCACCTCAACAGTTTGTATTTGTTAGTGTAGAAATAAGCATGATGACAGCAAACTGATGCCTAAGGAGCAATTCACCCATTAACCTAACATCCGCCACAGTTCACACCCACCACCGTTTATACGCACCATTAATATTTATAAGGGTGACGTGTCTCTCTGACAGGAACTTGTGCCTCCGACGACAACAGATGTTATACCATTTATGAAAGAAACTACTCAAGCATTTCCAATGGGCCTTGTCCATGCTCATCATGTCTTTATCCCATGCTCTGATTATATTATCCACAGAGGGCCTGGGTGACCTACTAACTCAACCCACGAACATGGATGGCAGCACACTTGCCTGTAGAGTTCTTAAAACTTTTCAGAGTTGCATTGTGTCTCTGTGGATGTTCTTCTGAGAGCCGGAGACCTTTCAAAGGCATCTGATAGCTCAAAAAGAAGTGTGTGCGGCATTACGTGGCAGATTCCCTCATCTCATGAGGATTCGCCACTTACCTGGGCCTCAAAAACACATGGCAAGTAGCTGAGGCTGCAGGATCATCTCCCACAGTTGCCTTTGCCACTGTCACCACAGCTGCATTAGTGATCACACGTGATCTACAAAGAATCAAAACCTGCCATTACACACTGCGTTATACTGCTCTACACATGGACTTGCAGGAAAACACATGCAGCAAGGCACCGACCCCATTATCTCGGCTAAAACTATGCTGCTCCTTGGATAAACTGTAATTTCTACTGTGCGTGGGAGCACCAGCCTCTGGCAAGATGGAGCTCCCTGCTCTGGTAAAGGTTAAACTCCCACCCTCCACTGAGGAGAAAGCAGCACCCGTACACCTCCACATCAGCAGACAGCAGGATGGGTTTAACCTGGAAAGAATGATATAGATAAGTCAATAGGTTTACTGAAATCTCCTTCAGGAACAACCATGCAGGGCCAAGCACTAAGGTATGAGACAAGGAACCTCAGGAACACTGTCTTTTACTAGATTGCAGTTGACATTTCCATTAAAATGCATGAGGTTATCATGAATCGCTTCACCTGATGTGACGGAGCTTGTTTAAAGTGGCACAAAAATGTCACATCATCCCTGTGGGCTAGAGCAGACAGCCTGCAGTAACTTCTTCCTCCAGAATGGCAGCTCCAGTAATGCCCTGATATTTATGGCACGTACGTTTTTAATGTCCAGCACAAACGCTCCAGCATTTGTTAACTCATTTGACCTGCAGCTTTTCAAAGAAAATACAAAAAGACATGCCACTGAGCAAGAGCTAGCAACGTATAAAATACCTTGCCATCAGCATCCACCAAGTCAGAACAGAAACTGGCCAAAATTCAGAGTCTCTCTGGCCATTCTTGACCAAGATTTCCTAGCCCGCTGCTGGAGTCTCTTCTTGCGCATCCAGAAGTCCTCACCCTGAGCCTGCAGCTCCTCAAAACATGCAGAACTGAGGCTTGTGAGAAATTCCTGCTGTTTGGCAGCCATCAGCGTTCCATCACCCAAGTCCTGACGCATCTGAACCACGATTGAGGTGAATTTGGGAGCTCCTTTGCTTCACATTTCCTAGATTAACCCTGCAGCATCTCTAACCTAAGTTTGCCCTGAAACACAAACCAACACAAACAACTGCAGTAAATGAGCAAAAATTCTACCAATGTAAAACCCACCGTTTGAGCATCTCTCATTACACATGCTAGGAAAAGCTAGGCTTTTTCTGAAGAGAAAACAAGCTGACAGACTCCTGGAGTTCATCTTTGACCATGTGATTACATGCATTCAGTGCGTTAGTATGCATTTTACAGACACGCGTGTGTGTATTTCTGTGTTTTTATACACGTCTGCTGACCTTATGTGCCTAGCTTTGGTTCAGAACAGAGATGGTTCCTCCAAAATCATGACATCCATTACTTCACCGTAGTTTGCACCCATACAATTGTCTCCCCGCCCCCCCCCCCCCCCCCCCATTTAGGCTGTGAATAAACTACATACAAAATGCAGTCACATGTCTCTACTTGCTCAAAGACAAAAACGTTACATACCTGGCCCAGCCTAAACAGCACTTCTGCATTAGTGGTATCAATGAAAAGGATGAGCCAGTTTCCACATTGTGTTACACGGAGCGTCGTGTGCATCCAAAGTGGAAGGACAGATTTAGTCATCCAGCCCCAGGTACATCCCACTTTGTCCTGTCTGGTGCAACGAAACTTGTCACTTAGAGAGCAAACTCTTTGCCCAAATCTAGGCATCATTACTTCAAAATACAAAGAAGAAACATACTGGAAGCGCTTTTCTGAAAATAAAATCTCCTGCCCGTTGTGATACGAAAAGCAGAGTGGTCTGAGCTCAGGTCTCCAGCCAAGACATCCCATATGTCGGCTTTATCTCTCTCTGCGATGGCCGCAAGAAGACAGTGCTGAACATCTCTATCCCTGTTTGCACTTTTATCAGATAGGGATTAGTATATTGTGTGCAAGGATGTCTATACGGCACTTTGAAGATGAAAAGCGGCATTAAGTAACAGTGGGACTAAGAGCTGCCTCGGCCTTTCCCAGTGCGCGTGCCGTTACCCGCTGGACCGCGTAGGACGAAGCAGACACCAAACTGCAGACACGGGTCGATAAAAAGTAACAGAGCCAGTGGGTGCACCAGCTCACATTGAACCTCTCAGCAAGGAAAACTCCAGCACCACTAAAGCCAGAGGGTTTTCCCTAGGCTTTTGAATGGTGCAATGAACCAGGAGCATGCTGGAGTGGGAGGGGAGCTATGCCGGACACGTACAGGGAGGCAAGCGTGCAGCTCCGTGCCGGCAATGCCAATTCAAGCGGGGGACGCGTCTCCCGTTTCCTCGGGCGGTAAAAATATGACATGCATTAGCAAGGAGAATAAAAGGAGGGAAACAAAGGAGCGGGAGCGAACACCTGTCGCTCTCCTCGGGGACGAGCCCTAATGCTTTTATTTGCCTCAGTCTGCTGGGGGAACTGCAGCTGCCAACTGTCATCAGCATCAAGTTACCCGCACAAAGCCGGCCTGCCCGGCTCTTTCAGCCAAGGGAGGCGGAGGGCTGTGACGTGCCCGGGGACGGCACTGAGCGTTTGGGGCACAGCTCCCCACGGTCACCGCGTAGGCGAGCAGCACGCCCGGGCACAGAGAGAGTTGCTTGGCCCCATCTCGGCCAACCACCAGAGAACGGCTAACGCGGCACTGCTACACAGCTCAGAACCAACGTGTCGACCCGGGCAGGCACCCAAAGCCCACCCGCTCACAAGAGGGCCCAACTTTAAAAGCCTCCCCATCCGTTTGGACAGGGACCGGGCCCTTCGTCAGCTGTGCGCACTCAGATCCCACCGGTTTCCCACTCAGGGATAAGTTGGCCTCTTTCACACCCAGGTCCTTGCTCATTCCGGCCATCCCTGCTCACAGCCGTGCTGCCGGCAGCGAGGGGCATGACGGCCTCGAGCACGCTCTCCAGCTGGTGAACAGAGCGGAGACACCCCCGCACACACTTCCTAAGGCACTTGAACACGTAGATGGCGGAGGGCTGGGGGTTTTGGGGGTGGGTTTTTCACCAACGTGCCCCAGCGCTTCGAGGCTACAACGGGAGGTGCTGCACTGCAGGCAAAGGGCGCGGCCCCCTGCCCCGGCCCCTGCGCTGCTGCCCAAGCCCCGGGGAACGGAGGGACGGCCGGCCCCGGCGGCGCAGCGCCGCTCGCCCCGTACCGCGCCGCCCCAACAATGCCGGCGCGGCCCGGCCGGCAGCGCCGCGGCCGCCGGCGCGCCCCGCCCCGGCGCAGACAAAGCGCCCGCCGCCCATTGGCCCGTTCGGCCAACGCTCCGGCGGCGGCCCGCGCCGCGCGGCCAATGGGCTCATTGAGATGCAAATCGCAGCGTATAAGTGGGGCGGCGCGGGGCGGGGAGCGGGGCCGCGCTGCCGGGGGGAGCGGAGCGGAGTCGAGCCGAGCCCAGCCGGTCCGTGCGGCGCCGCCGCGCCATGGCGCCCTCCTTCCGGCCCGGCAAGGGCCGCCCGCCGCGGGGCGACGGGGACTGCGCGGAGGCCGGGCCCGACAGGAAGGTGAGCGCCCGGGGCGCCGCGGCGGGGGGGTTGGGGGGGGGGGCCGGGCGGGCGGCGGGCTGACGGCGCTGTTGTCCCCGCAGACGAGGAAGCCGCTGGTGGAAAAGAAGCGCCGGGCGCGGATCAACGAGAGCCTGCGGGAGCTGCGGCTGCTGCTGGCCGACAGCGAGGTGAGGCGGCGGGGCGGGGGCCGGGCCGCGCGGCGGGGCCCGGGGCCGCGCTGAGCTGACGGCCGCGGCGCCCCGCGTCAGTTTCAGGCGAAGCTGGAGAACGCGGAGGTGCTGGAGCTGACGGTGCGGCGGGTGCAGGCCGTGCTGGAGCGCCGCTCGCTCGGTGAGTGCCGGCGGGGCGGCGGCGGGGGGCCGGCCCGGCCCGGCCCGCGCCTCACCCCGCTCCCCTCTCTGTCTCCCGCGGCGCAGAGGGCGGGCGGCGGCACCGCGAGGCCAGCGAGCGCTTCGCCGCCGGCTACATCCAGTGCATGCACGAGGTGCACACCTTCGTCTCCAGCTGCCCCGGGATCGACGCCACCACGGCCGCCGAGCTCCTCAACCACCTGCTGGAGTCCATGCCCCTCAACGAGGGCGGATTCCCGGACTTGATCGCGGACGTTTTGGCAGATCCCTCCCTCGGCTCCTGGCCGGGCAGCGAGGCGCTGGCCCCAGCGGCCGAGGCCACCCTGGGCCCGGCTCTCCCGTCCTCGGCACCCTCACCCTCCCCCAGCGAGGAGACCTGCTCCGACTCGGATGAGGCGGAGGCCGAGCCGGGCCAGACCTCCACCGACGGACTGGACGCTTCCCGGACACGCAGCCTACCTTCACCTAGCTTACCCAAATCCATGTGGAGACCCTGGTAAGGAGGAGCGTGCAGGAGCCGACGCAGATCTACCTGTCGGGAAGAGCCGCTCCGAGCAGCACAGGGCAGTGCCAGCGCCCGGCTGGCATTGCTGCGTGTTGGGACCGCATCAGTGGCACTCTTACTTACGCTGTCAGGCCCTGACAGGCTAATAGCTAAACGTGTTAACATTTCACCTGTGCGTCCGTGTGTGTGTGGCATTTTGTAACTTTAGGGGTTGTTTTTATGAGAGGTCGGGGAGGAGAGAGCTGGTGGGTAGTAGCACAGCTCTTTGGTGCATACACCGCAGTTATTTTATAACCCTGTCTCTTTCTCTTGGTCCTTATAAGTGGCCCAAATATCTCTACCTTTTTCTCTTATTAAGAAAAAGCCCTCGTGCATTTTAAATCATGATGGTTAGCTCCAGGAGAAGCTCAGATAAGTCCGCATGCATGGTTCAAAGCGTTCTAGTGATAGCAAAGACCCCTGCAAGGGGTTGGTGTGGTTAGCATCTGTACTCGGTAGCAGGCTAGGGTCTCCCCTTCAGTGAAGGAGGAGAAAGCTAGAAACCTGTTGGAATTAGATAAACATTTAAAAGATACTGGTGGCAGGGTGCCTTTTAGAAATAAGTGTCTTTATGCACATTTTGCTTTTAGCACATTGAGTTTATTGTGACTTTTATGTATATTAGGGTGTCAAATGGTTTTTTTAATTTTAATCTTTAATAAAAAAATACTGAAATTCACAACTGATCGCATGTATTGTGGGGTGTGATGCACTTCTAACAGTTTAAAAAATTAAAAATATAGTTCCCTATTGTTAACGATTAACAAAAGTATGTGTGTGATGGAAACAATGCTGGTAATTAAGCACTTAATTCTTGTACTAAGCATTGTTAGCTCAAGTATTGAAATTCAAATATTTCTTTTGTTTAATACTAGAAGACACTTAAGTTAGTACAGTGAGCAAGGTCACACTGGTGTAAGGTTGATCTTAAACTAGCCCAGAAATCTGTGGTCTATCTGGATGCCAGTTTCAACCTACCCTACTTGATCTTCCCTCTGAAGGTATTTCTCATGCATCTACAGTTCTAACTTCAGAAGTGCTAGGCAAATCCTGTCCTGGGGCATGACTTCACAGGGGGTTTAGGTTTGTGTGGGTTTTTTTTTTCCATTTCGATTGTTTGAAGTTGGTTTTTGGTGGGGTGGTTTGTTTTGGATTTTTTTCTCTTTAAAGTTGAATAGAGTGTGCAATGGATTTGGAAAGTATTCTTTAAAATTAAAAAAAAATGTTTCTAGAGGGGCCTGGGGGTGACCCTCAGCATTCTTGAGCATGAGGTTTGACACCTCCCCTGTTCCTACTTTTGGGAGATGCCAAGTTATTTATGCTGTGATAGTACCTTTCAGAGAGCTGTCATTGTAAAGAGAAAAACAAAAAGGATTGTAAAGTTGCTTAATACATGGAAGTTCCCAAACATAGAACAAGCAAGAAAGGAAGCAACCAAACTACCAAGGGACTAGACATGTAACTTTCTTTTGTTAACAACCCTATGGAATAATAAAAATGGAAACTAAGATAATAGTAAGACCTCTCCTTTGTAAATTTTTTTAAGTTACCTGAGGTGGGTGTTCTTATTCAAAGATGGCCATCAGATTCATTTGGTTCCTCTCATCCCTTTTTGTGCTAAATTCCCTTTGAACTGGGGGGAGAAGGGCAAAAACCAGCTCAGCAGAGGGAGGTGAGAGCTGCTGTAGTGACCTTTCTGCTTTGGGAAGGGGTCAGCATTTTGAAGTGTAAATGAAGGAGGAGCCTGGAACACTTGCACTAAAAGTAACACCCTACACACAAGATGACCTCTGGGTCTGAGCCTGCACCTCTCTAGCCCCAGCACAAAGCCAGGTTTATTTTTATAAAGCTACTTCCCCCAGGTATCACGTAAGTGTTTGATACTTCACTCTACCCTTCTGCTTAATTAGCCCAGATAACAGTACCTTGCTGTAATCGCCAAGGGAAGTTCACACACATTGCACGTTGCAGTTTGTTACCCTGCTACACTCAGACATCTGAGGCCCTTGCTTTAACATCTAGAAAATGCCCCTTTCTGTAACACACTCTCAAGAGGGAGGTAAAGCCACAGCCTGTTTCCTTAGCATGACAACAGCAACCGCAGCTCACGACAGCACGCACGCACAGCAGCGTTGGGCTGCAGACACTTGCCTGAGCTGGCTGGTTTTGGGTGTGTGACATCCAGGGCAGGTCCTGGGCTGCTGCGGCAGTGCTGGCCCCTCTGCTGCTTCGGGAACACTGGAGGCAGCTCGGGTGGGCTTCATTTCCATGAGATGAAAGACCCTCGGGTTAGGGCTCTTCTGTAATGCTCCTGTGAAAGAAAGTGCAAATCCTGACACTTCCGTGACAGAAACACAGCCAAGAGTCAACATAAAAGCACCAGCTTTGGTGCAGCAGTGGATGTGCAGGGGTTAGCAGCAGAGTCAGCTGCTAAGCAGCATTGCAGATGTGCTGCCTAATTTTCCCTGTATTGGCCCTGGAGAATGAGAGCTGAAGCTGGCCTCACCCCTTTACCTGCTCCCTCTCCCACCCCTGTGTTTATTGCTGCTGGTGCTGTTGCACTTCCCACACCGGAGTAACCCTCACAGGCTGGTGGGCCCACACAGCTCCCTGCACATCTGCCACGACAGGGCTGTAGACCTGGGCATATCCCATTCCTGCTGCTGCGGAAGAAAACGGGCAGAGGGGCTGTGAGCTGGCTGACCACGGCCGACTGCTTTCCCAAAGCCGGGATGGTCAGGAAGAGCCACAGCAGAGGAATAACAGGCCTTTCCCCCAGGTACTTCTCAGTCCTGTATTAGCTGAAAAGAAAAAGCCAGGTCAAAGCAGTCCTATTTGGAGTATTTTAAAAAGGGCCAAAAACATTTTAGAAATGTGTTAGCAATAAGGCTTTTTTTTTTTTAAATCCACAAATTAGGTTCACAGAAAGTTTACATCCTCTGATTAGGTGTTGCTGGATTTCTCCATTTGCATTTCTGTACCTTACTGCAAAGGTGTCAAATCTGACACTTCCCTGACAAAGGCAGGAAGAGGTGAGCATTTCAGGGGTGGGACTGGGGAAGGGGCAGTGGGGGGAAGGAAGGTTTCCAGCAGCTCTGATGAAAAACCAGTGAAGCCTTTTCAAGTCCTTCTTTACAGAAACTGCCTTTATTCTTTTCCATTCCAAAGTAATACAAACAGACTATCTGATTTGACAGCACACCTCCTTGTAAAAGGAGAGGAGCAACAGATTAACAGAAGGACCCTTGTTTGATATGCAGTTGAAGACTAATGGAAAGAAGGGCTCCTTTTCCCCTCTCTTTGCATGTCAGTCACTCACCTGTTGCAGGGGAAAACTGCTCCTTGTTAGACCAGGTTAGCTGGGAGGACTTACGGTTCAAACCTTCTAATCTCTTGGCAACACATACCAGGTCATTTGTCAGAGCTCTCTGTCCAGGAGGCAAGATCAAGCCTTTGGATTCTCCAAATCGACTTACATCTTCCTTTATCTCCCACTAGCAAGTCTCATGTAGTGCTCTGCAGGGTTTTCCTCTCCAAATAAATAAATCTTTCAGTAGACAGTTCATTCCTGCCTGTAACACAGAGAACCTACTTTTTTTTTGCCATCCAAGATTGTGTCATTAGCAGAATTCTATTGAAACAAATCACAAAAATGGAGGATTCATTTCTATGAGAAACATGCTGGGATGAATGTTGGTTAATTCTGGCATCCAGAGCCTTAGCACGTTATGGTAAACTCTCCACAAATAAAATCTCCAAGGATCCATAGTGTCTTGACATCTCCAGCTGTTGGAACCCAGTTTTAAGATTTCCCAATTTATAGCCCCATCTCCAAGCATCAGCTGTGTGCACGCATGCGCACACATATAGAAGCAGGTCTCCAGCCCTAACTGCTCCTCTGCCCTGCAGGGACATGGGTGCAGACACACGGGGTTTATGAATCAGTGTTCAGCTTTTGCAACGCACCAAGACTTTTGCCCAAGCAGCTCTTCCTTCTTTCCGCTGATGAAAATCTGGGCCAAACAGCATGTCCTCTGCTGAGCTGGGCCCACCAGCCATGGCTCAGGCCATGCTCACTTGGACCACAGAAACACATCTATCCCAACACATGGATGGGACCTGGGAGGAGAACATCTTGCTCCACACATGAGCACAATGGTTTGAACAAGGTCATGCTGGAAGCACATGGAAAACTCAAGGATCAAACCAATCCACCAATCTGTCTCGTTTAACCAGAAGCCTATCCTTCCTCTGCTACCTAAGACACATTTTCATTTTCTTGCATGAGATTCTTGGTTCCAAGTTGCATTTATACACTTTCTCACTGAGATTTTTCTGAGCCCACAGTAATTTAAACAGATAGTGTCACGATATTGTGCACTTTAAGCCTCTCAGACTTCTGCATGAGCTGAGCTACAGAAAAAGAGAAGGTCAAAACATAGTCTCTCTCCTTCCATGGAATTTCAAGCTCCCTACACAACGTTAGCATTTTATTATTGTTTTCAGCAAATGCAATTCATTGCTCTGCATTTTAAGAAGGTTAAAAAAAAAAAAAAACAAAGCTGGTGCAGAAAACATTCAAAACATGAAAATACACCTCACAGCAAGAGACTTTAAGCTCAATTTAGTTAAACAAGATGATGATTGAGGGTGATTTGACTAGTTATACTGCATCTGTTATAATATACATATGTTATATTGCTCACTTACCAGCTAAGGAAGTCACGGGTTCAAAAGGTCTCTTAATCCAATAAAGCAGAGCCTTAAATGTCAAGAGCTAGATAGTGGGTCCAAGCTGCTTGAAATGAGAAGGAAAAAGATTGAAATTAGGCACTGGAAGAAGCCATGAATTTTCTTTCTCTTAATGTCATCAGGTCAAGTGACACAGAGTATCTTTCCAGAAGCAAAGGCAAGTTGCTTCAGTTACAAACAGAAACTACTTAGTAAAACAGCAAGCAATTACATCAGCTGATCCCATCTGGCCTTAAGATTTGTTAAGTATAAAGTTACCTCAATTTGTGGGTTTTTTAGCTTTCACATTGATCTCGGGCTAAAGTATAAGTTGAAAGCATGGTGAGTAGGTTTTCTTTGCACCTGGGAAAGTGCAGACCTAGGGCGCCTTCAAACATGCTGTTTGCAGATAGCTTCAGGAATCGCCCAGATTCCGTCTCCCTTAGCTGAACTCTGCAAAGATCCTGGACTGTCTATGTACAGAGTAAAGCAGCCTAATTTAAAATCACCAAAAAGGCATGATTTAAAACTATCCTTAAAATGATGTGCCCATTGAGGGGAAAGGGAAATTACTGGGCATCGCACAGAACCTGTGTACGTGCTCAGCTATGTGTTTCAGAACGTGTTTCAGCTTCTAGCGGTCCCCCATGGAAGCCTCGCTGCATTTTGGGGTTTGGACCGTTCGTGACTGAGAGGCACACTAGCAAAACTTCAGAATTTCATTCTCTCTAAACTGAGTTCACCAGAACCAACCTGTGCTAAGTCACCATGAAACCCCTTCAGCTGTCACCATACAACAGCCTTTGCAATTGGTGTTCCACAGATTCGAGGAGGGTGAGGAAACAGAAGAGACGAACTCCATTATCAGCCTCAAACTTCTCCCCCAACTCAGAGAAGTTGTTCACAGCACCCACATGTCTCACCAAGGCCTGAATCACACAGGCAAAGGCTGGTTGGTGTGTATGACTAGTCGTCATAAAACAAGGGTGCCTTTGTTACTCATAGCTGACCCCCAACACAAGTGGTGTCTACCTACACATTGTCCTCTTCCAAAACAACATATACAGATTCCTTTGCCACTCAGCAAACCCTCAGCAGACACCTGCAGAGTACCAGGAGTCCGAGACTACATCACACATATCTACGTCTGGTCCAGGTTCTTTCTGTCCTTCACAGGAGCGGATTAACCAGTCAAAACAAGCATAATCGTATTCCCTCGTCCAGGCAGAAGGATTGCGTAGCTTCTTGCCAAAATCCAGGATTCTGGAGCAAGCCTCTACCGAGTAGCTGCTGCTCTCACAGCAGCTCCAAACCTCACACTCATTAACCCCCTCCATTGAATCAGAAGTTTCTTAATAAGCCAACACAGGTTCTCAGTGAAGTCCATGATAGGAACCTATAAGTGAGCAATGATATGCTCCTCAGGAGCTTTGGGATGCCTGTACAGAGTGCCCAGGATGTCCTCTAGTTCCCAGAAAGCTTTATATGAAGTGACATAATTTCGAAAGCTCCTGAACGTGCCTGGTCTCAAGAAGAGAGTTATAAG
This sequence comes from Tauraco erythrolophus, assembly GCF_009769465.1. Classification (NCBI taxonomy): domain Eukaryota; kingdom Metazoa; phylum Chordata; class Aves; order Musophagiformes; family Musophagidae; genus Tauraco; species Tauraco erythrolophus. The sequence goes on from NC_141475.1 coordinate 6,743,790, forward strand.
ACCCAAAGGGCACAATTACTCCCACATGATACCATGCATGCCCTGGGCAGATGCACAGAAGCAGCTGCCCAGAGCAGCATGGTCACGCAGACCACAGGGACAACCAAGCCAACCAACAGGTCTACACAGCTGCTTTTCTACATGGTGTGTTATCAGCAGCACTCGGCTTCTTAGTGGTGACCACGCTGGCTGTCACAGAGCACAGCCAGCCAGGGTGACTCGGTAACAGCGGGACAGACTTCACTTTCAATTCCTGCAGGAAGCAGGAAAAATGATTCACATCCTTTCGGCCAACGCTGAACCACAGTCCTGTTCCAAGGCTAGGAGCCTCCAGTGACAAAGAGAATTTTCTAAATACAATGCAAAAACTCAAGATCCTGATGCTCTGTGCTTCCTAAGGAGTCTGTTCCCAGCCCCATTCCTTCCCAGAAGCACCACTCCTCTATTCATGAAATTACAATCTACTCCCCGAAACCTTTTTTTTAAAAAAAAAAAAAGAACAAAGCAAAACCAAACCGAAAAACACCAACCAGATTCTTACCTTTCAGTTTTTTGCTAGAAGGTCTATTGGCCATACTTCCATGGAGGACAAGTAGTAATATCTGCTTGCTTTAACACCTTGAGAATTATTTATTCTTTTTAAAGCTTAAAAGACGCAACAAAAATATTATATCGATGCACCAGTTGTTATAATGACAGCCAATAACATTTTGCTTTTGTGTAGTTCTAGCAAGGCTTCACAAAGAAAGAAGAAGAATTATCTCAGGGTTTTTTGAGAGGGAAAGAGGAGATAAAGAGAGAATTTGCCAACAAATTGTCTGTCTCTTTTGTGGGTTTATACAGTTGCACACCAATTCACAGCTGTTATAATCAATCATTTCATAGCACAGATACAAGGGGAGAAATGCTGTGAAGGAGCTAATGAAAAAGCTTTCTTATTTGCTAGAGGAAAAATGGAAGGGGACTACAGTGAAAAACTCTTTTTTAGACTAAGATAGAGAATAAATCTGTAAGGCCAGAGCATTTCCTCATCTCTGAAAACTGTCAAGTCTCTTGCTGCCAGTTGCAGGAGTGACTGCTGTTGAATGTGGCCAATGGTTTAATTTGTATTACACATAAGATGCAATTAAGTACACTCAAAGCAATGAAAGGCTTCTCACTTTCCTAGTATGGAGCTTGCTGCTGGACTCTCCTCCCTCCACCCTCTATTCATGCAATCTGGATTTAACTCCAGAATTACATTAATGAAGAACTGCTCACATGTCTCTCAAGGTAAGGTTTTTATTGCCTAACTGGCCAATTCAGCCAAAAAAAACCTCCTCAAAATTTATGTTCTGAAGTCTCTTATGACTAAAATATCCTGAGACTCAGGTATTGGGTGAAACAGTAAGGTTTTGCATAAATAGCAAGGGTTGATATATCTAGGGTGAATGACAGATACATACGCTCTATCTTCCTGCTTTATTTGGTTACCCAAACAGGTTTTGTAAATCCCATTCAATCCTGAACACTTCAGAGACGAGTTCTGCTTGGCCAGCCTAGCAATGACCGCTCTGACTCAGCCACACACATGCATGCAAAATTAATAGATGTAAATGACACGGGCCAGATGGGAAATGAAATATGCAAACAAACATAAAGAGAATCAGTGTAATGTAAAAGTAGTAGATCAGGAAAGAAACGTTATATGCAGTCAAGCATTGTTTGGTTTCATTGTGGGTTTTTTGTTCTTCCCCTGTTGCTCCTAAATAGCTTGCTTCCAAGCATGCTGCCTGTTTTGGGAAAATGAATCCCTGCAGTGCTAGCAATACCAAAGCAACTCCCAAGCATTACCTCCCTCCTTGAATACATTAGGTGCCACATCAAGTACTTTTACATCTTGTATACACAAACAGGTGGACTCTTTAGTCTGCAATCCTTCTGTTAGTTACTTTTAAGATACAGCATGTACAGGCAGTCACCACATAGTCATTCAACACGTTGATTCACCTGTAACAAACAGGTCCTGGCCACCAGAAAACAGCGATGGCTGGTCAAGCAAGAAGCAAGGGATTTAGCTGTGGATCTCAGTCCGTTTCACCACTTCTGGAAAAACCTATCAGTTGTGGGGAAGTCTCCAGCTAAGCGTGCTGCCTTCACCTTTCCTTCACTTCTTGTTGATGAGAAACAAAACCAAAACTGTTGCTCACAATACATTCCCCTTCGAAATGTAGCAGAATCCTACAATGTAATGGGGAGGATTTGAGTATCTGGCCCAAATTAGAAGATTTTGACATCTGGTCCTTTCCGCTGCTGAAACGCATCAGCATTCAGCCTCGCTCCATTTCCTGCTAGAATCCCACTAACGGGCGGAGAAATTGCAACTGCTGGAAAACAGCGCAGGAGCCTCCCTGGTACCACTGTTTTGTTTTCTGTGGTGCTTGTAACCAAGGCATTTGAGCAGCAAGAAACAAAAAACACACACCTCCAAAAGCGGAAGGGCTTCCACTTCCCCTGTCCTTCCACTGAAACAAAAGACTGTAATTTTTAACATGTTTTGTATTTACTGGTTTTGTTTTTCAGAGAACACTTAATATTAAACTGTTCAGACCAAGTTATTTTATGCATTGCTCTGAATAAAGCTACAGACAGATTCAAGTGGCCTAATTGCTTATTTGGGGTTCAGTTTTCAATGAGAACAAGATTTGACGTGTCTGGACATATAATTTTGATTTGACTCAGTTTCTGAACGTTGTCTTAGAGTTCAGATCCGCACCGAGACTCTGACAATTCAGCAATGTGGCTTAGCAGAGAACCCAGGCCTTCGTGGGGCTGGGTTCCGTAGCTGTAGCTTCTTTTGCCAAAAGCTCTATCATCACTTTTCTCTCTCTGCTTTTCCCTCCCCCCCCCCCCTTCTTTTTGTCTAGACACAGGGCAATTCCAGCCTTCCCTGTTTTGACAACTTTCTCATTCGTTATGGTCACAGCTCATGGAGGCACACAGGTTTAACCCTGTGCCTTCCTTTTGTGTCTGTATTTTAACAGCTCCCTGTCTCCATTCAACTAAACTGTTCCTAAAGGTCCAAATATCCATGTGAATCAAGACATTCATCTTCATCTCTTTGTCGAATTCTCTGACAAGGAACCACTACATCTCACCCAGAGAAAGATAAAATTGTGTTTTGCTGTTGATAAAACTATTTTTAAAAAGGTAGCATTAAGCTATTTCAAAGAAGAGGCAGTGCCCTTTGGAACTGCATTATTATCCTCTTCCTCCAATTCTTTCCCAAAAGTCACAAACCAGAGTGCAACAACCCAAATGTTTCCAGGGCAGCAAACTGTCACCTTCTATATATAGCCCAGGGGTCACAGTTCAACCCGAGTCTTATCTAACAGGCTTAGAGGTATGACAACACACAATGCTTGGACCGCTGTGATCACTTTTAGTTACAGCAATTTACTCACAGTAAGTTTTGGCAATTGGCTTCAAGCCACTGCTACGTGTGTTGGTGAAGTCTGCGAAGGTTGGGGAAGGCTGTCAGCATCCATGCTCCCAGGAATGCTCCTGCAGAACAAATAAAACAGATTTCTCCCTCACACACCCTCTTCTCAATTGAAAAACAAATTTTATATCTGCAAGTCTTAAAAGTCTTCTTTGGAAACGCTTGAATAAGTTAGACTCTATAAATCAACTAGGTGATACATACCACCTCCATTTATAGACACTTCTTAAAACAGATTAGATCACACTGCTCTGCTTCCTGGACCTAATTTACTGCCAGCTCATTCAGACACATGAGGAGGATTTACATTACCGTGGCCAAGATATCCCGACCTTCCCCTGTATTACTTCAGTTTGCCCCTCGGAAGGCACTACGAGCAGTGTCACTGTTCAACAACTTCCTGAGCATTTGAATCCTTTGATCCTATCAAACACATTCAAAAAGACTCTACCTGTAAAGCCACTGTTGTCAGCCTAATGAGTAAAAGTTAACACCGTAAACTTCACAAGCCTATGAACACTAAATTAGGGAACAAAGGCAGTCATATATCACTTCATCAAACTAATTCTGTCAGTAAGCGAAAGCTGTAAAGTTATTTACAGTATGCAGTCTGGTTCAATCATTCTGCTGTGAAATCAATTCAAGACTACAAATGGTTTACTCAGATTAGGACACAGACACCTTTATTTTGCTAATCTGTTAGCTAATAGACTATCAGACTTAAACACCAAAACCAAAAAACCCACAAACACATTTTCATCAAAAACCCAAACCAGAAATCCCTGAAAATTATATTCTTAAATTTAAGACTTAAGCATCACCTCTTAATGGCAGAGTACATACAAGGAAGGGATTTTATAGGTGGATTGGCAGGACCAGTATAACAATGTTCTGTATAAGTGCTTTCATAATCAGGTCTTTATAGTTGATCCCATTTAAAATTACTGCTCATGTAATGCAAGGTAATTATTATTAAAATAATATTAAATACACTGCCTGACTACATTCAAAGCTTTAGGAGCCTCCCTTTCAAGTAGTTCAGTAACCATCTTTTTGTATATGCATAACTAAAGACAATAGAAGATTTTCCTAGTTCTTTACGTTACGTGGGAATCCTTCATTGTCACCAGGTGATTTTGGCAGTTACAAATTTCAACACCAATCTAAAATACATATGTTTCTATTCGGGTTTGTCTTTGAAAGGAGGGGAAGCAAAAAGAGAGCTTCAAAGCAACCAACCGCAAACACAAGCCTTCCAGCCTCCAGCAGCCTGCAAGGAGGTGGAGTTTAGGAAGAGGTATGCATCTTCCTGGAAATGAGATCTGAACAGAAGGCACTCCTCCCCACGCTGCCCTCTCCTCCCGGCCCTGCACACAGCAGCTGGGACAAAGTCTTCACTATTCAAAGACGTGCAGCAGCTCTTCAGAACACAGAAAAGGAGGGGCTTGAAAAGACAACTGCATATAGACACTGGAAATAACTCCCAATGGCCACATTCTTCACATTGTCACTGCTTGCTGCTTTGTGTCACACCGTATGCTTTTTGAATGCACAAATTGCAATACTTAAGACGCTGCTTTTGGCCCCAAGCTGGTAACCGAGCCTCTGTACGAGGGCCTGAAGGTGCAGGCAGAGCTCAGTTCAAGGGCTGGGGCTGTTATCCAGCCTTCCACACCACTCCGGAGATGATCCTGCAGCCAGAGTGGTTTCAGGTCATTCTCCTGGTTTCCAGACCCTGATGGAGGCACATATTTTTCTTCAACTCCATTATTTCCTGGAGAGAGCTTTTTTAATTGTTTTTTTTTTCGTAAATTAAAACCTCATTTAGCTCAAACAGGAAGAAAAACAACTCTAGCAGACAGCTATTACATTGCACAGCAAAACAGTACAACAAAGTTCACTCAAATACCATCTGATACTAAAATATACTAGTTGGTATAGTAAATTACATATGTTCTGTCACTGCAAGGAAAAAATAACAAGATGTTATTTTATTTCTTAGAATTCTGTATTGCTGCAGAAACCAACTATATATTTTAGGACTCTAGAAGCGGCACTACCTCTGCATTGCAGGTATTGCCACTCCTAATTGCCTAGAACAGATAAGTTGGTCTGCAATCTAATTAATCGTTTTCATCATAAACCTCTGGTTTTACCAAATTTAGAAACTGAAGCGTGAAAAAACAGTTTTCCAAAACACAGGAAGACAGATTTTATCAGTATTCAAAATTCAAGCTGAAAGTTGAGAGGGGTGGGAGAAGTTCATTAAAAAAAACACTGAGCCCAATTTATGTATCTGCTTCAGTCTTTGTATGCTCCAGTAATCTTGTATATGCTCCCAACAAAACTGCAAACACATAAAAGCTGGAGAGACGCAGTCAGCAGGAGCACAAGTCGCAGCAATACGGAACAGACAGATGGTTCAGATTAAATCATTACTAGAAATGCCTGTGTACAACCCACACCATCCATGGGGCTCGTACCTGGGAAGTTGAAAGAACCGAGTTTGTCTCTCCAGGGCTCCACACAACTGAGCCACACCAGTCTCAGCACTCGTCTAAATCGGGGCAGAGGTAAGCACAGGCCACCCAACCTTTCTTCTGCTTCCTGCAGCTAAAAAAAATAAAAACTAAAGCCAACTAGAGAAATGCATTTGCTAAATTTATCCAGCATTTACACGATTGGGTTCCCGGGTTTGCTGGTTTCTAGGTTCAGTTTTCTTTTGTTTCCTCTATGCAAAAAGGCCACAAGAGACTTCAAAGGGAGTCAGCTGGTGAAAATAGAAGGGAAAGCTGTAGACCTTACCTTAGACAAGCAATGGCCAAATACTTTCTTGGACAGAAGTAGAATTTTTGAAGTTGATAGTACAACACCAACACAAGCAGTTTAGTTTTAGACTCTTATAACAATGTAAATAAATGAGGGTAATAAATTCACTAAATAAAATTTAATAAATTCTGCCTTACTCTGTTGATACACAGACTATGGAGAGAGAAGTACACCTTGACAAATTCTGGAACACAAGGAAATTTTAATCCATCCTTAGATTTGTCATACTTTATCTAGTTAAAACAAATGAAGTGCAAATCAGCACAGCCTCTAAGGCTGATGGTGTAACGGCTCCCTCACCAAGCCACCTACCCCAGCTGCAGCAGGTGCTTGAGAACAGTTTCACTACTGATTTGCTCATTCTGTTTTACATGGAAATCATTCTACCCACCACTGGAAATGCATCACGGTTATGCCACTGCACCTGCTCATCTTGGTTAACCCAGTGCTGACAACAGTTGGTGGGGTTTGTTTGGTGGGCTTTCCCCCTCCCCAGGTGTAAACACATGTCCTGGGAATAACACCAGAAGCAGAGGGCCTGCCACCTGAACTGCTCTTCCACAGTTGCTTAGGACATTGGACCTCTTTCACAATGTGTTCTTCAGCTAAAAAGCATTTTCTTTATTAGTGAATGGCAAGTGTTTTCATACTTCCATATTGTCCACTAAGGTTAAACAGTATTCACGTGCTGCTACAGCACCTTCTTTTTGCCTGCCACTACCAGACACAATCCAGAGCCATAAATACTATAGAACGAAACTCCATCACACACACTGCTATTGCACATGGCAGCCTGACGCCAAAAGAAATACCCATGATTAAGAGTTCAGTTGTCTCAGTTTCTACCTGGTCTTACACTTCTTTTCCACTTACGAAGCCTGGCAGAAGTTAGTTTTGGTTTCTGTTTTTTGTTTTTTTAAGTTGCACCAGTGAGACACACTGACAAAGTTGTTATACACCTTGTGTAGGACCCCTGAAAACACTGTCCTTTTCCACAGCCCCCAAGAAAAAGGAGCTGATGAGATGTTCATTATGTTGTTCAACAATTTGTGTGTGTGTGTGTATATATAAATATATATATATATAAAGCTCATAAACACTGGAATTTCTGGAAATTACACCTACATACGTTATTCTCCTTTTTAGTCATCCATTTGCCACTTTGCCAGAAGCACGCGGCTCATTTCACCGTGTTCTTTGAGTCAGAGGCTTATCAATGCATTCTTTCCACCCTTGCTACAGAAACAAAAGAACAATTAAGGATCTTAATTCTTAGTAAGGAGAGCACTTTTTTCCCCTCCAGATTCATGACAGCTGTTAAGTGGAATAAATCTGATGCTTTTCAGTAGTCCCTTTCCCTTTTCCAAGCAGATAGTTTATATTTGCATTCACTATCATTAGGCCAACAGCTCTTCATTATGAATTTTCTCATCATCTGATTTGAAATTCAAGCCACAGATCTTCCCCTTTACATCAAATAATGTCATAGCAAACTCAACAGCTCCAAAATTACAAGAAGCTAAATAGAGGAAAAACAGGGGTGGCAAAACTGCCAAATATAATCACAGGACACCAGTGACGCCTAGGGGCTACCGAGGTGGAGAAACTGCTCTGACAAAAGACTGTTCCCAATAGTTCTGCAGTGTTAAGCAAGCCAATATCTTTGAGTGCTGAAAGGAGGCGCATCACCAAGGAGGAGCACATGAATACCTGAAGCCACATTTAACTCGTACTCTTACTCCATTTACAATTGCAAAAAGTGACCAGAAGCAGAAATAACTGTGAAACACTACCTGGTAAGTTATTGCGTCAGCAGCACTTCAGTTCTCCCGTTATATATCAATCATCAAAACTTACATCCAAATGCTAGCACAATACCTTCTCCACTGGGTTGCACAGATACCCTGCATAGGTGCACCACACTCAGACTTGTAGTTCTGTAAACTGCTTCGTCAATACACCTCTCCTCTGCACGGAACCAAGATGCAAGGAACCAAGGTGCTATTAGGACAAAAGTGTTTTCAGACTTCACATACACAGAAGTGCTCATGTATTTAGGGTCAATTCGAAGGAACTTGGATGATGTGTTGAACAAGCATGCTTTAAAACACACATCTCTGCAACAGAGTGCACAACACTACAGTTCTACCCTTGCTGTGAAGGCGATTCACCTGTGTGGTGATCTGTTTTGTGGTACAGAAATACCTTGATTTTGCAGCTCTCAGAAATACCTGGGTCCCTCATGACCAAACTAGAGTTTGCACTAGCTTGTTCTGTTTTAAAAAGCCGCAAACCTCTCAAAAGACAGTCACGGGGAAAAAAAGACCTAATAAGGGTCTCATAACCTGAGTATCTCCTAAATTGAAGGGGTGGTCCAAAGCAGCATCCCACACTCACTAAACTACATCACTGCTCAAAGTGAGAAAAAAGAAATCTTCAAGCCTCCCCACTTTCTCCACTCATAAGAGTATAAAACAAGAACATCAACCAGAAATATACTAGCTTTGTGAGTTTCAGCAACCTTCAAAAGATACGACACATCACCACAATAGAGACTAATAATCACTGTACAAATCAAATTCAAGGGGTGTAACTGGAATTCTTTACCTCTAAGCCACCAGTATAAAACCACGGAGGGCTGCAGGAGAGAAGGTACCCATAGCTGACATTAAACAAAGCAAAAAAGACAATGTGTCTTCTGGCGGTTTTGAACCCAGCCACACAGAGAACCCAGCTGCACGCGTTCTTCCAGGTAGTAAATTTGTACATATTTTCAGAATAACTAGTCAATACAAAGATTCAATCTTCCATTGGACCACTAAACTTACAGGTCAGACAAGCTGGCAAGAATTTTGCTTCAGGACAGTAAGCCACAACTAACTTCATAGCTTGCAAGTTCTTCAGTTTGAAATACCAGTTCACATACTGTATCAGTAACGCACATATTTTTGCTTCTTACATGGAGTAGAAGGCTCAAGGAACAAAAGGCCATCTAAAAATATATGTGTTTTATTTACCAGTTTTCTAAAAAGCAAAGTCATAAAAATTAGTCACAAGTGGCAAAACCAAAATATATTGCACAGTGTACAGAAAACATTGTTGACATGTTGACAAAGTGTCATCACAAATAAATCATCTTACAACAGTTTGGAAAAAGTACAGCTTCAGAATCTTATCTATAAATGGAGGCATGTAGATTTAAAGTTACAGGAAAATATTTTAATACCACCCTGTAAATGCAAACACTTTAAGGATGCAAGATTAAGTCCATAAGTAAGCACATCCACAAAATGCTCTAAATATACTTTTCTCTTCCTTTCACTAAGTTATGGTTACAAGATGGTCATTGGGGAAAAAAAAACAAAGAATTCTAAAAAACCCAGAGAAAAAGCATGCTAAAGCAAAGAAGTTCAAAGTGATTGAGAAGTCCCTGAAAATAATTTGTATAGTTTTGATGCACTCCTTTTATATAAAGCTTTTATTTTTCCCAAACCCTGGTCCAATTAAAACTACTTGTGTTTACATGTAAAAATGGAATATATTAAATATGTTGGTATAGCTGCACTGTTCCATTTATGCTTAAAACATTTAATACATTGGACTTGAACACCAACATTTTAAAATTTCTCATTCACTTTATATTTACATATATTTAAGTTGGACCTTGCTAAACTATTAAAGACAGCAATCAGATCTTTCTGGGTAATGCTTCACACTACATTTAAGATACTTATTTTTTAAACTCTGATTCTACTTGTTTCACAAGTTCACACACTCTGCTATCTGCAGAACCCGTCTCCAACGCAAATTTCCTCATGACACCATCCAATTAATCACTAATTACTTTACAAAAATTATTTCTTCTGCTAAGCAAATACCAGTCACTTCTGCATGGTTTTGGTGATGTCAGATCTAACTTCTCATCCTCTTTGTATGCAAAGAGAAATATTTTTATAGAATGAAAAGTAACCTTAAATTTCAGTGAATAGAAATGTTATCCTAATACAAAATAATTTTCATGAAAGCATTTCCTTTTAATACAAACATATCAAAGTTGATGGAACTTCTCCATATGTTTTTCATCCCAAGACCTACAGCTGACATCTAGTAATACTGCAACCAAATGTCCTTTAACTAACCAATATATTAAAGTTGCTCTTTTGTCTTCCCACATCCAATGTGTATAAACAGCACAAGAACAGAAAGTACACACATTCAAGTCAATACAATCTCAGAGGCATTAAAATTAAACCCTTGACGGCAAAGGATTCCAGCCACGCTAAGTTTTAGATGATGCAATTCAAATACAGTGAAAGTCAACGCTATTCTCAAAATCACTTCTTTTTTGTAAGAACTATCATCAAATAATAAGACAGGTCCAGTCCTCTCTTGCCACATACAAGTTTGATATTCGTTTAGCTACACAGGAAAAAATTGATGGCCAACCTCCTGACAGAACAAACCGGAAATAAAGGTTAAAGTTACACCAAGCTTTGTCTAACAGTCACTGAAGCACACGCAGTCATCCTCTGTGGTCTTAGTTTTTAAAATCTTTAAGCATAAAGATTTCTTGTGTATAAATTCTCAGAAACGATGCTTCAAGGTAATAAACAGTTCATAGTATTGCAGTGTCCATTTAAATAAAAGGCTACAAAGTTGTCAGCACTCATCTGTACTTTCTTACACATTCATGTAAGTATTTCAACTCAAGACCATCTTACAAAATTAGTTCAACATTTCTTAGACGAAAAAAGGTTCCTACATTCAAAACTATAGGAAACAAACAGAGAGGATGGGATCAACTGGTATGAGAAGGGCAAATGCGAATTGATTTGCTCGAAGATTATTTCTTCCACTATGCTGGACCACTTCAGATATGAAGAACAATGCTGAAGAGCCACTAAGCAAAATTGCTACAACAATTCATAATGCTGAATCATTACCAAAAGGAGATTTGAAGAACCGTATGTACTTAAGGGGATTTTCAGTACTCATTAACCCACTCTACAAAAACCAGTAGGCATCAATGAAAGTTTCTATAGTTTATAAAGAAATACTTGAGGCATATAAGTGCAAAATAGGAGTCTTTCTTTAAAGAAAAGCTACACCATCTTCAACAATGTCCTTACTGGGAAGAGACTGCCACCATTTAAAAAGAGATTCATTCACAAATGACTCTTCTAGAGTGAGAAAAAACACATTTGTTTCTATGAACTGGATTCATCTTGCTGGATACAAGATTAAAACCTTTATAGATCATCACTGTAGTTTTGAAGCAGCTTTGAAAAAAACAGGCTCAAAGGCTATGTTTGTTCTTCACTGACTTGACTCAGGGAAACCAAGTTGTTTTCCCCACTGTCTTCAATCATTTCATTAAGGTCCATTTCATGGATTTCTTCATCATATGATGTATAAAAATTGCTCTGTATATTGTCCTCACAAAAAATACATTCCTAAAAAGAAAAAAGAAAATTATAGAAACTCATAGAAAAAAAAGGCTTTTCCAAACAACAGTCTATTTGCATGTGATCCCTGATTCCAAGGGAACCTTTACATTTGTGCTGCAACTACCAGATAGATATATTCCACTCCCCAACTTTCCTACACACCACCATTTTATAACATGTAGTAAATCAATGCAGGTACATGAGAACTCTACTGGAAGCAGTTGTTGTAGATCATTTATAACACTGATATTTCAAGTGTGCTTCCAGTCATCATCTCCTCCATTTGACTGCCAACCCTGCAGTAACATGTTCATGTCAGCTGCAGTGCTGAAGAGTCTGAAGCAACTGTAAGCTTACATAAGTTGGATGCTACAGTATTAATGTTGCAGTAACATTAACAACAGGATTAGGATTCCCTGCAATTCTGTTACACTGACTTTCGAAATACTCATGCACAAAAAAGCCTCTGCATTTGATAATGTGCAAAAAAGCTACATATGATGGAAAGCTTAGGGAAAAGAGAATTGCAATGAGGTATTTGTGTGTGAACAAGTAAAATACACAGGCAACAAAATCTGCAAGGATCCTTTGTTTTGTTTTCTTTTTGCTTTTCAAGCCATTAATCCCCTTATAGAATCAAGGCAAGAGATGATCCTAAGTGAGAAGTCTGATAGGAAAAAGGAACGGCATACTCCCATTGATTTTTTACTTTCTAGAAAGCAAGGGGAATAAATTTCTGCGCACACAATAGAGATTTTTATGTAGTGAAGTTTCTGGCTGTGTTGATAAATGATTTCAAACGGATACACAGAAATTCAGAAATAGGAAGGGAAATTCTTACACTGTATTCACCACTACTTGGACTTTCCCGTTGGAAAGAACACTTAGGGTAAATTAAATCAAGACAGAAACCACTGCATGGAACTTTGAATTAATTTTTCTCTCTGCATAACTGACCAAGATTTCAGAGCAACAGGAATGGAAAAGTCTAACATAAGCAGCTAGTAATTTATGCACTATTATACATGAAAAAGTAACTAACTCATTTAAACTTACGGAATTAGCAACAGTTTTTGGCAGTCCACCTTGCTGGATCCATGGATGAACTTCAATAAGCTCTCTTTTTTGTTCTTCTGTAAATTTTGGCTGTAGCTTCTGCATTTGTTTCAATTTCTGCTTATCTTCTTTTAAAACTGTTTCAAAATCTCTAAAATAAAATATATTTAGAAATTGAGCTTCAACAGTTTCTGGGCTTTATGCCTATATAGGGTTACACAGTCCAATACTAACTTTTTTAAAGATTATTTTTGTTCTGGAATGTTAAGCTTACAAATCTTATATTAGAAGAAAACTAAGCTGTGGTTATTTACAAACAACTTTGCATCTCTGCTGGCTCATTGTCTTTTCAAATCCCATCAGTGAAAACAGTTTTCTTCAGGCAGCAGAGCTATTCAGGCAGCACCACCAGTGAAAACACCAAGAACTCGTTTCCCTCTGCTGCCGCCACAGTAAGTTCCAAGTTCCCCTTCACTCGAAAGACAACCAAAACCAGACACTAGATGTACATAAGAGATACTAAAGCAGAAGTAGTAAGAAAGGTTTAAGAAGGTCATCAAAAGTGGATTAAATTTCAGGACTAAGAGGGAGAGACTTAAACACTGCTCTCTTTCAGCAGCCAAAGTTCTCTCTCCTCCAAGTGCCCCACCTAGATTTGGAAACTTAAAAAAAACCTGCACCACACATTTACAAGCTGTATACCTCTACAGAAGATGACAACAGAAAGCAAGTTCCAAGAAACTCAGTACTATTTCTGTTCCTTAGAGCATACCTAAGGAGAGGCTGGCTTTACACTTCTCTTCCTGGGCATCACGCTCTGACAGTGAGCTTAACTCTTCTTATCAACATAATCTGTTTTACACTGTGTTCTCTTTGGCAGGCTTTGCTGCTTTTACAGTCTACTGGAGTTCCCATCTATAGCTGGCAACCCTTCAGGCTAAAAAAGCTGAGAAATGCCAAGGTATTTTTAAATCTAGGGAAAAGTTCTGAAGTTCCTACAATGTGTTCTCTATTTTTTTACCCCATCATCCCTGGGCTTCTGTATTTTGCAAGCTTGTTTTCCTTCCCTTTCAAAAGGCTTGTCTACTGAAACTTCCTATCCCATTCAAAATACCATTCACTGCTCCCACGAAATATAAACGAGAATATAAACAAAAATAAAAAATCTGCAGACTTGTCACCACCTCTCCCCCTATATCTGCTCTTTCCTATTGAAGCTGGGAATATTTTTTTTTTTTAATTTTTTTTTTTCTATTAGAAATCTTATGATTCTACTCCCTTCTCCTATTTGAATGGGAATTTATGGAGAAGAATGAACATGTGGAAGTTAACAACCCTGGAAAAAACTCACAAAGCACAGAAAGCTGCATGCCACAATGTGGCATCTCAAGAACAACCATCAGAAGTAGAGGTTTTTCATGCTACAGACCATTGGATCTAAGCATACTTGCCAGGATCTGTTAATCAGACTACAAGGAATTTTAGGCAAGTAGTTACAAACCACTAACTATAAAACAGCTTCAAAAAAATAGACATATTTAGATCAATTACCTGAGTTGAAGTTAAAAATACAGGTAAGCCTACCCAAATAATTTTTACTTTTTGAGATCTTCTTGTGTAGCATACAAAAAGAACTCTTTTTGACTCTGAGCTAAATGTTAAAACTCATTTACTTCTATTAAGACAGATTCATATATAACTTTCCTCCTGTACACCCTGCTCCCCCCAACATTTGTACGGTTCATGAAGGACTACAACACTGGAATTACCGTGAAGGTATCTGGTAAGTCATCATAACAGTGTCATCTGTGTTTGCCATCAAAAGCCATATGGGATCCTGAAGGACATATTTAATGAAGTGCTCACTTTCTTCCATTTCTGCCTTCATTTTGGTTTTATGATGATTTTCTGAGGAATCAATACTCCCAAAGTATTTGCTGGTATGACTAGTTTCACTACTACCTTTAAAAATAAATGTAAAGTTTCATTATAAATTGCCAAATACACAGATTATCTGAATGCTTTTAAAAATAGAGAAGATTAAAGAGAACTAAAAGTATAAATACAACCACTATTGTATTTCATTTTCTGAACAGAGGCAACTTCCACTCTTAAGTAACTGCATTAATATTTTTGAAACTCAAATTCTCAAGCTAAGCATCCACTAAATTTCAACAGAATAATTAGCTTACTTAAATTACAAATCATGAAATGAAACATGGAGGAGTACAGTATTTTCTCTTCGTTATTCTGTCGTACTTATATAATAGCTTAATGGCTATTTTAGACACACTTAAAGGGTCTACACCGTAAATCCAGCACAATAAAAAAAAAATTCATGTTGTGTAATAAAAAAAAAAAAATCGAGTATAAACTAAGCAATGAAGATTAAAGACAAAGATTTTTACATAAAGCACTCGATGTTCCAGTGGTGTTTGCAATACCTCACACTCCGACTCTTCTAAAATGCTGAGAGCACTGATTGCCAGTGTTACCTGTTCTGCTCCCTGACATGCCACAGCCATTGGATCCAGACCCCAGAGACTCAGCAGCTGCAGATACACCGCTCCCTGAAGAAGCTGAACCAGTGCCTGAACACGCATCTTCTTGAAGTAAAATGTCAAGCAGGACACTAGACATGGAGAGTGCATCACTATTTTGAGCATCCATTGGAGATTCAGCCTAGTGATAAGAAGCAGAGAGGGAAAAAATGAAATTTAAAACACACCACCAAGGCTATTTCATTCAGCATCAATCCATTTCACTTTATATTCTAATATGTTTACACAGTTATTCAAAGCCAGACAACCACCAGTAGCATATGCCGAGACCAACTGAGGAATAATCAAGTGGACTGACAGGCAGACAAGTGGTCATTCAGCAAGTCTGAGATTTCAATTCCATTTCCCTTTTAAAAAGATACATGTTTTAGTGAGGAAGTAAGGAAGGTGTTTGCTATTCAGTTTTGACAGCCTCTACTGTCCTGGACAAGTCAGAATTTTTCCAAGCCACCCAACACATATTAGCAGTTGTTCCTACTATAATCTGCCTCAAAGAGATTTGCATCAACAGTCCATCACTGTTACTACTCTTAATGCATGATGAGAAGGAAGGTGTTCCCAGATGCAAGCTTCCTAGGCAACATAGTTTATTTGTATGTTTTTAATGGAAAAAGCATTAACTATGCTATTTCTAACATAAGAAAAACCTCACTGCAAGTCAGTTTGAAAATTAAATATTAGAAATTAAGGTTGTCAGAACTTAGTATAACATACAATAATGGAACTAGCCTTTACAGTCCTGAACAAATAACTGTATTGTCCTCATTTTCCAGTAACAGATGAGGAAATTACAGAAAGTTACATTTTGCAGGTTTCTAAAGAATAGGAACTAACAGTTCAAGAAAATTCAAAAGAATTTGCCAGCAAAATTGTTACTGTTAAGTTTTGTTATCGAGCTTCTTTTAATCCAGCAGAGGCATCTCAGAGCATGCTGTTAAGTTACAGACTGTCACAGATGCACTGTGATACCATGGCTAAGTCAGAAGTCCTTATAGAAATAAGATTTCAGAGATGTTATGTAGTGCACAGAATACATTAGTTCAAATATGGCACTGGATGCATATATCCCTGAAAATTTCTCCATAAGTGGTATTTGCACAACTAGTATGATAGAGAACTTTTTTAAATGAAAACCAAATGTATCTGTTTGCAAGATCATGAGATAACAAGCATGTAATAATAGAAAGTGACACGTTTTTGCACTGTATCAATCAAGTTTGGAAGTTTCTCTAGAAAAAACAGATATAACAAAATCTATTTATCTCTGTTCTCTCTCCATTCATCCCTGTTAAGGATCAAGATCATTAGGTAAAATAAGTCATCTGGAAACTAACCAGGGAGAAAAGTTGAACATGGAGATGTAAATCTTCCCCACAGTATGGGGAACACACATTTTCAGAAGTTTCTCCTTCCTCCTCCTTTGTAACTTCTAGTATAGATACACACTTATGACTCACTGCACAGAGAAAGCTATCCGATCAGCTGCTAGCATCAACACCAACAATGCTTTTTACCAGTTACTTACAGTAGTTCAGATCTTGGACATGCCTAAAAGTCAAAGCCCTCCTTCCAATGCCTGCTTTCCTTTCATCAGCAGCAAACCCGAGTTCTACTTTGTAACTGCACCATTAGATGCAGAGACCAGTTACAAACCACAGCACAAGAAAAGCAGGAGGGAGGAAGGAGCCAGTCTTAAAAGGTTTAGGTTGCAAACTCATCCCATCAGTGACTTAGCATTTACAGAGCATTTACTCTATGGTGCCTTTAGGAAACACTAATATTAGTCTACATATTTCTGTCATAGACACCTTTATGGACATATTACTCCACCTGAAGCTTCTGTAAGGTTATTCCTTAAACGGATTCATCAAATTTGCACAAGACAGGAAATTACAAAAAATCTGTGAAGTTACCAAATGGCTCAGCATAGTTTAGATGCAAATAAGACAAAAATAAAGTTATGGTCTGCAAGTAATAATTCATTCTTCCCTTACTTTGGTTGCTTGTTTTTAAGCAAAGATGTGATTTTATTTTAAGTCAGCTTCTTTCAGAACACTTATAGATTGTTTCCCCCCTCCACAAAAATTCACTAGCCCAAGTTTTTGCTAAAGCGCTCATATTATTTTAAATCTACTTCAGAACTTTTCAATGGCTTTATCCACATTCATATTTTTCAAAAAAGTGGAATAAAACTGTTTCAGAATGTATTTTCAAGCTTCCTAGTGTAACTTCAGAAGAACAAGGTGGTTTTAATTTTTAAAGGTTAAGACTATTCTTATGAATGGATTTCAAGTTTATTCAGTCTGGTGAAGTTTGAATTTACTAACTACACATTGAGTTCATCTCCTGGCATTATATTGAGTGATTACCATCTATCATTAAAAAAAGTCCCACAAGTGAAAGGATTGAAAATGACGTAGCAGAGACAGGAAAACAGGGAGAACGGGGCAGGAATAATCCATTTTAGGCATCTCTACGCATTAACAACTTCAGATATGTTCAAGAATGTGAAGACTGAAAAAAACCAATCCAAAACCCATCTGCATACTTACTGGTAAGGATCCCTTTCCACTACAGTTATCAGTTGCCACGATTTTGCCTATGGCTCCTTCCTCACTTAAAGCTCCATGTAAACCTGCAGGAGCTCCACTTTCAGCAGTTTTTGTTGTTTCTTCTAACTGCAGAAGATTCAGAGGAGAACTGCACCTTGACTGGAACAGAGGTGGTGAAGCCTGGTCTTGAGGACCCACTGACTGTGGAGTGCAGGAACGGGATGGCTCATTTCGTGGCTCTGTAACAGGAACCTTTTCACTGTCTGCTGGTGGGTTATACTGGAATGGCTGTGTTGGAAAAAACGCCTGTTGTGGAAAAGGGTTGGGTGTAGCGAATGGTGGCTGTGTTGGAAACACTGTCTGTGAAGAGAAAGTGGAATGGGCGGGGAAGTTGGGTTGGCTGTGGTAAAGCGTTTGAGGTAAGTTACTGTTCATCTCCGGGTAGACATAGTTGGGGAGCACAAGAGCTACGACAGGTGTCATGAGGGGTGCGGAGAACTGGGATGGTTGCATAGGGCAAGTATTTCCAGAGTCTGGCAACTGATTAAAACCAGAGAGTGAAGTTTCAGGAGCTGGTGGCACAGTCCCTGCTGCTGGAAAAACAGGAAGTGGATATGCAGGCATAACAGTGGGAAGAGACATTGCTGAATAGCTCGCTTGTGAAGTGTCTGATGGTGACCAAGCAGTAGTATTTAAACCTTGAAGAGGGAACCGATGGGGGAATTTAGTTCCAGAAGTTGTACTGTCTGAAGACTCCTGTGGTTTAATGCGCTTTGATTTCCTGTTCTTTCCACTTTTCTTCCAAGGCTGATCCATTCCAGAAGTGCCATTTCTTTGTCCACGGCCACCTACAAAAAAAAACAACAAAAAAACAACAAACAAAAACCCCACAGCATCAAGAAGGCTCCTACTTGTAATCTGATAGATCCCTTTCACCTTGTCATCCCTAGAAGTTGCTCAAAACCACAGTTTTGGACTTAGCCTACCCAAAAGGAAGAATGTGGGAATGAGTCAGTTTCACTTTTACCTGTAGCACCAGAGCTGAGCAAACTGGGCAATGAAAACCACACTGATACACCATGGGGCGGGGGGGTGGGGAGCAGCCGTGGATATGCTCAAGCACATCACCCAAACAGCACAAAGTTGCAAAACAGTGGCTCCCAGAGGGGCAAACTTCTAATTACTCCAGCAACTACAATGAAAGTAGTATGGCACATGACCAAAAAAATTTCTAGAGAGTTAAGGTCGTGCAGGTCCATAATTAAAAAGGTGAGGAAGAAAAAGCAGACGGAGAGAAAGTACACATAAAGAAAAGAATTTCCTGAGGGGGGGAAAAAAAAAAATAAAAATCATGCTACCTTTACAACCTTATTTTAGGAGAAGTCTGCACCAAGCAACTGTTCCCTAAGTGAAGGCTGTCTGTTCATCTGATTACAGACATGAGGAAATCCATAAAATAGCTTCCGGCACTAAAAGCTGCTCAAACTTTTAGTTTGTCTAAAACTTATTTAGATACACTGAAGGTTTATCAAGTATAAAGTACACAAGGGGACTAAAGGGTTCCAGAACAGGTTTTCTAAATCAAGAACCTGCATAACTATTTAAACAAAAAATGAAAGATAAGAATCTTCAAAAACTGCTTAGCAGTGTCTGACTTCTCTTCCAAGTCAAGTCAGGACTGAAACGGGAAGGAACTCAGATCAGTATCAAGCACTTCTGAAAATGCCATCTGGAGTTTCTAGTCCTAATAAACAAAACAATCTAATTATTACAGCTAGTCTGTGCCATTTCCATCCCACTGATCACACTATTAACTAAAAGGCAATCAAACAATTATCAGATTGTTTCACCGAGTACACAGTAGTGGAACAAGGGAAACTCGATGTAAAGCAAAGGGGCTGAAAACAAAACAAAAAATCACTAACCTGAAAAAAAGACAGATGAAAAGACAGAAGGAAAAAGTAAAGCAAGGGAATGTAAGCATAGATACAGTAAAGCAAACATGCTAAAGCATACTTTTGTCCCTTGAAAGTACATGCATGACAGTAGTAGTGTAGTAAAATATTAGTTATTACATTAAAAGCTGTGTTCCACTCCATCTTCAAGCAAGACTTGTCAGATTATTTTTTTTGGTCACTATTCACAGTGGTCCCACAACACAATAAAAATGGAAATGCCCTCTCCTTCCTGTATAAATACAAGTTTTATCATGAAAACTATTGCCATACCACGTTCAGCAGGCCGTCCTTTTGGTTTATCCTGTAAGTAGTAATTGCACTGAGACTGAAAAATATTAAATCTCTTGATTTCTTTAAACTTATTCAAAAAGCTCTGCTCCTCTTTTTGTGTATGCACTGCAAGGACTTCCTTTGTAAGTCCCAGTTTTTTAAATGGCTCCTTTTCTTGATTTACAATCGCAGAGCTGGATGGAGGGGCAAGAAGTTGGCCATCTAAGAGTTCTGTTCCACTTGGACCATCTTCTATCATTTCTACAGAAATAGAAGGAAAAAAATAAATCAAGATGAGGTAAAAAAGTTCTGTATATGCATTTTTAAGCTATTACACTTGTGCAATAATTTTGCTGTGAGTTTAAGATACAAATTCTTTCCCTGTTTATTCCATTTCCATAGGAACATTTTAGCTGTAAGAAAATGAAAATCACAAGCAGATATTTGCTGTTCGTATGTCTGAAGTTTAAACTTGCTAGCAATAGCCATTTTGGAGAGAATTTATTAGCAAAAATCATACCTAATTCCGGTTGTGTTTTTTTGTCTCCAACATGAACAATGGTACTACTGTAGCTGCACTGACTTGTGAGAGAGACAACGCTTTCAGGCTTGCCAGGTAAAGCCAAAGATGTTAAGTGAGCACCAACCACTGGGGGACCATTTGATTTACCAGGTGCCTTCAATGAAGCAGGATCTATTAAAAGAAATAAAGTTGTAGTTTGCTGAACATAAAACAAGAATGGATGCAAGTCATATGCTGCTAGAGTTGCAAAACAGTAGAGGCTAAAGTGTGCTTGACAAGACACAAAATGAACATTTTGCTTTACTTTATGCATTCCATCAAGAATGTTTTAGAATACAACAACAATTTCTGAGCAGCCAAATCCAATCCTCTACTTTCACATACGGCCAAACCAAATATTTTCTATGAAGGATTCTTTTTGTTCTTTCCTGCTCTTCACTCTTCTTTCACAGCATGATTTTAGAAGAAAGAAAAAAATTCTAGCCTCTTCCAGCCTACGATTAAGTCCCACCCAGCTCCCATACTCTTGTACATTAATCTGTCATTAGTTGGTTATCCTAACAGCTGTGCTCTGAATATCCACCTATTTAAATTCTCTCACCTGAAAGCTATAAACAATAATCCAGCAGAGGTCATACCAGTGCCTCATAAAAGAGCATTAAAACATTCCTTCTCTAGTAGCCATATTTGGTATAACACATATTTAAGACCTAAAGTTTGCATTTTTTCCTGACTAGAGTATGCTGATGGCTTTGTCGTTCTCAGCCATCAATGCACCAAAAAGCTAGCAAACCCGCATCTTCTCCTGTCCACTAGAACTGCACAGGCTCCAAATGACAACAGAAATTGTGTTCCTAAGTGCATGACGCTAGTTCATCATTTTTTCCTCTCTAGTTCTCAAAGCATTCCAATTCCTTCTACAGGACGCTTTGTTCCTATGTATACTGATACCTTCCAATTTGATTCTAAAAGCTGTGTTAGAACTTCTTTTTGAAGCTCATCAAAGGAAAAACATAGAGGAGATCATTCTCAAGACCAATTTTTGATAAACTCCGCTACGTGCTTCCCCTTCCGTCTCATATAATGACAAGGTTAAATCAGCAAGTCTCTCATTTACATATAGTTCTTTACCAATCTCACAATTCTTCTACTAACCAAACAGTTACGTTCTTCACTTTAGCTCCCCATCCAGACAGGGACCATATCAAACGCTATACCTAAGACCTAACAAATTAAGTTAATGTTTTTGCCTACAGCAGACTTTTTAGATAGCTATCCTCAGAAATCCCCATCTTTTATTTTCACAGCTGAACATGGCTTTCAAATGGGTTCTTGTGCCTCACACAATACTGAAAGCAGTCCAATGCTGCTTTTCATCCTTTCTTGTTCCTTTTTTTTTTTCAAATGTCCACAAAGAAGAAACAGAAGTGTAATATGCATATTTTTGTTGCAATTAACTAGCTGCCAGGTTCTTCAGCTGGTTGTTCTTAACAAGTCTCAGCTGTGAAACAAACCTTGTACATTTGATCATGACTCAAGTCTTAAAACTCAAAATCCTGCTGAATTTTGTACACCATAAATAAGCTTATTGCATCTACAATCCAGATATTCAATCTATTCACTATTTCGATTGTAGGGAAGATTTTAATGATAAGAGTTAAATCACCAACATCTAACACTGAGAAAACGGCTATGAGATCATGCCCAAGATAGACTTGTCATTATTCTGCAAAGAAGTAACATCCAACTGGCTGCTAGCAAAAATCAATCAAGAATAAGTTGTGATGTAGAGCTACCTCCCAAAGGCTGTATAGCATTATCTGCTGTTTTTTGTTCATGGACTCCAGAATTCAGTGATGCAACACTTGATGAAGGTTCACATTTTCTTTTTGCTGTACCAGGCACATTACAACTCTCCAAGTACCTAAAATACAATGATTTAACAATATTAGATATGCAAGTCCTAAGTCTAGAGGTCAACAGTAATTTACACACTTGGTTGCTTACCTGATGACGCTGTCCAAACAGCTGATCTGTTGATAAGAATATACAGGTTGTTCTTTCCAAGCCAACTCTTCAGTAGCCACGTTTTTAGGAGTAGCTGTTACTGCAGTATCCTTACCAATGACATCTTTCGCCTGACCACTAGGACCATTTTGTTTTTCTGTGAAAAGAGATACTGCTATTATGCAATTATGGCATGAAATCCTTGCAAATTCCCCTGAAAGTAACAGTAAAAGTTCTCATTTATACATATTTTTTAACAATTCCAAGTTAACCACTGTAAAGCAAGTAAGAGTTTTGCACACTAATAGATGAAAGTTGTGTAAATATTTTCTTGTCTTTACGGATTCTTGGAGGCGTGAAGTTTAGTTAGGTTGATGCATATGGATCCAAAGGGAATAGATATTATGGCTATAAGAGATTAGATATCATTAGAGGTTGAAAGACAGTCAGTAGGAGGACAACACTAGTGCCCATAAATTATAATAAATTATTAGAAGAATAACCTATTAATGTATGCAGGACTTAAATGAAAATCTTACTAATGAGATTTATCAACTTAAAAATTCCTGAGGTTACGATGCAAACAGGAAAGACAACATCCACAACGTTTTCCTCCACCTAACAGGAAGGATGATGTTTGATGTTTGACTTGTATGAAAACATGAGCTACAATTAAGGTACTTCGAAACAACAGCTTCAGGACATGCCTTAAATGTGTGTTACACCATTATCAATTCAGACACTGCCGAACACATTATTTTCCTAAACACAGTAGAGACACACAGGACAATACAATTTGAATTGATAAAAATTCTGTCTTTATGCATTAGATGATTAGAACTAAACTAGAAAAAAATCCTACTGTTGTATTATACAAGGCACCAGCACAACAGACTATTTAACTTGCTAACGTCTCACCTGCAAAAGGTTCTCTCTTATATTCCAGTTTTCCTTTATTGTCAGTAAAAATACGTTGTCCTTTATTTTTGACCTTACGAGCACCTTGACAAACCTCCTGAAAGCAGGTCATTAAAAAGAGTTATTACAAAATTCTGACATAAAACATCATGCACAGCAATTGTTCAGTAGACTAAACCTAACCTTAGTTCATCTATCTCGCAATTAGTTTGATGACAGGAGAAAACCCGATGCATAGAGTTTTATTGTGCAGCAGTAAAATTTTGGGAATTGGAAAGAGAAGAAATTTAAACTATGTTTTTTGTACACAATTACTCTGTTCTTTGTTTAATATGGTTGAATGACTTGGATAGGAAAATATAAAGACACATTACAAAGACAACTTCAGAAAAAAAACCAAACAAAATCACTTGGTAAACAAAATATTGCTGTTATGACTGAGAACTTTTTGTGCTAGAAGTTTAAACAAGCACTAAGAGGATGTTATACAACTATACTATAATAGTGTTCATTATCTGTAGAAATGGTGAAGGAAAGACAGGTGTCTCTTTCCCTTAAAACCAAGATCTCCTTAAACATCACTTTTCTGCATGGCTTTGAAATGTAGTAAGGTATCTGTTAAACAAAAAAATCCAGAGACTTCATCTTCTTAAGCCACTAGTGTTTAAGGACTGAATGCCAGGAAAGTGACCGCCTTGGCAAGAGCAGCAGTCTGCCTTGCCTTATCACAGAAGCAGAAATCAGATTTGGGAGAACTAAGTAAAGGAAAATCATGGCTTTCAGAATTAAAAGCTACTCAGTGAGCTACAGCAAATTTGGGAAGAACAATAGGAAACCAAAACAACTAGAAGGTTGAAAGGTACAGCTCCTTCGATTGCAACCACATTCAGTACATTACTGGCCATCTGATTCACTTTGCCTATGGAATAGCACTGTTAAGCATAGGCAGAAATTTAACAGTCTTGTTTTGTTCAGACTAATAGAATTTAAAAAGTTACATCTCACTATCAACTAGATATAGCAATAGCCCAATCTACAGTAACATTGAGTTTTAAGCTCAAAATAATTTTTATTTTATTCCATTCCATCTATTTCACTCCATATTATATAGTGTATTTTTGCCACATAAAAAGTGATCAAGGTCAAGCTATCACTTGGTTATGCAGGGATTACTGCATTTCATCATCTTAGTTTCATTTGGGCAAACAGTAATTACACACTTTCCACTCCCCAAAGAATCTGCTTTCAAACATCCAGCTGGTTTTCTCAGAAACACAGCATACAACACATAATGGACATTAAAGTAAGTTAACACATAGTATAGGTTTAAATTCTTTATATACACTGATTTTCACACCTGCAATTGTGCTGCAGTACCCTAAGACTTCACCTACACCAGAAACGTTTATTTCCCCCAGATAGAAAGTTTTTTTTCCATGTTAAACAAAACAGAAAGGTTACCTTTTCCTCATACTTAATTCCATCCCTAATTTGAAAGAGTTACGCGAAAAGTAAAAAAACCTCACTTTTACTAGTTTGGTTTGTGCCACATACTTGTATAAGAAAAACCAAACCTACTGGTTTGTCCTTATGAGCGTCTTCATGATTATTTCCCGTGCTGTCACTGGAGGATGCCACGCTCATTAAGTGCTCATGTGAACCATTGCTACCCAGACTTCCATAGCCACTGGATCCACTGTTGTGTACAGGCTGTTAACAACAATATATGACACACATATATCAGCACACCGGCTTCAAACAAAACTGAAATTGTTACCAGTAATCCCATGTGAAGAAAAAAAGGATTATTTATTTCATTTTTTGGCAAGGACTCCATAGTTGCATGAAATCCTTAAATATCAACTGGAGCTTTAACATACTCCAGTAAGTCTTGTCTGGCAATCATGAGTGTAACTAATTTCCGAGATTGTAGCCAGAAATTCCAGTACAGTAGTAGACATCTAAATAAAACATCACACAAAGATAAATGCCCTTCCTTGAGCAGGATATGAAACGGGTAACATGAAAGTACATGCTGTACCTGCAGTAATAGCCGATATATTTGCTCAGTGATTTCCTGAACACTGGGATGAAGAATTCTATCCTCTGTATAGTTGGGAGCAGCAAAGACATCTTCATTTAAGGGACCCCTGCATAAACCAAACATATCCCAGCTCATTACAAGTGCAAGTACTTCAATCATAGAGAGATCACAGCTTCCATTTACCATATACATATAGTAAAAAGAATCTGATACTTATTCTTTTGCATCTAAACCCTTTGAATCCGATGAAATACGTACCCTCACTCACTTTGAGCATGACTTCCCTCTTCTGAAGCAACTCTGGACAGCATTGACAGAATTTGAAGGATTTCAAATTTCTTTTTAAAGCAGCTGCTACATCACAACCCCCAAATTTAAAAAGGAATTTGTATGTGCGATTCATCCCTTCCCCTCTCCATGAAAATCCCTTATGTCTTTCTTAAGGATCACTATGTAAACCCGAGAGGAGGAAAAATAAAAATAAATTAAATTAAAAAAATCTGAAAGTCCCAACAGTTTATCGACTTACGTCCTAACTTTGTGTCTTCCAATAATAAATGAAACTTTTCGACTCCAAGGGTTGATGAAACTGGACCAGCTAGTGTCCATGGTTATATAGTCTCCATTTCTAGTGCAAAACCTGATTGGTGAATAATCAAAAGGCTGCCCTCCATACTGAAGTACTGTAATGAATGATTCAAAAAGAAATTTCAGATTAATATTTGCACAATTCTATCTAATGATTCAGGATTTTACAATGAATTGCAAAGGAGGAAGACAATATTTGAAAGAGAAAATACCAGATATGTCTATACATTTAGAAATCCTGGGCTACCAGAATAGATAGACCTTCATAATTTACTGGACTACATCAAGAAAAATCACCTTCAGAACACAACAAACTAGAGATGGCTGAGGAAACAGCTTTACATTTTCAAAGTTTATTGCTAGAATGGCTCTTATTTTCTTCTCTATGAAATAGGAAAGACTATAACTTAAAGTATGCAACTTGTATCATTGCATTCTCTAGAAAATTTTCTATATGTATGAATTATTCATTTATGGTCAATTTGCATTAAGAATCAAGTTGTAAAGAATTCAGTATTACTTGCAGAAAAATTCATAGTCGCAATTAATTTTCACCTCCTACTTGCTGAGGCTTTTGTAGTCATTATCATTAAGTTTGAGGAAAAAAATAAATTTCTGCCATAGTAAGAGAGTACATACTTTTTTTGTGAATTGCTAGCATTAAGGGTCTGTCATTTGGGTGAAGGTGCACCAAGACTGGCGTTCCTATTAAGTCCTGAGGTAGGTATCCCAACAGAGGTACTGCCCTGGGGAAAGAAAAACAAAACAAAATAAATAATCAAGTGGACCAAACGTATATTTATCTTGAAAATGTTTCATTTTTAAGTTTTCTTTGCTCTTTTTCCTATAAAGAGAATGAATAATTTTAAGTTTAAATTTGGGGAAACAGCAGTCCCAACTTAATAGCAGTAGTACTGTTTCAACAAGGGAGGCTTTGTTTGTTTGTGGGGCAGTTGTTTGGTTTTTCAGTAATTTTATAAAGCAACGTCAGATCAAATCAAGGAGTCTGCTACAGCAGTTCTGTCTTTTCGATGCTGCCTAGCTCTAGAGGATAAATACTTACACTACTTTTAAAAGAGCATTAATAAAGTTTAATCTTGTAAAACTCTCATGAAGGTGAATAGTACCCCAATCTACAGGCTGCAAGCCAAGGCTAAGGATCACAGGATTACCACAGCTGAACTAGCAACAGCGTAGCTGACTAGGACTCAAGAAAACTTTCTCACAGGCGGGTTAAGAGTTCAACTCATCAAGGAGCTGCAAGGAAGCAAGCTTATTAATTAAAATAGAGAACAAAGCAATGTTACCGAATTCCTGCACATTATCAATGACCACTTCTAATGATGTGAATGACTAATTTATGTGATGAAATAATCTTTATTGATAGCTTAAAGCATTCACATTAAGGAGAAAGAGTCAAAGTTCACAAATGTCAGTTTGCACCTTACCCTGAAAAGCTAACCACCAAAAATATACTTTGGAAAAAAAAAATCCATTAAGTCAATGCTACTCAGTAATGTTCAAGAAGTTGCCAGATGCATCTTGTAAACTCAAAGCACTGTATACCTTTGCCCCAGCCCCATTCACTGACAAAGGCCCAGGAGCAGAAAGATACTCAGGCACCTGAATAGTTTTAATGAAGTGTGCCACAGACACAGGATCTGTGCTGTGCCGGAACTCAAAAGCATCATGGGATAAATGCCTTCAACACTGCATTTCCAATAACCCACTGGAATTAGATCGGTTCCCCAAAACATCAAACATACCCTGCTGGCAAAGAGGCTGAGACATTCAGGGGAAAATAAGGATAGCTACTGATGTCCTGTTATTGAAGCAATTAGTTAAATAACGAGTCTCAAAAGCTTGCGGATGATTTAAAGCAACACCTTTACAAAGCCGAAACTGGCATGAAACTCATACCAAATCAGACCATTTTGACACATTGACATTTAAAAACGCTGCCAAGTTCAAAGCACATCAGAAAAGTTATGCTGCTAGAGGAGTTTAAAATACCAATCAACCCTGAATTACTTCATCAAATAACGAGGCAAAAAGTAGAAAACATTAAGTTTTGTTCCCACTGTTCCTGTTCTTTGCTGCCTGCTTTATAAAAGCCTGGCAAACTCAATATTTGTTTGTGCTGCAACAGAACACCTACCCTAAAAAGGGATCAAATTTTCAACTGTTATTTATTAATCTAGTTAGAAAGAAAGATGCAAATTCAGTCACTTATATGCAAAAAAAAAAAAAAAAAAATCCCCTGCAAGTTTTTATACTAATATGAAGACCACTGGAAGTCAGGAATCTAGAATATAAAACCGATGGAGTAGGGATTGAGCTGGGCTCGCCTATTCCAATGAAGAAGCAGCAAAGGAATGATCCAGGAGCTTCCTATAACTACTGGAAAGAGAAGTTACAAAGATGGAGTTAAGTTTTCTTGGTGGTGCCAGACAATAAAATTATGGCAACAGCCCCAGATTGCAGTCTGGAAAGCTTACGCTGGATATTAGGAAAAAGTTTTTTAACAAAATCGGTAGAGCAACATACGAACAGTTTCCCATACAAATTGTGTAATCTCTGTCCTTGGAGGTTTTCAAGCATAATGGAGACAAGGTTATGCTGACCTAACCAAAACTGGGCAACAGTTTCATTTCAAGCAAAAGCATAGAACAGAGATCTCCAGCAGTCCCTTCCTACCAACATTTCTGTGATCGTATAATGCGGTATTTAAGAACACTTAATTTACTATCTACTAGAGGCAGTACCTCAGCATAATTATGCTTCCTCATAATGAATAACTCAAAATAATTCAGTTTCAGTTAATAAACTCTTTTTATGAATGCAAATGCACATATGGCATAAGAATGGCTGATGAGGATAGACAGCAGTTTTAGTTTGTGTTTTATAGAATGACATTTAAAGTGTCAAAACAACATGAATAAGAAGTCTCTTTATAGTCTTATTGCAAGTTAAATAGCAAACTGTTTTAAACTACTAAGATCACTCCACTGTGAACTATACACAACTCCTTACATCCATCACACACCTCAAGTATCAAACACATTTCAAAGACAAATATATGCAGGAATGATCCATTTAATTTCAGGAAAATATTTATTTTTACTTAACAAATTCTGTGCAGAGATCCACTTCCAGAGTTCGGACAAATACTAATTTTTCCAACTCATGAACACATACCGATTACAAAATTAACTTTATCTTATGCAAGTCAGGCAACAGTTTCAGCATTATATGCTGAACAATTCTCACTCAACAGGTGTTCAGTTGTACATTTTTAAATATTAGGCTCCACTTTCTCTAAGAATCTATTGTTTTGTGTATTCCACCTAACTTTGGAGAGCTTAAGAGTAATAAACTGCATATGCTTACCATATCTTGGTAAACATTTATCTGGCTGCTGATGCTCTCAGAAGTAATTAAAAAACAAATCAAGCACATGATCACAAGAACAGAAATAAATGAAACAAGGTCCTAATATCAGACCAAAACATAATCAACCCTGACTGTGAGTGTTCAAAAATGGTATTTAAGAATAAGTGGTAACACCAGACTAACAGGAAAGAAGCTTTCACAGTAGCCATAGAGAAGGAATTCACCACACTCACTCCAGCCAAGCCCAAGAATTAAGTGCAAAGATCCCCATTCAGTAATCTTGCCATTTCTATTAAGTGACTACTGGAAATAAATGAGCTGAGGGTACATGGAGGAAGGGAAGCTTTACATTGTGCCATTAGCCTATTTGAAAAGATAAAGCCACCCTGCAAAGTTGCATTTGGCTTGGATCATGTGTGGGAATGAGAGGGAGAGAAAAATCCACGAAGAGGAAAGAACTATACTGGACTAAGTAGTTCTTTTGTCTTAAGCTTACTGAAGCTGTTTAGACAGACTGTATAAATCATACCATGGAAAAACAGTTTGTCAGCATTACATTGTCTTCTATCCTGCAGGAACTATTCACACTAAGCCACAATGTCTGCAAAAGTTAGCCAAAAATAGCTGTACCTTAAAGTCCAAACTTATCCTCACTGATTAGCTATTGTCTTCTTCTGCAGTAACTTCCAATAGCTACATTTTGCAACTCTCATTTAATACAAAACATGCATGCTGCAGTAATACTGATGTGCCTGACCTCTCTGTAGACAAATTGTCTCAAAATTCCAATAGTAACTTTACCTTATTGACTCTAGCTTAGCCAAATTTCTCAATAATCTCCTTTTCCCCAACCCCTCGCTCTCTTTTGCTGCAGTTAAATATTTTGTCAAGAACAGCATATTTCTTCAGAAACAAGATTCCCACCCAAAAGATACCACAGAAATCCAAAGTTGTCCATTATGCTGCTACTCTGTCTGCAGACATCTTCCCCATCTAGACCTAGAAAGAAAATTTTAGCATTCTTCAAACGCTTAAAAACAAGAGGAGGGGAGCATCTCAGGCATCAGATGCTACTATTGCAGCCAACTTATTTTTATTTTTTTCTTAGTGAAAACTAAAATCCCCCATTAGAAATCATTATGAAGAAAATATCAAGCACAACAAGGTAAGAGGAAGAGAAATAAAGGGAAAAGATAGCCTGTGTTTTCAACTCAGGAATAAGTAAATTCTCTTGTCAAGTCCTCAAAAACACTACGATATTCCAAAGCACATCCCTGTTCTTAAAAGCTTGTTGAAATTATTGTCTCCTCCTTGGCCGTACGCTCCTAACTCTGAAGGAGTATTTTCCATTCTTTTCACAGACCTCACGTTTCCATCACCTTTCCTTTGAAAGGCCCAGGCAAAAACAAACCAGAAGACTAAAGGAAAGCTTGGTTTACACCTTAGTTCCTGAGCCTCTGTGTATGCCTTATATCATAAGCAGCATATTTGGTCCTAGTCTGAAATAGCAATACTTACCCTAATCAGCTTCCATGATTATCAAAGCAACGTGAAGCTTTCGGCTAGTAGAATTTGAGCAGTTTTTGTATATAGACAACAACAGCAAGAACTATGAAGACTGCAGTTTGAACTGAGAGCACAGAATATCTTTTTTTTTTTAAAAAAAAAGGACACACTTCTAGTTGTATCTGGGCCAGTAGAAAGTAACAGCAGTATATTGCTTGTTATTAATTGGATCAAACTTAAAAAAAGAACTCCAACAACTAAAAATCTCATACAAGTAATGATTGTTAGCACAGGAATTTTCCTGACCATGTGTTTCATTCATTGAATTTATGTCCATATTTGCCCCAGATGGAAGGAAAATGGAAGAACAAGTTGTAAGCAGGCAAATAGTTTTCCACTTAAATGTGTTTTCATGCTTAGTGAAAATCAGAGGACGTACTTTTCTCGAGTTAAACACTCTCCAATAGTCACATAATTTTTTAACCCCACACAGACATCTTAAGTAAATTCTAAAAATACCTGTAAAGATACTGGACGGCTTGCTTATCAGTAAATTGAAAAAGAACATTTTTCTAAGTTACCTTTCATCTACATCCTGGAACAAACAGGTTGGTGTGTGCGTAGTCGTAAAAATTCTTTTGTCAGGAGGAATTCTGGGTGCTAAGAGAAAAATATAAGCAAATTAATGAGTGGAATTTTTTTGCATAGATAACATACCTCAAGTTACATGTTTCTATTAAGTAGTGAGTAAAGTCTAGAAGTCTGTCTAAGAGCATATAGGAAAGCAGCTTGCTAGCTCACAGCCTCTCAGCAAGGGCAGAGAACAGAATCAATTATCTCTCATTTTAATAAAAGTAACTGACAAGTAACTCATATTAGTTGTCTTTCTTAGGCTGAAATTTCCTTGTGCTACACTGCATGAAAATTCCTGTAGCAGAGCACAGAACTGGTTTCCTGAAAGTAAGAACTAACTAGTCTTTGTGCATTCAAAAGATTACCTTCATAACCAGAATGTACTTTTTCTGCAAGCAACACACAGCAAAGCTGGTCCTCTGCTATTTCTGGATCTTGCACTTTGATAAGATAAGGAGTCATCCGAAATGGGTGATAGCAAATCTCATTTTCACGCTCCTTTCCCGCACTAATAATTAAACAGAGTTAATTATTTCAACAGATTCATCTTATGCTAAACAAAGTTTTAATTTGTCTATTGTAATTTTCTCATGACACGAGGAATGCATGATAGCTCCTAAAATAGCACTCAAGAACTTAACTTTCTGAATTGTTTTTTGGGGTTTTTTTTTGGTACAAGAGAAGCTAATTTTGATGGCATCCTTTGCATACCAACTGCAATAAAGAATACGTTGTCCTCTCTACTACCTGAAATAAAAAGATCCACAATTGCTTTAAATGGAAATTTGATGGAAAAATAAAAACCCACCTCCCATGACAGATTCAATAATCTTAATCTGTTGACATTATACCCGTATATAGTTGTATTTTATCAAGCCTGTCATATATCTACTCAGTTAACAAAGACCTTCTTTTACTCAATATTTATTCCAATTTTAAAAGAACGAAGACTCAGAAATTCTTACCTATAATAATAGTTGTTTACTTAGTAAGAATCCAATGCATAGTAAAGAAAATAGCAACCATTTACACAGTGGGAGAAAAAAAAATTTCAGTTGTAATAAGTTTCTAACAGCACAGCTTTATAAAACTAAAGCTTTTGGAACCAATGTTAGTTGGACAAAAAAAAAAATCTACAATAACACTAGCAGTACTTTTACAGTACATCCAATCCAACACTGTGGAGCCGTGCATCGTCTCTATTTTGTTTAAAGTTTACTCATACCTTAGTAATAAATATTTATTTACTCCAGAAGTAATAAAGCAATAGGATCCACAACTTTTGTTTTCCGAAATGCTACCAGAGAGGCAATAAGCAGCAAGAAATGAAATTACACAAGAAAACATGAATAAGTTGCCAGCATTTCCTAAATAAAAGCAACTAAAGGAAGCCAGGGCAGGAAAAGAAGGAAGAAAAGCAAAACCAAAGAACTGCCATCTAGTAACTGCAAAAGAGACTAGTCAAGTTACCCTCATGTATCTTTCTCTATGGGACACTTGAGAAAAATTTAAGATTAGACATCAGCATCTGCTACAGAGATTCTCTCATTCTAGAAGACTGAGCAGAACAGTTCAGTTAACATGAACTGAAGACTTTGCATAGCAGTAGGAGATACTGTATCAGCTTCCTTTATGGTGCAATGGTCAGTATTCACACTGATTAACTTCTAAGATGCAACTTCCTCAAATCACTTTGCAGTTTTCTCTGTTGCTTCTAGGAACTGATAAACTAGAGGACATGCATGTGTTGTGCCTTATGTTCACGTTATGAAAAAGTAAGAAATTTAGATATCATATGGTTCTTAACAAAGTCAAATACTTTTGTAATAATGGTTTCATAATATAATACTAAGCTTTATAATATTGTTGTCTTACCTGATGCGACAGAAAAAAGATTTCTCTTCCATGCAATCCTGGGTGGAAGACTCTGGAAATATTAAACATATTTCATAACAAGTTAAAAATTACTATGAGATTATGATATTTAAAACAAGAATTTATCGTTAAGCAATGAAGGTTGAATTCTTTAAAGTTTATATTCCCTGAAGTTTCCATATGTATTTGCTAAACAATGTTCTTCATAAACAACTAAACCTGAATACCACTCATTCTGAGGCCGGCAGTTGAATCAAAGCTGCTTGCTTATTGAGTCTTCTGCTGAAAACATATCTAAATAGTTCTCCAGTTTGAGCTGTTTACTCTTGCCAGCTTTTCCACTGTATAGTGTTGATCAAAAATGTTTGATTATCTGAGACCTCAAAATTTGATCTTTTTCCTAGGAAGGCACTAGGAAAGATCAAGCAAGATCAAACCCACCTAGCACCAAACCCTGCCTCAAAAAAAAAAAAAAAAAAAAATATATAAATGAAGGTTTCCTCTCACTTTTTAAGTCTATTTCCATCCTTTTCCCAAGAAGCCACAGACACATTTTCAAGGCACACTCTGGTCTTTCACAGTGCACAATACTTTTGGATATTATATTCTATGGCAGCTAATACATGGGTTAGTGTGCATAGTTCCACTCTTGCATTTTTGAGGTCTGAAGCTATACACAAACATAATAAAACTACAGACAATGTTTAAGAAAAAGAGATTTGCAGAACTGAATAATATCTGTAACTAGGATCACATGGTCAGAATTTACCACAGACTCTTTTTTGAGCCAGAGGTTGGAGTAGAGACCTCACAAGGTCCCTTCCAACTTGCTTTACACATGCATTACTTAGTACATATTTATCGCTAAATGTTTTTTTTTTTTCAGATAAAATATGGTTCACACTCTGACCTGACTTAATATACAATTGATTGGAATTTCGACCATTTAGAGCAGACCTTGAATTTCATGTGTTTGGTTAAAACAGTTGGCAGCTATTTCTCAATTCCTAACAGCTGTAGCTATACTAGTAAAACTATCCTCCCACAAACAAATAACAAAGTGCCCTAGGATGTCTGATCCTTCACCCATTAGCATGTCTAACGTCATTTTCCTAAGGCTAAAAGAATAGAGATGTGATTACACTTGGTGAATGGTGAGTGATGGCAGCTCAAGTACATCTTTCTGCATTGTAATCAAGGTGTCCAGTATTCAAATCATAATCATTTTAAAAGGAAGGAGGCAGAACATGATCCCCCTTCTATCTGAAGAAAAGAAGTTTTAAAGAAAAACTGTGGTTGTTTGATTGCTAGTAAAAGAGCAAAGCAAAACCACGATTCAGCATGAATACCTACTTTGTTTTCATTCATCATTTAGATGAAAGTGGTACGAGAATCAATAAACAACTACATTGAGAAGACTTTTAGCCAACAGACAAGTGTATAAAAGCATGTTGTACATCTAGTATCATTCAGAGATGATCTAATAATACATCTGTGTTAAACGCTCAAAGAGTGATGGAGAAGGATAGAAGGATGTTAAAAATCAGTTCAAGTATTTGCATTTGCACGACTGAAAAACGGTCAGAGAAATATCTGCTGTTGAGACTACTCACCAGCTCTATTGCAAATATTCCACGATGGTAATCTGTATGGGGTAGTAGAAGTATAGAACACACTGACATCCTGAGGTGCTAAGAACTCCACAAATTTGGCATTTTTAAAATAACTCCTCTTACAGCGAAGAATAGAAGCAGCTTGATCAGAGATGTACAAAATTTTCCCAGTAATCAAAGAAACAGCTACCGCAAACATATCCTAAAAAAAAAATCTCAAATTATTTAGACAGTTTAAAATACTCTTGAATCAAGTATGTATTTATTAGAAAAACACCTAAGATAAAAAAGCATTAATGAGTTCAAAAAAATTAAGGAAATAGTGTTAAACAATATCTGCTCATGGAGCAACAAAATAAAACTAATCTGTTTATGAAGTAGACACAGACAGTACACTTTTTGAACTACACAATAACACACTAGCATCTTACTGGGTTACAAGGCCTACATATCATTGCTTAAAATTTTATGATGCAGAATGAATTTATGAGTTAAGAACTAAAGAGCTATAAAACCAGCTATAAAACTGCACATTTTCCTTGTGCTTGTTACAGGCATATTTTACATCTACGAAATTGTTTTTTGAAAGGCTGTTTATGTTAGCTTATCCATCCACTGCAAAATGAAAAAAGTGCTCTAAACCATCTGGTAAAATAATAAGTAGACAGGTGAAAAAAAAGTCCCCCACAACCCTACATGCACTCCACTTGTACTGTTTCACATTGTTTTTCTTCTTGACGCATAAGAGCTTCCTGCGTCATACCCTTTAGTGCTCTGCCCACGAACGCTGTACACAAACTTAAGAGCTGTCGTCGCAACGCCGGTTTCACTAACTCAGATGCTTCAGATCAGTTGAACAACATTTATGATGTTTGGCTGAAGTTCTCAGTTGTAGTCTAGACTTCCTGTTTATTTTACCTTGTGGGCAACCTTTTATTCACAGATGCAACAAAACCCACCTACTTCCAACTAGGGAACATCCCCCATCATGCCATTATTTTATTGATTTCAGAACTGCATACATTCAGGCAGAGGCTTCAGAAAAAAAAAAGAAAATAGTGGAAGGTAGTCTGATAAGTTTAGATGCAATTACTTTTTGAAGAATCCATAACATGTCCCTAAACCACTGGAAATGTGGAAAGTAAGTAACAACAACAACAAAAAAATCATTCAGACTATCGTTTTACTGCTGAAAGCTATGTTGATCGTCAGAGCTGTTCTTATCTAGACGGGAAGACACAGTATCACTGGATCACGCACTGACAGGCCTATACCAGTTGCAAAGACTAGACAAACACCACAGAACACAACACAACACACAAATTCCAACACTTTCATCCCTTTTCAGTCACACTAACATGAACTGGTGAAAACATCAAATAATCCCTACTGATAAGGACAGGCTGAAACGAATCACAGTGTACTTTGATTAAAATTTGGAGAGTTATCCTCCAACTTCAGCATTAAGAAATGAAAACTAATGATGTCTCACAGTGCATTATATCACACAGATGTTAAGATACATCACACCATTGTCTCTAAGCATGAAGTACAATTCAGAGGACCAAGAAGTTTAGACTACTTATTTTCCACCTCACAGAAAAAGCAGCTTAGATCAAGGTGTTATTGGCAAAGTTTGCAAAGGCTCAGAGTTTCTACTCAACCCTGGTAAAAGCCAGCTTCTTCAGCTTATTGGTCTAGCTATCAACTCTTACTTTGTAAAAAGAAGGCATGCTTGGGAATTCCAGTTCTAGAAAACATTTTCAATACACACTGTAGACTTGGGTCACCATACTCACCGCATTTTTCATGATGTATTCTGAGGTTATAGTCTCAACTTCTTCCACCGTGTAAGACGACACATTGAGTCCAGCAGGCTGGGATTCATTAATCATCAACAATTGGTAATACTCCTCATTGGCTACATGAAAACATTAAACAACTTGCGTTCAGAATTTAAAATATCATCAATAAACACCCAGTCTGCAAGTGGTAAATGGCCAAAATCTTTTTTGGCATAAGCACAGAACGGACAGTTGGAAAATCTAGGTGGTACTGCAAATTAGTTTTCCTCAGTAGAGTTTCCTCATCAGTAGCCCAAACAAATCTACTCAATATATCCATATGTGTATAATCATATATTTTGGTCTGTTTGACAGCTCAAATAGTATGAAATTGTAAATTGTTTACCAATTAATTTTCTAACTCAACAAAATACCAATGATGTATCAAGCATCTGGAGAGCTGCTTTAACTCCCAAAGGAACACAAGCTAACAGAGCCAACAAATGGGAACACTATGAAAACATCTGTTTAAAGAGGTTTTCAAACATAATAAACTTAGCTTTTACACAACCACATTTAAATTCCTATTCTAAAAGTTTAATTTTACCCAGGTTGGCATTATCTAGATAGTATCATACTTGATTACCTTTAACTTGTTTAATGCTTTTAAGGGCATATTTCAACGTTGTTAGGACACTAGATTTGCCTTTAATTCTCTTTTCAGAAGGAAGGTGAGCTTTCAGCTCTTGTAATGTTTTCAGCAATTCCTTTTGTGTTTTGGCTTTAGTGGACTGCTCACTACTGTAAGATTAAAGACAAAAAATAGAATGTCATTTGAATGCCTGAAGTGACACACCATCCTCATAGAAGCCCAAATATACTCTGACACTTGTTACGTATCTAAATTTGTACAGCTAGCCACATTAACTTTTCCAGTACTTAGTATCAACATTCAGATCTTACAATAATTCTTAAATTAGCTAGAATCATTTAAAATAAAATATTTACCACCACTTTAAGTCTTATTGTAAAATGCACTATATATGTGCAACAGTACATATACCCAAGCAACAGAGAACATTTTTTTTTTTTTTGCCACAGTCTCCCTCCTCCCTTTTTAGTGGTATTTTCCTTAGTTCCTTTCAAATTCAAACTCATAGAAATGTTCATGGACTTCAAAGGAGAGAAGCAGGAGGTCCATTCAAGTCGTCACCTCCTGTTCGAGCAGGTTCTCATAAGAAAGGTCCCTGAAAAGGGAATGGCAGTGGGAGAGCATCAAGTTAACAAAACAAATGGAGAAATCCTTGGAACAACGTATCCCAGTTAAGCATGGCAATACATTATATAAGATAAGGAAACTTGACTAAATATGTAGAGTAAAGAATCAGAGGAGGCTGGAGACAAATTGTATTCACATTTCTCAGGTGCACATTCAGAAGTGCTGTCTCAATGTAGACGGTCAAACTACAAAGATTATCAGTGCCAATGTCAGAAAATTATTGTCTTCCTTTGCAGTTCCTGATCTCTCTCCCCATTATTAAGAGGTGCTGACAAAATCAAAAAGGAAGAGAAAAGGAGGTAAGGGAAGGGAGGGGGAGGATGACAAAGATGGGTCACAGGTGGGTTGGAAGCAGCTGAAATGAAAAATCATCTTGTCTTTCTCATTGGAGTAGATTTTAAAAGCTAATCAGTAACAACAATCAAGAGGATTCTAGAGCTTTTCTTAAGCCTTCCTGAACATAAATTCTTTCCCACTAAAAGGAAGGTCTTCTCTTACCACCTGATTGTCATGGCTGGTAGTCTCTAAGAAGTTACCCTAAGAACCACTGTAGAAACAATAGTCTTAGCAACTGCCTGCCTGAAGTGCTCAATAAAGTGGTTTCAGCTTCCAGGTAGTTCTCAAAAGGATTTCTGAACATTTTTCTGGGAAGTTTGAAAAGTTCTTCAGGCAGATCAATCCTCTGACAAGCATCAGGTGTATTTCACCAAAAATGCTTGGAAAGTGACAAGGCTAGCTTCTCCTAGAGAATACACATTGTTCTTGCTTAAATCACAACGTACTATGAGAAACACAGCATTCACTTCATCAGTGGTCATTTTGTACTGAGAAATAATGGCAAGGGATAACACAAAAGAGCATAGTACTCCCTTGGGAAACATTATGTTCATGCTGTATATTAAAATCACATCCACAACGTGGCTTGACAGTTTGGACTGATGCAATCAAACAGGGCCTTGTTAACAGAAGAACCCTCTATGCTGGCAGTAGGGAAGAAGAGAGAGGGAAAAGATTATGAAGTAACTGAGCATACTGCTGGTTTTGTACTCTCTGAGCATGCCCCATGAGTGTGGCCAGACTTTTGCAAGAAAAGAAACCTTTCCAAATTAGCCTGCAACAGCAGCAAATATAGAAGACTGGCCTCCTTGGAAAGTAAGTTATAAAACTCGCAAATGTTTTTCCAAAGATCAGTAGCATCAGGCACAGTAGCCAACCACAGGGAAGTCATGACTTGCAGAGGACGGAATAAGCAAGTTCTATAAAGGT
The DNA here is from genome assembly GCF_009769465.1 of Tauraco erythrolophus. NCBI lineage: Eukaryota > Metazoa > Chordata > Aves > Musophagiformes > Musophagidae > Tauraco > Tauraco erythrolophus. The sequence continues at coordinate 6,783,373 of NC_141475.1, forward strand.
AGGAGCTTTCCATTTTGCTTTATGTGGACAGTGATCTGAAAAGGTACCTACAGATATTAAAGTAGCTGGTGAGTGCTGATACTGAATCCAAAGCCCAGTAGTCCTTGAACTGAAGACTAAACCTATAGCTTATCAGCCTATTTTAGTCTTCTCTTTAAAAAACATTCTCTAGATATCCTTAGCCTCCCATTCCCAAAAGATGACAAGAGTCTGCTTTGTGACCCTCTCACACTGTCTGACAGCCAGGGAAAACACTGTACCATTTGGATTCCTATTTATTTCCGAGCAGAGAGCTATTAATGAAATTTAAAATAAAGAGGTATCAGAAAAACTATAACAAGTAATATCAAAAAATCTTGTAGTGAAGAAAACTGAATCAATGAGAAAAGAAGATTAAGAAACGCCTTTGGTTCACTCTGTCTTTCATACTAAGCAACATGAACTCCAGAACACAATTTCCAATTGAAAAGAGAGCATGGAACAAGATCTCCAGGTGCCTGCAAGGCAGACACAGAAAATAACTTCATCGAGTATGAAATGGTGCAAAAGGGTCATTTTCATTTACCACTTCTCTAGGAACTGCATCAGGTAGAAACACTTTCAGGCAGTTACATGTAGATAGGGGTCTTAACATCAGTATGCTACAGCTAGATATCCCTGATCTGCTCAGGATCAGGTTTTGGTCTCCTGATCAGAAGCTGACTTAAAAAACCCAGCAAAGAAAGTAGGGCACTCTGAAGTGTCCAGATTGGAGCCTTCAATGCCACCAGGTTTCTCAAGGCTATCAGAGTCAGAAGCAGAGTTCACATAGGGGGATTCCTGCAGCTGATGTTGGTTTATCCTTACAGACTTGAGGCTTGAATCCTGGCGAATGGAACACAGGAGAGGCAGATGATATGACTGCTCTACATCAGAACGCATCCAACTCAACAGGTGAATTCTGATGTTAAAATACTATTAGGTTGTCCCCAGGCAAGGGCTTCAGACTAAATTCTGAAGAGCAGAAAATTTAAAGAAAAGCTTCAAAACAACCACTAGAGCTGAAGCAATATTCAAAGTGAACCACAAAAATGAAACTACAGAGTTAAGCTACCAAATCAAAACAAAGTAAGATGACTTGAAAGGTTATCACACAACTTGCATAGAACAGCAACAAAAAGCTCTAATTCAATCAAGTGGTTAATAGGACATGCTACTGATTATGGACAGGAAGAGAATCAAAGATAGGATTTCTTGTGTACTCCTCCAGGTTTAGCCAAAACAAAACAAAAAACCCAAAACATGCTACTATTTAGTATTCAGCATGCCATACATGCAAATGACTGAAAATATATGCACATTAATTTACCTGCATCCACTGCTAGACTGATTGTGTTCAGAGTTTGCAATCATCAGACTAAACGCATTTGAGCTTGAACTAGAATAAGGAAACACAGAAAGAGATTAGTATTAGTAAGCTTAAACAACTTTTAGTTAATTTTAGCTTTAAATTTTCCTATTAATGACTGGCTATCTAGAAGAAAAACAACTTTAAAAGCTTGTGCCTAGTACAACAAATGGAAGCTATAGCTGTTACACATTGTCTACGAAGGTTCTTCTTACTGTAGCTTTGCTCCGTACACTAAGCCATTATTTAAAAGAGGAAAACAGCACAGTTGCATCCTTACACATAAGAATAGACTGACATTTTTTGATATACAATTATGGAAGTTGGTTTACAAGAAAATATATAAGTAAGGCAAATTAAACACACAATGATGAAAAGAAAGGTTCAAATGAAGCTCGTCCTGTGAAACATTAGAGACTTTCTCTTTATGAATTATAATACATTACACAATTTACATCATATGAGAGTACATGTTAACTGGAACACTCAGCTTCAACCTGAAGATACACTTTATACCGTAGTTATTATACAGAAGTTACATTCAAATGGAAAAAGCCTTTAGTGACAAAAATAAAAGTGAAATTTATTAAATATTAGCTACTACCTTTTATGACAGTCTGAAGATTCCATGAGCATTGCTGAATCTTTCCCATTTTCATCAGATTCATGGCCATGAGAATCATGTCCGCTTGAGTAGTTTTCATTTGTGTCATTCCCACTGAAGTCATTTCCACTAGATCCACTGCTCATTTCAATATCTTCCTGAAGAACTTCATGAGAGTGTTCAGGCTTTGTCTGGATTTCTGAATCTTCAGCAATCATCTGGCTATGGTTATTCGGAAGTCCAGAATAATCACTCATTTTCTGTTGCTCTTTTAAAGAGAACGACGAAGAAATGTTTCCACTGATTCCAGGTTGCTGCTCAGGGTTCTGCTCCTCAGTGCTAGAGTAGAACCCCCTGAACTTGATAGAGTCCATGGGACACTCATTAGAAACACTGCCAAGATGAAGAGCAAATCAAGCCATGTTCAGAATTTTCTCTCTGTACAAATTCTGTTTGGAAGTACAGACCAACAAATCTGAGGAAGGAAAGGAAGAAAAAAAATTATTTTCTTGTTTGCCTTTGCTGACAAACTGGAATTTTCACTGACTGATGAAATTAAAAGTGATATGTGAAATCCATTGATAATATACTCAGCATCTGAACAGTGAAAAGTAAGTTAAATATAATTGCAAACCTAACAAAGTTTTACTGTGGAAAAAGTATTTATTTTTTAGTACAAACCCACACAAATAAAGAAAAGAGGAATAAACATGAAGAACTCCTTAAAAGTTTAAATATTCACTTGTTTTCTGTTCTCCCACTTAATACTTGACAACTTTCCTGCCTGGATTTGGACAATAACCATTAATATTTTCAGTGAAACCTTTCCTCTGGCTTCCAGTTTACTTTGATAAAAAGATTCCATTCAGGCATCAGACGATTCCTTACTTGGTTTGGAGGTTGCTTGGGGTTGTTTTGGTTGTGTGGGGTTTTTTTTTTAAATATAGTGTCTTGGTTTTTTTTCTTTTAAGATCAGCTCTGCCATTTTGACCAATTCTTCATTTCTTTCTTTGTACAAGAGCCACGTAGGTAGGTAGACTGAACATACAGTAAGAACAGGGAAACTAAGTACATCTATTTATCAATAACAAAAATTCTAAGACACAAATAAGCCTGAGAATAATTTTATCTACTAATTACAACTAATTCAGGGGGGGAAAAAAAATAAAAAGTCTGCATAATTTAGAAAAGTAGTCTTAACACAAAAAAAACCCTGCTTTTAATGCAAATTCTAATGCAACAGTCACAAAATCAGAGTGTACACAGAAGTGAATTAAGAGCAGGCTAATATTGAAGAGTCATGGCAGGAGAAGTACTAGAGAGCAGTTCAACTTTATGAATAAAATAAAGATATTTAATCTGACTCATTTCCTTGTCTATTTCAGCAACCCACAGAGACAATGCTGCAAAACCATGAACTAAGATCCTCTGAACAACATAATTCATCATCAGGAAAAGAAAAAGGTTGTTTTTAAAACAACAGAACCATGTTTGTTCCTTCCTCTTTGTTCCTCTAAAATATTCAAGATTATAATTGTTGACTAATAAACTTCTGACTGGAATAACAAAGTCAATGAAAAAATCTGCAACTAAGTTTTGCTAATACTAACTGCAGCAGCTGCCTTTTAAACACAAATAAATACATATCTATAGTTTTATTTTTAGAAATCCTGTAACAGAAAACATTAACTTCATATTAATTTAAAACACACTATGATTCAACTCCCCTTCCCCCAAAAAAACATTGAAACTATTTTCTTACCCTCCTAATTGCTGTTTTTCCAGACATTTTAAATTTATTTTGAGTTTTTCAGAAGAAAATACTACTCGTCTCCTCGCTTGGCCAAAGTAATATGCAAGATATCTGTTTTCATTTGAAAGAGGAAGTGTAGTTTAAGAACATTCATTTAGGCTATCGGTAATGGTATACAAATATAAATAAATATATTTTTTTTCTTTACAAGATGATTCACTAGTAATTCATTATAGATAATAATAAAAAAACACTTTGGGTAGAGTAAAATATACCAACATTTCACTTCTGCATGTTTTCACTTCAAGTATTCTAATCCAGACTAAGCAGACATCCTGTTAAGCTGTTGTATTAAACAGTAGTACACAGGCAGCAAATGACACTTCAGTAGCTCAAACAGTTTCTTCTGGACTAAGAAAGCCACTTCTGTCTTAAAAATTACACAACTGGAACATGCAATAAAAGAATATTTACTTTTAGATGAAACTCTAGTATTATTTCACAACGGCACATACCCTGGTGGCCAATGATTAACTAGACCAGGCAGTTCACCTCTGATTTTATCTCTGGTAGACAGAGCTTACTCTTTCACTTGCCTTACTTAGCTAGACATTTTAATGAAGTTCTGGCCCTGTATATAGTCCACGCTTGCCACACGTGCTCCTGAGTCTGACTGGTTAGTGGTACCCACACTCCCATCTGCAGTATCATGGCCCGCGCTTAACGTCGCAGGGCTAGCCGTGACTCATCTTCTCTGAGAGTGACTGAGAACGTCAAAGGGCTCAGCAGAGGGAATACAAAAGGTGGCACTGGGAACACCTATGTGGACAGCACGAGACAAACCTCCTGTTACTGTAAAGGTAAGAGGCATTTTTGTAAGTGTGTTAGTCCACGCTCACCTAGGAGATGCTCTTACCACTACCTCAAGTATTGCAGAAATAAGAGCATTTGTCCGGTTAAATAACTGAACCTACTCTCAAGAAGCCATTTCTCATGTGTCATCTGTACTATTATTTCTCAGAGGGCACTAAGGTTGTAAAGTTCCACAGAGGATTCAGTGAGTAAAGGTACTCCAGCAAACTACTCCGTTAGCAACAGGATGGCTTTTTACCTTCTCTGTGGAGGTTAAGGGTAACCCAGGAGATCATCCACAGCATTTTGTCCACTTAATGAACGCCTTGTACACATCAAAATTATATATGTATATAAATATATATATAAAATTATATATATGCATAAAAAACTCCATAGTGATTAAAATGAAGCTTTTGGAAAAAAAGATGCCACAGCATCTTTTGAAAAGGAGGTCTGACATGTAGGTATTCAAGGTGAAATCTAACATTCCTCATACTATATTCTGTGCCCAAGGTAGGAGTTTGTCTGTTTTTCTGACCAAATGCTACTTAGAAAGAGCTTCAGATACAAGAGAACAAGCATACTGCCATAACTGAAACAACACTATCTGCTAGTAAACTGTTACATGATTTCTTTAGAGGCAGGGAAAAAAGGTCTCAAAAAAACCCAAACAACTTTGGGCTGCTATACTTAAATCACTTCAAGAAAACTATATAAATCACTATCAACAGGTTCATAAGCATGAACTGCCAGAAGACAGACTCTTAGCATAGCCCTAAACTCTCTACAGATAATTAGCCCAATACAACAGTAACATGTGTCAGGAAAATTGTGCTATTTATGAGAAAAGCAATGATTGTACCACAGCTTTCCTACTCTGAATGCAAACATCATGTATTTCGTTCTTCAAACGTGAGAAACTTCTGAATTCTAAAGCCAAACAGTATTACGTATGCCATAGTATTTTCAGCCTCAAGAGTTGTCTGCAGATATTTTTTTTTTAACATTTCCTTGGGAAATTATTTCCCAAAAGTCTCTTATGTAATCTTTGGAAGTTTAAGAGTCAGTGAAACTGTGCCATAGCTAGCATGTAGTGTTACAGTTTGAAATTCTGAGCTGTTAAACCACTGATGAGTAATTTTTTCCACCTACAACTATCACCTACTGTCTCATCTCCTCTATTCTTTCCCTGACACCTAGGCTAGCTTCTGCCAGGTATTTGTAGCAAACTTCAATAGTGCTCCCTTAGGTGGGACAGAGTCATTCCCAAAATACATATATAAACTATCCAAAAAGTTCTGAGAAATTTCCTGTGCCGCCTTGAACAAAAGTTGAGTAATTCAATGACAGTCAAGATTTCAGGGGTTTTAAAATTATTTTTATTTGAAGCAATGAGTTCAAATGAAGAGAATCACCAACAGAAAAGAAATAGGTACTGGCCTATAGGGGACAGCATGTGAATTCTCTTCCTCTTGATACCTGGCAGAAACTTGTGTCAGGAAACGCTTAAGTTGTGTTACTTCTGTCTCTAACTAGCAACATGCCAGAGCTTCTGCAACTTTGCCCACAGTATCTATTCAGCTCTTACATAACTACATTACAGTGACAACAATTTGGAGACAAAGGACAACGGTGCCAGAAACAAAAATGAGTATCCCAGTAATGGAGAAGATACAAGTTTGACTTTTTTGAAGGTATATCTTGAGAAAAATTGGCTCAACTCCTTGAGGTGGAATGGTGGTGTTAGGCAGGACTGGAAGATTAACGTCACTGAAAGTCAGTCTTGCATAAAATTTCTTCTGTTTCAAAATCTCAAAAGCCTCAGTGCCAGAGATACATACCAAAGTAAGGTATACAGGAAGAACAAATAGGAAGGAATAAGAAAAACATTATGATAGACTTCCAAGAGCTTCTGGGGAAGGAAGGAAGAAGTGTTTCTAAAACAACAGTTTATATAATAAATAAAATGGCCAAGATCCCTCAAAGCAGCAATGTTAATATACGTTGTAAATTTGAGGAGATTTTTCTACAAAGAGATTGGAATAACTGGGGGTGGGAAAAAACACCACAGACTGGCAATTACCCTTCACCGTGCTCTGTGCCTGTGATTTTAGATGAAAACTGATGCATCTGGCTAGACGTTACTCTCAGACAGAGGAAGACCTTAAGTGGAACATGTGCATGCATACGCAAGCACCATGCAAATGCTTCAGGAGCACAGAGGGTCAGTCATCCCAGAGAGATTAATTAACGTGTAAACTAATCTCAGTCAAAATGCCGTAATGAATTGCACATATTCATCCCACTTCAATGCTTGAATAAATTCCCAATCCATAACCAAACAAGAATGGAAAGGTAAAAGTTAGCATGCTTTCCCAGTCTGAGATTTTCTCCTGTTACCACAGTTGGAGGAAGATAATTGCGTCTCATGCCAAGTCCAGTAAGCAAGCGCAGACTTTCACGTAGAAACAGAGGAAGATTTCTTCTAGGTTTGATCTTGAGAGAAGTACTTTAAGCTATTTTTTTTTCTTTATTTTCTGCTCCATCTTTCTAAACTTTTAAGGGAGGTTGTCTATTTTGACTCTAAATAAAAGCTTCTTTTTGAGCTTAAATTGGCACCAGTTAAACTCAATTTCAAGGCAACCAGCTCACAAAAACCATTCTACTCTTCTAGACAGAGCAAACCTCCCAAAATCATTCTGGCAAAGAACAGAACTCCTTAATATCCTGATGCAGTATATGAAAAAGGCAACATAATTGCACTGGTTATCCTTAGCTACAGTAGCTCCTTTATCCTGCGGTACGACAGTGGAAACAGCCTGAACTTGAGTGTCTCCAGAAAAACACACCAAAATACATTGGGATAAACACTTGAAGAAATAATGGGTTTATGCTTTTGAAAAACCCTCAAGAAGGACTGTAGAACACCGAGGAGGCAAATTTCTTTTGAAACTATGGTATTTAAACTCAAAAATCTTGTTTCAGCAGAGATCTGGTTACATTTAGAGAAAATATTTTTCCAGATTTCACACAAAAAATATCATAACAAGTACTGGCATTTAAAGAACGAAAAACTAAAACTCCAGAGTCAAAATTATCTAATTCAAGAACTGAGTACGAGCAGAACATTTGCAGAATCGAGTATAAATTTGCAACTAACATGAATTTAACAATATTCCCAAATGAAGCAAGAGACACACCACAGTTTATGACTATACTTTAGACATCTGAATATTTGGGGACTCTCAACTGTACTAGCACCAATAGGAGACACTCCTAATGGTCAAGTTTAAATTTTACTGAAGATCTTATCAACAAGAAGAATTTCTGCATGTCTTCTGGATAACTGCCTTGCGAAACAGTAAAAGTTTTCTCATTTGTATGACAAATAACTAGCAGGGGTTTAATCATATCATGCAATTTTAAAGAAAATTGAAAATTAACATCTACAATGAATGCATCCTCCCTGTGCAATTAGACAATGATTAAATGCTTGGTAGTAGCAAAACGTTAGGAAAAAATGTTGAAAAACAAACACTACAAGAAGTGACTCGTCTAACCGTACAACTTCATCAGCAATAACACTGAGATCTTCACTTTTTTATGGCAAGAGACAGAAAAATTAACAGAATACCTTCACTAGGACACTTTCTAGGAAGGTGAAAAAAAGAGAAAGAGATGGCAATATTCTCAGACTTCACTATAAGAAAATATAATGAAAGACGCTTAACGATTTCCTGCAATACTTTTTGAAGAAAAATGAAACTTTCTTTTTTAATAGATTCCTCATCTCACTGCAAGTCATCGTAAAGAAGTTTTGTTCTTTTTCTGAAGGAGTGAGGCATAAGTCAATTTTCTACTCATGTTAATAAAGTTATCAACATCTAGAATATCACAAGTGCTTCCATAAAACCTGAATTCCACAGCATTATTTCACAATTTGTTGATAAGGATTCATCTTTCAGTTCAAGAGAATCTTGAACACAGGATTGTTATTTAAGCAAAAGTTAGTAATATCTTTATAAAGGTGATTCTAATTAACCACTGCTTACAGCTGCCACTTCACAACAGAGGATCTGATCAAGACATAGCCTTGGTCCAGAGCCCTCCAAATGTCATTCTGAATTTATAGCAGCATCTATACAGGAAGAGGTCAGCATAAGCACCAGGCCAGGGCCCTTGCATCCATAGTAAGGATGCTTCCAACCAGATTGTTTCCTCAGTGAAGAAACTCAAACTTGATTTTAAGAATAAGTACAGTTTTAGGCTAAAAACATTTCGGCTTCGAATAACATTAACTCCCAGCTTATAACAAAAAAATAGCTCTGAATGAGTGTATATATGACTGAAATTACAGTTCTAAGATAAAACAAACACGGAACAATGTATTTTCTGCATAAGCTCTAGGCAGGTGGGAGGGAAAGCATCTTTCTACTAACATGAATCATAACAATTATGCATGTTTCTTACCTGTTTTTTCTATGAAAAGTTGGTAAAAGTGTTTATCAAGCTCCCTCACAGCTAGCATCAAAAGCATGAAGTGCCTAGGTCCAGAGTCTCCCACATGCATTTAATTCTTGTCTCATCCTCTTCTACTGGAAATCTTTGACCATTACAGAGTCCGGACACCTCTATAACTATAAAATATAAAAGAAATACCTGGGCCCCCCAACAGTGTCCTCTTCAAACAGATACCAGAGAGATGCTCACAGTTATGCCATGCCTATGCAGATAAATGTTGGTTAAACATGAAACTGTCATCCAGCAGAGGAATCAGATACAAATTTGCATTTTAAACATTTTTGGTCTAAAATAAGGTCTTACAGCATTTTAAAATAACAGAATCTTCTACAGTAGTTGAAATAACCCTTCCGATTCACCATCGGTATGGTATCACACTATGTACATACACAGTATGTACATTGTCTGCATGGGCTGACACAGCCACCAAGAATGAAGAGTCAACCTCTCCAGCAGATAATAGAGCAAAACGCCTGATGCAGTCAGCAGGAGCTCCAAGTGCTTAAGAAGTATGGGTAAATACCTTTTTAACACCTGATCTAAACTGATCTGCATTGCTGTAGGCTTGGTATGAGCGTTAAAGAGTTTACTAGGCAGTCAGAAAACTTCAGTTCACAGAATCACAGAATGGTTGAGGTAGAAAGGGACCTCTGCAGGTCATCTTGTCCAACTCCCTGTTCAGACAAAGTCACCTAGAGCAGGCTGCCCAGGACCACCTCCAGATGACTTTTGAGTATCTCCAAGGATGGAGATTCCACAGCCTTTCTGGGCAATCTGTTCCAGAGCTCACTCACTGTCACAATAAAAAAAAGTTTCCTTACATTCAGAAGCCTGTACTAACAAAGTCCATCAACACTACTATTCTTCCTAATGAAAAGAGTTTCCCACAAAAGACACCGGGAATTTTGGCAGGAAGAAGAAAATCTGAAAGCTCTTCTATTAAATCTAGGAAACTAAGTCTGCTGGAACATGCCATTGCCATTAACACCAAGAAACAGTAGAATAAAAATCACAAGTTCAGAAGATCATCATTTGTGTGGCAATTACATCACTTTAAGTGCTTCATTTGAATATGCAGAAGGAATGTTTCGAACAAAAGTTTGGAACAGTGTTCGAATCCCAAGCTAACCATTTTGGAAGACAGCCCATGTTAACATGCCTTAATTTAAGAAGCTGCGTGTCTACCAACTGTTAAAAGTACATTTGTGTTGGCCAGACTTAAGGAAGAATTTATTCACAACATTCCATTCTGCATAATGTCACAAGGCCGATACAAGTTCTACAAGTCTCAGATTATAATACAAATCTGTGTACCTTGGTTCTTTGTTTTGCCTCTGTCTATCGTAAATTGATAAAACAGGATTAAATTATAAGCTCTCTATCTCTGACCACAAGAAGTGTTAGAAATTGCCATATCTGGAGCTACTTGTAAATTTTGCAATTTTTAGCTTGGACACTGAAAGTGTGGAATGTCTTTCAGCACTACTTAAATCCTGGTTTAAAGACAGTTCTTCCAATTTCCTCACACTAACTCATCTCCCTGTAATTTGTATTTCCTTAATTAAGTTTCTACCTTCACTAACCAAGTTCTACAATAAATTAGCTGCACGGTCTTGCCTGTCTATTTATGAAGTGACAAAGCACTTCTCTGGTTTGACGACCTCCATCCTGACATTTTCATAGATAAAAGAGGTTTAACAAAGTCTACGTTTGAAGAGGATATTCACAGCAGCAGTATGCACCATTTTAATTGGGTATCATATTGGCTTCATCTACTTAATGCATTTAGGAACACATCAAGAAAATGAGTCCTTGTAAACTACTTAAAATTCTCACGGTAAGCCTTTCTACAATTTAACTGAAAGCTAAGACACATCTATGCCAAAAGGATTTTTATCTGAACTAAATACAAGTCATCCAAACTGAGCGTTTTATCGGTCCGAGCAGAAAGAGGCAGTTAAATCTGATATTCTGGTTTTCTATTATTTATCAGAGGAAGTGTACGAGTGACTGAGTATGCCCAAGTCCCAAAGAACTAAAAGAGTTCATTCATGTATGGCATCTCAAGAAGGTCTTTTCCACAGAAGTCTAATCTGATCAGTATAAAAAGAATATAGAACTTATGACAACTTTTCCTTTGATATTGAGATATATCTCAATATTTGATATTGATAGACATTGAGATATATGGAGAAGAGGAGGCTGAGGGGAGACCTGATTACAGCTTACAAATACTTGAGTAGGGATGGTGGGGAGGTAGGAGAAGGGCTCTTTACATTAGTGATGGGTGATAGAACAAGAGGAAATGGGTATAAACTTAGTCAGGGGAGATTCAGGTTGGATGTTAGGAAGTATTTCTTCTCTGAAAGGGTTGTCAGCCGCTGGAATAGGCTGCCCAGGGAGGTGGTTGAGTCCCCATCCCTGAATGTGTTTAAGAAAAGGGTGGATGAACTACTTAGTGATATGGTTTAATGGGGGATTGGGGACGGTTGGACTGGATGATCTCTAAGGTCTTTTCCAACCTAGAAATCTATGAATCTATTCTAAGCATAGAAGACTTCAAATGTTAGAAAAGAATGAACAACCTGCTTTAGGACACACACCTGTATGACAGGATCCCAATCAAGTTCACTTCCTACAGAGAACTGAAGTCACACCTGCGGCACTGAAAAGAGAACATTGTCAGCTTTAAGAATCTATTCAGATTACATTCTGTAGCCATAGAAAAACAGTATTTTTTTCCAATCACTTAGACTAATCAGACACTATAGTATTAATCCTCAAAATCACAGTTACAATTTCATCTGTATTGCAATATTACAGTACTATTCAAAATTGCTATCCTTCCCTTTCCCGTCTTGGACCAGTATTGTCCCATCATCAGATCAGATATAATAAAATCACTTAGATAAACTTTCTTTGCACCATGGTTGACATACCTCCGCCATTCTCCTTTAAACTCTCAGCTCTTTCCTTTTTTTTTCCTCAAATAACCATCAACTTCTCTTCATTCTCAAATTATTTCCAGGATTCTGACTGTCTATTCTGCTTTCTTAATCTACCACGCATTTCACCTGAGTTGTAATGTGTAAGTCAGTATCTCTGACACCATGTGTTCAATTTCCCAAACAGAGATTAGGATAGTATCAGCCTGTTAGAAAGTAGAGCACAACTGACCACAAAATACTGTTGGAAACTTTGACCTGCTTTCTAAATCAAAGCTTAGAAGCACAGTATTTCCCTTTCTCCTCCTGAGCTATCATCCTGATTATGTGAATAGCACTAGCTACTTTGTTTTCTGGACTCCAAAATTTTCCTTATCGTTGAAATTTCTTAAGACATCCGCAAAAGCAATCAAAAGACTGGAAGTTAGTAATAAGCTTCTGCACAGCAAACACCACGGATGTAGCACTTGATACTGGATGCTACACTAAATTTCTGTTTCATAAAGATTTAGAGAAGCCAGACCATTTCTATGTGCTTCATGATTTGTACAACAGGTCTTTAAAAATTTAATGTCCTGAATATCTTTTTATTTTTCAGCATTCTGACATTACAGCTCAAAGGAAGAATACAAACCAGCAACAACAAAAAAAATCAGTTCAGACTCACTCAGAAAGAGCTGATACTATAAATGACTTTCTTTGGGACAGCATAAGACACTCACCTTAATGAATGTACTAATCACGATCTTTCCAAATCTGAAAGTGTCATCAATATATTCCTATTAAAAAATACAAAACAAAAGCACCATCAAATTTTATAAGCAAGATAAAAAATTATTTATGAAACATAAATCACTTAATAATTTAAGTCCAACCATGTAAAATACATATTCCACAGATGAAGAACAGTTATAAAGACTACAAATACAACATGAGAAGATGCAAACTTCATTGATAAAAATATTTACTATTATTGTAACCCAACATCTAAATTGTTTCCTTGAGCAATGCACAGAATAACTACTGACCGAATTCTGTTCACTTGGTAAACATAAGAAACCTCCTAAATTCCATCTTCATTATCTTCATTTATTGTTAGAATAATGTATAGATAACACAGATACCAACACAGGGCATTTAAAAAATGAACCACTCAGTCACCTAAGAGCATCCAAGCTGAAGAATGAGTATCATCTAGCATAAAATTGGGGATTACATATTTGAATTCAAGTTATATTTCTTCTTCCACAGATCACCATCTTGAGACATTTCACCACCTAAATACAAATTCCAAATTAGCCTTAGCAGATGAAAAACTCTTCAGAGAGCTAATTCCACTCAGCAAAAGTATTGACATCATGATCAAGACTAATTTCATATTCCAAAGTACAAGTATGCATTCTTAGAGCAAAAGGTGTTCCCAGCTTATTAAAACTTATGCCTGTTTTACTTATAACTGTTAATAAATAAATAAATAAAACCCCACACATCACACAAACACAGAAGGAAGTTTCCTTAGCTATGTTCCAGAGGGCCAAACAGAAAAAAAAACACCTCAGTCCTGAAGTGATGGTTCCTAAATGGACCTAAGCTTGAAACCAGTCACTTCTGTTCCTGAAGCACCCACAGCACCACTATTATTTAATTTCCTTCAAGCTTTAGATTGGTTTTGTTGTTTTTAAAGCTGCTTATTCTCCCTGTGGAGTAACTAACAGCAAAAAGTTAGCCTGAGGTAACAGGACAAAGTCAACTCAGTTTTACTATGAATAGCACGGTACCAGCACATTGTTGAACTTATCAAGTTCACCTCGCAGAGGGTCAATTTCACCCATGCTGTGCTGACCAGTCTGGGCCAGATCCCAATTCATCATTTGCTTTCCTGTAACTGTAAGAAGTCAAGCACCCAAGTAACTTCCCCTTCTCTGCCACCAAAGAGCAGCCAGAACCACTCCTCCATCACCTGCCAGCAATTGTTCTCTTTTCTGCCAGACCAGAAGTAAAGCTTATTTCACCCTTTCAGGTAATTATTCCTTGTTCAGTTAAGCCCACCACCTGTGCTAAAGCCTCCACAGTGGACCTGGACTATCATTCCCAAGAGCCAACAGGAATTGTCTTTCTCAAGTTTATTCCTTCACCTTGAATAATAAGCCATGACCCAGAGCTAAGTTGAATTGCCAACAGGTTGGGTATCTGCCCTAAGTAGTGCGGGAGGAAGTAAGCACAGACGTACACCCCGACAGACAAGATTATTGATTACTGCAGCCTGTGCCAAGACATCTTGTGAAGAAGCTAAACACGGTCTCCTTTACTTGCCCCATGCTAATTTCTAGACATCCTTCCTTCCAGTTTTATAATAAGTACCTTCTCAAAAAGTGAAATAAAATTCTCTGTATTAAGTGTGATTTTAAAAAGACATTTGATTTTCTTTGTAAACAGAAAACGCTATTCTCTTCCCGAGTGGAACTGGAGAAATTATTGAGCAGGAGATCAGTAGTTAGAACTCTCTAACACTTGCATATGTCAATTCTTGTCCTTTTAAAAAAAAAAAAAATTAAAAAAAAACAACATCGAACTTAATATATTTGAGGAAGTGTTGCCATAGAAAGGAGGGAAAAATTATCACACCCCACCACGCAGTCGTATATTTCACTTTCATTACAGGTAAAGCTAGATCTAAAGTATCTACAACACTATATTTCAAATTTAATTTTTGTTGACATCTCTATTAAGCAGTATATTTGCACATGCACTGCTCCCCTCCCTTATAAAAAAGGGTAGAATTTCATCACAGAGTATTACATTTACAAAATGCTAATGCTGCTCTTTAGACATTGCTGCAGTTCACACCCAGTTAAAGATTCCAGACTGAATGAAAGTCCCATTCAGGAAGACTCCATGCCAAATAAATTCTCTGACTATTACTAATATGGCCCCACCACATCAGTAATACACTCCACAAAGTGTGGCAACCTAACAAACACAAGGTACTTGTCCTATGAGTTGGCTATATTAGTACTGAGAAATGAGCTCAAGTCACAGAGGAACCCATGGTAGAGATGGGATTGAAATTAAAGAAGTGTTTTATATACTGAAGATCTTTGTACAATTAAAGAAACTAAGTAGCAGAAACACAAAAGCACTTCCAATAAGGTCCAGCGCAAAAACTATACTAAGATACAAAAGTTGCAAGGAATAAGGAGGATAGGAAGCAAAACCAACAAAAAAAGAGAGGTACTGGACATCCTCACCACTTCATCTTGTCTCCTTAAGCTTCAATTATGAAAAATTACAGGTGTTACTTAACAGCAAAACGCCTCTGTCTTAGGACAAGGTGTTTGAAAAGTAGTACAGCTTTGGATCTACTTTTAAAAGCCATCTACACAAAGAAATCTTTAACTATACTATTTATAAGAAAAACTAAGCATTAAGAATTGCCACGGTACACTCAAAACGAGCTCTTTCTCACTATCGTATCTTTTCAGGATGAACATTAGTACCATTTGCACTGAACTTCTGCAGTCTGCTCACACAATCTGCAGAATAACTTTGTACTCTCACCCCAAGAACTATGGTCTCTGTGTATTTCAGTCCACTTGTCATGTAAACATCATGTTGAGTCTCTACCTCTTCAGCATCCTCAAGAAAGTTTTGCTTTCTATTGGGACAAAATGAAAGAAAAAGGAAAATCATACTCTATGATTATATAGCTCAAGGAAGGTAAATTTAGCCTCACTTCCTATTGAGTTCTTCAAGAAAATTTGCCTAAATCAGACTGCCAAAAAAGTCAGACAAATAAGGCTCCTCTAGGACTGGCACACAGTACTTCAGCAGCAGCTGAAAACATCTGTACAAAAGCTTTGTTTGATCTTGCAATAGCTTTCGCACACAAAAAAATCTCATAACCTTACTTGCCATATGTGGATAAGCAGGGAAAACATGCTCTTCAGAACCACTGCCCGTGCAACTTGTATGAAACTGCTGCTGTCCCTCAGAAACTCTTCCAGAGGGAGAGAGGACCAAGTAAGAGGACTCTGTACTGGGTTGATACTAGTCCAGTGCAGGTATTCAGACATAAAGACCCTACCCACACTTAAAGCGTAACCTTAGAAACACAAAACAGAAGCCCCATCTGCCCACTTTCCAGCACTGCCAGCTGGTTGGCAGAGTACAAGCAGGCTGCACAAGGATGCCTGGTGATCTACTAAGCCACTTACTAGAGTGCCAGATCACTGTGCGTGTGCTCAGGCATGTGGATTCCCATGTGTCTGGGTGCTTTCCTACTACATATGGTTGCTGGCTCGCTGTCAGCACAAACAGAACGTGCTCTAAAGTAGCGTCAGAGCCCCTCCACAGCCTTTGCAGATGTACCCAAACCGTCTGAGTCTTGTTCATTTTGGTCTTCTCTGCCATACTGTATTTCACAAAGTAGCCTAGGGCCACAAGAAATCCCAGCAACAGATCGCAAAAACCATTAGCCCGGGAAGTGTTTCTGACTGCTGCCTTCTCTTTGCCCATCCCGTGCCCTTTAAATGTACTTTACAGAAAGTAGTATCTCACCTGTAGCTAAAAAGAAACAACTCCCAAAAACCCCTCTACATGTTAGACCGCAGAGTTGTTCTCTACTAACCAACAACTAGCAAGCAAAAGGTTTGCCTTACTACCAAGAACACATGCAACATGAACAGCCTGGCCCCCACCACAGCAGTGGTTAAAGCAGGAGAGGGGACAGACGCCTTTTACAAAGTATGCAAAACATCACCAGCATTACTTTGAAGACCACCATTTTCTGCATCCAGCCTCATCTGTACCCGAAAGTGCAAGCCAAAGCCCTTCAGAGTAATAAAACTATATCACAACGAATAATACAGATATTAATTGACCCATTTGCTGTTCAGTGCTGGACAGGCCATGTTAACATAACACATATTCAAACAGTTTAAAACTTGGACAACAGGGATATAACTGGACGTGGAAAGCATGAATGCAGCAAGGCAAGCCAGTTAAAAATCCCTGTGATCCACCATCCTCACAGAGGAATTCTAGGCCATACAACCAGAACCGGACACAAAAATTCCTTTTCAGAAACACCTGATTATCAAGTAATTATGATGTGGTAACGTTATGAGTATAATACAGTGTCTACAGGACATTCATGCCAAGTATTACACAACACCTTGCTAAGAACATGATGTTCCCTTTTAACATAGGCCAACCATAGCAACCCTATATAAAACACCACAGTTCATCTAGACTAGCGATAATTTACTTGTTCTACTGGCTAGTGGTAAACTACTTGCTTTTAAACCACACCAAATATGCCTCATCCCACAGTAACTTGCTCACGTGCTTATACTTTAAGGGGTTAAAAAAAGCTTTTCTGCAGTAAAGCATGTTTTAGTATTGTAAAGATGTTAGAGAAATAAGGGTGTGGCAAGAAACCAGGAAAAAGAAAATTGCTTTATCAGTCTGTATCTAAACCAAACCCTCCCTGATCATTAGAAGAAAAATCCAGAACTCCACTTACAATTAGTTTCCTGATTTACTCTGTTCTCATACACCACTGATAAATTCCATCAAAATCTCAGTTTACTCAAAAAAAATGTGATCCTTCACAGGGGAAATTTATTACATAAAAACGTACTGTCCAGGGACAGGGTCAAGTAAGTTTATTTGATAAACTGAGTTGTTACATAGTTTAATCTTACGACTGGGAAAAAAAAAAGCAGAAAAGGTATTACGCCAAAAGCTGCCACAATATGCTGATTCTTTAAAGCCTCTCTGTGGAAATCCAAAAGGAATAAAGTGTAAAAATGAAGATGACTTAGATTTTCACGGATAGCATTCATGTGTTAAAACAAATATAAGAAGTCTACAACAAGTCCTACCAATTGACAAATAAACAAAGAGCCCAGCACAACCACGTAGTCTTTGGATCACAAGCGAAACCAGAAAACTTGCTAAATCTGAAGAAAGTGCACAAAATCCTGCTTTCCAGGCCTTTACCTTCTGGACTAGGTCAAGTCAAACTTCACTTCACTCCTTCGCAGCGCAGGGGAGGCCACACGCTTTCACTGCACATTGTTGACTTATGCCAACTACCCAACCAAAGCATTCTCCCTTCTGCCTTGAAATAAAACACCTGAAACAACTGAAAACCCAAAGCTGAAGGCTATTAGTTTTTCTTCTACTCTAGGCCAAAGGTCCTTTCTTTTCCATTATGTCTTACTAGTGAGGTAAGAAACCTCCACAGTTCAGAGCAAGGACTTCACACCTCAGGACAGTGCCCTGATCACAAGGCTGACAGCAAGCCTTGGATGAAGTGAGGACACAGTCCAGTTCTCCAATGAAACTTCCTCACTCTGCAGAAATAACACAAGTTGCAGCAAGAAAAGGCAAAAAGAAAGATCACAAGAGCATGTCAACACACACAGGCATAAGCAAGAAGAACTTGATGTTACGGTGCAACAATGTGGGCAGTCTCTCTAACATGAATCAAATTTTAGGCCCTGCTCCCAAATTTTGTAGTCAAGAGCGCTGTATAAAGTGCATAAACAGCACTGTGCCCAAGGCTGAGAAGATCAAGAACACTACAGACACTGAGGCACCCTAGAAGGTATGACAAGTTTGCGTTTCATCAAGTTCAATGCCCTCAAACCATCTAACATATAACAGGATCTGTTTATGGAATGGGGCCACAACATCAAGGCCTTAGCTGTCAGCTGGACACCCTTAAGTTTTACCAACAACCCTACATTATCAAATTTATCATTTGCATATTCCTCACTGCCATCATTGTGATTAATTTGGATTTTACCTTAACAATAAGCAAAAAACAGCTCCAAGAGATAGCTGCAGTTTTGACAAATGTTAGCTAACTGACATTAACCGTCATCTGTAAACAAAGTCTGTGGTTAAAACGATACTGGCAACTTCAAAGAGTTTCTCACTATACTAAATCATTTATTTTACTCTACTTTTGACTGGACCAGACAATCTTACTGCTAGAATCATTACAGAATTTCCACCTTTTCCCCTTTATTGTAAATACATAAGCAGTAGCTATTCCATCTCAGATGCGCAAAACAGTAAACCTCAGTCTTACATTTGAAATAGACAGACATCTCACAGCCTAAAAACACAAACCAACATGTTTCTTTAAAATCCTTCATATGCGCTGTCTCAGCTAAGTTACTGTTTCATGGCAATACAGTTTCAAAGTGCTTCAGTTTCCACATACCAGAGACCTCACGCTGACCTCTTGGGGAGCTTTTTAAGGTCCTGTGGTACCCAGAGAAATGCTGTGCCCTATCCTAACTCATTACAGTAAGTCAGCTGTAAAGAGTCAGCTTGACTGTTACCATACTGCTCCTCTATTTGCATGAAACTGTACTTACATAAACTGTTTTGTAACCATGCATGTAATAGCACGCAACTAATGTCAACAGCAGCACATCCACACGGTCTCAAGGAACAAACTGTTCTTGCAACTACAGGCAAGACAAAAAAAAAGAAATCCACAGCACCTGTTGCCTACCCCACCTGTAGCTCACGCACCTCAGCAGCGCCGAGATGCTGTTGCTTACTGCCATGCAATTCCTCACGTGAAAAAAGCCACCCGGCCAGCTGTGCACAGCACTGTCCCCTCAAGAGGCAGACGGCAGAATGCGGGGCCGCGGTCCACGCTCACCGGGCCGGGACACGCGTGTTCTCCAAAGGTGCTGCCCGCGTCTGTTTTCGCTCCCCCCAAACCCCGGCGCCAGCCTTTCGCACAGACGGGGCGGCGGCCCGCGCCCCGCAACCGCCCCAGCGCCGAGGGGCCGGCCCCGCCGTCACCGGGCTCCCCACGCCCCGCCGCCCTCCTCCTCCACACCGTTCTGACCGCCGCCCCGCCACCCCGGGCCGGACACGGGCGGGGTGCGCTGCCGTCCCCCTCCCGCTCTGAGGCGGGGGCCCCGCTGCCCCTCGGCGCCCCGGCCCAGCCCCACACAGGCACGGAAACGCGGCACCGCCGTTCCCCCGGAGCCCCCAGCTCCCCACCCGGCCCGAGCCAGGGGTGGGGGGCGGTCTGTGCCTCCCGCCCCCGGACGTCCCCTCCCGGTCCGAGAAGGGCAAGGCTGTGCCACACTCACTCCCAGCGCCCCCCACCTCGCGGCCCGGTCCGAGGAGGGGCTCGAAACCGGCACCGGCGCCCTCTTCCTCCGCTACGGTCCGAGATGGGGGGGCGTGTCACAGCCGCCCCCTCCCCGGTTTGAAGGGAGTCCCACCCGCCCCCTCCGGCGGGCCCGGGGGGAGCAGCGGGCCGGACCCCCGCGGCGCCGCGCGCCCCACCGGCGGCCCCGTCCCGTCTCCCCGGCAACAGGAGAGCCCCGGCGCGCGGGGGTTACGTAACCTCGGCCCAGCGGGCGGGGGAGCGCGGGGAGCCCCTCTGCCCCCCGGGGCGGCCGCCCACCGCCCCTGCCGCCACCGCCAGGGCGCCCGCGGGCCCCCGGCCCCGGCCGGTCGCGGGGAGAGCGCCCGGCAGAGCTCAACTCACCGCACACGCCGCGTCCGGCCAGCTCGGCGCAGCCCGGCACCGACTTCATACAGGCAGAAACGTGACTGAGCCCGCAGAGCCCGCCCCGCCCGCGCAGCCATTGGCCGCGGGCGCATGACGCCGGCGAGGGACGGGGGCGAAGGCGGGGCGCACGCCATCCCCATTGGCGGCGCCGGACGTCGCTCATTTTACATAAGCCTCACGTGTGGCACCATGTTTCCACCGGCAGCCACGATCGCCTCCGAGCCTGCCCGGCCGGCCAGCCCGCCCCTCCCCCCTCCCATCCCCCCTCCCCTCCACCGTGAACGCGCTCCCGCGCGACCAGCGGAGCCCTTACCGCCGGCGCCGGGCGCCGCGCCGCCTCCCGCCACCTCCCCCGGCTCCGCTCGGCTCCGCTCCGCTCCCCTCCGCCCGCGCTGCCCCTCCACCGCCGGACCGACAGGCCGAGGAGGGCAGAGGTTACATCACGCCTGCGGGCAGCGGCTCCGCCCCGCCCCCTCGGAGCCGCCCGTGACGTCAGCGCGCGCCCGCCCGCTGGGTCGGCGCGCGGAAGACCGTTGGCGGCAGGCCACGCGCTCGCTGGCTGAGGCGGGGCGGGGCGCGCGGCCTGGCCGCCAACGGCCGCGGCGCGCGCTGCCCCCGCTGAGGGAAGCAGCGCAAGGGCGGGACGCGCTGCCCGGCCGCGCCGCGCAGAGCCCTCGCACCGCGCCCGCGGCGGCCGAGGGGTGGGCGAGGGGCGGCCACGCCACCCGCCGAGCGCCATCCAAGGCGGGTCGGGACGCGCTCCCACCCTGCCGGCAGGAAAAGGCCGCTCTGGAAGAGGCTCCCGTGCGGCCTGGCGGGACGCCGCGCTGAGGGGAGAGGGAAACCGGCGCCGCCGCGAGAGCCTCGCGCGCCCGGCGAGGGGACGTTGAGGCGCTGCCGGCGGTGCGCAGGCAGCCGCTGGCGCCCGCGGCCATCGCCCTGCCGGAGCCAATGGCCGGCCGGTGACTCGGTTCGCTTACATAAGGAAGAAGCGCCCGTATCCCGTTTCCTGGTGTTGCCACCCGTGCTGGGTGCACGCCCTGGAGTTTCGAAACCGGCCCCATATAGTGTCAAGAAGTTGCCGGGTCACAAACCGAAGCGCAAGACAGGCGAGCATAGAGCTTTACCTTTCCCTGGCACCGTCCAGTTAGCATCAGTTTGAACAACTACAGAAATGGTTAAACTAAGAGTTGCCAAGGCATTAAAGGTATGTACTGTTCTCTTGTGGACAACTAGTTCCTGGTACGCTAATTACCATATAATTACTTTCCATGCCAAATGCATAAAAACCAGTTTTTCATATTTATTCCAAAAAAATAAATATTTTCCCCTTCTGTTCATGCGACACATTCAGAGAGTATTGACATTTCTCATCTTACAAAAAAAAAAAAAATTTCTTCTGATGTTGGTCACACAGATTTCTGCTCAGGCCCCTGTGCCGTCCTAAATTGTGGTGAGAGAGGACCTGCGTTTTGAGTTGCTACAGTTCAGCAGTGAGATTACCCACTGTTAAATAGTTCAGCATGTTGAGTGGCACCATTCTAGTGTCCACATCTGCCAAGGCAGAGCAGAGCAATCAGTAGCTGAGAAATTAGTAACTTCCGCATTCTGAACTTCATTTATCTTCATAGTCATACGTGGCTATGCAAAGAAGGAACAGAAGCTATGCCAAAGCTCTGTCAGTTTCAGTGTGAATACAGCAGTCTGGTGTAAGAGCATTTTTACGCTCACTGCATCTGTGCAATAGCTCCATAGGATGCAACAGATGTAGAGAGCCATCGAGGCTTCCAGTGTTTATCTGCAAAATGAGGTTAATGCCACTTCCCTCCCTCATGGTGGTGTTAGGGATAAGTCCATTAGGTGCATGGATATTTAAGCTATGACTGTTACAGAAACAGCCTGTGAGTAAATTACCGTGGAGTATTTAACTCCTGGAGAGGAGAGGGGGTGGGCAACGGAAGCATTAGGACCAGATTCTGCAACTGGATTTGTTGCGATGCACGTCAGCTTATCAGGATCCCATTCTTAGTTTGCACTCCTAATTTAAAGACTAATCCTAATTAGATATTCTCTGTTTAGTTTGGTTAACCTACCATTGCTGTTAGGACTTCACATCCAAATTTTCATCATCTTTCATGTTATAAGTTCTCTGCTTTAGGGTTGGTTGTGTTGTAGGGATGTAGAATGACATTCTTGGTTTCCGTGGGATGTTGTTTTTCATCTTATGTGCCTAAAATACCCATCTCTGACTGTGAGTTAAGGGCTGTACCTCTTAACACAGATTCAAAGTAAGACACTTCAAGCAAGGCAAAACTTTGGGTTTCCCCCCCGGCCCCACCAGAGAGCAAGCCTGAGGAGCTGGAGGCAAACTGTGGCACTGCACTGGAGCTCAGTGAGTTTCCAGAAAAAACAGAACAGGAGACACATTCACCACTGTAGCAGAGCCTGCCAGTTCTGGCAGGCCAACAGTAATCACCACCACCAGAAATAGCCAGTACCTTCTCCGTCCTAGTAACTACCAGAGGCATTACTTCAGTTCTGATTGTTTTAAAGCGATACTAAACAGTTATTTTGGTCAAGCTTACGGGAATCATTTTAAAGTTCTATTCCTGCCACCTTTTAGTGTTTATAGCTTTTTATTTAATTTACTAAAAACCGGTGAAAACAGTGTTACTCAAAGTGTGATTGGGCATCTTGAGCCAGTTGAGTCCAAATTTTTCTGTTGTGCCAGTTTTCTGAAAGTTGCAATCGTGTGTATAGATACAAGTTATTCCAAGCAACACCAATATGAAATAAAAAGAGGGCGGGCACATGGCTTCTAGAGGAGTGAATATTGCTACTGACTCAATGGCTCATCTGCTAAGAAACAAAGCAAAAGAAGATGGTTGCAAAATGCTGCAGGACAAAATTCTTCGTTTTGATTTTAAGGTCACTCTAGTTAGGAAGTAGCTATAGCATAACAGTTTTAATAGCAGCATGAGTAAAATATGTTTGTGTGTGCATACACAAAAAGTTTTAAAGAACACAAAGATTGTAACAAACTTTAAAATGTTTGTGGGTTTTTTCCCAGCTTTGTTTATTTTTTTTTGTATTCAGTTGTAACTGAACTGTAACGGAGCATGGTGAGAACAAACCATTCATACATACAGCAGCCCTTTGTATACATCTGCTTCACCATACAGCACTCCACATCTCACCTAACATTCATCCAAAGCGGCGTTTGGTTGGTGAGGTGAGGCACTGTCCTGCTTTAAACTCTACCTGGTTCCCTCATTTGGTTTCGCAAGGCAAATAATGGTCTGTATGAAGCACCAAGGAAGACAGCAGACCTTCTTAGGTAGGGTCCATCCATAAACAGGCAGGTTTGGGCCTTGCCCAAACTTTTAACTGCATAACTACCGTTGCTCAAACTGCACTGCTAGTACGTAGTTTCCACATGCTATTGAATCTCTTCCTTGCCCAGCTTTTTTTCCAGCACAGTATCTTTCTGAAATCACAACAGATAATTCATAGAACTAGGCTTTGCCTTTTCTTCTTTTCTTACTGCTAGGATTTTACAGAGGAGAAAAGTAATTTAGAAAAGCTATTTTTATGAAACTCCCCCTGCTTCTCACACTGTCAAATATTATCATAACTTTTCCCCATACACACACAAAATGCCAAACCTTTTCTGAGCATGCTTAAAAAAAAAAAAAAAGTAGAATTTTTGCTTGACAAAAGTCTTTCAATCAGTTCTTATGAGCAGCAATGTATTGACAGTATCAACATTTTTTTTTGGAAAAAAAAAAAAATCAAGTCTTTCAGTGTGGAAAAAAAAAAAAAAGATAATTTGAGACTTCTTGAAGAACTACCTGATGATTGTTTGCTTGGGTTTGCTACTATTAATGAAATAGGGCTCATCCTTTTCAGGTAACTATGCTTCCCTCTCCACTTGTCCACTTGCAGAAGTTACCTGTTATACCACAGCACTGATGGAACTGTATATTGTTCAAAAACAAACCAAAAAAAAAATATCAGTATTTTGCAGCTGGAGCCCATATCTAATTCTTCATTTCCTAAGTCTAATTACTCATCATTTACAATGACGCTGACATCCATTGATTTTTGCAAAGATCCGGAAAGGCTTTTTGCCTAATGAGTACAAAGGATGAGGAAAGGAAAAAACCTACTTTCCTCATTACCAGTGAATATATGGACAGGTTTTTCTAAAAGCATTAGAGAGTGTAGGAACAAACTACAACAAGCAGAAAGACAACAATATCTATACAGTCTTGAAAACTCTTTGATTAAAATGTAAAGGAATGTAAGAAACATGATAAAGTGCTGCAAGGGCTGCAGCTCAGAAGCCCTTTGCAAAGGTGTATGGCTGTCCCAGCCAGAAAACCTTTCCTAAAGAGCTCTGGGGAATTTCATTCATAGTTTTTCATTCTGTCCCCATTCTTACTGTTTTTGAGTTACTTTTATTAAATTCAGTTTCTGTTGGCAACTTCAGTGTAGTTTTATGTTCCAAATATCTTGAAAAGTGACACATAAAGGAGCTCTGAATTGTTCCGTTCTAAAATGACTAGAAGGATATAAATGGAAGGGGTGTGTCTCATCCCTGTAACTACATATGCTGATTCCCAAGTCCATTAACATGATTTCATAAGCAAAATACAGCTCTGAGCACTCCTGGCTCCAGGATCCTGCTGTTTAGTGTGTATTAGCGACTCATTTTCTGCTATGAGCCTCACAGAAGGCTGGAGAGAGCCTGAAATTGAATCCACAGTGCTGAAAAGGGGGTTTAAGCTTCTGTATAGCTCAGAGTGCTAGCTTGTGTCTAGTCTACCTGAGTCTACCTGGGGTGATCAAAGACCTTACACATCCACCAAAAGAACAGTCCTACTACCTCCACTGAGTTAAAAATTAGAGATTATGCAACTGTACTCTCAAACAGATTAGGAAACTGATTTGACTGAAAACATCTAATGAAATAAGTTTTTGGTTGGATCACATCACAGCTGCAGGAGCACAAATGCCAAAACAAAACAGGGTGGAAGAACATGTTTTGGGTTGTAGCGAGTGTCCAAGACATATTGTACATGGAATTACAGAGTTAGGCACATCATTTGCATGTCATTAGACTAGCATAAGAGAGCTATTAAGAAATGCCGGACAGAAAAGTGCATCCTCATTTCTGCCTACTGTGTTGGATTTATACACTCTTTTCTGCCCTGAAAGAAAATGGCTACATCAGGTTGGGGTTCACCATGCAAAACCATCCGGATTTAGATGCCAAAGACAGTTTGCACAAGGTTTCTGAGCTTATCTAACATTTCGCTTTCATCAAGGAGGGGCAGTGCTGCTCTTCACTCCATCCCTGTCACGACTATCACCTTGCTACCATGTACTCGTGGTTATGTGGTCGTGACCCTTCCTTTTGCCCACTCTGCTACTTACTTGGCCCCTCAGTGGGCCAGTTCAATTTGTTAATCTGTCAGAAAGCTTTCTGAGTTAGTAAGAATCTGATCCTTTGGTGAGAAAGTACACTTCTGAGTCCATGCACAGCAAGGACAGGGTATGGGAAAGCTCTTTTAAAGGTAAAGAGACAGCAGAATAATATTTCCACAGCTTTTGACACTCGAGGCGCACTACTTTCTGGATTAAACGTGGCCACACATAGCAGATATCCTCAGGACACTTGGATTCCTCAGCACACATCTAAACAGCCAGGCCTATGACCTGATGCTGGGCCTGTAACACAGCATATCCCAACCCCTGACTTCCCACAACCACTGATTCCTGTGTATGCTCTCGGTATTGATTGAAATTGGTTTGAACTCTATTTACTGACCGAAATCAGTTTACTGACCTCCATTGCTTTTATGATTTCCTTTTGGACTCACTTCAGTAGAATGAAGTGTTACCAGTCTCTTACAAAAATGGAGTGAGACACACACCTTTCTTTAAAAACAGAGTAAGGATAGAGAGACAAGATCTGAGTACCAGCTTCCCCACCAGTGAGCATTTATGCAATTTCTATTAAATAGTCGTTACATAAAATGTCGGACTAGGTCTTGGCACAGGATTGGAGCTGGACTCTTTCTTGTTTCCAGGTGTGTTCCCAATCATTGTGCCACAGAGTCATGCTTCTGCTCTTAGCTCCTAGGAATCTAGAGGCACACTTCTTCCTTAATCTGTTCTCATTTTTTAAGAAACAGATTATAACATTAACAGATTATAACAGAAACATTTGTAAGAAATTGGATGCTAAGTAACAGACTAGCAGGAGTCTGTTCCAACACACCTACGGCTCTCCTCGTTGCAGTCACAGGCATATCTTAAGCCAGACAATCAGGCTTTCCTTCTACTAAGAATACTAATTATAGAATAGTGATTTATAGTTGATAAGGAAGGAAAAGCCAAATTTTAAATGAGAAAGAGCCTTTTTCTGTATAATTCTTAAGAGTGTCTCTTAATGAAAACCACTTCATTTTCAAATTGAGTTTCCCATTACTATTCTGCTTCAATTCGTTTTCCAGCACTAGTTCACACATGGGCTGTTTTGAACTGAACGTTGCTGCTACTGAAGGCAGTGGAAGCCTGGTTTTGTTTTCAGGAGAGCGTGTATACTGACTGGCTGAGTTTGCTTCAGGAAGAGAAGCCTAACATACCTGGCCACTCTACTGGAAAACAAAGCAGGGATTTTAATAAGCTTTCTAGCACTGCAGAAGTCTCTTGTAGACTAAGTCAATTCAAGATACTTCAGTAAATAGTTTCACAGATTGCGTCCATAAATAAATCAGAAATTTCTGGTAAGCAATCAGAAATTATTTTCTTTTAATAAATTAAAAGAGAAAGGACAGCTCACTTTGCACCTATCACTGATCCACAGCACAAAGGGGCAAAGGATTGATACATGTTCTATTGGGATAACTCCCTTTGATTTAAACAGCTTTGAGAACTTCCTCTAAAGGAGACAGTAACTGAAGCAAAGAGGGCAGAAATCTTTCCCGTCTTTGTGGATTGTTTGGTGTTTAATTGCTATGAGCTCTTTCCTCAGTGCAGCTCAGGGAGACTTTCCTCATCTTGGAAATTATATAACTGAAATATCCTTGGGACTTCTTCATATCTGTCATATTTGTAGACCGGCCAATAAATTTAAAATTATCAGGTGGATGGGAAGAGGCAAGCAAGCAGACAGAAAGAAAGTGATCACATGAGCCTTATTTACATAGAAAAGCACTAAAATCTAGTACTCATTGTCATAATGAGACACATTCTGTCCACTTGTAATGTGGTACTCGGTTAGGGTAGGAGAACTTTGGAATTCAGTGCTTCTGTTGTGTAACTACACAATAAAAGAAATTAAACAAGCAGTTTAATTAAGTCAAAAGGAAAAAAAAACCCACCTTACATTCCTTAAAGTAGAAAGGTTAAAGGGCATAAAAAGAAAGCAGGAATTAGTAATCCTAAGTAATACTAGCTAATTGTTGCTCATTAGTGGAAAGGCTGCTGTCATCTAAAAGCACTGTGCTACAGGAAAGCTAAGGAAATCGTTTGAGAAAAAAGGGGTAGTTAGAGCAAAACAAAAAGATTGAAAGAAATCTTACCTTGCCAAAAAAGCAGAGCCATGAGATATGCCTTCTGTAGGCAATTATAAAAACGCTGTAGGGCTCATCGTTTCCTTGGTGTCTGCGTAGGAAACTGGGTAAGCATCTGGGTTTCCTTTTTTCCTAGCGTGTCTGAAAAACATATCCAGCTGCCTGTCAGCAGTTTTATCGATCTGGG
Source organism: Tauraco erythrolophus (assembly GCF_009769465.1). Taxonomy (NCBI): domain Eukaryota; kingdom Metazoa; phylum Chordata; class Aves; order Musophagiformes; family Musophagidae; genus Tauraco; species Tauraco erythrolophus. The sequence continues at coordinate 6,811,765 of NC_141475.1, forward strand.
TAATTTACAATCATTATTTTGTGTCCCCAGCCCTGCTCTTTCCCAGTGCATTACTAACCAGCTATTGTTAAAAATGCTGGTTGCTTTTGCTGGCTTCATTTAACACTGAAGAAAGCAGCACTTAGTTAGGGAGGCTGATTCCTTTCACGCAGTAATAGCATTCTTGTTCTTTTTTAAATGATTACAATGCAAGGAAAACAGTGACTTAGGTCAGCCTTAGCAGACATCTACATTGTAGGGACAGCCTATGAAGGCATATTCAAGCCAGCTTTAAAATAGTGGAAACTCTCTGGGCAAATATGGAGCTCAGCATGGATACAAAGCCCACCCAAGGAGCTCAGTCAGTGCTGAGGCATTTAGCCCATTCTGCTAGAGCATTCCTCCAGCTGGTTAACACAAGGCAGGTTTGGGCAGGCTGGTCACTACTGCAGTCCTTAGAGTTAGTATGCTCCTGAGAGGTGGGGCCTAACAAGTTTGCTAAAGTATTTCCTTAGGTGTTCTCCTGTTTATGTGACTGCTAAAAAGAGGATCATTTCCCTCTGCAGGAAAACTTTATACCTTCACTTTGTTAGCTTGCATATAGTCCTATCTAGGGTTCACTAGCAAGAGTTACCTAGCTTGTGTTAAGAGTAGTAGTAAAAGGAACATGTGTTTTGACTAAATGGTTGTATTTAAACACTAGGCTTATCTACTTCAGCTGTTAACCAAAATTAGTTGCTAAATTTTGTCTTCTCTGCTCTTCTAACCTGAATTAGTCCAAGGCATGTGCACATCTCTTCTCGCCGCATGGAAGGCAAATTTGAGTTTCAGTAGATTTTTTTTCCCCCTGTATAGTATGTAATTTACCTACTGTGGCATTTAAGCAACTTTACCAAAACAAATAACTGAGAAGGTTTAAAACAAAGCTGTGACTTTGTCCTTACCTGTGAGTCAAAGAATTTACAAAGCAGTCAGGCCAATTCAAGCCTTTCTTCGCCTTTACCTCTAGAAGAAACAAGATGGGTCTGAACACCAGCAGGATTTGAGGTGGTTTGGCCTAGTCAGAGAGGATGTCTATGCTACTCTCCAAAGTACTTCAGAAAGCAAACCAAAAAAAGGGGAGTTCTTAAAGTGACAAATTTTATACTTCACTGGAAACAAATAACCAGTGAATTAACTTTTCTTGTCATACACTGACTGTCTACTGAGGCAGCATATATTCTCCAGCTCTAAAATGCAATCAAAGCACGTTGTGTCCCTATCTAAAAGCCGTTACCTCACTGCAAATTTGGTCATTAGAGCTTGGACTCGAGTCCCTCAGAAACGCAGATTGGTGCTCAAGACCAGAGACATGGCACTCCACAACATGTCATGAGGCTGTTAAAATAACCGTGCCTCAAAGCTTGATCTGGAGCATCTTGTAATTCGCACTGAGTTAATCCGAATGCCAGTTACAGAAGCCAAATCTGTTTAAACAAACTCTTTCCCCAGCCACATGGTGGATTACAGTGCAATGAATTGTATAGAGAGATCATTAACAAAATATACTTGAAAATTGCACTGTGCCCATCTAGCCACAGCCATTACTGTTGAAGTGAATGCACTCCATTGTTTCCAACCTAGGATGCCACTGCAAGTTAATTATGTAGGAGCAGTCCACCACAATCAGACTGAAACAATAGAAGACCTAGTATGAGGACTAGTGTATTGCACATTCAGAAAATTATACTGCTATTTTCGTGCTGTAATAGCTTAATCTGAGATGCAGCCTCAGTTCCACTTATATAATTGAGATTTGTTTTTGTTGTTGGCATCAGAAGAATTGAGGTTTTATAATAACAAAAATATTTCACAAAGGTAGATCAAATTTTCAAAGTTTATCCTGACGTGTTATAATTTCTATTATCAACTTTCTCAAAAAGAGCTTTACCAAAGTGATTATTTATGTACCACAAGATGGAGAAGCAAAGGCGTAGCAGGAATTAATTTCTTAGCCCCTTGTTAAGAAAACTGACTGTGGAAGGCGAGTACTTTTGTGTGTGAAGTCACACGACTAAGCTTCGATGGCTTGATCAGACTAGACACACATCTCCTTGTTTGCGGAACCCTCTTCTCATCTCAACACAATTATTATCATCATCAAGGACAATGATTTCTCCTCAGTACACCAACATTTTGTATTTTTAAAGGGTTGAAGTTTTAAATTCAGGATAGAGAACTGATCATTCGTTATTATTGGTATCAGTATTGTTAGTATTGGCACCTCAGTGTCTGCTGCTAGAGGTGATGACATTGTCAGAGCTTGGCCATCATCAGAGAAGAGGTACCTGTGGAAGGAGAGTTGTTCCAAACATGCTTCTGCAGCGGAGTAAGTGGCGTGTGAGGATGCTGTGCAGACCTGACTGAGGAACTCTTTGTTCTCCCTTCAGTTCTAGTTTACTGACTTTGGTGAAACCAGTTATTAAAAGGGAAGGTAGGGAATGTTCTTAAATGAGTCATGGTTATTCTATGACTGTCAGACTACATCCGTAACTGGTTCAGTAGCTCTATTCAGCTGGTGAGGTCATTCCCATGCAGCATATGACACAGGGAGCCTTTGTACAGACAGCTGCAGGCAACATGCTTCATATTGGCTCCTGACTTGAGATGTTCCATGAAAGGATCAACAGGTACTTCACGTCGATGCGATGTTTTCTGGTGCTTGCAAGAGTACAAGAAAGAGCTAAAACACAGGAGAAACTTAGAGCCTTTCCTTCTAAGACAAGAGTGCATTTATATTATATACTTGTTTTTTAAACCAAGAGTTGAAAGAGTTTATTACGGACAAATGAGACAACGTATCAGTCACCCTGAGTAATGCCAAGCAGAGAATGCCAGTATGTAGGAGGCAGCACTGGATGCATCATCAGAATACAAAGACTTCGATGGCTTAGTCAAAGCATGCAACTGTTGTGGCTAGACACAAATCTTCTGATTTCTTTTTTCCATAGAAAAAGTGGGGAACATAAGAGTTAACTGAAATTACTTGAGAATAATAGCTCTTGTAGACGAGAGGGAGAACAATATTTAATTCAGCACCATGAAACAGAGAACAGGTGGGATGGAGCAGAGAGGGAGAATGAGAATGCCAAAACCACAAAGAAAAATGCCATTACGTTTGAACACACTTGAGAAATTTGAAGCCTGGGCTGAAGTAACTGATGTACAGCAGGCAGAAGAGAGATCTGAAAAACTGTTAAAATAAATGTCAGTTACAGCCGAACGGCTAACCCAAGGGGCGGACAAGGCAGTTTAATCCCATGCAGACAAATTGCGACCAAATTTGTTTTCCGTTTGAGATCGAGTCTGACACTGTTAGTCTATGTTGACATCATTTGTGAAATAAGTTCACCAGAATGGTAAGTGGTGACTGCCAGTGCCCGTGCTGTCACAGGGCGATGACGCCCAAGTCAGCTGGTGCTGTCTGACGTGCCCTGGCTGCGCACCAAGGGGCAGGCACAGCCTGGCACAGCCTCACCTCGGGGCACTGCAGCAGGCAGGCAGCTGTGCTGCCGGCAGGCTAACACTTGAAAACGTGTCTTTTTTTTTCACCCTCCATTAAGGCAGTTTTAAAAGCAAGACAAAGTTTCTTTTTAAATAAGGAAAACAAAGTTTAAAAGACAAGCTGCTTTCTGGCATTGCAGGTACTTAGAGATGTGCCCGCTCTTGTCAGCCCAGTTTAAAGAGAGGGAGAGCAGTTCTGCAAATCTCTACCGGAAAGTCCCACAGATTCTGGTATGGTCTGCAAAGAAAAAGCAATCAGGAATAGAAGCTGCTAGTTTGGGTGGGTTGAGGTTTGCTTCCTCCTTCATGTCTGAGCAACATAGGAACAGACAGGTTATATGCTGAAAGGCTCCCTTTTGATGAGTATGTGCCTTTTTCTTTCAGACACACATCGTGTAAGCATGATGTGTTGTACAGCTATACGAGACTGAAGAAGAGTTCACATTGCACTTAATCATGTATTAAAGACCATTTTTTAATAAAATCCTGACACAGGGATATCTGTAAGATGGCATTGTCTTAATGGCATCAGCAGACACTTCAATATCCTACATGAGAGCTGATAAGTCTATGTATGGCCAAGGGAAGCTCATAACAGGCACGGCACCACTGAAGTGCAGCAATGCTGCTTATACAGCCAGCTTGGCTTTCTCACTCCATAGGACTTCAAGTTCTAGGCTCAGCTGCAGAAAAACATGTGGGCTGGCTCTTCATCTCGATTAAAGACAGGCCTCGAGGATACTGCCCAGAGATGCCTTTTCTCATCAACAGACTGCTACTGTATTTTTTCCATCTAGCTGCCAACCCTAGGCATCTCAAAATAATAGCATTTTCAACTGGCATTTGTGTTCAAAGAGAACAGAAACGTCTGAGCAGTTAAGAAATCCTTAAGCTGGCAAGTGCAGTAAGCAAGACTTTTGGTATATTAACACCTCTGAAAAAGAGTCACTCAAACTGAGAATTTTGAGTGAAACAAAAGACTGAAATGAAACTATTAGTTGATTGCCTGCCATAGGCAACATCTCAGGCCATCTAGCTATCATCTGGCTAGACATTGGAGGCATCAATAAGATTTGGTTTGGTGGTAGATGCAGGAGAGTTTGGATCAAATTCGTTCTTGAGGACATTGCTTACTGTTGTTTCTCCAATGATAATTTTGTTGGTTCAAAACTATAGAGGTAAGAGAAAGAGATTAAAAAAATGCAACAGGTGTAACACAGGATGATTAGGATGACTGCTGTAGGGGTGGGAGGGTAAATGCAGTTGTAAGAAATCTTAATATGGTAGTAGGATGTTTCAGGTTTCTTTAATACAGACAACAAAATGCTTGTGCCACCACATACAGCATTTGGCAACCCTTTACTTGGACCACCACACTGATTGCTGCTCTGGTCATAAGTGATGGAACTGGCAACTGTGCAGATAGTCTGTCAGGACGACTAGGGAGGACATGGGCTAGTTAAACTGAACAAAAATAGCAAACTTTGAAAGAGTAAGAACTACATTTTTCCCAGACAGTAACCAGGAAATTAGGAAGAGTTTTCTAGCCAGCTCAGGAACGAAGGTCAGATCGAGCTTTCTAGAGTGCTGAAGAGGACTAAGAGTGCATGCAGTTATCAAGTGGTGCCTGATAAGCAGGTGGAAGGATGGCGAAACTAATCCAGACAGTTCCTGGTGATAAAGAAGATTGAACTCTGTCACTGGAACTTGTAAGTGTTTCCAAAGTGGTTTGAAAGGAGATGGAATTGTTCTTTGCCAGTGCAATGTGTACATTGTAATAACCCCATATTTCACGGCTTCTTTTGTCTAGAAAGCTATATAAAACTGCTTTACTTTCCCAGCTCCTCAAGCACTATTAACCCCAGTGTTCTTGTGGCATGACAGTTTTATATGCTTGCTTTCTGCATCCTATTCACAGTTAAACTAACTCACTGGATTCTGAGCTGAGAAAAGGAACTCCTGCCCACCCTCCAGTCATTTGACACGGACTAGGGAGAATTTTTGTTTTTCTCTTCTCTGTAGCTTTGTTGGACCATTAGGAAGGAAGTTTAACAAAGCCTGGGTTGGTGCAGGGCTATATGATGCTGGCAACACCCTTGATCTATGCAGCTTTTTCAGTGCACTGTAGTTATTGTTTACTACAGATTATATCACAGAGTCATGCACCATGTGGTATTGGGAAGTCTTTCCAGGCTCCTGGTGAAGCTGGACTATGAAGCAGGTGTTTTCTAGGCTAACCCAGAGAACATGTAAATAACACAGTGCTGTTTATTGTACATCTTCTAGTAAAAAGAACAACCTGCTGGTTATTAAATAAGCACTAGAAGTTTAATTATCAACTCTGCTGACTACATTCAACAAAGTAAAGCTGCATTATGGCCAACCAAAGGTAGAAAAGCCTGGCGTACTTGCCTTTCTAAAGCAGTTCAACTAACAGCGTTATATTGTAATTAGACTGTTAGATGCTGAGGGAAAAGGCAAGGGTGTTGTTTCTGCAGAATCATTCTAAAAGCTGCCTTAAAAGTGTAATAACTGAATGCATTTGGTACAAGGACATTCCTGTAGTAAAATGTATTTAATAATGTCCACCACATCATGGTAAGAGCTTTTGATAGCTGCCCAAACCACAGGTGATGTTACAAGGTTATGTTCCCTTAGATTTGAAACACCTGGGAAAGCAAAAAAAGGTGGTTTGATTTTATAATAGTCATCGTCACTGCCTAGTGCGCTCTCATATAGAGCTTTGGCAGGCTCAGGATTACCTACTTCTCTCAGATTGCAGTTCTGACCATCTTTAGTCATGTGAGATTTTTTTTTTTTTTTAAATTTTATATCTGTCAGGAGCACTTAAAAGCATCTTATTCATTCACTTACTTCCGTGTACTTCAGCTCACGAAGCAAAGTATATAAACAGGTCACTTCAAGATTTGTTTTGTCCTTGAACTGTCTTCTATTGACTTTCCAAAGCATATGCAAGTCCCAGAGCTCTTCCCCCCACATAACTTAGTAACCCCTAAGAAGCAGTCCTTCCTTTTGCTTACTGAACTTCCATGAATTATGTGAATCTGCTAGCCAAACAAAAAGCAAAAATACATTAGATTTTTCTTATAATCTTACTGATTCTGCCATACTCACCTTAATCTCTCCATTACGTTACACATAATTTCATTTTCACTTGGTTTTATCATTTGCTAGAATTCTTCATAATCTCAGAAGTCAGAAGTTGAGACATGTTGTTTCAACAAAACTGAGCTAACTATACAACCTGACTATAAGAGTGCTAATGGAGCATTAGCCCATTGTGATCTCTTAATTATTAGCATAAGCCTCATTTTGGCTTTGATCAGTTTCCTATGTTTTTCAATGTCACATTCCATGTGCACCAATTAACCTAATTCACCCTCTTACTTAGTCCATATTTTCTATTTCATGTAGACCAGAATATGCACTGTATGAAATCAATGACTGTGTTTCACCAGCTCCTCATAGTTTTCCAAATAAAGCACTGTCAAACAAGAAGGCATCTTGACCTTACCTAGTTTTGGTGAGTTTGGGTGGGGAGAGACAGACTGAGCTGATTTACAACAGAATTAGAAGACCTGTTAAATGAGAGTAACACCCCATATGCATGAAGATGCAGAGCTACCTAGGAGTTACTGTGAAGCTTTTATGTTTTTAAATGTAGGTGGAGTCACTAGGAGGGGGAGAAAGGCAGCTTCCAACTCTTGTCCCTTCGAAGGGCTTAATTACTCATTAGGGATAACGATGGTGACAGTTACCATGCCCCATTAAACCATCACACTAAGTGGCCAGCATCAGCTGTTTCAGGTTAGGGCAGAAGATGGTCCTGCAAGAAAGTCTGTATCCCTGTCACAGAGAATCCTCCTTTTTTCTTTTAAAAAATGTGTCCAAAGTACATCAAATTTGTGAACTAACAGTATCTTGTGGCAGTGAGTTCCCTGAGTTAACTGTGCCCTATTGAAAGGAAAACACCTTACAGTTAAGAAAGTTAAGAATAAAGTCAACTGCACTAAACGATTTCTCCAATCTGCTCCTCTTGACAATTCTTTAATGGTTGTACTGCTCTTTTCCCTCCCCCTTTTTGTACAGAGTTCATGATTGTTTACAGAACAGAAATGGTTTTCTTCTTTTTTATTAAACTGAATATATAAATTCTTAGTGTGAATTAGAAAATCTTAATTTCTGGAAGTCTTTAACACTTAAGACAGAGAGGGAATGAAAGCTGAAGCTGCTTAACTGTACTTAAAACTGTGTGTATTTGGAACAGAAATAATACAAAAAGCAACTTCCTAAAACAAGATTTATTGGCACAAACATATGTGTTACAAATGTCTACGATATTCTTGGAAAATATGTTCACCACTTCAAAAAAAATTCACTGTCCACAGAAAAGTACAGTAATCTCAAACTTTGTAAGTCATCACAATTTTAGCATCAAAATGCATGCATTCATCATTTATAAATGGAATTCCACTGACCTCCAGGTAAAGCACTTTAAGAAATTTCCTGGTCTCCACAACATTATTTTTCCTCCCCAGGCAGCTCTAATAAGATGCAAATGGAATGTTTTCTGTAGAGGCTCAAATCACAATTTCTTGCTCCATACAGCTGAGCCTACAAGGTGAGAGATGCAGTTCTCAGCACAGACTCTCAGACCCTTTCTGAACGCATTGCTACGTAGTTTAACACTACTGTGTGGCCTTTGAAAGGATGCAATTAAAGATTTGGTCTGCAGTTTAGGTTTTTAAAGGACAGCTGAAAACTTATTTCTGGTTATTCCTAGTAGAGGAAGTAGAGCTTGAAGAATTAAAAGGAAAGAGGTAGAAGAAAGGTTTCTGTTTTGCATTGCCATTCCAGCAGCATTTGGAAGAGCGTGGCATTGCTAAGGTGACTTGTGAGGAGAAATAGTAATCTCAGTAAATCCTCCTCTTTCTTTGGTGCCAGTCTAGTAGGTTAGTAGCCAATCAAGGTTTTGTCACTGACCTCAGATAGTGCAGAACTAGACTTTACCAGATCCCCTGAATCTGATCCTATGCCCATCCTCAGCTTCGGTGTCAGAGGAGCAAGCTTCACATACACTTCACACACAGAGAGGGCAGAGAATGCAGTCATATCCTCAGCGTGAACAGATCTGTCTTAGTCCAATGTAGATAAGGAAGAAAGAAAAGTTCTTGATGTCAGTGGAAACTGTTTGAAAAACGAGGGTTGCACTTCCTCCTACTAGATCTGAATTTGACTCTTACCAGATCAGTGCACCAAAAAAAGGCAAAAACCACATATACTTATGAAGGTGCATGCTGCACTTTTATCAGCCTTGGTAGGGCAGAGAACATATCCAATGTCAGAATTCGCTGTGGAATCAACAGCTTTGGAGACTTTCAAAACTCATCAAGGCAAATCCTGTGCAACCTAATCCAACCTCAAAGATGGCCCTGCTTCAAGCAGGAGATTGGACTAGATAAACTCCAGGGTTCCTTTCCAACCCAATTTTTCTGTCAATCTATTCAATGGATTTTCCTCTCCTGAATTAGAACATGGCACAGATTCCATATCAGGCCTGAATTTAGTAAGGACAAACGAGGGTTTTCTGTGGTCTTAAACAGAGAATGGAAATTCTCTATATGCTTCAGCACTTGTTGAAGTCGCTTCTAGAACAGGGCATGCTTTGCTCTTCACTCTGGGCCAGAGAGTGTGAAATGCTCAACCATCTGTCCATTTGAAGTCTACAGCGCTGAATTGGTTAGAGAGCACTTCCAGAGGCTGCTTTTCTGTGTTAAGACTCAAGCATAAGACATTAAGGAAAATACTAATTAGCTGGCTACAAACTCATTTCCTGCAATGACTAAACCAAGTTTATAATAAAAGTTCATACGTTGTCACTGAGAGAACTTTTTTTGCTGCAAAACAAACTAAAGGTTGCTCATAGTAGATACTGGCTGTTTCATCTCTTTCATACTGGCAAAGAGAACATACCACTGAAACGGCAAATGCCTGTCTGCGTATATAAGTGCTTCTTTTGGAAGAGGGAGGAAAAAAGAATAGGACTTATCAAATAAAAATGTAACCTCTGCAACAGTTGGTGTTTCCCCCTCAAAATGTATTTTTGCAACAGACAAAGGATGTTTTTAAGCCTCGCTCTTAAGTAGGAGTACTAATTTCTCATCTTTCAGTGGTGCTGATATACATAATGTGACTAATATTTTACCACGTATGTGGTTGGGGGAGGGAGGACTTTTCATTTACTAGACAAAGTAATGATGTTTTTCATGACAAGTAGTGGGCTATCAGTAGCATGTTATTGTGCAGACCTGCGAGTGTGTCTAATCTACATTAACATTTTATTTTATTTCCAATCAGGGGAAAAAGCAAATGCAACATAGATTGAACTTAGCATTTCTAATGAGAAAAAATATTCTTTCATTAATAAGTAGGCTTTGGAAGCTAATTATTCAACTACTCGTATAGCTGCTAATCACTTAAATAATAGATAAATAACACATAAATAAAGTAATGGTTAAACTGTATACCCAAGGCCTTTACTGTACATTTCTACTTTTATTCAGAATCTTTTTACCCTTAAAGTTTCATGAAAGGCTGAACTTGCATTATTTAGTACACTGTAGCTTTCTAGTGGCATGGTAGCCAGGCTGGCCACTGAATTACCAGGTCCAGCCAAGAGTACCGTGACTAATGGAGAAATTGTTGCAGCCTTTGAGGTCAGTACTATAAGTATTAATAGCTGAACTTCTGAAAACAATTATACATTGTGCATCTATGAATTTGTGGCTCCATTATATGCACTATCTCAAACATTGATCTTGCAAAGAAAACAACAGCAGCTGCCATTATTTACTCTTACTTTAAACAAACCTGCAGCTTATCAGCTGAGAAACTGATTTCAAAGGACAGATTAAGATATTGAGACCTCTTAATTCTTTTACACTCTTTTCATTACAAAAGCTCAGACCACCACGATGTGTTCACATATATATGACTGGGATGTAATGGATTCAGCAAAGTGATTTTCCATCCTCTCCTTAGACCATTTGATTGTAGACAAGCATAGCGAGTAGAGTGGAACAAGAGTAAGCAAAATAATCATGCTGTGTCAAAAAGATTTCATTACTGGCAGACCAAAGTGCTATACAACAAAGTGGGCACTCAGTATGTATCTTTACAGTATGTATCAGTGTGTATCCAAACACTCTGGAGCCACTGAAGTCCTCAACCACTTCTGCAGCTGACAACAGCAGTGTGTCTTTGGATGGTGTACTCCAAATGGCTCTCTGCAAAACATACTAGATCATCCTTCCTGCATATATCTCCTGCGTTTTCAAGAAAAAAGTGAAAGCAAGTAAATTCAACTACCATTTGTCATAGTTCATTTTAAGCAGTAGTCTCTATTCACTTCAATAGACTCGCACTGCTTAGCTTTAACATACGAAAGGTGCTCTAAGGTATAGCCACTTACAAAAAGGAATGTACTGAGTGTACTGTTTCCTCTCTTTTCCATCAAAACTGAGGATATTTCTGTTACAAGAAACATTAAAAACATTTAATTAGAATTCCAGTGTTACAATTAAAGTGGTGCAGCAAAAACACTGTTGTGTAGCAGTCAGGAGCCTTCGTTCGTATCACATCATTTTGAACCAAATTAAGATCCAGGAGCCATATTCTGTCTCATGTTCTCATCCCGTCAGCGGAGGCTGGTTTGAGGACAGCAGAGCATTATGGGGAGGAGGTTCTGCTCCATTCAGGCCTGCCTCAGCTCTGACTGAGGTCAACAATAATACTATGGCAGAAAGCAGAAGGTCAACTCACAAGGCAGCAGAACAACCCTAACCCCAATATGCTAAGTTCCAAATACATTACACTCCAAAAACACAAAGGCTTTCTAAGAGAATGAAGACAGACTTGAAGAATAATGGAGAAGCCAAACACTGTGAGAAGAGCTAAAGAATGGAGAAGCTTTTTTAATAATCTTTGTTGTTCTCTATATTTTCTCTTTGAGAACAAGTGCTTTTAAACTTACAGCACATGGCTTCTTTGGTTGAGCGTTATGTATAAACCACGAGGCTGTATTCATGTTTTAAACCAGTACAGGTTATGATTTTTGCTTTGGAGAGTTAGCAGATGTGATACAGTCATGACAGAATGAGGTTACTGCAGAAATGACTCATTGTTAAATAATCAAGTGTTTACTCCACCAAAACTGCATGTAACCAGACTGCCACAGTTTTTCCGCTTTATTGTAAGATGTAGCTTTTAAATGTCAGTGCATCAGGAAGAAAGGTAAACTCCTTGGGTGGCTCAGATCTCTTTTCATGCATGTGTTTATAGGCAGACAGTCTTCTGGTTCTCAATGGAGAAAAAAAGCTACTGAGCCCATCAATGGAGACATACATTAATGGCAGAAGGAAGGGAAATTAGCTGAAGAGGAAAACAAAATCCTTTCTTGAAGTGGAATAGAGAAGTTTTTCTGAAGGAGACTAGATGAAGAAAGAACAATTGATGTGAGGTTCTGGTTTGATTGTTTCATACATCCCAATCTAGTATCCCTCCTGAATATAATGTCACCATCTGAGAAATCTTCAGCCAGTCATTGCTCTAGACACAAATCTTTTTTTTTTTTCAAACTATGTTATTTGGCTTTTTTGGTCTTGCTTTTAATGAAGGTAGTTTGAATGTGCTTTTGCTTTCCCTTGCATGAAGAAACACATGCTCAAATGTATCTCGTCTAGCAGGAGGGACCTAAATCAGGTGAGAAGAACTGGCTGGAAGAGCATCTCACTCTTCTGACTACACAGGAGGCCCAAAGGTTATGATCTGTTATGGGTCTAAAGTTCAGGTCAGGATATGAATCCAGAACAAAGAGACTTTGGTCTCTTCGAGGCCTTTCTCCAGTACTCGCTGTGTATATTGGGAGTGAGCCCAGTGCCTTATATGGCTACTGGTTTAGCCCTCTTCCTTGTTTAAAGAGCAGCAGAAGCAGGGTTGAGATCTACATCCTGGATCACACCCAAGTGATCTCTAGCTTCTTTGCAAAGGTCTAGGACCAACAGGTACGATCAAGGTGCTATCATAAAAAAAAAGATTATACATACTCCCACTGAGCGGATAACCTCTCATGGAATAGAGAAAAACCCACTCTGTAAAAGCATGAAAATAAGTTGAATAACATCTGAGCTTCAAAAAGTTCCTGAAGTTTGAGTCTCCTATGGTAGATGTACTTCTGAGAAGCAGACATCACCATTTTACAGATGTCAAGTCATGACTTTGCTCTTAAGAGCTAAAATCCATTGTATTCAGGCAAGAAGTAGCTCAGCTGTTCATGAAGTTAAAGTTATGTGAAGCTGTGTCAGAGGAGCAGTGACAGAAGTGAGACACAGAAACAGGAGAATTTCAAAAGGTCTTGCTACCCAGACAAAAACATAGCAGACTGTGGCTGTTCTAATTAATTCCTTGCACAGTTAATACTGTCCTGTTCTTCCATCATTATGAGTGTTTAAATCACTTATTGCAGATCACTATTTAAAATGAAAAAAAAGCCAAGTATTTTACTTGCCTGAACCATTCTGGGGGCTAACCTCATGCAGGTTCCAATAGAATTCAAGTGCCAGCTTCAAAAATCAAACTGACTAGATTTCTAAGTCACTTCTTGTCTTACAGACCCTAGGTTACATTCAGAATCTTTATCAGATTCTCCCCTCCTCCTTCTGATAATATTGGATTATGTTGGACTATGTTGGATTGGCTGTGCTGTTACATAATGTTGCCAAGTGAAAATCAGGTCAAGTGTCCATCTTTGGGCTTCCATGCTACTTGCTCCTGCAAGTTCTGTGTACCAATTTTTTAGGTTTAAATCCACGTTTATGTTATTGCAAGGTGAGCTAAATGAGAAGGAAGAAGGTGTAATGCCCAAGCAGGACCTTACTAGCCTAAGTAAGGATAGTGGATGCAAATAACACTTCTTCAACCTCAGAAGCTGATGTGCACTCATTGACAAGACAAACGGCAGCTGTGGTACAAGCGCAGACCAGCTCCTAACCATCCCGTTTCAGCTACGCTGTTTCTGAATAGCGTATCATACTAGCTTCCTAGCTGTACAGCTGTAGCCCAGAAATCAGGAGGAGTAAGCACTTATAAGGATAAAATATGCAAGTCTCAAGCACTGTCTAACTCTGGATAAAGCTATTAAAATCCTTGCTTCTAGCCCGAGAAGTCTTCAGTCCAGTCCCCAAGATGGCAGTCAGAAAGCAGTCAGCCTTGCAGTTCCCTGAGGGTTTGCTGGGGAGCGGGTAAAAAGGAGACCCTTTGTGCCTTTTTACCAGCACAAGCCTAGCGGTGGTTAGTGGTGAAGAGCAATAGTTGAAATTCTACCCAGTGACTGAAATTCTTATCAGTGCTGACTAAACAAGAATGAGTTAACCTTTTCATGGGAAATTTACTATTATGAGTAGGGAGTTGGAACTGCATGGACATTGTAAATGTAGAGGCAGTGAGTGGAAAGCAATCAATACTGGCTTCAATACAAATAAGATCTCCAACTGTGTTTATAGAGATTGTCCTCTGTAGCAGTCTACATACAGGTGATGGTGTTGCACAATCTATGATCCTGAACAGTCCTATGTTACCACATTTGAGGCTTTGAGCAACCTGATCTAGTGGAAGGTGTCCCTGCCCATGGCAGGGGGGTTGGAAAGAGATGATCTTTAAGGTCCCTTCCAACCCAAACCATTCTATGAATCTGTGACTCTCTTTGCAGAAGAATTAACCCTCTGCAGGAGCAGTTTGACTTTTGGTCTGTACATCAGGGAAGGATGTACTTGTTCATACTTCCTGGGCTGAATTAGAAATGTTACACGGCTTATCTTACTGATTGCAACCAACCAGCACAGCACAACTAGCAAACGTTGAGCATTCACTAGCACATTATATGCAAACAACTTAAAAGAGTTAAAAACATTAATTTAGCATATTTTGTTAGCACACAGGAGGAAATTGTCTCTTCACAAACATTTTACATCCCACTAGAGGCTAGGTTTCTTGACTAAACTGTTCCTTGTAAATTCTCACCAACATTTAGCAGTCATCTCTATCAGTTACTGCTTTCAGGGAGAATTAGTACACAATCCACAACTGGCAGTTTCTCTTCTCCACTGTCCCCTAAAGCTCCCACTTTGATAGTTAACTTGCTTGAGATACATTATCTAGGAGGATGTAAGTTTTGCATCCTTATAGCAGTTTCATTTGGAAGTTTTGCATCTTTGTAGCTAAAGAAATTGAACCCTTTGATGTCTATTTGCTGCGATATCAGCCAAGTAGTCAGTTCAGACTCTCGTAGGAGAAGGAGCTGTCTACATTAAGGATCTGTATCAGCGTATAATCCTACTGATTGTACCATCTCTGGTGAAAGCTGTCTTCATCTCATGAGTCCTTTCAACATTCCCACAGAGAAGCCTTGAGAGGACCAAGGCGTGCTCAACATGGGTATGGGTGGCAGGGTCTCACTCTTAGGAGGTAATTCTTTCATATGAGCTAGCCAAATATCTTAGTAGTTTAAAAAGGGTCCTGAAGTTGGACAGCTTATTCCTTTTCCAAAGAAGGCTCAATTATACATAGCATTCAGTTGTGGCATCTCATGGTGTCAGGCCCTTAATGACAGCAGAGTTTTCTCTGTTGAGAAAACTTTTTTTTTTTTTTTGCTAATTCTATGAGTTCTTAGAAATTCTAAAGGAGTTATCCTAAAAGACTCTTCCAGGATTTCATGGCTCAAAATTTGATAACTCATTTTTAGTTTGGTTAACTACAATTAAACTATTCAGTGTTTAAAAAAGAAAAAACAAGGTTTTCAGCATTTGGGAGAAACCCTACAACAGTAACATACAAGAACTTTCTCTCAAACTGCAATATATTATTTCTCTTAGTTACATCAAATGTTGATTTAAACTGAGTATGAAAAGTATCTCAGCTGAGTGCTTTACAAAGACAACACTATAGTTTATGAACTATAGACACACACACAAATTAAATGAAATTTTTTAAAAGCCTATTAACACTACCACTTTGTAACAGTGTTTCTCTGCCTTCCTCTTTTCTCTCTGCCTTCCCTTTCTCAGCCGCTCTCCACTTTTCCTCTATTTACCAGTACCACCTTCTTCCTGATTTTTGAGTGATCCTCACAGTGGGGACCATTTCTTCAAAATGGTGCAGAGGTAGCTTCCGACAGTTGTGCTGGGAAGCCACAGACATCACCAAAGTTGTTCATGTGCTTTAAGTTAGGGCTGTTAAGTACTGGGGATTGGCCTTGAAGAGTGTCCCATGAAGTCTGACAGACAGTGCCTTGAATTAGCTAGTCTGTATCGTGGTCATTTATGATGCTTGTATTACCATTTTGCATTTCACTTGGCTTTTTCAGGATTGTGCTAGCTAATGCTTTTTGGTCGTCATACTGTTTTCTTTCTGGCTTTCACATTGAGGCCATCCTGATTGTACAGAACACTACATAAGGAAGAATTTAAATCCATAAAAGATGATAATCCAGTCCTATTTATTTTCTGCAGGCAATGTTTTTAGACTTGGATACCACAACTAACTCAAAAAAATTATATTTCGTTGGCTAAGCTGCAATAAGATGTTTTACATGAATACCTATAGGTACCACTGTCTTCAATAGGAGTAACAGATACTCAGTACCTCAAAAGGTTACATCTGATAGTGGATTTTGCCATTCAACTTTAGGTGTTCAAATTGAGAATTTTGGCCCTGACATTTGCTGCAACCTTAGGTTTGGGTCCAATCCACTTTACAGTGTCCCTTTAAGCAGGAGCTTCCCCATAGCTGCATTCTCTGATCTGAGATGTTTAGGATACTTTCCATATACTACAGTTTCTGAAGGTCAGTGCATACACATTTTAAGACACATTGATGAGACAGTGTATGGAACTACTTGGCAGTATTTAGCTGGTACAGTTTCTTGTGGAAACAACAGAATTCCAAAACACACCACACTGAATGCTTATGGGTTATTACAAGCAAAAATCCCAAGACACTGGGAATTAAAAAGCGGAGTTCAACAAAGGAACACTGATTTCGTTGGTTGATATGAACAACGTTGTGCCAAATCTTTCTTCTTCGCTTTTTCAAGTGGAGAAATAAACTGGGAAAGGAAGCAGAAGGGAAAAAAAAAAAGACATAAACCAACAGTTATTACAGAGTTACTGTTGTGCTTTATCTCACAGAAGTGCGTGCTGTCAGAGGATGGCAAACACCTTCAGCATGTCTTTGCTGAAAGAGCATGACATGTCTTGCATACAGTATGCCTTCCTAGCTGGAATAGGCATGCTCCTCCTGTGTCAAAAGGAGTTCGGAGGGAGAGCTGGAGTGGAAAGCAGGGGAGACTGGGGCTCAAAAGACAGAAAGGGCAAGGACTGATGGTGATGTTGGCCGCCATCCCCAGCTCCAGCAACACCTGCAGTCCCGCATGTTGTAACTCTTCCTTCAGCAGGGAGAAAGGCTACTTTTCCACGGCCCCACTACCAGGATGGTAGGAAGCCTACCTTGGGTCATTTCACCACCCATGGTAGCTTGTTGCTGTGAGGAATTACCGAATTTATCTGCATCTATAGCCAGTCCTGCATGGAGGTATGATCTTGTTCTCATTCAAATCAGTGACTGGAGAAGCCATGCAGGCCTTGTCTGTGACAGCACTTGGATGCTTGATGTCAACAGGATTTAAGCATATACTTGAGAGCTACTGTAAATAAATACATCATTGAGTTCAATACACAGGGTACTTCCTGAAGCTGCAACCTTTAGGCACCATTACAGAAGGATCAAATAGACTGAAAAAAAAATCTAAAATCCAGAGCTTACATACATTTAAGTCTCACTAGCCTTGCCCTAGATCTCACTCTGGTGAGACTGGGTTCGATGATGTGACACTCAAGTTTGTGATTAAATACCCTAAATCCAACCTAAGCCTGTTATTTCTGTTTCTCAACTTACCAGGACAGACATTCGGCATTTAAAACCAAGAGGGAAACAATGTTATTACTTATATGTAATTGCAGCCTTAACTTCTAAGGAGAAATTATGAGCTATCTTTTCTGCTTTTTACTTTCTTCTTAAGATACACATCATGCGCAATGATGCATATATACACAGCACAGTCAGTTCAATGGCTGCACATCTGTCTTCCCAAGTTGCTGCACTAACTGCAGAACAAAGGCCCATCTTTCCCGTGAAGCCAGTTGCCTTGAGCACTCAGTTAATATAGTTAATTAATAGCCATTTCCCATTCTTACTGTATCAATGTTACGAAACCCTAGAATTATTCTGGGTCACTCTGGTGCCAGCATTCATAAGACTAATAAACTGCCACATGTATCTCAATCCATTTATTCATGTTTACAGGTGATTCTGTAGGCCTTCTTTACAGAAGCAAGAGAGGAAAAAGGAAACATGCTGAATACAAAGCATGTAATTTGAGAGCTGGGAATTAATTCACATCCACAGTCTGGCCTCCTGGTGAATCTCTTCTAGATTACTAGCTGGATTGTCTGACTCAAGAAATCTCCCTTTTAGGAGTTAATGCCATATTACAGTTATGTCACATAATGGCTGTTGCTAACACAGAGGTTACATAAATAAAATGTTCAGTTCCTGTCCTTACAAGATCCCTAGCTTCTCTAGCATGACTGCTATTATTCATTCATATGCTATCTTTCCTATAACAAATGTGTGGAATGAGATGATCTTTCAAGACAAAAAATCAGTAAGACTTTGGGCCATCTTTTAACAATATTTAGGTATTCAAGATGCAAAGGGATTTTCAGAAGCACTAACATCTCCAATTCCAGCTGATTTGGTGGGAACTAGGCACATACATGCTTTTAAAAATTCCTCAGATGCCTGTTTGCCAGTGGGCCTTCACCTCTTTTTATAGGCATGAGGTAATTCAAGCATTACTGTTCTCACTAGGAGACACTAGGACCGTGGCACTGGTTGTAATGAAAGGAAGATAACTGAGACTGCATAAAAATTGATATAAATATGAAAAGGGAGAGTCTTTAATCCTAGGGAAAGTTATGTAACATGCTAATGTAAAATACATTGTCAACAAATTCTATCTATATAAGTGTCCAGAGAGTTTGCTGTAATTCTCACTATAACAACATGACACTAGAAAGGGAATTTCACAAATGAATCAGTTCAAATATTTTATATCCATTTTTTGTTTTGTTTTGTTTTTTAATACATCAGCACTTCATACGTCACAGAGCTATTGAGATCATAAACAAAGGAAAAAATGAATTACTCACTTATAATTATAATAAGAATGACTGCACATACTACACCAAGGATGATCATCATCTATAAAAAAAAAATATGAGGAAAAAAAAAGAGAAAGTCAGGTTTTCACATGAAAGACATTAAACTCTCAGTTTTTTTACTTTTTGTACTTTAGTGGTTCATTCCTTGCACTTTTAATTCTTGTAAAGACTCACTGCAATAGACTTGTTAAGGCCTCAAATTGAGTGTCAATTTTAGGAACAGCTGGCCAGCAGCAATGAACATGGCCTCTTGTCAAAGCTAGCAAGTTCTTGCCCATAAGCTAAGATGCAGTGACCAACCTTGTCCATTTCCAGCAGTAAAGTAAAAATTCTGAAGTAAAAGAACTCCAGAGGTGATTTAAGTGGCTAGATTCACACATGGCCGTGTACTACTCTATACCAGAGTAAACTGATCACTTTTCACCACATTCCCATAGTCAGGGAAGAGACAGCTGTAGATGTCTAATGCCTAGCAGCTATTTGTGCGGGTTTTGTGTACTTGTGCTGTTGAGAGAGGTAGCCTATGCCAGCCAGCACGGTTTCCAGTGTGTTAGCCTGGAAACAGCTCATTGCAAAGGTGAAGTCTGTTCCCATGAGAACAGATACATCAGAGCTGTGCACAGACCATACCAGCACTGAGGTGTGTGTGGTAGAGGCCCCCCATGAGACTTGCTGAATGCTAATGAGGCAACCAGAGATGTTGAATTCCAGTTCTCATTGTTACCCCAGTGAGAATGGAAAGACTGACAAACAGCAAACATGGACATGTCAAATCAAGGCTTTCATAGATCCTCCCAACATCGATCTGGAGGACAGAGCCAGCCATTGGCTTGCAGGAGATTTATTTTTTTTTTCCCACTCCTTCCAGAGTTTGGGAGCCAGAGGAAGGACAGGGAGATTCTGTTTGTCAGGGTAAAGCTGGAAGGGACAATGAGGAAAGAAGAACGAGGGTAGGTTTGACGATCTAGTGTAGTGTAGATCATTGTGGTGACTGCAGTCAGTGTGGGTGAACCTAACTCAAAATCTGTGTACATAGCTCCCAAAAGCTCTGCTTCCTGCACTGTCAGGCAAAGCAACTGGGCAGCAGCTAGAAAAGGCCCATAGGAACTGCTCCGTTGAGTTTCTAACCTGGATCCACTAATTTCTGGAGTGTTTATGCATGTAGTTCACCCAGAATATTTTGCCTTACTTTACATTTCATAGCACTGTGGATTGAAGAGACAAAGGAGGCAACGAACTGATGAGAGATACATGTGGAATTGTCCTTTGAGAACAAGTGGTTTTATGTGGGTGGACATGAATGATCAGCAGCCAACATGGTATTGAAGAGAAATGGAAATGAAGCTGAACTTTTGGCATAGGGTTCATGTGTTGGTGGTGCATGAGTAGAGAGAAGCAAGGATATGGGGTCTTGTATGAATAAAGAGGAGCTGAAGCTTCTGGGTCCAAAAAAGACAAATTCTGGAGGAAGTCTAAAAAAGCAAAGGAGAGTGAGGCTCCCGCTGCTAACAGGAAAGGGTGAAACTTTGAAGAAAGCAGAGGAGAGAGCTAGTTGATCCTCTATCCTAATCTGACCTTCCTTAAAAGAGACTGTCACTTTCTCACTTCTCACAGTGGTTTATGAAACCAAGTATTTTTTTTGTAGTTTACCATCCTAAAGAAAGATCAAGAAGCTGATGGTCTCGCACAAGGAAAAAGCTTCTTTTCTCCCACTACTAGTATTCACTACACCTGTTTGGATATTGTGGTTCACATGGGAAACTGACATGAATTAACATGGAATGCTCTCCCATCCCTATCTGCAGGCACTGACTGAAGTACCAAAATCGGTACCTACAATTTATATACTGCAGAAATTATCTAAAGAACAGATTGTGATAAAGATCAAAGTTGCTTGACTTATTATCCTGGAGGCTAGAGGGTGAGGCATCTCGTTCTTCCCTTGACAAGAAGAGGCCACTTAGAGATTCCATCCTGCAAGCAAAGTCCTGTTAGATGCAAGTGAAAGTAATGTCTGTCATGAATTGATTCTTAACAAGAATTTGTGTTCCTTACCTTGCAATTTTTCCACCAGTATTTTCTCTTCAGTTTGGCTGCACTGGTTTCAAACTGTGAGGCACCTGCTTGCAATGCATCTGCCCGGTTGTCAAGCTCTGATAGCTTCTGGTCTCTTTCTAGCACCTTGTCCACGTTCATTCTCATAATGTCTACCACCTGCAGAGACACAGCCTCACATTAGGCTCCACATACAGTGAAGCCAAAGGTCACTTGCATGTTCACACTGTGGAATATCACATATCGTACTGAAAACAGCCATTTGCCATTATGGTATGTGATGGCAGTTACCTGGACAGTTCCTCAAAAATCATGCCTATGGAAACAGACTCAGTGAGAACAAGATTAACATAGCTATATTGTCCTCAGATGCCCTTAAAGGTAAAAAATAAAGAGACATTATGAAATACTGTAATTAGTTTCATTAAAGCTTTTAACGTCTTTAAGCCTACAACTAGCTACTTCACTGTAGATACAAACGACTGATGGAGACCAGTACTTCTCCAATTTGCTGACATTTGTCCAGTCATCACTAAGACCAAACCATTATTTTCCTTATACAATTAATATAATTTCCTTACCAGAACTAGAGAAATGGGCTAGATAAAGGCCACTCTAAAGGGAACTGTATGCATTTTCTGACCAAGGAATTTTCTCATTCTGCAGATCTTTCTCAGACAAGATTACTTCCCAGCCATAATTTGAAGTCCTGCTTGAATGTGAAGGAAAAGAAAATTATACCTGGGAAAATTCAGCCTGAAGCTCACATTGCCTCATTGTACAGCCTTAGAAAAAAAGCGGCACAGCCAGTACGCTACAGGTAAGGCCCATTCATGCATATATTTCATACGTTGAGTTAGATGAAAATCCTCTTCTAGCAAGCCGATACCTTTAAATAGAATACCTGTACAAATTCATCACTAATGTAAATGTTAAGACAGTATACCAATCTCAGTGAAGTTATGTCCACTTATTCTAGCAGTGAATATGTTTGCTGGTCTGTTACTTCTCACATTCTGTAATAAGGAAGTCCATATTGTTTGTATGTAATATAATTTAACTATTACCTGCAAAATCCCAGCGTTATTAAAAAAATACATAATTTAAATACAGCAAGATGAAACTGGTAGTGAAAAAATCTTTTAAAGGACTGGCATAGGTTTAAATGCTGTTCCAAAACTCAAATGATTAGTTTCATTTGTCCACCAAACCTAAACAAAATCAAATGTTTTGGTCAACCCAAATTTTCTTACTTGCTTTTCCAAACAAAAACCTTCCAAGCATTTAACTTCATATCACATAAAAAACCCTTTTGTTTTCATTTCTCAGCTACTATTTAGCTATATTTTGTCTTGGCACAACGTTTCACAGTGAAAATTTTAAACTATCTGAAAATGCTGAAACAAAATACAGTAATACTTCCTACCCGTTCTCTCCTTTTTCTTCGCTCAGAACTTTTTATTGAATTTAACCTGACTGCAGTGGACACTTGTCCAGACGACTGCATTTTTGTCAAATAATTAAATGTTTGTCTAGACTAAAGCCAAGATCCGAGCCTTAGAAAATAGGCTCTAGGATGCCTAGAGAAACCAGAGGGGAAACCCCAACATGGATATAGCTGAAATACCATATCAGCATTGATCTAGCATGAAAAATGTCAGTCGTTTTACTGAGACCAAAAATTTTCTCTTAAGCGAAGTCATGATCATGTTGCTGAGCTTTGGGTTAGAGTCTGAAGTGCTGTGCAGAGAAGCACTTGGCGCAGAGTAGCCAGAGGAGTGTAGTGCTGTGGTGTTTGGTGCCACCTATAGATGACTTTCCCACAAGACATGAAAAAAAAACAACCGGGAAAGATCTAGTAGGTCAAAACAATGCTTAACAGATCAGATCCTTAGGTGCTATAAACCAACTTCAACCTAGTGACTTCACAGTAGTGAAAGCCCAACAGTGTTTTTCTCCCTTGGCTATTCTTATACAAGGATTTGCTGACCATGTGCTATCCACTCAAAACCCAAACCAACCTCAGCCTCCCTCCAAACTGGAGGCAAAAAAACATGAGCCCTGATTATCAGCCACATGTGGTGGTGCAACTTTTCCCCCACCTTGGGCCGCTCTGTGCTCAGTGCAATTCCCCCCCTTTTTCTGAACCGCATGCCAACCTAGGATGAGTCGGGTGTGGATTGCAAAAGGCAGTGAACCAGAGTGTTAAGGCACTCCCTTAACGTGCCAGGCTTCTGCTTCTCCCACCTGGGCCACACATCAACCTAGGATGAGTTGGAGGTGAATTGCAAAAGGCACCGGACCACCTCTCAGGTACCAACTCCGTGGATCATCTGCTGACAAAGCTGGTGGAAGGATGAGGTGAAATATCCTCATTCGGTCTCAATTATTGCACACTGAGGAATGCCGATGCATTGCGAGTATTTACACAAAACTTGAGAGGGAAATTTTACCTATAGGCCAGCATCTTCCATCAATCTCTCTACTTGTCTGTGTGTTTGAACATACGCACTTGCCTTCACGAGTGTGGGCGTCTATATTTCACTGGATCCAAATATTTCTGTCTGCATGCTTTATCTTTGGTACGTACATATACATATTTTGATTTAGGATACCTTGTAGTAAGTTAGTGTGAATCTTGTCATTTTCAAATCTGTAATTAAGTTACTGTTTTAATTATAACATATCCTACTGAATCATCTTGTTAATCTTTAAATTAGTTAATAATTCAGGGCTGCTAAAATTTAACCTTTGATTTACCTCATACCATTAATAAATCTTGAATCGCTGCTAAATCATAACTGTGTTAAAACATTCCATCCGCGACATTGCATAATCCTCAAATTTAAGAGCTACTCACTGTCCCCTCATACTGGGTAAGAGTTCCTGCGCAAATTACTCCATCATGCTTCACAAGACAACAAACTTGCATGGGCTTGAGTGAAAAGTCTCGGAATACAGAGTATCTTAAACACAAAGCGAGAGTTCACTAGCCTCACTGGAGCCATCTCCATTGGTCTTTCTTGAAGAGCCCTATATATCTGACCTGCATCACTTGTTTGAGACAATAACTAGCAATTATTTTTTCATCTTCTAGGGATAATTACTTTTGCTGTAGCTCACGTAAACAATTACAGCACCATTATGACGTAATATGTTCAGGACAAGAAGTTTATTTCATTATTCTGACCTAAGACAAAAGCTGAAATGTAATATTCCCTTTTCCACCGAGACGTAGTCCACTAACATCAATGAAGTTAGTGTGATGTGAAAATCGGTGATAATGAGAGAACCAGACCTAGAAATTTCTGCAGACATTTCTGCAGCCAGAGAATGTTCTTGTGATCAGCTCTGAGCATCAGCAACGGGGCAGCCAGAAAGACCCTATTTCAGCTCTTCAGCAAAGGAGTTCCCCAAAAGACTAAGCTTAATTTGACAGGTGTATTTAATTCATCTTAAGAAATGCATTTAAGTTCGATGTTGTGAGGGCTTCTCTACCATTTTTAAAGCATACCTGGAGCTTTTGAAAATAGAGGCCTTTATGCATGTAATTTTCTAAAGTGTATTATTTTGAGTTGGCATTAAAGAATCACACAAGTCCTGGCCAATGCTCCATGGACAGTAAGCAATTAGTTACTGAAGTCTTTGTAGTGGTTTAGCAAAGCTCTATACTTAATACCCAGCACACAAATTTGCACAGCAGGTGTGCAAGGTGAAGGAAAATATTGGCCTGCCCTTAAACAGGAGAAGTGAATTAGTCACCAATAACGCTGAAAAGGCAGAGGTTCTCAACACTTTCTTCACCTCTGTCTTTACCAGCATTGTTGGGTCCCAGGCCTTGGGAACAAAAACCCAGGCTGATGCAAACACAGACCCACGATCAGTGAAGGAAGAGCTGGTATGTGAACTGTTACAGGAGCTTGACCTTTACGAATTAGTGTGCTCTGATATCCACCTGAGCTGGCTGACATCGTTGCAAGGCTGCTTTCCATAATCTCTGAGAAGTTGTGGATATCGGGAGACATCCCAGAAGACTGGAAGGCTAATGTCATCTCCATCTACAAGAAGGGCTTAAAGGAAGATCCAGGAAATTATAGGTCCATCAGTCTTACTTCAGTCCCTGGGAAAGTTATAGAACGACACTTTGGAAGGAAGAGCCACCCTGCAGGAAGATCTGGATAGGCTGGAAGCGTGGGCTAACAAGAACCTTATGAAGTTCAACAAGGACAAGTGTAAGGCCTTGCACCTTGGAAAACATAATCCAGGAGTGCAACACAGACTGGGATCTACGTGGCTGGGCAGCAGCTCTGTGGAAAGGTACCTGGGGTCCTGGTGGTCAACAAGCTCAGTATGAGCAAACTATGTGCTGCTGTGGCAAAGAAAGCCAACAGGATGCTGGGTTGCATCAACAAAGACCTCACCAGCAGAGATAAAGAAGTCATTATCCCACTCTACTCAGCACTTGTCAGGCCACACCTGGAATACTGTGTCCAGTTTTGGTCCTCGCTCTACAAAAAAGACATGGACAGGCCAGAGAGGGACCAGAGAAGGGCCACAAAGATGATTAAAGGATGGAGAACCTGTCATATGAGGAAAGGCTGAGAGAACTGGGTTTGTTCCATCTTGAGAAAAGAAGGCTTAGGGAGAGACCTTATCACCATGTTCCAGTATTTAAAGAGTGGCTACAAAGAAGATGGAGACTCCCTTCTTACAAGAAGTCACATGGAAAAGACAAGGAGCAATGGGTACAAGTTACCCCTGGGGAGATTCCAATTGCACACAAGAGGAAAATTTTTCACAATGTGAACAATCAGTCACTGGAATAATCTCCCCAGGGAAGTGGTGAATTCCCCAATATTGGACACTTTTAAGATTCAGCTAGACAGCATGCTGGGCCATCTTGTCTAGACCATGCTTTTGCCAAGAAAGATTAGACTAGATGAGGTCCCTTCCAACCTGGTATTCTATGAATTCCTCAATTGGCACCAGTGGCCACATTTATTCTGTGGAAGTGTTACTGGTACAAGGACACTCATACTCAGAATCTCTCTTGTACTATCTGCTTCCTCATAAATGCCATCTTTGGTAAACCTCATTTCGATAGATCCACTGCCTTCAGACAAGCAGGAGTTGCTGGATCACTAGGGAGGAAACCATCTTAAAGAAAAAAAAAATAGTCATATCAGCACCCTTGTGGTGAGCAACAAGTCACCTGCAGCCACTTACCTCATCCACCCGGGCTTGAGTCTGCTGCAGCCGTTTGTTGCTTGACACATTGGTAGCAGGAGGTGGCCCTGCAGCCCCAGCACTGGTGGGACCTTGGGTAGGAGCTGGAGCAGACCTAGATCAAAACCAGAGAACATAAAAAGTGACTGAAACCATCTTCACTTGTTCACTAGACCTTTTCTGGAACAAGTCAAAAGTACATGTCTCTTAAAAGGAGTTTTCCACTGTCTCGCAGCCCATGTTTTCCATTCCTGGATCACAGCCCTGGAGTCCCATTCCCTCCCATGCTGCAATTAGTTTTCACACTATTTCTTGATAGGACCATATCCCTTGCTGCCTTTTTAAACAGCAGGCAATTCAGATTATCTACCCTAACTGAGGCCAATGGCCAAATTGATCACAGGCCTGACTATCAGGGCAGAGCTTATGTCACACTAGGGAAACAGACTCTGTTCTAGGCATTTTGTGTTGATGCTATAGGAGCTAGGGCTGCGACACTGCCTTCCTCCTCAGTGTGCTGAACAGTGCACTCCCCGGCTCCTCCGTGTTTGGCTGGAAGCTAACCAAGTAAAGATAAACAAAAGGAGAGGAGAAAGAAATGGAGGAGGAAGTGGGGGTGAGAAGAGTACACAGCATGGGGTTAGTCATCTCAGGCCTTCAGCAATGCTTAACAACCCCACTGGTCACCAAATACCCCAGCAGAGCAGCTGGCCAGGCTTGAACATCTGCCATGCACCCTGGATGAATATTTGCAGCAATGCTGTGAGCAGAGCCCTGATCTCCTGCGTATCAGCTCTTCTCTTAAGCATTAACATTCGCTTTACCCAGCTTGCTTTAAAACAAAAGACAAAACAAAAGTCACTCAAAATCCAATAACAGATCCGGTCTGTCAGTGCACGAGCTCATGCAGGGAAGTTACCCTGCCAGCCTTAACAAGGTCCCTCAACCTTAGCCAGTCATTCTTCACAGCCATGCTTTAACCTGTGCAACCTTACCTTTCCTTTCAAGGGACCCCGCCACTTCTTTCTGCAGAGAAATAAAACCCTTCCTGAAGCTGCAGAGGAAATCCCTAAGCATGTGAACTGAAAAATATCACAAAACCCACTCATGCGTTACCAATGCCTTCCCACAGCGACAGACTGAGAGAACACAGAGTTTGTCTGAATCACTCCCTTTTACATCCTAGGGTCTGATTAATGCTACTGGAATTACAGCCCCATTAATACACTGTCAAAGTGCCTAGGGACACTGAAGTTAGTTCCCCAAAGGTACCTCAAGCTGCAAAATTCAGTTTGACAGTATTGCCTGTGGACAGAGATCGCTACAGATAACACTGACCCTCACAGACTCCCTGTGACAAGCAGCTGTTTGCAGACCCAGAGTATTGCTGTATCTTACATTTCTTTTTTTTTAACTTTGGATTAAAAACTTTAACTTTAGCTGAAAGAAGAGAACTCGAGCCATAGACAAATTGCTCATCCTTTGAGGACCTCACAGCCACTGTTAAAAACATAAAAGACCAGATGCTGCTGCCACCTGCAACGGAATTACTCCATTGAAGGACTATGGGCCAGGATCTCAAAAGGATTTATTCTGAATTTATGCTGTTGTCACCAAGGATCAAAATCTGACTATAATGTATATCAGACTCAAATAATGCAAAACAAGATCTCCCTGGAGCATTAACAACTTCAAAGGGAGTTCTTGGTACAACAATAGAGCTAAAATAGAAATTGTGAAATTTCTTTGCAGTTGAGGAATTAAATAGACTTTTTCCCAATCAATACAAGCAGATTTTTTTCTATGGAAACATCATGTCACTCTGTTCACTGCTACAAATGCTAACAGAGCTCCCCTCTTGAGCTATGTGCTGTTAGCATCCCAGAGACTACAAAAGGGAAGCACCTGAGAAGAAGTGTTTTTCCTGGCCACGTGTTTTATAATTGCAGTGGTGTTCTTGGTCAAAGCTGTGTGATAACTCAAAAGGTCAGTGCTCTGCCATATACTTTTTCTGCCCAGTAATTTTCATCTTTTTTTGCACGTCCCAAGCTGTCTGTAAAATGATTTGGCATAGAATAGACACTTCCCAGTTTGTTCTATTCCAGCATCCTTACTGCAATCTAATTTGGTTTCAACTGTATTTCCTGGACCTTCTCTGCTCCCTGTGTAAGGGAGGGACGAATGGGAGAAATGGATGTTTTTACAGCTGCCCTGGCTATCCAGCAGGAGTACTGTAACTACCAAAGAGAGATGGCAATCTTTATGCTAAGGTACAGCAAGCCTGTAATTAACATATTCATCTTAATTAATGACATAAAATCTAATACAATAGTAACCAGAGCTGGGTGCTGCCTGCGGTGCAGAGCTACTCTTTCCAAACCTTTTTTCTCTGGAGCTGTGCTCTCCTTACACAGTCCCAGCAGCTGCCTTGCTCACGGCCTCATGGGTCAGAGCAATGAGCTGCTGCAAGCAGAAGAGACGCAACACCCACTACAGAGGACACAGCACAGGTTCCCAGACAGGCTCTAGGAAACCATTCCTTAAGCATGTGGCTTTAATACCACCAGCAGCTCTTGCAGATTAACAAGACCTGAGCGCTCTCTCATCATTAGGCAGCATGTAATATCCAAAATAGACAAAACAAGCACAAAGATACCTGCATCACCTCCCCTCTTCCCAGCTTCCCAAGGCACTTCAGAACAGGACAGAGGGGTCTCCATGCTTCTGGCTAAGCCCTACCAGTGTTTGAGCTCTGTAGAAAGCATCCTGGCTGGGCAGCAGCAGAAGGCAGTATCTCTGTGAGCTGATGTGGCTCCAGCCCTACAAGGCATCTGTTAAGAGTTTGTCTTTGAACCAGTTTTCCAGCAAAGGGAACTGAAGGCCTATATCACTGGAAAACACCAATATTCTCTGGGATATCTTAGTGCAAAAATGCTAGAATGGAAGTCCAACCTCCATTTACATAATTCTATTATTGCCTACTGTGTCTTATCAGCTTATAACTTCTCAGAAGCATTATTCAAAGAAATTTATGCAAAACATTAGAAATATGTTAGAGAGGCTTTCTTCTGAAACACATGAAGCATCACAACTTTAAAGTCCAATTTCTTGTGGCCTGGCATGATATTTGAGAGCTACAAAAGAAGGCAAAATCCTTATAAAAACTCCATCATTGTGCCTCTAGCCATCAGACTTGTGTGTTTGGGGTTTTTTTTTAGGAAAAGGAAAATATTTACCATTGATGCTGAGAACCTTCACTCCCAAGAACAGGTCAAATTAATTTTGAAGGGAAAACAAAGCTCTATTATTGTGGGTGAAAAAGGGTATAAATCCCTAGCAAATATTCTTAAATGGCAACCGCTCTGCAATGTCTGAGCCCTGGGGTACACGCTAGGAGAGGGATGAGCGCACTGACTTCAGGACAACAGCACCACACACTTCGAGCCTTAGCAGTTAGGTCACTCTTTACATAACATTAGTTACATCCTCACTGCCCACCATGTTTCACCTGGCATGTGAGCAATCTGACTGATGGAAAGCAGGTGCTGGATCTGTGTATACGCAGCTACCTATGAAGAAACATTCAGGGACTGTCTGAGTGATTCAATAAAATGGTCTCAGCTGACTCAGACATCCTCAGTTCTTCTGGTTACTTGCTGGGCCTGAAACTGTTAGGTCAAACTCATGACTAAGAGATTTCTCATCTCAATTGGATATTTTGGAAGCAATTTACTACTTGGGTCTAACGGTTTAAGGGAGCTGCAACGCTAATTAAGAGAGAAATGGAGAAACACATGTTACTGTTTTCCATTTCAGCACTGGCTGAAAGAACATTAAGGATGACTGTGTATCTAATGTTTGGGGAAGCTGCCTAACACATAATTCCATTTTTGTTCGTATGTGTGAGCTATGGAGGAGAAATTTTTTGTGTTAGGCTAGGGAACAGAGATGCACAATGCGAATACCAGGAAGATGCCAGGCCACCACTGTGACTTCGGTACAGTTTACATTAGGACCTTGATAGTTGCTTTCAGCAACTTGTTTTATCCATCCAAAGTGCGTTTAAAGCCTCCAGTTATGGCACCTAATCCCTTCAAAGTCTTTATCCTAACAACACTGCAATAAGCTAAGGAAAAGCTGTTATCCCTGCATATGGCTTGGAAATAGGTACAGCAAGATTAAGGGACTTGCTCAGTGGCATAGGAAGCTTGTAACAAAGTAGCCCAGGCCTCTTCGTTGCCATCCTTCCGCTCCTCTCTTCTTCAGCTACTGACTCCCAATCAAAGCTCACAACCTATTTCTAATAGCAGGAATTAATTTTCTACCCCTCAGACTTAAATAGTGAGAAATACATGGGTAAAGGTTACAGCAGGAGGACAGTGAGAATTACATCAGACAGCTTTAACTGGTATCAGCTGGCGAAGCTCAGAGGAGGGGGCAGTGAAAGTGCATCAAGGCAGCAGCAGATTTGACTAATGATCCCTACAAAAAGTGGAATGAAGGAGGCAATTTTCTGTGAATCTCAGTTTGATTCCTCTTTCCTCAAACTCTTCCCCTGTTGTTCAAATAAAACGTAAAATTGCTCTGCCTCTCTTCCTCTTCATTTTTTTACTGACCAGGTACCATATTTCAGTTCTAAATATTTACAGTTGTAACCAAACTTTTGTATACTTAAGACACTGTTCGTCCAGTTGGACCCTTTCCAAAGGTATCTGCCCATTTGGGCTTGACTGCTTTAAAAAATGTCTGTGGTTCCAAAGACATTTAAA
This sequence comes from Tauraco erythrolophus, assembly GCF_009769465.1. Classification (NCBI taxonomy): domain Eukaryota; kingdom Metazoa; phylum Chordata; class Aves; order Musophagiformes; family Musophagidae; genus Tauraco; species Tauraco erythrolophus. The sequence continues at coordinate 6,842,693 of NC_141475.1, forward strand.
AAAAACCCCAAAAACCACAGCAGAACAAAACCAAAAAGACCCCTCTTTGTTGTAAAACAAATCAGAACACTTCCATAGCTTTGTACTCTTGAGATTTAACTCTTAAACAGTTATTAAAATTAGCTACAAATGCAAATTCATGCACTACTTTAATGACTTTGGATGTCAGTGAAGATCCTGGCCTAACAGTTACTGTAGAAACAAACCTATGTTGTCCCTGGTGCTGAGAATGTTCATCTGTGATTTTAGATGTATCTGAGAGCTTTGAGGCAGGGAGGATCTCTAAGAAAATAAAGGAGCTCTATAGCACTGGGGGTTGGCTGTTAGTTTTGAACTTGCTTTGTTTATTCCTATGCAGTAATAGCTAAAACAATTTTTCCACTGCTGATTTGCAAAGAGGGACTTTTACTGACAATACTTTCTGGAGGGATGTCTGAAACCTGTCCCAAAACCAGGACAGCTAGTTCCCAGTTTTGTGTTAATCCAGTTCTACCACATAGGATTTCATTTCTGCAGCAGGCCAGTTTAGCCAACACTGGCACAAAAGGTTTCTTAACAATCAGTTTGGCTATGTGCAGTTTGACACAGTCCTAACAAAATCCAATCTAACCAAATACAGCAGATCAAAATTCTGTGTGAGCTTATTTACATGCCATCTCTCAAAGAAATGGGTATCTTTGATATCTAAACTCTTTAAAGTTCTGGGCCGTCCAGACTTCTGTGCTTAGCCATATGAACTCAACAATAGCACAGGCCTAACAATTGTGTGTGGACAATCATATTTCTTTTGGGGAATATATAGATGTGTGTGTCTAGAAATCAAGAGATATTAGCTATCCATCCAAACACTTCCTACCCAAATTTTTTCTTTTCCCATAGTGATATGGGATAGCGTCAAATGGCAGATGCTGTTACTCTTTCAAAACCACTCACCAGTTCTGTCAGGAGAGGTTTAGAGAAAAGACGGCTTACTTCTAACACCCCCAATAAAATTAAGTATCCTTCAGAATTAGGTTCTCAGCCTTCTTACAAGTAGATAATGATGTTCTCTGCCTGTAAGGTGGGAGGACTCTTCAAAAGAAAGCCCTGGCTAGAGAGCATGACCTCCCCAATTTTCAGATAGATGCACTCAGTAAGGTAATTCGCTTTTCAGTTCAGTTGCCTATTAATTGTATGTATTTCAGATTTCTAGCTGATCTTCCCCTATCCAGTTTTTAATTAGCCTATTTTAATAGGCTAAATTTATTGTTATTTTCATTCTACTAATCTCACTTTCATAAGAAGAAAAAAACCTGCTCTATAGCAGTAAAGAAGGTTATGATATTATCAAACTGGTTAGGGTGAAAAGATAATTAGGTAATTGACAGAGGAATACCACTGCTGAGCTAGTGGACATTCGTATACCTGGAGGTGGAGGGATTTTCAAACTGTGGAAAGATGTTTTCAGTCCTCTGAGATTTGACAGAGGGAACAGAATTAACTCTCGACAAGAGCAAACAGACTTCCTGCACTACCAGGGAACCACCACTGCTTTAACAGAGATGTTCTTAACTGTGCTTTTCAGTGTTCCATCTGAGCTTTTCAGTATTCAGTAAAAATGTGACTATTGCCAATTAAATGCCTACAGGCTTTAACTTAGACTCATTCCTTTCTATGACTATCAATTTTTAAATGATTTGTCATGCTATTTGTAATAATTGGGTGGCAATGAGTAATAGTGAATTGGTTGTAAGAAAAAAAAAACACATATAAAAGGAATTAGCATTTGAGATGTCTTAATTTTGTGAAGAAACTTCTGCTTTGAACACATTTCTGCTCCCAAATGTGATTTTCGTGTATTACCAGCAATATTCTACAAGGACTCTCTCTTATTACAAAATATTTACTCTCATCATCAGCCAAAGAATAATACCCTACATGTAATGTCCTGGGAACACATTTAATTAAATATTACCACCAGTTTATTATGACTGCATTGACCATCTGGTGTGCTAAATATGCACGCAGAGGAAAAATAGAAGAACCTTAAGACATCATCTTTAATTTGATCATCACTTGTTATGCTAATAATGACACTGATTTATCTTCTCCAGTATCTTCTATTCAAGCCAAATGTGTATTACTTACAAGGCCCAAAGTACCTGAAATCTAAATCAAGTCAATTAGTTCAGCCGAGTGATTTTTGTGACAAACAAAAGAATTTGCCAGAAAGAGCTGCATTATTTCCATAATTTCTCTAAATTGTAGCCTTCACAACAACCAGTTGCGGTGACTCAGGCGGGGTTTCTGTTAGTCAGAAAAGTAATGCAAGGCAGGATTCCTTTTCTGAAATGTCAACACTACAATTTTTTTTTTAGATCCTTCTTTCCTCTTGCTGTCATCTTGTGTAAAGGCAGTGGCTTAAGATAAAGTCAACACAATGCAGGGATATTGATTCATGTGTTAAACACTGACCAAGCTTTGCAGAGAAATCTATGGATTTGCTTGAAGGATGATTAAGGGTTAGATGACTCAGGGTGTTACTGTGCACATTTAGGTTCACAAATTAAAAACTCAGTACTATGCTAGAGAAGCCAACTCTCTAACATATGCTAGTGTTAAGTGATCACCTCTCCAAAAAAGCACCTGCACATACAAACCAATTCTGTCGTGTCTTTAGCTCCCAGTTGACCAGTCTCAACTTCACATTTAACTGAACAAAAGAAACATTAAACAAAAATGCGTGGAATTGATGAAGCAGCAGATGGTCACCGTTATAACCTGTAACCTGATCCACTGAAAAGAGCTCAGTCTGCTACTTAAACTGCAGTTAGGAATTGTGTTGACCCAGATGAGACTAACCAAACCTGGGCTTTAACACACTGTGATACTCGTTTTCATTTTTACGCCGAAGCACTTGCCTCTCCAAAAGCAGTGGTAGTGATGAGGGTTCCCTTCTCTTCCCAGAGAGGCAGAGCAGCAAGTTAGGTCTCTCTGGGAACCACTGCAAGACGGAAGGAAGAGCCTCATATCACTGAGCACCCAACAGAGCTGGTTGGCTTGTGGGGCAGCCTCACTGCACCCCGCTGCGCGTTGGACCTCTGCTCACCTATGGCCAAGCAGGGCAGGGCGGAGTGGGGAACATCCGCTGCCCAGCTCAGATCATCAGGGCATTTTGCCCCTGACAAATCTCTGCATTAGATTAGCTACAGATTTGAGTAATCTCTGATCAAATTAGGTATTTTTTTCACAGCTACAAGGACTGCAAATCTATATACTTAAATATAGAGAACTGAAATAACTAAACAACTCTAAAGTAAATAATCTCCTTTTGAGGTAATTTCCTCAGACTGACCAGTCTTTAGCCAATTTTAGTCCTATATTGGGTTTTTTTTCTTAGAAGAGTTAATTCTCATTATTTGCTGATTTGAAACCAACTGTAATCTTTATAATAAATGAGGTTTATTTTAATTAGAGAATGAAAGCAAATACAGGTGTAAGCAATTATAAAAACTTTCTCTTCATATTTATATTGACATTAACATTATATTGCAAAAAAAGAGAGAAATGTAATGTATTGTTTTCTAAATTTTGTTTGTTTAAATTCTTTATCTGCATCAGGCTGCTTTTGGATAGAAATTACTCTTTAGTAAAAATATGTGGAAAATCCATCACGTGAAATATTCGTGATAGTTAATAACTAAAAAATATCTATGCAATGTCTATACAGAAGAAACACTAAAACATTGTATTGCACTAAAAGTCAATTTTGAAAATGAAGAATTATCTCTAGTTCCTACGTAATACTGACTGTACCTTCCAATAGTTCTTACAAGATTTCGGAATTAGCAGGTTTCAGGCTCCTATAGTAATTTCTCTTCATTAGCTGAAAGAATAGAAGCTTTTTCTTTTTTTTTTTTTTTAATTTTTCAGGTTTCTCAATCTGTTAACCTTAAGTGTCCAGACTATGATGTGGGCTAAGGGCAATATAACAGGCACAAAGATCAGTTCTGTGATAATAACAAAATGGTTACTATTTCAAGCTAGTTGAATATAGATTAAATCTAGCACTCAGCATGGGTTGCCAATTTCAAACAAATGCAAAATGTAGGTAAATGAACATACCATTACAAAAAGGTCCAGAATTTTAAAAAAGTTGCTTATGCTCCATCAGCCCTGCATGTTTTTATCTTAATCTAACCCGTTGGAGCTGATGTGGCCTTCAACTTCGACCCTGAGAGCTCTCGACTTTGCAAGGTGCATTGGTAGCAGCCTTTCGCCAGTTACTACAGCTCTGTCTTGCACACTGAGATTACCTTACACACCTGGAAAAATAACACCAAGACTGACCATCACAGGAAGAGCTGCATTTTTCTCCCTAGAAAATTTATTAGAGAAATTTTAGTTTATAAATAGGAGAGTGCTTTTACTGGGCATTAAAAAAAAAAAACCACCACCAACAAACCCAAACAAAACAAAAACACCAAGCTGAAAACAAAGATGAGATTCAACAGAGAAATTAAATCCTGGATAACACGAAGCCTTTATTTTTCTTATGCTAAGTTACTGATCTGAAATTAGGGAAGGAGAAAACTGATTGCAAACTGAAACAACACTGGATTAAAGCAGAAAATCACTAAAGCATACCAGGCAGGGATAGAGGAATCCTAGGCAGAACAAAGCTTCATTCAGTGCCTTAGTGAGCTGTCTGAAACAACTCAAGACTAAAGCAACAAATAACACTGAAAACACAGTATCATTGCTGTCATTTTCCTCTCCAAATTGGAAGAAAAAGAAGAAACACAATCTGTTTTGGACACTATAGGGGAAATACATAAATACCAAATACATTGCTAGAGAAATGTTTAAAAAATTCAAGACTTTAAAGCCAGAGTACATTTGAACAAGCTGATAATGTTAAACTTCCTGGCCTGTCAGGTATTCCAGATTCACAAACCTGTTTTCAACCTCTAGAGCCATCACTAAGGACACAGTTCAGTGGAAATGGTCAGCTTTAAGCAAAGTCTCAAGTCCTGTTTCTGAACACAAGCTGATGTACTTTAAGTTCATGCTGACGTGGTATGTTATTGTTAGACTTCACCAATGTTCTCATGCAGAGGAGAAAGTGCATCCATTATTTCTAAGTTTCTGTGTAGGCTTTCAGGATCATGGGCTATACCCAAAGGCATAAACAGTCAGCAGCTGGGCAGGGAGTGGGAGGGAAGGATCAGGGCAGAATTTGACTCAGCCATCCCCTACTCACTGACTCATGTACTGATGCAGAAGAAACTAATGTGATTTGTTGCTAGCTGCAGTCAGTTAAAAGTTAACTCTGATACAGAGGAGCAAGGAAGGCTCTCAAAGGAATGGTAAGATTTATATGTTTTCCCTGCTTTTAAGTAATGTTTTCTGGATCAAGAATGTTTCCTGTGCCTGTCTTTTGAGACCCAAATTAAAACCTAGGAGGCTTAGGGGCTTTCCATTTGCCTATAAATTACTTCCCATCATGCTTGTTGCACTTTAGAAGGAAATCAGCTATTAATATGCTCTTTTTTTTTTAATTAAAAAAGCCCCAGCAACAACACAACAGCTGAAAGAAAGTCACATTTCCATCAGCAGTGAAGTGTTTTTGTAGCCTTGCTATATACACCTATTCAGTGGCATTTTCATCGCAACTGAACTTTACAGGGTAATTACCATCCTATAGTAAAGCTTAATTATCAGGAGGCTTATTAAGCTTAAATCTTGTCTAACTACTTGGCCAAGACACCTACAGTGAACATTTTATCCCACCTATTCAGTACTTAAACAGCAATCACACAGTATGTGCAAGTGTTAAGAGAGAATAGCAGAAGTATCTGTACGTAAAGCTGAGCTTTCATCCTTATTTCTCACCGAACGTCATGTTCAGTTCTTGAAGAGCTGCCATGAAATGTAGCTACCACTTGCAAGTGACCATGTCCTTATCACAGGTGCTTCACCTTCCCACAGTGTTATGATTCATGTTTTTTCTCCCTACTTTCAACATCCAACAATTACTGAAACTAGATTCCATTTAACCAATCAAATATGTTAAAGCAATAAAAGGAAACTTCTCATTTCAATCATTTCAAACTCTCATTGAATGAAAAAACCCCAAACCCCAGAACATTTTGAATACAACAAAACCAGTTTTAAAGATCTTTTAAAGAAGATCTTTAAGACTACTTTGCCAAATAAATAATTTTGCAAACTAATGTGAATTCATTAAATACTGCCTAACAGAAAATGATGCAATTCATATTGAAACATGTTTTCAGCGCTTTAAAAGTGTAAAATAAGATTTGTCTGTTTGTCTAAGATGTCACAGCCATCTCTCCTAAACTTTTCAGACACCCATCCTTATGGGCTCACTGAGAGCCTTGTAATTTCCCTTTACATTATGCTCCCATCTTTATCTTACCAATTGTCTTTCTCTCAAAACTCTCATATTTATTAATTAGTATCTTTGCTTTACAAAAAGACCTATGTTTAAATCTTGTTTCCAAAACCCCTAGTGTGATTTCAAAAGCTTACAGACATACTATGTGGATCAATGCTGAGGCTGAGATTTGGCATCCAATTTTCTAATTTATTTGAGGTATTTAAATCAACGTTGTGCACATCTGTATATTTGCAAATTGCTACAGTTCAGAAACCGAACTTCAATTTTGCTTTTTTTCCCCCCAGATAAATCCATAAACTTCTACCAATTCAGTAAAGACCAGTTTACCTTGGTTCTATCTTTTAGTCTTGTTACACTCAAGAGACTGCCTTTTGCTGTTTGTTAAAATGCTTAGACATTTTGCTGAAAAACTGTTAAGTTGCATCATTATAAGCAGCCCTTGGGGTTCTCTAGATAAATGGAAACGCTCTCCTCCATGTCTGCTGAGTGGGTATTGCTATTTTGCTTAGCATTCACCTGCAACTTGGAAGTTAATTCTTTTTACAATATTTCAAAAGTAACCACTTGTTCTTCAGCTCCTTTTTTGAAAACAAAAAAGTCATTAAGATTGAGGAGAAACGTTTGAGATTTAAACCTGTTATACTTTAAAAGTCAAATACTTAATCAAAATTTGAACTGTCCATAAGTTATTCAAGTGAGAAGAAAAAATTAGTGAGAATCATATTTGGGACAAAGCAATCATTTTGCTATCAACCATAAAGTCCTGTTTTTATTAACAAAGAAAAAGTCAGATCACTGAAGCATTCCCATAGCTAACATTTGCTGCCGTCAAAGCTACTCTTCAAGCTCTCTGACTTTCCATCTGTTACATCCCTTGAAGGGCAAAGTATTACCTCCTGCTATTGTGATTGTGATATGGATACATACTTTAGTTTAGAAACAAATGTTATTCGAGCAGTTTGTTTCCATGGGAAAGCTAAGTAACTTTCTACAGTTATCCCAACTCAATATTAGGAATTAAATCCCGCTGTCTGTAAGAAATTCAGCCTACCTACAGCAAGATTCAATGCATTGATAGAGCTATTACTTTTTTTTTTTTTTTAATTCCTCTTTGGGTCCTGTATCGCTTTTGATTTGAGTCATCACGCTGGTGCTAGTGCTGTAACACAGGCCTGGCACAACAGGTTTCAGGTGTACAGTTCTTCAAACACTATTGGGAACCTCGGGTATGGCATACGGGAGCATCATGACGCACCAGAGACAGAAACGAGCAGGGCTGTCACCAGTTCCCTAGGTAACAAAGAGACACTATTAAAAGAGAAAGTGTTAATAAATCAATAAATGCATACAATAAAAGCCTACTAGTGTGACTGACTTTCCAGGATACTGCAGAGAATAAAGAGGGGCAGAGCACATAAATTCACCCACCTCATATCTGTGAGGAAACAGAAAAATTTCTCACCAATTTGAAGGTCGAATAATACCCTCATTCACAAGTTCTTTTTAGGCAGCCAGGAACACTGCCTCCCAGCCCTTTTCCTCTTACCTCACCACTACTTTTCCAACTCTCTTTCACATTACTAACAGCTACCAAGCAACAGGAGGTTTGCAGAGAATGAGTCATTCTCATGTGGCTGACAGGCTGAGTACAGTATGGAGATTAGTGACCTGACAACACACGGCCCCAGAAACATTGTGCTTCCAGATAACCAACGTGGTCACTGAATGCAACAAAACTTGATAAATGATAAGTGCTTTAAAAGGATACAATTTTAAGTCATGCCTTGTAATTCTCATAGGTAGATATGTTAGCTTAGAAGGATGACTGCTACATGTTAGCTGCACAGTTGACACACAGCATTAAGCATTCCACACTAGTAAGTTATTCCCTTAAAGTTAACTGGCCAATAATTAAATTAGATTTTATTTAGATGGAAATACTAAATTCTTAGTCTTTGGTCTGATAGTAAAAAATTTGGAAACTAAGAAAAAGGGAAGTGAGGCATAACCATGCAAAATCATTCAGTTCCCAATGCAAGCAACATATTTTGGCAAAACTGGGAGTGTTTCTAGCAGGAGACATCCTTTTGACTGAGATTTTGCTTCCCCAACAGAATAATGGAAAAGAGAAAAATGATCTGGAAAAGGCCTCAGGAGTTCATCTTGACCATTCCCTTATCTCCAGGCAGAACCGACTTCTACTTCAGATCTGAAACAGGTTTGTCTCCCTCAGCTTTGTCTGTTGCTTTTTTTTTCACCAACAATATTTGTAGCAGACATTTCGATGGTTCATTTAGCATTTTTAACTCAAGCAAATCCTCTATGGCACCAGAAAGAGCCGTTAATCCTTGCACAAATATTTTGCAATATTTAGTCTTAGAAGTGAGGACTAGCGAAAGTGTGTCTGTAGCATAGGTCCTTCAATTGTGAATCAGCTGAGGGACTACACTATCTAGAAAAGAAAGAGTTGTGAGTTGTGAATATGAAGAATCTTTGTGCCTGCATGAAAACCTTAACAGCAAGCTCTTTATTTTATCCATGAAGTCCTAGAGTAGCTGAACATCTATAGAGCAATTTAGTACAGGAAATGAATAGAAGTCATTTTCCTTGCTAAGTTTGGTAGAAATCACACTGACTCTGGGAGAAGTGTCTAAGAGATCTTTTGCAAAGTACATTTTAACCTATGAAGGAACCCGTTCAAATCAAAGCAGAGTTCTCTCATTGCCTGTTCTCTTTACTGGGTTGATTCGCTTTGACATTCTTTATTAGAAGTGGCTAACTTCTTAAAAAAAAATTTAATAATATACTCATAAAAACATTAAAATCTGCAGCACCTGCCATTTATGAGTATTTAAATGAGTAAGCTGAGACAAATATTATCAGAAAGATACAACTACAATGTTATTGGGAAAATAGATTTTGAAGACTGATTCTAGTGTTCAAAATGAGGAGGAAAATTACAGAATTAATCCAGCCTAAATGAACAGACCACATTTCAGTTTTTTGCATAAGATTTCAAGTAAAACAACTAACATCGTGTGAGTAATTCACTGAATAATAATTCTCAGAGACTACTTGCAAATGATTTCTTAAAAAAAATGTTAGATGCTTAGACTTCTCATAGGGAATTTCAAATTGAAAAGTCAAAGAAATAAACTGTGAAGTATTGATTCACTTCAACAACACAGAAGTTACTAGTGCAAGATTTTATGTAGGCTATTTAAATGGGACTGAAGTAATTCCACATCTATGTTTGCATGAATATGTGTGTGTGGATGGATGTTTCTCAAAAGCTCAAAAACAGTGACCATCAGAGCTCAAGGACAAGATGCTAGACATTAGATTATTATCTAGCCTAGCAAACAAAACCATAATAATGGTCTAAGATTAGTAAGTTATCAATTCAAATGGTTAAATGAAGGCTAGATTCTAAATAAAAAACCTGAACATCAACAAATCAATCCTTGCTGTAATTCAAACGGGCTTGTAATGGCTTACAAAGTAAACTGAATATAGCTACACGATACAAGAAGTCAGAATTTAATGGTGTTCCAGCCTTAGTCTGTGATTCAAGCTGCAGTTCATTTGAAAAAACAACCTCCATTTGAATTAATTAGATTTAATCGATAACTGCTAAATGAAATTTAGGATAAAGTATATGTTTGGTGATTATGCTAATCTTACCACATTGCTACATCGAAGTTATCCATGTAAATGAAAGGTAATCTGTAACTTGCAGAAAAAGCAATTTTGTTAACAATCTCATCTTTTGGGGTGTTGCTAATTTTAAAGATTTTCTTTCTATTTATTTTGCTCATATACTTTTTATATAAAGTCAGTAAACTCTAACAGAGATTCTTAAGTCTTCCATGAGCTAAAAGAACAGCATTCAGTTTCCAGTAATGAACCTGTAATTAGCACAATCTCACCAACACTCATCCAAGCAGGCGTAGTTAAAGCGGGTTTATTTTTTACTTTCTGTTCACACAGGAAAGTAAACACGATGAATAAAGGTGATCCAACTTCTTTTATCAAGGGAGCACCTGTCTAGTTTTTGACTCCACTCTCGTATTTTGCTGTAATCTTCTCTGCATAAAGCTGTACCAAATTCGTAGTTTCTCTCCAGTAAGTTTCTTGCTGAATCAGGACCTCAAAAACATCAAAACGTCTGAGTTATTGCATAGTACCACAGCTTTAAAAAAAAAAGCAACTTCTTACTACTTGCAACAATTGTGTTGCATTCACGGGATTACCAGCAGCCATCATATGTAGTGCACCATCTGTGCATATGTGGATTAGTACTTCTGCAAGGAGCTTGAAACTAGCATGAGAACAGTTAGTGGTTATTGTTATCTGGAGACCACATAACTATGTTTTATGGCAATGTGCCAGAGAACTTACTGCCTGCTTCTGTACACAATCTACCCGAATGATGCAGCAATGATAAAGAACCTTCTAACACTCTTTGCTAAGCATTTTTTTTATTAAGATTTTGACTAATATTTCATGAGATTCAATAGATTTGAAGGGCCTTATTTTCTGAAAAAGCCTCTTTATCAGAAGTTTGCAGTACCACTTTGTACTTTTTTTTTTTTTTTGAAAGAATGGAGTTCTTCAGCCTTTTATCTTGCACATACAGTTTTACATCTGGAATTAATTAGAGACATTATTTACCTACCTACCTGATGGCATGTGCAGGTAGTTCAGAGATTTTTCTTGAATTCAGTAAGATTACTCCCCTACCATCGCAAAGGAAAAGCGGCCAATCTGACATAGGTATTTTACTTGTGAAAAATGCCTTGATGAATTACATTTAATCTGAAGAGCTTTCTAATCATGTAAATTCAGAGCATTCTGTCAAGCGAATATGCCTGAATCACATGTATTTAGCTTAACTCATACTGAAAAAATGACAGCAATTGCAGCACTCTGTCATCATCTTAAGAAAGCAATTATAGTAACATATCACTGTCCCAATTCCACAATGTATCAGCCCATGTCCAAAGGGCTTTTAATAGTAGGGTACAGCTCCATCTTACCATTTCAGTTGTCCTGTGGTGCAATTGGAGGCAATTGTCAATCTCCAAAAGGAAAGCACATTTTTGCTTGATTCAGTTATAAAAAGCAGCAAATAAAGTAGGCATTAAACTATTGTCCTGTACCCATTAAACACGGGCACTTTCCAGACCATCTAACCTTGTATGAAGTCAAACAAAAGAAAGAAGAGACAGGTCTGAGTCTGCTAATTCTCACTTTCATTGACTTGTCCGTTATTACTTTGAAGATATGTATTGTAGTCACTCACAAATTTCTCTGTGATATTTGCAATAGAATTAAACATATATTTCAGTAAAGATGCCAAAAGAAGTGCATTAGTAATGGCTTGCTTTATTTTTATCATTTGTGTGTTAGCTTGCTTGGAAACGAAACACATCAAAGCAGGACAAATATTCCATCTACTGGCTTATTTATTTATAGAACAAACTGTCATAGTATATAATCATACTACTTCACTTTGTATACATTTTCTGCCTTTTCTGTGTTTAGGGTTCCCAATGAGTTTTCACTGATACCAAGACTGAGTCTTATTCCTTCTAATGGTCTAAAACATCAGCATTATTCAGAATTACTCCATTTATTCCTTGGTTTATGATGTCATTCATTAAAAAGCGATCTTTGCAGACTACGTTATGAACTGTTCCATGAGGAACCAAACCAATAAAGCCTGGCTTCATATCCAAAGTGGCTACATCACTCCTTCACCACCAAAACACCTCCAGCTTACCTCCCTTACAATCTTGCAAGACTTGCTGACTTGTAGTGCTTCCAATTCCTGGTACATCCACTAGCTTTCCTCCACCCTTTCCCCTTCTAGTGAGCATCAGAACATTTGCTGTTGTGGAGAGGTCCAGACCATCCCTGCGTATAGCCAACCACAGAAACCAATAACTCCTGAACTTCTCTTACTTTTCCTCAGCTGGCAACAATAATTTGGACCTCATCTCTACCTAGCCACTGATTTCCCCAACAGCTTATAGAAGTTTGTATCTGTGAGGTCTTTACCACTCTATCAAGTTTAGCAGAACAGAAAAGAGGCAATCACACAGGCTGCACACCCTTGGAAGGGCAGGCCAAAACCAGCACCATTTAAGCCTTGCATGTAGGCACCTCTGTTTAGCCCCTGCTTTTGCTACTGTTGTTCAAACGTGTTAAACCTCAGTCATGCCAGTGGCTCTTCAGCAGGGGAAGACATTGTTCACTTTATGTGGAAGTGGTACAAGGAACGAGCAGGCAATCATTCAGCTTTCCAAGGACCTTGCTGTTTTCATTCTGCATTGTCACTGAACTTCCTCGAATGAAATAAGAACATGAAAAATGTGAGATATTTTCAAAGTACAAATAAAAGCATTCACCACAAATGTTTGTAGTGATTTAATTTCAGAATAAAATTTAAAATATTTTTTGCCTAAAAATCCACATATATGGCCAGTGAAGAATAATATGTAGTCCAAACGTATTCCCATTAAGAAACATCCTACTGGAAGAGCGCAATGGAACAGTTCAATTCTAAATACTCAAAATGTTTTGAATCTTCTTACAAACATCAGTTCCAGTGGGCTTCTGTATCCATCACGGACTCATATAGCAAAACAGTAGCTGAAGAATGTTTTATTGTACTTGCCTACATAACTTATTAACCATTCTCACATGATCAGCTTGATGATAGATTTTAAGGGTCATTTGGGATTTATTTTCTAACACCTCTTTCAAAAGTGTGTGCATGGAGGTACACATAAAGACAAGTACATACACCAATTGATTAACGCGATCTATGTTTAGTTTCTGTAACAGCGTTTAACAGGCCACTGGTAACATTGTCTCCCAGCTTTATGCATATCATTCACTATTCAACTTTTTTCCTCTTGTTTTTAAGTCTTTCAAGCATTTTAAAAACCCTAGAAAAAAAGCAGATAGTTCATATATAAAAGATCTTTTAGCTGAAAAAAAAGTTGTGGCTTCAGAGTTACTTCACTTTGTAGCAGGTGAAGATCTGCCTCATAATTTATACAGCAAACATACCAATTTTCAAGCACTATTGTAATTTCTTAAGTCAGAGTAATTGGTGTGAGAAGAAGGAAGCTGACAGAATAGAAATAAACTGGGGAGAGAAAAAGAACTCTGAGTAATAAATTACTTGTGACATCATTTCTCCAGTTTCATCCTCCACAAACTCTCCAGTGGAAAACAAAGTGGGAAAACTAGTGATGCTTCATTTCGTTATCTACAGATAGCACCCAAAAATTGTAATTTCTTTAGGACAGTAGTTGAAAGTCACCCCAGCTGCATGTCCACACTGACCCAATTGCACAACAGACTTCTCAGCAAGGCAGAAACAGAATAGCCTCTGCAGGTAGACCTGTACAGAAAACCTGTAGCAGAAGAAAAACTATGTAGATTTTTAAGAGCTTCTGATTGGGTGAAAGACTCATAATAGGTAACACACACCTTTTGTGACAAGTTAAGAGGTTTATAGAAGAGTAAATTAGTTTAAAAAGTCAAGTCAAGATTTTCTTTAAATTTTATCAGTCACTGCCTGCCAGAGACTGTTCTCTAAACTGAACAAATCTTTCTGAATTATTTATTACAAAGAGTATTGGCTATGAAATCTACACCTTTTTTGGTGCTTGAGTATTTTTTACATACTGAATTTCTCCTGTTACATTCACGATACAGACTGTTAGGGGCAAACTCTGATCCTGAGGCTTGGCTGTTATTTTTTGTAGCTTATGAATGTCTAACCAAAACATCTTAAGATCAACAGGAGAGTATATATGCTTCTGCAATAGCTATTGCAGGATGAACCGTTCTTTATAGTGAGATTCCTAGTATTGGTTCTGTTTGTAATCTTTGCCAATCAGGCACAAATTCACAGTGAGACACCCTGACTCACAGCATCTATAATGCAGATAAGGCTCTAGCTTTCTTATTGGTTTAGCTTTATAGGGACAGGGAGCATCTCTTGCAGTATTTGTATGTGATCAAGTACAGCAGAGACTCTGAACTCTACTGTAATACCAAACACTAACAGTTTTCATGTAGGTCTGTTGTTCCTTTCAAGCGAATATGGAAATTAAAGGAACACTCAAAACTCAATCTCAGCCACACTAATCCTGTGAAAGCAGTGACTCACCTAGTAATGGCTTTCCATAAATTAGCCAGCTAAAAATGGGTAGGAAGCGTGAAACCATTAACACTTCCTGTAGTGTAAATTCTCTCACTGCATGTGAAGAAAATCCATGGCAGTAAAAATAAGAGATGAAGGTGTCAGCACCCATCATGTTTAGATATGTTGTTAATAATTCAAATCTTCCTCCTTTGGAGCGTATAGTTTTAGAATGAATCATTCTCTATTTCCTTTTAAAAAATGAAAACGGAGGTTTTGTTGCTCACTGATTCGATATGTTTTCTTCCCAGCTGTTAAGACATGAGAAAATAATATGGTTAATTGTGTGTGTTGCCAGCATCATCTCATAGTAGTACCCTACTGTAGCAATGTTTTGTGTGTTAACATCTTCCATAAGTCAGCACTGCAATAGAAATGATTGGTGGTAAAATCAACAAATATACAAAAGAAAAGCAATATATAGCTTTGAGAAACAGAAGGAGATGGAAGAGAAGGAGATGCTACGCTTTTGTACCTGCTAATGGTCTCTGGGACTAGCATTCCCTTTGACTCTACAGAGCAGGTCAGTTGCTCTGGGCCTGGCAGGAACAGCATGTGCCAAAACAGCACCACTGTGATTACCACTTTGTAGAGGTGGAATATGATCAAATAGAGGTTGAAAACTGAAATTTTAGAGGACTAGTATCTAAACTTGGCTGCTGAACTAAGATGGGTGGTTAAAAAGAAAAAAAAGTGCCTTAGTTCCACATCCTGGTTTATTGCTTTTGAAGGAATTAAGAAATTTGCCAATTATGAGGTACCAGGCTACTAGCCCTTATATACACGTCTATGGGCCCAGAATGTAACTGCCAAGCAGCAACTGCTGCAGAATTTGGTTAAGCTCCACAGCTCCAAATATCTGGTTTAGATACTAAAAGCAATGATACAACCATGGTGCCAGACACAGCATAAAGTGCACAATTGCCTCACGACACAGAAAGGACTATAACAGCCCCATGCTCCTAGAAAAGGTGGGAGAAGCATGGGCCTCATACCCAGAGCTGCCAAAGCCCTCAGTACTGCAACAGTTCTTGACATATTGCATAAGTCATCCAGTGGCAGCTGTCCTTCAATTACAGCTTCTAAATTTTGTTGGCATCTTATTATCAAGAATTCTGAATATCAAATATTCAGGTCAAGGTCTCTTATCTTCTCGTTTCTGGATGGGTACAGTAACAACATTTTGAATCAAAACCATTTCTTCTATCTAACCCAGTCTTACTGCATGTAGTTCTCATCACTTTTTGTTCCTCTGGTCTATACCACACCAAACTAAACAAAATCTTAAGAGAAGAGACAATAGAAGTGTTTTGCTATTCATAACTTAATTTTGTACTTATGTTGCCCTACTCGTTTTGGACTATGCACCCACTGGAATCTATTCCTGTACGTAATTCTTTCTCGTCATGGGGACAGACAAGAGAAACTACTGCTCTTGCAGCTGCTGTAAAACAAGGAAAAATAATTTCTAGTTTAAAGTGAAGCTGTCTAACAAAAAGAAAGTCTTACAATTTTTTTTTTAAACTAAGTTCAATATATATTTAATTTGAAGTTGCTTGTGAGCTGGAAGCCTCACAGTTCCTACATCAATTCAGCCATTTCTTGGAAGTCAAAAAAAACCCACCACATATCACATGGCAGAGGAGCGCACACAAAGCACAGGCAGTATTACTGAGGAGAGAGGTTTGGGAGACTAGGATTTATCAGGGCCTTAGTCCTTCCCTCGTAGCATACAGTAACAGGCAAGACACCACTTCTCAACACACTCCAGTATTGATCAGCGCTCCATCAGATGACCAATACAGATGTGTCTCACATATGCAAACTTTTCTAGCCTCCAGTCACTGTACGAATCTACTGCCTTTCTCAAAATAAGCTTCTGTAGACAGAAAGACAAGAGGGGCAGTTTGTTTCTTAAGTACTGTGAAATGGCAAATGAGAAACTGAACCAAGACAGAGGGCAAGTGGGTGCTGCTACAAAGAGTAGGCAACAAATGTTGGGTTGTCACTCAATGTACACATCACTGTCAATCCAGGAAACAACCAGCAGGTTTGTGGAGATGCGACTGCATAAACATATACAGAAATAAACCAGAGGGGCAAACAGCAACACATACAGATAGTTCTGGGTGTCTGAGTATCGCTCAGTAGATCCAACACTCACTTTATAATTAGTGCAGGTGAACCTCCTGGTGCATGTAGAGCACAGGCACACGTCCCTTGGGACTTCTGCTTTGTGGTGGGACTGGAGGAAGGATGGGTGACTAAACGTGAGACATGAGGTACTCTGCCACACAAACCCAGCATAGCTTTGGACAAAGTCACCTGATCCCAGCTTCCTGAGAGGCATTTCAAATGTCTGATTCCCACTGATGTGTATGCCACAGAGTGAGATCTTTGAGGATCTGTCTTTGTGCCTTAGCTGTAGTTTTCTGTTTCTGTATGATTGTGAGGCATCAAGCACTGCAGCAATGAGGGCGGCACAGACACCTGTAACAGTGCAGATGGTCTTTGATAACAATAACCCGAATAGAAGTTTTTCCAGAGTTCTTCACCCATGAACATTCCTAGCTCACTAGAAGGGTTTATGCCTTTTTTTTCTTTGATAAACTCCATATATTTTTGATCCTAGCAAGACCTAATCAGACTATTAAAGTGACTTTAAGAGTTATTACAATTACGTCAGTCTTGCGTCAGTCTGAGGGTCTGGTTGCACTACAGGATGCATTAGGCTGTACTCACCAGCACAAAGCACTGCCATAGAGCAGGAATTCAGGACTGCAACTCCAAGGCTACCTCAACACCACGTAAGTGGAGGCTGTGCCTGGCATGAGGAAAGAAATCCCTATTCCTGCTAATAGTGCTTTAGCTACAACATATAATCTCAAGTGCTTAGCTAGCCATCTAACTATCCTTTATCTCCAACAAAAAAAACCTACTCTTTCCTATTTTTCTCTTTTATGTTTGAAGCTACTATTTTCTCCAGGTATTTTTTTTCACCTTGTCATAATCCATTAACTTCATGTGCTTTGATCTTTCCATAGGGAATTTATTTTCTCTCTTCAAAGATCTTTTCTATTAAGAAGATATTTTCCTCAGTCCATAGCTTCTGTTTCCTTCACATGTCACAGCATGACCGCTTTTTAAAAATTTCTTCCTGATTTTTTTACTTTTTTTTTTTTAATTTACTAACATTTAAGAAATCAAATTTCAAATTAGAAGTGAGCCAGGCAAGTTTATTCCCGATGGCGCAAAACGTGGCCTCTGATGAAAAATCTAGAAGACAGACATTGTGCACGCACTGCTGGAGCAAACTTGTTCCACAAAAGGTTTTGCAAGGCAGAGCAGTTACAGAAGAGCAAAGATAGTCAAAAGCAGTCAGAGTTAGTCATAGATCAAAGGTGAAGAAAGAGGCAAAAAGAAAGAGCAAGGCAGAGATTGTTATATGCTACTCCAGTAATCCACTTTACGTGAGCCCCACTGGACCAGAATATATCTCCTTCTACCAGCATCCTGCTCTGACAATCTGTTGCTCCTCTATTTCGCTACCACTTACATATATCGTATATATCACCAACCACCAGGCACACTTTCAGGTGTTACAAAGAACCATGAATAGCAGAAGCCACCTCCCGGCTAAACAGCAAGTAAGGATTCTTGCAGGCTGTTTTATTTCCTAGTACTTTGAGAGAAGAAACATCCAGGAAGAGGACAGAAGTCTTAACTTCTTTTAAAATTTCAATTTCCGGAGCACTGTGATGGAGACACAATCCCACAGTAACTCAATTCCATAAGACAAATTTGGAGGACATCAGCAAAGGGAAGACATTCATTAAAGCTCTAGGACAATCATAAGCATGTACAAGAAATACATAAATCTTCTTTACTCACTTACACTACTCAAACCAGGATGTTCTATCTTCTCTCTTAATTCCCATTAACAGTTGCTAATTCTGAAGGAAAAAAAAAAATCCATAAAATATATACAATGGCTGTATTTGTCTTAGTTTCCTAACAAGATTTTAATTCTTCTTTGGTTCATTTGTCAATGTTTATATGGTGTAAATCTGTGCAGTGCTAAGGTTGCCAGTACCACTGCCTTTAAGACACAGAGGGGTATTTTGATTGTTTTTAGCCTATTAAAACCATTATCCTAATTAAAATTCATTGTTTGTTCCCCCACTTAAAAAAGCCATCTTGCAGATGGGTGCTTTTAGAAGGAAATCTCTCATCCCTCTCTTCAAGGAGTTTTCAACCTTACGCATTCGCTAAATTTTCAAATCACTCGCTGCTTGTCTGATCCAAGCCCTTTACACATTTTTCTTGATTTCAGACAATTGGATGTGACTGATACAGGGCTACTGCTATATTCCAAGGATCAGTTTCCTTTACTTACATGTATATTACAGACTGAAGACAAGAAGGAATGAGAAAGATGCTGGATGCATCCTCTTCTACCTAGTATGGCATTATCCAGTCCACAACCTTTGGCCTGTACGAACTAAGCTAATTCCTGTGCAGTCAATAGCGACACAACTGTCCTTCTATGAAATGTATTCTCTATTTCTCTTACGCTATAGACACAGCACTTAAAATAGTTGTTACTGTTTTGTTGTCATTAAACTTGCTATAAAGGATACCTCCACAGAGAGAAGATAAGCACCAACACCATATCCTGTGTAAAGCAAAGCACTACTGCAAAGAAATGAGTACTCTTCAAAGCCAGATTCCCTGAAGTGAGACAACAGCCACCTCAGTGGACTGGAAACGAAACCTCGAAAATGAGAGGCTGAACACCAACATTTTAACTTGTCAAACAACTTCTCCATTTAGATAGCCTGAAAAATAAACAAATCAAATTATCTATTCCAAAACAACCCATCTAATGCACACACATGCAAAAAATACCAGCCTCTTAGGATTTTATTTCTAAAAACAGAGGAAAACACTGAGTTGTCAAATAGAACATGCTTTGCATCATAACGCTCATATGCAGAATAGCTCTAGCACAGCATCATGGAAACATCTAAACTGAGCATTTTCTATACACATTTGCACAAAGCAGCTGTCATTAAAAACATTGGCAATTTGAAAAAAGATCTGCATGCTCCTAGGCAGAGGTGTTTGTTCCTGTGCTGAATATCTTCTCACCTAGAAATTTCACACTTCTTGTGGAGTATTAATGTCTTCTCTTACAATCTTTTTAAGGTCAACTTACTTGTCCTTTTGATCGCTGAGTTAAGCATCCTGAGCATTTATCTGAATATGCCCAAGAGCCAGTTCTATGTAAAATCTGTTATACTTGAAAACGCAAAATACACTACATTCTGGAAAACTAAAGACTTCTTGAGAAGAACTCTGTTTTGGTTATGGCAGGTTTTTTTTTAAGGGAGGGGAGAGCCAACTGCAATATCTTCCCTTTGTTCCACTTTGAAGACAGAAGGACAGAGACTGCACTAATTTCCTTCTCTGTGCAATAGTGAGGCAGTGTGATATCTAATGTAACAGCGGGTTGTACATCCCATTCTATCCTTGTGTCCTCTTCACTCACTCTCAGTAAAAAGGAAACAGAAGCAATCTATTGCATCCCAAAGACGTGATGCCTGATTCAGCCCTGCTCTAGGGCTCGCTGACAGACATGGGTTAGCAGTACAAACAATGGTATTGCCCAGGTAATAGTTCCTGCAGGAATACTGCATAGGGAGATTTGTTTCTTCATTCATGTTGCTTCAGTTTTAGCAGGGCAGAGATCCTGTTTCTCTTCACTGCACTCCCAGTGTACATGTTCAGCACAAAGCCAGTCTGCCTTTGTCCAGGAAACCTCTTTAACTGGAAACTGGGAAAGGATGGCTTAGCATAAGCACCTCTCTAACTCTGTATGTATGCAGGAAGAATACCTACAGTTCTACTAGCTAATTAAAAGAGTCTGGGACAGAGGAAACTTTATTTAAATTGTCAAGTCTCCATTAAGAGCCAGCATTAAGCTGTTTGATCTGTTTAGAGGTCACACCACTTCTCATGTGCCTAGTATTTTTGCAAATGCTGAGGCATCCATGACGCTGCCTTTTGAGATGTGAGATTACAGTAAAAGAAGTCTTCTCCACCCTGACAATACTTACTTTTCTGCACTGCTCCTGAAAGAAGGATTTACAAGGTTGGAGCTTGGCAGAATGGAAAATGCAAAGGCTTTTCTGAAATTCAAAAGTTCTGTTTGGTGTAAGAAAGAGTCAAGGCCCTCACCTTAATTCCTCACACATTCTAAATTAACTTTCTTCTGACCTCAGCGTACAACCAGTCTTTTCTGTTACGAAAGAATGAAGCCAAGTTTGCCTAGTTTATTCTCTCAAAGAGACAGCCAAGAAGAATAAAGGCAGATTACTCTAGTTTGACCAAATTAAAGGAAATTATAGCTCAGAGCAGGGGGATTCCCTTTGTTTATTTGACAACACAAGGGAATTACTGCGATCCTGTTTGATATGTTTCTGCTGTTAGAGCCCCAAAACGCATGCTACCATCTCGGTACAGATTAACATGAAGGCCGCTTCCATAGCAAGTTAAGCTAGGAGTCCTCTGTCACTTGGAACTGTAGTTGATGCTTGCTAGTTGGCACCTCTATAATCAATCTGTAATCTAAGCCAGCCCAGGAAGGGACGAGTCTCAAATAGAAGCAGACAAGTCACATTTGCCACTGGGAAGTTGCAGGGGAAGGCAGATTTCAAGATAGACCATCTGCAGGTTAACAAGGGACCACGGTGAAAACAACAGAAAACTGCATTCGGCATGTGAGTCACTGCCTAAGACACCTGGCTGCCGGAGACTGGAATGTGACTGTGCTGTCAAGAGACTGAATGCTGGCTCAGTGCAGCAAGCTGCAAGTGTAAACACCTATATTTGTCTCTTCTTCCCCATAAACTCACCAAGTTGCTATCCTCTGTCTGTTACTCACAATACTTCCTCACCACTCTTGAAATAAGAGAAGTTTCTCATTTTTTATCCTAAATCCCAGATGACAATTTTTTTAAAGATATGAAGAAATCTTTATCAAGTACCTTCCTATGCTATTTACATCCATAATCCCATAAGCAACCTACACAGTTTCAAAGCAAGACAAAGATTATAGAAATAAACATGAGCCTTTGAGAAAAATCAACTAGGAGTTTCGCAAATGGTGCAGGTATCCAAACACTGAAGCACAACTACTGTGGTCCAGATTGGGGGAACAGCTGCCTTTGCTGGAAACCAGATTCAGTCCTATAGACAAGCAATGCTAGAACAAATCTAGAGACAAGCACCATCACCAAACTAAAAAAAAAAAGTGTGGCTTTAAATTAAATGAACATTTGGCTAGTCACTGGTTAACATTTTACAATATCTGAGGATTTCTCAGGTTCGCTCAGCGAAGTATGTAATGCTTAACTCATTAGGAGTTATCTTCTGAACAACTTTTTTTTCTACTTTTTTTTAATGTTTTCCTTCAAGTTATGCAATGCTACTGCAGCATCTCAGAGTGAAAGTATCTTGTACAGAATGATTTAGCTCTGATCTGAGCCTGATCTGGAGCCAGTAGCCATGTTGCCTCTGAGGATTTTGGATTTAACTTCCTAAACAGACACAATCTCTTGGACTCCTTTTACCTTTGCTGAATAGCACTTAACCTTCTAAGGGACTTCAATACTAGCAGCCATTCAAACTTAACATTTCTGGAGTTCTTTTACTTGCTACGAGAACTACGGATTTCTCCAAGACTATAGCAAGTTACTCGGAAATCTTGGTACCTCTTGTTCACTGACAGTGCCCAGGAACAAGGGTATTTCTGAGAGCAGAAGTTCTCTTCTCTCTGGGTACGGTGCCTTCTTCCCCAAGGTGCAGGTCCCCTCTAGATTCATGCACACACACTATCTGACTTGTTAAGCTCTTTCCTCCGCCCAGATGTAGAGAGTGTTTGATTCTGTAATTGTTATGCTTTAGTTTAAGTCAAAGTGCCTTCTTACTGCGTGACAAGTTTCACCGTCCAGATTGCTCATGAAATAGGAAGGCTGGGGCAGGGGGCTCAGGGCTGAAAACAGGCTTTGTTTCTACTACTGCGGTATTGAAGGAGATGCTCAGCAAATGGCGCTCTGGGAGTCAGTAATAAGAAAAACATCAACTTCCATAGTTTGTAACTGGCTTTGCCAGGTGTGGGTTGAATGAGAAAAGCACTTGTCAGCTGTGATTTCTGTAAAAAGGTTATTCTACTGCTAAAACATTTCAGTCTCTGTATAGAACTTAAAATCAAACGTGCTCATTTGCCCCTAGAGTTAACCGCATAAAATTGTCACAACAAGAGCAATGAACGTGCTAATATAAGGGTCTTCACTTTAATGTTGCTGCTGTAGCTGTGCATCAGTTATGAAGATGACATACAAGAGAACATGTTGTTTCATGTACATGAAGCAATTGAGAGCTGACATGAAAAATGTGCAGGTCGATGTCAACTTGCCAAGACACATAGGCATATTCTGCTTTTCCATTCCCTTCTCTGTGTCTCCCCAAAACATTCAATGAGAAGAGAAAAGCATCAAAATATTAAGTGACTTGAAATATTTATGTATTTATGTAATCTAGTAAACAAAGTTGCTGAAAAATGTCACTGTGGGATCTTCATACATGTGTGGGAGACAATATCACAGCTGTCAGGGAATGACTGTACAGTTCCTTGCTGGAAAGAGCAAGTCAAACATTTCAGACGCAGACTTTTATAGCCTGGTAAGATCTCTACTGAACACTTGGGATACCTAGACTGTCAGTTCCTTCCAGGAAGATATCTGCTGATTCATCCTGGCAGTACCCACCCTCGAGCTGAGCTGTCTCTGGATCCCAATCCAGAAAGATAACAGAAAGGCTATCAACCGCAGCACCGATCCCAGCTCAGAGAATTCTGCTTTGAAATTCTCAGGTAAGTTGATGGGCTATAAGTCATTATCAAATCTCAGTCAGCTTTTGAAGTGCAGGAAACAACCAGATACCCAAAGCCTCTGGAAGGACTGTTTTGTCACTCAGTGCACTTGTGACAGAAAACAGAGCTCTATTTGTACGTAACTGTCCTCTGAAAGTACGAGTACTTGGCCAAAACCAGTCCTAGCAAATCAGGCCTGCAGCATCCACCACAAGGGATGCAGGGTCATTCTGCCAGAGTTTTTGCTTACTGATGCTCAATCTGATGCCTATTTAGGAATCTTTGCATTGTTACCAATAGACAAGTCCAATTATCTTGTGGGAACTGTTTTGTAAGATTTGATCGCACTCAGGATGCTCAGCAGCACGAAGCGCCATGCCAATCAGTTTAGCTGCTCAGCAGTAGCACAAAGTGCTCTATGCCTTCCAGGTTAGAAGACAACTTTGGTTTTACTGCTCTTGATTAAAGCTCTTTGTTTCTTTGCTTCCCTTCTCCTTTCCCCTTCTGAATTGTCACCATGGGTGACAGCTGTTGGGTGCAGCTATTCTCTCAGTGTCCACACTGGAAATGGACACTACTGGTGACACATGAAGGAAAGAGCTATCAGCAAACCTAGCTGGAATTCAGGAAGCTTTCCCACAGATCAACCTAAAAGCGTGTGTGTGTGCGCGAGACAGAAGGAGAGAGATTTTTGCCTCTTTTTTCAGTATTGTTCGGGATCACCAAGAACAATAAGAAATGCCTGGTCTTAGAATTCCCCTCTAAACTCCAGAACAACGCACAAAACACTATCCCACATGATAGTCTGTGCCAACAGCTGGGGGATAGCAGCAAATCGTGTTTACTGCACCAACTGTAATTACGGCCCTGAGTAGGGCCAGATTCACTAGGAGCTATTTTGTATGCGAATTCAAACGAAAAAAAGTAATTTCTAACCATTAACCTCCTGAAGTAGGTAACAAGTGAGTTTAGGGATAATTAATGATTTTTGTAGTTTCTAGGAAAGCTTTGCCAGGACCCATATATTTCTAAAATGCTGGCACATTGCCTGACTCAGGGTCTCAGTGTCTAAAAGTGCAAATAGTGCATTACAACACCCCGCACCTCCCAGAGCCGGCACCCTGGCCTTTCTGTGGGTGCAGAGGAGATGCTGAGAAGCCTATGGAGCCAATTCCCAAGTCCCTTCCTTCACAGATCCACATTTGCTCTTAAATACGCAACTATGTTTCAGTAGAGCTGAGTACTTTGAGTGCATTGTTCACTTTTAAGGTTCAGAGATTAATTCCAGCAAGAACTGCAGTTCACAAGGCTCACTGGGAAAACACTCCTCACTTCTTCTCCAAAGGTACATGAAATCTAGACTGAGGAAGGAGATCTAGAGAGGCAGAGAAGATGCTAGGCTAAAGATCTGTTCCAATAGGCCAAAACCAAGAGATACCTGCTACCAGCATGGATATAAGGTGCACTCTCTGACGAGTATGCCCATGGAGCTCCTGTACGGCTCCACAGACAAAGGATCCACCTCTGCAGCTGTGCCCTGAAACAACACAGTCCTTTGTGCTAATTAACAGCCACCATCTTCCTATATAAACCAGGGATTAAACCTACCATTTTCCACAAGTTACAAACCAAGCTGCAAAAGCCACAGCTCTGTAGCAGTGGGTCACAACTCCGGTCTCAGTCAGCACACCGCTCCTTGGTAACCTTGCCTAATTCCCCTCTCTTCCAGTCTGCTGCATGTGACAGTGAGATTTGCTTCTTCTCTGTTATGGATCTGGACACCCTAACTCAAAATAAGCACACACAGTTTTATTAAAATGTGCAGTCTACACTACTGAGACACTATTTACAGGAGAAAAGAATAATAGCTTTTTCCAAACTACCAAACTATCACAAGACATGGTGTAGAGAGACGGGAGCAGACAACAAGCTAGAGAAGATTGCATTGAATATGAAGATGAGACAGCTCGCTTGCAGGGAACCTGGGCTTTGTTCTCTATGGGAGGAATATGAACTTTTGCATTCAAGCCAAATTTAAATGCATTCCAGTGATCTGCCTCTATTTTTTTTAAACTCTCATATTTCCTCCCTTCCCGAATATTGTATGTTTTCCCCTTCTGTTACGGGTATTTCTGTGGCATTCACTGCCAACAGGTTGAAGATGAAAGTGCTACCAAGTTATCATGGATGAAAAGTCAAAATCTTCAATGTCTGGGAAACAGCCAAATGTTAGTTTAATTAACTTCAACATATTCAATTTTGACTGACCTTTTCAAACAGAATCACAGAAGTGCTGAGGTTAGAAGGGACCTATGGAGCTAGGGACCTATCTAATCCAACCTCCTGCTCAAAGCAAGGCCCACTAGATCAGATTGCTCAGGACACTGTCCAGTCAGATTTTTTAGTATCTCCAAAAACACTTTGCAAAATATCTCTTCTGAACATGTGCACTACAATCCTTTAAGAAGTTATTTAAAACCAAATTTTGCAACTTCATTTCAAAGAGAGCAAAGAAGTCTTTTGATAATTTTGTAAGATAACACATTTTCCCACCTCCAAAATGGGAAATAAGAAAAACCTTTTCCCTACAATAACTGCATTTTTAACACTGTTCAATTTTTCAACTCAATCTTCCAATTAAAATTTTTGAAGTTCAATACATATCCCATCTCAATCTGGTGTGAGCATCTTAAAAGAAAATCAGCATCTATCCAGTATCAGGCACTAACAACAGTTTAGTACAACATATATCCCTGCGTATTTCCTCTCCAACTCTTTTGTAGATCATGTAAGGAGTTTTGTAAACTCTGTGGATACTTCCTTTCCTACCTAGCCTTCATCATAAGGACACCATTTGATAAAAGAGGATACATCACAGCCTCTGATGTATTCCCATCGCCCTTCAGTTCTGTTTTTGTCTCCAGCTTCTTGCAAAGGCTGTCTCAATTCTGCAAGGTACACATATTCCATAATAATAAAAACTCCAGTGAAGTTCGCAGCACCAGTTCCTCACAAGCACAAACTGTCAGCTATTTGGTGCTTCCAAAACACAAGCAAACTACAGCTCCAATGTATAAATATGTGACAGCACTTGATTCCAATAAATTTACCAGTTTATGTTTAGGGAACACTGCAATAGATGAGAATATACTTAAAAGAAAGAAAGAAAAAAAAAAAAGAAAAGAAAAACAAGTCCTGAAACAATGAGGTTTTAATCTTCTAAAAAGGTCATCATAGGAGAATCTCTGTTTTCGAGAAGAGTTCTATTTTGACCCTGTGATACTGTGTCCGGCAGGTGCAAGTTATCACCTGACATTTATTTCTCATTTACTCTGAAATAGAAATACTTTCATTTTTCTGCATATTTCTTATTAAATATTGCACCTGAAGTGATCAAGAAACTTCATGATATAATTCAGACCATTTGGTCAAGAACTTCCATTCTAATTATTTCACCCAGTAGGGAAGCTACAATAGAGTTGCAACTGACAAAACACTTGCCAATGTACAGACAGATCTATTCAAGGATTTACTAGTTGACACAGAAAAACACGAGGCTGTCATAACTGAGCAGTTAAAATAAAACCACCACACCTTGCAATCATTTGGTGGTTGGTCAGTGGATAAGGGAAAAGAGTTTAGAGCGCTCAAGTACAGAGGGCTGCAGTACAGACATCAGGGAAAAAGGAATTTGTCGTGGTTTTTGGACTGAGGGTCGAGACAAGAACCGAGCGGGAGCACCCACCAAACATGGTCTCGGGCAAAACATGACTCAGGCTTTCTTAATAAAACAAAACAATTTATTAACAGTTACTAAACAAAAGACAAAAGGGAACGAAACCGGTTACTTGAGAGGAGAAAGAGAAAACAAGGCCCGATCTTAAAACAACACCTCCCCACCCCCTATTTTCCTTTCGTTCCTGGCTCTGTCTTCCCCCCAGCGGCGCAGGGAGACAGGGAATGGGGGAGTACAGGTCAGTTCATCCATGTTGTTCACTGCCGCTCCTTTCTTAAAGGAGGAGGAGTCTTTACACCATTTTTCCCTTGCTTCGGTGGATCCCCTACTCACAAAGGCAATTCGCAGAGGCGCCGATTTGGCTCAACCTCCCCCGGGGGGGATGGGACTCAGATCTGGTGGCACAGGGAGCAAATCCCCTCCCCTGCCACCAGAACACCCCCCCACACATCAAACTATCACAGAATTGTATCATTAAAAAACACCAGCCTAGTTAATTGCTGGTAATGGCTACAAATAACGAGAGTAGAGAGTGCTGGATGACGCAGGTGAGAGGCTATTCTGGCTCTAAGTCGTAATTGCCTAAAATGAGCAGTTCAGTCAGTCTGAACTTATTCGGGACAGTCTGTACTGCCCCTTCCAGGGCAACACAAACATTTGGCTAAAGCTGTCAGCCAGAACTTTCCACTCCTTCTGCATTCTGCACACGGTGGCAGAAGGGCAGTCGAAGGGAGGAACAGGTTTAATACATTTCTTCGACCATAGCCTGTTCACCACAGGAGCATTCCATACCTACACGTGCACACAAATATGGGTTTGCCTAGTGCTCTATAGCCTAATTATTCATTTTCAGAAAGACCTTAATTATGTAAATAGCATCTAAAAAGAGGAAACGCTCCTTTTGCAGACTGATTCAGCTTTCACTGCAGCCACTTTACGTGTCCTGTAAGTCACTCTGCAGCCAGAACCATCTACACAAATGCCTAGAATTCAACAGGAACAAGTTATGGCCAATGCATAGCAGAATGAATGAGTGCCAAGTCACAACGAAAGCAACCACCAAAGTAAATGTATTTGGGTTTCATCTACTCCATATTAGCCTGTTTGAAAAATGTTTATTGTGACATATATTCACTTTATCTGCACTTACCATGTATAATTCCCAGTTGCTCCCATTCTGGGATTATTTTTTTCACTGAGGGCCTCAAGACACCTTGCAGTTTAATGTCTACACTTTCAAACACTCATCACCCAGATATCTAAAAGATTTATGACCTACTTGGGCCACTCTTATTTCAAATGGCAAGTGAGTGTATCAGGAATAACACTTAATGTGAGCTGGAAGCATTAATTTCTAATGCAATACATGAAGATCTCTGTCTGCATGACGCCACAAAAAAGAAAGTCAAGGGAAGCAAGCAATGAACAAAACACATGCATCCCTCTGTTGATGTCTCAAAGCAGCAGATTAAAGAACAGCTCCTATTGCTAATGCCCTTATTTCAAGGCTCTTATTCAGAGCTGTGAGCCTTAGAACCAGCAAACAAGGGTCAGAATAGAACCATGCTGAAAATGGGGTCCTTTCCCCTTCTCATCCTCTTCATCCCTCCCCCTCTGGCTGATGGTAGAAGGCCGGCAAAAATGAGAGAAAACATCGAGACTGAACCTAGCTTCTCTGGGTCTGAGGCAGCTGGCCACGAAATGTAAAACCCTAAGACCTCCAGTGGGCTCAAATCTTCCTGCTACCATGGATTTCCAGAGCTCTTTTGGAACATATTTCTAAGGGAACACTCCACCACTTAGAAAATTTACCCCTCTATTGCTGGTGATACTTTCCTAGGACATGCACTGGCTGTACACACTTTCGTAAGCCACTAAACTCCCTCATCAGTGGATCAGGATTGCATACAGAACACCACTAAATCAGTTTGTCTCTGCTGTTTAGTACAAGGGGTGGGTAGGGCAGGGTGGGGAGTTTTTGCTGAGTTTCACATAATTATGACCACCAAAGAAGGAGTAAGTACTGTGCTACTAACAGCAGGAGGCCACAGTCACGCCATTCTTTTCAGAGAAACAGAACATTCAACCAGAACAGATTCATTACAATTGGTGGAACCATTTTAATCCCATCCATCCCCTCCAGGATGTACTCCTTGCTGCTCTAAAACAGGCAGAAGGATTTTTTTTTTAGAAAGCTCCAACTGCTACCCGAGGAATGAGATAGAGCGAGGCAATTCTGCCCCAGGGAGAGCCAGGTGCTTTGCTTTGCTGTGTGTCTCACAAAAGTTGTACCCTGTGCTAGAGCACATTTGTATTGCATTAATGTAATCAAAGGCACCCTGCTGTCTGGTCACTGACCTGTCTGTAAACAACAGATGACATGATGCCATGAGCTTCTATTATATATAATTACCTATTGAGATGTGACCGTTGTAAAAGAAACAGAACCATATACTTCACCTGCTGCTGTTAGTCTATTTTCTAGAAAGGAACAAAGCATAGAAGCACCTCAGCTTTGAGCGCCATTTTCTTGTCCTCATCTCCCTTCACTGCTCCTCATACCTCCTCCAAGCAAGTTTGTGTGCTCTCCCTTACATCCAGAACAGTCTTCTCAGCTGCACTGGCATGGTCCAACCCTTCTCTGTTCTTGCTTTAGATCCTTCTCCTATCCCTCTCCTTTCATTCAACCTTTTTATCCCACAGATTCCTCTCCTCTCCTGCACCAAGGTGAAGGATGTCTGTTAGCTGAACGTATCTTACCTGCCTGGGTTGTACTCACTGCGACAGAGACCATAGGGACAGATTCCCACCTGATGTAAAGCAGTGCAGATCAGCTGGGGTGATACAGAGTCATGAATCACAGAGAAGGTTGTGAATAAGGAACGCTGTTCACTCATTTCCAGTACAAGAGTAAGATCTGACAGAAGCTGCTATCTGCTTGGTCAAAACCAATAGGAAGCAGCTTTCACACCCTGCATGGTCCAGCTGTGGAGCTCCTTGCTGCAGGACACTGCAAATGGAACAACTGGACACCTTCCTGAAACAACAACAAAATCCACTGGGAGTCATGAAACACAGAGAACTCTGCTCAGGTTCAGACGCTCCCTGAGCCTTAAATCAGTGGAAACTGGGAAAGTATTCTGGGAATACCACTGCATACCCACTGTTTTCTTGTACTCTTCCCTGAGAACTCCCTGCAAGCTGCTTTAGGAGTCGGCACACCAGAATTAAGATGGAGCTGTCATTTGACCAAGTGAAGGAGTCCTTTATTGACTCCAGCTGGAGACACAGCATCGTGCCTCCCATTCATGTCTGTATACGCACCTAGGAGTCCATGTTTGCAATGCTCTACAGGTGTAACAGCAGCAGTAACATCTACAGAGTGTTTGGTGCTTGCTAGCAATTAGCTTTTATGGGCCAGTGAACTACAACTGTAGCTGCTGCTACAGGTCAGTAGCTAATACACATTTATCTTTGTTGTTCATCAGTAACTCAGAAGCTACTGGGACATGATATTCACGCAGATGTTCAAAAAAAAAGTTTTCATTACAGTATCTGGCAACGAAATGGACACCGACTGACACTGCCAATGACAACCTGCTTATTTGCCTTGGCTTTGTTTTCATTATCAAACTGAAAGTCTATATTGCCAAAATAGACAAAAAACACTTTCTCTTCTAGTTTTTCAGAAGTCTGATGCAAGTCCCCTAGAGAAGAAGTATGACTGAGTTACATTAGCATCACTCTTTCTGCTTTATTTACAAATGCTCTCGTGAACACCTATATACACCAAGACTTAAATATACACAGGTTAAGTTAAACGTTATCTGAGTTACTGCTTTGTTTCTGAACAGCTTGGAATGTATAACACTGCTGCAGCAAACTCCTGTATTAATCATTGAAGAACAGCTCACATACAAATAAAAGTATTTGATGTCATCATCTGACTCTTGATACAAACACAGCTAGGCAACAGAAGCTTAGAATGAACCGGCTTTTGCTAGATAGAGTTCAGTGTTTACATAAGGAATCTTCTTTTAGATAGCATTTTTTTTTACTTCTAAAGAGTTCCCTGCTTTGGAAACATTTTAGACAACACGGACAAAAGCTTATTGTCTGAGATACTATATAGGAAATAGCATTAAAGAAAAAAAAAGCCAACGTTTCAGAATGTGTATCTGTAGACTCTATTTTAAAAACCCCTTATGAAGAACAGTTGGTTATTGAAAATATTTTCAAAGTAATTTAATCACGAATTGCCAGGACTGTTTCCACTCCTCATCTTGTCTGAATCAACCAAGACCACCCAATACCAGCAGATATTTGGTCCCATGCACGTTTTGTAGCACTGCCTGTTAGCCACTGCTTGTTTTAGACATCTTCTCCGGCTGTCCCTTAGGAGTCACTGGGAATGTGCAATGAATTGAGACGATAGTAAAATGATGCATTTAGCTACCTGGACTCTTTTGTGAATGAACAGGGGTTCGATCAATTCCTACTTACCTCAGCACGTTTCTGGTTTAAGAATTGACTTTGGGGGTTTCGTCACTGCCTAGCAGAGAACGTTAATGCTTTCACTAATGCTAGATGTGAGGACTAGGAAGAGATATTTGAAGAGATGCAAACAAGAGGGAACGGATTATTATGAAGCGCTGCTGCCAGGAAGCCATTGGCACTGGAGATGGTGAGGCTGAATTGATCAGACAGCGAGTATCTGAGAGAGAACGTTTCATTAAACAGAGAAAACAAACAGGACCCATCAGCTGTGGATCAGCAGCACCGAGTGACTCAGGCTATGGAACAATCCTGACTTGAACCTGTTGAGGATCCTGGCCCAGCGTTTCCTTTTGAGTATTATTCCGAGTTAGAAACGTGTGGATAATCCCCTCCACTGCTGCCTGGCAGCTGGATAAACAGAAGTGAGAGCCCCATCGAAGTGCTCGCAGGTTAACAGCAGCAGCAGATGATCAGACTTCGATGCTGCTCGCTACAGCCGGCTGGCGGAACGGCACACGCCGAGCCCCACGCCCTGGCAGCCCTTCTCCGAGCCGGCAGCTGCGCGGCTGCCATCGGCCAGGGCTACGGCCGCTCCAGACATTTTATTCCCGTTTCCACCCCGTCACCTCGCCGCGCATCCCGCGGACACCCAGCCGACGCCGGGCGGCTAAAGTTAATCCCCGCTCCGCTGCGGAAGCAACAGGGCAACACCCAGCTGTTTCTCCCAAGTCTGCGGAGCAACTCCCGGGCCCCGGCCGCTGGGAACTTGCCGCGCGGGGAACCGGGAGGGCAGCCGGGCGTGGGACAGGGGCGTGGGCCGCGCCCCGGGCATGGGACGGCGTCCCCGGCTGCGCGGGGCTGCGGGGCCGGGCTGGGCCGCCCCGGTACTCACATGGTGTCCAGCCGAGCGGGCGCCGAGCGGATCAGGGTCTGCTGCCTCCCTCTCCAGCAAAGATGGCTTTCCGGCTCTGCCCCTGCTGCAAGCAGTCTCCTAGTGTTGTAGGCACTGTTGCTGAGGTAGGAGGGGTAGGCACCGGCTACTGAGCATGCCTGTGCCTCACATCACAGAGTAGGAAGCAGAGCCAAGGCACAGAGGTACCCCCTCCCCACCCTCATGCCAGGCAGGAGAAAGTCCTAGAGCGACTAACGCAAACGGAGCCCCTCGCTCCTGCCGGCATCCCGCCTCCTCCCCGTGCGAGGCACGAAATATCTCGCTGGGGTGTGGCTACCAGAGCTGGGCTTATTCCAGCCAGGAGGCTCGGGGGGATTATTTCGATGAAAACCTTTGTGTGTTTCTGTAACCACCTTCTTTCTCCCTCTCCTCTCTAGATGGAAAAAAAAAAAAAAAAAGATAAGGAAAAAACAAAAAAGAAGAAAAAAAAGGAAGAAAATCACGAGAGGTATTGAAGTTCAATCTGCGCTGTCATGGGTGAGTACTTGTGAATGAAAAAAAGCACATTGTCAGGATTGTAATTCCTACCCATAACATACAGCAAAACCAGAGGCAGATAAGCTACTAGATCAACCATTGCTTCTTAAATTATTGTCTCAGATGAAATACAGCCATTGCCAAGTCTCTATGCTCCTGGCTTTGAGTTCTTGCAGCCTTCACCTCACACTCAACCTAGGTCCAGGCATCCAGTGTCCCCCTTGAATCCCCCTTCATTAACATTAGCACTTCGTTTGCACACACCCTGCCCCTATACAGAACAAAACTTCTGAAGCAGAACATGCTACTTTGCACTTGAACAGAGGCCAAGGAAGAAGAAAGTCTACACATTCAGTTTTTCAAGAAGTGGGGATTTAACATTACTGTCCCCAATTGATACCTTGTTCCATTTAACTTGTGAAAAGATACTCCACTCGTCACTGCCTTCACTGACTTCCCATCATTTTCAGTGACAGCTAGCACAAGCCTTTAAAACCAGGTATCTCCCCAAGTAAGGCAAGGGCTTACACAGTACACAGAGGAGCTTTTATAAGTATCTAGACCTCAGATCCTGGGGCGCCTGTTGGGGATAAAGTACATCATAGTCATCATCAGATCAAATCTGTGCTTTCGGCATGTGGAAGCCAAAGAAAAGATTACTTCTTCCTCAAAGCAACAGGCAAAGGTACACATACTAGGGGTGAGCAATGCATCAGTCCCAATTTCTAAGCTTGCTACCAACCAGTCACATTTTCATGGAGAAAGAAAGAAACCAGGGAGCGTCACAACACCCACAGCAGTGGTGGTACACAGCCCAGACATTAGGACATTCAGTTGTTGCCTAAATCCAGCCTCAGATGCCATCGCAGCCTGATTCAGACGCAAGCCCCCGGCTATCTGCTCTGAAGGGGAACCAGCCCCTTGGGAACAGTAGAACACCTCAGAGTGACTTAGTCACAGAAACCTCTCTTCCTTCTCCCTCTGCTGCCTGAGAGTTTGCTCAGTGCGTTAAAAACTCATCATACCTACTGCCACTGGAGGGTGATTCTGTCTCTTCTACTGAAGCTAATTATTTGCATGAATAAATAAATATCACTTAGGGTAGCACTTTGAGCCTTTGTTTTCTACATTTGACCACATCGCTACAGGCTTGATAACATATTGCACTCGTAACAGCCTGGCCCTGGGAAACTTTTCCTGATGGAAAAAAAAAAAGCTCTGAAACACTTAAAATTGAATTTTCTCATGAAAAGCTGGAGTTTCAACCAATTGACGTGCCCTGATGACAGTCAGAAGACTCCCGATTAGCTTTAAGCTTTATCCATCCACAGACCACTAAGCTCAGCACTTCTCATCTGGAATTCCTCCACAACTTTCCTCCTGAGGACAGTTTACTTTTCAGATATCCTAGACAAAGATATGTTTATATGATACCCCTATAGCATACAGCCACACCAGCACTCACACGTAGACTTAAGCCCAATATTGGAACCACCTGCTACCAGGTACATGATCTTCTTAGTCCTCAAACCCAAAATACATTTGAATACTGAGGAAGTGGAAAGTCTGCATGGCTAGTGTGGCCAGGAGCTCCTGGGACAGAAGGACCCACTATCTAGACCTTCCTGCCCTTTCTGTGGGGCACTTCCTGTCCCTACTATAACAGAGGGTGAAACAAGTAAATATTGATGTTAGAGCAAAGCTCACAGGACTCAAAAAATCCTGAAAACCCCAAACCCAATTATGAAAGTTTTAATACACAAACTGTCCATAGTTCATACTACAGTGTTTACGCTGACTTCACACCAGCTTTATGCTGACTGAAGAACAGAAAATACCCACATAAGCACAACAGTAAAATGGCAGATGGACGCTGCCTGCTTTAGCAGAAGTGTGCCCGTGCAGGGATAAGGCTTCAGAGGCTGCCAGCATAGTGCAGAATGAGCTAAAGCTAGATCGGTGCACCACATCACATGGTCACAGCTTGCTTTGATCTGATACAGGAGAGCTCTCAAAAACAAATTAAATAACATCATTGGACTATGGCCTTACTTGCTAAAGAAGAATTTCCTACCAGTATCACCATTCCAATCCAAGAAGGTTCACGATCTTGAAGAAAATCCATAGCTAAGCTGGGGGACATTTTCCTTTAGCCCTACATTCCCTTGAGATTGCAACTTGCCATTAAAGGCTACCAAAGCCCTTGGTGTAAGAAGAGACGCAGAGACACCCTGTGGTGACAAAAATAATATAATCAGAATCAGTTCCAACAGCTTAAATTTTACTTAATTAAGACACAGAACTGGATCAGAAAAGCTACATCCTGGGGACACAGAGAAATCTTTCCCAAGTTGCTAGTCATGTCACTTCTCTCTCCAGACCTCCTTTCCTGTCTGGCATCTTTCACCCTGTGTGTTTGCACGACAGTCCCTGCCACAAAGATTTTTTACCTCTTGTTCTGTTTGGTTCTTTTACCCCAGGAGATATCAGCTGGGTCAGGGCTGCTGTGTGCTGCTGCAATTGGAGGGATGGCTGTGGAAACACTCCATTTCTGGAAAACAGTTTTCTGCATCTTTAGCCTGCCAGACCTGGGTAGGGAAAACTAACAGTCTCATTTGTAAATCGGTGGGGTTTTTTTGTGGGCTTTGGTTGGTTGGTTGGTTGGTTTTTACCTCCAACCCTAATTCATACTTTGTCCTGAGACCATGTTTATAAATATGGAGGCAGTTAGAGGCACCAATACACTGCTCAGGTAGTGCAGGAACGAAAGCAGTCAGCAGCAAGCATCAGTGCAAATCAGTTTTGATGTCTGAAGTCTTGCAGGTACTAACCTTGCTTATAATTAACTAGACAACTTTCAGATACAACACTGGTGTTCCTGAAAATGCTGTCCTCTGCTGTTACGCGATCGTCCTCTGAAGGAAATAGCAGAACTACTGTTTTAAGGAGTCATTGTGTAATCTACAGGCTTACAGACTGACCACATAATAAAGTAAATCTGAGGGCTAGCCACAGGAACGCTATTATTGGTTACTTTGGCTCACAATACAAAAAAAAAAAAAAATATTGCTGTTTCTAAGTAACGAACGTGAGGGCAATTAATCAGTATATTGAAAGCAATAGTAGTGAAGTTTCAAAAGATTCAAGCAGTGAAGAAAAAAGCAAGGCAAAGAAATCAATTATTCAAATACTGGGTATTTCAAATATTCTGATCTGGCAACACATTTAAACATACAGTTCAAGTACAAGAGGAATTCCCCCCACATCTCTAGAATTAACTGCACTGGAAACTCAACATAGCCAGACAACTTCACCTTTAAAAGAAGAGAAATTAAATACTAGACAATATATGTCCAAAGTACAGTTTTTTAAAAATTATTGACTAAAAGGCTTTAGAAGAGACCCCTTCTGTGTATCTTCGATTCTTTGTCACCAATTTCCACATACTTACATCTGTACTTTCAATGTTACATTTTCCTCTCTTGATCTTTCAGACAAGTGGAATTAGCACTGAAAGATCCTGCAGTGAGAAGCCTTTGCAGCTCACTTCTCAGAGGCAAGGTAGATTCCTGCCTCCCCAGTTACTAGTTTTTATTAGCCACAGATTGGTCTGTTCTGCAAAGCTTCTCCTCAGCACCATCGTATGCCTAAAACAGGTCTTGAACTTGCAGATTATTTTGTCACAAATTAAAAACTGAAGGGAAATCTATAATTGTGAGGTGCATAATTTTCTTTCATTCACAACTTTTAATCATTCCTTAATAGCATAGTAATTCTTTAGTGATAAATTCCTTTTACAGGCTGATGTACTGTTTGTAATTTCTTTCATAAATAGTCTTTTCTGCCATTTCTATGGGAGAAACAGGTGCAACTTAACTAGGTTCTGTTAAAAAGCTGGCTGTCTCATTACCAAGCATGAGTAGCAAGGTGTGTCACACTTTATGCCTTCCAGGTATTTAGTTTCTTGCTAATGTGCATCAACGTATAATTTTGGTAAACAATTTTAACAATGAAAAACTGTTTCAGGGTGTGATCCTGTAAAGCATTTCACAACAAGTCCCTGCTGCCTGTGTATATCCTACTGTAAAAACTGGTTAAGAAGAACTGTCCTTAAAACGCTGGTTTGGGGGGGGTGAGGGTGGGGCACAGAAGGGGAAGAGATGAAGAGTAAAATCAGAAAAGTGCATTGTTCAAAATGGATGTCAGCTTTGGTTTTAAGCCTACAAACTTTGTGTGACTCGTTTGTGATGATTTGTGGAAAGTATTTTCAACAGGTAGGAACAGACAAGCGCTTCCAGTCATTAGGAGGGGGTGAACACAACCTTCCAAGTCAAGCAACCTAAAGTTAACACAATTACTAAGTATCAAACGTAGAGCAGAGAGACTAATTCAATCAGAGAGGCCAAAGGGATAATTCTTGGAGACAAAGCAATGCAACGCGGAAATGCAGACTAATCAACTGCTTTATCAAAAGAAAAAGGAAACAATTTCCAAGCCTTAACTAAAATCCCCAGTTGGTTCTTCATCTTTTGAGGGTTCTGGTTTTTGCTTTGCAGTGTTTGTTCCATCTCACATTTGCTTCACTGCTTCTGTTCTCTGCGCAAAACCGTTTCATTGGCTCCTGGCTCTTCGCTTTCATCAAACCAGCTGCCTCCTCTCTTGGTTTTCAGCAACTAGCCTTATCATGAAAGAGAGCATGTAGAGGGAAACATTTATTATATTTAATGTCCAAGTCTTCTGTCCATAATTACGTGGAATAGTGGTTGAGTAAGAATATCCGGAGTTGCCTTGTGTCTGCAGGATTTTTCAACAGAGGTATTTGCTCTATCCGATGGAAAGCAGCTGCTCGCAGGTCTCGACTAAGCCTTCTGCGTAACCCCGACACTTACAGGTTTGTAGAGTAACAGATCCCGACTCCACCAGGTGCAGCACAGTAAGGAGACTTTCGAAAAGCTACTCTGACTTCTGCTTTCATCTACGCAGGTGCTGTTATGACAGATAAAATGAGCTGGCACAAAGGAAAGAAGGAACTCGCAGAAGAAAGCACAGGAGATGGGAAGCACAGCCGAAAAAAGCGAGAGCGACTATTTAAGAAGAGATTTTCTGGACTGAGCCTCTTCTCTGGGTCTCCTAAGAATAAACTGTAAGTACATTGAAGATCATATTTTGTATACGTTTTTAACCATGAAATTTTATAACTATATCCAGAGCACCTTTTGAAGAGCGGCAGGCACCTTTGTTACCTCGGCAGTATTAACTGTTTCACAAACAAGGAAACAGTTACGGGCTAATGAAACAACTTGACCTAAAAACTCCCAAGTCGCTGACAAAAGTAGGCATGAAATTAAGTCTCCAAACCTCGTGTGTCTTCAAGTTTATCTTATAAACATTTTCCTATATTTCCTCCTGTCCAGCAGGAGAGATTTGGAGGGGCATCATCTCTATTCCTCCGTACAGTTGTGACAGCCCAGGACACTGTTTCTAGGAATAACATTGCTGCAGTTTTTGTTGCACCAATATCCCTAGCTCCAGGGTGTAAGGGACAGTGGCAACACATGGGTAGCAGCCAAAACCTCTGGTCAACAAAGTCAGTGCTACTAAGTTTCTTGAATCAGAGCATAATTATTGCTGGTGTTGCTATAATGGTGCCATTACATGCTTACTACTTTTCAGATAGAAGAAAAAACAAAACACAAACAAACAAAAAAAACCAGGAAAAAAAAAACCCTAAGCAATGCAAAACTATTCCTCTTTTAAACAAAGTAAGCAAAAAGGCAAAAATGAGTTTGATCTTACCTCTTTGTATATGTATTAGCTTTGAGTTATTGTCGTCACTCTTACACAATTTGAAATTCTTTTCTTGGGTCTTCATACTTGATATTATTCTTCCTTAACATGAGGCAAACTTAGCATATGCATCATGCTAAATCAGTAGTTTCCGAAAAGTGTCTTTTCTTATCCAAGAGCTGTTTTCTATACAGATCTCTTAAAAAGAGCCTGTCTTTGATAATTATCATGAAATTACTGTCTTAGCAGGAAGTGCATGCAAGTCTCAGCAATTACTCAGCTAACTACATTAAGCCTGATAGCCACAGCAGCTGGTTACAAGCTCAACATAAGATTAAAATACACTAGCCAGAAACGATCCTGAGAACCAGATTCTTTTCTCAGACTGATCCCATCGCAGAACAACTAACACCAAGGGCTTTGCTTTGGGATTTATCTTGGTGCACTGCTGAGGAACAGGACTGGAAACAGTCAAACATCCAAGGAGTTAATGAACTACAACTGTGAATTTTCTCCATTGTCCATAATTTCACTGAAACATGCATTCAGGAGGCAGGCAAGTGCAACTGAACCAGTTATAACATGCTTTCCAGGCCTTGCTCCTTATTTGTAAATGATGAATACTGATTTATCCTCAATTTGATCAAAAAAAAACCAAACCCAAAACAGTAATATAGCATCCTCCTCCCATGGTACTCTCACACTCATGGAAAGAAAGTCAGTCTTCAGACTCTACTAGATATAGTCCTACACACATTGCATGGCAGTGGTTTTGAAAAACATCAAAGTCATCAGGGCCTACAGAACTTTCGCAGTGCTGTAGCCAGATCATATCCTCTCTACAGTTCAGCACTGATTTGCAAGCTCTTGTAAAGAATTGTGTAGGTTAGCGTCTTGATTTTGAAGTATTATTTTATGTAAAATATAAAGGTATATAATTCAATCAACAGTGCTTTTCTTTCAGCCTTTCCATCTCTATTCAAGGACAGTGCACTATAGGGCTTATCTACTAGCCAGCACAATAATTAGTGCATGCGAGTGGAAAAAGAACCTTTATGACAGTATAGGTGAGGTCTACTAGGTCAGAAGGCTGCAATTTACATACATAGAGCTGTATGAAATGTGTCTTCATGCAAACATGAGGCTCATGCCATGATGACCCACAGAAAAGCTGCATATTAAAGAACTCAGTATAAAGCTCCAAACTACCTAGTTATGATTTTTTTTACGTTTTTTTTAAGTAGTGACAATCCTTTTCATAATTCTGTTCTAAAACTAACGGCTTGTCACTGCCATCACAGCACCAGAGCCAGACTCCTTTTTCTGTCCATTCCTGTTTTCTGCAGGTGACCACACATTGCACCTGCTCCTAACGTGTCATAGGTAAAGCCTCAGGAAGGGTTCATAAATCACAGACTAATTGTTTCTGCTACTCTCAATTCATCTAGGAAGTGTAAAGGTTAAACTTGTCACCTTTCTTTCTGACTGTTCTAGGCCTCAGGGACGAAGTCAGCTTTTGGAAGACAAGAGAAGATGTTTACACAGGAAAGGTTCCAAAAAGCTGAAGCCAGTGCGGGAGGAAATATGTTCGTTAAGGCAGCCGCATTCTGGGAAAATGTGCCCAAAATGCGAAATCCTCGTCTGCCGAAAATGTGAGACACTGCATTCAGAAAGCAGCTTCATTGCCCACAGCCTGCTTGATCACTACGATAGAGGAGGAGACGCCAGCTCTAGCACGGGGACTGCAGAAAGCCAAGTACGTAGCGGTGATTAAAGATTTGGTGTGGGTGCGTGGTGAGCGCCAAATGCTACAGCGTGGGTCCATGCAGGCTGACTGGATCTTCGGTCTGCACAATCCGTATGCAGCATCAGCAGTTACAACCATACCCTCGTTCACGCTTACTATATGTAGCAGATGCACATTCACTAATTTAACTAGCATAAACTCTGCAAAGACTTCTAAGTAGGAGCTAAACATTTCTCAGCTGTTAAGAACAGGGAATCGTTTCAGAAAAAATTTCAGTTTTCTTTTTCTTCTCAAGGAAGCAGGATTATCCCATTGTGCTGCAAAGGAGAGTGAATATTAACTGCAGAACCACTGGGTGCATTACACTTATTTGTAATACCTACGTGTGCTTCAGTGTTGTTTGTGTCTAAAATATTAAACTTGTTATTTATTTTTAAATAAACTAGCATGAGTATGCAATTTGATGGGGAAAGGGGGCTTCTAAAGGTTATCCTGGCCACAAAAATTGTAAATCAAATTTAAATTCCCCTGTAGACTTCCTGAACTTTTACAGACTTCCAAATCCTAACTTACGATCCAGCACCTCTCCTTAAAAGGAGCAGTAACAATCGCAACTCAAAATATTTGAGCCTTCTTTGGGTTCGAGATCTGTGTAGTACAAGGCCAAACAAAACAGTATTCAAAGTTTAAGCATACCAGTGGAACGCACACCTTGAGATGTCTGTCTCCATTCCCTTCACAGTGCCTGGAAGGCCTTGCCCAGAGACCACCAGGAGAGCAGGATGGTGACTAGCCAATACTCCATGGTAGGGGTGGGTGGCATTAAGATCCAGGCATACACAAGACTATTTACCTTTATGAAATTTATAAATACAGGTTATGGGGGGAAGCAGCCTCTGGAGCAGATTACCCCAAGCCTGGCAGCATGCATCTTCGCCTCTCGTGCCAACTTGCACAACTCTATATGCCAAATGAATTCCTTGCTATTTGGTAGGGAATGGGCTAAACACACTTTGTCTCACATAGCCATTAATTTTAAAAGTCCTTTTATTTAGCCAAGCAGACAGAACATGGGCTGGAAAGTTTGGACCTCTGTTTCATCACTCCTCTTCCTAAGTTCCCAAGCCACTAGTCCATAGGGGATAGGACTCTCTGTCCTCCTCACTCCCCTTTTGGAGCTGTTCCATTTTTGTTCCAATGAATGTTTGGTAAGGGGACTGGAATTCCGATATAATTTAATTTTTTTTCTATCCCTAGGGAGTACTTTAAAATTGAGCTATGTCATCCATTCTTGTGTTGTGGGTTGGTTTTATTTTCCCCTCCCCTATGGAAAACAAGTTTCAACAGGAGAAATTCAGAGCCGTGCATATAACATTCCCACACTCCAGAGTATCCTGAGTGACACTGCTCAGCTCCCTTTGTGGTATGTCAAATCAACACTCGATGCTCCTTATGCAAAGGCGGTAAAGAGATAATTTCAGAAACCAGAATGAACTGCTTTGCCCATGTTGTGCAGGTGGTCAGATCACAAATGCACATCCAGAAGAATGCTCACAGGGCAAAGCCCATTAGGTAGGATACGTAGGAGAAAACAAGCAGGATTCACAAATAGGAATGAACCACTATCAGGTTCCTCACTTCTGCCCAGACTTCAGCAAGTGCCCAGACACAGACTTCTAAAGCCAAAAATCGGATCTTACAAACATCCATGACTACAAGAGTTGTAATCCCTTGGAAACCATGTTTCCATGGTGCTTGATTGTTGCTTCCGCTCATTTGCTTCATAAAAGCCAAACGATGCCTGGCAAATCAGAATTAACCTTTTACATTTCTCTATGACTGCTATTCTGAAGCTGTGATCCTTCACAGGCTTGCCAAGAATAAGCCATGCCATTACTTAAGAAATATATATTCATTCCCATCCCTCTTCATCAAGCAATCCCAGGGGAAACTTCTCCAGATAATGACCTGA
This sequence comes from Tauraco erythrolophus, assembly GCF_009769465.1. Classification (NCBI taxonomy): domain Eukaryota; kingdom Metazoa; phylum Chordata; class Aves; order Musophagiformes; family Musophagidae; genus Tauraco; species Tauraco erythrolophus. The sequence continues at coordinate 6,885,423 of NC_141475.1, forward strand.
GGAGAAGCATGGCAACAGACTGAAAGGATGGACTAGCTCATCACAGCAGCATTATTTTAAATCTGACAGTCCAATACAGTAAAACCTGCTAAAACAGGTTACACAGTTAAGTCAGCTTCTAGCCAAGTGTTCCAGAGGTGACACAACAAAGTGCTATCGGTGTCTGACTGGTAGAATTCTCCCTTGTAGTTTGCTTGAGGACAGACAGCAAGTTCCTCATATGGACTATGAGGCTGGAAAGGCATCCAAGTAATAGCAAACCTAGCTCATTAAAGGGAAAAAGCTTTCTCTTCTCCTCATTTCATCAGCAGTTAATGCTGTTCTGTTACGCAGTTTGAAGAACAGGTAAGTAATATGAGCAGGGTAAATAAACTCCCTGGTCAGCATTCGCAGAAGCACATACCCTCTTTCTTGATCAGTCATGCTTGGAAAGAATAACGCATTGAGGCAGCATGTGCAGCACAGCACTCAAGTTCTCTCAGTAGCAGTAGCTGTTAAAATTACTGCACCCTTCCTGGATTGGCTACTGAAATCTGCTTCAGAGATCTGCCTGGTGCCACGTATTCCTGACACAAAGTTTGTTCCTTCCACGCACTCAGGTTTATATGAAAAAGTCCCCAGTGTTCCCATGGAAACATTAGAAAATCCAGCTCTGCTGGCTCCTTAGCCCCTCAACTAGTGGACATTTAGCTGTGCTCCCCAAGTGACCAACCCATGTGGGCATGAGGTTACGCATGCTGTTCCCACAGAAGATGTCAGAGGAAGCTTTCACATCCACACCGTCTAAACAAATTTGCTCAGGAAAGGCAAAGCTAGTTTTCTGAACTGACATGCCAAAACACGAAAGATCAGCAGTTCCTATGTCCATGTGACCACTTGAGATTTTATGATTATGATCTTACTTTGACTGATTTGCAAAGATATTCCAGTTACAGAAACCATTTCACTACTAACCTTATGCCCAGACTATATCCACCAACAGCCAGAGGCAGACAGGTGTGCCTCCAACAAAACAGTTTTGCACTGGAAGTCAGTGTGGTATTGTGGTCAGGCAATAAAACCACTACCTTGAGCTTAGTCAGGCTTTTATCTCTTGAGCCAGCCCAGAATGAGGCACATTTGTCTATGAAAAGCCCCACAGTCCTATGTAAACTGTGAGGTCCAACAGCAATGCAGCACTCCATCCCATATGGCAGCACCTACTAAAACTCGCTTCCCATCAAGACAGCTCTGCTCCCTCATCTCTCGGCAGTATTATGCCAGACAAGTTATTTTTTAAATTATTTTAGGAAAACTTGCCAAAAACTGGAACGCATTATGCGAGCACAGGATTTCAGTTTTAGATTTTAAAGCCAGCTCAGACATGTAATTGTATTAATACAATATATTGTGAAAGAATGATAGAAATATTGATCACATGCTTAAAATATTTAGGCTTGAAATCATTCCTAAAGAATAAAGCTATGATCATAGCCTGACATATTAATTATTAAAAGCCTGCACTATTTAATTATCTGATTCCAATAGCTCTAGGAAATTAAAGAGGAATATTGGGCTCTGTCAAAGGCATTCACTAGAACATGAATGACAACACGCCTCTGTCAATAAAAATGATACAAGCATAAAAGGGAAAGGAAGCAACTCCACTGGTGAGGGGAAAATCGATGGGAGCTCTTTACCTGGAAATTAAATATAGGACAAGCAGGAGTATAAAAGCAGCAGTTGTCACCATTTGTCACAAATCAAATGATGGCAGGTAAAGGAAACAAACCCATCAAGTAATGGTGCAATCAAGAGAAAACCAGCACAAATTTATACAATATACACACTACATTTACCCAGTTTCAGTTGCTGTTGTTTTTAAAGCAGTCTAGTATCTTCTCCCTCTGTCAGATACAATGAAGGCATTGAGAAGCAGAGTTGGTTTAAGAAAAGTCATTTTTCCAGTGGAAATGTGTGGATTAGCGTACAAGTAGACTTGGAGAAAAGTAATTATCATGAGACCGTCTGAACTGACGGTGTTTTATACCAAAGTTGCAGCTTACGTTTCTTTTCTACAGCTGCATTAAACATCTTTTCCAAAGCTCCACGTTTAAAAAGGTTACGTTTCTACTCACTGTTAAGAACAAAATCTTTAAAGTCTTGTGTTATAATCTGACCATTTGATGCCTTCTGAATTCTGCAGACAGTCAAAAATAATGGCTCAGAAGAAGACAAAAAAATCTCACTCAGCCCAAATTAACCATTTTAACACTATAGCTAGACATTGGGAGGCAAGTACAGAAATAATTAATGGACTGATGTGACAAAAGTCCAGTATTCTCCTCTTGGATGATAACACATGTAGGACAGATTGCCTCTCCTCCTACTTTTCACAATCAGTTAATTCATTTATTTTCTGAATGAAAATCTGTATGCCACAAGCTGTAGCAGGGATGATGGATACCCAGGGAAAGTGATGATCTATTTACTAATACAATTCAGCAAACCAGTAATCCATTCAAAACTTAACACGAAAATATCACACAATTAACCTTAGTAACCTTATAAACACTGCTTTGTGTCAGGTCCACCCGAGAGGTCAACCTGGAAAAGCACTCTTCTGAGATGTGCCATCCTCTCAGCTATCTGAACACCAAGTAAGTTCAAATTACATGAGGAAAATGCATCATTTTCTTTTCCTGTCAAACATGAAAATACGACATTTAACAAGTCTCTTAACTTACTTTCATCATTGTTGCTAATAAATTGCAAAGAGTAAACGGTGAAGGTAAAGACAACCAAATACAACAGCCTATTCAAGGGCTATTCACCAACACAAATACCAAGCAGAAGTAGTATTTTCTAATCATCTCTAAATACTTGCTATCTCAAAGAAGATGGTGAGGAAATCACATTGCCTATCTCAAGTACTTTTATAACCTGCATTGAAGTCACATCCAAAAAAAAATCTCACAACACAAATCATCTTCACTCTGTGCAATATCCCAGTGGTAACTGAGGGAAGGTGTTTCTGCATCTGGAGGTCAATGCTGCTTCCTCCATGTTGGCAGATGGGAATCTAAGGCTCAGACTTGAATGACTTGTTCAAACCCTCACCAGAAGTCAGAGGTGGAACATGAAACTGACTCATCTTTTTAGCTACAGATATAAAGATTCCACCATGCTCCCTCCTATCACGTGCCTTGCACACCAGCCCCAAGCAGTCAAGGTGAACTTGCCAACTTCATCTCAAGTTCTAGGAAAGGTTACATCTCCCTCAAGAAGATGACATACCAAAGATGTTTGAGTACTCTGTCTCACATAAAAATATAACATGTCCAGGAACGGTTACTTATGCGAGTTTATATGCTGTGAATTAGCTGAGGATGAAATTACTCTTTTCAGAGTTGTCACCTGCCAAGTAGTTTCTTTTTACCTTTCATCCCATCAGCTTTAACAAGAAAAAAAAAAAAAAAAAAGGGAGGACATGGCACACTTTAAATGCTACTATATTATAAGAAAACCAAACCAAAACCAAACCAAAACCCACTTGTTACTTTTAAGCTATTCTGGAAGCAGAGGTCTTTTTGGACAGATTAGGCCGAAGGGTAAGGACAAGAGAATCAATTGAGTACATAAAACACTATCCTCCAGATAGGTTCTCGACCTTTAAAAGAAACAACAAAACCTCAAAACAACAACAAAAAATAATAAATTACTCTCAACAAAGTAAAACCACCTTTAATTAAATTCCTACATAAAACAACATTTCTATGCAAAACAACTGTTTAGTCAAAAAGTAAATATATATGTTTAATTCTCTTTCCAATGTCAACAAGAATTGAGAGCTACCAGTGTTCCTTGGAGAACAAGCAGTAGTTAAAGTCTGTCTTGCTGATGTTCAGAAACAGTATGTTACACCTTTTAACCAGCAGTTCCCTATTGCACGTAACAAATTTGCTCTCCATTTAAGCACCTAAAAGCCTGGTACCTCACTAAATAAATTAAAACAAATCCAGTTTCTTCAGCAACCATCTTCAACATATATATCTTGGTAAAGCAACATTACTGCAAGCTTTTAATAAATACAGAAAAAAAAAAGATTAATGACTTCTCATTGGTGTTTTACGGAATGATCTTTTCCCATGAACACTTGCTTTTCCAACTATTTGGGGTTTTTGGTATGTATGCTCTAAAAAATCACTATGTGTAGTATATTTAATGAAAATTTTCCATACGTAAGTCAGTACATCTGCATGGCACAACTGATCTGAGATACGAATTTCCATGTAAGGAGCTTCTTGCTGAACCTGGAATAAACGTGCCTCTTAAGGAGCTGAAAACAAAGCCCAGAGGCTGAATGGGGGACCATTACCAGTGAGGGATTCGCAGACTTGTTTGGAATTGGCCTAACTTCCCTCTCACTGAAGGGCTTCTTTTGTGTGTGTATTATGTCAGAGCAACAAAATTGTGTAACCCTGAATATCTTGAGGCTGCATCATGTTCAAAGGTCTCTCCCTATCCCCCCACTCCCTCTGCCACCCGTCTCTCCCCCCTCACCTTACAAATACCTAGTCTTCTTTCGGCAGCAGTATAAGACATTAAGCAGCTCCTTGTTGTACAATGATACTGTGGTTGCTATTTACAGTAAAATTAATGCATCTGTGCCAGTAGGGCAGAGTTCATACGAAAAATATACAGAATATGGTCATTTTTAGCCAGATTAGGATATATAAAAAAAATTTACTCTTTGAGTCCCAGCTTTAAACACAAAACAGTTCTGTCAGAGGTCTTCAAACCTCCTGAGTATGTTAGAGTACATTACCCTAACGTATAAAAAAAATATTTACACCTCCATAAAGTACCAAAGAATTTTTTAAAATGCCTAGTAGCTCTCAGCGTGCAAAGTCAGCAGGAACTGATTATCCAGGATGTTCACTATTTGTAGAGACAGTCTTGAAATCAAGCATTCAGAAGCAGAGTGCAAAAGACTCAGGAATTATTTCAGTCCATTTCTTTTTGTTGTTGTTTTGTTTACGTCCTCATTTAAAGTTTTGTTGGCCCGTACTACAGCTTCCCTTTAAAAACACTTATCAAGGTAACATTCAGCTTAGTGCAAATGCAAAAATCTTCTAGGATCTGTAATCTTTTCGAACAGTGTGAGCCATCCAGTTCACTTTAGTAGTCCAACTTTCTCGGAGTGCTTCATCAAACTTTTGCTTAAATTGCTTTAGTGCTTCTTCTTCACTCTTCCCTAAAGCAAGAGAGTCCTAAGATGACAGGAAAACAAATGCTGTTAGGAATTTTAAAAACCATAGCTAAGGCCTTCTTCATCTTTCAACATAAACTGCATTCTGTTTTTTTTTCTGTTTTGACAGTTTTTCACGTATTATTCATTGAGCAATACATCAGTGGTACTTTTGGGGTTTACAGATAAAACTGAAGAAGAATTGAGCAAATAAATTTCACCTTTACAGGTCTACGCTTAGGCATGACACCCCTGAAATGACTACATTTAAGATGTAGGGATGCTGAACTCATCATCGAATGGCTGAAAGGAATGTATATTCTTAGTTTCCTTTCACCACTAGGACTGACTACAGACCTTGTTCCATAGAGCTGAAAAAGAAAGCTTTGAGAACTACGTGAAAACCTTGGGAGAAACGGGAAGCAATTAAACTGTATTCATCTTAGAACCAAAATTCACATACTGGAAAAATGCTGAGTCCTGCTGAGCTGTAAATCGTACTTTACCTTGAGATACTGGATGTCCTTGACAGAGGTTAGCTCTGGAAGCCCTGCAGTTAACATCAGTGCAAAGAGTGTAATAAAGAGGTTTCCATGTTTTCGCAGAATCAAGTATGCTTCTTCACAATACTGGCGGAACCTTCAAGTTTGACCACAAAGCACATGCAATGAAGACAACATATGAACTTACACAGCTGACAAATATACGTAACCATTTCCAAAAACTGTTATTTGCTCTAAGGCATTTACCGTAGGAACACAGTAACGGAGAGGGCAGAGATGTTTACAGAACCTCCAATGCATTCCCACAAAAATAGCCCATGCCTCTCCAGCAAGCCCTCAAAGCATTGGTACAAAAGATCAAAAGCTTTAAAAAACCCACTATTCTTCAGAAAGAGAAAAAAAAGCCAAAGGTAATGCCAGTGTCCCATTTCCCTGAGAATTTGTTAGGTGAAACGCCCTGATGAGCCGATATAGTAGACCTACAAACAAAAGCTCTATAGCAGACCCGCCAACCCAGCCTGTCTCTGTAAGGTAATTCCTTCCTGCAAACATATGTCAAAATTTAACCAACTGCCAGGTGCGGCATAAAGATGTGTGATGGCACACGGACACTTGAGAACTTGCTCGATGTCCCCAGATGTGCCACTGTCCAGCATCTAATCCATAAATTTCCACAGGAAATGAGATATACTTCAAAGAAGAAATTTTCTTCTAAGGCATTTTTCAAGTCAAAGTCGAATCCTACTGCCATTTAAAGTACTCCGTATTCCACAGCTCTTGCAATAGCACAGTCACTCAATAGCCCTATGGTTTTAAAAATGGAGCTACAGGTTGATTTCCTTATTCTCCATGAGAGACAGGGGTCACTGGCAGTTGTTTTCCATTCTTCCCAGACACATCATTACAACCATACATACAGCTTCTTTTATCCGAAGTAGCCATAAGATTTGTCAAGCCATACCCAAGTACTTAATTTCGTATCTCTGTCAATAAATTCTCCCTGTAGAAACTGATAGCAAAGTGAGACGAAAACATTCAGCATGTCCCTCCCGTCAATTGGTGAGAGTGATAGAAAAGGGAAAAAGAAAAACCTGCCTCAACAGGTAGGATCACAGAGAGTAGTTTTCCCTTGTCATGTGCTTTCATGTTCCATTGCAGCTCTTTAACTCAACATGGGAAGGGATATGCAAAAGCGCTGGATTATGAGCACGTGGCTCCACATGCCTAAGCCCCTGAGTAAGGCCAGGATTGATCAGCTCACTGAATGTGCACGGATGGACAGAAAGAGCAGAACGGAGCCTGTTTCTAAGGCCAGTGCTTCATCTAGTTTGAACAACACTCTGTGGAATCCCTCCCTACTGCCCAGTGCTGCTGAAGGTAAAAAAAAAGACAAGCCCAGAAGAATCTGCCATCTCCTGCTGGAGGAGGTAAAAAGGAACTGTATCTTTTCACTGCAGAGCTGCAGTTTCTGATGTATGAAGTCAGTTGGGTGTGTATATACGTTCCAGCTCAGGTAGGGAAGTAGATAGTATTGCAAACGCGTGTTAGCACACTTCCACGCAAGAACAAGTGAGAAGCCAAACCCTGATAAGTTCCTGGTGTGCTGGAAGTTATCACCAGAAATCATCTCAGTTACAAAAGGAAAAGATCAAAATAATACTCACCGACCAAATTTTTCAGTGTTCCCTGTTTTTCCTTGTTGAATAACATGAATGAAATCATAGGTGAGTATGAAAGGTACCCGTTCCCTTTTAATTCCAAACTTGGACTTGAAATTTCCAAGAATATGCCCAAAATCTATATGAAAGAGCTTAAAAAAAAAAAAAAAAAGGGGGGAAAGTTACTTTCTCCAGTGAAGTATTTAATTTCCCTAGAACCTCTACAGCATGCTGGTATCAAGAACAGTTAACTCATAATGCTACTCTCCCCAGCCCAGGGTTTCAATCCTTTGGGAGTATTTAGTTTTAAAATGTTTTAAGATTTATTTAAAGTCAGTGGTAACATCCATGGTCTTACGAGCGATTACTGCTACTAATCAGCATGCAAAAAATTATCGCAAGTTTAACCTTCTGATGTCTGCCAACAGACATCCTGTTGGTTAGACCAGAGAGAAAAATTGGCCCAAGAGGCTCAACATCATTGTAGCCAAGGGCTTTCTACATAAAGTCAGGAGCAAAGCCAGTAGAACTTCATCTCAAGGAACCTGTGACAGTTCCCATTTTAGAATCAAAGGGCAGTTCAGCTTTCTCCTGGTAGTTAGAAACTTAAAAGAATACTGCAAATGTCTATAAAACTCTTGCTGTTATAACCCTTGCTAGTTTTATAGGCAGAATAATTTAAACAAAAATCAGACAAGTTACAGTAGAAAGTAACAATTAAACAGAAAAATACATTTCTAAGAGTTTACCTAGGCTCTAGGTTGTGAGACTTACAGTCACAGCATTATGCTGGTACTGAGTTCCATATTGCAAATTTCTGCAGAGGTGGGCTGTGGAGACTGCTCAAAACTCCAACTCATGTATTTTTAAGGATGGTCTTCGCGAGATACTTTAAAATTACTTTGACTCAATGACACTGAACTATTAACAAGCCTTTTGGATGTTCTGAAAAAAATTCTACAGAACAGCCTCATTTGATATAGAGTTGCTTACGAAACAGACATTGGTCAGTCCTTCCACTAGTTTTACATTTCCTTTCTTTGAAGTTCTCAGTAAACAAAGCCATCAGTTCTAACAACGTGTGGATTGGATTTTATTGAGACACTAAAGAAATTAAAAGTTCAAGATAATTCTTGCACAACAGTGATACCGTAGTTATTCTGGCTACAGAAGAGATCTTTACCTGACCGTTTTTTCTGACCATGATATTGTCACTGTGTCTGTCACCAATCCCCAATACGTAAGTAGCTACACAGTAGCCAGCACACGACAGAGTAAATTCTTCAATGGCTCGATCCAAGTCATCTCTATAACCACAAAGACAAACAATATTAGTGCATGCTACTGGTAATTCATGTCATGCCTTGACCTCAAAACGGATTTTTCCTTGTTTAAACCAGAAGCCCATTAGGAAAATTAGTAAAGCTGAACTTATTTGAGAGAAAAGACTGTAAAAAGTAGCCATGGAGAATAGGAGAAACGCTAACATTATGAAAGGCAACAAGATCAAGACTTGAAACCCATGTAGTTTTCTTGGGTTTGTTTTGCCAATGCCAGTGTAACTTACTCAACAATACGCAGTCAAAATGCTGCAAATGCCATAATTTCAGCTGGATCGTTGTTCAAATTTTAATGGCACCATGAATCTGAGCCAGAATTTGACATACTAGAAAAGCAAGTAGGAACAAACCTTCCAGAGGAGCCACACATTCCTCAATCTTGAAACACAAACTTACAGGAATTTTGTATCTTACACTATAAATGAGAAAATAACTGTAGAAATTACCCTAAATTGTATTCCTTCAGCCAGTTTAAGAGAGCATCTTTGTTGAAGGCGGCAGCAGCAGCAACATTGCTACTATTTAACTGAATGTCAGCAATGGTTTCTGAGCTAGAAACAGCCTCGATAAGGCCAGAGTGATCTCCAGTTGCTAAACAGCCATATGGCAGTATTCTGAAACAAAACACAGATACACATCAAAAACAAAAACAGTAAGACTTTTTCTTCAGTCTACCAATATTTTGAGCGGGGGGAATACTCATGCTAACTTGAACATTAAACTCTCCAAGGTTAACATACAGATATTGATTGCAAAGTTAAAATACCAGCAGTACATTTAAAACATTATTTTTTCCTATTACATACATATTTGTAAAAGAAGAAATTATAAGCAACCCTAATTTTTCCCTTTTACTAGGGAACACAGTTACTTGTAATTTTACTGGAGAAACCATAGAGGGAGCCCTTTGTTTTCCTTTCTTAATTTACTGGCTAAACAGACCGTAAAGTTACACTCATGTTCACTGTAGACTAAATTATTTGTGTAAATGGAAAAGGATCTTATCTTTTTTTCCTTTTCTTCTTATTTGAACCTAAAATGATAGAAATCCTTTTAAATACAAACATAAAATAATGTTTTCCAATTCTTACTCCTTTTAAGCATAGAAACCTAATAAAAAACAGGTATACATCTTTTAACTCACCTGACATATGAGAATATTCTTAAGCATTCATATACTATGTCTAGTAAAAATATCTACAACAATATCATTGCATTAAAATAAGACATAGTGAAAGATATGAACCAAGGAGAGATGTGTCTAAACAGAGAAGCGTATTTTTCCAAAACATTTCCTCACTCCAGATGCTTAAAATGCTAAATGGAATGACAACTTAGATGGGAGCTCAATGTATGCAATGGAAACTTAAAGCAAACTCTTCAAAGGCATTGCATCACACATTGAGGTGTGCTAGGCATCAAAGGTCAAGGATATTACCTCAACTCTGGTCATGGATCCATGTATAAAAGAATGGATGCCCATGCAAATCTAACTGCAGTACACAAGCTATAGTACTGGCACTCGCCAACTTACAAAGCTGTATAAAAAATTGCGGGACATATTAAAATTTGTGTGTGTGTGTGTGTATATATATGTATATAAAGAAAAAGCACTTCTGGTGGACTTGTCATCAGTATTTATATATAAAACAGATATTAAGTTTGATTTCTACAAAGCAGAACCACATCTCTTAACTGACATGCCTATTATCCCAAGCCATAGAAGAAAAAGAAATAAAATTCCAGATGAAATTAATTGGAACTTTTTTAAGAAAACTGAACAGTTCCTCTACCTCAGTGATAACACACAACTGAGCAGCACAAGTAGCAATAACTAACTATACGCTGTGTTTCTTCTCTGCTGGCAACAAAGCAAACTGAAAACCAGATTCAACAGGGTATTTAGAGAACACTCAACTTCAAAACAAAAAAAGAGAAAGTGCAGATTTGGAACCTTCTTCCCATAATCTATTTCCCAATTAAAAATCCCAACTCTCTAGACCAGAGGGTCCTCACAACGAACAGAAGGGTGTCTGTAATCACCAAACACCAGCGTTCATGATACAAGGAAGCACTGCCCATCCTTATCACGACACGACAAACGTAAGCCAAATATTGCCAGGTTAAAGTGCACGCTGGCCTTCTTCCATGGCACTTCAACCCGCCCTACTTGTAGCTTAACTGGGCACATGTCCAACAACTTCCCCTTCAAAAGCAAGCAATGATGAAAGCCTTCATCCCCTTGAGGACTGTGTGCTTACAACTGGAGGAAAAAACATCCTTGTCAGAGAGACAGTTTGACAGGAGTCAAGTTAGGGACAAATCCTCTGGGCCCTTTCCATCTCATCCTGGTCCTTCTGACTTCAACATCTGTCAGCAGGATATGCTCCTTGCTTTTTTAATGACAGTAAAGACCACAGACAGATCAAATCAAGAATCCTTGCCAGGCAGAAAATCTTCACTTCATTCAATACTGTTCTTTATTTCAAGAGTTTAATTCTCCAAAGCAGTTATACCTTTCAAAATACAACACCAAGTTCTGGTAATTGATCAACACATTCTCTGCATCTTCAGGTCCAATGGTTTAAAAATAATGATATTCTTTAGACTTGTAACATACACGTTTTTCAGTACATTTGTGAACTCTGATTTCATTCATGCACAGCCGCTTAGCATCAGACTTCACCCATGTTAAGGGAGATGAAAATGAAAACTCACTAGAAATAGGCAGTGAAATGAAAAACTAGTTTGGAGAACTCCCTCTATCTGTCCAAAAAGTAACGAAGTACTAAACACTTTTATGACAATTTACTACAGCAAAGATCACTGAACATAGATCAAACTCCTCAAACTTAGGATTTTCTGTTGCTTTGCTACTTCACTAATTTCTCCCTTAACACAATTTCAATGCTATAGTATAGGTAAAGCAGCGGAAATACTTTCTGATGCAAGGATTACTCTCCTACAAGGTGCAACACTGCAGACCCCAGGGCATGCTTGGGAAGACAGATGTTATGCTCCTCTGCTGTGGCAGGTATTCGTAATATTTAAACATTCCTCACAGAAATAACAGAAAGTTATGTAATCTACTATGAGTGTGTCCATACATGACTTCAGACATAGAATTTTTGAAAGCAAAATGATTTGACTTGAAGAGTTGTAACTTTTCAGGGAGTTTGAACCTCTGAAGGTCTCATTTTGCCACTCTGCAGATGCAGCCTCATCGGAATGCCATTTTAACTTAGTAAGTTTGTTTCATAACTGCCCATCTTTAAAGTACAAGAAACAACTAGAGACAAACCACAGAAGGAACTGAGCAAGTCTGGCTACACATACTTACTAATGTCTTAGGCCAACTGTTTCCTGCTCCATTTTCAGGTAACAGTCTTTCTTAGAAAAGAATATGCTTTTTGGGTTTTCTCATTTCTCTCTGACACTCGACTGACTGACGTCTAAGGCAGACTGAGTCAGACTTCTCTAAATGACAGAGCAGTGTTCATCTGGGGTGAGGGGCTTTGCTGTCTAATGGTTGGGACTGTTCTGAGAAGCAGATGCAATTTAGACCTGAAGTTTTATTCAGCTGTACGCTCCGTCCCTCCAGTGATAGCCCAGGGTAAAGGACCTACTGGAGCACACTGTTGCACCCTACTGCATATGCATATTTCCTTTTCTGGTACAAACCCTGGTCTTGTGCTGGTATTTAATCAGAATGTACACAAGGGAACCTAGACAACAAAACACACCATGTGTGAAGGAGGCCAGTTTACCCATGAGACAAATTAGCTGACAGTTAAACAAACAAACAAAACTTCCTCCTTCTTCAACTCTAGAGTTCTCAAAACCAATATATTTTTGGTGTTCCGCTCCAGAGCCGAGAAATCCCACTGGGAATATCGTGCTTGCTTTAGACAGACTAGACTAAGATTTCATTTTAAATTGCTACTAAATAACTGACTGTGGATTGCAGTGCAATTATAAGGAAATTGATCCTATCCTGAACTCCTCGACTGCAGCACATTGGCTGCCATTTGATCCGTGCTTCCTAGAAGCTGTACAATTTGCTTGTGGTGAGATATCATTGATTGGAAGAGAGAGGCAAACAGCAAGTGCTGCTGCACTTATACTGGTGAAACAAGTGAGAAGACCTGCTTTTACTTGAATGGAGTTATCAGACTTTCCTCAGTGGAAAAAAGTTGAAAAGCACAAAAATCCATTTTGCATCCACAAAAGGAAAAAGGGAAGCAACAGCTTCAGGGAAATCAAAGCCTCCAAGGATGATACAGAGCAAGAAAGAAACACTCCACTCATCGGTATGGTTGTATGAAGTTGTATTTTTCAGGAAAGCACATCTATTTGACACTAGTTTTTCACCTGACACCATGCCTCTTACCCAAGCAAAAAGCAGCAAGCCAACAAGTCCCAACTCATGAACAAGGCAACAGAACTCACACCCACTGCTGTTAATTCATAGATTTTGGAGCTGACTCTTCTTGAGAGGCATGTAGACTATAAACATGGAGATCACACCATCTTACCCTCTTAGCAGCGTCCTAACGCTCCAGGCATTCAGGGTGCTGTTTTGTCCAATTCTGTTTTCAGTTGAGGCCGTTTCAGAGCCTGCCCTTGGCAGCTGCCTGGTTAATCTGTCTTTGATAGACATAGAATTGTAACCCTGCCTCAATCCCAGAATTTCATTTTATAATCATAACTACGAGAGGATGAATGGAAGGAAGATGCTCCCAGTTAAGTAAATAAATTTAAGGGGCCAATTATAGAACTTCAATTCTCACTAGGCATTTCCCCTTTCTACTTTTTTTTTTTTCTTCTGAGAGTTTTAAGAAAAATCTTGGACATCAGAGCCACTTTTTTGGTTTTCCTTTGTTGAGTTTAAAAAAATGCCTTAGTCAGGAAAAGCGCATTTGACGACAATTAATCACTATTCCTGTTTGCTAGGCACAGTGTGTGGCCCAGGCTGGAACCACAAACTAAGCTTCTGGAAAGGCAGCAACCGAGGAATGCCCCATCTGGGATTCCACAGCTGCCAGAGGTTGTCCTTGCCCCTAAACGCTGGATCAGTCTTCTCACAGTCTATTTATAATGACATAAATTATCTGAAGTTTCCTCAAATCAGTGTTCAACTTAACACACACTCGGCCACCTCATTGCAAACATACGCTTTCCAGAAACAATTTATTATTCACATTCCTTTATTATTCACATTCCTCCCTTATGCCATACTTTACTCAAAGGGATCTTTCCGTAAGCAGCATAAATAACAAGCTTATAATTTTACTTATCTATGTGGGTTGATGTTATGTGCCTTACGAAGCTCTTGCTATTATGCTTGAACCACAAAAAATTTGAAATTAGCTCAAAGAATCTAAATGAAGTAGTTCAAGTACTTCTAGCCATATAAACAAGACTTAAAAATTAAACGCACAGGATTACAGCTCTTTCACAGGCATACAAAATTGAATTTATAGACTCCAAATGGTTTATAATAATGTGACACTCAGTATGTTCTTTAGAACTATTTTTCTAAAAAGAAATTAGAATTTGAGAATTGTAATAGGTAAAACTGGTGCATAGATTTGGCTGGAAAAGCTCCCCATGTACTAGAGGGCTGTCTGATAGCAGTGAACAATGCCTGATACTATTTCTCTTTGGAATAGTCCAATATCCCTACAAAGAAGTCATGCTTACCTCAGCAAGCATATGAAGGCAGGAAAGCTGCTTTGCAAGAGGCTTTGGAAGATACAACAATATTTCTGGTCTGAAAAATGTTTTCTGAGATCCAAACAGTGTTTTATCAATAAAAGAGTGCAAAGCCTGACTTCAGAATGTACGTTGAGGATGTTCACAATGACTGTAAGTCTCGGTGTAAACAGCGGTAAGAGGACTGCTCACAGGAGGAAGAAAAAGTGGCTACTACAAAAAATAGTTGATTGCATTGCTACTTACACAACTGATCAAAAAGTGACTAGCTTACATGGGAGGAGATATCGCCCTAGAGACTTGACTACTGAACTAATAAACAAACCAAAATCCCACAACCCTCCTCATCATTCTGAAATAAGTTTCTCCAAATGCTGGAAACTCCTGTACTCAGGGTATCTTGGAAAGGTTTATTCATTTTGAGAGAAGCAGCAGAGCAAATGAGAAGATTCTTCTCAAGCGGAGTATTTCTGCCTTAACAGAATACTTAAATGACGAGTATTCCTTTCTACTGTAAGTTTACAACCTCACAAAACCTGCCCAAAGGAAGCAGAAACGGAAGCTTTAGCATGAAATACAGGCAAGTTCAATACCATAAAAACCTCTTTAGTACTTTAGTACAAATGCACCAGGACATTATGCTTTTTCTCCACTGAGTTTATAATGCCTGGGTTAGAACTTATACAATGAAATGGCATTGAAAAGTGAAATTTTAAGGAAGCTGCAACGTATCTTTTTCCCAATATAGTAGTGGCTCTAAATGTATCACCTTTCCTGTCAACCTCATCTTACTATAGAATCTTGTCTTACTCTTGAATGACTATCCACATTTACCATGATTCAAAAATACAACTCAAAACACGCAGTAACCGAGATTAGCAGGTGGTAAGCATAAAACAGATGGAAGTACTTTTTCTTACATACATACTTAAATAATAAAAGTCTTTCACCACAGGATACTGACAAGGCTAAGAATATAAAAATTCCTGTACAGATGCCAGTGATAACCCACTTGTCATCAGCCTCCAGGCAGAGTATGTAGTTGTCCACCCACTCAGACTGTAACAGCTGAATTTAAGAGGCAAGACTGTTATGGGAGTCAGACTTAAAAGCCGTGTTAAAGTCAAGGTAAGTGTTCTGGGTTTGGCTGGGACAGAGTTAACATTTTCACAAAAAGCTGAGAGGAGACACAGCCAGGCAGTTGACCCAGACCAGCCCGCGGGCTATTGGATACCATGTGATGTCATGGTCAGAGTACATATTGGGGGAGCAGCCGGGGAGGGGCGTTTGCATCACGGGTCTCGCAGGTTCCAATGGGCTGAGTGCCGGGTTCCACATGGTGAGCAGTTGCAGGCACTCGTTTTGTATTGTTCTTGTACTAGTACTATTGTAGTTATTACCCCTTCTTGTTTTTCTTGTACTGTTCTATTGAATTGTCCTTATCCCAACCCACCAGTTTTGTCCTTTTCTCCCAATTTTCTTCTCCCATCCCATTGAGGGTGAGGAGTGAGCGAGCAGCTGTGTGGTAGCTTAGCTGCCAGCTAGGCTAAACCACGACAGTAAGGACATCCACTACTCTTTTTCCCTTCCTCAAAGAATGCAATTGGATTAGCCAGGCATGGATTACCCCTGGTAAATCCATAACGACTGTTCCAAATCATCACAGTTTTCATTGTGCAGCAGCACTCCTAGAAGAGAAGCACAAGCGACTAACTTGTCCTCTCCCAAGACCTTCATGAAGCCTGTTGTAATTACTAAAAGATGGACATTTCTCTTAAATTTTGTAGGAAATAGATCACAAGTATAAAATTTATTTGGACAGTAATACATTCATTTGTGACCATGGCAGCATAAACCATACATGTCCTTAAGAAATAAGACCAGGAGAAATAAGAAAATGTTAAGAAGAACAACCTGTATTTGTGTGTTCCACAATTCTGGTAATTCTCAACCAGATAGTGAAATAGCCTGTTCCCCTAGGCTACAGCAACTGAAACCTTTGGGCATTGATACAGATGTTTGGAAAGAAGACAGCAGGGAAGGTGTTTAAAAAACAGGAAAGCTTTATTGCTAAAAGTGGATGCTCCATTCAAATAAACTAGCCCTCAAGATATCCTTACCGGAGATCCAGTCCAGCTTCTTTCCAAAGTATGTCCATCAAACGCAACATCTGGAGCGTCAACATGTCCTGTCGGAGATCTGTAACGAGAGGTTGAAACTGCTACTTCAATCTCTCAGCGTGTTTTAGATAAACTTTCTAATGTTTATAAGGCCTTCAGAAAGAGGTATCTAAAAATACTCATCAAGCCTAAAGTTTAAAGATTAACCATAATTTTAACATCATGACTGGTAATGTCTGTACTTGAAACCCAGTCAGAAGAAGATGGTTAATTTGTTTACCAATATTAGAATAAGTCACATTTATATTATGGCAATACAGCGCAACACAGCTTAAGTGCAAGTGCAGGAATGAAGAAGGAAAAAGAAAAATTTAGGATTTCTAGTATTGCTCACCATCACCATTTTTAAAGATGATCCCTACAAGATCTCCTCCAAACATTTTATTGTTGTATACTATCCACAGAGGCTTCATTTTAGAATCCATGTATCTACACTTCTCAACACTAGAAGAAAATATAGCAAAAGCTTTAGTCAAATAAGAATAATTCATCTGAAAAGATCTAAAGATTGTTCAAAACACAACAGAACACGTAGACTTCCAGTCTGGAAGTACTTATTGTTATCTCTGCTCTCATTTTGCTGCTATGCTATGAGCGCTTCCCAAGTTACGAACGTATCCATTATAGATGGAATGTATTAGATACTGTGACTGGCATACACATATCTAATGCTTGAATTAAGCACCTGCATTTTCAGAGAAAATCGTTTTCTTTGTAATCTTTCCAATCAATTTTTGGACTTTACATTTAAGTGCTGTTAAAAGTTTTAATGGCTTTTGTACTTACTGTCATAAACATAAGCCAGGAATGCACTTTTAGGCTTGTATTTAAATATATTTAGCTATAGTAATGCATTGACTGAGACAGCACGAAGTTTCATGCTGGATCACAAAAATTTCACTTCACTGATATCTTAACTTCAGTTAAGTAACTTCTCAACAGACCTCTCACTACACAAAACGTTCTCTATGATGGCCTATCTGCGAACAATATAGCCAAAGGAAGCTAAAGCATGCACGTGTTTCTGCTTTACTGTTTCTACAAAAGCTACAGTGAAATTTTATTCACTCATTTTTAACTTACTGTAGTTCTGAAAGTATAACAGAAGGATTCAGAGGAGACTGGAGGTCAGAAAGTGCTTCTCTGTAAGAGTTTTGTTTCAAACACGTATGCATTGCATCTTTTCCTTTTGCTTTACTTTGCTTCATGGCATTTAACTTAATTAGACTATTTAAAGTCTTCATTTTATTAAGGGCTTCCACCTGAAAGAGATATTTTATCTTTAAAAGTTATTGCTCTGATTTTACACATAATACAATGCAAAATCCCATTTCAAAACAAAACAAAGTATTAAATAATTCTACAACTTTAAAAAATGTAAATAATAGATGGCAATTAAGGTGGCATTCCCAAAAAAACATGGGAACAGCCTTTTCTAGGTCACTCATGTCCCAGAAATCCGTTTTCCTGAGTACCAAAAAACATCAATGGGATGAAAGCTCCTAAGCTTCAAGTCACTTTTTGAAGCATGACAACATTTCTAAACCAGTAAATGACTGTTTGATACATTTAAACAAATTCCTTCTTCAAAATACTGTTTCGTCCACTAATTCCAAGCAGCACATAACACAGGTGCCTCTATCCACTGAAGTCAACAGAAACATTGAGCATTTCCTATCTCTGACAAAACCAAGCATTACTTGAGATAAGCTAAGGATGCAGATACGTCATCGTACACAGTTAGTTGCAGACAATACGATACGGCCTTACGACTACTTGCAGACAATTTTCACATACATTACTACATGTACTTAACTTTTACAGAGCAGAGTCTTAAATGTTTGTTCATTAAAATCCTGATAAAGTTAGGCATAAGGTGAACACTCTAATCAGTTAAGGTGTTCCAAATCATAATATCCCATCTAAGCGACATTGTAACCTTAAAAATGTGTAAAAAGGTAAGGCAATTATTTGCAATCAATACAGGTGGGTTTAACTTTTTTTTCCCCCTTTTGTTTTGGAAAGTTTTCTACTGGTGCATTATTTCTAAGAAAACAAGTAAACTAGCGATGTAAACGTAACACCAACAGAGAAAAGCCCTCCAGTAACAAACCTAAATAGCACGTACAGCAAATGTAATTTCTACATTGCATCTACATCTAAGCAACTTGTTCGTCGAATATAAAATAGTTGTTGTAACAATCAGCTGTGTTTGCACTAGCCACAGTTAACATGCTCGGAAATACACACACTCTCTACCAAACAGCATCGATTTAACAATTACAAAAGTTTATTTCTATACCAGGAAACTTCAGTCTATCGTACAAGGTGCTGAGTCAAAACTTACCACTTGCACAGCCAGACCGAACCCTGCCAGGCAGGATGCTGTGGAAATTGTATGCAGTCTGATTACAGAAGTGCGGCAAGGGAGACCTGCCAGGTCAGCCATCTGTCAAAACCAAGAGCGCTCTGCCTTTCCACTATTCTAGGAGCTGTACAAACACCAGCGACAAGGGAACAAAATGGAACCTGTGCTGTACAAACAGGAACTTTTTGAAGTATTTCTACTTTGAATTTCTTCCGTGTTTGCACAGTTGGGAATTTTTTTGCCCCTTCTTTGATTGTACTGACATTTGTTTCCTGTGAAGTGCACAAAAACTTTACTGACCTTAGGTCTATTGCTTAGAACATTTCATCACCTAATCTTTTTATGAGTTTGATAATACTAACAAGCATACATGTGTAAGAGATGGTCTTTTGAACGGCCTGTGAACTGCAGTAATAAAGAGCACAACAGTACATTCCTGTTCTATATGCCTCTCAAGGCAGTTTCAACATAGACAGTATCAAAACCGATAGAAATGACACTCACCAGATAAGTATCTACTGAGTCAGTCTTTGTGGTCTGATACAGCAAATACATTAATTCCAGAGAGAGATCATTTTTCAAAGATTTTTATGGCTGCAATCTAAATTAACTTGCTAAAACTGCATTAGAGACTTCAAACATGATTTGTGAGTGCCTATTAAATGATCTGCTGACACACTTCGTGTACTTAAAAGCAAACCTCTCATACTTATTAGGGTATTTAAAAGCAAACTTAACTCTCTGGTTTGGTTTTGGTTGGGTTTTGTTTGTAAACAGCACATCTGCATTAACACTGAGTATTTTGTTTACTTCAACACCTGTATTTTCAGGGAGTATGACATTATACTACAACTTCAGGGGTTTTTGCATCACCTTTTAACACAAGCCAAAGCTGCAGGAAGTCATCTAGATAAAGTTTAGCTAGAAAGGTAATAGTTTCTATCAAACAAGCTACCCTTACTGGGGCAAAAAAGGTCACAAGTTTCAAGTGCACAGAAATCCTTCTTCAGTTAATAATCCAGACAGTCTACTGCTCTATCCAGAATATATGCACACTGCTGAAAGTATCTCCGCATCTCTGAACACTACAAAAACCCGTCTCCACCTCTGAGGCCCCAGAGCACTAGCTGCTTTCTGTGCCCGGGAGGACTGCTCCGTCATCCACCTATTTAAACCTTTTGTTCTGTCTCACCCATGCTTCCTTCTCTTCTCCACTCTCCAACAGATGGACTTTATCAAGGTAAACGATATGCCCCATCGGAGTAATGGAATAAGTAGCTGATTTACAAGCTAGGATAAGTCAAGATTTAAAGGAGAAGGGAAGTCTATACCTGTTTGGCAAGCACTTTCATATGAGCAACACTTCCTCGGCAGTAAGCTTCAAGTATCAAACCGAACTGTACTGAAACAGCAGGTATGTGAACCTCTGACCTATATTAAAAAAAAAAAAAAAAAGAGATTCTCATCAGACCACAGCATTTACAGATCTTGAAGTCATTAAAATAAAAATAAAATTAAAAAAAAAACCAAACAAACCAAACCGACAAAAACCACCAAAACACTTCATGGTCATGTAGATAGAACAAAAAGGCAGAGTTTTTTTAGAAATAACAGAACACTTATGTGCTGAAGAGTATGAGGACTGGCTGGTTTCAATGCATGCCACTTGTTCCAAGGTCTAGCACTGTTCTGGAGACTGTAATGTTAAGAGGTAGTGATTGGATATTTGTTTTCAGGAACTTGCTTTATTCAAGAGAGTAGTACTGATAAGTCATAGAAGATGACATAGACATCAGGGCTGACATTAAACCACATGTTCCCAAATATTTGTACGGCAGAAGCTAAAATTTGCCTTAGCGGGAACACTGAAAGATTCAAACTACTGAACCTTATACCAGAGCCAATTATCCTCCCAAACATCTTCGGGTAGTACTTTTTATTGAGAAATACTAAAATAAATTGAAGACAGAATCAACCTACAGTCCATTCTGCAAGGTTTCTACCATTCATAGAACTGGTCACCAAAAGTAGCAACGACACATGGAACTGCTTTTATTTTCTGTTAGACTCTCAACAATAATATATATTTTTCCCAAATGTGAGGTATAAATATTGTACTTTCACTGCACATACAGCCAAAACAAACACTAAGGTTATACACAAACCTAACTTATCAGATAGAGCTGAATGCAGTTGGAGTGCTTTCATCAAACACTAGATTACAAACCACTGTAATACATTTTTAATTATAGGCTTGCTCTGATCTAGAAATGTCAAAGGTAAAGAAACATAAAGAAGACTTGTAGGGGACTCCAATAACAGCACCTTTAGAAAAATCCCCAAGAAATTATATTTGAAAGTCTAATCAGGCTCAATAGTTTCAGAAAGATGTAAGGGAAAAACTCCTACCTTAGATGCCAAAACAGCATCTGTCCTATTCTCCTGTTAGCGAGTGCTCTCTCTAATAGAAATCTGGAGAGTGCACAATCAAGAAAAGGTTCATATTTCAGGACTTGCACAAGTTGAAGAAGATACTGAGAGAGCTCTTCATCACTAGAATAAAGTACAAAAAGCAGTTAGTAACAGAATAACTAGATTAACTATATTGCAGAAATTCAGATGCATATGACAAATCCAACGATGACAGATTTGTTTCAATAGCAAGCGTCTCCCAGTTTTTCAGGCGCATGGAGGACAGTAATACACAAGCTAGTGCAATTCCCAGATTGATGAATCCATCAGTAAGTTATACCTCTATCAGAGTCTTAAGGCTCTCAAACCTGTAAGTAAAAACCTGGTATTCTGTCATGGGCCTTTACAAGATCAAGATCTCAGCCTGAGTGCTAGGTTAAGTATCCGGGAGATTAATTATTTGAAATTGTTTCAGACTGGACGTTGGCTCCCTTTGACCACTCAACCTCTGACTGAGGAGCTGGACCTGTGGAACCTCAAAAAGAACCACTGTAACCTACGGTTAGCTGCAGTGGGCATGGACAAGAACTGAGAATAATTGCACATACCTACCAAAGTCGCTCAGCTAAAAAACAACAGGGAGAAGAGTATTCATTCCACTGAAAGCAATTCAATTAACGTGTCTTTAAAAGTTACTACCTGTCAGTTAATAGGTGCTAATTTATTAAGATTCACCTACAAAGTGATCAATTTACCCAAAATGTTTTGTTCGGGTTTTTTTTTGTTTGCGTGTTTCATTTCTTGTGGGTTTTTTTTTTTTTTTTAATTTTATCAACAACATGAAAGTTTTTAGAGGATAAGGAAAAGTACATCATCTTTGATAAACCAAGCAGTGCTCAAATTAATCCTACTTCAGAAGTGCAAATTTATGTCTTTAGCCTCAGTTCATAAACACACCTTTGAAAAGCCTCTATGCTGATTAACTACTTCAAGTAATATTCTGACCTAATAAAATTAACTCAAATAATTTTCTATAAAATCCTGTATTCCCCTCCCCAAAAACACACCCCTCTCTCACTTGACAATTATGTTACTCTAGAACAAATCTGAACATTCCTTGACTTTTCACATTTGAGTATCTTTTTTCTTACAAAAGGCCTGCAGAATTCAAATTCTCTGCCTAAGATGGAAGGAAAAGAGTATAAATTCTTCTGTCCTTGACTTGAAGACTTCCAAGATGCAAATACTGAATTCTTTCATTCTCTCCGTCTTACTCTGGAAAAACTTCGGTAACTTGGTAAAAACGTTCAATTATGCTGTGTTGTATTTATTTTCACCTTTTTTTTTTTTTTTAATTTCATCTAACAGGGTCACCTTTACATTAGAGTTTCTACCAGTTGCCTTCATCAGACTTTTTAAATAAGTTAAAAATTGATTTCTGACACCCAACTGAACATGATTTTGCTTCAGAGCCAGAATTAAGAATTCCAGAAATAATTCCAGATTTAACAATTTAGCATTATTAGAATAGCCCAGCAGCTAAACTGTTTGTTTGCATTTGAAAGAAGTCAAAATATTCTTTTTTTTTTTTTTTACGCCACATATCTAGCCTTGACCATTAAAAAAATTAATCATTGAACTATTCACTGTAGAGAATTTAGAATTCAAGGACAGGAAACAGGCAGTAATGCTGCAAATAATAATGCTACACAAATCTTGCCCTGGCTGACAGTGAAGAGCAAAATTACATGCGATAAAGGAAGAACTGCCCATAGCAAAGGCTACTGTGAAGAACAAACAAATCAGTAATTCTCTGGTTTGTCATTCTATGCTGCAGCTCCCATTTCTATTAAATGTTACAGCCAATACCTGGCACAGAGTGCGAGGTGGCTGGATGGCAGTTTTTATCGGATTCAGCCATTGTAATATTTTCCCCTTTGTTATTAAGAAGTTCTCCCACTATCTTGCTCTCCCTTTGTCCAAGAAAGGGGTGAACACACAACCCTCTCTGGGAAAAAGGCACCCTGGTGTTCTCTTCATTACTTTTCAAGAAGTTAGAATGAGTTTTACGTGGCTGCCGATGTGCTTATCTGGAAATTAGGCTGGTTGATTTGGCCATCTATTCATGGCAGGCAGTGTGTTTACATCCTTCCTCTCCGGGTTATTTTTTTCCTAGACACAAACAGAAATCCTTGCACGCTGAAGTAACACAATAGACTCACCTCATTTGCTTTAAACAGCCCACTGCATATTCTCTGACGTACTGGTCCGGATAATTGAAATCCAACAACTCTAACGCTTCTCTAGGCGGCAGCTTGGGCCATATCTGAAGAAGAGCCTGAAGCTGTTTTAAGAAGACGACTATTAGGTTACAGGTAAGGCAGCCATTTATGGAAGCAGATGGGATAACTGCCCACAAAGGCATTCATGCTAGCAGAAGGTGGTTAAAGACTATCTAGAGGGGAAAGGGGGGAGAAAAAAAAAAGGAGAGAAATAGTCCTGGAAAAATGGGCCCACTTCTACTTTTCTTACTCTTTAAAATTATACAGATTATTTTTTTGGCACCAGGTCTCACTTACACTGAAGTCTGAAAAATGTGTTTCTTCACACAAAGACATGATGCACAGTGAACAAAAATAAGGTCACCCCAAATCCGTATCCTTTAGAAACAGAGTTTCAATAAAATTTGGATAATGTTTTGTAAATGCTCTCATAAATACATAAACATTTTGGTAATGGTAAAAGTTTTCCATTTTTAAAGAAAAAAAAAGGTTTTTGTTCAGAGAAATCTTTACCAAAAATATTTATCCATCTCAACTGATAGAGAGAATAGAACCATGCACAGATCAGTATTTTTATTCTGGTTGTTTCAAATATTTCAAAAATTAGCTGTCCTTTCTCTAGTTCTCTTTAATGACGGTGTCACTTCACTGAAAGAGGGCGGTTTTTTTTTTTTTTTTTTTTTTTTAAATAATGGCTGAAGTCTGCTTTGGGAATAAATACTGCCTGTGAACTCTGCTAACAAGTTCTGCCACCTCTCTACTCTGCTGAGCAAGGAGGTTATGGCATCAGCAATGGCAAACACCTTCAGAATTCCTTCGGTGCAACTGTTCCACTAAAACATTGCAGCACAACAAGAGCTTGGATCAACTCTAGATAGTAAATAATACAAGAAAGCTGGTTTAATCCATTGTACAGAACTTTACGGACCACTGAGCTAAGAGATTAAAGATGGTCTACAATCAAACATAGTACTCCATTCCTAAAAAAAAAAACCTTATTGCTTTTGAGCTGCATTATAATAGAAACAAGAATATTAGTTTTTTAGTTCATATTTCTTATAAACAGCTGGGTTTTGGTTGCTTTTTGGGGTTGTTGTCTTTGGAGTTTTTTTTGGTTTTATGTTTGTTTGGTGGTTTTTTTTCAACTTTTTGCCTTAAGTATCAAGACTTCTATTGAAATACTTAGAGTTAACAACAGGCCTTAAAAAAAAACTTCTAGTACCACAGCATGCATGTTGTAGCAGCACAAATATTGCAACATACAGCTAGTACTATATATGTTTAATTTTAATGCGAAGTAAATTAGAAGTCCTGCTACTTTTGGTGAGACTGTCTTGCCTTACCTGAAAAGGTAAGTCACTGGGGACACTTCCATGCCTATGTATTACAGAAATATTCGGCATGTTTAAGGATAAGATCTCATTTTTCAGATGGACTATTCTTGCTGCCAAAAACAATATAAACCATGCTATTGTCTATACATAAGCAAACACAAATACTACATTCCTTCCAGAAACACACAGTAACAAGCAAGATGACTACATATTTTCAGCCATCTGTTTAAATAAAATGCTTACACATATTATTCCTGAATTTAAAGGACTTTTAGCTGTCAGCTAATATCCATACTGCAAATACCTTTCAAAATTCTGCTACCAAAGGCCATATTTCAAAACCTCTAGCCAGCAATTAGAATTCTTTTCCTTCACGTATTTTAATGAGTAAACAAATACTTGCTCATATTTCTACACTTAATTTCCAGATTGCTTTTAGTCACAATGAATTCAGAAGTGCATAACGGAATTACTAAGGAACAAAGGATTCTTGCATGTGAAAGAACACAAGTGAGCAAGGAATGTGTCGGTGCTACCTTTTGTTACTGTAGTATTCATGGCACAGACAATGACCTAGGATGAAATTCCATTTATTCTTGTAAGTTCACAGAACATACATATCTAGCTGGTAGGAAGGACATAATAAAAAATAAACTCTATGCTGCAAACTAAGATACTGCCTGACTGAATAATCACAAAAATCACATGATGAATAGATGAAAGTTGAGTTTTCATGGAGTGGTTTCCTTTTCTGCCATGAACACCTAGCTTGTAATGGGCGAAGGTCAGAATACTAAGCTAGAATAGAAATTTATACTATTCATCACAATCCTTCATAGCAAATGCTTTTTAGCTCAACTTTTTAAAAAATAAAAAGAAAAATTTAGTTTAAGATTTAAAAAATGAGACTTGTGGAAAGACTTAAATATTATCTCAGTGTAACAGTCTGCAAGAAGTTAAGCATCATTTAAATGTGCAATTCTGTCAGGATAAGCAGAGGAACAAAACAACGTCTGGGTTCACCACTGAGAGTGGGCACTGCACGTGTTAACACCAGCCAGACTTTCATGGTTTCGCCCTACCTGCTCTGCACACAATCAGACTAAAAAGGTTCAATATAAAACAGTAGATCCCTGGATTTGTCACTTTTAAGTCAGTCTATCAAGCAGGAATGGCCTCACTATAAAATCATATCATTTTTCCTATGTCAAGGTTCCACCTATTCCCAAAAAGCATCACAAAAGTTGGATTCTATTCAGGTAAACACAGAAAAAGGCAGCTACATCACTTCTTTACTGTATAGTGAAATAACCTTGCAGATCTATACAGCACATAAATGATACAATTTTCTGAAAATGTACTCTTGTATCACAGCACCTGTCTTCAAGTCCTTAATTACTCACAGTTACATTAAAGAGACTCTATTTGGTCAAATAGTCAACATGATGAGAATTAAGTTTTTTGTACCACTAGTGGGTATCATATCTCTTTGAAAAATCATGTCTGCCTCAATGAAATTTAATTACCCTGAGATGTTAAACTGCTCAAAGACTATAAAAATCCACAATTTTTACAAGAAGCTTTATTTCAAATCTTGATTTCCAAACTTAAACATCTTTTTAAAAAAAAAAACAACACACCTTCTACTAGAACTTCTTACTGTGAGGGTGGTCAAACGCTGGCACATGCTGCCCAGAGAGATCGTGGAGTCTGTATCAGTGGAGACACTCAAAACTCAGCAGGACATAGTCCTGCTCTAGCTGACCATGCTAGAGCACAGGGCTTGGACTAGATGGTCTCCAGAGGTCCTAAACAATTCTGAGAAATTCTTGGCATTTAAGATCAAAGTTGAGCACAAGATTTTTAAATTAGCCTGTATAAATAATTGCTGTGCTTTGCTCGTCATGCAGAGGCCTCTGAAATGCATTTTGGGTTTTGGTTTTGTTTTTTCCAAGATAATAAATTCCTGCTTATGTGTCCAGGCCACAGAAGGTATAAAATGAACTTTGGTTTATGCAATAGTACCATTTCAAAATGTCTGTACTTAGGAAAGAAATCCTATTTATTCATGATTTGACTCTAGCATTTTTCCCCACCAGCATTGTCTTTTCCCTTACCTGAGCAACGTCTTCAAGTTTGTTCCATTTTAAAGAGAGCAGCAGTTTTGGCAATGATTGTGGAAAATTTTCACGACAGTCATATCGCAAAGTCCAAATAAGATCCATTTCATTTTCACAGAGTTGAGATAAAGGATCTCTTTCCATTATTTCTTTTAGCACAACATAAAACTTTTTACCACCACGACCCTAGAAAATGAGAAATGTATAATATTTTGGTATATTCAGTAAGATTCTTGTATTTTAGCTCCAATACTAGAAATCCTACACTGGGAAGAACATTAGATAAAACTCATGAAACACAGTGGAATTACTACTATGCCCTTCCTTCAGATTTTGGATTTCTTAAGCCATAAGAATTGTAACTAATGGATTCATAATTCAATGTACAGAAGTTTCTGAAAAAGTAACTAAACTTCAGAGTTAATGACACTAGATGGCAATATTTCTATTTTCCAACTCTGACATGGAGAACTTTAGGATGCACATACTTTCTCCTTTTGTTTTTTAAACTAAGCAAATTGAACAGCTATATTTTTTTTTTTTAATTAAAAGCCAAAAAATACTTTTCCAACAATAACCAAAGGGAAGTACATTTGCTAAGCATACTAATATGTATTTTTTTGTCTTCTAATCCTATCTTGTCTTTTCCAGACATTTTGCTTCATTTTATACCTCTGAAACATTAACATTAGTACCAAATTCTGTAAATCAGTTTGTATGAGTGAATCTTTGCACTGGCTCAGTTAGCAGCTTCTGTCCCCAGCCATGCCCTTATGTGCATGTGCAGAAATTAAAGCAAGTATACTGGCAAAAAAAGCATTCCATAAATGAATGGTAGACAAAAGAAACTGCTGCTTCTGGCTAAGGAGGTAGCAGTTGAAGGGAATAAATTAGTTTCAATACGTATTTTGAAAATCAGTATGGCAAGCTTTAAATACCGAAGCCAACTTCATTGTCACAAAGCTGAAGAAATTTCTACATAACTAAGAGGTAGGGCAAAGGTCTTTACATTAATGGAAAATAAAATAAATAAACAAATAAATAAAACCAAAACCAAAGGGAAGTTCAGAAGAAACAGTAGGCAAAATCAATTAGGATTGATAACAGAAACAAACAGCTCTCATCAAATAACATTCTGCACAGGTTTCTGACTGCATAGAGAAAATAAGTTTAGCTCCTAGAAATGATAAGTGCCTGAGCCTCATACTGTGCTAAAATGTTTTAGGTGATATTTTTACATATATTTTTACATGAAAATATTTACTTAAGTATAAAATCCTTAGGAGTGAATAGACTATTAAAAGCTAGCTGAATTGCAATGCTTGTTTCATTAAGTACGTACTCTTTCTGTATCAAAATAAGTAAACAGTCTTGACAACAAGGCGATTCCTGTCTCCGAAAATGTTCATCTTTCTAATTAAAAACTACAATACTGTCAAGTTGGCATGCTGCTATTTAAGATTTCCAATTATTTGTACACCAAGTTGTTTGCACTCAAAGTAGCAGAAAGTTTTCACCTTTCCCAAGCACTTTAGGAACATGTTATTTGTAACTGGCATATTTTTCCATAAACTGCTTTATTCTTATATAAAATGCAGTTGTTATTACTGTTGATCCGACTGTGCTTTCACCATCTTAAACTGCAATCTTCTGTATTTTGTATATAATACAAACAAAATGCCTTCAGATTTTGGTGATGTTTTCAAACTTTTTCCTAAAGTTAGAACTATCCAATTCTTCAAGCAGAGCATACAATCATTATATTTAAGAAACATCTTCTTAATAGATCAATGATCATTTTTAAGAGAGCTTATTTGGAAACATTTGACAGCAAATCATCATACTTGAGCAACTTTCCAGCAATATTTTAGGCAATCTGGGAAGGTTTTCCAGATCCATATCTAACGTAAATCTTAGCTGTGTTCCAAATCCATAGAGTATGTAAAGCAATTGTGCTTTTTGATAAAAAAACAGTCAAGAAATCCAAAATATACTGGAAAAATGGATGTTACCTGAATTTTAAGGCAGTTCAACCAAAGTGAGTTACTTAAGAAAACAGAGACAGTAGAACTGTCGTTATCTGAGCAGCTGACTTATTGATTTCTAGATAGATGTAGCAGATAAAAACAAAACAAAACAAAAAACCAGGAAATTAATTTTAAAATAGTCTTCAGCAGATGCTTACCGTCATTGCAGCATTGTCACTGCTTCTTGCAATCTCAGCGGCCTTTTCAAGTATCTGCAAAAAGATGTTTTTAAATACATTAGCTTGAAAAACAAATCTGCACAGGAAGAACAATATAGAAACGAAGCAGGTAAGGAAACATTGCTATCTTTTAGATATTATTTTGTATATATATACAGTGGTATAACACGGACTTCTGTGCTGTGTGCCTTTTATAATCTGCAGGACTATGGAGATCAGGAATAGAAGTGCTCATAATTACCTCCATTTTCTTCTTCATCATTCCTGGGCTAAACAGTCTTCCCTATAGTGTCTTGTTTTCTGTTTCTATTTGCATTTCCTCATTAAGTTTCAGTACAAGAAACCAATCCTTCAACACTAAACTATCCTTTGCTTTTCATCTCTACTTCTGCTGTTTTTGAGAGCACTGCTTCCATGAGTCATACCTGTTTATCTCACAGATCCACCCTTCTAGCCCTCTATTTCAGTATGAATCCCCAAACTTAGCCCTTTCACCATCCTCTCAGATCACCCATATGATCTCACTTAGCATTGCCACTTGCTTCTCTAAATCTGGGATCTTCCCTTGTGTAACGTCATGAACAAGCAGGTAGCAACATTAATTCATTTAACGATAAAGCGAATATTCCACCAACAAGCACTCAGCACCAGTTAGTACACAGCAACCCTCAGGCACAAGGACTGCTACTTTTGTTAACAGCAAAGAAACATTTCACCAGCTCAGCTCCAAGTTACTCTTGCCCCTTTCTTCCTTTATTGCCTTTTGCAAACTCTCAGTTTTGAAGTACGGGTAATAAATAATGATGGGCAGTTAAGTACAGACGTAACTACTGTTCTTCAAACTATATTCTGCACACTACTGCAACCAA
This sequence comes from Tauraco erythrolophus, assembly GCF_009769465.1. NCBI lineage: Eukaryota > Metazoa > Chordata > Aves > Musophagiformes > Musophagidae > Tauraco > Tauraco erythrolophus. The sequence continues at coordinate 6,915,640 of NC_141475.1, forward strand.
CAGAGATGTATTAGAATGGTGACTGCCTGAGCTAATTAGGCTAGCTGAACTGGTCACGTAGGTATAGCTACAGCTGTTAGATTCTGCTGCTTTGAGGAACAATTAATAAAACGAAGTATCAATTAAGAAAGAAGTCTGAGGAACTACACCATCTCCTTTCCCTTAGAGGTCTGCACCTACCATCACCCAGGAATACACCACCACTCCCAGACACAGATTCAGTAAGACCTACATTGTCTTCACTCAGGCAGTATGAGAAACAGCAAAAGACCACAATAATCGGAGCATAAATACCCAGCAGCTAAAATCCTTAAAAACCTACACTAACTTATTTCATTTCTTTCTCTGTATGAAATGCAGAGAATTACATCTGCTACTTGGCTAGCAAGCTTGTTTACATATTATGCGTGAAAATATGCATAAACAAAAACATAATGTCCTAATTCTATGTTTAATGTTTGCCTCTCCATGCTTTTTAGAGTTACTCTGTTTGCAAATGAACTCAGTTTCTGCAAGTCCAGCTTTGTTCAACTGAACTACGAGTCCCTCAGTGTGTCAGCAGCACTGACCATTAACCAGCCCAATATATGGCTCCTGCATCAGACAAGTTTTCTCATCACTGGAAAGGCACTTCTGCTCAATCAGCCCCAAACAGCTGTTCACTGCAAGTGGATTGACGCTATGATTGAAAAGATTCATCTATTTTTGCACATCATGTTTCTTAAAATAAAGATTTGGCATCCAATTCTCTGTTTTCTTGGCAGAAACAAGCAACAACACTGGGAAAATGAGAAGCAGCCACACACCAAGCAAGTCTCATCTAGACAATTTTGAAAAACAGATTCTCTGCTGATATAATTCAAGCAGCTACAATGTTACTCCATACTCAACAGGACCTTCACCAAGAGAATCTCTGAGAGACCAGGTACCTTACTCTTTCCCAGAGAAACGGAATGAATTATCAAAGAGTTTAGAGCTCTAATTTTCCCAGTGATACTGCAAAAGCTTCTTAACTCTAGGGAACTTAAAGTAGCAAAAATTACAGGGACAAAAGTAAGAACTGCTAAAAAAAACCCATATTTCCTCAATGTTAAATGCTTTCAATGAATGTTTCATTACCAGCTTCGCAATCACTTTATGAAAATGCTCTGGGATTTTCCTCTGTCTGATATGCAGGATTTCCCAGGTACAGTACAAGGCGGCAGCAAAGCCCCAAAACGGAAGAAGCCAGCAGCCAAACAAAAGTTACAAGGGATAGTGAAGACCACCAGACACTACCTTAAAGTCAATACATCAGGTAACTTGCTCAGTAAACCATTTTGTCTGTATTCACTCCAGCATATTAACATACTGAAAACTTGGTATCGCAGGTACAAAGAAAGGGAACAACAGAGCTCAAACAAACATGCAATTACTTAGGAAACATACTTTTACATAACATGTCTGTAATACGCACATAAAAGTAGGGGTTGTTTTTTTCCTTTTAGAAATGAAATGAAATACATACAGTGTAATGAGCAAAAAACTTCAGGCATTGCAAATAAATCCATAACAAAACTGACTAAAATATATCCAGTATGAAGACTAAACTGGTCAACCACAATTAAGAAGGTAATTAGTATTGGCTTAACTTTTAAGGTACTTCCAATGCTGTTTTAATACAAGAATGAGTACTGCGCCAAGAAAGGGAAAAAACCACCACCACACAACCCAAAATCAAAACAAAACCTCCCTGTCTTGTTATTTGATTAAATTTTGATGAACCTTAAACCTCAAATCCCTCTTTGATCAAGCTGATAAAGCTTAGTAGTTTCTGTCTGTTTGTTCATGCCCCACAAAAGTGAAAAATCCTCAAAAAAAGCCATATAACTCCAAAAAAGGCAGTTTTCTCTAAGTGTTTACTAACTTTCTCAAAAAGAAAATTCAGACTGATGTATGTATGAGTTAAACCTTGTTTTTTCAATGCATCATTAGCTGTCTGTTTTAACACTTATTTTATTACTTGTTTCCTGGACTTACCTTTATTTGCTGGTTTGTGAACAACTTGCTATCTAACATTCACACTACAGACATTACCATGTGTATTCCAAACATTACACTTCCTTTCTAGACGGACATTCTTATCCATACCTGTAGAAAACTGCAACGCAACTTAAGTGGACTTAGTTCAAGAGTAGGCCTTTAGAAATCCCTTTTCACACAGTATTAAGAGTCTATTTATCCTTAAAAAAATTTCAGCTCACAGAGGAAAGAAGTGTCGTGAAGAGTGGGTAACATAATTCGTACAAAGAATTAATAGGCCTTCATACATCACAGGTAAGCACAGCTCGCGTTTCCAGAACGGCAGATGAGTTTAGCTTTTTGTAAGATCACTGATATTTGAAACTGATTACGCTTCTGACTCTCAAGGGATTACGTACAGGGTATTTTTAAAAGTATATGTTTTCAAAACACTATTTGAAGACCCTGAAGTCAAAGCACTGGCACTCTCATGCAGCACAAGTTTTTTTAAAACTGTGGTATGTTAACTTAAAGGCAGTCTCTATGTCATACCTTACCTTATCAAAGGGAGGGTAATTAATAGGCTGCTTTGAATAGTCTTGAAATCTAACATGCAAAGCTGTTGCATTTTCAGTGTAAGGGTTAGTCTGGACGGTTCCCATTGGATTCAACATTTCTTCAAGTTCATCTGAAACATTAGACAGAACAATTAATATTAGCGGCCAGGCATGCACTAAAATTAAAAAATCTGAAAGGCAAAGACGCCGTGAGAAATCGCTTACTGTACACAACGGACAGAAACATGTTTTGCTGCACAGCACTTTTAGTACAATGTACTGCATAAACTACCCATGTGTCCCACATTCACAAATGTTGGATTATCACCCAAGGAGAAACTGATCTTCTCTTTCCAATATAAACATAACAGTCAAGGGAAGCTGAGATATCCCTACACTGAACCAAATTCCAGTAAGACCTGCAGCTTCTGTAAATCAGTACAACCACTGCCTCTATATCAAAGAGTATGAAAAAAAGGAGAGAGTTTTAAGCCAGATTTCTTTCAGTGCTACGGCCAAGCTGATACAGGGCTTCTCAAGATAGAAGGAAGAGTGACATGGAGATTTCAGACACCATTACTAATTAATCTAATGTCGGGGAAGGAAAACTTAGAATATCTTTTTAATTCACACTGATGCAAACATTGTCACATACAATATAACTTATCTATTCAGTTTAGGATTCACAGCCCAGGGAACCAAATGAAACAAACTGCATCTTAAAAACAGGTAACACAAGATATTAACATGTATCTATTTTTATGTGATTTTCCTTCCATAACAGATAAATTTTCAGAATACTATTTCCAAGCAGACTCTTGCCCTTCCTCCTTCCTGATACACAATACTTTCAGGAACGAGATTAAGATGTTACACATTTATCCACACAAAAAATACAAGTAGCAAAGAGATTATGCCAGGAGAATTGGACATGCATACAGTAAATATTCTACTATTCAATGCTACTCTTCTTTAGTATTATAAGTATTTAAAATCCAAATCTTCAAAGCTAAACTTTACCAGGAAATGATGACCAGCTGTGCAGTACCAGTTCTCCATTCTTCAATTGTCCTTTATAATCAAATACCATGGTATTTACCCAGGCTACAGGATAATGCTGTTAAAGGAAAGAATTTTTACATGGAAACTGAGATGTCAGTGAACATTCCTATGCAGCAAGCACTACAACATAAGTAAACCTGAGACAGCTGGGTTTTTTAAAAATGGTGATCTTCTTCAGAAAAGCAGTTCAACACATGCAGAGTTTTACTCCAGTACCACTGAGGACAGTAAAACTTAATTTGCCAATGTAAAAATAGAGATTTCTCCGAATGCGAGCCTAGATGCTAATTTTTGATCTTTTCCCAATCACAACTCATCTAGAGTATAGAATAACATTGACTTTTGAAAATACAATTCTTTACACAATCATTTGCCAACTGGCTTACAACCAAAATTTTCATGCCTTTTTTAGTGTCTGAGAAGTACGAAAAGTTTTTTTGCAATTCTTTATACATATGCTCTTTTGAATTTTTTTTTTCATTTTGAATTCTTGAACACTGAAGTGAGGACAATGACAGATTTCTGAATGCACATTTCAATATGATTCACAGGTACGCTCAAAAACCACAAATGAAATAATTACCACTTTTCCTGCTTTTCTAATAGTTTGGTATTTGGAAGGATTCATTGCCTTGGTTGACTTTTTAGTTTTCATCTTATCCATCACAGCATAAACTGCAAAGCAGAGCCTTGCCATTCTTGGTAGATCGCAGACATTTATTTCAAACTCTAGTACTTCATTCCAAACGTGGTCACTTCTCCCAGATATTTCTGTGCTTACAATAGTTTTACAAAGGAGCTCTGTACCATGGAAAAGACCAGCTCTAACATGAACCTGCAATAAAGAAATGAGGAATGTTAAGCTTGCCATGGAACCTACAGAATTCTGCATAGAATATTATACAGAACACACATATATGCATTTTATCAACATTTCTATCTTAAAAGAAATACTAATGTTGAGGATTTTAAATGAATCAATTCTTGAGAACAAATTATTTTTATTTTGCTATTCATGTTCCTGGTCAAATCAAAATATATATTTTTAAATAATGTTGGCTATCAATTTTTTCAGTACTAAATCACTTATGTTATCACATATGGCTAACAATAACAACTCATTTGTAGTAACAAATACAGTATTTGGATATACATATGCTTCTAATTTAACAAGCCTAACACAGAAAACAGGAGGAAACAAACACTAAGTAGAATGAAAAGCTAAGACTAATCTTCTGAATACAAATTCAAATCTCCAAGCAGAACCGATTTGTGCCTCTAATTGAGAAAAGTTTCGGGTTTTTTCAGCTTAAGAAAAAATTCATTTTTCACTTAATCTCTTTATAAAAATGTACAGAGGAAACACTGCTGACCCTGACATCAGAAATCACCTCTAATAATAATAACAATGTACATAATTCCCAGGAATTCTGTTTTGTCTTTAGCACCCAGAAACCATCAAAATCAGCTAGCCTGAATGATAAAAATAAAGAACAGGAAAGGATAAGGGCAAGAAAAGAAAGAAGCTGGAGTTATTGGCAGTAGAATTGAAGACACCACAGGTCAATGCTAAGATGTGGCTCATTTCTGTCTAATAACATGTACACAGAAAACTGCATGTTTCCCAGTATCCATCATCTTGGGATAGTTTCTACAAGAATTACAAGGAGGTCTTTATTTTTGTTGCCTGAGCAAACAAAAAAGAGAGAAATAGAAATATGTCAAATTCTTGAGAGAGAGGGAGAGAAAGAGGCAGAGAGGAAAAAACCACAAACGTAATCCTTTGGTCAACACCAAACAGAAGTTCTCAGTGTGAAAGTGAAATGAGTAAAAGGTGAACTGATGTTTCATAGTCCCTATGTGCCTCAAAAAACCTTTCCAATATTCCATTTAAGCTACATTCCTTAAGTTACACTCCTCCTTGATACAGGTGCCATAAGAACATCCATTATTAAACTGACTTGTTGGACTTAACACATATACAATCCCAATTTTATTTCCAAGCTTACAAACAATCACTGCAAGAAAGAGTTCGGTTTAGAAAACTACATTCACTTGAGTCCCAGAAATACTCACAACACCCACTATTACCTATTTTTGGCACGCACAGCTTCGCCACTGCGAGTCACTGAGTTAACAACAGCAACATGAACATCCATTAAACAGATCACACCAACGTAATCTTACTTCAGGAAATCTAAATGTACACAGAATACATGTGTGTATGCATACCTATAGGTAACAATATATGCATATGCACATATATGCAATCAAAATTCTCATTGATCACATTTACAGGAGTTTTTTCATTCTCTGTAATTAAACATTGCAGCCTTACATACTTCCAAAAGGAAATACTGTGGCTGATGTCAGAAAACTGATTAAAATCGGTTGGTTCATAACCTTCTTGAAACAATTCACCAGATGGTCCTTTATTAATTCATTTGGAGATTCACTGTATGTTCAAGTGAATTTATTATCAAGTTCCTTTGCTGATATAAGGATATCTTATGGAAACATGATTATATCTAGTTTCTGCTTTTGCTTTAACAGCAGCAGCAGTAAATATTCTAAAATCTGCCTGGTGGGTCTTTTTTAAACCTAGGGGGTTAAATTCACATTTGCATAATTTTGAATATTGGTCTTTGACTTGCTATCGTCTGATATTATAACTTTATATGCCACCACGCTTCCCTGACTTTTCTTTATTAATATCAAAAGCATAAGTGATCAAGTAAAATTTGATAGTAACAAAGCATTGTATTGTTGGAATACATTGCTATTTTGCTTGCCTTTCGACTAGTTCTAACAGGATTGGAAACCACAGAATTAATGTGAAGGATTGGATCCTAATTTTAGTATTTTCATTCGGCTACTCCCATCTTACTAATGAAACTGTATGTACCGATGGTGCAGCCAGAGAGCAAGACAAAAAGAAAAGCAATCTCAAACACCAGGTATTTGGAAAATTGGGTGTTAGACAGCTGAATGAAATCACTTGTGCTCTACGAGAAAACACTCAATCCAGATCACACAAGTGGAGTACTAGCTATCTGACAAATGTTTTGTCTGCCACTACAAACACTGCGTTTATGAACCCTGTTGGTGGTTTCAGCAAAAATGGATCAATATTGGCTTGGTCCAAAGCACAATGAAACTGAAAGAACAATGGCAGCGAATTAAACATCTTTTAGGATCAGGACTAGGAAACAAATACATTCTCAATAGTGACAATTCCATAACAGCGTAGACAGACAATGCAGAGAAACGTGCACAAGCTTGCAAGGTTACTACACGCATTCTTGTTCTTGGGTAACTACAGGACTTTGAAGTTTTCAAGACTAAAAAGCATTCGAAATACTAAATAACATTTACATAGTGTCCATAGGCACCAGCATCAAAGAATTGTCAATTTTACCTGTTTCTCCTCAAGCTTAAAATCAATGTATTTTCCTTTTCCTCTGAAAGCATACTGAAATTAACTAAAACTCACTTTTGCAAGTATGAAACACCACCAAAAAAATCAACACAATCTGATAGCTATGTTGCTTCTGGAATCCAACTTCTCTTTTCCAGTCCCTTTTCTTTTAAAAACTTAAAGAGTCTACAGAACGTAGCGTTAAGAAAATATTACAACTAGTTAAATAATAGTTTAGAGAAAGAAACGGGAAACATCTGTTTTTGCAGACATCCATGTCAGTGTCTCAGGTAGTAAAATTGTAACCATGGCTCATTTAGCTATGTAGCAAAGTGTAATTATTGCTAATATACAAAGAGGTTGTAACAATAGTTTTGGAAGAAAAAAAAAGCAGAGTATCCTGAATAAATCATCAGAATAGCAAACCTCAATGGTTAATTGAATTTCTTCCTAATTTATGTGACTGGCTATACAATTTATTGATTGACAAACAACACAAAGGAAATAAATGTTGTTCTACCTCACAGGCAAGTGTCTTGTAAGGCCTTAAAGAAGTTGTGCAATAAATTCCCATGTGTTAACACTTGTGGTCTGCAAAACAGTCAGTAGCCCAGTCATGTACATTTTTACAGCAAGTGATACTACAGCTTTTTGTGTGTTAGGCATGTTTAGAAAATAAAAGACAGATTGTATAAAAGCATGCAGTCCATGCTTAGACACACACAGAGTATATTCTGGACTACTACCTCATGTTCCATTGACAAATGTTTAATATTTAATCTACTTCTGTTTGTCAAATGTTTATGACAGTGTAGTTTGAATACGCTTACTTCACACCAGTATCAGTACTTTACAGACACTACCTTGGAAAAGAAAACCATCAAGTACCATATGAACATTGATGTCATACTGTCCATGATTATTGATAATATTCTGATGCACATATTCAACTTCAGACAATAAAGCAACAATACTACCAATATAACTGGGAATATCTAACAATGCTTACATCTTTGCTGAACTGGAATCTGTATGATTTGAAGTTTGCTTAGCACCGAAAATCATTAAAACAAACAGAATGTCTTCTGGTACTAGGCATAGTTACTTACTTTGGCAGTTTCTTCTGTATTTAGTTTATTACCCTTTAACAGAATAATCTTGAAAGGGTTGGAAATATCCCATACACTCTGAGAAGGAAAACAAAGATATAGGTTAATTCTTAATCAATGTAACGTATTGAGACCTATTTTATAAGCTAAGCATTTTAAGCAAAAGTCATCAATATTAACGAAAAAAGATGCACTTTTTTAAAATATAAATTTGAAATCTTAAAAAATAAACTTGTTATCAAGAGCATACAAGATGCTCTAAAGAGAAAAAAGTTAGAAAACACTCATTTGAAAGGGGGGGTGGGTGTGAGAACACACGTTGAGAACTACTTGCTGACAATTCAGAATAATCCTTCAAATTTACTGTTCATTCTGAATATATAGAGCGTGTAATAGAGCAAAGTCTGACCACATTTCTCAGACTGACAGTACGCACATTATAACTGGGCTGTAAAGCCCTAAGTTATAAGCAATAAAGGAAGCAGAATATGAAAAGAAAAGTTAGATGTATCTATTATGGCAAAAGTTGCCATCATTTTAGTGGCAACACCATGCAAGATACCTGGGCTAATACAACAGATCAGAGACCACTACCGCCCAAGCTAGTGGAGCCTTCACATTGTGTTGAAGCTTTGGAGAATCCAGGTTCTCTGCAATAATTTCTTCAGTTGCTGGTTACAGATTATTATCCACTCTTCCGGGTATTGATTAAAAGTAGAATCAATAGCAATGGAAAGGAGACCATAAGGGGAGAAGGAGGATGGGTGAAGCAAGGGAAGGTAAGTTTCCAAAAAGCCTCAAGGTCTGCTATTTCTGATACAAACCTTCTCACAAGCAATAGGAGGCTCCGAGTAGACCCAAGTGACCTACGCTGAAAACCAGCAGTAGTAGCACAAATCCTAGGCATTGTGATTTATATTCCACAAGTCACTGTTCCTTTTGAGTATCAGATACTATCCATATCAACTTACAGTTATTGTTCTTGTTTTTTTGGGTGGCAGAGGAAGAGGAAGGTTGGATGATTTGCGGTTTATGGCAGCTTCTATGGCAATCATCTCCTGCTCGCACATTTTCTTTATGGTGCAACACTCAACCAGAGTCAGCTGAGGAAGAGTCCTGTTCATCACACAGTTGCGTATATACTAAAAGCCCATGGAAAACAGTTGTTATCAGCTAGCAGATGATTTCTACGGCAACTTTCAAACAAAAGAAACAAACAACATTCTTCAAAGATACAAAGGAAACAGTGCACATGTATTTTACAATAGGAGAGGACTGCAAACAGGAGGAGGAAGCGTATTACTGTTCAGTATAGCTGACCATTCAGTGACATGGGAAGTAAGGTCAAATTTTGTCCAAGGCACCAGAAAACTGTTACAGTAAGTTCCAAAGAGCTTTTTATGTACCTGAAACTGAATTAATGGGTGATCACCAAAAACATACTCTAGCCTTCCGCTAACTTGTAGCACATAGTCAGCAGGATCAACTTCCTCATCTTCTCTTCCATGGATAGTCAAACGTTTTCGGATTGCCAGCTCATTCAGCTTGATGGGATTCATGTTAGGAGACACCTGAAAACTAAATACATCCTAACAAAACACAAACCGGAATACTGAACATCAAACTTGTCATAGTCAAACATACAAGGCTTAAATCGTAACGCACACAACAAAATAGGCAGAAATACTTATAACTGTTAAAAACCAGCCTATTTTAACACTTGCAGTTAATGTCTACATCCTCAGTGCACCAGAGCAATAGCCAGCTCTGCAAAATGGTCAATTCCCAAACTTCTAGTATCAGAAGTACCTTTAAGAACACAGAACTTCACCTAATTGATTCAGCAGTTATTTAAAGACTTCTAGATCAGGACGTTGATCTAGAAGCTTGTATTTTGGAATGTGAATGAGGGAGACAAGAAATCATGCATACATGCCAAGGTATTTAGCAGCACTAGATATGTTAATTTTTCTTCTTTCTGGCCACTAGCAAATTATCCTCTTTCTAGGTACCACTGTACTCAGAAGAAAATGAAAGCTCCAAGAAATAAAGCAGAAGAATTTGTTAACGTGATTTATGTACAAAAACACCCATCTTATTTGGAGGAGTCTAGAAAAGAGGGGTAGCAGTCAATACCTGTAGCATTCTGAACACAACATGGAAAGACTGCATTTTCAAAGAAAATTTTTAATCCAACCTTTAGAGGCTATCTACATGTTTCAAGAGGATCTCTAATTTTGATGCATTCTAAAAAGGTAAAGGTGAGACGTTAATTTCTTTTTTAGATTTTTTTTTTTTTAAAAAAGGGTTAGATTCCTAATGTAAAAGGTCTTCTGTGAAATCTTTCATCTCCCTTAATCTACCACATTACGCTCTGCACACGCTTATTTGCAAAGGCTGATTCAGCGAGCTCTGATTTTTTTGTTTTGATTTTGTTTTTATTTACACACACATATTCCTGAAGATGTAAGCTTTCTAAAAGCAGTTATTAACAAATGTAAAGAGTTGTCTGGCTTACATTCTTTTGACTTGTGCTTTATTTATATGGAAGTTTACCAGTAGAAGTCAAGCTGCCCTAATGGAAAAATCTAACTCTGTAAAGTCAGGCAAAATTAATTCTGTATTTTCTCAGTTTCTGCATGGTTCACAACAGCTTCACCCTTTCAGAAAGCTGCCAAACAGTGAAGGCATTCTTCTTCTATCACAACTGGTAGTGGGTAGACAGGGAATGACACTTTTTCTTCCCAGGAAGCTGGTGCTCTATGACAGCTGCCTTACCTTCAAATTGTAGGTCTTCACACGTATGTCACAGAAACAGGGATCAGTCTCTTTCTCTTGCTCCAGAGATAATCAGGTAGCTTTTACAGCTCACCCACATATTCCAGGCAAAAAGTATTTCAATATTCCTTCCTCTCAATCTTGCAGCATTCCTACTGAAAGGACGCAACAGTCCCCATACCCTCCTATTTAATTCTCCTGAGATGATTCTGGCACTTGGTACAAGTAGTAAAGTCTGGAACAGGGTCTACTGCTCTAAAAAGCAGCTCAGATTGGAACTGTTATTAGCTTTGAAGGTCAGAATTGGCAGCAGAAGCATTCGAAACATTTGAAATGTCAGCAGCCTAAGCTATTACAGTGGCAGGCAAATACATTCTGCACTAGCATCAACTTTTGCACTGCTTTTGTCCTGTTGTCATATGCATATATGTGCACAATATTTTAATCAAAAGCTGACAAATACAGATATTCTCACTCCTGAAGAACTGTAAGATCTCTACGGTCAAAGAGGACTGTAAAAAGATTTTGTCATAAAAACACCTATGTATCCAAAATCAGCTAGTGTTACTGGTGACCAAATTTAGCATTCACCTCTGCATTTAGTGTTTCCAGAGTCAGTTATGACTTTATCATTTTGGATTTTTTTGTTGTTGTTGTTGTTAAAAAAGACAGAATTGGAAATAATACAGTTTTGTAAATAAAATCAGCTGAATCATTAGGCAATCAGTATCTAGTCCCTGGGTCAAAATGGACACCAAATACAGCCTGACATATTTACGCACTTGTGAGATTTTAAGGTTTCCAAAGCTGATCCCTCGCTGTTATCCAAAAGAACCCAGTGCAAAAATGAATAATGGGAATACTGGACTCAAGCAGAATCATAGCAACCTCAACATCAAAAAACCTGAAGCTAAATCATCTTAGGTGGAAATTAAAGGGGTTTTTATTTTTAAAATAAGCTATGGATTTGTTAGCTGAAACAAAAAGGTAACCTTAAGTCTCAGCTAGTATTTTATTTGTCTATATGTTTGTCCTGCATATGGAATACTAATTCCTCTTTTTTTCAAAATGTATTGCTCAACCTAATTAGCAGATGAACCCCAAACACATTCAACAATGAATCACACACAAAAAGAAGTCTGTTGAATATGGCACCTCCCAATTCCCCTGAACCTAAAATTGAACGCTAGTGAAGCAACAAAGTAATAGTTGGCCAAAAAGAGTCCTGACAACTTTAAATTATGTTTTACCTTTAAATTAAAGTGGAATAATATAGAATACATAAGTTGTACATTTTGACTTTAGAAGTAGAACCGTAATTTGCCTTTAGGAGTTCAGTTCACAACTGCAGGTTCGCATCCTCACTTGCTTTCAAGAGTCAAGGACCCTGGTGAAGGAATTTGCATTTTAAAGCAAACACCATAATGTTAGTATTCTATTTCATTTACATCCTTGATCAATCACATGCTAAATCAGATCCGGATCAAGAACAGTACATGAAACTTGATGAACAACCAGCCTACCTGGCAGTTATCAAAATGAACAGCCACTACAAGATTTCCACTATAGAGCTTATCTTGGAAGCTCTCTGGGATAACAGGTTCCTGTTCTGGTGGGTAAGTGTGCTTTAACCAGTCCATCCAGGAGAGGCCCACAAGTGACTGAATCTTTTCCTCACTGATTCTCCTCATTTTAGCTCGGAAGTCATTCACTTCAGGGTCTTGTAAGGCATCGAACTCATGGAGACCTGAAAGAATTCAAGCAAACAAAAGGATGCATACCTGTACAAATACCACCCATCTATTTACCATCCCACTCAAACTTCTATTATCTTTAAGTTAACGTTACATAAGTGGTTTTCTCCAGACATCCCATCCAAAATGGGTGCTCAAAAGTGAGTCGGGTTCTATGCTGTCCTGTACATCAGTGGACTTCCAAAGTTACAATTCCCATGCAACCTGGCATGAGAGTTTAGTTTAAACAGCAAGAACCAATGCCTCTCTTAGGTACTATTGAATGGAAAAGCCTGCCTCACCCTGAGTTCAAGATAGTTTGGAAAGTCTATCCTCACAAGAGCAAATGCAAAGAAAGCACAGCAAACGCATCATAAAGACCCCAGTGGGGAACAAGTGTTTGCAAACGATTTTTTTTTTTTCAATACCACAGAAATATGACATCACCTTTTAAATTTTAATCAAAAGTCAAAAAAGAAGGATAGTAGATTAATTAATTCTTGAATTTTCCTTATAACTAAAATCTTGTACTAAAGTCAAAATGACAGGACTGAAATTTCAACCAAACCAAGACCAGTAAATTTCCTTTTCCAAAATATGCAAAGAGAGAACACACAGTAGAGAGTCCACACAGCTGTGATTCTTAGGTACTTCAGGAAGTATAGGGCCTGCAAGTATTTGTTTCTTTCTTTTCTCCTGAACTTTGGAGGATAGTGTCCAAATTACACAAAGCAATGAAGAACTTTTGAGAACAAAACACTAAGTTTAGAAGCTTAGACAGGAACACATTTTTTCCACTAAGGTACAGAATAGAGGCTGCATAAGGAAGGATCTCGCGCAGCTATAAGTAAAATATTCAATCAAAGAATGTCAGTCTTTCAGAATCTGTCAGAATATGTCTGAATGGTTAAACTGGCTAACTGTTCCCATTGTCAGTTTTAACAAATAGGCAGACAGTGTACTGCTGAAATCTAAACAAAACCTGCAGTCTTTATAAAAGAGCTAACAATGGTTCATTGTTTTAAAACAAGAGCTATGACCTCACACGACCCTGTCAATTTTGATTGTATAACCAAGCAGAGTAGATTTAAAAGGTGAAAATTCTGAAATAACATCATGAACAAGTTACTGTGAAACTTTCAAAAATAGCTTTCCATTGTTCGCTGAAAATCAGTGTCACAACTGAGAGCAAAACCAAGAATCATTTGTTAACCAACTCAAAAATCATGTCTAACAAAACCATAATAATTTCTAGTTCCTTCTGTGCATCTAGTTTGCTATTAGGCTATTTATGAGAACTCTTCCAGGGATTATGCTCTCCTTCACTTAGTAATAGTATTATAGATTTTTCCCTCATCTAGTAAAATAAAATTTGCTCTTGATTGATGTCATAATACAATGCATCGCTGAAATGCAAGAGAAAGTAGCTTTCAACAACTTTCAAATGTTTCAGTTTGAGTACTTAAATTCTTTTACAATACATCAGTATTAGTCTGAGAAAGGAAAATTATATCGGGAAAATACTTAATTTTTAATTATTTTTAATTTTTTTTTTCCACACTGTTACCTGTCGAATTAAGACTCATACAAAACAAAGTCTGCCCTCATTAAAAAAAAAAAAAAAAATTAAATGTAATTACCTTTGCCTATAAGGACACCTATTTTGGAATCCAACTTTTCTCCTGGATCACAATTCCTTGTCACTAGTTTAAGGACAGGAAGAAAGGGTCTAACATCACAAAGTCTCCGTGTTTCATCCTCTAATTCTTCATGTACAGCAGTCTGATTCACGCATGAGAACATGTAAGAGTCAATCTCCAGGAGGAGATGAAAGAGTGGATAGGCATGTGCCTGCTTCCATAACAGCTGCAAAGAAAATAAATAAATAAATGAAGCGAAACTAGAAAGCATGGACATATATTATGGCACTGAAGGCAATGTGAATTTCCTTTTATGTTCCCAAAAGAACATAAGAGTAACATGTTTGCTAACTTAGTTCATTTTTATCTCTATATATCATTATATATTTACCTGGTCTTGTTTGTAGTCTCTATCTTGGGGTTATTTTTACGCAGCAAATTGTGTGTATAAATATCGCAGAGCTAAAAAGCACACAGGGACAAGTACTATGAAGTGATGAGAGAAGGGCAGCATTAACCCTCATCCTGACACTTGTCCTGGGATTGACCCACTACAGTCTGATCTGCAGTAAAGTTGCAGGACCACATCTGTCAGTACAGTTACAAAGCACTGATTTTGGAGGCAGATGTTCTTGACACCAACCAGCAAACTGTCACTATTCTCCTCTGTTCCTATAGGCTCCTATCAAAATCCTTCTCCCTCAAGACATATTTATACTTTCTTTTTCCAGTAATTACAGTACTACATAGACAAGAAGTTCCCACTATGGAACTAATTCGTGAATAAAATATTCCCTGTTGTCTGGAGAGGCTTAAAGTGAATTTATTTGTAAATTACTGGCAGGCCACTAAAGACACGCAAGTCGCTCACAGAACACTAAATAATGCTTTACTGAACTGAATACTTCAGTAGCACATTACACCTTAAGTAACACCAATGCATCAAATACATAAAATATATCAAAACCTTAGCAGAAATCAAAAATTTTGATTTTTCTGATCAAAAGTAAAAAGAGCTCTCCCAACCTAAATACTATTCAAACTTTTATCTGTGATAATATTTTTGTCCTAATTTTTAAAGTTTACATTTTATGGATTTGTTTCTGAAACTTACTTTGATGCAGGAACTGCAGGATCGATAATGCGATGGCAAAAAACACTTCTCAAACAACTGAAGCTGAACTGAACATAACTGCATATATATCATAATTTGTACAAGGACTTCTGCCTTCCAGAAGTTTTTCCAAAAATGTGTCTTTTGCCTAGCTGAGTGAGAGCTGAATCTGACAACTACCTTCGGTATAGAGCAAAATCTCCAACTTCCAAATGTATCAAAAGACTCAATCTACTACTGCCTCTGTGTTGTTCTCCAATACCTAATTACATTGATTACAAATCTATACCTTATTTTTTTCCTCCTGATTTGCCTAACTTCAATTTTTGAGCTACTGGTACTTAATATATCTCTTAATGACTTCAAAATTTAAAAAGCCATGAAGTCCCTGAAACTGACTTCCACTGACAGCAGCCATTTGCGATCACTCAAGCACTGGCCTGGTAGAAATACAAAGTCTACAGAAATGAAAAATTCTTCATCCTTCAAATAATTAGCTACTTTTCTTCTTTTCTCTTATTTTAATCTTAACAGTTTCACATACAAGATAAACTCCTTATATTTGCTCTCAAGTCCTCTGTTTATACATCCAAGGGTCCACAACTTAGGGCGTGTCACAGCAATGTGGTGGGAGTAAAGCTACTAATCCAGTATGCCCCGAAGTCTTTATTATTGGTTTGTTTTCACAGACAGTGATTTCCAGGAAAGATCTCTGTAGTTATGACCAACATTCCTTTTCTTTGAAAAACAGCTAAATATCAACAGTACCTGTTTATAGCATGTTAAGTTTCACTGTGTCACAACCATCAAGAAAATCAGACAGCTTAGTTCAAGTCCCTTATTGTTGTCACTTACACACTTGTTTTTTAAATGTTTTATCAGTTGAAATCACTATCAGCTATTCAATTATCCTACCCTGTAGTTGCCAGCTTACCCTTTTACTAAAACAATGACATTTTTCTACTCAGAATTATTTCAAGTATTTTAGTATAGCACAAAACTTAATTCTCAGATCACTTCAATTTCTAGTGGCGCTCTTGTTTCTTCTACAATATTAAGTGGTTCGCTCCATTAGAAAAAAATCCAGACGTGTCTAGAAAGCTTCAGATTAGGAGTACAGAGATTGTATGAAGCTACTACTGATACTAAGAAAATAATTCCTATAAACAAGTGAATACTGTCAGACTGAGCAGGAATGGACTGAACAGGAATGAAAAACAATGTACGTACTTAACAGGCAATGCAATGGAATGAGATATCACACTACTTTATTTTATTTTAGAAAGTTATTATGCTTAAGGAGCATATTACTTGGTGCTGTAATTCACCCACTACCTAATTCCACAGTAACTTGTCTGAATGCCCTCCCATGCCATTATCTTATGAAAGGTCAGTAGATTATTTTTTTAAGATCTGAGGTCATTTCCTTCCATGCTCCTCTTCCTTTGATTTGAGGAGTATTCCCTCCCTTTTTAAGTGATGCCCTAACAAGGCACTTGTGCACAACCTTTAAGAAATGGCATATATAGTTTTTTAAAGCATCTTTGGTGTCAATCAAGAGAAGCAGGAGCACAATCTCTGACTTCTATATTAAAAATCAAATTAGACACAGCATCTCCTGTTTGCACACTGATCAGAGAAATGTTAAATCCATGTACCAGATGCAGCAATACAGTATTAATATAGAGCTACGAGAATAGTCTCTGCTGAAGGGTAACCATTAGCAAGAAGTAATCTCTTTGAACCTTGACATCTGCCCAAAAACATTCTAAACCCTGAGACACGCATACATCTTGATTAATCAACCTGCTACGCACGTACCTTCAATTCCTTATTGTTTATGCCTACTAAAATTCATTACTTGGTTTGCCAAAAGGCATATAAAAATCAGAAACAGCACTCATTCCAAATAAAAGTTAACTTTAAAGTTAATTGACCATTTGGTATTACCTGTTTAATATGGGATATGGTGGCATCTCGAGGGACATCCAGATTGATGTAGATTCCAGTGGGCAAGAGGAAATCCACAGATATTGAGCCATCAGTACCAATCTGTGAATCCACTGCCCAGATGTCAAGGCTGTCTGTCACGGCAGGAGGCATTATGGAATCTCAATAATATCATAACCACATGGCCTTAGGGGGAGAAAAAAAATAAAATTCAGTATACTTAACCTTCTATAATTAGATACACATTTTAAAGCCTTTGGAAAGTTTACATAAGCCTGCTTGTACAGCTCAGCTTGCAAGTCTGGGGTCTCAAATGCCAGTATTGCAAACACATAAGCATAGTTTTACTCATTAATTCCACTTAGTATAATAAAAGCACTTGTCTGGTAAAGCACTATTATTGAGTTGTTTATATAATTAAGACAAAGTAATAAGAGAAAAAAATAACTAATTAGAGGTTAGCTAAAACAAAGTTAGAAATTAATTTTAGAATTTCTCTAAAACTATTTATCTGCATAAAATACAATCAAAGCAAACTTCATGAATGAAGCATGGCACTGTTTAATACAAAAACACATGATAAATTTCCTAATTTTGTTCTTGCACATTTTCTATTAGCTGTCCACAAATCTGGCCAGAGTGACATATTAAACTTGAAAGTCTGTATTAATAGCAGGAAAATAATCTTCACCTCTGTTAGAAAGTGACATTTTCTTCTAAAGAAATTTACCTCAATTTGCTTTCACTCTTAGAGAAAGATCATCTTCTATGAATTCAACCCACCGTGTAAACTACATCCACTGCAGGGTGGAAGGAAACCCTTTGTGAGATGTACTGCAGCTCGCTACACTGGTTTCCTCATTACTTGTCCTTCACATTTTTATTTACTCTTAATGCTACCACTAGTTTCTCTGATCTTCCAAGTCTTAACTTTTGATTACTACTCTCTAGTTTCCCTTCAGTCACTACTCACTGAAGTATTTACCTTCCTCTTCATACAGACAATGCTCTTCAGTTGACAAAGGGATGGGAAGTGTTGCAAAACACTATTGTCTTCATTGGAGAAGTGCTTTATAAGTTATCCCTACGCCTTTCTAATTCTTGGTTGGACATCTCGAGCTGTGGGAAATCACCATTTGTCAAAAAAAAAAAAAAAAGCCAGAATGTGCAACTCCTCTACTATTAGAGCTTTCCACTACTTTTATCACTCCTTCCCTTCTCATCTAGATCCCTTTCCTGCTCTGAAATCAGGACTGTTCTGCTTAACTGAAGGTATTTCCCCTATTACAGCACCAGCACAAAAGGCAGGATGTAACCAATACACGGGGCTGCTCTTCTTTATACATCACAGAGCAGGTTCAAACAAGCACATCAGCAAATGAAAAAAAAAAAAAATAAAATAAGTGCAATAGCCTTCTGAAATCCAGTCGCTACTAACAACTACGTTGCTGAAAAGTCTGTTTTGACACACAAAATCTTCTGGTTTGTTAAGACACTAGGCACAATCCATTACCAAAAGGTAATCCTTTCTACAGATGCTAAACATACAAAAGGATGCCTAGATACAGAAGAAAATTGCTTCAATTGGTCGTGCCATTGAATTACAGATTATTGTCATGCTGTGCAAACTTTCCAAACGTATAAGCATTTATGAATACAGCTTTTCAATTCCAAAGCATTTTATTACTATTTTTCCCCAAAACAAGCAAACAGGAATCTTTTTGTAACATATTATAGTTGAACCTGCCTCAAAACTCCAGGAGACCAACTACATCATAACAAAGGTGTTTTGTTTCCCTCCCTTTCCAGTTTATCTTTTTTTTTTTTATAAAACAGCTCAGTTTGGGAGAAGTCACTCCACCAGCTACTAAATCCAAACTTTACAATATGCAGGAGTTACCACTTCATTTATAGCTAGTTCAATTTGTTTGATATTTCTATTTCACAGAAAGTCACCTCTTTAAAATCATTACGCTTTTAAATCAAACAATTCATTGTCATATGCATCACCGTCCTTCACTGGCAACAGAAATGCAGAAGTGGTACTTCAGAAAGTCTCGCTTGCTACAGACAGCTTGCAATGAAATAAATAAATAAGCAAGCACAGAGGAAAGCTGAACGTGCCTACAATGGAGAACAGAATATGCCAGCAGCACAAAAATCAACTACTACAGAAGCGTAACTTTTTATTGACAAACAAGCTATTAATATTTTGTACATATTACAAAGGCCTGCTCAGTGCTGACTTTTACTGCTCATCATTGTTAAATGAATAGTACCATTTAATTCACCGCTTTAAAATATTCACAGTCCCTCTCTGCCTCATTCCTCAGTACTGGTTTCTACCCCACCAGTTACCATAAATACATACAATTGCTCATCTAACATTGGGAAAAATGCAGGAGATAAAAATCTGCAGCAGAGAAAGAGAGTTGGCTAAGAAGAGCCAAAATCTCCTAAAGCGTAACTGTGACCAGTGGAATATCAAGTCCTAAATCCCCACAGAGCCCAGCTCAATACTCAAAGCAGCCATTTGGTACCGCAGCCGTGCTACTATCAGCTTGTTAGTTCACAGCTGCCTTAGACACGAGACAACCTCTAACTGCCATGTAAATACACTGAACAATGAGACCCAAGTCATTTCAAAACCTTTCCATTCAGCCTGAGCAAGTTGTGAGGACCCACATAAGCATGACTGCTGCCAACACATCTTGCTACCACACTAAATATGTGGATCACTTAGTATTTTATTTGTACTAGATAAAAATATAGTAGCAAAAAATCTCTAACTTTCAGAAAGCATAAATACAAAAGGAAAAATATTTTTCCTCAATAGAAGCCACAATCAGGGAGCTCCTATTATCATCATTATCAAATAATGCTTTATCTCCATCAGGTCCTCATTCCTCAAAAAAATGCACTATACTCACCAGATTGAATCAAAACAAAAAGGTGAGGGTGTAGACCTGGTGACAATAACAAACCAGGTATGAAAACATTTTATCTTAATTACCAGATATTTACAAATTCATCCCTTCACTCAATGGGTGTGGAAAGTTTAACAGAGTGTGATCTCTTAAATTGTCTACAGGAAAAAAAGGAAATTTAACCCCATCATGCAACAGAGACTACGCTATTAGAATAATACACCATCTACCCAAAAAATCTAGCAAAACATGTAGTTCCTCATTACCAATCAATGCATCTTTAACAAGGTACTTTTTAAACGGAATATTATTTATTTTCCTTCATCCAGCTACTTCTACCCATAAAATCTTGGCTGTAATTTTGTTGTAACTGACAATAGTAGTCACAGAAAAATCATGTGAATTATCTAAAACTAAAGATTTCTCATACTTGGACGCACACACAGTGTCTTTTCAGTTATTTTTTGTGGTCATCATAATAAAATAAAGTGGTATCATCATTATAAAGCACTACTTTAACAGGTACAGCAGCAAAGAAAACATTAATCTGTTCTATGTAGTTATTTTGTTCATAATTTCTGGTTTAGTTCAGCATAAGATCTTTTCTATTTTCATCCTCTTTCAGATGTTTTTCCACAACGCATGCAATTTTTGAAAGCACTTAAGTGCATCAACAAGAGTTTAAAATGTTCAAAGAAGCAAAGGCTTAAAAATGCTGTCACATACCCTGTAACCTAGACAGCACAACGCACAGAGTTGTAAAGTTCTTGTAAGACACTTGTTTATAATGACCAACTTCCAACACAGACATCAGAATCTTTTACAATTCCATTTCCGTTTTCAAGCAAAAAGGGAAGAGCAATCATCACACCAATCTCAGCATGCTGGGAAGCTATTCTTGCTTTTAGTCACTTACTTACTATTTCCTTCCTCCTCAAGGAAATAAGTTAGTGTCTTTACAGTCAGCACCCAGTTTCCACCAGTAGCTGACATCACAGGGGTCAGTTATTTATACTGCGAATAACATCAGTTGCCAACATAAGATGGCTGTGAGAATGAGTCATGGGCCAAACTGTAGAATGTGTGGCAGCACTAGTGACTAACAACATCACATCTAGTAACTGAAACAAAGGCAGAAAGCCATCCGGATTGGCAGCAATAACACCAGAGACATTTTAAGCAACTTCCAGCTAAAGGAAAAAAATAACAATCAAAATAATAATAAAAAGCTATTTCAGGCTGTTAACCTCATAGCTATTCTTGCCTACTGTCACAGTAAAAACAACTTCTCACACAAAAGAAGGCAGTAATTAAAAAAGCAGTTCATCTTGACTACTCAAGTATCTAATCAATGATTATCTGAATTTATTTGCAGCAAAGTCCCATGCTAAATGCTCTTCTAAGTCACAAGCAGGCAGTATTGACAGACATCATTCAAACCTTCCTGTGTAAATTTTCTCTATACTCTTGACTTACACATTACAGATTCGTATATGTGTATATATATACATACACTCTTAGTCACAAAACTGTCCAATTTGTATTTAATTACACCAGAAGTTTTTAAAGAACTGCTTTGACTAATAGAAAGAAATGAAACAGATTAGTAGAACATCTGCAGAACAAGAAAAAGAGAAAGAAAATTTAACACTCATCTTTGTATTTACTTATTTAACATACACAAACAAGAAGCCCTACAACAAGATTTCTCAAACTAAGACAATGGCCTGCGATTCTTCTGTCTATGAATCTGCACATCTGATACAGATGTGCACCAAGCATTAAGACTGGAGTGGAACAACTATCACAACAAGCTGTCAACATCTAGGTTATAACTGTCCACACTGTGCCATAATATGGTTTTCATAACGAACTCCAAGTGAAGCTGTGTGATAAACGCCAGGCTCATCAACAGCTAGAGGGGAATGCCTGCATCCTCCCTTCTGCTCCCCCTCTTCTGAGATGCCCAGTTCTGTTCCCCTGCCTTGCACCTGCTTCAGCACTAGTCACATCTCCTTACAAACCATTTCAGCTTATCATCCAGGTAGAATCAATGAGTAATTTTCTTTCACATTATCTGGTTGAATCAACTCACAGAAGGATACGAAGACTGCCAGAGCCTCTGAAAGGAGAAGAATGAAAGCAGGATCTTCTCTTTTCATCACCGGCAAGCCTCCATATTGTGTCACAGCACTTCAGGTAACTACAGCCTCAATATGCAGTTTTACAACCGGCTAAAGCCGATAGACGATCATACTGCCCTTTCTGTCAGCAGGATCAGAGCACTGATTAAACTGAGATTTTACAGTGCAGGTACAAAAGCAGTCTGTAAAAACAATGTGGGCAACCCTTCCAGCAAGTGTCAGTCACCAGCAGAACCACTAGAACATTACACGACATGAACAAAACCCAGCCATTCAGAACATCCCCAAGATGTACGAGACTCATCTGTTAGAAAGGATCAGCAGGCTTCAGAAGCTGTGGTTACAAGTTGGGGTTGTGTTCCATTACTAAGCCACCCACTCAGAAGCTAATCCCATTTTGCTGAGAAGGCAGGCAAGACCAGTTTGTGGCAAACTCAATTCCATCGTGACTACTTCAGGACAAGACAGCACTGAGGGCCCAAGATCACCGAGCTGAAAAGGCTTCTGCTGCAACAGTTGGTGAACCCAGTTTTACCTGCACCAAGTAGATAACTTACACATGTAAAGGAATTAATTCCAGGAGGAGCAAATACCTGACATAAAACAGTGCTGATCAAGAAGATAAAAAGCATCAAAGCAAAGTGCAGGAGAGATGTCATAAGGTTCTCCTGAAATTAAGAGCGGAACAAAAGCAGACTCAGAGACAGCAAGCCTATCTGGAGACACTGCGAAAAACAGACTAACAATGCAATGAACTTTCCTTTGAAAATAATTTATCATATCAGCAAAAGACTTCGACATTAAAAAGTATTCACAAATTCACATGGATTGTTATCAGCATTCAACATTACTCTGTGTCAGGTAAGTTCTTCTAAAACCAACATTTTGAAGAATGCATCAGTTAGGAAATTTCACACTATGTCATTAAGTTACAAATTCTCCTTTACTTGTGAACTCGTCACAAATCCCCTAACACTCATCCTTTGAGGTGTATTTTTCTGTTACTAAAAGAACACTGATATAAAATCCAACGTAACATTCAATCTATTATCCTGAAGCATAATTTAAAAAATACTAATAAAAGACAGGTAAAAGAAGCTGCAGGGAAACTGGTACATATAAACACGCACATAACACAGTATTAGAGGAAAATTCTGACGCCCTGTTATCTCTCATAGCATTTATTCTCCTGGGCTGCCTTATAGCACCAAGAAAATCTAGTCTTGAGACAATTCTTTAGAAGAGGTATTGCACATCTGAAATGATGTCAGCTATCCCTGAAATGTGGTCACAGTTCTCTCTGGATGAAATAAATATGCTATCCCAAATAGATGTCAAAATATCTGGGGGCGCACAGGGGGTAGAAGAAATCACTTGTGTATGAAAAAGTCAGTTTCCTTAAGAAACAAGTTTCTTTTACACCACCTCTTTCAAACAAGGGTGCACTTTAAGGGCAGATAAGTATCTACAGCTCTTTCGGTTCAATAAAAATCTGGATTTATTTTTCTTTTCACTAAATACATGAATATTTACATAAAGGACAAATATCAGAAACTAGCTGGTTTGGATTATGCAAAAACTAAGAGCACTCTGCTTATCCAGATTTTTGCTTTATATAATAAGTTATTACAACTGTTAAGCACCACATTCAAGATGATTATCACTGTGATCAATACAGCTTTTTATCTGCTGCTTGCCCTGTCATGTGGCAGTGAAGGGGCTAAATAAAAAAAAAAGTCTTGCATCAGTGAAAGCAGTTGAAAAGAGCCACCCTCTCCAGACACACAAGAACAGTGTTTAAACAATATCTTACTGTCCAGAACAGACTAGATGGCAATCTGACCACAGTAATTTTCTAGGAAACAGCAGAAGCATATCACAGTCTAAGTAGGAGAAACACTAAGCACTTCCACAATATAATCATTGTAATGGTTTTTCTAACTACGTAAACATCTAGTACTATAAAAAGATGAGCAAGCTATAAAGGAAATATTTGAGAACAAATAAGGGAAAAGAATCTAGCAGCAAAGATGGAAAAGGAGTCAAAATATGCAGGAAGGTTTATGTCCTATGAAACTTAGTAGGCATTTCAATCACAGGGAAAACTCCTCTCCTCCTCCTTTATATTTGAAAGAATTCCGAGTTCTTCTGAAGACTCTGAGGTCAAATATAAACATTAGATCAGTGTGCCAGTTCATAGCTCTGTAAAACTACATCCTCTTCTATTCCCAAAACTGTAACACGTTCAGAGCTGCTGCCACAGCCTATGAGCTCACAGGTCCAAGACGACTGTCCCGCAGTCAGTACACTAACAGCAGTTTCGGAGTGTTGCATGGGACTCCCGTTTTGCTGACCTCCCCTGCATTTATACTAACTAGAACAGGATCACTTCAGACACCAGCTTGACTCTCCTAAGTCACTGTTTCCTGCATGCAGTTTCACTTTATCCGTAGCTCACTTCGACAGCGGTCTACAGTCAAAAGCAGCACTGTTACGCTTTTTCCCTGTTTTGGCTGTGCCCTACCTCCCTAGCCACACAATGGAAAGTAACACCAACACACACTACTAGTTTTCCATCAACTCAGGGAACAACCTGCCTCCCCTGAGACAAGCAGGCACCATATCTGAAGCAAGGGTAGGTGAGAACACTGTCATTACGCTCCAGCAGTGCTCACCGGCATGAAGTTCGGTGTAACGTGGAATTGCAACCTAGGCTTTGTTTAGCGGTTTAACATGACAAGAGGAAGCACCTATGCTAAGAACTGTATGTTCTGTTCACTAGACCTCACAGTTCAGTTCACACAGGATCAACAGTGACCTCCTTTTAAAGATGGGATCTAATGCACTGACAATTAAAGCGTATTCTGTATGTTATGTCATGCCATGCCATTGGAATTCCTAATCTGCCCAAAAGAGTGAACCCACTCAAGGTTCGGGCCTTCTACAGCTGCATAGGTGAATTTCAATCTAAACTGCTTATGAATTTGAAACGTAAATACCAATGCCTAAATCAGCAAAGCTAAGATTTTTTCACTCCAGGAATGTCATCGTTATCTACCTACAATAGCAAGGATTTTAAGAATTCAAGACATCTACAGTGTAGTCTGGGAAGTTATTTTTAAAGATCATGTGGTACTATAAATATTTCCCAGCAGCTTAGTTCAACTGCCGCATGAGCTGGCCCTATGGAATGGAAAATCAAGTGTCCATTTAGTCAGGATTCCTCCAGAAATCAGAATAAAAATATCACCATTTAGTTTTCTAAAAATATCTATGTATAGAAAACATGAAAGGCCTTATTTTAAATGTCATTCCCTCACAGTGCTCAGGCTCGTACCAAGAGTGGTGTCTCAGCTATTCAAGCCTAGATTCTCTCCTTCTCCTCATGAAATATAGCTGGTTTTCCACAAACAAAGAGAATTTAATTAGTTTTTTTCCATGGTCTCTGATTATTTTGCCTGTTAATCTTCTGTAGCTTTATTCCTCTGCTGCACCCATAGCATTACACACTAAGTTTTACAAAGTGAAGCCAGGATTTTAAAACCACAATGAATGGAGCTTCTACTTTGATACGAATGCCTCTAAATAAAAGTGGCCCAGTTTTCAAGAAATGCTGAGCACCTGAATTTGCAATTGACTTCAACAAGAGTTAGAGATGTCAAAAAATGCAAACATGTTAACTGATTTCAAATTAAAATTTAATATAATTTTCAGCAACTTGATTTGAACAGATGGTTAGATTAGATTACCTCTCGTCATCCCTTCTTATGGAAATTATTCTATGATTCAATGAAAGTGTCATTTTAAAACTAGCTGTAAATGAGATTATTGTCTTCCGAAAATTTTTCCTGTAGAACAACTCTACAGGTAGATAATAACACTATTAAAACAGTATTCCAGTCTCGGAAGACTTATCAGAACTGGTTTGAATAATGAGGATAAAAGGAAATTCTTACTCCTCATACTTCATACTCAGGCAAGTAAACACAGTTCCTGCTCCCTCCAAAGACTATTTATGATGAACCAAACAAATTAAGAAAACTTAAGTCTCAGGCTTCTGATAGACTTCAGACAATTCACAGGCAGCACATCATTCATAATGAACACGAATACAAAAGTAACATAACAGCTTCCCACAGCTAATTCATGACAATCCTTTGTTCTATCTTGAAATCACTACACAATACATTAAAAAACGTATATGAAATAAGAAGTTTCAGGCCCTCTTTTTGTATTGTACAGTTAAGGTGAGCTGCAGCGAGAAGAAAAACTCATTTCACAGTTACATGCTACTGTCAGAAATTGTCTTTTGAAACATTTGATCACTGGATCATGCTGAAGCTGGGACCACTGTAAGAAAATATCCCCTTTCAGCTCACTGGAATCCAGTTCTGCATGGTCAAGATGGGAGGGAATATAAAGAATTGAAGAAAACAGCAGATTAGAAAAGCACTGTCATCCAAGTAACATTTAATTTGACACCTTGACCCACAGAGTCAAAGGGACAAGAAGGAGAAAAGCTCAAACGAAGCAAAAAGCCCAGCCAAATAATTCAGTATTCTATGTCAACCGGGCTGTGAGAATCTATCTCGTACACTCACCTTTAGGGAAATTTGTAAACAGCTCTCTCAGGTAGTTTGGTAAGTTTTAAATAGCAGCTGGCAGAATGGGACCTGACATGAAGACCAACATGTTCTGAATAGCATGCTCCAGGATAGTAAAATGAGACTAGAGATTTAGGAGATTAGACCTGGTTAGTTCAGAAACTAGATAATTCACTTGCGATAATCCAGATCACTGTAAATATTTTATGTACTAGGGGAAGGTCAGCATCAAATGTTAGGATACGTTGAGTCCTATTATTAGAAAAAGATTCTACTAAACACTTAAATGATGAGATGTTCACATGGATATTTTAAACAATACAAAAAAAAAGTCAAGCTTAACAAAAAGGATGAATGGAGCTGGCACAAGGGAAGAAAGAAGACTGACTGGACAGTCAGACTACTCAAGCGGAAAGGAGGAGAAAGAACTGAACCTTAAACCCACAATAAAGAGGTCATGTTAACACAGGTGAGTTGGACGGTTTCCTATAAAGCTGCGTAACTGTTTGTGCCAGCACAGTGAAGATGTAAATAGAAGCAAGATGAGTGGTGGAGGAAGAGGGACAATTTCTTCCAGCCCCAGGGCTGGCTTGCCACTTGACAGTTCTTAAGCTCATTTTAAAAAAACGTAGGTAAAATTACAGCCTAAAGGTCTGGCTTTATAACAGCCCAAACGATTATTCAAAAGACTATGTAACATGCCTGTCATGAATCGGAAAAGATGCATTAATAATCCAGAGTTGTGCTTTTATTTATTGTATTCGGTAAACTGTAGGGTCCCCATTCCCCCGTTGCTATACAAGAATTGTACAAGAATTCTTAACAGTCTAACAAAAAAACTAGGAAATATTAAATCGGTTTTAGTTCTGCTCTCTGGTGTTTCCTTGCCTGTTCTACTACTCATACAATTACTTACTTGTTCCACTGTAAATACTGAGGAAAGGAGGAGTAAACATTCCGCTTACAAGACATTTAAATATATAAATGGTTAACATTTCCTCTCCTTTCGAATAGTACAAATGGACCTAGACATCAAATTTCTCCAGCAGTCAACTGTTTTCTTCAGTTATTAACATGTTACATCTCATAATTTAGAGCTAGGATGACTTTCGACTATTAAAAAAGTTAAGATTACAAATTGAGGCTTTTCTATTTATAGATATTTCTTCACACAGGGACTAAAAGATTCACTTTTCAATTATTTCTGATATTTCAATCAAAATCTCTAGGAAAGAGGGTTATTCGCCAGCAGACAGATTGAACGCATCTAGAAAGAGAGGTCAAAAAGCAAAATAATTAAAAACAGTGGAAAATTGATTAAGAGTGAAATTTTCTCCTAAAAAGAGGGCACGTAGACCAAAACACAGAGCTATCGCGTAGGCAGATGCACTTAAGTCTCATAGACAGAGATGCCATCGATACTAAAAGTTAGAAAGATGTCCTTTAAGGAAAAAAAGAAATATAATAATTTCCATGCTTCATCAGACTAGACATTCTTCCTGATTGGGTCAGTTTCTTACAGAGAACAATGTGGTCTGGAATTTTGCAATTAGTTTTTCTTCTAATGCCAGCTTCAATGTCACCCACTACACAGATTCAGAGGTGGCTGTTCACAGCTGTTTGTTATATGAACAGGCCTGTTCAATGTTGAACAAGCATTCAAAGAAATCCAACAACTCAAGTCCAGTGCAAATATTTAGATGTATTTTATGTATCTTTTCATGACACTTATTTATAAAGACAACCTGAAATATAATGGCATTTAGTAGAAATGAATAATCCTAAAAATCACATATAATCAATACTTTTGTCATGAAGTTAATGGTAACAAAGCCAAGAGTAGTCCTGGTCATTCATCGTAAGGACCAAAAATAATTAAGATTACCTAAGAATCACAGACTAATCTAGGTTGAAAGGGACCTCTGGGAGTCATCTGGTCCCAAGATTCGTTTCAACACTGAAGTTAAAGCATGTTGCTTAGGAGTTTACACAGTTAATTTTTGAAAGTCTCCACAGACGGAGGCTCCAAGGTCTTCATGAGCAACCTGCTCCAGTGCTTAACCACTCTCCCAGTGAAATTTTTTTCCTTGCGTTCAACTGAAATTTCTTTTATTGCAACTTGTGTATTGCTGCCACTTGCATTCTGTCTTTCCCTCCACCTCTCAGACATCTGGCCACATCATCTGTATAATCCTCCTTCAGGAAGTGGAAAACTCTAGTAAAGATCTTTCTCTCCTTGTCTTCTCTAAACGAAGGTCATGCCCACCTGCCACCTCGAATGTCACATGCTGCAGCCCCCTAACCCCTCGGCAGCAGCCCTCCGCTGGACCCTTGAGTTTGTGAGCATCTCTCTGACTCCTGAGGGCCCAGAACCGGAGACGGCGTTCTGGACACAGTTCCAGCGGCGCTGAGAGGACAACAGCCGTCTCCCTTGCCCGGCTGGCTGCCTCCCGCCGAGGCAGCCCGGCGTGCTGCCCGTGCTCACCGCCGCCCAGGGCACATCGCTGCCTCGCACCCGACCTGCCCACTCCCACAAACGCTGCTGCTTTTGGAGGCTTCCGCAGATGCTCCAGCAGCCGGTCCCGGGCCTGACTGGTGCGCGGGGTTACTTTTCCCCAGCTGTGAGAGTGAATTAAGAGCAGGCTAATATTGAAGAGTCATCGCAGGAGAAGTACTAGAGAGCAGTTCAACTTTATGAATAAAATAAAGACATTTAATCTGACTCATTTCCTTGTCTATTTCAGCAACCCACAGAGACAATGCTGCAAAACCATGAACTAAGATCCTCTGAACAACGTAATTCATCATCAGGAAAAGAAAAAGGTTTTTTTTAAAACAACAGAACCATGTTTGTTCCTCCTCTTTGTTCCTCTAAAATATTCAAGATACAATTGTTGACTAATAAACTTCTGACTGGAATAACAAAGTCAATGAAAAAATCTGCAACTAAGTTTTGCTAATATTAACTGCAGCAGCTGCCTTTTAAACACAAATAAATACATATCTATACTTTTATTTTTAGAAAGCCTGTGACAGAAAACATTAACTTATTCTGTAACAGAAAACATTAACTTAATATTCATTTAAAACACACTATGATTCAACACCCCTCCCCCCCAAAAAACCACTGAAACTATTTTCTTACCCTCCTAATTGCTGTTTTTCCAGACATTTTACATTTGAGTTTTTCATAAGAAAATACTACTCGTCTCCTCGTTTGGCCAAAGTAATATGCAAGATATCTGTTTTCATTTGAAAGAGGAAGTGTAGTCTAAGAACATTCATTTAAGCTATCAGTAATGGTATACAAATATAAATAAATATTTTTTTTTTCTTTACAAGATGATTCACTAGTACTTCATTATAGATAATAATAAAAAAACACTTTGGGTAGAGTAAAATACACCAACATTTCATTTCTGCATGTTTTTCTACCCAAATTATGACACCACGTACACATCCCTTTTTAAAGAAGAAGCTACGAAGAGTCGTTTCCTCTTGGTAATAAAACCGTATGCCAAAATATACTTGTTGCAAACTAAAACCATTTTCCACCCCATTTCAGTTACAAGGGCCAGATACTTTCCATTCCTAACTATGCATTCAAGTGTATTTCCAATGACTCCTGCAGAATTACACTCTCATACCACATCACGAGTAAAATTTGCATCAGACAGAAAATTACGCAGATTTTTCCCAGTTTCTAACCTCTACAAGAACATGTTTAAACATCTTATGACCTGATGCAAACAAAGCTACAGAAAAATGATTACATTTCCCATGTCAAGCAAGTGAAGAACACAGAAATTAAGAATTATACTGTATCAGTATATAAATGTTTAGGTATCTAGTACCAAAAGGTGCAATCCAGAGTCCTTGAGCTAGGTAGCTAGGCTTCTTACATCATAAATGAGACACACATGTCTCAGCCTAGAATTCAGAAAAGCTAGAAGTTAACTAGAAACAGTGAAGAGACATCTGAGATCCATAGATTGAAGACTTGTGCTACTTTGATGGAGCTTGGAACTGCAATACCAGACAAATATTAAAATACTGACAACAAAAATATCCAAGTCACACAGAAAGTGCCAGAAGTGGAAAGTTACAGCCCAAAACCACGATTATATTTTCAAAATCCCTGGAAGATACAGACAGGGCTTTAATTTTTGCCAGCAAATCGTGGGTTATATGTAATTACATCTATACTAGGGCACTTCCTGCTCAAAACCATACCCAGAACACACAGGAGCCAAGAGCAAAATCTGAAGCCCATCTAAATTTCATAAGATACAACTGCTTCCAAGATGGGAGATGCTTCAATAAGAGTCCAAGAGAGTGTCCATTACCAGCTGATCAACTAACATGAGTATGGAGTCACTGATTTATTTTTTTAATGCAACTATAACAAAGTTAAATACAAGAATAGCCTAATAACCATGCTACTGACTTCACAAGCAAAAAAAAGCAACCAACCAAGAAAACACCCACACCAAACTGTAATACTCACTCCAGACAAGTTGTTCCTGTTTCAGTCTGACTGTGTAGTGAAGATACTTTTATTAAACATTGTCTTCTTACTATTATGCTTGTTTTCCTGGAAGGTTCCACAAGATGACCTAAATGTGACCTAAAAAAGCAAAACACAACATAATATAAACCAAATGAGAAAAACAGCAATTTATAGTTAGTTTAGTAGTTTCACAAACTTTTTGTGCAGAAATATTTAATTAACCACATATTTTCATTCTCTCTGAATACTACAGTACCGTATTCACATTACACAATCTAACAACTAAATGAATGTCAAATCCTCAAACACTCATCAGAAAGAAAAAAGGAAAGGAAAAAATACATAGAAGACACCATTTATTCTAACAATAGAAGTATCATAATCATGAATTACATAACATTTTTTAGCTGCTACAATAATTGTCAAACTTTTGTACACTCAATTTGCATCAGAACAACAAACGTCCATTGCAATTAAAGACAAAAGGGAAATAAAGTTGCCTTCACTCTCCTAACCACATCTTCTCTTTTATACTTGGATGCAAGCTGGGTTTTGTTGGGATTTTTTTGTTTGTTTGTTTTTGTTTTTTTAAAGGAGTGCAATGTCATCTGTAGTTCTGTTGTGGAGAATTTGATTTGATGACACAAGTGTTCCCATCTTCCTATTCATATTTCAACTTGTGAAATAGCAGGAGAAACGTTCAATAGGTCTCCTCTTACCAACATCCTGCAGACATACAGGACAAAATACCTCCAGAGAGCCAAGCCATCATCTCCATTTAGCTCTACCTTGTAAATTATGCTCTCAGCAAAGTGAAATAAACAAAAAAATATTTAAAACCCTCTTGAGAACAAAGCACTGCTCTCAATTTGCACTGATGTTATCTACAGGTTTGTAGGTCAAGCCACATAACACCAGGCATGTAACTACGCTCCTCCTCCCATAAACAACTCTTTTTCTAAACCACACTAAGTAGTCCACACTGTGCTTGTAGGAACTCAACGCAGCACAGTGACCAGGAATGAGGGCTGTCATTCCCTCTGTCCCGCACAGAGCAGAACCTCTCTAGGGATCAGCGTGTAGAGCACTATGAATCAACTGAGATGTCTTCAGCAGCTTTGAGGGAAAAATAGTTGCTGACCTATCTGCTTAAGTCTGAAAAAAAGAAGTTACTGCACCATGCACAACCTTCCGAAAATAACCTTGTGGTGCATAAAGGTATGAGCTAGTCCAGAAATGTCTCATGATTAAAAACTAGGAGCGGACAGTAGGCAACAGCCAAAAAGGAAGACCAGAGAAAAATGAAGGCAGCCTTATACAATTAAGAAATTGCAAGGACAAAGGAACACTGTGAATCTTTTACAACTAACACGAAAGTACCAGTCTGGCATTAAAGTTTTACAGCCATGTCAATATTCATGTTTATGGAGTCAGAAAAATCAGAATCAAAAATTACCTAAAACTCCTGTGTGGCATCTAATGTAAAACAGAAACAATTGTAAGCCAGGGAAGTAGGCCACTCGCAAAGAAAGAAAATAAAAAAAATTGAAAAGAGAAATTCATTCATAAGCAATATAAGATGCCACATAGAAATTACTGGGTTAATTGTGGCCCTATGGTCGTCTTCTCTGTAGTAATTTCTAGACCCATCAGACAGGCTCTTCTGTGAATTCTGCCAGAGCACACAAAGAAACCGTTTGTTGAGAAGATACTTCGGGTTTGTTTTAGAATAAGGAGCTCTGAGTGGGTTGAATGACATGATACAGAAGTTTCTTGACTGTCATCTTCTGCAAATTAATCTCCCACTCTGGAAGAACACACTGAGGAAGGCATCAGGACAAGTGCCGAGAGCACCAGCAGATGTTTTGGACAGCAATGCACAGAGAAACATACAGCTAGGGTGTTCTTCAGCTTTTGGTTCACATCTTCAGCTATCTCAAAGCTGTCTCATGCATTTCATGCTCTCAATAGCACTGAAGACTGGACAAGTGAATGTCAAACTGAATCAGCTGCTGTAGCATGTAGCTGCTGTAGCATCCACTTTGCAATGATGAAACTCACTATTTCACCAAGTCTGAGACAAGAGGAGAATTAACTATCGGTAAATAGATCAAACATCTTCAACTGAAAAAAATACTGGGAAATATAAAGCATCATTTTTTTTGTCTTTCCTCAGTCCTAAGTTTCAACAATAATAGGCACAAAATTATTCAAGAACTTTCGCTATCAGTAATTAAGCCATTACAACTCAATTTCAGGAATTAAAACAGTAAGAAAAAGAACTCAAAAAAAGTGGTTGGCCAAAAAACCATACTATACTTTTTAAAAAAAAGCCTCAATCAT
The DNA here is from genome assembly GCF_009769465.1 of Tauraco erythrolophus. Classification (NCBI taxonomy): domain Eukaryota; kingdom Metazoa; phylum Chordata; class Aves; order Musophagiformes; family Musophagidae; genus Tauraco; species Tauraco erythrolophus. The sequence continues at coordinate 6,949,530 of NC_141475.1, forward strand.
TTCTGAAATGTGTCACTTAAAAGCATAGAACACAATCATTCTGTGAAACCCATCTATCTCAGACAAAATATTTTTAACCAAAACAGCTATGAGCTCTCATCATGTAAAAATACCCATAGAAAATTAAGAAAAATAAACAAAAACAAAAACAAGCAGAGACAGAAACTGCAGAATACAAAACTCTAAGCCGAAGGAGTTGAAAAAGAGAACTATGTCAGAACTACACATCAGTTCATAGCCTTTCTTTCCCCTTTCTTAAGACAGAAAAGAAAGACCACGAAGCATTTTCATGAATAACCAAAAAATGTGGGTCAGTGTTATTCCTTAAGTTAAATGGGTAACAGTTAGAAACACAATTTGAAGCTAAATTCAGTTGCATGCCTTCATTAAGAAGAACTTGATATCATAATTACAGTTATCCAGTGGGTGATTCAGAGCAGGAGCTCTGTACCCGACTGCTATGAATCACCCTCTAGCAAAGCCATGTTCTCCTTACCCAGAGTGAACCTCTGAAATCCCCTTGTGTCCAACAGGCTTGTTTAAAAGAAATTTATACTCACACTAGCATATACCAATATGCTTTACAATAAATCAGGCTTTTTTTTTCTTGGTTACAAACACTGCTGAATTCCTTTCAGTTTAGAACTGTAAGACAATACCAAAAAGATCTTGCAAGTTTTCATCAACTATTTTGAAAATCCTGATTTCTAATGAAGTGTCACAGTCACTGACATTTATATTTAACTTGGGGGGTGTGGGAATCTCTCTTTCATAGTGATACATCCTGATGGTGCTCAGGGTTAAGTAACCCAGTAATCCTCCTACCCACTGTAGTTTAGAACTCAGTATGAGTGAAGTTGTAGGTAAATTACAATCTTTTGTCTTTACAATAAAGTCAGTAAAAAAGCAAGAGACGTAGGGCTCTTGTTGGCACTGGAAAATGAAGGACCTTCAACTAAAGGAGCAAAGAACAGATGCTTCCAGATAGAAAATCATCACCTGTATAATCTAGAAACAACAAACAAAACTAATTTATTTTTATTTTCCCAGAATGATTCAACTGCTTTTCTTGTGCTCTGCCACCTTGAAAAGAAAGGCCTTGGGGCAAAGCTGAAGCTGAACACAACATTGTTAATAAAGCTTAACAAAAAAAACTCTAGTAGATGGCAAATTTTTCCTCTTTCATTCTGTTCAGCAACCCATCATTCTCTGGCTGCAATCAAGATCAGCAAAGTCTCTGTAAGTGGGAGACCCTGCAGATGTGCTTAGCATTAGAGCGGGCTGGCTGGCAGTTTTGGTAACTTTTAACGACAACTACAGAATTCCAAAACACCCTAGGAGACGTTCTGGGCTGGAAAACATATTAAATCTGCGGGAACTCTATAGTTCAAAAAGCACAAAAGTTCTACGCTGCACATGACCATTTCATAAAAACAGCAGTGTTTTTATGATTTCAGATGACTCATAAACAAGAGCTTAGATTTGCTTTATATTATATTAATTCATAAACATAGAGTCAAATGAGTAACACTTTCCAGCTCATTTGCAGTTCCAGCTCAGTTTAGGGCAGAAGTGATTACCCACCTGGTTCAGTAGCTCCAAAGCGGGTGACAAAGAAATGAAGAGTTTGAACAAACTCATCCGTGTGAAGGCCTAAGTTCCCCCACCTCCTCCCAGAGCCTACAGATCACTTACACCTCCAAGCCAGTGCTGTGGCTTTGCTTAATCTGGTTCATTCAATGTGGTTTACAGAAGAATTAGAAGTCGTGGTCACAGAGCAGTGCTTCTCTTCCAAGAAATCCATACCTATATGTGCACATACATTCACACACACACAGAGCGCAAAACCCAAAGGCTCAAGGCTGAGCTAACTTAACACTGAGCAGTAGTTCAGGCAGGCGCAAACTCATCCACCACTCTGCACAAGCCCTTGTGCCACCTACAGAGATGTTTGCAAGAGTTAACGAACGGCCCATCGATGGGCCTGCAATCACTGCGCACCCTCAGCAGTCATACTACTAAAATTCATCTTTTTGAATAGTAATAGACTGCAAGCAATAATAAAAAAATTGATTCTGCACGGATTTTCACTGCATCTAAAGCAGTACTTGCAAACAGAAGTCTCAGGGAGGAGGTATCAATTGCCGGCAGCACAGCAATTCCTGCACCTGTGAGAGGACAGTGAAGCACTGGTTCTTTACGTCCTGTATCACACCATGATTATGCCACATACTTTTGTTTTAAAATCTACTTTTGAAGCTAAGTTAATTATTGTGCAGAACACAAGCACTTAAGGAACAAAAAATTACCTCCATATCATCATTTTTTGATATAGAAACCTTATATTCATTTAATGAGCTCAAGGCCATTTTGAGAAATTCTAAAGTTTACAAAGTCCTTCTCCATGATTTCCCTCTGACTGGCTTAAGTTCCGAAAGACTGAAGGTGCACAGCTCTTGCTGAGGAGGCATTTCCTCAGAATTCAGGATGCATGAATATGGTCTTTATTGTCGATGCATTTTCTATTCACTAGTGTGTCACAGATGTAAAAAACACCGCAAAAAAAAACCTATTGGTTCCACCCAAAAGTTACTAAACGAATAAATATTTATTTGCATCTTAAACAGAGAAATAAAACAGTGAATCTTCATCTTGGCTCTGCAAAGATCTTACCACAATTTTGTAGTTATTTGAAACATTATTAATAGGACTACTTGTGATTTCTGTTTCTTGTGATCTCTTCCATTTTCTTCATTAGCTTCACATGCTGATGTTTCACTTCCCCTTTACATTCTGTTAAATGCCCAATATGGTGAAACTATGCAAATTTACTTCTCTTTAGTTCACAAATTCTGCTTTTTGTTTTGCGCATATTTCATTTTATATAAATGAGAACACATTAGCAGTTAAATAGCAAGATTAAACAATTAAGTTCTCAGTAATTAATTTTTATGAGCCATTTTGTGAAACTACTTCACACTCTGCTCCAGATACCAGTTTAAAGGCTTTGTTCTTTCACTTAAAACAAACTCCAAAGCGTGGATTGCAAGAAATTGTCTATGAACACAGTAGTGTCTAGCTAGGTGTACTTCAAACACATGCTGCTGCAGTCCAATTTGCTGTTTGATTCCAAATATTACCGCACCATATATACCAACAGTACTTCATCACTAACATCATGTATATAATAAATACTATTTGAAACTAAAAAGTAATTACTAAGAATATTTCTTGTGATGTAGAAGGAAAAATTCAAGCATCTAACAAACGCAGTTTACCTTCAGCTATACCCAGCACTCAAAAGCAAATCTATTAAGCTCTTTTAGGTATGAAGCACAGTGCATTTTAACCTGTTCTTGCTCCCCACTCCCCCTTCTTTCAGGTAGTGAGGCTTCTATTGTCTCATACTCCAGTGATGAAAACTCAGGGTATTATCACAGGAGTTTGATGTTACACGCCAGAATATACAAATTCAGGTTCTCTGTATGCGTATGGAAACCCTCCAAAAACCTCAACTGTGTTATAAGATGGAGAGTGTCACTAGGGGAACATGGAAGCAAGCTGAGCAGAGTTTAAGGCAAGGACGGGCAGCCTTCTGCTCATAGTAGCTGCTCACAGCAACCCTGACATGCATTCAAAGGGGCAGGGAAAAACAGGTGAAACCAAACAGAAAACTAAAAGCAAGCCTGAATACAAGTTTGGGCTTTTGATTTAATTCTTGCACCTTCTCTGAAACATCGAAATGACAGAAGCTTTACAATATCCCTATTCCTTCTAGTCCTTATGCATGAATTTAAGATTGGCAGTACATGGCAATCAGTGCACAGTTTACAATACAGAATCTATTTGGAAGGGATTTTGAGGCCAAATTTTCTAATAGAAAATTTAAACAATCACATTCCCAGGTTATAATATAATTCTCTGCATTAATAGCTATTTACAGACAGATAGCTAAAATAGATTCTTTAAGGGATGCCATCCAGAGGGACCTTGACAGGCTGGAGAGATGGGCCTGTGAGAACCTCATGAAGTTCAACAAGGCCATGCGCAAGGTCCTGCACGTGGGTCGGGGCAATCCCAAGTACAGGCTGGGCAGAGAATGGATTGAGAGCAGCCCTGAGAAAAAGGACTTGGGAGTGCTGGTGGGAGAAGCTCAACATGAGCCGGCAATGTGCACTGGCAGCCCTGAAAGCCAACCGTATCCTGGGCTGTATCAAAAGAAGTGTGGCCAGCAGGTCGAGGGAAGTGATTCTGCCCCTCTACTCTGCTCTTGTGAGACCCCACCTGGAATACTGTGTTCAGCTCTGGAGTCCCCAACACAAGAAGGACATGGAGCTACTGGAGCGAGTCCAGAGGAGGGCCACGAAGATGATCAGAGGGCTGGGGCACCTCTGCTATGAAGACAGGCTGAGAGAGTTGGGGCTGTTCAGCCTGGAGAAGAGAAGGCTCCGGGGTGATCTTATAGCAGCTTTCCAGCACTTAAAGGGGGCCTACAGGAAAGCTGGAGAGGGACTTTTTACAAGGGCATGTAGTGATAGGACAAGGGGAAATGGCTTTAAACTGAAAGAGGGCAGATTTCGATTAGATCTAAGGAAGACATTTTTTACATTGGTGGTGAGGCACTGGAACAGGTTGCCCAGAGAAGTTGTGGATGCCCCATCCCTGGAAGTGTTCAAGGCCAGGTTGGATGAGGCTTTGGGCAACCTGGTGTAGTGGAGGATTTCTCTGCCCATGGCAGGGGGGTTGGAACTAGATGATCTTTAAGGTCCCTTCCAACCCTAACCATTCTATGATTCTATGATTCCTTCCGTTAGTTATTTTTTCTTCAATATAATAAAAGCTGCAATGCAATATATATTGGTAGACTGCCTCCCTTAACACGTCTTTATATAAAAGTTCTATAACCTTCTTGAACATCTGGTATACCTATTATTTAACAAGAAAAAGTGTGTGGCTATCAAAAATTCTATCCTCTTAGAGCTGATATACAATTCCTAGCATCACCAACATTTATTTTTTTAAAATACAAAATTCCCCTACATATCAATAAACTTAATCAGGTTTCTTTATGAAAGTTGCTACATATCAAAACCAGCAAGAATAAGTCAAGAAGTATGCAGACACCAGGCTCTGCTCATGGAAGTTTGCCTGAGTATTTCAAGGGGTTGGGGTTTTTTTTCCCAGAAAAAAAAATAAATAATTTAAACCATCAAGTGCAATTTCAGCATGACAACTCATAATATTTCATAATTTAAGAACCCTAAACTTGCATTACTTCCAGGCTAGAAGCAGGAGAGTGCTTGGGTTTAACTAACTAACTAAATAAACACCACTTTCCTCTCATCAAATAAACATTTCAAACCTGGATTTGGATCCATAAGTCAGACTGGATAGCATTTATAAGTTTTATACTGCTTTTAGCCTTATCACCTAAAACTATAGAACAATTGATATTAAAAAAATATAAACAAAAAAACCCACATCTTTATTTTCACTAGCTACAACACTCAGCACAGTAATTTAGACTATACAGCATTTTTCAGCTTGCTTCATTAATGAAAAGGTTTCAGAAAAGACCTATCTTTTCTACAGGCTTGTCTCTGACAGAAGTAAAAGCTTTTTGTGGCATCAGGCAACACTTCAGTAAAAAATTTACTTCTGTATTCTGAGAAGGAACAGAGCTATAGTAGTACTAGAGCAGTAACTTGCTCCAAGTACCCTTTTCAGCGCATCACCACGTGTATTCCTCTCAGCAAATTCCGCACCGTGAGTAGCAGCAGCTATGATCCGTGTGATAGCAGCGCTGGCAGAGCACAGAAATACTTGGGGAATAAGCTTCCTCCTTAAAGAGAGCAACATGCTTGGCAGATTTCTAACACAGGTGAACTTAGTGTCGCAGATGTTATGGTGACTAGGACTGCTCTAACCAGAGTAAGAATAATTCTATATTCAATATGATCAAATTGCAAAGCAATTCCTGACACTGAGATGAACCATGAACAGCAAGATGGAAAGAACAAAATACAACCCTCTTAACCTTCTGTGTAACATCCCTAAAACCACAGGACTAAGGAGGAACCTGACAACGGCTGGACTGAAAATGATACATTCTCTGGCATTTTCACAGGCAAGGTGTGGAAGCACTGAGGAGGAGAGAAAGCAGATGCATTCTGAAGAATGTTTTTATCCTCCTGCCGCCACTGAATTACAAAATCATTATTTACATTGGTTTCTGGCAATAGGCACCTAAAAGCTCTCTTCTCTGATAAATGAGAATGAGCTCCTTCTTCCAGAACAAACCACTAGAGAGACTTTCTTTTGACAACCACCACTTCACTACATCAGAACAACTTTCTGTTCCGCAGCATGTTGCTTCACCTCCAAACAACAGTAGCAGTTGTAGTAGTATACAAGGTATATAAACCTGGGCACATAGAAGAGCACTGGGGCAGCATTTGTAGTTAAGAAAGTAATTCTTAAAATATGCTGTAAAATCAGAAATCAAAAAAAGCAACTCTTGCAAATGAAAGCAAAGGCTTTTCAGTTTTCACACAAACAATAATGGTTTGACCGTGATAAAAATCTCTCACCAACACACTTGACAGCAAAGGAGTGATTTACCAAGGGGTGCAAGTCTTGAGGAAAGACTAGAACAGTATTTGCCTTAACTCCTTTCAAATTCTCTCCCATGATAAGTCAGAAAGAAAACAAAGCCCCTCTATAATGCTATTTTACTTATCACAAGTTAAATCACAGGGAAAGAAGTACGTCACAGAACAGCAGAAAATTAAACAACACTTACACCATTTCATTTGCCACCGCACCCCAAGAAATCTTTCTTCAGGTTAACTGCTTCTGTTAATCACCAAAACGTAGAAACTTAAGCTGAAAGTTTCAGGAAAGCTGTCATTTCTGAAGACTCCTCCTTACATAAGGGGTCTAACCAACTACACTGGCTATTTTTCAAGAAAACCACTATTATATAGGTAGAAACCCTTTATTACTTGACAAATAGAGTTAAAAAACACACTAAAATTAGCATGCTACTTCCGGCCAACAAGACCAAATTAAGTTAAAAATGAAGAAGCAATTTTTGGCATCAATAGGGTGGAAAATTTTCATAATAATTGCTATATATTAGGTCTGGCTCTTTCAGGCTTCATCAGTATAGCACACACAGCCTGCACCCCTCATTCCCATGAGCCAATAACCTCAGAAGATCAGTCTCTTAAGCAATGATGAACCAGTATTTTAAAAATCAGCAAGTAGTGCTGGAAAGACAAAAGGAGCCACTAAATGCTGAATGCCTCTTTAAATCCTGTAGCTGCATGCAATAAAAGTTGACAAGTTACCAAAGTACAAATAAATCTGAAAATACAGCGACATGATTTGTAAAGTTCACATTAGAAAGAAAGTAACTTGAGGACACTAAAACGATTAGCTGCACTGACAAAGGCAAGAATTGCTCTGCACTCTCATGAAATTTATCTAGACATTAACTGGAACAGGAATATTAACTGAGAGAAAACAGCTATAAATAGAAGGGGGTTAATCATTCAAATTTCTATTCCCATGACAACAATACACTAAAGAGTCTAACTTTTTAATCTTTTAATATGATGTTTTAAAAATACTTTAGCTGCTGTACTACAGTTTTCTTCTACCTACTTTTTATGAATAATTTCTCTTTTTTTTAATGCAATAAAAGAGACTTTCTTTCAACAAAAGCATTTTCACAGATATTAGGCAAAGTGAGGCAGTGCCTTGGCTGGGATGATTACATGTGGCCACTTATATGAATTTCTATAAATGAGGTCACTTAAAAATACGTTTACCTTTTCTTCATTCTAATATAAAGCACATAAAACCTATTTGCTATTCATTGCCAGTACCATGACTGCTATGCAGTATTTTTCAATTAAGCATTTGCATTTATCCTAAAGTAGCATCTCCCAAACTTTCAGGTCCTTGACAGTTGACATTATGTATGTTGAAGGACATAAACACAAAAAACGTTTACCAAGCAAAGACACTGAAGAAAGAAAAAGTAACAGCCTCGTCCCCAACACACAGATGAAAATATACCATGATAATCCAAACTCCTCTGAGCTCAACCAGCAGCCGTGTGACACACTTGGAAACAGAATCTAATTATTACAAATCCCTAGCCAGTGCTTTACCCACAGTATTTCTCACCCAAGTAAATTAATGCTGAAGCTTTCAAGTTAAACAAAATGGAGTAAAGGAAAAAATACAGAGAAAATTCTTTATTTAAAAAGTGGCAATAGATAGGGACTTTTGTCATTTTGTGGTGAACAGCAAATTGAATATAAAGTGAGTTGTAATCCAGTGTATTTGCAGTGACAGAAACTACAAAAGCACCCTATATGCACATTCAATTTCAAAAGATACAGAGCTTCATCAAATCTTGATGAAACCACTACAAAACCAGATGAGAAATTATGAAGACTTGATTGTCATCTTAACATCACTTTTAACATTTTAAGTTACGTCTTCCCATTCTTGCAAATCTTGTTTTTACTGAAGAATTCAACTCCTACTAAATAACCTTTTTCTTTTTATGCAGTACTTCTCTGCTATTCTTAATCACTGTAGCTCTTCAGATATCATTTTTTTATAGCACCCAAAGGAAGTAGGAATCACTATAGTTATCAAAACAGACTGCCATATAAAAATAAACAATTTTATGTACTTGTGTTAGCTGAACTCAAAGTACTTAGGCAGAATTATACTGAGCATTAAAACACAGTACTCTAACACTCAAAACAACAATTTAGTAAAGAAAAATGCTTTTATTATTACTCAGGTAAAAAATAAAGTAAGATCATTATGTTGAGCTCATTAGAAATTCAACATAGCTAGAGACCACCTAATTCAAGTGTAAATAAACATTTCTAATAACAAATATTACTTCCTTATATTAATACCACTAGTAGTAGACATAAAACAGTACTTCTGAAGCACTGGGGAAGTAAAACTGTCCTAGGATGAAGACTCACCTCATTCCATACAGTTTAACACGCATCGTAATAGTGGTATCTCTTTATCTTTAAATAACATTTGAAATTTTGCAATAGTTTGTAGAAGTTGTAATCATAATAAAGTTATTCTTTAAAGAAAAGTCAGTTATGTAGATTGATGCAGATTATCAGTATATTAGGAAGTATTTTCTTATTTTTAATAAACTATAAAAGGACTTTAGTCAAAAGCATTGTGTCTGTCTTATGTGAATATTAAAAAGATGTTCAACAATATGAGCCTACTGAGAATAGATAATCAGTCTCTTCTCGTTTTTATTACTAACAACAGAAAGTCTCTCTTTTGCTAGCAAGATTTTTGTGCCAAAAATTAATGTACCATTTGCTGCTGACAATCTGCCAGACTAATGGTGCTTTTCTTCACTCCAGAGGGTTCAGAAATTACTACTCACTTTCCAGTCAGCATTTACCACAGATTCCCAAATACAGCCCTCCCATGAAAATAAAACCAAGACAGCTCTTCTCCACACACATACCTCTTCACACTTAAATTATTACTGCTAGTAAACAATTTAAAATACTTCAGCAGACGCAGAAAAGCGTTCTTCACCTCCTGACATTATGGCTTAATCTGTATGTCATGGTGCATGTAAGACTCTCATGAATCTTCCATTCAAACCTGACACAAGAAAACTCAAAGAATAAAATCATAGAATCATTTAGGTTGGAAAACACCCTTAAGATCATCAAGTCCAACCGCTACCCTAGCACTGCCAGGTCCACCACTGAACCACGCCCCTAAGTGCCACATCTACACGTCTTTTAAATACTCCCAGGGATGGTGACTCAACCATGTCCCTGGGCAGCCTGTTCCAATGCTTTACAACCCTTTCGGTGAAGAAATTGTTCCTAATATCCAATCAAAACTTCCCCTGGTGCAACTTGAGGCTGTTCCCTCTCGAACTATTGTTTGTTACTTGGGAGAAGAGACCAACACCCACCTCGCTACAATCTCCTTTCAGGTAGTTGTAAAACTACATTTCAAATTTTTTTTCCTACTATGTTTAGACTCATTATTGGGTTTTTTTGTTCTTGTACATTTCCATAAATCAGTAACAGGACTTAGATTCTACTGCATTTCATTGACATTTGGCCATTTCACATGCCTAGATGGACTACATATGCATGTATGCACTATCTCAGTTTTACAGCTGTCTGTGTACCAAGTACTAACTCTCCTTTGCCTAGAGGATCCCTGGTTATGACTCAGACAATCCTCCTTAAACATCTTCACTGGTGTCTTCAATTGCATCCTTAGCAGGGCTTACTGATAACTAGATACTAAATTCAGAGGTCTTCCTCTGTACCAGCTGAAACAAAAGGACGACACACAGCACTAAAGGCTAGAAATACAAATACTCCAAGCCCACATGATTTTCAGAACACCACACACAATGGAGAATCCCAAAGGCCTTGACTCCCTTAGCAGCACCCATTTAAGTCCAAAAGGGATCTGAAAAAAAAAACAACCAACCAAACACCACCAGCAGAGAATAAAGAATACTGCCAGCCATCTTCAATCATTGAAACATAGAGGACCCAAAAGCAGGCCTCCCAGTATCACAATTTCTACCATACCAACCTCCACACCTCCTTGGTGTACCTCTGGTCCCAGACTGCTGAACCCTTACCATAGCAGTCTGCTCATTTCCTAGCCTGGACTTCACCCGTGATCACTGGTTTCCTTCCCTCCTGCAGCTGTCAGAGTCCTTTCTTCTGTAGATTCTATTTTACAGAATATTATACTTTGTAAAGCATAAATTTTTTCTAATACACATCCTCACCACAGGACCTCATAGGGTGCTGTAAGGAACACTAGCCTGTGCCTCCAAGAACCAGCAGTCTAAGACGACAAGACACTAAGGGTGAAGACTCACACATGGTGAAAACACAAATCCTTAATTTCTTTGAGGGCTGGCAGGGAAATAATGGGGGATCTGGGGAGAAGGAATAAGGAAAGGAAAAAAGTAAAAAACCAGGAATACTGAAAAGATGGATGAAGTGGAAAAAAGTATAGACATTGGGACCAAAGTGCTTTTCAAAAATAGGAGGAGGAATTTGAGGCATGAAGCCAACCAGGAAGGGGATACAGTGCCCAACACAATTTTTAAATAACATTTTATGTGCTTCCTCCTACCACATTAATTTTGTACCTAGCTTTGAGTTTCTACCGACAACATCTACCTTTGTTTACTCAGCTCTCCTCTGTGCGTATGTGTGTCCGGAAGCGTGTGTATGTATACACAAACCACAGGCTAACTCACAGCCTTCTGGGGGACACCACACTACACAGCAACACTCAGATCACGACAAGAAAACCATCATACTGCAGTACTTGAAAGCAGTCTTTTGGGGGTTACTTGTACTGACACAAACATAACAGGTTTTCAAAATCAGTCATGCTTTATATTCTTCTGTTATTAACATTCTATACTCATGAACATCTAATTCACAACTGAAAATAACATAACACATTTCAAAATATCACCTTTCATTCTTAGAAAATAAAATAATGCCACGATATGAAAATCCATCTCTCAAGCACCTTATTTACAAAAGATAAAAAAAGCATTGCTCGATAGCTACCACAACAACCTCAAGCACTACAAATGTTACCAGTTATTCTATTTTCTAGAGATTTTTGACAATATTCTCCAAACTATCTACCTACTCTGATTGTTAAGCTACTTCTAGTACTCTATAGCTGCATAAAAGCAATAGTCTTCTGCATTAAATCTGTCACAAAACCACTTGACAGCAGGACTGTGAGCCTCTTACAATGTCAGGTCGATCCTACAGAATGCCAGCTATTGCACATACCACGCAAAAGCTTTCATAAACAACTGACTATTCTTATCCTTATTTTTTAAATATTTCATGGCTTTTTTAAGATACCTTCTGTGCATTCAAAGACAACAAAGGACTTTCAGAAACACTGAAAATTATCAAATGCCTCATAACAATACTGTATCATAAAACCAAAGACTAATGTTCTTATTAACTCTTATTAACTGACAACACAAACCACAAACACTCCCATGACTTCCACAAAACTATTTATCCACCTCCACTATCCAACCAAGCTATTGTATACAAGTTGCCAGTTAATGCAAATCAAAACTTACATCATCTTGAATCCTCTCACAGCTGTTTTTTAATCCAGTGGATCTATGGTGCCTGGGGCAAGAGGAAGACAAGAATGACCCAAAGCCAGAGCAAACAGTGCAAGCTCCTAATGGACTCCACATCACTTGAAAACATTCATCGGTTCCAAGTTAAGGCATGAACAAAAGCCTCTGCTTTCTGCTCGGTATACAAGAAATCTGGGAACAAAAGCCTCAGAAGAATATTGTGAAAAGAAGCTTAAACTCTTCAGTCTAAACCTTTGGTAGTTCCCAAAAACGAACTTCAAAAGACAGTAATGAGAATACACAGATTACTTGGTCTTATAAAAAGAAATTAGAGATCACAGGGTTGTAACCTCCTCCCCTCTTACAAGTAAACTCATGCAAAGACAACAAGTATCATCACATACAGGCACAAAAATTAAACCCACAACAGATATTTTTTTTCCATTACAGGGCATATCTTTCTCATTCAACCGCTGTAGTTTCAGGGTGGGGAGCAGAGGTATATTTATATAGCCATTTTATGTGCAATATTCACAATTCTTCGTGATCTCTTAGAAGTACTTTACTTTTAGAGGCAGATCTACCCCATCAGGTCAACTCACTCCACCTCAGCCCCAAGGAACTACACCTCACTCGTTCAAATTTTCCATTAAAAAAAAAAAGTGAAAAAGTAAAACACCTGGGGATCATTTATCAACTTAACATGGGAAGTAAAACTGTCCAGCATTACAGCAACACATAGAGTTAAGTTACACAAGCACAAAACTATACACTGGTATCTCTGATGGAGTTCTTTTAAAATATTTTGATGCAGAATTCACAAAGCTATTCTAAAAATCAGAAGAACTATGGTAAATAACAGCAAGATATTCTGGAAACTGAAGAGCACCCTTTACATTTCAATTTCATAGTGAAAATTTAATGTAACATTACTTAGCAAAAATATGCAAGTTTGATAATTTTGAAAGAAACAAAAGTGAGCTGAATAGCAAATTTACATTAAGTATATTTTACATCAAGAGAAAAAATACAGTACTCAATTCTTACACTCTTTTTAAACAGAAAAAATATTTCTATATATGTAGATTTAGCTGCAAAGACACAAAATTACTCCTGAGCTCAAATAATTTACAATCTTAAGTCAAGACAATCTAAGATAAGAAACTGAATAATCAAAGTTCTCATGGCTGCCCTCCTCTTCCTCACCCCCCCCTCCCCCCTTTTTAATGCATCAAAAAAAAAATGGTGCATTTTTCCCCCCATGGCCGCCAGCCAAAGCCATGAAGTGGAAGTAGCAAAGACTGTACCTGAGGACAGTCTGGTTCCTCTCTCTGCGTACAACCAAATTTACAAAAGGCTATATCCTGTAGCATGCTAGCATTTAAACTTTGGCTACCTAAAACTGCCAAACCCAAAACAAATAAAAAGTGTGCACACGTGCACATCCTCCCCAACTTACAGTAAGAGACAGTATAATTGCTCCAACCCTGCTCCTGAAAGGAAGCTTTTTTTTTAAACATCAGCATCACTATTTGTTTCTTCAACCTTCTGAAGCCAGTATGGAAATGTAATTATTTTGGTAGCTACATATCCACAAGCATTTACACATGAGGGCCTCTCTCATACTCTGCAACTCTAATATATGTAAATGGTGGAAATAAATTCAGGAATGTGGTTCCAAAGGTTGAGATATAAAGATTTACTCACGTAAACTTGACAGACTGTAAAACAGATCGGTCAATGTTGCACATAAACTGGTACTTCAGGCACTATGCAAATACATGTAACCTTAACCTTGCAGAATCCCCGATTTGCGACAGTTGACAGAACCACCACTTTGCAACCTGATGTTAATTCTGGACCGTAAGTATGCACCCGACCAAGCCAAAGCAAAACCACCTGCTTGTAAGTTACTACTGTAGTTTCTAAAAATTAATTTTAAAAAACTGTTACATTTCTAATGCAAGATGATTTTTGCCACCAGATCTGATTTAGTTATGAAAACAAAGCACACTGAAACTTTCATGTAGTGAGTGACTGTGAGGACTAACAGCACTGCCACAAAACAAATTGTCTAATGCATTCAGACACTAATACTTAATTGTTTTTTAGCCCTCTGTGATTCAAAGTACTTCTATTCTGAGGCAAGAATTGAGATTTGAGATGTAGCACATAACACCCTGTGCGTCGATGCCCCAAGAGTATCAGTTTGAGTACAAACACACACTTACTTTTAAAAAAGAAAAAAACAACAACAACAACAACAACCCAAAAGCCCACACAAACAAGCAAGCTTTCCTATGTAACTTCCTAAACGATGCTTGTTTCAGATTTTTCTCTCCCGGACTGCTTTCACAGAAACTGTCTGTTGAAAAAAAGGGTTAACTTCACCACTTAACGGTCTGCTGCCACCAAAGTGGCAAGGCAGAAAGTCCACCTCAAATGAAGCAGCCCCACGGACTTAGCATAAAATACAATGCCACATTCCACAGCCCAACAAGCCAGTATTTATTTTCAGATAACTGGTGGCAACTTTTAGAGAACCACAGGCAAAGCTCCCATGTGTATCTCTACATCTACGAAAAAGCACTTAAGCTACTTGAACTCTGTGCCTCTGCTCACTGAAACACAACACCAGCTCTCCAGCTGAACAGCCGAAGTATCAGCATGCTTTTTACACCCAGCTTCTAAATAGTAAGGTAGTATTTTTCCTGCACCCTCCTCGTATATATAGCATTCTGACAGCTTGTATTTTTACTGGATTTGGGGTTTAAATTTCACATTTGCAAAATAGAGCATATTGCAGACACATACAAACTCTAAAAAAAAAGGGTGTAACATTTCACAAGCCTATTGAATCTATGTTCCACCTCCAAGAAAGGGAAAGGAGTAATGGAGCAGCGGAATCAGGGAGAAGAGGCAGGATACGTTCTCTCTTTACTACATCACAAGAATCGAAGATTTAATTTTTTTAAGGCGGCTTTCCTACACTAGAATTTGGAGTTCTGCCAAAAGTCTATAGACAACTGGAGCACTAGCAAATTTATGACATCAGATATTCCAAGGAAGTGAAACCTGACTTAACGGAAGTGATTTTTATTCAAGAAAAATAGATATTTAAATCAACATCAACAAAAATATTTTAAGACTATGTATGAAGGAAGTTCTTTTTTTTAACAAAAAAAAAAGTTTAATTACAGGCTGAAACCCCACCCAAACATGTTTCCAAGTCAACCCATAATGCAACATTCTTGACATTACCAATACCCCTCATATTCTTTCAAAAAATGCCAAAAAAACAGTTACCGAAGAATTCTTGTTCAATAATCCTTTTCTTTCTCTCACTCTTCTGAAAGCGCTGCTTACTGGCATGAAACTTCTGAAGCCTGAAAAAGCATCATCAGTCTGAACTGAAGCTTCTAGATCAAAGTTTCCAGGTGACCTGGTGATTGACTCCCCAACCACCTTAATGCATTCCACTAGACTTCACAACGCTTTGATAAGTGTGTGGATATTCAACATTTCTTTATATGGAATTTTTCTAAAAGAAGTGTATTATAAAGTTTTATTACTTCACCTTTTAATAAATCTTTGACAACCTATGGTTGTGGGAGTCTCTAGCTAATACTGCAAATCTCAGGTCCATCAAATTTCTATGACATCCTTCATGCATTCGCACAGCTTTGAACCCTGAACTACAGTCCAGAAAACATAATGTGCTACTGGGGTTTCTAGCAATGCCCAGCTTCAAGAACTTCCTAGGCCTAAATAAAGTTCAGTATCAACAGTATAACAGCAGTGTTGACTTACAGAGTACATAACGTTTACTTTGGCTGCAGCTGTCAATTTCAAATGAACAAAACTCATCAACATATCTGGTGACAAAAAAAAAAAGCCTGTAAATGCAAAAAAGTTCTGGCAAAAAAAAAAATCCCTAAGCTTTCTTGATTTTGGAAGGTATCCAGCATCAGTCTGTAAGCACACATGTGTTGGAGCTAGACAAACCAGCGATTCTGGCATGAAAAGTTTCCGTTTCTCTTCAGGAACTCTTTGGGACTAATGAAGATTTATTCTCCCCTTACACAAACAGGTCCTCATCTATGGAAGAGCTTAGTTGCCTGTTAAGAAAGGATACTACGACAGCACACTGCCAAAACGATCGTTCTGTGTACTACCCACTGCGGGCTGCACAGAAAGCGAGCATCTGACTGGAAATACGTTTCATAAACACTGCTTTTTCCATACAAATTCCTGCGGTTCAGAAGGAAAACAGAGCTCAGGAAGTCAGCTGAAAACAGCCAGGAGCACAGAATAACCTAAACGTCAGTTAAAAATCACAAAGCAATCACTAAGAGTTCTCAGCTGGGGAAAAACAACACAAAAAAATCACCGCGCGCACGGCAAAGCGGAACCTGCGAGAGGAGAAGGCGCTGAACGCCCCAAGGGCCGCCAGACCCGTCCCGAGCGCCGCGGGCCCGGGCCGGCCGCGCAACGGCCCGCCGTTCCGAGCGCGCGGGATGCGCGCGAGCCACTTGTTGCGGCGGCCGTTACCGCCGCGCGCTCTCGCGCAGCGCACAAAGGCTCGCGCCCGCTCCGCCCGCCCCGGGCCCCTCGCGCCGGCCGCGGGCCCCTCTCCGCTGACGAACGGCCGCAGCGCGCCCGAGCCTTCCCCCGCGCCGGGGAGCGCACAGAGCCTCCCGCTCGGTTGAGCAACTGCTGTGTCGCAACGAGCGGCAGCCGAGAAGTGCCCTGTTCCTGCAGAGCCGGCTGCCGTGAGGCGGGGAGGGACCCAGACGAGCCGGCGGTGGCGGCTGAGGGGAAGCCCCACCGCGCCCCTCACGCAGACCTGCCGGGCCGCGGGCGTCCCGCCGGGCCGCCCTGTCCCGCCCCGCTCGGAGCGCGGCACAGCCAGCTCGGGCCGCCCGAGACCCCTCGCTCACCCGCGCGTACCCACCTGCCCGGGCAGCGGCCGCCGCCGTCTCCCGCGCCGCCCCCCAGCCAGCGCGGCGGCGCCGGCGCCCGCGGGGAGCCTGCTCCCTCACACCGCCGACGGCCGCGCGGGCACGGAGCGGGTGCCGGGCGTTACCTAGGCGATAGCTTCGCGCGCGGACCCCGCCCCCTCGGCGCGCGCCGCCAACCCGCGCGCAGCTTTCAGTATCAGCCCGCAGGCGGCGGCCAACCGCGCAGCGCGCCCGCCCCCTCGGAGCGCTCCCGGGCCCCTTTTCCCGCGGGGCCGGGGCCGGCCAGCGCCGTGGGGCTGGCGGCGAGGAGGAGCCGGCTGCCCGCCGGGCCGCCCGCCCCAGGGTGCGTCGGACGGGCGGCCCGCCCGCCGCGGAGTCCCTCACGCAAACCGCGCTGGCGAGCCGCGGCGGGGCGGGCGCGCCGCCGCTGCCTCCCGGCCCCGCCGAGTTACGAGCAGTTTCATTTCCCCCTGCTTGTTCCGCACTCCCCGATCGCGCTTCTCGTTCGTAGCCGCGAGCATCGCAGGCGCCCCAAAAAGCTGCTGCTGCTGCTGCCGCGCACGGCGTCCGCGCCCGCGCACCTCTTCCTCCGGCCAGGCTCCAAGACGCCAGCTGCGTTTAGAAGCCTGAAAGAGGCAGTCAGCTATGTTCACACTGAAAAGGGCTCATCAAAAAGCAGCTTTCCCGAAGTGGCTTTTGGAAATCAGCAGGGAAGACCTCATTATAGCAGCTTATCGCTTTGCCAATGATTTCCATGATACATCCTCATCTTAAGAGTCTTGGTGCTGAGCTGTTAGGAATAATTGCATTGAAACTAGCACGTACGAAAAATCGGTGGTTTTCCAAGATTTGAAAGAGGCAATCAAAGAAAATCAAGGTAAAATGTAACCAGTAAAGAAACAACTTACTTTTGCATGCAGCTAGCACTGTCCCCACCCTCTGAAATCAGCAGTAACATTCCTACTGCCTTTAATGAAAATAGGGCGAGGCAGAGCATATCCTTGTCCACATTCAAGTAGGGTATGATCATGTTATGCATATTTTAACATCCCTATGCTAATAATCATGCTATATTATTAGCCTTGTCTATTTTTCTCTGTTCATTTTTTCCAGTTATTCTAGTCTGAAAATAGAAAGATGGATGGACTTACTTCCTCATCAACTTCACTTACTAAAAATTCACTTCACTTCACTAAAAATTCATTAAATTTGGATTAGAAAATATCTAGGGGATGTTCAGTTGTTTGTTCCAAACAAACCAACCAATGACAACATGGATTGACTGTAAATGTATGGAAAGGACAATGATCTCCTCACTTATTTCAGCAAATGAGATTTTTGCATCAATGGTGAGCATGCAATGCAACATCTAGGCAAATCTCAGTGGAAGGGCAGAAGTTAAAGAGAAATCTTGCCTACCGAGTGTCAGTTGCCTTCACAGCCCGTCTGTTGTGTCTATCAACTAATAGCTCCCCTTCCTCTTCTAATCAGGTCTTTTAAGGCCGCTCACTACTACAGGCATTGTTTCTGAACATCGTGCTGCTGCTTCGTATGGCAGGAGTGTGGTAACTTCACTTCCCTTCTTCCTGGAAAAAAAAAAAAACAACAGATTTCAAATGAAAGTAACTGGTTTATCAGACAAGTACGCAGACCATACACAGACAGTATCATCTCTATGGCTTGTGTCCTATGCAATAAAGTTTAGTTCAGTACATTGAGTCACCTGCCTTTTCTGTTTAAAGTTTACATTGCTACTGGAATATATTTCTGAAAAATAAGGTATTAATGAAATCCAGTAGTGCAAAAAGTCCCAGATATGTAACTTTTCAAACCATTCTAATACTTGTGGTTTTGACATTAAAGATTCCAGATAGTCTTGGCCTAGATATTCAAACCTTGGCTCACTAGTTGGCCTCACTGATGACAAATGCTTTTGTGCCTGGAAAGTCTAGATGATGTTTTTTAGAAAAGAGCTATTTACCCTGGATCTTGCAACATTAGGTTGTTCTACAGGATCCAGTGCAGTCCTTGTAAAGTGTAAGTCAACTACAATATGAGTGATTTACTAGACTGTGCAGAGGGCACAGAAACTTTGAAATCTGTTTACTGCACTGCCATATTTTCAATTGAATAATGATGCCTTGAAGTTTCTGTCATTCATAAAGCCCCCAGCACTTAAAAATTGTCTTGTATAGACAATTTCTGCTATATTTATGAACAGATTTCAACGAAATATGCCCACGTAGAGTTCTTCAGTAGGGTTGTAATCCCTGACTTCAAATTTCCTTTCCATTTCGTGTTTTAATGCTTCCGAACACAACATCAGTATTCAGCAGTGGGAGTAAAGAGATCTCAATCAGTAGTTATCACTTATTTCAGATTACAGTTCATCAACTTGCACGATATTCATGTTCTTGTCACACATGGAGTTGTTACGGACACTGTGTGTAATATGGATAAGGAACTTGTCTGGAAACATCTTAAAGAAAAGTTTTTGTATCCTACGTGGCAGTGAAAAAAAAAAACAGACTTTAAATATAATTTTAATTCTTAATTTCCTTATCTTTAGATTCTCTTCCCACCCCCCCTTCACAAAACAACAAATGTTCTATTATTCTCCCCCCCAGGCTATTGTTACATGTGTTTCTCAGTATAACAAAAGGGTTTTGTCTAAAAAGGCTGTATCTGAGTCATGTCTTTGCATGTGAAACAGCTGTACACCTAGGGCACATTCTTGGTCACTTGAAAATGTGTCATTTTCAGCATTTTGGCTTTACATTATTTTACTCCCGTGCCACTG
Organism: Tauraco erythrolophus; assembly: GCF_009769465.1. NCBI lineage: Eukaryota > Metazoa > Chordata > Aves > Musophagiformes > Musophagidae > Tauraco > Tauraco erythrolophus. The sequence continues at coordinate 6,969,481 of NC_141475.1, forward strand.
CAGTGGTCAGAAGAAAGGAACAAATGCACAAGTTGTCTGCGTACCAGCAGACATCACAGAACTGTGGCAGCAGATGTGGACAGAGGGAGAAAGAAAATGCAAGTGGAAGTGCCACATGAAGGGTATTCGGCCTAAAGTAGAAAAAGCTGGCCTGAAAAAAATTTAAGTTAGTAAATCTAAAGGACAATGATCCAAAACACAGCTGAATGCTGGGCAGGAGATGATTAGAAATCATTTATTACAAAACTGAAATGTTCACAGCAACTTGCTAGTATCTGATACTGTGATACAATGGCAACATCTACAAATCAAATCAGCTCTGGGTAGTTATTACACAGGAACGTTTTTTGGTGAGCACAGAACAATACAAAAAGCTCTCATGAGTATTTCTTTTCTTAAAAAAAAAAAGTTATATTCAAAACTGTCTGAGCAATGGCAGAGAGAATAATGGTCACTCTACAGCACAGGTCATTCCTTTGTCACTGTGCTGCCTACTGTCATCCAAATAAAAGGATTCAGAACATCTCGTGTATGAAAAATAATATGACAGTTTCCTAAGTAGTCACTAGAGGAAAGCCAGTTCGGATAATAACATTCAAAAATAGCTTATCCTGAACTAACAAAACTTTCATCTCCCATTTTAAGTCCCTCCTTTATCTATACTAAAAAAGAAAAAAAAAAGTACTTTGTTGCATAAGACAGTAGGTTGTTACCATTTGAAGGACAGAATCTCTTGTTAGTCACCAAAATTTAAGAGGTGTTAATAAGCAAGGAAATAATTTTGGCGTGACTATTTCAAGCCATGCGTTTACAAAAAAATCAATCACAGCAATCAAATTTAGCTATCAAAGTCTATATTTAATCTCCTAAAAATTAAATACTAAGAGATTCCAAAGGAATTTTGTATGTTAAAAGTACATTTACAAAGTCTACACATGATTTCTTGCACTAGGTTAAAGTATTACGACACTTATAAATTACATGATAGAGAAGATATGGTAACAGTCTCAGTTGATAAATAAAAGCTGGCCTCCCGGACGGAACCTTCCCCATCCCTGCAGATGCTAGACCAATCTGTGAAAACAAAGCTGGCCGTTGCCATCAGGGCTCTCAGGGTGCACCGATAAAGTGCTAATGGCATGGCGAAAAACTCCGTGTAACACGCTAGCTCAATTTTGTAAGCATAACATTCCCTCAAAGGTGTTCTGTGCAGTACGCTGGTCTCTTTTCCTGTGCTTGCACCAGCGCGTGTGTCTATAATAAGCTTCTCTTTGTTTCTCACACTGACTGCGGTGAAGGGGGAGGCAGCAGCAAACAATGGACTGAGTGACATTCAGTACCAGACTGCAAATGCAGATGTCGGACAAAACGGATGCTGAATTTGGCTAATGAAGCTAGAGCCTGTAGCAAGAACAAGCAGCTTTCAGCAGTGCTTTGCTAATCCAAGTTATTTAATATGTGTGAAATACAGTGGAAAAGTTCTCTGAGAACTTAGAGCGTATGTACGGGAGCCAGAGAGTCACGCTGCTCTGTTATCTACAGCAGCACCTCAAAGAGCCAGCAGCATCGATATCCAAATGTTCAGCTTCCTGCCACTTCACTCTTCTGTTCCCCCTACTGAATTCAGTGTCTGAGACCTCCCGTTTTAAAATTTTAAGCCTATTTTAATGACGTAAAGCCACTTGAATCAGAGGGCCTCTTCCTCAACCTCCCTGACCTCCCCTGTCCGCTGTAACACACCAGAAGCACCAGCACGTCAGCTGATTCACCCACCAGGGCAAACAGAGCCCTGCTGTCAGTGAGTGGGCTCAGCTCCTTCCCCTTTTCCCTGCTCAAGCAAGCTGCATAAGCTGGTCTGCAGCATCAGGTCCAAGCTGAAGAAAGCCCTTAACCCACCAAAGCTCTCCTTCTGGAGCACTGGCTTTGCTTGTGATCCCACAGAGCACAACTGCTTCTCTCGGGCTCCCTAAATCCAGGCCGTGGACTGGGGGAATTGGAAAGGAGAATCCCTCTGGACGGAGGCTGCCAGTGTGCCAGTAAGAGTTGGGAGCCGACCCCTCCTACCCTACCCTACCTTGTAAATCCAGACCTAGAAGGCACGTCGTCATACTGCTTCCACATCACAGAAACTCCATGGTCGAGAGCTGTTAGGCAGATACTTTAAAATGGTGGCATTCTTGATAAATTAATGCCAATTCTGCCGTAATAAAACAGCAATTTTTTAATATCACTTGTCTATAGAGAAACTGGTTGGAAGTACTTAGTTGTCACTAATTTGATACTGCAGCAAATGCACAGGTAGTTGCTTATTTTCTGCATCTGCTCGTGGCAGAGGTTTCTGGGTGTGGCCATGCTTTTTAAGACAGCTTGTCCATCAGGCATGTGGGCATCCGTCTTCTATCAGCCAGTGAAGGCCAAAAAAATTGCTCAGAATTAGGAAGAGTGAGGTCTTTAGAAAAATAAACAGCATTCTGAAGCGGCCACCTGACTTTGCTGCTACGTTCTCTCTTTACATATAAATATCTCTACACAGTTTTCCATTTTTCCAGTTTCCTAACAGATTTTGCAAAGATAGTTCCAGTCATCAATACAAAATAACTTCTTTCATCAAAAGTGTCTTGAACAGCTAACAGAATCAGGGCTTCTGTCCATATGTAACCTCACACACCACACAGGCAAGTCTCCCAGCAGCTATTATCTCCTCTGCCCACTTTATGGGTCTGACCTCGTACCCAATATTAACATATTTTTGTAATAGAAAGCAGCACTGGATTGTTAGAATTGCCGGGTTTTAGATGAGGCACTGAGTTCCCTTGTGTTATTTCTGCTGACTTTTCTAATCAAATATAAAGATCCCATGACACATTTCGATAAAAAGTAGGGCACAGTCAGCTTATTTATTCTTTTACTAAAAATAGACTTCAATGTCCAGCAGGTTGCAATGTGTTAGACAGCACTTCAAGTGTAATAGCTGCTGTACCTGCCTTCATACACCTGTATCAGCAGTTCATCTTGGCAATATGCTAATTAGGAAAATCAAACATCGGGCTTCACAATTACTTTAGCAGTTCCATTTTGCCAAAATGCTTACTAGGATGAGACTGTCCAACAACTGAAAAGGCAATAAAATACCTTCTCATCCTTACAGGAGGAGTTGCTGACACCCTTCCAAGCACAGTGCAGCATGTTTCACATCTCTTGGGTTAATGGTATATTACTATTCTCAGCCAGAGGCAAAGACTAGGAAGAGATTCTTTACAGAGCAGGAACACAAATGGTTTCGAGAAACCCATATTTTTCCCATCTTCTTTACATGTTTATTTTCTAGCTTGCCTGTTTGTTAAGGCTATTCTGATAACAGAACGGGTGTAACAACTGCGAAAATTAATAATGCTCACAAATACTATTGAGTCTATCACACTTTTTAATGACTATGGATATGAAATACGCTATATTATTTCTGAATTTGGCCTTGTAGAAGACTTTCAACTGATGTCAAGTTTGCTTAGAGAAGCTCATTTTCCAGTCACAGTGGTGTAAATCAGGGTTAGCAAGACTCCATATTGTGCAGAACTGCCGTAAGAGAGAAAACACAGAGTCTTCAGCCGCTAAATTACAGCGATGTAGTAACCCTTTGAGTCAAATTCATTTACTGACCTGCAGTACATAGTGAACAACACTTCTGAATTTGGTCACGCGCCATTTGCGAACCATGAAAGACTGGCTCAAAAACAAATCTATCTTTATCTCGCACAAGTTATATGTCAGGTGCAAAACAAAGAAAGAGATAAAAGCAAATGTGATATACTACTGCTACCATAAAGTACAGGTACTGTACTAACATTTCACTAGCCCATGGGAAAACGTGATCACTTTAATCTTACTGATTATTACACACTACTAGAAAGCTAGTACATCTGTATCTACCTATACCTATATATCAGGGCAAGCTGAAAAAGTTCATATGAAATTTAAAAAATCAGTAAGTATAAGAAAAATAATCAATACTACACGCAACATCATTCCTCTAAAAATATACATTCTTAGCTACAAATGGACTATTATTTTGAATCCCTATTTAAAACTACAGATTTTAACTTCTTCCCTCTGGCAATCGTGTTACAATTTTAATACAACTTATGAGTTTCTATTTTTACAAGGACTATCAAAAATACATACATCTAGCAGACAGGCATTCAAAAGGCATTTACAGATTTCTTATTAAGGATGTTTCAAGTGTCTAGAAACCTCTCTAATACTAATTCATGAGTGTCTAATCATATCAATGTTTCTTTTGCTATAAAACTGTTCTTCTATACTTAGATTAGTGCAAACAGTTGCTAAGAACCAAGAATATTCAATGCTGTGCTGGAACAAACAGAAACACTTTCATCTCACAGTTCTATTACTTTTAATTTCCCATGATCAGGAGCCGCCAGTCCGACCCTCAGAAAAACCAGTACTCTCGATACATTTGAGAAAAGCACCCACAAAGCGTTATTAATGGGCACTGCACAACCAATGCAGGAGAGATTCTCGGAATACTCCTAAAATGCCAGTACATCTTTTGAAGCAATACTCTGCACAACCTTTCGTTGCTAGACAATCCAGTCATCCTGAATCAGGAAGACTCATGTTATTTCTAGGAATTACATTTTAGACCGTTTCTTCGAGCTACATATGTATCATCTTCATTTTTAGTCCTCAATAGCTAACGTTACTAAACCTGGCTAGATGCCAAAAAAAAAAAAAAAAAAAAAAAAAAAAAAAGATTCTTGTGGCAAGAGGAAAAGTATATTATTACTTTCAAAACTAACAAATTAATTAAGCCTGCCTTACTATTTTAGAAACTCCAGGCTTTGCGCTAAATCGCTTTTTACAACAATGTTTCCAGGTATTGATTAACTAAATCAAAATGTGTGTGTTTCACCCACTCTGCCTGGCAATCTATCACAAGTCTGAAAGCTTCATTTATGTGACTCATACGCCTTCAGATTAAACAACTATGCAAATCATGCCAAGTCTCTATTTATCACAGCTTTGTCAGCGAAACAAATCATTCAGCAGGTGAATCATGAAATTACTGTCTGTGTGGATGCTAAGTAAACAGAGAGATGCCAGCTTAACTTCACGCTTCCCAGTCTATTTCTCCTTCCCATCATTTCCTTCGCTGTATCACTGCAACACTGCTAACACGAGCAGACGAACTCTTCCTGCCTTTTTCTCAACACGCAGCCCATTTGGCTGCGGTTCAGAAAGCCCTTTAGACACATCAGGAAAACTGAAGCATGTGCTTAAGTGGTTTGCTCAGGAGAGAGCACTTGCTGCGTACACCTCTGAGAGGGAAAGTGGGGTTTCGGTTCCAGTATGGGAAGTGCATCTATTTAAATGGCTCCACCATTCAGTGCGTAGATCTCCTGCTTGGAGGGGGCTTTTGTTGCAATTCTGCTCTACAGTGAAGAAACACTGACAGGATACAGTGCTCAGAAAATCGCTAGCCATCTGGACAAGGTTAGGTCACCTTTGCAAGAGAACACATTCCAGCCGTTCATAAAAGTGTGGTTGAAGAGCATTTTTTTTATTCCTGGAATGTACTTCATTGCCAAAGAAGGTAGCTATGCTCAGGAAAATATTCCATGGGGAGCAAGCAAATTCTTCTGCAAAGCCATTCCTCCCGGCTCCACCCCAGCTGACATTACACAAGTTGAATAATGCATATCAAGGTATTAAGTAACATGTAAACATTTCCAGTAAATGTTTCTGTTGTAGGCCTTGGCTTAACTGGTATTGCTTCCCTCTCTGATAAAGGAAAAACAACTTCCTCAGTTCTTTTGCACTTAAAGCTTAGTATTAATGATGCATTTCCTACCAATCACTGACTGGAATCTTCCTCCTCTTTGATCTCCTAATATAGATTTTAAAACCCTTGAAAACTTACCTAATGAAGCCTTACTCAGAGATGTCCTTCTCTGAAAGTCTCTGGTTGGCCTTATAGCCTATGCAATGGGGTAACTTCATGTCCCAAAAGTATTACAGTTCTGGTAATGCATTTAAGGACAAATGACAAATCCCAATCGGAAACAAGCTGGGTTCTTCTCAAACCACCAAGGAGGTTTTATATGAACCTCTGGCTTCTCATCATGAATTGTCCAACAATATTCCCCACGTCCTGTTCCAATTTTGAGATTATGTATTTTCATGTACTTTTTCCCAAGGGTGTGAGAGCAGCATGTTGGGAAGTGACAGTCCTTTTCAATCAGGTAGAGGAAATCCCCTTGGAATTTAGTATCACTTCAGGCATGTGCACTGTTTGCACGGCATACGCCAGTAATCCCTTTCCCTTTACTGTCTATGACACTCCACAACAGGGGCATGTGGAATTCTGAGCCAACTAACCAACAGGGGACATGCTTAAAAGCTAGAACATCACTGAGATGAAGATGGGCTCTTGAATCATCTCCATGAGACTGAGAACCATTAGTCCCAAATGAACTGCCCAAGGAAATTTCTGGGATTTTCCACTGGAATTTGTGCTTTCCCAAAGGGTTTTCTGTAAGAGAGACTGACCTAGGGTCAAGTATCTGAGGAACTCCCAGGAAACAACACCGAATTCCACTCTGAAAAGTTCTTGGGCAAAAACCTTGACCAGAGCTGTTAAGTAGGAAGGTAAAGTCACACATTTTCTCTAACTTCTCCCTAAGTATAAATTATTTCTTTTAATGTCTGTTAGCTGCACAGGGCTGAGAGTTGTGGGGCAAGCTGGATTGTTCTCCTTTGTGTAAGTGAATAATTTTCCTGGCAATCAAACTTACAGTCCAGCTGAGGACATGACACCGGCAGCTTTAAACATTGCTTAGAATCAAGGGTCTCACTGATCCAGGTTTAAAAAAAATAAAAAAATAAAAAAGTTTTTCTCAGTACATAAAGATGCTTGAAAAGGAAAAAAGCTCAACTAATGTTCCAAGCCAAAAGTATGGCAAACTAACACTGGGTTTTAATGTGGTTTTGACAGCAGCTCATAAGCAATGGCACACACGGAGTCTTCTGGCATAACAAGACATAAGAACACCCAAAGAACAGGAGATTAATATCCTGTTTTGATGTTTATTGATCATTTGGCTCCAATACAACTTTTCCGAAGACTGTCTTAAAGTGAAATTAGTTTCCCTGGGCTTCATTGCTGAGTGGCAACAAAACTGCTTCCAGAGACAAACTGCAACTATTAAGAAATGTGCTCCTGTTTGGACCATGTATGGAAAGCAGAAATACCAGGGAACGACCTCCTCCAAGCCCTCTCTTTTCCCCTGCTTACAGCAGCAGCCTTTTTTTTCCTGATCTCCCACATCTGGATGAGAAGCCATGAGTGAGCTGTACTGAATATCACAACTCTCAACCCCAAGGCCACCAGCTCTTAGTAGGTTTCTCACCTCTGTATGGTAACTGCAGCACCAGGCTCAGTGACTGTTCGAAGAAAATAAAGCACAGGGAAACAGAAATTATGGCACCATGGCAAAATCAGATCACAGTAACAAGAAAACTATTGTATACATCTCAGTAACTGATGTGGGTCTATTTTTATGTCTTGGCTGATAAGGACAGGGACAAAGCCAGAACCATGCCAGAACAAGCCTGTCCTGCTCAGAAAATTGTTTCCAGCAATACAGCAAGGAGTTAATGATTGCGTTACAGCTATCACAGGAATGCCAGTGCTCAGTAAGGAGTGTTTTGCAGAAAGATTTTTGAATGCTACTTCCCTGCTGCTTTTCGTTCCCCCACAGAAGAGGAACTATTGGAAAGACCAAACCATCCACAAACACCTTTGGAGAAAGCTTTGCTAGTCACTGCTGCTTTCCTAAGAGTAACTCACTGCATTCTTAAGTCTTCTTTATACTGTGAAATAATCTTTTTTTGGTGAAAGATTAATAAAACTACTGATTTCCAGACTTCTAAGAACATTACCACCAGGGCTAAGTGGACTCTCAGAAACACCAGTGGCTTCTAGACTTTTCAAGAAATTATATTCAACTGAAAAGCTGTTCATCTTTCAGTCAGGGCACTGAGGGCACCAAAGCTCAGGTATATAAACTTCCTATACAGGGAAGAGTGTGATGACAGCAAAAGAAATGCATTTGCACTCTCCTTTTTCTCTTCCACCCACCCACCCCATTTGCAAACACGACGTGTGTCCCCCAGCTCTTGGACGTCTCTCCAGGGCCCGGGGAAGGGGCAGGCGTGTGCCACAGTCCCTGCACCAGCAGCACATGGGATAAAGCAGGACACAGTACTGCAGACAGAGAGAAGAGGGGCTTTCCCGAGGGGCTTACTGGTGTGCACATTGCGCACACGTACAGATGTGTGTAATCCACATCTCTCTGCAACTTCACAGCAATTTGGCCTTCTATCTTCTAACACATGCAAGAAATGACAGACCTCAGCCCGACACGCACCAAAACCTCGCTGTTACAAAGCAGAGCCTGGCAGGACTACAGCAGCCCCTGCGCAGCAGCACAGCCTCCCAGTCCTCTTTGCACCAGTCCCATACACGACATCCCGCCAGGGAGCACACTCATGATGGTAATGAGAGCCCAAACACATTTGGCGTATGGCAATGTTTACATATCTGTCTACCCATAGATCTGTATCCTTACTACTGCACGCTAACTCACAGGGCTCCGAGCAGAGGACCTTGGCCAGGATCAGCTGCAGTGATCCATATCTTAAACTACAGCGAGCTGTTAAAGCAAAGCAGTGATGTAATGCCATTAAGCAAGAGCACACTGCCTTTAACTATCCCATACAAATCCAACAGCATTTCTAATGCCATCACACAACTGGTACAAACAGAATCATTTAAATTGAAATTTCAAACACATCCTTATCTTGTCATTAACATTTAAAATTTCTTTTTCCAAGTACAACTTCCAGTTAGGGTCAATCAATTATAGTGCGGACTAGAGGGGTGTTTCACAACAGCAAAAAGTATCAAGTATTAGGTCTCATGCACCTTAAAAATGCCATCTTTGTTCTCAAGCACCATTAACAACAAATGGACCCAATGCCTAGAACAGCCACAGTACAGAAAAAGAAATCTCCACACCACAGTGAAAAAAAAAGTCTCTATTTGTGAAATACCATCTGTAAATTTAAAAAACATCCTCTGCCAATTTCTTCAGATAACATATCCAAAATAACCTCTTAAAACACTATAATTTAACATTAATACTTCCCCTTAATAATTTAACCTAAAAATGTATACTTAACCTTTAAATCTTGACTCTAATGCTAAATACTCCTTTGAGGAAAAGTCTTGAGTATCAAGTATTAGAGATGTGTACATCATCTCTTCTACTCTAGTCACATCTCAAAATACCATTTTTCACAGATATATGTTAAAAAGAAATACTCATAGATATGGAAAATGAGATCCTGCTACAGGATGTCAGGTTTTCTATCAAAGAACACGCCATTACGCTTTGTGGCTTAATCATTTTATGAAACTTGAGAATCGATGATGCTCAGCTGAATTATAATTTATCATGAACATACCTTAAAAATCTGAGCATGATTTTTTTGTTGTTGTTTTCTCTCCTTCCCTCATGATGCCAGCTGAGGGAATAGACATGTAATGCTATAGTGGCTTGGTGATACGACCTCTATCAAAACCCAATTATTTCAAGTTATTAAAGATCAGGTGATAACCTCCCTCAAAAGATGAAAAAATACGAACAGACCCTAATTAGTACCTGATAAAGAAGTCGGGCTGTTGCATTGTGTAAACCCTGAATTAGAATAATAATGTAGGGAGACTCAACAACTGACGCTTTGTGTTTCTCCTTGCAGCCGGTAACAACTCCTCCGGGGCTGCCCCTTCCAGCGCTGGAAGCACGCTCAATCCTGTAACAATGTAATACTGGTTTTCCACGCCCTGCCAAGATATACCTGAAAGGCGCTTTTGTGGTGTGGTTTAAAAGGATAAACCGGTGTCCCATGCTACACATCTTGCCTGAAACAAAGCATTTTGAAACAAATCCTTCTGGGCAAACTCTGAATAAATCGTACTCCCAGTAAGATAACTCTCACTATAACATTCCAGCACACATATTCAGAGAGCACACGCACGTCTTACCGGGTGCACCTGTGGCACTGCCTGCAGGCTGCGAGAAACCTCAGCTATCGTGACATCGCTCCTCCCAGTCTTTACACTAAAAATAAGTTCTCTCTTCCACCTGCGTTTTGTACTGACGGGAGTATGCTGTTGCAGCAGATACACTAATCTGCATATTAGCAAAACTGCATATTAGCATAACGCTAATCTGCATGTTAGCAAAGCGCTTTGCGCTCAGCAAACGACGGCACAGACACGCACCAGGATCGGGTTTAAGGCTGCCAAAGTCAGAGACTACAAACGGACGCCTGTATAGCAAGGTCATTGCCAGTTCTGCACGACTGCGGCCGCTTCATTCAAGTTCTTTGACAGATACTGAGATACTCAGTATCTTAATTAGCAATCTGCCTTTTTAATGCACGGAAAAATCCCAATCTCTTTCGCACTCTGGGTCTGCGGTAATCGATTCCACATACCCACACATGAAACCTCACACACGTGAGCAATCCTGCTGAGTTCAACCATCTTTCCAAAACAGCCTGTGCTCAGCGCCTGACAGGTTCTGTACCTTTTGCCCTTTTCCAATTCATCCCATCTGTTTATAGCCTTTCCATCTAGTTGACTATGATTTTCCAAGGTTTCGATTCACCTTTTTCCTTTCAGTTTTTCCTATCTGATGTACATTGTAATGATATTAAGGGGAAATCTATTAAAGAACTAGCTTAATTTCTTTCCACAGTGTTTCTCCAAACTGGCTGGCTGAGTGTGACCTTCCCAAATGTATTTGGCCAAGGCCTGTCATTTGTCAAGTTATTTTTCCAATTTTGGCCAGTGTGAGCTTTAAAATCGGTATCAAATGATTTTTGTTACATCAGATCAAAAATATGCTCTCTAGCTGAGCTGACATCTTTTAAGTCTAACTCCTTAAAACTGCATGAGACAAAGTACATGGTGGAAAAAACACACAAAGGTCTGGTTTGTGGCCAATATTCCACCGAGACATAGAGTGGAAAGGGGAGAAAAATTATATCTCTAGAATGGTATTTCCCAAATGTTTGTTAAGAATTATTTTATTTCTTAATCTCAACTCAACAGTAGTCTCAAATCAACAATGCTAGACCTGGGCTTGAGGAGATCTGTTGAAAATATAACAAGACAACATCCCATTCTGCTGCCCTGTCATCTCCAATAAGTTATATGTCCATGGCACATGCCGACCAAGTTGCTTGTTTCTTACAGCTTCTATTAATCAACGATTTGTGTACTGGTTCTGGATGCTAGGGTGGAATCAGGAGACCAGTTCAAATATCTTCTTACAGTTGCTGCTAAATCGTAACTATTTTAAAAGACTGAGTATGACAGGTCAGAGAGAGGAACAAAGAGATTTATTCATAGAAAAATCTTACTAGCCTTCAAAGCAAGTCATATGAGAGATATATGAATACATATATTTTTATAGCTTGTGCCTAAATTAGAAACAAGATTAAAAATCTCAATGTCCCTCATGCACGCCTTCCCTCCTCTCCACCTTCTCCTATTAATTTTGGACGATATACTGTCGTCTTTATTTTTTTTCCTCCTCTTATCACTTTTTGTCCCTTTTCTCTCCAGTCTTCCCATCCTACTGCATCTTGACTCCATGTTCACTTATAATCACATGTTGGATTCAGAGATGCAACGCATCAAGTTCTGGCATTTTGGAAATCTGGCAATTCCCTGCTACGAAAAGCTTTCCCATCTCACCTCCCCCAGACAAGCCATTAATAAAAAACACAGGAGGAAAAAACAAAACAAAACAAAAAAAAACCCAGCAAAACCTAAGACTGTCTAATATTATAACATATCTGTCCTAAGTGTCCTCAGTTTAAAGCAAAGAGATCTAACTACATTGGCAGAAGCCAGGAACAGATGCAGCTTAACTGTCTAAGATTATTTTTAATATTTTAGTTCTAGGAAGTATGCAGAGACTGTAACTGCACAACTGTGCCAGAAATTCCAAGGGAAGGGAACGCCTTCTCGGCATGTACCTGAACTTACCAGCCTTGCTGCAGGTTCTGCCTCAGCTACTTTATCTTAACCCACCTGCCTATGCCTCCCCGGAACTGCCTTAAAGTAACTGTTTACAAAGTACAAAGCCAGAATCTACTCTGGTAAGCAAGCCATGTTCAAATATACTTCATAACAAGGTAAGAAATGTGCCAGTTTAATGCAGTAGACATCAATGAGAAGAATTGCGAGAGGCAAAATTCACTAGGAAAAAGGCCACTTCCTCACACGCTTACTTTTGGAACTAAACCAGGACAAGCTAACTGGGTGAGGCAGAAGTGCTAGCCCTTCAACCAGCTGAACAGGGGAGAAAGAAAAAAAAAGAAAAGGAAAAAAAAGAAAGAAAAAGAGTAAAAACTGTTTCCACATGAATACTTAGGGCCATCCAAACCAGGCAGCTATGTTAGAAATTACTTTTGTGCACTTATTGAATTAAAGTTTTTGAAGTCAACCAGGGCAGTCATTTTCTGAGATGTAGTAAAATACAGATAGTAACTTTTGACTTGGAAAGAAGAGATGGTGAGAGGCAAACTTCTAGCTGGATGAAAAACTGGCTACAAGGACAACGACCTCTAAAAGATGTAAAGGCAACCACGGAAGCTACTGGGAGTTACACCCATGTAACAGTACAGAATTGAAACCAGACAGTTAGCTATCTCTGAATGGTACCAACTGCTTTATTGGTAGGTATGAACAAGTTTACAGCCTCAGAAGATTGCAACCTCCCTTGCCATACAGGAAAGGAAAATCGTTTCTTTTAGAGGAACTTAGAGTTACTCAACTTTAATTAATCTTCTGAAACAGGAAATCCCTGCCAACACAGGTGGAACTATGATACGCTGGCTGTGCAACTGGGGGACATGAAAAATCGGATTTCTGTGTTTCCATATTGCTCACCAAAACCAGAGTGCAAATACTGTAAGTAAAACAAGCAGCTGAAAAATCTGAAAAAAAAAAAGCACTCAAGTAAAAAAATTGAAAGGAAGACTACAAAAGACGCTTAGGTCATTCATAAGAAAGTTCCTTGTTCCTTCCAGTATTAACTAAGGTTCGAGCCCTTCTGAGGGCTTAGTTATAGGGCAAAGGAAATGAATCTGAATCTGTATTGTAGGAAACAAAGTTGAGAAGACACTTTGCTGACTTCTGACATCTCCTGTATTCCTGAAGGAGCCATGTAATGTGCAGTGAAAATACCAGCTTCTCTCAGCCATCGCTTTGTTCTCTATAATCGGTGTTTTTAAGTACAGTTTACACTGTCACTCGCTGGACCACGTCACAAAAGCTGACTGGCAGGATAGAAATTTCTTTGCCAATGAAATGTTACTCGAGTTAAAAGTCAAGACAAGAAACAGACATTCCTTTTTAACATTTACTTGTCTGTAGCATTTTAATTGTGAAGTCACATAGAAAAGAGGGATATAAGGAATTATTTACATTTGTGCACATTTCCGTCTATCTAATTGGAAGCAAAAAGACTTAGGGAGATGACGGATTGTAGGGTATGCTCTGCACTCTCTGCTCTGGCACTAAGGCTGTGTTTGAGGTCAGCTTGGGATAAATAGTATTTTTCATGACAGCTTATTTCAAGCTCCACAAAGCCATCTGTATCAAAAGAACAATGCAGGGCAGATTTCAGTAGAACTAAAAAAAAAAATAATTGTGGCTACAATGAAAACAACTAACACAAATAGCAGCACCAAAGCTCTGTTTAGACTAGGAAAAGTTCAGTAAGTCAGTGATAAAACAGCTGTAATGATGGGATGCTGGAAGGTATGCTTTCATTGGAAGAGTAGTGCTCTCATTATAAAACCACCTGAGCACTTCTAACCACATGAAGTGACCCTCACTCATCTGATGCTCCAAAGCAAGCAAGCAACTAAACCAAGAACAGATTAATTTCCTTTAACTACAGCTATATCATCACCACACCTGTTCACTGAGGGGAAAAAATATTTACTGTTAACAAAAACAATGAGGGCGGCACCATTTTCTTTTTTTCTCTCCTACAGTTACACACAAGTAGCTCTCTATTTAGACTACTAGAAGGCTAACTTTTCTCACACATACATTTCAGACAATATAATATATAGGCATTCACATTATTACATTACTTTTTCATGAATTTATGTTTTATCAGTCCATTTTCAAAAGCCACTGAATGCATGGGACACTTTAGTAGTCAGTACAGTATGGTATCACACAGCAAACCCACACTCGGAAATTACCTGAATACACACAATAGAGGCAGTAAAATGAGTAAGATTACATAGCTGGTCTTTCATTTCAACCTGGATACTATTCCAGCAAGAAACTAATATATATTTACCAAAACAAATGTCCATCAAAGCCACAAAAGCAATTTAATCCTTACACGCATGCTGACAATACTATGTCAGAGCTGTGAGTAACCCGACCAAGGAGGCTGCAGGTAGACAGAAGTGCAAGACGGTCCGGAATGTACTTATCTTCACCAACATTAAGTCCATTCTCAGTCTGGTCTCTGATTCAGGCTGCTACACTCAATATTGAAAGTAAATACAAGGGAACAATTGAAAACAATTTTCTTCCTGGCCATATTGGTGAGGGAAGGTGTTTAATTGAAGAAGACAAAAATCATCCTGTGTTTTAACACATATGTTTTTCCTCTTAAGATGGATTGCCAGTATTCAAGGCAAGGTAACTTTGCAATGTTGAAATAATGTCCTGATGTTTTGCTTTCTAGAAGACAAAATGAAAGCCCTGGTTTTGGTTGCTACCTTAAATAAGGCGGAAATTGTATTTTACATAAAAAACTATCCTAAATTCCTGGCAAATTACAAGGTTTAGGTCAGCTCTAAAAGGAATTCGTGTCAGCTGGAAGAGGGCATCTATGTGAAAGATTAATAATAATGAAAACCAACCTCTTTAAAAAGTAGAAGTAATGCTTATTGAATTTATCATCACCTGCAAGACTGGTTATGTTAATAACCCTTCGCATTATGCTAAGTCGACTGAAAATAATAGATAGTTCACAAACAACCTTCCCACAGAAGCTTCAGTACCACTGGTTTTTTAACTGATTACAACTAATAAAAAAATATAATCCCAAATATTCAGGTCTTGAACACAAATTCCTTATATCTGAGAACCCTCAATGAAAAATAATAATAAACCTATCTCTCACAGCATTATCCTGTCAAGTGAGTTCCTGGATCACAGCATCACTGGGGAATTCCGGACTCACTGTTCACAACTCTATTAGAGTCCATTCTGTTCACGAAATGGAGAAGCTGATTCGATATATACACGCAGGAGTTCCACCACTGAGCTCTGCTGAGCCACCACAAGTGCTCAGGAGTCAGAGAGTGAGAATCAGGCTACTGTGATGTCTTCAAAAAAATCAGAGCTTAGCTGATCGTGATATTTAGGGGGTTCTCATTAAATCCTGAAGGCTATGTCTCACCACACAAACGCTTTCCTCCTCTGAAGTAGCTGTGAAACAATGGTCAATAGATATCATGTCTCAAGCCAGCCATAAGGAATGTCTACAAGGACACAGGACTGTGAGAGAGGATGAAGAGGAAGAGAAGGAAATGAAGTATAAAGCAAAAGATGGAAGTGAGGAAGGTCAGAAGGTTGTTTATACATTTACAATATCTCTAAAATAAAGTCACACCCCAGAGAGATGCAGGTGGCAAACTGATCTCATTAGAAAAACCACAATGGTTCAGAGGAAAGGTTCGTTTTTGCCAAGGATCCTGTTTCCAGCACTGCTCATACGCAGATGTTGCGAAGGAAGGTTCCCAGTCATACTGTTGGACTGACTTAAATGTGATTCCCGAAGGACAGGCCAGAAAAGTTTTGCTAAAATTCACCATCAAATTAGAGAAATATTATTCAAGGTAGAAAATAAAATCTGCTCTTCAGAACATGGCATCCATGGTCATAAATCTGCTTATGACATTCTTCCTTGAAAACAGCACTTGGTATAGCACACAGCATCCCAGCAGAACTCCCAGGTCCTAAAAACTTTCATACATACTTCAAAAGTGTGGGAAATAAACCTGACTACTCACTGCTCTGTTAGCCTAGGAACTAGGCAACGAGTGTACCAACAGCACAAAACTCACCAAGGCATGAAAGAGACTAGTATTACTGCAGACACCATGCCCGCTTTTGGAGTGAAGTGCAAAGATTTATCCAGGCCATCTACTCTTAGGGGAGAAAGTGCCACACCAGGACAACGTGGCAGTCAGCGTTTCTGTCGTGGATGCTGTCAAGGTGAGAAACGGACGAGACCAACTGCATTCATTTCCCATCCCTCCATTAATATCAGGTCTTAATAACTGCTGCCTGGGGCGGCTCGAAAAACTCCCACCGTGATGTTTTTCTACTGAAAATTGTGGCTTTCTGCAGGGGAAAAAGCAAGCTTTCCACTAAAAGCACTCACTCTGTCTAGTATTCAAAACTTTAAAAAAATATACTACAAGTGTTGGCAAAAGTAATATGCTTTGCTTTAAAATTTTCTGCAAAATAATACATTTGGTGATCAGGTCTTTTCCTCTCTGTTCCTGGCGACCCTTGAACTGTCACCGCTAAAGATGGAGCCAATTACACTAGGACACAGGAGGCCCCAACAACAGGAGCACTGCCAGACTCTTCCCATGCTTGAGAATTGCAAGTAGTGAGCTGTTCTTCCTCCATTTCTTCCCCTCCTCAAGCATCTCAGCTCCAGTAGCTGCCCACTCTTATTGCCAAAAGGGACTAAGCTCACCAGGAAACCTTGTGCATCGCCCTGACAACGCCAAAGATTAACTCACTGATCTTTGTGTTTAATGTACAAAAGCTATTACTAGAACATCGCACTCAAACGTTTAATGCAGATTCTGATCCGAGGGCAACAGATAGCCCACAGTGCCTCAGTAGTTGTCTGAGCTCTCTTACAGGATGTAACGTCTGCAAGAAGTAAACCCAAGTGCACACATGCACATGCAATCAAGCCTCCGCTCTTATCAGACCCCTCCCAGCCTGCTCATGCTCTAACAGCTCATTGACTCAAGTAACCTCCCACATGTTACAATTGCCAGTAAAATACAATAGCCTGAAACTGAAAACACTTCTGGTCTACCAAGAATCCAATCTGAGGGACAAACTCACTGATAATTCTGAGACGAGCTCGTAGGATGAGACACTGATTGTCTCAGTGCTCTAAGGGAGCAGCTTAATTGGAACAGAAAAACAGGGTGACTAATAACAGCTAAGGAAAACACCTTGCTACAGAAGACAGGCAACATTAATGCTTTACATTATTAAAAAAAAATTGAGGTTATCATTCAGGACAGCACACGTGGAAAATATTTAGGCGAAAAAAAAGATGAAATGTTGTTTAATTGGTGAATTCTTCCCATTAACACCCTAGACAGTTTGACACATGCTGGCAGGCAGGAGGTGTCAGCCACAGACACGCTGCCAGCCGCAATTTCTCCACTCCCAGCAGCTGCCAGACCTTCCTGGGGTTTCAAAGTTCCCCTCCTGGAGGCCCTGTTCCCATTGCTTTCTGGTCAATTATCCTCTGTAGTCACATCTCCTTGGCGGTTTTAATTCTTTTTTCTTTTTTTCTTGGTTTCTTTTTGATGCAGCGGCATCTCATCTTTTTCAATCTCAATCCCTCTTCTCATCCTCTCCCCCCTAAAGATGGGAAGAGACCCCAGAAGCACCTCCGGGGAGGGGAGACTCACCTCCTGGGGACGCACCACCGTGAAGGGCTGGGAAGCCGCTCAACCAGCATCCACTGAAGTGGGACAGAGGAGCTTCTCACAAAATAAAAAAGCCCCAGGCGCCAGCGAGACGGAGGAGACCACACCAGAGTCCACACAGGCAGGAGCCAAGAAGGAGCCGGCTGTAAGTCAGCGCAGGGAGGAGCTCCGCTCGCCGCCCGGCCGGGCGCTGCCACGGCAGCGGACGCGGGTCGCGGCCGCTCAGCCCCGGCTCCTCCTCAGCGCCGCGACCCGCCGCCGGGGAGCGCTCCGCGGCGAAGCGCCGTCCCCGTCCCGCCCTGCCCGCGGTCACAACGCCGCCGGGACGGAGCCGCGCCGGCACTCGCAGCCCGGCTGGCTCCGGGGCGGGCGAGCCGGGCGCGGGGCTCTCAGTCCTGGGAAGGGGTCGGGGGGAAGGTAAAAACCGAAATCAAGAAGAAACGAGACCCGCTGTCCTACCCGGCTGTGCTGGCAGGGACCCGCTCTCCCGCAGGCTCGCACCGACGCGGCGGCCCCGGCTGCCCGCCCCACCCCGCGGCCGCCGCCTCCTCCTCTTCCTCGGCCCGGCCCCGGAGCGAAGGCGCATTCAGACCTAAGGGTTATTTGGCACTGAGTGTCCCGGGCTGCAGCGGGGCTCCCGGCACCCTGCTCCCCCCCAGGGCTTTGGGTCGGTTCCCTTGCTTTCCCACGCGGTAGCACTTCCCGAAGCCCCACCGCCTGCCTGCCTGGAGCACCCCGGGCCAAAAGGGAACCCCCCCCAGCACGACACAGCCCTGCAGGTGCCCCAGACGGGCAAGCTGCCTTCACCCTGGGCAGGAGAGCGGGCCAGCCCTTAAAGTTTACAAGCATGTTTTTTTCAGCCATGACTTAGCACTTGGTAGTGAAATGAGTCATGCTAAACATTACTCAGCTATCCCTTGCTCTCTCCCCCTTCATCTCCTCCCTTTAGGAAAGGGGATTATTGCCATAAAAGCTGCAGGTCCATTGTGCACCCGTCTCCAATTCCCTCTGAGGAACTGGCTGGAAAGGACCACGTAACACCAGTGGGGGATGCAGGGCCCAAGTCTGCCACAGCCAACTTTCAGAAAGGTTTAATGAGAATTTTCAAACCGACAAAGTTGGAATGTATGCTTAAAATGTGACAACATTATATTTTTGGAGCCTGACATTCTTTAATGCTTGTTATGAGCAATAGGTTGCTATGAACAATAGCAACACCAAACCCTCTCCTACAGCTGTGCTGGTCACAAATAGGGGTCTAAGCAGGGCAGGAAAGCCAAAGCCACAGAACAAAGGAACCCAAAAGCAGCCTCCACCTGGAGCTTCCTTTTCCAGGCTCCTCTGGGGCCCGTGCTCATGGGTTTGCTTTGCAGATCCTCAGTGTCAGAGCTCTCTCCTCCCTGTCACCTGGAACAAGCAAAGCCCTCCGTCCCCACTGACAGAGAACAAAATCCAGCTAGAAGTAGCTTCCTTGCCATTTCTTGCAGGGTGTTGGTTCCTCTCCCCTTGAACAAGCATCTCTGCCTACCCGTTACCACACTGCAACATCACCCTCACACATGGAGAGGTGCTTCAGGGCACTCTGTGTATGCAGCTTGCACCTGGAGTCACAGAAAAAGTAAAGCCAGAGTTCAGTCAAAATTTCATCTGGCATAAACCCACACCACAAGAAGACAGCACCTTCCCTTGCCCACTCGTGCTCTCTGCATTGCCCCCTCCTTTCCACCATGGCAAGCTGCTTTCCTACCAGACAAATGAGATGAGCAAACTAATCCAGGCTAACGCAGAGCTTTTTGCTTCTTTTCCCAATGTACTTGTGACTTCTCCTTAACAACTGCCGCCTTAAAAGAAAAACAAAAAATATCCTGTTGGTTTCTTTCAGTACAGAAGAGCCAGCACTCACTTCTGTATCTGGAAGTGGTCATTTAATAATGTAAATTCAGGCACCTGTCCTAACACCTATATAAATCAATAGCAGATGTGATGAAACCCTATAAGCAGCTGAGAAGGAACAACTAGGAGAAACAATTTCAGTCAGGACCTCATGAAGTGTTTTCCACCAGTAAGTCTCAGAGACTGCTCAGATATCTGCATCAGAATTGGCAGATTTGGAGACTTTTGACAGCACTTGACCAGCAGCTTTTACAGCACCCGTAGGTTAAACTATGCTTTGAAAGGACTCAACTTCCTTTCAACGGCCTGGTATGACCACCTGTGCCAGGGGAGCTAATGTGTCAACTTAAAAATCCCAGAGAACAATCAGCAGCAAAGGCATTACTGGCTCTAATTCTTCACTGTGTGTTCCTAAAACAGCTCCTTAACCCAAACTTCCAATTTCCTCCCACAGAGCATGGCTAATACTTCACTTCTTCCAGCTTCTCTCAGCCACCCCTGCACAAATAATGCTGTTCCACATGCACTGAACACAGCTGCAGCACCTCAGCCAATGCCTGAAAGGCTAAAAAGAAGTGCTAAGCTATTGCAGAGACAAATCTGACTTGCTCAGTTTCTTGCTCTTGCTGTGAAGAAAGCTTATTTTGAATGCCCACTACCTTAGCTGGATTTTTGAGCCTGCAGACAGCTTGTCTGCCTGGCCTAACTTACATAGTCTTGACCGCAGTTTCATCTCACCTAGTTGTGACTTATCCGTGTATTTATCATTCTTCAGATGCTGACAATCCATGCCTCTCCCTCACCATTTCCCAGGATCTTTGTGTTCTTGTCATTATCTAGTGTTGCCTTTTATTCTTCTTGCTTTTTCTTTTTACTGTCATCTCTCATTACACACCTTGAGGAGGGTGGGTTTCCTGGAAGAAGGCTTAAAGAAAGAGATCTTGCCTCACTATCTGAGCAAGTAGGGGAGCCAGGCACTATTTACATATTTCCTGATAAGCAGTGAGAATGTCCTGATGGTCCTGTAAGCACAAGTGGCTTTGTCTTGTTCCATGTTTTTTGCTTGTCTATACTTGCCCAATTCTAATCAACTAACAGTACTAAACATACTTTCACATATTGTTATAACATTATTCAGAGGAAAAAGCAGTATCATAGTCTTGAATTTAGGCATTAAAGAGACAATATTGCCAATACTTAGCATTTAAAAATCACACAAATTACTTTAAAAGTATGCCTTTTTCATATTAATTATCAGTTAATTTCTGCCTGAGCTATTACGTTACAGCTACATCTCATTTCCAAATTTTCATGCAACCATTAGCGCAAAATATATTTTGTATCATTAATTTAAATTAAAAAGTTAAAGTTAAAGTTTTTTTTTAAGTTGTGGGTTTTTTGGGTTTTTTTTGTTGGTTTTTTTTTTGTTGTTTTTTTTTTTTTTAAGGTTGCCATTTTCTTTTATTAACATAACTTTAAAGATCTGGAATCTTACAAGAAAACCCAAAACCAGAAAACAACCTTGTCACATGACACATCTTCCACTGTGTATAAGACTAGTGTCTGGCAATACCACCAAGAGCTCTTACTGGCCTGGCACCGGGTAACTGCATGAACGGGGAATGGGGGATGCTTAGCGTTTTGTTCACCGTGGGAAGAGGAGAAGGCTGCCAAAACGGACCCTTCCCGTAAAGCAGCAGCAGCAGTTCTGCCCCAGGTAGTGCAGGAAGCGTGTAGAGTAAACCAGGAGCTGATCCAGGCCAAGGGAGGGGAAGGTGGTGGCAGGCTGAGAGGCAGAGCTGCCGGCTGCTCCCCAGGGCCCGCTCAGTTTGTGAACCCTTCTGGTAGTCACAAGTGCTGGGTAGGGAAACACCGGGGAAAACCGGCACCTTACTCCCAAACATTTCCCTTTCAGTAAGTGATCTTTGCATAGTACGAACGCAGCAGATTCCTGAATGTTTCTTGCTCTATAGCTAAGAAGCAGGAAAGAAAGAGTAGGCTATGAGATGACTGACTAGCAGTACAGAATCATTTGCTGTCAGCAACATGCATGACCACTCCTGAAAACACAGCTGAAACTCTCTCGAAGGCAGATCTTGCGATTTTAACTGTTTTTACTTGGACCATATTCAAACCAGCCTGTGCTGACAACAAACAGAATGAAAACTAAGCCAAGCCACAGTCTCAGGAGAAGATGCAAGCAGCTGTGAGAAGAGAGCACACTAACTGCCTCCATGGAGGCTGCCGGCTGCTTTCAGGGACCGGGTTATTGCTCTGGTGGGGACTCTCCTGTTCCCACTAATTTCTTTCTTTAATTTTTCATGAGATACTCGACCTGTTATGACTTTCAAAGTGCATAATTCAAAGTTTCATCTTACTAACAGCACTTATTGAGCCCTAGCATTTAGTAAATACCTCTAACACAGCTGCTTTGAACCTCAGTTTAGATCACAATATAAAAACTACCAATTTGGTCAACTGAAGTTGGTTGGTCACCTGTCAGTCTGACAGTCTCATTCATCCTGTCTTTGACATTCACCTGGTGCAGCACCTGTTGCCAGCAGATTAAAGGAGTATCTGTTAATTTTTTGTTCTTTTAATCATTAAAATCAAGTCGTGCTACGGACGCATTTCCTGAATTTTGAAAAGGCTTATCTAGGTGCAGTTTGGGCACAACACTGACTTTAAAGAAGAATTTCTTCCTTAGAGCTAATCAAAATCTACCCTCTTTCAGTAGAGGGTCCTATCACTACATGCCCTTGTAAAAAGTCCCTCTCCAGCTTTCCTGTAGGCCCCCTTTAGGTACTGGAAGGCTGCAATAAGACCACCCCAGAGCCTTCTCTTCTCTTCTCCAGGCTGAACAGCCTCAACTCTCTCAGCCTGTCTTCACAGGAGAGCTGCTCCAGCCGTCTGATTGTCTTTGTGGCCCTCCTCTGGACCCGCTCCAACAGCTCCATGGACCAACAGGTCTAGTACCTTGAAGACAGTAAAGTAGAGGCCTAAAACACGTCTTCATACATCCATCTGCTGCCACACCAAATCTCAGTTGAAATGCTTACATGTGAAAATCCTTCTTAACTTGGTTTGAACAATCGTTCTCATTTGTAATCTGGTAAGCTGCCGATAGAAATGGTGCAAGTTCTGTGCAGTTCTGTGTGGGATACTTTATTCAGCTAAACATTACTGAGCTGTTCCTTCATCCTGCTGTGAAAGGGAATACAGAACTCCACCAAACAGGGCTGAGAAAGCAGTAGGGCATCCTCTGCTACAGAGGCAGGAGAGGAAGGAATAAATGAGGGAGAAAGGGGTGCTGACAGAGAGACCTCAGGGATGGGTAAGGTTGCCAAAAGTGTTTCTGGGTGCTGGTGCTGCTGGAAGGTGGGTGCTCGCTTGCTGCCTATGTGAAAAGGAAGGGCTGGCTAAAGGAAGCCCCAAAAGCTGGATTTAATCCCCAGCATCAATCACTCCAGCTGTTCCCTGTGAACAGTGCCTGGGGTGAGCGCCTCAAAGGCGAGGGCAGCCCAGCTGCCCACTTGGGGACCCTGAGGGACAGGCAGCAGGGCTGACAGATGCACGAAGGGCACATGAACTGTGTGGCTCCTAGGCAGGTTGCAAGTGCTGAGGAAAGTAACATTTCAGGGCACTAGGTCCTGCACAAGTGTACCATAAATAATCACCCCTGCATCACAGATCTCGCAGCCTGAGAGGAAGCATTGCACTCACAGCCCCGTTAACAGCCTCGACCTTGAAACGGTCCTGAAAGCAGGGCTGCAGAGGAACGAAGCAGCAGAACATCTGCAAGTAGCTGCATTCAAGCGGAAAGACAACCCTCTGGCACATCCGACACAGGATCGCCTACCGCTGCACAATCCTGCCGCGCCGTGCAGCCAAGCGCGGTACCTCTGGGAGGGCAGCTCGCATGGGGCTGTCTGGCGCGGCAGCTCACCTCTCCACGACCTGAGGCTCAGCCAAGCAGCACGGTGAATGGGAAAACACGCTGCCCTGGCACCGCAGAGAGTGCCAGCCGGCTTACTCACCTGAGAGCTCTGCGCGCAGCACCCAGACTGTTCTGCGATCAGCGTTTTCTCGGTGCAAAATGGCATTCATACTGACAGATGCTAACAAGATGTTTCCCTGTGAAAAAGCAAGGATGCTTGTGGGGTTTACTTTAAGAGAGTCATTGTCCACAAAGTCACTGCAATGCTTTCTAGAGTCCCTGGGATATTTTTATACTTGTTCATTATAAGCTCTACCAACTGTGACAAAATAGCAAGGGCTGTAATAACAGCATTACACATTAAGGATGGCTTTAATTACGTAGACAATATCTATGCAAATGCCAGATAGCATCTTCTGCATGAAAGGCAGGGTTGGTTTGTTTGCTTCTTATCCTCACAGTATGGAATCTTATTGCTTCTTATGATGCAATATTCATTTGGTTAGACTTCATTTAATTACTTCACTTGGTAATTACATTAACATTTCTTAAATTAAAATTTTATCCCTGTTCCTTGCAGGGGGGTTGGACTAGATGACCTTTGAAGGTCCCTTCCAGCCCTAACGATTCTATGATTCTAAAAAAAAATAGTATCATCTTGAAGTATTTCTGTCATGGTGGTTCCTGAAATATCTCCATCAGGACTAGATCCCTATTGTTCAAGAGGCTGTGGGAAAAAAAAAAAAAAAAACAAAAAACAACAAAAAAAAAAAAAAACAGGGCCAGACAACTCCATCTGCTTTATAATGCGAGCAAGCTGCTGCTGAATGGCAGGTGCCTGGCATCTCCGGAGATGGAGTACAGGTGCCTGTTTGGCACCAAAAGTAAAATTTTTCTCAATCACATATTAGTTTGAATACCTTGGTCTGAGTGTCATGCTCAACATTACATCATAAATCACTAAGGCAGCTTTTCTTTCACAGCTTTTCTTTAGCTATTGTCAGTCTACTTTGTTAAACACTCAAGCACCTGAGAGTAAGTTCATAGCGATGATATTCCCATGTAACCCAAGTCACCAAGAGGTGAAGTAGCTTGACCAAGGCAGTGGCTAACTCAGTGGCTTACACTTAACTGTACTGCTGTTGTAACTGAGTAGTTGGGCTCCTGTTTGAGCAGGAGTAAACAGATCAGGCCCTTGCTGAGTCACTAACACAGTGAGAAGAACTCCAACATCCTGCCACTGACAGTGATGCTTAAGGCCCAGTACAGAAGGGAATGGGAGTCTTTGACTTGTCTACAGGAGCAGCTTCCCCTAGTGTGGTCTGGCCAACCAGGCTTGATGGTGGTTTGAGGCAGAAAGCAAGCATTAACTCCAGATTAACACAGCAGTCATGGAATAAAACTGTTTGCTTGATTACGACTATTCCAGAATATCATGTGTAAGGTACAGTGCTACATGCACACTGAAGAAACAGAACCACATCCACAGATTGCCAGGACAAAGGCTACCAACACAACTTCAGTTTAGTCCTCTGCTCTATATGCCACGTGGCACAGTCTTGATGCCTTATTTCTCCTACATGAATATAAGCTCAAGCCCAGACTCTCCCTTTCAGCTCTCAGGAAGAGATTGCTCCCAGTTTCTCTCTTCCAGCTGAATGACAAAGGAAACATTCAGTGTGGGCCAGGAGAAAACATACCCGACAGCGAGTTACACAACCATTTGTCAGACAGCACTGGAATGTCAGCAAACAGGATCTTTGGGTCTAGCCCCAGCTCTGGAGACAGAGAGCAGCCTAAGTCATCATAAACAAGAGGCCAAATCACACCAGCAGGTAGATTTGTTTTGAAAGGTCATACGGTAAGGCAGATGAACCTTGCTGCTTTATAGGCCTCTATTCCCAGCTCTGTACACAGCCCACTTGCTGGCAGTTTATCTGCAGAACAGGTGAATGACCACAGATTCATAGAATGGTTTGGGTTGGAAGTATCATCTAGTTCCAACCCCCATGCCATGGGCAGGGACACCTTCCTCTAGATCAGGTTGCTCAAAGCCTCATCCAACCTGGCCTTGAACAATTCCAGGCATAGGGCATCCACAACTTCGCTGGGCAACTTGCTCCAGTGCTTCACCATCCTCAGAGTGAAGAATTTCTTCCTTAGATCTAATTGAAAACTACCCTCTTTCAGTTTAAATCCCTTGCCCATTGTCCTATTACTATATGCCCTTTCAAAAAGTCCCTCTCCACCTTTCCTGTAGGCCCCCTTTAAGTACTGGAAGGCTGCGATAAGATCACCCTGGAGCCTTCTCTTCTCCAGGCTGAACAGCCCCAACTCTCTCAGCCTGTCTTCATAGCAGAGGTGCTCCAGCCCTCTGATGGTCTTGGTGCCCCTCCTCTGGACCCGCTCCAGCAGCTCCATGTCCATCTTATGTTGGGGGCCCCAGAGCTGCAGGTGGGGTCTCATGAGGGCAGAGTAGAGGGGCAGAATCACCATCAAGGGCTGCAGGACTCGTCTCAGTGTGTTTATTTTGTGATTTTTAAGTTGGAAAAAAACCCCGTAATAACAACAAAGCTTTTGAATTCTCTGCTATGTATAGCAACTCTTATATCTGCACGCTGCATGTGCTTGTTGATGTCAACGCCCTGTGACTGAGAGCCACTGCCGTCTATCACACACAAGTCCTCATTATGTTGCATAACAAATTACCTTTGTTGCCTAACAGAATGGCACAGTGGATTTTGTTGTTGCCTCGTGTAAACTTTAGTCCTGCGAATTCCATTTTGCACTGACGCATTGCTTCTGCCTGACAAGTGCTTTATTTCTGTTGTTAAGCAGTGAGCTTCATGATACGCAGGCAGCCACAGACCCTGAAAAACAAGTTGAGAGATACATAAATACACCACCATTATGTCTGCCAAACAATTGGCCACGTGGATCCCGATTGCTGCCGTAACACTGGGCTTAGAGGCTGCAACTACACACCCTGGGAGGCAGCACCACTGCATATTCATTGCTAGTGGTCATCTGATGTTTTCAGTTACAAGAAAAAACAGTAGCATAAAGAAACAAAGAAAGTGGCAGAACAGCAAAGGAATTTTAAACCAACAAAGAATTCATAGTGTTGGCATTTTAATATTATAATATTGGCTTTTTAATGGATTTATCCAACTGCACTACGTTATGTCTTGTTTTCAGTTTTTAATTACTGTTTTTAACTGAACAGTACATAGTTACAATGCTCATCTAATAAAGAACACAGTGTGAAAAATGTTAACAAATCCATCCATATGATTACAAAATGTTAAACCTCACTAGGTACTTCTTCTGAGTCTTCTTTATATATGTTCAGCACATATTTCCGGGGAAGGAAAACATTTGTTGCCAGGCTTCAAACAGTGTTTCCTTTCTTAAAACATTTTAGTTGGCAGCTTTTTCTGTTGGCTTTTGACCAATACTCTGCATAAGTGGAAAAATAGTGGTGATATCTACAGGCCAGATTTTGCCACTTCTTATAATGAGTAATGCTATCTTATTTTCATATGTGCTGGCCATACCCTCCACCGCTGGAAGCTCACTGATAGCTGCTCCCTACTTTCTCTGGACAAAATCCAAAGAGGATGAAAACCCACTCATTACATCAGCAAACTTCAGTAAAGTCTGCGGGTTGGCCTGTTAGGATAACCTTAAGTAAGAGTAACAAAATCTGGACGCCAGTTTATTTAAAGATGCACATATTTTGATGACCCCTCCTATTCCTTCCAGAAACATACATTTCAATCTCCAATATGCAGTCGTCTCTGACACAGTCTCCGAATTGTCCAGTAATAATCGAACCTGTTTTTTCCTCAGTGCTCCTATCTGGCCCAATGAGTATCATTTCCACTGCTCACCCCATCTCGTACATGGCCAAGCAACAGTCATCAAATAAATCACTGGGGACATTGTTGGACAATGGATGAATGAGTTACTGCTGAGGGATCGGGTTTTGTCTCTATTTACTGGCTGGAGTCAGAAACACTTCAAGCCAAATTTCAAATACAGGGCATAAAGTAAAGGCTAGCCTGGTCCGGGCATTTTAAGAGAAAATTGTACTTCAGTAAAGTAATAAGGCACGGCTTTTTTCAAACATTGCTGTTCACAGTTAATGGTGCTCACACAAAATCTGCCTGGGTATTACCCCAAACAGCCTCAGGGGGCCTGCATGGGAACATGCAGCTATGGTAAAAGAAGGCAACAAGGTGCCTGCATGCTTGAGGTACAGGACAGTGAAAGAATAAAATACCTTTGTAGCAATCAGAGATACATGAGCACTGTAGAGCTGTAATTATGTGAAATTGTACAGCTACTCTTTCAGCTTATGGAGGAAAAATCACGAGCAGTGCTAAGTGGTACTAAGGAGAAGGGAGATTACAGCCCTGCCTGC
Organism: Tauraco erythrolophus; assembly: GCF_009769465.1. NCBI lineage: Eukaryota > Metazoa > Chordata > Aves > Musophagiformes > Musophagidae > Tauraco > Tauraco erythrolophus. The sequence continues at coordinate 6,997,623 of NC_141475.1, forward strand.
TTCAGGGTAAAACGCCAGCCCTCAAGCTGTTGGCTACTTCATCTTCATGAATACTGATGATACAGGACCTGGGAAAATTCAAATGAAGATTGAAAAACCAGGACTTTTCAGGGCAGAGAACAAGTCAGTAAGAGAAGACTTGATATAAGCACAGCCTGAAATTAATAGGATCAATACAAGAGATAGGAACTTGGCTCTTTCCTATCTTCATGTTTGAACACAGGCATATGCAAGGAAGTGGAAAGGGTAGAAAACTCAAGTCTGATGAAACAAAATGCTTTTTCACACAGATATTTGAGGTGAGTCTAGAGAGAGTTTGGACATTAACAGGAGTGGATAGTAAACCAAGTCCTATTTATGCTTAATATATTTTCACACCAACACACATTGTTTAAGTCCCTGCTGTCAGCTCTGAGCTGACTGGTTGCCCTCTTTTAATGACACAAGAACAAGTTGACTTCAATACAATTTGAAAGGCAATATTTTAAATTATAAAATCCCTCTCCATGCAGTACATAATTAACCTATAGAACTCATTCCCACAAGATTTAAATTGAGCTGAGACTTGTCTGTATCCAAAAAGGATTGAATGTGCATTTATAAACTGACCTGATTCCACTTGGGGCAAGGGTGGTATACACTCAATTAGGTATTTGTAAATGATCCTCTTAAATCCCCCTGGAGAACACGCCAGAAGGCCTAAGGACCTCAGCAATGGGCAAATACAGCGTGACATACCCGAGAGGCAACAATTCACAAGTGCTATTATCGTAACACTTGATTTCTCTTCAGCAAAAGATGTCGCTGAAATTTCAGCTCCATTGAAGCTGGCAGCAACGCCCTCAGGACTTCACGTGCAACGCTGACGGGCGTGCGCGCACAAAGCGTGCTGCGGTAACGCGCAGGAACCCAGTACTGGCCTGTGACGGAGATTTTCTTACACCCACTGACCTCATGAAACGTTAAGATGCAGAGTATTCTACTGGCCGGCAGCCCCAAGCACAGTCGGGGCCCCACTACACCGGACACTTTGCAAACACAGTTTAGGTTAAGTCTGAAATCCTGAAAACTTTTTTTTTTTTTTTTTTTTTAACCGGGGCTCAGCAAAGCCATCGTTTCACCTGGCTCCCGCAGCGGCAGGGATGGGTGCGGGACGCGGACCAGCGGCGCGGGGGGGACCGGGCCGCCCCCGCGGGCCCCCCCCGGCCGGTGCCGGTGTCGGCGGGGGCGGCCGGACGCGGCGCCCGTGAGGCCCCGTGGCGCCCCCTGGCGGCCGGAGCGGAGGCTGGCAGCCGCCCGCGGGGGCACCTGCGAGCCTGGTGCGGAGCAGGCAGCGCCGCCGGCACCGCCCCGCCGCGCCTTCCGTTAATATTTGCTGGTTTCAAGGGAAATTTCCCTAAGGTCTTGCAACACAACGAGTCCCTATTTCAGAAGCAGAACAGAGAACAGTTTGGATAACCGAGGATATGGAGCTTTTTATTCCTCTGCTCAGCTGACACACAGAAGTCTTCAGCTGGACTCGCTTAGATAGTGAAATAAAATACTCCAAACCAGCCTAAATGGCAAAACAACAGTGGAGCATCACAGAAAGCGTGCTGAGCCCAAGGCAGATACTCAATCTGGAAGCAGAATGATCTTTCAGAAGAGTCTTAGGCAAATATTCACTAGCTCAGAGAAGACGGCTGTGGAAGATTCTCCTTTACTAAGAGAAACACAGACAAGTGACGCCTGAGAGGGTCAAGGCATTGCACTGTGTCCAGCAGCTCCACACCCTGGGGCCAAGGCTCCCACACAGCCCAGGTAAAGACAAGCAGTTTCGTTCTTTCACTAGGTCCCGCTCTCTCAGCCCCTGCCTGTGTGCCTGCAGGCAAACTGCTGTGACACTCAGATGGTCCAAACGCAGAGGCACTGCAGGATGCAGCAGCTGGGCGACCACTCTCTGGTGGGCAGTCGATGACAGCCCAAGGCTCTGCTCTCTGGCTAACTGGCCCTTTTCTTAACATTCAAGCTGCAAACAGTGCTCAGTGCTAGATCTCCAGGTCTACCAAGGGAGAAATACCTCATGTCTGGGGTAAAAAACAAGTTTCTGTTACTATAAAACAAGGTGTATCTACCCATTAGTTCCTTACAAGAAGAGACATATTAAATGTTCTTACAATGTCCAGGCTCCAGCAACGTCCAAAGCCTTTCCCTCTGTGTCTATGTTTTCACCTGCGTGTGCTAAGCCTTTACTGTCCCACTCTCCTTCCCGCTGCCTTTAAGCTCCCACTGCAGGTGGCAGGCCAGGCTGGCTGCAGCCCCCTGCAGCACTGCCCCAGTGTGCCTCTGTAGCGCAGTGGGAGGGGAGGGTGCAGGGCATGGGACTGGACTTCAGGAGGGAACGGACACATTCTCCTGTAGCTTTGCCATGGGACAAGGTATCCTTGAGAAGCAGCTGAAGTGCAGTGCAAAGCCACTGGGAGCTGTGGCCTTGTCTAAGGTGCTCAGTTCAGCTTCTCCCATCAAAGGGAAAAGTCTAAGGGCCTTCTGGAAGGAGAGAAGGCAGTAAGCCCTTGCACCTCCTTGGAACCCTGTTAACTGCAAAGGCAGCCCTAGCAGCCTCTGCTGGAAGCAAAGAACATTGCCAGCACAGCCCGGGTGACTGAATAAACCACAAAGGAGACCTGAAAGCTATCTTTGCTCTTAGGAAAGTCGAAGCAGAGTCTAGACAAGAGCAGAGCAGGGAACCTGGAAAAGAAAGGTAACGTTCAAAACGCCAATTGAGGAGAAGTACTAAAACCCAAGGCAAACCAGACACGAATTCTACCATTTTTTCCTCTGCAATTCATCTCCACCTTCTAGGATACACTGACCCCTCCCTACGCAAATCTACCAGCAAGGAGTTTCTGCACCTTATGCAGAAGGGTTCCTTCACCTTTGAGCAGAACTCACTTTCTCTTCATAAGGATGGAGGAGTTAAACATTAGGCCCATCTCCCAAGGCCTGTCTTCCACAACAAAACACAGCCAAGGCTGCTGGTTCCTTACCACTCTGGTGACACGTCTGTCCCTTTCAGGTCTCCAAGGCAGGTTGATAGTGACAAGACAGGCCTGAGGCCAGGCTGTGACATCAGTCTGCAGGCTGGGGTCTGGATCAACAGAGTTCATGGCCAGGCAGAGGTGTGACCATGGCAAGAGACCAGCACCCCTTGCCACCCAGCTCAGGTTAAGACAGAAGGCTCCAGGATGAGCTGAAAGAAGCTCCTGGGCCATGGGCATGGGTGCGGGTGGAGGTCTCAGGTGAGGCTGTTCAGGCTAATTACGGCCTGTTAGTGCCCTCAGGACCCTGACACAACAAGAGAGTAGCTTCGCTGGCTGCAGGCTTGTGGTGACTCCAGAGACCTCACTAATAGGGTAGAAAAGATCTAATAGAAAACAGCTGATAGAAGCATGGGGAGAGGTCCCATGCGCAGTACCATGGCTGCAGCGAGACAGTGCTGTATCGTGGCCCCACTAGGTCTCATCAGTAAAAGCCCAACTTCCCTGAAAACAGCACTTGGAATGGCCACAGATCCCGTCTGAAGTGAATAGACAGAGGGCTATCACAAATACCCTAGGAGACAAGATGAAGGAACAACATATTTTGAGAGTAATTGCAAAACTCAAACACATTATTTCAGTATTTTACAATGGTATCTGTGATCCCACAATTAAGCAGAGTTTGGAGAAGCAGCTCCAAGTTTCAACGGTTTTCAGTCCCATTTCAAAACTGATACGTGCACTCTCTCCCTGCATTCGCAGCCTGAAGTTTCAAGACAGCTCAAGCTTCACCGCACTGGATTTCCTCAGCCTCTCTGGAAAACATTCCATGTGCACATTGCATCTCTCCAAATTTTATTCTCATTCCAAATCAGCAAGTACAAATATAGCAACATTCCACTCTCCTAATGCACACTTGCAAGACGTGCTGAAATGTCAGATGCTAAGTGGTACAAAGAAGCACTTTACCACATTCCTGTTGATGTGCAGTGTAACAGAGAAGGCAGAAATTGCTTTAACATCTGTTGATTTATTACATCTGAATACTCTCCTCCTTTCATCTGGCAGCAGTAGAGCTATTAATGCTGCAACAGCTTCTTCAGAGCTTGCAACAGTGCATCGGTGAATACATATCTCGAGAACAATCTCATTTCTGCAGGATTTTGAATGGGACTCCCTCTATCCAAACCAGAGCTGCCAGAGCAGGGGGATTATAGGAAGGTGAACCCAGCAGAGAGGAGCAGACAAGCAGGTAATACCCCTGCTGCCGGGAGGAAGCTGGGGTGAGGCTAGAAAGCTTCCTACCGCTGTAGCTATTGTCTCACTGCTTCCTCTGCCTCACAGCTAGGGAAACCATCAATGACGCAGCCGGTGGGGTTGAACTACCTCAGCAGCAGTTGCAAGGCTCTGCCAACCTGATCAGAACCAGTTCTTGACAATTAGTATTGCTGAGTCATTCAAATGAAGGAGATGCAGGGTCATTCCCCATGGTTGGTATTGTTTCGCACGTTGCTAAAAACAGCCAGTTGACAATACTCCTTCTGCACATTTCTATTACCCAGAAAACCCAGCTCAGACAAAAGTTTTGAGATAACAAGATTCCCTTCTTCTGGATGGGAAACAGAATATTTTCACATATTAAGAGTCATCAAAATGAAAAAAATCAAGTTTTTGTTTTGACAAATTTGCATTTTCTCAGGGAGCAGAGGGCCAGGGAATCATTTTGTTAAAATCTCCCAGTCAGCTTGAATAATAAGGATATGACCTTGAAGAAGTCAACTGTGACATGAACATTTTCTCATAACAGAAGATACAACCACTGCCTTACTGTGTATCTTAAGCAATGCAACTGACATGTTGAACACTGTCCGAAGGAGAAAATGTGTGTTCAGAAGGCAGCATTTTATCCAAAACCAAAACTCAATGTAAAGGCAGCTCAGGTTAGAGCTCACATGTCCTTGCACCACCTCTGGGCCTGCCTGCATGCACGGTATCTAAGAAGACAGTTGGAGCTTTCTGCCAGTTGAGGACACAGCCTACCTCCTCTTAGAGGAGATTTAAGAAGGAGACTATCTATCATGGGCTGTTGTGTTGTTAGCACGGGTTGCTGTCATGTTGACTTTTGCAAGAGTGTCAAACACCCTCTAAATTGGCCCATTGCTCCCTTCCAAGGGCACAGGCACAAATCCACTCTGACCATAGATTAGTCAGCTACAGCAGCTGTCAAAACCCTCAGGCTGAAAAAACTGTGAGGACAAATGTGTTTGGAATCAAATTAGAACTTCACCATGGGATAAGCACCAGGTTAAGCTGAACCACCTCAGAAGCATCCTTTAAACAAGCAGTCCTCAGTTCTCCTTCTCCGCTGGCAGGAAGCCTCTTGACTTCAGCATATCGCTTTACTCAAATACTCTCACATTTTCCTAATGTTGAAATTATAAACTGCCAGAGCAGCTAAATATAGGAACAAAATAAACTAACTGTACAAGAAAGAAAAGCTTATTTTGCATCTCTTCTGATTTTATTAGTAATATTTCTTTCCCTTTTCTAGAGTTCCTTGCTGAGCTGAAAAAAAATTCCTTGTTGCCAAATCTGTACTTAATCTGATGTTTCTTTCTATATCTTTGTTATGTATTCTTTCCTTTTTTTAGTTGAGGTTCCTCTGTAAATGCAAGTTCTCCACTCGATCCTAGCCAAAATATATGCTGTATTAGTGGGAACTAACCTCTCTGGTACTCAAGGAGCAAGTCTCAAGGGATTTTTCTTCAGCAGAAGGTCTGCAATACTATGAGCACTAACAAATACTGCAATTCACGTGTCTCGTATTTTGTGTACAAAATTTAAACTTCTCACACTTGCATTTCTGGCTGTGATCTCCGTGGAGATGTCACTGACAATTTTTCCCCGGACAAAGGGAAATGTGCGACCTAAGCTGGGACTCGCACGGCTCCTGGAGCACGCTCATGCTGCAGCCAAGCAGCCCATTCTGCTGCCTGGAGTGCGGCACCTCACCCAGCACACTGCAGTGCTGCCGGGTTGGAGGTGCAGAGGCCAATTGCTCCAAACAACTGCTCATCTCAGGGGGCTTGGGACCAACCCTTCCACCTGGACCATTGGAAAAGAGGTCACCTGAAATTGGAGTATAGCACAAACAGCCCTGAAATGTTTTTCTCCGTCTATCTGTATTAAGTCCAGCTAACTTTTGCCATCTTCTGGAGGAAGGGAATAAAATTAGGATGCTCAATTATATTTGTGCTTTATCAAATATAATCCATTAAATAATCCATCACAAGCCCTTTCTCTAGTCATGCAGACACAGATATCGCAGGTATCCCTAAGGAAGCTCATGCTGTGATGATGTTACGTCCACTTCTGTTACTCACTTGAGGGTCTAAACTGAGGATATGACTAATTTTCTGAGTTATGCAGTAATGACCACAACGCTGTGCTTCACTTAGCTGTTTGCTGTTTACTTGCTATTCTCACAAAGATCACTAAGTCTGTAGACTTTTGGGGGGGGGAGTTTAACCATTTCATCCCCAATTCACCAATGATGTTTTTGTTCTGCCTCAGACTCTAGAAGCAGCTTTTTTCTGGTTGGTTTGTTTAATTTTGTCTCCTTTTTTCTCTTTTATTAAAACATCGGGGAATTTTTTACACCATCCATCCTTTTAACACCTCAGAAGTTCTAACTGCCATTTTTTTACTATATTTAGTGACAACAACCCTGATCTCTAGTGGCTTGAGGATGCCTAGCCCTTGACTCAGCTGGGTTTCTAGGTATTAAGTGCCCAGAGGCAGGTCAGGGATGAGGACAAGATAAAGGAATACCCAAGATATGGACAAGGTAGGGGACTCTAAAGAGGCCAAGAATTGGAAAGCAACAACTGGGGAGGTACTATGTACTAGAAAAGGGTGGACTCAAGAGGACACTTAAAATGACACCTCTGGAAAATGCAGGATAAGATATTTCTTTCTCCATAGCAAGCCCAAGTATGCAATGCTGAACTCAGTATGAATTTGCCATTGACGTCATGCTGGTAGACTATGAGCCTTTTTCATCACCATCTTCATCAGAAATGCTCCCAAGGTACACAAGGCACATTCAGGGTTTCCTGATAAGTTTTTCAGCATTGCAGCCTCTGAAAAGAACTGCTCAGTACCAGAGAAGTGGCGCATTTCCCCTAAACTGAAATTAAATTTTCCTTCATGGGAGAGCTGTGCTTTCCTGTGGATAGTGAACTCACTTCCTTCTGTTTTGTTTATAGCCATATGGGAGGTTTTTCCTCTTCCATTCCCTTTTCCAAAAGCAATGAGACAATAAGATATTGTTAAGTGTTAAACATTCATGTTTCTGTTTCTTGTCTTCATAACAGGACTATCAGAATGATGATAAATGAAACAGGGAAATTATGAAGGAGAAGGGCAAAATGTAACTCCGATTTTATCTGAAACAGCAGAAAAGACATTCAGAAATGGTCCAGCAATGGCTGGAAGGCATTTGTCAGAAAAAAAATACAGATTAACCATGTTTAATGAACCTGTGAACCATGCTGAAACTAGAAAACTTTGTATCCTATAAAAGATGATTTGAACAACGCCAACTGTCACAGGGCATAGGAACGAAACATACAGGTCACTAACAAAATGCAGAGATGCCATTTCTAACAGTACCAGGAAATAAATTATCTGTCACTGAAATACAAATGTACAGATCCCTTAGACTCCTCAAAAAGGTGCCCTCCCTGGAGGTGCAAGGGTCCAATGCACCTCCAATGCACGGGAGGACCTAAGGATACCTTCGGAGAAGAGGAAGCTCCCTATAGTGTACAGAAGGAAACTGAAGGAGTCTGATCCCCTCACACCCTGGGGAGAACCTCTAAGGCAAGATGAAATGAAGCTGGAATGGCTTGCACAAAACTAGGAATCAGTGCACGCCCAGGAGCCAGCTGATGGGTACACTCACCCATGTAGACATCCAGCAACAAATCAATCGCTCTGAAGGATGAGAAAATTTTCCACCATCCTCACCATACTGGGTGTGGTGGGTGACACAGTTTGACCTCAAGCAAGAGAAGAACACATGCAGGGACAGCTTTGAAATGAATCTTGTGATCAGCTAAGAAGATCCAGAAAACATGTATTTGGTTTAATGAGAAGAGTCAGCCCAGCGCATGGACTGGGTAGATGGAGGGACGTTTGGCAGCCCACCTGCTCCAGCAGGGATCAGACATTCCTTGGGATGCTCAGCTGTCTAGAGAAATGTATGTCACACCAATCTGTCCAAGCCAGAAACCTCATCTATTGCTCCTGTCTCCCCAAGACAGCCTTCCTGAAGACAGATAGATGATCACATCCAATCTGTTCTTGCTTGCTGAGCGTTATGTCTCATATAACGACAGTGCACGGTTTACTGGGCATGAGTGTAAATAGTCCTAGTCACGGATATGTAGCTGATGGTCCCAGCAGTCCCCAAGCCAAAGGTGGAAGATGATGTTAAAATAAAAAAGGGTCAGTTTTAAAGGAGGCAGATAGATTCTGATCAATATTTAGGATTGTTAAACTATCAAGCAGCAGTGCCTTAGATTAAAATGCTACTCAATGACTTCTTAGTCAAAAAAGTGTGAAAAGTTGTGCTGTTTTACTAGTAGCTGGCACGTAGAGTGATAGACAAGGCAAAACCAATTAAAAAAACCCCAACTAATTCAACAATAAAACATCTGACATGATTTGGATCATCCAGTGCAAAATGAAAATATTGCCATGAATATCAACGTAAGGAAACAGCGATTGCAAACAACAGTGATACCTCCTCAGACAGCCCTGAGGTCGTATCTGGTTGTCATCTCACCAGGGCCCGCAGAACCGGGGAGCCAGAAACACCATTTCCAGCTCGGAGAAGGCAGGACAGAAACAAGCAGCAAACCGAAAGAGAAAGCCCTAGCTCACAGTGCGACACGTAGGAAGGGCATTCCCACTGACAGATGCACGGCAGCATGAGGAGAACTGTGAATCCAGGGAACCGTGCAAGATCCCCAGAAAGGCTGCAATTTCTATGTAATTTTATTTACATAATTATATGCATATCCAGATATAACCATCAAAGAAAACCCCTCCCACATACTTTTAATATGTAAGTGGTAGCCTTTAGGTCTGCTCCAGGCTTTGTTCTCCTAAAGTGAAAGCTGCCAGATTACACAGCAAAACGTCATTATTTTTCTGGCTGCTCTCTTTCTCTTTCCTATCTCAAATCCTTCCTTCCATTTTTTTCTCTCTCTTTTTCTTCACTTCTTTCCACTCCTTCTATTCCTGGCTCTCCCTAATCCCCCTTATTAGCATTTCATCTCTCCACTCATTCTTGCTCCTTTCTTGCTGCTTCTGCTCTTCTCTCTCATTCCCAGTCACTCATTTCTTTCATACAGAATTAACTCTACCCCTGGTCTATGCATCCTGACAATCTATCTGTTTTTAATTGTTGCACTAAACTTAGCTGGACATTTCAGAAAGTCGTGTATGTTTAAACTGAGGACCTTTTCAAAGTCTTCATAATTCAACTTGATTCCATGTATTTGATACAAGAGCCATATGTTTTTGTGGATCACGTGTTGTTTCGCACATGTGAACACTTACAGAACAGACGTGTATTTGGGTATCTATTGCTTTTGCTTTCTGAACTGTCAATTAATTTTGTGCTATGTAAAACCATCGATACTTTGAAAAGTGCAGAGATTTGCTCCATACTTCTAAAAATACTCTGTAAACGTAACGGATGAGGACTCACAATGCTGAGTGGACTTTGCTTGGCATCCTTTCATGGGTGGAAAAGAAGCACTCACAGACGACTCCTGTCAGGGCTAAGAGGGTGGTAGAGTTTGAGCAGCATCGAGACCACATTCCTTCTCCATCAGCATCAGCCTTGTTAACAGCTCTTCACAGACACCACCACTATTTCTGAGGTTTATTGATTCATCTCAACAAACGCCCTAGAAATGATCAACTAATCTGTTGCCTCCTCAGAGCAGATCTAGTAGCCTTTATTTAAGATAAAACTTTCCTGCGTCACACCTGGTGCTAAGTCTACAAAGAAGGGGAGAGGAGAGGGAAAAAATCATAATGGATTCTCACAAAGGCGAGTAAGAAATGACATTTCCTTTTCAGCAGTTAAAGCATTAAACCCAACGTTAAAATCCTACTCTAGGTGTGGGTGTCCCCAGCACATCTCTGTATCAAATGTGTGCATCTCCAGGGAAAAGTGGACAGAGACTAGCACTGATCTAAACGGAGGGGAAAAGTTCTCACACTGATTCAATTAGAGTACTATATGTTGTAATATAGCTTCAAGGGATAACTGAAACTTTTGGAGAGGGCTGCTTTTTTTTTTTTTCTTTCCCTTTTTCTTTGCTTTGGCTGCTGCCACATGGAGCTCATTTCACATTTCAACTATAATGTAAGTGATACAGAAAAACAGTTCTCACATTGTGTCAGATCCACTGGTGCTGAATCCACAGGCACTCTCCTTCAAGTAGTCTGAGAATACAGCCGTGCACAGAACTTTACCTTTTCTACCCTTCTCCTGCCCCACCTGGGTTTCAAGTGGATGAGCTTTCTTTCTGATTGCTAGCCTGAAAATACTAAGTGACCACCAGAAAACGATCCATCTCACTTAATTCTCTGGGCAAAAGTACAGAAGTTAAATCATGACAGTGGTTCTGCACAACAGTGATGTGAAGCACAGGATACAAAAAAAAAAGTACCACTAACTGTATGTCAATAGAAGTAGAAATCCACACCGAACATGACAAGGCTGCACTGGCTTTGTTACTTAACTGTTCTGATTTGCACCAGTGAAGCATCCGTCCGGGCAAACTCCCTGTGAGCCGGGTGCCCTTCCATTGAGGTAGCCAATAAGCTGAAAACATCATGGAAATATTCTGACTGGGGGCTCTTGGGAGCTGGGGCAGCTTCCTGGTATTGCAGCAACGCCCCTATCTTGCTTGAATAGTAAATAAATATAACAACAGCTATAAAGATAAACCACCAAAAAAAAAATCCCACTCCTGGAATTCCCGATGGGAGGTGAGCACCTGCCTCTCAGAAACAGCCAGCATCTCATCTTCTCACTGTGCTGGCTCAAGCTGTGGGTGCTCAATGAGTGAATCGACAATTCTGCTCTGCTCTGCTCTTTATTTGTCACTCGAAAGATGAAAGATCTAAAGTAAAAACAACCCTAGACAATTACTTTTGTTCACTGTAGAGAATTCCCCCAACTCAGTCCTTCCCATTGCAAAATGACATCCTACCATCAGAGCTGTGATGTTGACATTGCAATGCTGAAAGGGAAAGTGGCTTCACCCGTGTCAAGTCTGGGCAGCAGAAGGCTCAGGGAATTCTGTTGCAGTCTATGTTTATGTGTTGGCGATGGAGACAACATCACCACAGCTCATCCTCCAGCTGTGACAACCGCTGAGGCACAAGGATTGGAGTCATCTTTGTGATCTTCCTCTGCTAGTTCAGACAAGGGGAATGTGGGGATGGTCACACTCAAAGAGTTGTGGTCAGTGGCTCGATGTCCAACTGGAGACCAGTGATGAGCGGTGTTCCCTAGGGGTCAGTATTGGGGTCAGTGCTGTTTAACATCTTTACTGCCTACATGGACAGTGGGATCGAGTGCACACTCAGCAAGTTTCTAACAACACCAAGCTCTGTGGTGTGGTGGACACACTGGAGGGAAGGGATGACATCCAGAAAGACCTTTGCAGGCTTAAGAGCTGGGCCCAGGCAAACCTCATGAAGTTCAACAAGGCCAAGTGCAAGGTCCTGCACCTGGGTCAAGGAAATTCCAAGCACAAGTACAAGCTGGGCAGAGATTGGATTGAGAACAGCCCTGAGGAGAAGGACTTGGGGGTGTTGGTTGCTGAGAAGCTCAACATCACTTGCAGCCCAGAAAGCCAACCGTATCCTGGGCTGCATCAAAAGAAGTGTGGCCAGCAGGCCAAGGGAGGTGATTCTGCCCCTCTACTCTGCTCTCATGAGACCCCACCTGGAATACTGCGTTCAGCTCTGGAGTCCCCAACACAAGAAGGACATGGAGCTGTTGGAGCGGGTCCAGAGGAGGGCCATGAAGATGATCCGAGGGCTGGAACACCTCTGCTATGAAGACAGGCTGAGAGAGTTGGGGTTGTTCAGCCTGGAGAAGAGAAGGCATCAGGAAGACCTTAGAGCAGCCTTCTAGTACTTAGAGGAGGTCTACAAAAACGCTGGAGAGAGGGTTTTTGCAATGGTGTGTAGTGATAGGACAAGGGGCAATGGCTCTAAACTGAAAGAGGGTAGAGTTAGATTGAATATAAGGAGGAAATTCTCCCCTCTGAGAGTGGTGAGGCTCCGGAACAGGTTGCCCAGAGAAGTTGTGGCTGCCCCATCCCTGGCAGTGTTCAAGGTCAGGCTGGACGGGGCTTTGAGCAAAGTGACCTAGGGGAAGGTGTCCCTGCCCAGGGCAGAGGGGTTGGAACTAGATGATCTTTAAGGTCCCTTCCAACCCAAACCATTCTATGATTCTGTGAATCCCTGGCAGTCACGCTGCCAGCGCACAAATTCCCCTGCCCAGCCCCAGCACAGAACCAAAACAGAGAAGGTCCACTCCCAGGCCTCAGCAAGGGAGCTCAGTCAGCGCAGATAAAACCAGGACTTCCTCTTACTTCAATATAAATTATTTCACTGTGTCTTTTGTTTCTCTAAAATCCACTGCACTTGATTTCCTTTAGCAAACTGTTTCTCCTAATACTTTACAAATATTCAGCTCTTTTCCAAAGAAAAGGCAACAGCTGATCACATAAAGAATATTAGAATTCATGTATGATCCAATAACCTGTGAGCACCTTAAATTCTGCTACACTAGGATCTCCAGCACTTGGTGACTTTGTTGCACAAATTACAAACTGCCACTATAAGGAAGCAGCTGTCCTGTGTCCATGCATTAACAAACACGAGTAACATATGGAAAGGGATATTTCCAGTAACCTACATAATTTTTCTTCTTTCTCATTTCACATGTTATAATCACAAACGCGCTCATTTGCTCAAGATCAATGGACCATACAGTGATTTTTGGGGTCTAAGGAATATGAAATGAAAGCTTATTACCAAAAATTTCAGCACACGTGTACAAAATCATTTTCTATGGCTATAAGGTCTCAGCTGCCAAAGGAGGATTTTTTATAAATGTGTATTGTATCCTGCATGTATTTACAGGAAAATTTGGCTAAAAGATTACCTTAAAACTTCTAACTTTCCTACCAACCACTGCTCTCCACACAGCTGTACTAGTGTTTGTACAGGGCTACACTCCAAAACACAAAGAATGACTTGTTACATAAAGGGGATTTTCCTTAAAGAAGAGATTAGTGGTTAAAAATATGGAACATCAGAGCAATGGTGAAAGCCTGCTGCCGGGATGGAATGCATCTGTTACAGCCCCTGTACCATGACATCCATGGAGAGACCAGCAATGGTCATAAGAGCAGCAGCAGAGAGAAAAGAAGAATCGGCGAGGGAAATGGAGAGGGCAAAAGAGAAACGTGCCACTGCGTATTTACATCCCAGGAATTCCCCACATCTCAAGACCGAATGAAGAACGTCCCGCGGGCTGGGAAACACCTCCCACGCACCATGACTTTTCTGGGTGTTTTCTGGCAATCGGACGATCCTGAGAGCACCTGGGCCGCGGCCGGCGGCAGGCACCGAGCCGGCCTGCTGCGGCGGGAAGCCTGGAGCCCCCAGGCCCTGGCAGGGCCTTCGCAGCACGGGCTGCTGGCGACGCCGCTCCCCCGGGCCGGCTCCGGCGGGCGGGGCGGGTGCGATGCGGCACGGTGCGGTGCGGGGCGCGGTGCGGGCCCGGCAGGGGGCAGCGGCGGTCCGGGCCGCCGGGGCTGGGGAGCTCGGGAGGGCGATGCAGGCAGAAGGGCTTCCCGCATCGGGCCAACTGTAACTACTTAGGATGGACTCCTGCTTTAAACTGCAAAACGTGTAATGTGGAACATCAGAAAGGCACATTGGTGAACTCTCCGCCTCTAATGGGAAACAGTTGAGAGTTCTACCAAATCTGTCACTTTTTAAACGAAAACATGAAAAAGGGCTAAGATAAAACAAAACAACATTTTAAAAAAAAAAAAAGAGTTGGAATAATGCACTTTGATTCAGATACTGAAAATTTTCCTCAAGGAATGGAAAAACTGATGGGGAAAAAAAAGGGCAAACCGAAATCTTATGGTGCTTGTAGCAGCCTGAGCAGACATTCCTCCCTATAATCCCTTTGCTCCCTTCCCACTCCGGGAAGGGAAAAAAGAACCTTTCTGTGATGGCTCGTAGAGATTTTGGGACCTTAGGATGTTTAAACAAGTGGTTCCCATTTCTAATCCAGGGCAACTGGTGACTGTCCCAGACAACGCTTGGCTGCTCCGGGCTGAACCAAACGGTAGTTTATTTAAAAAAAAAAAAAAAAAAAAAAAGGCAAACTGAGGAGCTTCCAAAGCAAGCTCACTGATTTAGGGAAAGAGCAAAAAAGAGAAGGGCTGTTCCGTGGGACTGCAACTACAGCAGCCAGGGCAGGAGACTGCTCTACGGGAGATGGGATCAACGACGTGTATTTTAAAGGACTTTACAAATTCTCCCGCTAGCTTTAAAAATCTCCTCTTTCTTTTTTTTTGAAAACGTTCCCGTATCTCGGAAGCATCACAGCAAGCCGAAAGGCAACCTGCAAGGCCAGGGGACAGAGGAGCCGCCTCTGCCCGCTGCCGGCCCGGCCGGGCGGCCGCTGCCCCCGCCGCGCTCTGGGGACATTAGACCGTTGCCATGGCAATCCAGACGGGCACGAATTAAAGTGCCTCGGGGATCCATCTCCCACTGATGTTAGTGGGGATGCCAGGGGCCGTTCCCAGTCGGTGCGTACCCCTCCTGCCTCGTTTACGTGACTTTGAAGGCAGAAGGGGCTGGCAGCACGCTCCGCGGCGGCGCGCCCGCCTCGCAGCGGGTACGGCCTGAAAACCTCGTTGAAAACGAATCAAGGGAGAACTGCGGCTGCCAAAACCTCAGCCTCCGGAAACCTGCCTCTCCCCGAAACCCTCACCCCGCGCCCGGGGGGGTCTTTCAGTAGCCAGGCAGCCAGCGGCGGGGAGCGCTGGCCGGGGCGCTGCTGCTTCACAAGAGCTTCGCTGTCTGGGCTGTGCGAGCCGTTATCGGCGCCGGTTCTTCCCCTCCGTCGGGGCCGACGGCCCTCCCCAGCGAAGGGCTCGGCGGGCTGCAGCCGGGGCTGGCTGCCGGGCAGCCTTCGCACCGCAGTAACGCCTTGCACCTGAGCGCGGGGAGCGCCGAGGAGTCGTGTACCAGATGCCCCAGACGTAGCCGCTGATTAGCACCAAGCGATATCGCGTCCTAAGGCAACGAGCAGAGGAAACTCAGCCCAGCGTCAACAACATGTGCCTGGCATTTTTTTCCTGAACATCTCGTTAAAAGCAACACCTGAAAAAAGATCAGTAGCGAGTGACTCCTTTTTGCTTCTTCCCCCTTCTGATAACTGAGTACATTACGCCTCGTGTTGTGCTCAGCTTCGCTCTGTCCTTTATTGATTGTTTGGGTTTTCAGGGAACAGAACGATCGTAATAAAAAGGATCACAGTTACCGTTGGGAAAAAACGGGGGAACAGGCGCCGTATCTCAAACAATAGGTTTTCAAACTCTCCTTTGCGCCGTATCTCAAACCCTTCTTTGCGGCGCAGCGGCAGCGTGTCCTTGCAGCCCGGATCTTTGCACGCCCCGCGTGCCCGAAGGAGTTGAAGCTGCCCCGCCAGCCTAGAAATCACCAGCCTTTTCCCCACCATCCTCCAGAGCCCATTTACCGAAGCCTCACGTTTTTTCAGACGCCCCCGCCGCAGCCAAGGACCGGAGCTCTCAGCCGTTGGCAGTGAAACGCCCTCCCGAGGTCAGCCCGTGGCTGCTGCGGGTCGCGCCACGACGCTCCCGGGCCGGCGTTCCCGCCGTGCTGCCTCACGTAGTCGAAAACAGTCAGTGTAAACGAGAAATGGGATATTCCGTCCCGTTACTCCATAATTACTCCGAATTAGTTATTCATGTGGGGTGTAGGGTGAAATCTCGTTAGAGAGAGAAAGAAAAAAAAGAATAAACGAAGGTAGGTGACCAATTCAGCTGCCAACAAAAACGCAGCGTTTGCAGGGACCTGCTGGGAAGTCAGGAACCTCCGCCGATGTCAGGAGGGGGCTCCTCGCTCGGGCAGGCTGCGGAGCCGGCTGGGTGCCCGCGCCCGCCTGCGCCCTCCCGGGAAACCGAGCTCGGGACGCCCGGGACTCGAGGACAGGGTGTACTCCCCAAAGGCGGAGCAGGAAGAGCCAATGCATCACTTTCAGACCCCACCTGATGAGACTTGTCACAGCATTTGCTCGCTGTGCAAGGCTCCCCTCCCCTGAGCAGTGCCTTCCTGCTCTGGGTTCCTCGACTCCCTCTCCCCGGCAAACCGGGCAGGTCCCCGCCGTGGGTGGCGGGCGGGCACCCGCGGGGCGCAGCCCAGCCTCGGTTCCCGCCGCCCGACTCCGTGCGCTGGGGCGGGAACAAGCACGAGGTTTTGTCGAAAGCCGAATTCTGCTTCAGGCAACATGCAGCGGAATTTGAACGAATTCCCACCAAATTCTGCAGCTGCTTGTTTGGCTAATAAAACCTCATGTGGTTTCTGAACTTATAGAAAGAAAAAGGAAAAAGATGTCCATCCAAGTAAACTATAAGTGAAAACTCATTGATTACCTCCTCCTTCCTGTCTCTCATTCGATTAATCATTTACCATCATGCTTTCTGAGTCAACTTCTGTGTCGGTTTCTCTCTGCCTGAATCCTGTAAGACTTTTCCAGAAGGGCGGCTGTGATGTTGAGACCAACATACTGTAAACAACCACAAGAAGCAGAGCTAATGTTTTCAATACAGCTGAAGGACTAAAATAAACTCATTGGATTAGGCGAGCCTGAGCGATTGTTTTGGTGAGCGCTTCCCAGGCCCGCTGCCGAGCACATCCCCGAGGGCTACCTGGGGTGGGCGGCGGTGCCGCGGCGGCCCCGGGCGGCGGAGCGGGCGGGCGGGCGGGCGCCGAGCCCCACCGGGAGGAGCCCCACGGCCGGGAGGAGGCCCCCAGGCCGCCGCAGCCGCCTGCCCCGCTGCGGGGCAGATGTTACACCGCCGCAGGGCAAAGCCCTGCCGAGCCGCGGCGATGCTCCGCAGACCCAGGGATGGGTTTTTGGGAGAGTGCGCATAGGGGGATGGAGAAAGCGCAGGGAACCGCAGACCCAGGAGCCCCGCCTGAGGCCCGGCTCCATCCCAGCTCCCGGCCGCCGAGATGTGCCCAGGGCTGCGGCAGCCGCTAGCGGGACTCAGCGCTGCGCCCAGGGCTCTGCAGCGCGTCTCCCTGCTCTCGAGTCTGCTCACCCCGGCCCTGGCAATCGCCTACAACAGTGCTGGGCTTTTTGGTCCTCGCAGTACTTTTCTTCACCGTCTTCTATTGCCCAAAGCCCCACGACAGCTGCCCGCGCCCGCCTGCACGGAGCTCGTTCCCTGCGTTTAAGGGTGGCCGGCCTCTCCTGCGAGCGGGCAGGAGCGGATCCCGCAGGGTGGGCTGAGCCCCAGCAGGGGAAAGGAGGGCTTCCCGGTCCCTGCCCGCCGCCCGCCCCATCGGGGCGCCCTCCGGCAGCGCAGGGTCCGCAGCTCGGCCCGGGACGCAGCGAGCGGGCTGGGACGGGCCCCGAGACGCGGGGCGGGAGGCGAGCCGTTGCCACCGGAGCTCGCAGCTCTTCCGACCGCCGGGGCACGGCGGACGGGCAGCCGGGGAGAGCGACCGGGAGCCGTGTCCGTCACACATGCAGAGCGGAGATTTTTTAAGCAACAAATGTACTTTTTTATTTTTGAAACAAAAATATCGTTTTCGGCTTAACAATAGCCGGATCTCGCTGAATGAAGCCTTTGCATATTTTCCTGTTTTAATTGGTTGTATAATAAACAGTCCTGACCCCGCACTCCCTTTTCAATGAGTTCAGGGTGAAACGCGGACCATGGGACTGGAAATGACTTTTTCACCACTTAAAACACGGACAAGAATACCAGGAATCAGGCGGTATTAAACAGCCGCACCGGCCGGGGCGGGAAGGGGGCGCAAGGTGAGAGCTGTGCGTGTGTCGCCTCCCGGAGCACGGTTCTGCCCTGCCCGCAGCCACCGGCACTGTCGCCCACCCGCCCCGCGCACGACGAGAGGAGCCGGGGCGCCCCGGGGCGCAACCGCTCCCCTGGGGTCCCTGAGCGCCCCGCCGCCGGGCGGCTGCCCCCGCGCTCCCGCCGGGCCGCAGGCAGAGGGCAGCCGTGCCGTGCGTGCCGTGCGTGCGGGGAGCGCTCCCGGCACCGAGGGCTCTGCCACTCTCCGAGCCCGGCCAGGGCTCGAGGGCTGCGCAACGGACCGGAGATGAAGAAAAACCTGCGGCCGCAAAACAGCCCCCCGGGCTCGGCACTGCCTCGGGGGACGGAGCAGCCGGGGGGCGATGGGAGCCCGCTCAGCCCCGGGAAGCAAACCTTCCCCATTCCCCGAGGGGCACGGGCAGCGCGCTCCCGCTCCGGCAGAGGCCAAGGCAGACTGCTTCCACGCCCGCTCCGCGCCGGCAGAAAACAGCCCTCGCTCTTCTGCTTTCATCTCTCGCCAGCGTTGCATAAACCTAGGGCCGCTCCGGCAGGGCAGCGGCGGCAGCTCAGCCAGGACAGCGGCCCCGAGCCCCCCTGCCCCGGCTCCGGTGCCCCGAGCAGTCCCGCGGCGGGCCGTTGCCGCGAGGTCGGAGGGAGGCTCCGTCCCGCAGTGCTGGCCCGGGGAGCGCGTCCCGCTCGGCGGAGCGTTCCTCCTACCGTCATTCGTATAACGGGCAAAGGCCTTACGCAACGCGCAAACCCAGCTCTTGCCGAGACCGGCGCTCGGCCGCTTGCTTTCGTAAGGGGCCGACGGGGCTGGGTGGCAGCGCGGCCCGGGGGCAGGTGGGAGCCGCAGGAGGAG
Organism: Tauraco erythrolophus; assembly: GCF_009769465.1. Classification (NCBI taxonomy): domain Eukaryota; kingdom Metazoa; phylum Chordata; class Aves; order Musophagiformes; family Musophagidae; genus Tauraco; species Tauraco erythrolophus. The sequence continues at coordinate 7,016,717 of NC_141475.1, forward strand.
CTGGCGCGACGGCCCAGGGCGAGGGAACGCTGAGCCGCCGTGGGCAGCCCCCTCGCCCGGGCCGTTCGTGCCCTTGGGGCTGCACGTGGGGTCAGTACAGCGCCCTTCTCCCGCCCAGCCGCTGCCGTCTCAAGTGCCGCTGTCCCGGGATGCGGACCTGACGTGCACAGCAGCAAGGCTGCCCGGTGGCCGAGTCGTGGGGACGCGTGGGGGCCAAGTCTCTCACTGGAGGCTCAGTCCCTGCGTGCCCACGCCTCGGTGTTTGTTAGCGCACAGCTAACGGCTCCTCACCGGCCCGGTGCCTGCTGCCCAGAGAGTAAGGGTGTGATGGTTGCGCCCCTCCCCAGGCCGGCGGGACCTGAACGGGCAGCCTGGCCGCTCCCGACGGCGGCAGAGGCTGCGCTGCTCCCCGCAGGACGAGCCCTTCCCCACGCCGCCGTCGGCCGGAGCCCGGCGAACGAGGGCACGCCGGCCCGGGACGCCGGCCGGGCTCTCGCTCTGATTGCCCGCCCCCTCTGCGAAGGGCCGAGGGCAGAGCGAGGCGGCGCTGCCGGGGGCATGGCCCGGCTGGAGGCAGTCCGGGGCCCCGCCAGCCCAGTCCCTCCGTGCCTGGGATGGGGAGAGCTCTGCACTGGGGCTGCCCGGGCGGTCCTGAGGGCAGGGTGGAGGGAGGGGGCAGCAACCGTGCCCAGGACACGGTGGCTGTTTAATAAACTGCACGAGTTTATATTCAGTGCAGCCTCTGTTTATAAAATACGGAAAACGATCGTGAAAACATTCTAGAGGCGCGACAGCGGCACCGGCTGACTTGAGGACGCGCTGCTGCCGGGGAGCGGCGCGGGGGGCTCGGGGCGAAGGCGAGCAGAGCCCCGGCCGGGCACAGGGCATCTGGCAGACGGACAGGGCTCGGGCCTGGCAGGACGGGCAGCCTCTCCCGGCGCTGCCCGCCCGCATCGCTCTCCTGGCGGGCCCAGGGCCCGGGGAGCCGCAGCGGAGAGCCCCCGGTGAGTGACGGCAGGCCGGGGACCCTGAGGGCACCTTTGCCTGCCCCCAAGCAGCCCCACACTCCCGCACCGCGCCCTCTTGGGCAGGGCGGCCTTGGTCCAGGGACAGATTGCCCACCACTGAACGAACGGCGGTCTAACGCGGTGCTCCCTGCCTCTCCGCATTGACGCAGCCGGGTGCTGGTTGCCCATCGCGGGCCCACGCTCTCCCCCTGCGGCGCCACCGCCCGGAGATCCCGCGGGAATCGGAGCAGCCCCAGGGTCCGCACGGCCCTGCCCGGTCCCGGGCTGCCGTCGTCTCCCCCTGCACCAAAGCACAGCCAGGTATCCCTTCATCCAAAGCTGGCGAGGCAGCAGCCGCTCCCAGGTGTTTGCCACGAGGGCTGCAGCCCGGCGATGCGATGGCACAGTCCAGGAAGGGACACGGGGGACGCCGGAGGGGCTGTGCGGGGCCCGGGGCGGCACTCCCGCCCTCCCTTCCCCCTGTGCCCACCGCTAGCTCGCTATGGCCCCGACGTACCCCGGAGGAAACAAGCGGGACCAGCAGTCCCCATCGAATAAGGAACAAGCAGCCAAGGCCCTGAGCCCTCCGGTGCACGGCTGCTGCCTGGGCCGGTCTCCCCGCTCACCCTGCGCTCCTCGGGGCGTGCGAGCGATGCTGCCTCTCGCCTCCACTCAGCTCCCACCTGAGGGCCCGGGGCAGGTCAGAGACCCCGAGCGAGCGTCCCGCTCCCGGCAGAGCCACGGATGGCAAAGGCGTGAGTCGAGGCCGTGACACAAGTGCGCTGGCAGCCCCGGGGCTGCCCGCCGCCCCTCTCTAGCTTTTCACCTCCCGTTACACGGGCGTTCGTGTGGCGGCTGGGCTCGCTCCGTCCCTCCCGGCCCCCGGGGCAGCAGCTCTGCCCCGCAGTCCCCTGTGCACAGCGCGGAGCGGCGGCGGCACCAGGGACCCCGTCTGCCGTAGCCCCGCGGCTCTGCCTGCCCGGGAGCGGAGCGGCTTGGCCGCACCACAGCTCCCAGCGCCCTCCCGTTCGGGCCAGGGCCTGGGGACCGCGGCCTGCGGGCACAGCAGGGCCTCCAGCCCGCAGCCAGGCCCCGGAGCCCTTCTCTCTCTGGCCGTGCCCGCCGACTACTGCCGCGGCAGAGGTGATCGGTCCCCGTGTCCCCCCACTGATTTCTGCGACCGAACCGGAGGCTCCCTCTTCCTTCCGCGCACAGTCTGCAGAAGGCCCTGGCAGAGACGGAGACAGACACTCGGGCCTGCCCGCACCCAGCGCCTGCGGGTCACATCTCCCGTGGGTCCCGCCGCAGGCCCCCGGCAGCGGGAGGGGAGTGCTCACTCCCGGTACCGGGTTTCGCCCCTAGCACCCCTTTCCGGGGGAGCGAGCTGCCCGCGCAACCCGCATCCCCGCTCTCCCCCACGGAACAGCAGGCCTGGCCCAGGCTGCTGTCCAAGGGGACCGGTTACGTCCCAAGCCGGCACCGGGCGGGGGCCACCCGCCAGCCCCGCCGTCCCGACCCCTCCCGAGCCCCCGGACGCCCGCGCAAGGGCCGCTGCCTGCGAGAGCGGGCAGGCTTTGAAGCCAGGCCCAGGCCTCGGGAACGCCGCTGCCGGAGCGACCCGCCAGCACCTCCCGGCACCAGCCGGGGACCAGCCGAGCCGGGCCCGGGGCTGCGCGATGTCGCCCAGAGCCGCGGCCCCGACCAGGCGGGGAAGAAACGAAAACGGAGCCGGGGTCTGTGGCGGGCACAGCCTCGGCACTTCCCGGAGGGCTCTGCCTCCCGGCGCCCCGGGAGGGCCGGGCACAGGGGCGAGGTGCTGCCGCGGGCCCGCGCCCTGGATCGGGGCCGCTGCCGCGGGCCTGCGCCCCGGATCGGGGCCGCTGCCGGGCCCGCCCGCGCCGCACGCCGCGGAACCAACGAAACGGGCCCTGCACCTTCTCGGCGACCGCCAAGGCAGCACCGAGCCGCCGGTCGGCACGGCCCCGCCGAAGCTCTCCCGCCGGTGCGCAGCCCGCCACGGCGCTCAACGGAGCCGATACGCCGCTCGAGCACAGCCCGCGTGTTTCCCGCAGCGGAGCAGGCGTGCGCGGCCGCGGAGCGCGCTGCGAGTCGGCTGCCGGGGCGCGGGGCCGGGGGCAGTGCCCGCCGCCGGGAGCCGCCGGGGCAGCGCGGAGCGGCCCCGGCACGCGGCTCCTGCCCTGTAACCCGTTGCCGCTTCTCGACCCCGAGCACAGAGGAGCGGAGTGAAATAAAACGATATGAATAGAAGGAAAGGCATTTTATTGGAGACTTTACACTGCTAGAAAGTACAATAAAAGTGCTAGTTCACTCTAGAAAAGTTGGTCCCAAAATGGTACTATGCCACAGCATCTATCAGCTTACATAAACATTTATAAAATCGCTATGAACTGGCCCCTGTATTACAAACGCTATTTTTTTTCACATTAATCTATGTAAAATTGAAGGATCAAAACTTTTTAAGAAAAAGGGCAAGCACTCAAAAGCAGAACCTACCGGAAAATCCATTTTGGGCCAGGTTTGAGGTAAAAAAACCCCGAAGATAGTTTAAACTTTCATTATTAATAATTATATGTACATGGAAAAATATTCCAATTTATAGGAAAGCGTCTTTTTTTTTTTTAATAACATCAAACATTTTTTTTAGACCTGTATATAATTACTTTTAAGACCTCAGAGGACATTGTCTCCTTTAAAAAATATATTTAGCGCTGCTGAAACGTTTCACGAGTGACCCTGACGGGTTTTGTTTGTTGGTTTCTAATAACCAGCAATATCGCACATCTGCTGTTACAGCAGTCCCCACGTAAGTACTATTTTGACGAAACGCCACAGCTCGGAAGAAGCGCAGAGCTTTGCAAACCGAGGAAGAAGAAAGAGAAGATGAAGAGGAGGAGGAGGAGGACGAGCACCGCGGGCACACGGCAGTGTCTAGGCCCCGCCAGCCCCGCACTGCCACGAGTGGAACTGCCTCCGCTATTTACAAGCTCCGCTTTGCTCTCCTCAAGGCTGAGCCCGAAAAGATTACGGCCGAAATATAAAGCAACAGAATTTTGAGGGCTGAACAGCCTATTTTTAATTACATGCTCTTCCCCCCACACACACAAACGCACACACACACGAGCAGAGAGGCGAACGGTAAATCCGAGCTCGCCGAGAGGCAGCCGGCCCGGCCACCGCTGCGCCCGGCGCGGCCCCGCTGGGGCAGCTCCCGCACGGACACTGCCTTCTCCTCATCGTAGGACGGCTCCCGCACTTATATTACCCGCGAAGCAGGGCTACTGTTTTCCCACCGCAACAGTTTGGACATGGAGAGAGGAAAGTTCGCAGCTAAAGAGGAGAAGGAGAAGGAGAGGGACACGAGAGCGCAGGATAACGCCGCGGGATGGGAGAGGGGCAGCGGGGCCGGGGCAAGAGCATTTCTGCGGCGGCGGCCAGACGGAGCCTCCCTAGATGTCTATGCGGGAGTGCAGGGCGCTGTGTTTGCTGTCGTGCTCCCAGTAGGAACAGTGCATCATGGACAGCTCGGCGGGCTGGCGGGCGCAGGCGAACTGGAGGCCGGCTCCGTTCGCGGCCGTGGCCGCGGGAGGCGCGGGGCTGGCCGGGCTGAGCTGCTGGGGGTGGTGGGCGTGCGGGTGGTGGTGGTGGCTCATGCTGTTGTAGGAGTTCACCATGCTGGGCAGCGCCATGCTCTGCACCCGCGAGTAGGGGCTGTAGGACGCCGGGCCCGAGAGTCCTTTCACATTGACGGGGCTGACGTTCCCACCAGACATCTGGCAGGAGGCGTAGGGCATGGGCCCGGGGGGCTGCGCCAGCGGCCACGAGTTGTTCATGAAGGTGGACTGCAAGTACTTGGGCGGGGAGAGGTAGCCGTAGCTGTCCGGGCTGAAGAGGGTCTTGCCGGGCTGGAAGTGGGTCGGGGGCGGCCGGAAGGGCCGCTTCATCCTTCGTCTCCTGCGATAGTTGCCCTTCTCGAACATGTCCTCGCAGGCCGGGTCCAGGGTCCAGTAGTTGCCCTTGCGCTCGCCGCCGCCCTCCCGGGGCACCTTGATGAAGCACTCGTTGAGGCTGAGGTTGTGGCGGATGCTATTCTGCCAGCCTTTCTTGTTCTTCTCGTAAAAAGGGAACTTGCTGATGATGTACTGGTAGATCCCGGACAGCGTGAGCCTCTTCTCCGCGCTCTCCCGGATGGCCATGGCGATCAGAGCCACGTAGGAGTAAGGGGGCTTCTGCGAGGGGTCCGGCTTCTCGGGGTCCTTGTCGGCGCCCAGCTCTTCCTTGCCTCGCTCCGGCTCCTTGCTGCCGCCGGTGCCGTGAGCCAGAAGCGCCACCGTGTCCTCCTCGCCGTCCGGGTAGCTGCTCATCATGGTGCCCCGCGTCCGTCGCCCCGCCGCCCGGGGCGCGCAGCGCTGCCCGGTGCGCGGAGCCCGGTGCTGGCGGCCGTCCCGCCTCGCGCTCGCCGAGACTCGGGCCGGGGTCGAAGCCGGGGCCGGGACGGAGATCGGGAGGCGCCTCTCGCGGCACCGCTGGTCCGTGCAGCGGCGGCGGCGGCAGCGTCCCTGCCCCCGCGGGCTCGGCTGCGCTCTGCCGCGGCGGCCGGGCTCTTTTCTGATTTGTATGGGCCCGGCCGAGTTCCGCTTTCGTCAGGAGCCCGCTCCCCTATCGCCGCCGAGCCGCTGGGCACGGCCGAGTTCACCCCGCAGTCACGGCGCCGCGCTCAGCCCCGCGCGCACGCGGCCCGACGTGGCCCCGCGGAGCGGCGCGGCGCGGAACCGCCCCGGCCCGGCCGCGCCGCCGGGGGCGGGGAAGGGGGCGTCCGGGGGGCGCTGGGCGAGGCTCCGCCGCCCGCCCGGGGAGCCCGCCGGGGCCCGCGGCGCTGCCTTCCCCTCCCGCCCGGCGAGGGGCCGCGGTGGAGGCTGTGGGCGCCAGGGGGTGTGCCCGCAGCCGCGGCGCTCGCCCTCGCCCCGGCGGCCGTCACACGTCCCGCCGCACACGCGGTCGCGTTTATATGTCTTGGCCCTGGGCCCCGCCGACTGATCGCGCCCCGAGAGCACGGGGAGGCTGTTGCCGCTCGCTGCAAGTCGGCTCTTGCAGCCCGTATTTGCAGGAGGCAGAGAGCAAAAGGCGTCGGGTCGCTCCTTCTCCCTCGCCGCCAAGTACGCGCAGGCACCCGGCGCGGCTGCAGCGCTGAAAGGCGCAGCGAGGGCCGGGGCAGGGTGGCGAGGCGGGGAATGGCACGCCGGGAAGCTTTCCTGCTCGTTTCCCTGGAGGGCTCCGGCTTGTTTCACACGGTTCCTGGAGCAGCGTATATGGCAGCGACATTCCCCTGCTCCTTCCCCTTTCCTAGGCTTTCCTTTCCCCTTTCTAGCCTTCGGCTAGAGCCTCTCCGAGCAGCAGAAAGGCAGTCTCAGCTGGCCCGAGCACAGAGAGGTGTCGTGTAATAATAAATCACTAACACGGGGCTGCTCCAACCGTGGGTACAGAAGCGGGCAGGAGGAAAGAGGATGCTTTTCACTTTCTCACGGAGCCTTCAGCCCGATCCCTTTTGTTCGTCCCCCTGAACCTCCCTGTCAGCCAAAGCAGCCGCCGGCGGCCGCAGGAGCCAGGTCGAGCTCCGCAGGGCCGGGGCCACCTGCGCTCTACAACCGCGGACCCCGCTCGGCCCTCGGGGCACGGCGCTGCACTGAGTCCCCTGCTGCTGGTACGGCTCCGCTCCCGGGATTTGCCCGCACGGACCTGACCTCCCCTCCCGTACTCAAGCACAACTCGGTGTTTCTCCTCTCGGGCTGACGAGAAGTAACCCTCGGAGGAGCTACACGTACGCCTCGGCCCCGCACATCCGCGGGCCGGCAGATCACGGCCCTCAGACTCGCTTCTGCCTCTCTTGAACGTGAGCCACAGCGCAGCGCTATTCCCCGCCCCGCGCATTTTACGTGCCACATCAGTTTTCGTAACCAAACACGAGCCCAGAGGGCTGGCAGCTCTCGAACCGCATGCCCGGTGCAGCCAGCCTCTCCCGTCGGGGTGCCCTGGGGCTTCGGCATCCCATGCGCGGCTCTCTAGGTCCTCTGCCCAGCCCACAGGTCCCTGCTCCGCTCCCCGGGAGAGGCTATTTGTGGGTGAAGGCAGTCAAAGATGTCGAAACTCCTTAGGGGAACTACAATAATTGTATATATTATCATATTTCTCGGTTAAAATACGTTTCTGCATCTTCGCCTATAGCCATATAACGAATCCGTTATTTCCCGTCGGCGCAGAAATGCACACCCTAAAACCCGGACTGCAGACATTTGGCCACAGAAGTGAGGCCCCTATATTTTCGCACACAGCCGCGGAACCGCGCACGCCGCCCCCTCAGCACCCTCCTTAACGCACACAAACGAAACTGCGGAGGGATCGGGCCCGGAGCAGAAACGTTCGCCAGGGTTCTCCTCCCCGGCCGGCCCCCGGCGGCTCCCCGACGGCTCGCTCCGCGCAGAGCGGCGGGGCAGCCGGAGCCAGCTGTGCCACGCCGCCGCCCGCCGAGGCGGCGCGCCCGGGGCCGGGGCTGCCGGGCTCCCCAGGGCCGGGGCTGGCATCTTTCTGCCGGCCACCCATGCTGCTCTCGGCGCTCCCCCTCGCAGGCATTTCCGCGGCGAGGGCCGGTGCAGGTGTAACAGCACTGCTGCGTGTGTCATCACCTCCGCCAAATGGCAGATTCCTCCCTTTTCATTCCTAAGCCGGGCGCGCAGCTCCTTACCAGGGCTCGCTCGCTCGCAGAGGACATTTGACATCTGAGGGGCTTGTTTGGGGTTCTTTGACAGCCCCGCCAAGGGGGATTTCAGAGGAACACCAGGGCAGAAGCTCAGCCCAGCGCTGGAAGCGGCGATCGGGCCGAGCAGCGGCAAAGGTGAGCGCGCAGCTCCTCGTGCGGTTACTCGAACGTTTGACACAAGGGCGCCTGCCGGGCTCTCCCGTCTCCCCGCTGCTAATTGAGCCTTTCTTGGGACATTAAAGAGCCACCTGAAAACGGAGGAGCACGCACTAAAGCTGAGCCCGGACGCTGTGGCTGCATTAAGCAGAGAGCTGAGGTCTGACCGGCACTCAGAAATGTCGCAGTGAGCGGAATGCGAGTAACAGGGACGCGCGGCGAGCCCTTGCCCTTCCCCGGGGAAGGAGCGGGGGATCCCGCCACGACCCCGGGGAGCGGCTCGGCCAGACCCGACGGTGCCAGTGCGCCCGGCCGAGCCCGCTCCGCGCCGGTCGCCGCTCCCGGGGCCGGGCAGGAGACTAACAAACCCGGGCAAAGCGAGTGCAGAAGGAGCGAACGGAGCTGCTCCCGGACCGGCCCTGCAGCTGCTCTCGGGGGTAGAGGGAGCAAGAGTAGAGCTACCAGCGGAGGGGGACTCACGGCGCCCGTGTCCGGATCCCGGCCCGCTGCGGCCAGGGGCAGATCCCACCGCAGGACGCTGAGGGGCGGCAGGGAAAGGGCTCTGGCTTTCTGCACGAGGGCAGAACAGCCTCGGCCCCAGCCCGTTCCCGGTGCAGGGAAGCCGGGAAGGAGGCGGGCAGAGCGGGGCTCAGCCCCGGCCGCGCAACCCCGCTAAGAAGCGTCCCGAAAGGGGCCGCAAATCGGGGCTTCGCCCTGCCTCTCCGGAACGGGCCGGCCAGGTCCCCCTTCCCGAATAGAGCACAAGACTCTCCGCTGCAGCCCCAAGTCCAGTATTCCGGATGGGAAGCGGCTAAGCCCTTAGCCGGGGGTAGAACCGCCGTGGGGAGCAGGGCACGGCAAGCGACGGAGGTCTCCGCCGAGGGCACCGGGGAGCGCCGCGGCGACACGGGGCAGGGCGCCGCCCCAACGCCGTGCCCCGGCAGCTCGGACAAGGCTTCCCGCGAAAGCCGTGCCTTCAGCTGGAGCGCTGAAAAGATTCGAGTATCCCGAGTAGGTTTTTTTTTTTTTTTTTTTTTCTCCTACTCACCGCCGTGCAGGCAGCGGAGCCGATTTCTACCTTGAAGGTTTGGGGTCGATTTGTTTGAAAACGTGGCAGGCTTCCTCTCCCGATTTTTTTTTTTTTCTGTTGGAGAGAAAACGTGTCTGTGGCGAGGAGCAACGGGACGCCCCTGGCTCGGAGCGCCCCGCTCCCGTTCGGCCAGTACAAGCCAAGCCGCCGCCTGCAGGCACCGGGGCAGGGCTCCCTTCTCCCGCACCGAAACCCGGCCGGGGACAGGCGACACAGCCCCCTTGTCCTCCGGCTCCTGCTCCGCTCCGGGTGCCATGCCGTGCCTCGGCTCCCGGCGCCGGACCAACGGCCAGCGCCGCGGTGCAGCCGTACGGAACCACCTTTCGGGACCGCTCTAGCCCGCAGCACGCCGCAGCGGTAACTACATTAACCCGCATTAACTCGGCTCGCGTAGGAAAGGCACCGACACGGATCTAAACGAGGACCCAGGCGCGCCTTGTTCCGAGCCCCGTTTCCCCCACGACCGGGACCCGCCGCGGCGGCGGAGCAGGACTCCGGGCAGCGCTCGGTTTCCGCGGCGCCCGCAGCGTTTCACCTCCTCGGCACGGCCACCAAAGCAGCCGGGGCAGGGCAGTCACCATGCTACCGCTTCAAGTATTTCTCGTTTCTTCCCTTTTGCTTCCTTTTTTTTTCCCCAAATACTACTAGTATTTGCGGAGATCGCGGGGTATTGATTCCCGTAACAAACACAGGAGAATAAGGGTACGTGTAAACCCGGCATGTGAGGGTCTGTCCTGCGCCGGGGAGCTCGTGAAAATTAACAAAATGTACTGCGGGAATTAAAATATTCTGGCCTCAATGAAAATTCATCAGATTTAATCTCTCAAGAGGCTGGCAGATGGAGGCGTTTTCCTGTGTTGGCGACGCGCGGGAGCTCCGTGTGCCCGCGGGACGCTGCCCCGCAGCCCGTGGGCAGCCCGGGCCGGGCCGGCCGCCGCGGCCCCGATCCTGTCCAGTGCCCGTTTCGATCCCGTTCTAAATGTAAGCTGCAGGCAGGGCCCGATCCTGGAGGCGCAGATTCGCGGCACAGCGCTGGCTACCAGGAATAATAACCTTTGCAACCTCAACGCAGCCATTATGGGAGGCGAAACTGCATCCGTGCCACTCCCTTTAGACCCTAAACTCTGGCTTGAAAAAGCTTTCATTTTCGGAACCTCACCTCTCGCTTGGCCTGCAGATCACCTCGCTCATCTAGGGACACCACAAACACGCACAGTCCTACTTTCCCGACTATTCAGGATACCCAGCAGCACAGTCCCGAATATTTCATGAATGCTCTTTAATTATATTACTTGGCGTGTGACGCCAGAACAAGGAAATATGCACCTGGAAAGTGTCTTCTTCTGCATGAATGAGTCTCGTTGTCAAAACCTTGAGTATATATAGGTGTGTATAGTTTTGCAGTGGAGAATTTAGTTTCTCGTTTATACTGTGAAGCTAAAAATTCTGGTAGCTTCAGGCTTGTTTTTACAAGCTCCCAGCTGTACAAGGATTTCTGTTTTTACAGGAAAAACTAAGCAGTCCATAGACCATGATGGCTGTACATCCATAATGTGAGCTTCATGAGGAACAGAGCAACTTTATTATGATCTGGACTGAAATCGCATTGAATAAAAGTCCATCTAAGAGAGCCTGAGGGAAAAGTCAAAATGGGCTCAATTCTATACCCACTCCAATGGGAATTTTAGAGGGAAAGGTTTTAAGATCAGAATCGTAGATTTCCCCCTTCAGCTGGCATTATGAAGACACTTTTCAGTGTCTCATTTCATTTTGAGCCTGTTCCTACTGCCTCGATATCAAAGAAATCTATCTCATGAGAAAAGGCAGCGCCAACCTTTTCCCCTCATATTCCTACTTCCCATCTCTTCTCTACTCAGTTTCTCTTCTGTAGCCTGAGCCAGAGTCTTCACTGCAGTATATTTGTTTATGCTTAGAGGACAGGCCTACAGGAAAACAAACTATATATTTCACTCTACCATTTGGTAGTTCCTTTCTTTCATCTGAAAACACAGCCCGATCCAGGGAAGGTTCTTGAATTCACACAACCGGTTACATGATGAAATGCAAACAGTTTCTTGTGGTATTAAATGGCAGCCCGCAGCAGAGTTCAGGTTGGCTGTTATGGATTCACTAGTTACAGCTCTGCAGGATAATCCTGTGTTACTGCCATCCTGCAGTTAGTGGCCTACAGCAATGCTGCCGAATGCTGCAAATAAAAACAAACAAGCCAGCCTCCTCTTTCTGTACAGAGTAGAAATTAGGTCTCTTTAGGAAGCTCGAAGCAAAGATCGTTTGTATCAGAGTCTGACAACTTCCAAAGCAAGTTGCTCTTTCTAGCACTTCAAAATCGATGCTTATTTTTCTACAAAGCGCGGGTGGGGAAAAAACAAAAGAACAAAAAAAACCTGGACCATACAAGTCCACTCATGTCCAGATCACCCTGAAGTTGCAAATTAATAGCATTGTACAACAAAATTAGAGCCAAGGCAGGCTTCTCACTGTTGCTACAGAGATACACTGTTTAACAGACCATTTCTAGGTAATAAATAATCTACATGCTTGTTCAGACTGTTTCAGAAATTGCATGGTTAAAGATCCAAGTGGGGGAAATTGTACAAATTTCAGATTATTTGAAAAAAAGAGGCTTCAAGAAAAATTCTTCCAACCAACCTAGGGACATCAAAGAAAGATTTATGTCTTCTATTACTTCTCTGAGAACACGGGTCCCAAACTATAGCCATGATTCTCTCTGAACTCATATAATCTACTCAGTCTGTTTTCATTCAGGGTCTAGGATGTTACTGCATTGAGGAAACAATATTTGAAAAAGGTTATTCGGGTTACAAGCTGAAACTCCTAAATTTAGGAGACATAGATCTGCCAACAGAGTGTAACAACATAACTGGAGTGTTAGTGACTGGGAGAAGAGCAATTCCTCACCTGATAAAACTTCACTGAAAAAAGCTCTTTTAGAGAGACAGCCGTACTGGCAAAGTTGTTTTCATCTGGAGAGCCTGCACAACAGGCTTGAGGCTGAAGTCAGCTCTGGCAGTGGGCACAGTTAGTTGGCTGTGTCCATTCCGTGAGTGCTTTGCTGTGGCAGTCTACCAGGACACTCATGCTCAATCTCGTGCTGGAGGCTCCCACTCCTACAATAGACCAGGCCAGATGGGGACATGCTTGCACATGTTTGCAGCTACAGCAACGTTAGTTTGAGTGAGTAGCTTGTGGTGACTCAGGCGACTGAATTTGGGCAGCACATCTGTGTACTGTGAATTCAAGTTTTGTCTTTAGTAGCTTCTTGAGAATTTGTGCAGGGCACATTCAGTGCTCTGTGTCCACTTTCTGCAGGCTCCTGCAGAGGAGGTGCTGCCCTGGGAGCAAAGCTGTACACACATAGCAACATACTGTAAAATCCACACGAGTACTCAGATTTTGCTATCTGTATTATGACCATGTAAGTCGTGCTCCTTTTCCATTTCTGAGCAACTAGAAGCAGTTGGTCTTGGTTAAAACTAAGTAGTCATATCCCAAGGTCTTCCAGAACTTGTAGAAGGGGCTATGTTAGCCAGGAATAGGGTGCTTTTGTTAAAATAGACTGCCCACATCTGGAGTTTATGTACATGTTACCTATATAAACGATTTGTGAATAACTCCATATACACGCAGGCTTCTCCCTCCTCTGCTTATTGAACAGAAGCCCTGGCTGAAACACTTGGAGAATACCCTGCCAGATCCAGAGGGCAGAGTTAAGGTGAGGGAGAACTACCATGCCCCTACAAACTGCATCCACCTCCTCTTAAAAACTTGAAGTGTTAGACGGAGCTCACGTTCAGGAGGAATACGTGGCATCACCACACTGATGTATGTGCAACCTGCATGAACTGGAACAGCAAAGCCGTTTCTGTTTCCTAAGCTCCCCAGCTGGAATGGGTGCACTGGACAATCTACCCCCTCCCAACTCTAGCTGTGCCTCTACTGAGTACATGCTGCACTTTGAAACAATTAGAAGCACAAGTTTGTTTCCTTTTAAATGTAACTACTATGTTTCTAAAAAAGATTATAAGATTGCAAATTATATAACTAGGTTTGATCTGAGAACAAATCTGTTTTGTTGGATCAAGCCACATACAATCTCTAGAGAATCAGGTTAAGAGTGATGCGATGGAAATAATTTTCTTCCTTCTGGAGGAAAAGAGCTAAGCTTTAGCCAAAGTCAACTTCAGATTACATACAGTCCCCCCAAAACTTGAATGCATAACTTGAAAGCATGCACTCATTGGAGACATAGGTTGTGGTGCCAGTGGAAGGTGGATCTGACTCTCGGACACCTGTTAAGTCCCTGCATTGTTCCAACCTATCAGTGGGCTTGGAAACACAATACAAGCCTAAAACATTAAGTTTCCCTTCACAGGAAAAACAGAAACCTTGAAGTAGCTGAATATTTCAGTGTAAGCTCAGCCACCTAAATTCTGGAAGTTGATTTTTGTCTGTACAATCACCCCGAGGTCTTTTTGTTTATCTCAATCTTATTCCAACCTTCCGAGTATGCAAACCTGAACTGGAAATCTACCAAACATGGGAGTTTGCATGACATTTCCAGCTTGTCCTACTTTTGACCTGGCCAAAAACAGCATATCAGACTTGCTCACAGTTTTCCAGCATTTCTACTCTTGGTTGCAATAAGAGCAAGGAAATGCACAGCAGACCAAACAAAAAAATAATTAACCAAACTTTCTTAGACTCTCAGAAGGGGCTTGGTTTAAATCCAGCTGAGATGTAGATGAAAGTTCAGACCATCCATTTTAATACAGTTTGTTTACTTACTTATAATTTCATTTTAACTTGTTTTCCTTTTTTCCTCCATTTTGTAGCTATCCCTTGCAACAAATAAAAGAGATAGACCCATTATAAGAATAGCTGTGGGAAGAAGTTAAGCCCCACAGGCGAGTCCAACCTATGCTAGGCACAAATCATTCCAGCCCGTGACCCCAGGGTGCAAGTGAAGTTCTGTCAGAGCCAGCCGGCACAACCTGGTCAGACAGCAACAGCTCCGCGAGGAGGTCAGGACACACCAACATATTCCCGATGGAGTGATTCAGGGCTGGCCGGCACAATCCACAGAGACAATGCTGACTGGAAAGGGGAAGGGTGAGGAACACCGTAAGTCTCAAAGATTCAGCCGGTCTCCTAGAAACCTTTGCCAGAGCAGCTCGTGCAGAATTCTGGCCAAAGGCATGGGTGTGACAGGGCATAAATACCCTCAGGGCCTGCAAGAATCGCCGGGGTGCCCACAGCAGGGTTCAGAATATAAACATCACTTACATTATTTAACAACAAAATGCAATTATTTGCAAAATAAATCTCTCTCCCACTTCTTCCTTGTCCTGTCAGGTACCTAGTTAGCTCCATACCATCCATCTTCACCCTCCTGGTGCCACTGGTGTCTCATATTAAGCATGAAATGATATTATTTGCATAGGAAGGCTACTAGCCAGTGTGCCACATGACTGAACGTTGTATCGAGCCACTTCTGTTCAATGGCCTCATGTTTGTCCTAGCTGTCGCAGTGCTCACTAAATATGGAAGCATGTATTGCACTGAACATGTGCTGAAATCTTCAGCAAATATTTGGAATAATAGCTCAAAAAATTTTAAGCTTGTTCTTCTCCTGTGGTTCATTTTAAATGGGCAAGGTGAAAGGCTGGATTTTTTTAACCTTGATTTTATCTGACTTAAATAAATAGCAGAGGAAATGAAGGGGTTTGGCTGTGTCTTTTTTTCCTTTTTTTAAAAGACTTTTGCCTTGAGTGATTTGTTAGCTTTTCGTGCTTTGTGCACTCTAGCCTCCTTACAGAGAACAGCTCTGAAAATGCACAGTGCATATCGAGGAACAAAAGCAGCCCTATACATGGCTTACACTCCAGTGAGGAGAAATAGGCTCAGCTTCACCTGATAAGTTAGTTCATCAACAATTACAACTCTGCTTAAAGCATGAGTCTCTACTAATTGATGTTATGATTAGAATAATATACGGCATTTAAGCAGCATGTCACATTTTGGGCACTTAAAGTATTTTATAAACAACATTGCTGCTGGAAGGCAGAAAGCAGACTTTTACTTGCTATTGGATCCTCCACTAGTCACTTAATGTCACATTTTTGTACATGTAGTTTCTCAGAATTAGGTAATATACAAAATCTTTAAATGCACCTGGGAACTCACGTGTCTAAATACTGATCACGATTGCTAATGTCAGATATCTCCATTTGAAAATGCGGTATTTAGAGCTTCACCATAAGAGACATTGAAAATAGTGAATGAAAGGCACTTCAGCACAGACTTTCAAGGAAGACATTGCTCCCGTTGAAACCGAAAAAAGACAGAAAGTCAGCAATCATTTAATGCTACATGCCCTTGAAGAAATGTGTCTGAGTACCATCCAGGAGCAAACCCTCTACTGACCTGTAAAATTGATATAAGGATGTAAAGAGCTGTGTCTCCGTATAGAGACATTGAGAGATGTATCTCTTTTTGCTGCTTGTGGGAAGACTGCAAAGTCATAAAACCACCAGGGCTTTCAAACAGGCTTTCAGAATAATACAAAGCTAAATTTTGGTTCTTTTGAAGCTAAAAAGGAATTTCCCTCTTGATCTCAAGAGGAGTAGGATTTCCCCTACTGTTTAAGATTCTTTGTAATGAAAAGATACTTTTCTGTTTCAGTTCTTTCTGTTGGGTAAGGTGTTAATCCAGCACTGCCACGGCCTTGCAGCCATTTTGCACATTGGCTGGGAATTAACAGAAGGAGCAACTACATTTTATGACACATTTGAAGTCTAGTTTTTCTAGTAAACTATACATTTACAAAACAAGTTTTTACAGCCAGTTTTGGGACAGAAAAAAAAAAAAGAAGTAAGGCCATCTATCCTTTCTTGCTCAAGCGTCTACACATAGAATCTTGCCTATGTCAGAGACTTACCACCTTAACGTTACCTATAGAAGGACTAACGTGAGGGACAACTCCGTAACTCATTGATTCATGGAGTTGGTGGAAGTCTGTATTTTGAGAAACCATTTGTTAGGAGGCTCCCTCTTTTCCAGAGAGACTGTTAGATTTTCAGTCTTTGTTGCAGAAGAGATTATTTCCTGAAGCTAGTAAAACACTTTGTTTCTGAAAAAAAGTGTGTTTTTATAAACAATTATTTTCAGCTGAACAACGTAACCAAAAATCCAAGCTTGGCTTCAGTTTTTCACTAGAAATACCATCAAATTTTTGACAAAAAGCAAAACTGCCTAACTATTCCTTGGGGCAAAGGTCAGTTTCTCATTTAAAACTGTTTTGATAAAAGATTTCTGATTAGTACTGCCCTGGGTCTCTGAAACGTCCAGCTGAAATGTATCCTGGGCAGGAGCACAGGCTGGGATCAGGGTTTGGGCGATGCACAGGCTTTACCTTCAGCCCACAGACAGTGGTGATATGATTGCCCCATGCTGCCAGGGAGCACCGATGCTGCCTCATGTCCCGGCCAGAAATCAATCACCACAGAAAATGTTTCAGGGAAGCTTTAGACCAGCAGTAAGTTTTGCTGCTATCTAACTGGAAGAGTCTTTTCACAGTTTGGTCTACTATTTTAAAATTGATATTATTGTGCAGCAACTCCTGCTATAGTACCTACAACTATTTGCTGGTGGTTTAGAGGCTGCTGCCATGTGGCAGAACAGTTGTAAACAATCCAGTGCTTATTGTGCTTGCAGTGAGCTTATTCAACTACACTGTTTCCTCTCAGTTTCAGTGTTTCTGAAAACCGGCAGAAAAGCTATTTATCAGGACCATATGCCCATCACATCAGAGCCATCGCATCACCACAACTCTAATTAGACCAAAAAAAAAAAAGGAAAAATTGGGCTAATATAGCTTTTTCTAAACAGTGACAGCTACAGTCAATCAATAGAACTGCTGTTCGCATGACTGAAGTCAGCTTACTTCGTGCCATTGTTTCGAATGAAACAATTATAATATCAGATCCTTAAGGGCAGGGTAGCTTGCTCCCTCTTACCTCCTTGTATCAGTAATAAGCTACCAGGTTCTTCCACTCTCCTTCCCCCTTTTCTTAAATGTGACTTCTTGAGTCCCATTATGCGTAGGCTGCAAGGCTTATTTCAGTCCTTTAGTGGCTGCATTAGTCAAACACACAGCAGATGTCAGTGCATTACAAAACTTGGTTTGAGCAAAATAAGTTACTTATGAGAAAGTTAAACAAGAAAGCAAAAATGCAGAACTGCAAAGCTCTGAAGCTATCGAGGGAGTCATCCCTCTGTGTCATTATCTTGTTAACCACTAACACTGGGAGCATTACTGCAATTTTACAGCTTCTTCTGTTGAATCCCTCTAAAGCTTTTAAACCTCTTACCCCTCCAGGCTTTTTGGGAACTGCAGCACACGCTTCCCAGTTGGTATGGGAAAGTGATGCCTAGGTATTTTTTCCCCTTTTGCAGAATTCAGACTGTAGAAGTGCAGTAGAAATCGGAGCAAACTGAAAGTATTGCTGCTGCTCACTTCATTCTGTAACTAGAGACCCTCTCCCTGCTTTAGGAAAGCCACCCTAAGCAAAATATTTCCCTGGCTTGGGTGTCACAGCTGAAACAGAGGTGGGTCATTTAGAGTCAAGCTACGCATACCCTAAACCAGACCTCAGTCCTCCTCCTGCTCCTCCCGGTTTCGTTGAAGTCGCAGCAATCCAGGAACAAAAGAGAGATCCAATTAAAGGCCTCCCTTGTTTCTCCCAGAACAGAGAGCACCCTGGAAAAATAAACAGCCGCTCTCCCACTCCAGGAGCTGCGCAGATAAAGCCGCGGGAGTGCGTAGGGACCCTTGGGCGATAAGGCACATTCTCAGGAAGCCGAGGACACACACCTCAGTCCAGGGGGCTTCCTTACTTTGTACACCCAGTTTCCCCGCTTGACACAGATCATTGTCTGGCAGTGGAAAGCCTCAGCTCCAGAAAGCAGCTCACATCCAACTGCCTCGCAGGAAACTGCAGAAGGGCTTTTTTTTGTCCTTCTTGGAGAAGCAAAGCAGAATGTTTATCTTTCTTATCTCAGAAAGGAAACCTATGGGAAACACTATGCCATATTCTCCACCGCTCTCCTGTCATATAATTATAATGCATTACACAAAGCAAAATCTTTTGGAAAATCAGTAGGGCTAATAAGAAGACAATCCCTTATTAGAAAGTGCTTTCCTTTTCTTTCCAAATTCTACAAGTCTCATCTGAGTAGCTGTTGGTATAAAAACAAAAGATGAGCTAAATGTTTGTGTCAGGAAAACACAACGCACCCTGAGCGTCCCATGGCATTAGGAGAATAACTGTTACACAAGGCAAATCTCTTTTCCCCAAATAATGATCCTAGGCCAGATTTTTTTCAGACTTCAAAGAAAGAACACAGTAGGGCCTTTCCACTGCCAAATTGCTAAGTGGAATAAAAATTGTGATTTTGCCATTAAATACTTGGTATAAATTCAAGATTTTTTTTTTTTTTTTTTAAAACAGCGATGCTATTACATTCTATACTGGAAAAGGATAAATTAGAATTTCAAAGGCTCTAAGCAGTCACTGGAGAAGAATCTGTGCATGCAAAACTTCTGCATCATGATGCACAGCTTACAGCATTTATGATCATGAACCCTGCTAAAGCTATGTTCTATATATTATTGAAGTCAGCACCAAAGAAGCATGTAATATTGATGATTGGTATGTGCCTTACGTTCTGCCAACAGAATTTTCCCTTGAAGATTTACTACAAAGCTCACAGAATTTCTCTAAATTCCACTGCATTAGATTAAAAAAAGACTCAGAAATAGTTGGGAAGGCTGACATAAGCAACATCTCTAATGAACTTTAATTTTCTTAGTGAAATGCTAAATGAAAATCTAATGAAGAGGATACTGAGAGTATATAAGAGAATGGTAACAAATCCAGCTCTCCAACAATGCAGTCACTGCAGAAACAAGAGCTCAGGACTAGATTTTAAACAGCTGAGCACACACAGATAGAAACAAATACGTATTTTAAGGAGTGCTCAGCACTCCATTGGTACCACTGTTACTCTAAAAACCAGATCTTTTTTAAAAAAACAAAACCAAACTAAACTGCTGAGCTCTTTTCACATTTAGCTACTTGTTACCAGACCTAGCTGGGAACCAAAGTCCTTTGAAAAAAAGTACGATCCATATTAGTTTCCGTTTCTGCAGCCTGTACTCCTCAGGATTGCCTACAGAGACATATACTCAGGAAATTATACTGAATTAATGTTAGTTAATTGGCTCAGTCCTCAACTTACTCACAATCAAGAGGCTTTCAAGTTAACTAAGTTAAAGGCAGTTTAAAGCACTCATTCTGAAAAGAATTCCTACACAAGATTTTAATGCCGTTAATTTGTTTTAAATTTATATCCTCACTTAATTTGTTGTTTTTTGTTATTTGTTTTTTTTTTTTTTTTTTTTTAAGCCTTCCTAAGTAAATGAATGCTAAAGCAACACAGAAAAGGAGTTTGGATAAGTAAACTGTCACTTTTAAAGTAAGCAAAGAAAACGTTTAATATCAGCAAACGTTCCCAGCTTGTTTCATGAGGGCTCTAGAAGCAAGCTTTGAAAACGTGCTGTTTTTTTAAGCAAATGTCAGTACAACAGCAAGAAACTTGTCAAGTCAGAATACGCCTCCGCAGGTACTTGGCCCTCAGGGTAACATACACAAGCACCTGAAAGTGCTTGCAGGTATTCCAGGCTTCTCAGCAGTTTAAGCAAAACTGAATCTGTCACCCAAGGAATCAGATAGAAATAACGAGAACAAAGTAACCTATGTGAGCCCAGCCAGCCGCTGGGGCCCCAGGAAAGCAGGACGGGCGCTGAAGGGGGTCCCCAGCCCTCACGGCAGCGGGGCAGGGAGCGGAGGGGAGCAGGGTGGCTCGGCCCTGCACGCAGTGGGACACGGCCTCTGCAGCTCCCATGGAGAGCTGAGGCAGAGGATGACCAGAGCCCTGCTGCCCGTACCCAAGCTCTCGGCTCGCCTTCTGCGCTGGCACCGACCGTGCTGCCCGTGCCTACGGCAGGTCTGACTGCAGGAGTCATGACAAAGG
The DNA here is from genome assembly GCF_009769465.1 of Tauraco erythrolophus. Classification (NCBI taxonomy): domain Eukaryota; kingdom Metazoa; phylum Chordata; class Aves; order Musophagiformes; family Musophagidae; genus Tauraco; species Tauraco erythrolophus. Next base: position 7,036,878 of record NC_141475.1, read on the forward strand.
CAGGTGCAAACGCGGGTGTTTCTACCTGGTGATATCCGTGATACGGACACCCTCCACCCGTCTGTCTGGAGCAGGTTTTGTAGGAAAACAGGCCTATATCTGTATGGGTCATTCGGCAGTTACCGAAGTGTACTCTATCTACTACTGTCAGCTTTCTCTTTTTGTGGCTGGAATTTTTATTTATTATTAAAATACATCTCATTGCTTCTCTTTTTTCAGTTGTTGCTTAAAAATACATGGTTTGTGTTAAGTTCTATTACTTGTCAGCTGGCTTCAAGTTTAGGTGGTTTGTAACACTGGTATTAACAAGAAAACCCTCAGCTCATATTGTGAAATATTGCAGGCCTAAAAGCTTAAAAAGGTACATAGAATCACAGAATCATTTAGGTTGGAAAATGGGAGATAAATTATTTATTCAGACTTCAGTATTCGTTATACTTGCTTGCATTAACAGTAGTAAACTGCCAAGGCAGACAGCATACAACCAGTGCAACAGGCAGCAGAACTGCTGGCAGAGCGCAGTCCGTAGCAGGTTTCTCTGAAACCTGACCACAATACGCTGCAATCCTGTGGCTCTCTTCAGATTGAAACATAATCAAAGTAGATGAAGCCTCAAAAGCAGCAGATTTTAACTTTGTGTTCCTTTATCTGAAACCATTACCTATACGTGAAGCACAACAAATGACAACTAGAGAACTCCACAATCTAGATGTTGCTCCCTTACCCAGTTTACTTTCAACTTTCTACTTACAGAATGAAGACACAGTGCCCTTCATTTCTCACTACTGCTGTCCTAAATGCTGTGGAAACACTCTTACTACCCTTTATCCTGCAGACCTGGCCATAATTTGATCAAAAATAAGATTAGCCCTCTACTTACACAGAAAAATAACTCCAAAACAAGATGCATGTTTTGTCTGTGAGATTCTAACTTCATTGTTTATTGCTTTACAATAGCTAAAAGAAAAATAATCCTGATTTACATACTCTTTGGAAACAACCATAGGAAAAGAGCAGCCAGCCTATTGCTGATACTCCATTGCATTCCTCTGCTTTCATAGGACAACTTAACTACTTAAAGCCCACTTACAGCATAATCCAGTGAACTGAAAAAGAAGAACCTCCACGCTATTATCGGATTTCTTTTTAGATTAGGTTTCATCTGACTATTTCTCAATTGAGAGCAGGGCTACACAGAGATACCACAGCTCCGGAATAAATAATTACAATAGAAAATGTTTGTTCCTGCAGTCAGTTACAAGAATAATAGTTAATATGCAGTTTAATACATGGAGGAAGGACTTGATACACAGAAAGGCACTCTCTAACTGCTCATGTTTTCTAGCTAGACAAGCTTTTTTTAAAAGAACATAACCAGAACTGGAAGCCAGAAGAGAAGGCGTACCACATTTCCCGATATTCAGTGGTCTGCAGAAAGAGTTCACTGGAGCCTTTAAAGCAGTATTAAGACAAATTAAAACAAAACAAGAGCATCTGTAGGTTAAGCAGCAATATAAAGTTCCTTTTACCTCAAATAAATTTAACCTGATCAAAAAGCTATTTAAAATGCAATGGAAATTATTATGGAAATTTTATTTCTTGCTTATATTACAATGAAAATAGTATTTGATGCCTTTCAGTGTTGTACACATCCCGGGATCAGAACGCAGATAACAGGATACGGAAAACAGAAGCACCGAGTTTCTTTGCTGTCAAAACTGTACTCCTACCCAAAGCAGGGACTTCATTACTCAGCTATTGTCAGAGGGTGTTAAACTGCTTGAATGGAAGCAAGTAAATACTCCTATTTACGCTGCACTCGTGTAAGAGCACGAAACAGCGCAAGAGGGGAAAAGGCTGGAGACATGTTTGTAACTCCAAAGCCCTCACAGCCATCTGAGTTTGAGCTTAAATGTGCTCTGATCTTCTGGAAAGCACACGGCGCTTGTCTAGACACGCGTGCAGGCAGTGCCGGGACCAGAGTCGGGCAGCACTGACCGCTTCAGGAACGTCACCCCTCGTGTGAACTGCAACTGCTTTTTAAGGATTGAAATCATTCAGGATGTGAGTAGTTCCTGGTCATACGGATTTTTGGACAAGGACAGAAATTGAAGAACAAGCTTCTTCACGTGAAACACAGTTTCTCCATGTCCCTCACACACAGATGAATCAAGCTGGGACAGCAGTTCACTTGCTCTTGCTTTAAACTTCCCTGACAGATCGCTTGCTACCTCTGCCTTTTGTGCAAGGCTGAAAAAGAAATTTGTCTTTTCACTGAGAAAGAGGCATCTTAGCTTCACTAGAGCAAATAGAAATTTACTGTTGACTTTACAAGGTCCAGGTTTACATGGGTGTTAACAGCAACTAAAATTACAAGAAATTACTATTTCTACAAAAACTAAAGCTCTGAATAGTTCACCGAAGTGCAGTAGTTTTGTGTAGGCAAAAGCCTAATCAGATGCTTAGACAGATGTATGACAACTGCTGTGAAAAGGCTGTATTTTTTAAAAAATAAATATCAATGCCACAAAACTGTTCCCTTTTCAAGAGTCTTTTAAAAAATGTAAGTAATTTTGGAGTAAAATACTATTTGAAGTAATTAAATTTATGCACAGGATATCAGTAAGACATTTAAAAATGTATAACAGTAGATGAAGAAGAATCTAACATTTATATACATATAAAAAAGGTACTCAGTATCAGTTTCCCTGAGTATATTACTGTCAGAGGGAGAAACACATCACTTCATTCTCCATTTTTCAAGTAAAAAGTTTATCCTCTGTATAGGTTTTAAAAAGCCACACAAAAGGGGCTGTCAAAGCAAACGGAGAGGAATTGCCTGTTGGTAATACTTGTTGAAGTGAGACAGTGTATTGCTGTAGCTTCATAATATTTTAAATCTGTGCATGGTTTTGGATTTCCTCACACACTCGCCAGCTGCCTTTTCCTCCTCTGATGTTTCCTATAGCGACCCAATTATCGTCACCCAATTAGTGCTAGAGGAAAAAAAAGGGCTTCTCTCAGACAGAACTCCTTAAACAATTTAGTACAGGTCCTTAAAGACATGAAACAGAGTTTACAACCTATTGTAAAGATTCATGCATCAAATATATTCAAATTTGTGAGACAAAAGGATTGGAAAATGAATTGAAATTATTTACCACTGACTATAGTGAGGTTTGTGAAAATATTGGCGGTAGAAGTGTATAATAGAGATCCTTATCGCGGCCGTTCAGTCACAGGTGTTTCTCTATATTACTAGATTATTCTTATCCAGAATAAATATTTAATGTTAGTATTAACAAAGAAAAACTGTAGCTCCAACAATCTCTGTGTATTTAAAGCTCAGTGATGATTATCCACTTTAAAATCAATTGAACAGTAAGCATTAAACAACTTTACACAATACAGGTTTTCAAATCATAGAGAAAAAGCTTCCAGCCCCCAGAGGCACCTCTGCACAAGCCAAGACTCAAGCCAGTTCTCCCTGCTGGGAGCTGGGACACAGCCCATGTGGAGCGATGCTCTTTAGCTGTCTAGACTGACTTCTTTTCCTCACGGATGTCTTCACTATGCACAAGTGATATATTAACGTAACGCATCCACCCACTGAAATGAAGGACAGGATTCCTGGCAGCAATTTGTTGCTTGCACCTATCAGGAGGTTGTGACTTTTCTCCCACTTTGTAAATCCCCTCCACTTAACCGCTCAGCACAAACTTACCCCCAGCGTAAATAGCCCTGCTGAACCAAGGTGGGATGATTTGAGAGAAGGATTTGAGTGTACTAGTCGTGATTAATACTCAGTGACTTGTGAGTTAAGGTCTGATCTTGCCAGAGCGGGAGCCGGGAAGGCTCAGAAGATGACCCCCAAGCCTGACACTCACAAAGCCTGTGGTACACTTTCTGCCAGTGACAGAGATTTGGGGTTTTGGAGGGGTGTCCGAAGATCCTCCTTGCTATGTTAAAACTCCCTAGAGTGTTCGAAAGATGCAGCAGTTGGATGGTGCTGTGCTCCTACTAAGAAAAGCCTGTTTGTGATATAGGAAATACTAGGAAAGGATTCTCAGCATATTTTGGATGTCCGAAGAACATAGACCCCAGCCCGGGCAGTGGGATGTATAGCTCAGGGAATGCTGAAAACACCACGTAAGATTCATTGGATGAAATAAGAAAATGAGTTTCCTGCTGTAACCTTCTCTGAGACAGCACACGTGTGCAAAGTGGATTTGATTATTTTCCTGCAGCTTAGATAACTAGGCGCGTCTTCCCAGATTTAAATACTTGAATACTCTCAATACACACCTAAATCCAAATTCATCTCACATACAAAGCTCTCATCTTTTTTCCTAATTCTCGTAAGAAGAGTAGCAAAGAAAGAAAGGACAGCAGAGACACAGGCTTCTACTGCAAAACTTCTCCACTTTTCTTCATTTTCTAACTTTAAAGCTCTTCATAGCTTTCTCATTTTCCTAATTTTAACCTCTTTCTCATGAGTTTCTTCTGACAAGTCTTTCATTGGAACTAGATGATCTTTGAGGTCCCTTCCAACCCTAACCATTCTATGATTCTATACTTTCCACCTCTTCTCTCCCCTTCCTATATTCTGTGCCTTGCACATCCCACCACCCTCACAGCAAGTCGACTCTGCGTAAACACCTTTCCCTCCCACACTGGACATAAACATGTATCCCTCCTTTCCAGGGGCACTTGCCCCTCTCTCAACCTCTCCTACCTTTTCTTATGAATTACCGAGCCTACAAGTTCTACTGACCTCTTCCCCCTTTTTGCACTATTTCTCCTCAAAATCTTATGAGTGGTTTGGGGAAGACGAAAATCATCCCTCCCGTTAGAATAACTTTGTTAGGGAACTTAGGGAGGTAGAAGATGACAGACCATCAACTCAAAAGCCACATGTGGTACCCTGGGGTTTTCCAGCATGCATTTGCTCCACTTCTGCTACATCTCTTTGATCGCTCACACTCTTCCAACCTTCCTTTTCTCAGTTTCTTCTCTCACGGTTTCTCCTCTCCTAATAACTCCCATCCTTCTTTCTTTCTAACCAAGCAACTTTTCTCCCTCCAAATTGTCAATTTCTGGAAAAAGATATCACAAGTTTTCTTTTTGCCTTTCCTTTTTCAAAGCTAAAGTACACTTCTCTGGATTTAGTTATTTCTCAGGGCATTTTCTTCCTTTTTTTTTTCCCCCTGTTTTGGGAGAAAAAAAAATTAACATTTTTCATGTCTTTCACACTACTTTGACATGAAATTTTAGGAAATTAAGGTAAAAATTGAAGACTTCAAAGAAAATAAAGTATGTTTAATAGAACACCATTATTTATCAGCATTTTCTTTTGAGTGGTCTGCATTAATTTATTAGGGGATAAAAGTGTGGCCAAGAATCTGATGAGATGGTACGCGGAGCAGAATGGAGATAGAGAGGTGGGAAACCTTCGTGAGCGCACCTTGCACCCTTGTGTCCTGCTAAGGAGAGCTCAACAGCCAAGTCCACTCTAGGTGAGTATAAGCAGCAACACAGGGCATGAAACAAGAGCAGAATACTACATCAGATCCTCCTTCTATGGGCTCTTTCAGTAGCAACAGTTTATTTTGAATATAATTACTTTATCTTGTGGTTTTAAATCCAGGCCTGACTCCAAACAGCAGAAATCTTTATCAGAGCTAATTGCTTTTGACTAGAAGCAATTGGTAAAGATGACTGATAACAGTCATGCAATTATTGTTTGAATGATTATTTCTACTTAACAAACACCAATACACCCTCCCTATCACTTTATACATGCACATTCACACTGTTTCTGGGCATTACTTTTCATAATGCTCCTGTGTGGATGCACAGAGGCTGCAGCTCACCCACTGCTACAACACAGCCTACACAGAAGAGGAAAGCCTAAGGGGGTCCTGTCAGTGCCACTGACCCTCGCTCTGGGCGAGGGCACCGCTGTGCTGTGGGGCTCAGCCCACTGACCAGTTTTCTCCAGTTGCTGCCCCCTGCTCTTTCCTGCACTCACCTGCATCCACCTACAGTCTCTCAGATTGAGCTTAGGGTCTTGGGACTACCTTGGGCATGTGGGTGATGAGCACATGGGGTCCCTGCTGCAGGTGTGAGGCTTCCCTTGTCATCACAAAGCAAACAGGGCTGGAACATGTCTGCAGCACAGAACTAATGGCCTGTGCTCTGAGGGGGCTGCGGTGGCCCTTGGCGTTCCCAGGACAAGGGAAGCAGGCCATCCATGCTCTACACGAGGGATACCTAGCACTGAGAGTCCCCAGGGAGACCAGGCTATCCACCCTCCTTGCTGCCTTGCAGGGACCTTGGGGGCCAGCCTGCACTTGCTGGGTCAGACAAGAGTGGACGGAGACAGGCGAATTGCTTCCATACGCAGCCCAGGCATCCTCAGCCAGCCAAATCTGCTATTCTTAATTGGAAATATTTACAAATGCATTGGATTTCTTTTTCTCCTGTTTTAGTTAGTTCCAGGAGCTATGGACTAGATTCAAAAAATAAAAAGCTGGGGGCTTTTTGGTTGGTTGGATATTTTCTCTTTGGATAAGACAAACACAGAGATTAAAAGCATCTCCAAGCTTTTTATATACTCATGGGAAGAGTAATCTCTATTAACACAATCAGTGAAATTGCCTGATGGAATCAAAACTGTTTGTACAAGCAACAGTTAGAGAACTGGTATGATACTATATAGGTGAAAATAATTGGTGCTAAATTCAGCCTGCTTTTCAGTTAGCACAGCATTATATAATTTTCTTATGCTACTTAAGATCAAAAGTCCACTTTATCTTCATGCATGCCATAATCCTCTTGTAATAATAAAAAAAAAAGTATCAGGGAAAAAGTATTTGTCTCTACTACCTTACTATACCTGTGTTGTAGGGTACAATAAGTCTCTTTTCAAAGTCTTGCACGAGTAAGGATGTAAAGCTGTGCTTTGTTTGTGCTAAGGAATGCAGCATTAAAACCAGGCTTCTCTGTGGGACACCTCTGGGGGACCCGGAGGAAGCCTTGCGCAAAGTGCTTCCTGCATTTTGCTGCTTCTCCTGGGAGGGGATTAAGATTAGGGACCTAATTCCACTGAACATCCTCAGTTTTTTTAGCTGTCCACAGAACTGGCTTCCTGCAAAGAACCTCATCTAATTAACTTAAACTCATGACTGACTGGCGTGTGCTATGTTGTGAAATATAGATATGATGGCATGTTTTCATACTGCATAGCTGAACTGTCCTTCCCCACAGTGCCATCAGGATGGCACTGTGAGCAATATGTTTAATGTAGGCACGCCGCCAGCAAATATAGCTGTTTCCTGTTCTTTCATGGGTCCCTCATACTATCTTGCCCAAAAATTGAACATGTTGCACAGTTCTAATAACAAACATTGTAACCTTGCAAATAGTGACACTTGGAGTTTTCCTTAATATTTACATTTTTTGACCCCAAAAGGGAAAAGAATTTACCATACATAGACTGGAAAAACACTGTGCTAATTTCACTTATCAAAGGCGTTCAAACCAAAGAGCTTACCACTAATAATAGTGTGTTAAAAAATGTTCTTGAACGCAACATACATTACTGTATTTTAGTACATGCTGGTACCTAGTTCTAAATGTCAGTATTTTCACAGCATAATTCGTGTCAGCTCCCAGCTCTTATGACATCAGAGGATGAGTTCAAAGGAACACAGTTTTTTGCTTTATAAAAACAGTTTAAAGATAAAAGTCAGTTTCAACAAAAAAAAAAAAAGGAGAAAATGAAACTATTAAGCACTGCATTAGTCAAACAATCCTATTATGAAAGGCAAACGCCAGTCAAAAGATGACAGTATTTTATAGTGAAACCAGATTAGTACAAGTCATCAACTGCCATTGTTTCATGTCTTACACAATGCTCAGTGTCTTTCCTACTAAATCATGCAGCTGAGGAAGTGTAAAAATCGTATCAGCTATTGAACAGAGAGGATGGAGAGCGCTACCTTCCTTCACATCACCGGACAATGTTTAATACATACAATGAATCTACTATTGATAAAAACTTTTCTATCTGTGTGAGTACGCAGAAAAGAGAAAGTGACAGAGTATTATTTTCTATATTTATAATTAAAACAAATAAATATCAATCACATGGCTCTAAGGATTTAGTTTTCTGTAGATCTTTCAAAACTTTTTTGACCCAGCACTTGGTGCTCTGGAGCTTATCAATGACACCAGGGGTCAAAAGTGTTAGTGCGACTAAAATTACTTGGACAAAGGCAGAACCAGGTCAGATCGCCATGGGATAGTCCCATAAGGCCTCCTGTAGGCTGCTGCCACCAAGGAGTTCTAAGGAAAAGAAAGGAAAGACCATGAATCAAACATCCCAGAAAATTCACAAGCAAATGTGTTATTAATCAAGGAAAATAAAAACAAAGTTTATTAAAATGCCTTGTAATAGTACATTTCAAAACAACACAAAGACGTCTTATGTGATGACCATTTTATCACTGAAGCTCATTCCAATTGAGTTACATTCTTCAAGCCCAAAGAGCCACAAGTGTGCCAGAAAAGAAAATAAACACTGGAACTATGTGTGCAGTCACACATCTAATTTGACGATTGATCTCACAATTTAAATAGACACTTTCCACCCAAAATAAATGCAGAAGTCTGTATCAATGGCACTTCTGCAAACTGAAGCTAATGGTAGGTCTGGTACAACTTATACATTTCTTTCCATATTTAGCTGAGAAGTTCAAATTAGGACCTGAACGGAGTCAGAGGATAAGAAAACAAAGCAGAAGGGGTCTACTATGTTCTCTACGATTCGGAACACCGTATTAAAGTATATTTTAAATTACTATAACTCTCATTTATTGCATAGATATTTTATGAAGAGGATGGATCCTCATACGGCGTAAACTGCCTTAAATTCCTTGGTCTCAGCGAGTCAAATAAAGTCAAGGAAGTTGCAACAATTTACGTCAACCTTGAATTTGCCCCAGCATGTTTACACAGAAATTTCAAATCAAATTCTTTGCTGCTCCGACTCCAGGGAATCGATGGAACTGTGACAGCGCATGATTTAGTCTTTTACGCTCTAAACGGACATCAAAAGATGGATCCTCTTTCTTCCCTCCCACAAGCTCTTGTTTACATGAATATTGTCTGTGAAGTGACTCATGGGAGTGGGGACTGAACTATTAGGCCTGCTTTTGAGCTAACGAGCCTAATACAGAGTGATATTTGAACTGTATCAAGTTTTTAAGCGAAAGATGGAGGTCAAAGTTACAATTTTATCAGTTACGTTTTGGAGCCCCTCACTTGATCACGACAGTACCATGTTCATAATACAATTATTGTAATCATATTTCCAGTATTGCTTGCCTTCAGTGGAAACAGATTGTATTCAACTCGAAGGCCGCCTGAAATGGTGTGCACATTTCAAAGTCAAATAAAGGTTATAGAACAGGACCTTTGGGTTCACGTGCAGTGTATAATCAGTACTTGATCACTAGAGGTATTTCTGAGGCTTTCGTGAGCTTCGCAATTAGTGCTAAAAATAGACATTATATAAGGAAATACAGAAAAGTTAACAGATAATAAGGAGTTCTCTGATTGCACAGACTTTCACAAGGCTATGGGCAGAGCTGAGGGCTCTACATGATACACACATTGTTATAATTTATTCATCCATACATTTTTTTTTGCTTGAAATTTATACCAGAGAGTGGCTTATGTCCCTGTTGCTGCAGCAGAGACCTTTAAAAATCTCCATAGCTTCTCAGGCAGTGCAAGTCAGCGCACCTTTGCTGCAGTCAGTATCCACTCCTGCCAGGACAGAGCTTATAGTAGCTTGTAGTTTCTGTTCAAATCTCCAGTTTATTAATTTTTATTAGTGAAAGCAATTGAAAAAAAAATTTTTGTATTCTTTCTATCCTTGCTTTCACAAGAACTTTACCTGTTAGTTCTATGCAATTATTAATGATCTCCAGTTACTAAAAAATAATTACATTAGAATTAAAATTGCCTCTCCTCTTATAAATCTTGAAGTAACATTAAGAAAAAATAAAGTCATTATATTACCAGGAAACATAATATACAGAAAACGTGTCTTAATTATTTGACCAGAAGCTGGATGAAGATTTATCACCTCAACTAGCTCCACAGACAGATGACTGGAACAAAAGATGTTTTGTTCACTAAACCAAAAGTTTATAAATAGATTTTTCACTTTTTTTTCCAACTCTTAGAAAACAATTTCTGTTTTCAGTTGTGGTGTGGTTTTTTTTTTTTCTTTTTAACTGGGTTAAATCAATCCTTTTGTCTGACCCAAAGTGAAACTTTGATTCGATTTTGTAGGTTTTGCCAGTCTACAGAATTATCTAAAAATTGGAATTTCAAAATAAAAATGTATTTTCAAATAAGAAATGTAAAATTTAATTCAATATTGCAATTTTTTTTTTCAAAAATCCATTTCCTTATTCATTAAAAGTTTTACATTTAGTAAAGGATTTTGGAACTTGCATTTTTAGGGAATAATAATAGCAAGTTGAAAAGAATCACCCAGCTCTAGGTATAACACTGCCCATAATCAGGGAAGAAATCACAAACACCTCTAGAAGTGCAGAAAAGGCACTGAATATGAAGCAAGACTGAATATTGAGATTATATGGGGAACAATTTCATTTTTTAACATTTTTATTGTTATAGTTTTGGTTTATTAGGTTTTCATTCTTAGGAGCGAAAAATTAGCCAGCTGCAGTGGCGACTCAGGGCCAGAAAACAAAGGCAAAATCCTTTTCTCGCCGGCTGCAGCCGAGCTCAGCGCTACCACCCCAGGCTTCTTTCCAGAGGTTCTCCTCCATGCCGCACTCCACGGCATCGCTGTGTCTCCTCCCTGCCATATGTCTTACATCCACACATCGCAGCGCTCCAAACGGCTCCGGAGCCAGTTGCTCCCGGCGCCTGCCAGCACTTACACAAAAGCTGAACTTGACACTCCCAGGCAGCTCCAGGGAAGCTCCTCAGGCTCCGCACACGTAATTAACGGGGAGCACAGGAACGTTAGAAAGACCCCAGCCTAATCAGAGGAGCAGTACAACGGGAGACTCGAGTAACAGGGAGGATAACAGCTCCCTACAAGTGGCATGTATGTATTCAGGCCTGTCATACGCACACTTTCATAGCCCCAATGGATGTGTGATCCAGAGTAAGCTCCACTAGCCCTAGTACTTTATTTAATTTTTATAGATTGGAAGGTGATCATGTAACATGGAGTCTAACATCCTAAACGTCACAGGCCAAAATAACCTCGCCCGCTCTTTTCCCTCTCCATTAGTACAGACTGTCTTCACCTTGGAAAATATCACTAATGTGAACATGCAGAAGAATGAGCAGAATGCTGTTTCCAGCACGGCGTCTGTGCCAGAGCATGCTGGCTTCTGCTGAAGCCAATCCAGCCCTTGTGCATGCAGAGGGCAGATCCCAGCTCTCACTGGCTCAAAGGAAACTTTGCAGAGTGCCACATTACTGTTGAATCAAGAGTTTGGGGGTTCTTTTGAGAGCTCCCAGCTAGGCCCTAGAGGCAGTCAGTCTCCCCAGCCTGTGGCAGTTCAGCACCAGCTACCTTAAGAAATCTGGCTCTGACATTCTGCAGTCCCAGCAGAGCCCTTGGAGGCCTCGTGGCAGTTTGCAAGAGCTTGATCACAGGACTGGAGTCTTGGATTGCAGCTGCTTCAGGGAAAGAATCATGGCTTTGCCATTTGCTTGTGAGTTATACAGCTCCACAGCTCTCAATATCTGGCAGGATGAAAACACCAGGCAAGGTATTTGGAAGCGGGTCTAGCTAGTTTAGAAGAATGTCAGTACTTCTTTCATGTCTCCAAGTTTGCAAGCTCGCACCATCAAATCCTACACCAGCAGGTAGAGTTGATTGGAAAGATAAAATGCTGAGGACCTCCAGGAACCAAACCTTGCTATGTGCCTTTCAGAAATCCTGACTGGGACAGCCTGGGTGCAACCTTTATCCTTGGACAAGCCCTGGGAGGGAGTCACTGTGAACAATCTTCAGGCTCCCCCTCAAAAGAAATGCCATGAGTTGTGTGCTACATATTGCTGGATGGTTTTGCAGGTCCCTATTGCAGGTAGCTGCTGCACGTCAGCCATGCTGGAATCTGATAATAGACTAGGAATTTTCCCAGCCTACAGAGATCACGTCCAAGCTATCAAAATAGAATGTGATGAGTTCCTAGATATTCTGAAATGCTAATATTAACATGGTTTTGTTTTATATCAGATGTAAGCAGGTCTTTCTGTTAAAGTTTGCCTTTTTTATTGCTGGTTTTAAGATAACAGACTTGAAAGAAAGAGATTAAATAGTGTCCAAACCTAGTAAACGTTTTCCACAAGTGCAAAGATTAAAGCAGAAATGAGTGGTGGTCTGTATTGCAACCTGAACCCCGCTAAATAAACCAAAATATTCGCTTACTTGAACATTGAATGAAGGTTAAATATAACCCTTAAAGCATGAAAACAATGATTTCAAAAGTTTCCAAGAGCCTCTTAAGCCCCCCCACTCCCCTTAGATTTTGGAGCAGTGATGAGTGATACTTCTTAGCTGTTTGAGCTATTGCTGAATCTCTTATTCGAGATTTCGGAGGGAAGTTTTCTGCAGTTCTCCTGCTTCACTAATCGCTCTCAAGCTGAGGTTTCTAGCACGAACTGAGAGGAACATTCTCCCTGGAGCTTATATAGGTGTCATTTGTATGAGCCTTCGGTGGTTTTACACAAGTGATCGCCCCAGGATTCTTAACAAAACAAGCCAAATGGCCTCTTCCTTTAATATATTATTTAAGCAATAACCTCACTCTAGCCTCAGGCTTGCAATGCAATAATTGCAACCAAACTAGCACTTACCAACAGAGATGCAAATGATGTATTTAAATGTAATGGCAGTATGTAAGCTAATTCTGTTTCAGAGAATAAGTAGTTGAAGTATTTGAAGGAAACATTAAAGAGATGTTAAGGACTTGTATCCACATTATGGTTCATCAGGAAGTTAGATTGGCATATATTATGACTAACAGCATAAACGAGTAATGGTAGAGGAGCAACTGTTCACATCAGCGGTTGCAATGCTCACAGCAATAAAGGTAACAGCAACAGTCCCGTACTTTGAAGGACAGTTACCAAAATAAACTGAACTATCTGGATAAAGCCGGCTAGCCTGCTGCAGAAAAAACTTGATCATTATGGGCAGAACCCATACCTCATTTTACCACTCAGACCTACTTGATGACACTTTGCTTCTCTCCCCATGCAGTTGCACAGTTTTTCCTCCTCATGTAAAATTTTAATAAGATAAAGTTTCCATTTAAAATTGAGATGACAATCGTGCTTACATGAGAAATTTGGTAATAAAATAATACATGCTATCAAACAATACACATCAGCAATGAAATAAAGTTTTGCAATGTAGGCCTGAACTCAAGTCATAGGATACTTTGGGTTGGAAGAGACCTTGAAAGGTCACCTAGTCCAACGCCATGTTTCAGGTCTCCTTGCAGAACAACGGGTACATTTATGAAGTACCACACCCACACTTGGTACCGGGCCCTTTCCCGGGAGAACAACGGCAGAAAGGGGTGCCCAGCTAGTAGGGCTGTGTGGCTGCATCGGCTCTGCCAAGTGGCCTAAGGGGAAAGTTGTGGCTGTGTCAACATTCGTGAAAATTTCCTCTCCATTGTGCACGTGTACCAGGTAAGTAGCCGCAAAGAGTTAGAGAAATCATGAACGTGCTCAAAGTCACAAGTCCTATTTTACTGATTTGCTTTATCTTACACAAGTTAGCGGGTGAGGTAAGCTAACCTCTGTGTGCTCGCACAAAGTAGTTCTGCATGCACGGAAAGTACATCGTAACTGGCCTCAGTAAGAGAAACAAGAGCTTACATGACTTGCCTACAGAGTCTGTCTGGCAGTTTCTGGCTGAGCCACATCACAATTATTTCCTGATTTTAACCATTGCTACAGTCTTACCAAAGACAGCAGCTGTTTTAATCTCTTTAGCTATTCAAAGTTAACGATCCCCTTTAGAAAAACCGCAACTGATTTGTATTAAGTTCAAGTCTTTTGGAACATTTTAGTGAGACATCTAAACCATCTTTTTCCTAACGAAGACAAGATCTGTGTATCTAGCTCCAAGCATAGCGATCTCTTGACTGGGGACAGTAGGCACCAAATACAAATAATAAGCATCAGAGGTGTTTCTAGTTAGAAAGAGGCTTCTGCAGCCAACTTGCCTTGCTAATTGGAAGCAGGGTGTTGCCGTCCCCAAGCACACAGAAAGAAGGTGCTCGAGGCTGGTTAGGATGAGGATTTACAAGCAAAGCCACAAGCAGCAGTGGGAAAAATACATGAAGTTAAAGGGAAAATGGATCCTTAAGAGCTTAAAGAAAGGAAAACAGTAAGCAGTCAGTAAAAATGATGCTGGACACAAGCACTGAGGATGACTTTGGGATCCCAAGGTATGTTTCTCACCCTCCCCCTTCTGCCCCCCAAGGGCATTTGCATGGACTTTGATAGAAACCTTTTCTCAAACGCTTTTTGCCTGCCATATTCATTTTAATAAAACTACCTTTGACTGTGCTGAAGCCAGAAAGTCTGACCTGTGCTACCTTGTCTTTGGTCCTGCTAAATACACTGCCAGAGAGCACTGTACGGAAAATACTTCATGTAAGAACTAAGCTGCAAAGTGTGTTCATGTCCTCTGGGGATGCACCAGGGAGAAGTGCACTGCCGTGCGGCAGTGGGTTTAAAGCAATGATATTGTTACATTTCAGCAGCACAGAATTGTGAGCTCGCATTAAGCCAGTCCTTCCAATCGTCCTGTTCTTGGTGGGTATCTAACTTTATTTCTACTTGAAGAGTTCTCTCTGTCCTTCCCACCCCTAACACACACCTATTCTTAAATGATATTAAGAAACAGAAGTTGGTGGAAACATTAGAGGAAAACGAGAGAAAAAAATCTGTTTTATTTGCATGGACACTCTTTTTATTTTTTGTACTGTGCTATTTGCCAGGCGGCAGAGTTAATTTGTTAAGGTCTTATTTCATTCTTGTTATGTCTCAGATAAAAAAATAGCCGATATGGATAATGCGTGTGGGGTCCTCCTATTTGTTTTTGGTGGCCAACCTTTTTACTTTAGGAGGGTTAGAGAAATAATTACCAAACCCTCTTTGGGTAACAGCCAGAGGTTGTTTTCCTTAAGCTGCTCCAGATTGTTACAAGGCAAGGTTGAAACTATAGGCTTTCACATGGCATTTGAAAAGTAGGTGGTGAGTCAGAAAGGCAGCAAGACACAGGAAGGCTGCTCCAGGTGGCAGAAGCAACAGGGTCAGAGAGAAGGCCACTTCTAGCTGAACAGAGAAGAGCAAAGAGGGGAGGTTATTTAGCAAGACTGGAGTTAGCCCACGAAATCCTGGGGAGAGGCCTACAAACAAGAAGGGCAGTTTTGAATTGCATCAGGGAATAACGGAGCTATTCGAAGTTGGGGGCTTGGAGTCTGTGCTTCTTTATCTAGGAGACCCTGGGTGGGAAAATTGCACTGGGACTGTAGGGGAAGCAGCAGCACAGAGCTGGAACATGCGACAAGCCATCAGCAAAACTGCAGCTCTCGGCAACGTGAGGGACCAACAAGCTTTAGGTGTCTGATGTGGAACGCCAATCGCCCTGGCTCTCAGCACAGTCAGGGGAGAGGAACAAAAAGAAAAAAGAAGGCAGCTCTTCCAGAGAGCTATTGTAGCCAAACAGAAATTAAGTCTGACCTCCAGGTGCTTAGGTAGGTGGTAGGACTATTCTGCTCTGAAAAGGGAGATGGATGAGAGGAGGCCAGAGAGAAATAAGGGCAACAGAAAAACAGAAGATACTGTCATTTGTCTTTGAAAATAATTCCTTCTTTCAGATATTTCTGCTCTATTCCCAGGCTGACACCAGCAGTTGGCTTTGCTAAGAGTGGCAGAGAAGGTAGGAAGGAGGAATATCAATCAATATTTCACAGCTCAATATCAGCCTACAGAAATTTAATGAAGTGACAAATTATTAGTCTATCAGCATAGAGAAGGACTAACCCAAAAAAAGAGAACTAGCATCTAGGTGTGGAAAAGGAGCAAAACTGGCAATTGTACAGCAAGGGGTATAACTCCGCACATACAATGTACATATGTATGTACTGTATGCCTTAGACTTCTAAATGGCCACATCTGCAGACACTGCTGTAAATGATGCATTTTGATTTGTTGAGGTACTTCTGCATTCTCAAAAAAACTGACATAAGTTAAATAAAAGCAATGAGACAAGACCTAAGGGCTTTGGGGATTAAAAAAAAAGGTTAAAATTCATGTAATAGTATTAAGAAACTCAAATGTTTGTAAGTATGGAAAAACCAAAAGCATTTTTCAGTTTGAGTACTACAGCAGGAACATTGAGAGTGTTTCATTGGACATCAACAGAAATATCGTATAAAACAGAGGTAGATACCTGAGGAATTTCAGGTATTCCACTAGCCTACATGATTGACACTCTAGCAGAGTTATTTTACATTTTAGAGATTTATGAAAAAATTAGATTTTCTTCCCTTGACTGACATTCAAGGTGCATTTTGCTAGCAAGCATCTTTCTGCGTGTACAACCAGGGAGGGAAATTCAGTGTTTTTGTTATTCAACAGGATTAGCAGTCTAGATTCAGGTTAAAGAGATACAGAAGGGCATTAACTAGTTCTAAATGACTTAATTCCCTGAAAACAGTATTTTTTAATGTGCTGCTAATTAAAATATTTAAGAACTCACTGTAACAACATTTTGAAAACAAACCAGAAGAACCAATGTAAACAAAATATCATTTTACAAACCAAATGGAATCACTTAAAATCCAATGTAATTCTATGTTCCTATAAAAACAAATATATATACAGGTGTCAAGTTAAGGTTGTCAAGCACACTCCCAAGATACCATCTAAGAATGAACCTAGAAGTTAAAATTAACCCCTCTTGTGCTCGTTCGTACTTTTTGGGACAGGCTATGTAATTTCCTGTGTAGCACCTACCTCTGAAGCCCATGACACTGCCCAAGAACACAGTAAAAGGAGGAGTGGAGACTCACCAAGAAATGTTTTGGTGGAAGTTCACCAGAAGTATCTCTGCAGGACTGCAGTGCACTACTACCAATATATCATGTTTTCAGGTTTTTACTCACTATTGCTACAAGCTAGGAGATTTTCGCTGCAGTATTTTTCTTGTATTTTGATGGAAAACTCAGTATGTCAGATATAGATTTAAGGAACGTGTGCTGTGTGACATGACAGTGCTCAGCAGTCTTGGTCCTCTTAATGACTAGCTTTTTTGGCAAAAGATTATTCTTGCTCTTCCTCAATACATTATACTGACACAAAATTACATAAAGATTACATGCTTTACAGGCTACATATTTTTGCCCCTCAAGTTGAAATTTACTTTCCCACATTCATTAGTTTCTTAGTCCTGAGAATGTTTTAAGTAGTGCTTAACTGTGGTGTGGGCAGGATCACAGCAAAACACTGAGAAATCATCATTCAAGGCCAGCCGATGAAACAAACCTTGTGCCTCCGAACAGACTGATCCCTCCACCTGGAAACAGTTTCTTTATAGAATCTGGTATTTACACATTTCAGATCTGTGTCTCTTTTTGCATTCAACTCCTTCCACACAGCTAACTAGCTAACCTCTGAAGAAAGAGGGAGTAACAGCTCTTTTCCTTTTAGTTTACTGGTATTTCCCTATCATTTCTGAGTCTTCAGTTTTTAGGCTGGGAGATACGTCCTTCACCACAAGTTTGTGAAGCACAATTCTGTGACTCCATGCAGCAGTTAGAATATCACTCTTCGTGTTCAGTTCAGACTGAATCTTTCCCTGGTATTCTCTGTACTGCACTAGTGGTCCCAATATGCTGTTGGGGAAATACTTTCATCTACATAAATATACTTACTAGACTGCATGGCATTGTCTCCTAAGAGAAAATCTTACAATCATTCGGTGCGAAGAGACACTCAGCATCTATATGACAGACAAGTGAGGAGCATCAAATTGTAGATGTATTGCTTCACTCTAGCTGCCTTAGAGAACCATTATCTTCTGTGCACAAGCCAACAGCAGGTTACTTGCAGTGTAGCTAATTAAGTTCTTCCTGCAGGATTTATTCTGGTTCTAAACTAAAAAACCCAACATGGGATAGGTGCTATTTCACAGTTGAAAAGATAATATATTACATCAGAAGTCTATTTTGTCCATTAATAGAATACAGGTGGTAGCTTCAGGACAGAAAAAAAAAGTTGTCTTTCCCACATAATCAGGTCAGCACGTTCCCCACCTTCAGCATGTTGGCAGGGACCAGCGCTAGTACAGAAGACAGGAATGTTTCCTAGGTGATCTAATAAAGCTAGAAAAAACTGATCTCAATCAGCAATACGGAGATATTACTGATAAGCTGTTGCCATAAGCCCTCCTAAACTCTTTTGAATGTCTCATCTTCCAGAGGTCAATTTTTCATCTATCAGTTCTTAAAACCCAAAAGATCTTGGCCATGTCAACCATATTATGGTTAAAACTCAGCACTTTTTGAAATGACTCAAATTTGACAAATTTAAGATGACAAAGGAGAAGACACTGCACTTCCAGTTACTTGCCTCTTCTCCTGTACATCCACTTCGTAACTATCATATTTGTTGATGGAAAGGCCCAGAGAGCTGTTAGCTCCTAAAAAGTTCTCTCTCTTCCTGGAGACTGTGCTAAGCATCTCTCAGAGTGCTGTGAAGGAGAGAGTCAACATGGACCACTTCCTTTCTGGAGTTTTTCGGAGAGACATGAAGGTTAAAGAACAAGAAAGAAGGCATAGCCTGGACTCGTCCTTCAGTTTTTTCCCCCCCATCTACTGACAAGTGGAGACAAAAAGCAGAGATATCAGGGATACTGCCAGAGCAAGACTGTGCAGCCATCTTGACTGTCAAACTGTTGAAGAGAAAGGACAAAACTGCCTATTCCATTTCTTTCCCCAACCAAATCAACTCATCACGTTTTTTTGACGCAGAAAATTTGCCACAAGTTTCCTTGCAGTCCTTACAGTCATTGACAGTTCTCACACGGGTACAAGATTCTTTGTAGATCAAAGATCAAACTGAAGGGTCAGCATGAAAAAATAACGTATTACCTTCATGAAAGGATCTTGAAGAGCTCCTCAAAAGAAAATTAAATCCAAATATTATTTTATGTTCCTACTGCAGAAACGAGTGCAGCAGTCAACTGAATGCCAGCTCTTAACCAGCTGGGCAGACAGCCAGAGGGGCAAGAGGGTGTCAGATGGAATTTAGGCCAGGCAGGCAGGAAACACCAAGAGGAAACACCAGCAGCAGCTGTAGAAGCAAAAGAATGGGCAGAGGCTCTAAGACAAATAATAACAGGCAGAGCAGCAGTAGTAGCAGATGTCAGACTAATGCTTTCTGGAGGGGGATGGGACAGCACTTAAAAAAAAAAAATCCTCTTTCTTTACAACTACTTTGCATTAATTATCTGAAAAGGGATTCTTCCCCCAAACCCTTTGAGACATTGTTGTTTTGGATTAGTTTGTGAGGAAAGAGACTCAACCAAGCACCCACTCAACATGTGCAATGCCCAGAACAGGCACTGCTGCTGATCCTAGTTTCATGTATGGGTTTGAATTCTCCCAGTGGCTTGTGGAGATGTTAAAAATAATTCTGGAAATCATTTTGGTAGAGGGATCCCTTATTTCTAGAGTGGTTTTACTGAATGGTTTTCTGGACTTCCTTTAGGGTTTTATAAAGCGGAACTATCAGAGAGAAGGAGGAAGTTCTGCTCTTCCAAAAGATGCTGCAATGCTGCTTTTGCCAAGACTGTAATTTATAGGCTAGCTAATATATTTTCAATCTATTGATCACATCTATCAGTTGATTGATTCAGCAGGTAGTGAGAAGAAGCACTTGCATCACAACAGACTGTGTCATGGCGATGTGTGTCACTAAGTTCTGTCATTCCGGAAAAACTTGTCCTCTTCCATGCAACACAGGAGGCACTTTGCAGAGAGGATACTACACTCTCTCAACCACATTTGTCTAACATACAGTGTCAAGAGGTGTAGATGAAAGAAGAGCTAATCAACCATTCTCCTCAAACTCCATCAAAAGAGGAAGAGCCACCTGCACGACTTCAAACAAGGAACACACCAATTTCATCAGGAACCAGAGAATGTGACTGGACAGACTTATGAAGTAAAAAAATGTAAAGAGAAAAATTTAAAAACAAGTGATCTACACTAATTATATTATCTTTGTTCCACTCAGAAAAAGCAATATCATTGTACAAATAGAGGAAGCATAGGTTCTAGCTCAAATGGCTTAATGAATTTAAAGAAGGAGAACTGGCTTTGGAAAGCAAGTTATCACCAACGGGATGTACCGAGGCCACACACTAATAGCACCAGCCCAGCGGCTACTCACTCACACAATGCATAGGTTAATCAATGGTTGGACCACCAGCTCCCCAGATAATTCATGAGGTTCACCTCACTCTCCCTGTTGGTTGTGGCGCGCTGTGCAGCAATCTAGCACACTGCAGAGACCTCCAAGGTGGTCTCTGGGGCAAGGAGGCACAGTTTGGCACAGCTTGTGTGAAGTGCACTTGCCAATAGCTGACAGTCGCCTTCTCCCCGTGTGAGGATGGCAATCTGCTGCACGCCAGCCCTTCAGGAGACACGGTATTTAGATGAAGTGGAGCTTATAGTGGCATTCGGATTTCTTAATCCCTGCCAGAATCTGAAGCAGGCATGAAGTAAGTAATTTCAATTAGATATGGATTATGTTGAGGTGAGAAAAAAAGAAGAAAAAGGGCAAAATTACAAACTCAATGGTAAGAAAAAGAATGCTTATGAATTTGTCAGGATTTCACGTAATTGTTCATACCCAAAAAAGCAAAAATATTCTAAACAAAGTATTTAATTTCAATTTAAATGAAAGATCTGTATTCAAATTGTCTTTTCATCTCAAGATCACCTTCAATTTTATCTTCAAGGAAAATTGCTCGAAATGAAAGCTAATAATTTTGTTTCACAAAGGCTTTTGAGAAATCTATTTCAAGATTTTATTTTCCCAATTTAAAAAAAAAAAAAATCAAGGTCTAACCAAGATGATTTTCTCACCCAATTTCTCAGGACTCTTGTTGAACCTCACGTTATATTTCTAGTTACATTTCCACGTTTCTCTGTAGCTAGTATTATATTAAAAAAAAACCCAAAACATCGCTCCAAAAAAGTTTCATGGAGCAGTTGATCAGAAAATACAGAAGAACAGAAACAATTCTTTACTTGTTCCTCAGCCATGAACCGCACCTGGTTCAAAATGTTCCTAACAAGAAGATTAACAGCCACAGCACATTGTTGCTTGTAGGAGCAGAACATCCATTACAGTAGTGCTTTAATTAGAGTATGAAGCTTGTTACAAGAAAATTAAAATCATAAGTAAACTAGAAATTCTTGTACATTATTTGAAGACTACAGGGATAATTCAATACATCATGTCAATGGGACAGAAAATACATATCTATCAGAAAAGACTTGAGGAAGACAAAAGAGGTTGGAATGGCTAATGGGCTGCTAGAATATCAGAAATACAGACTTTCCATGGGAATATAAAGTTGGGTACAAATGAAGACAACAAAAAGAACTCAGGCAAGCCAAAGGTAAAGGTATATTAATACAGGTCTAAAAGACTTTAAAGACTAACATATTACAGGCACAACGACTACAATCACTCCTCCTTCAAGCGCATCAAGTGCGGAAAGCCTGCACAAGATGAAGCTATGATGAAAGTGTGAAAGGCTCACTCAAAGAGGTTAACAACCTAGCAGAAAGACTAAATGAATTCTTATAACAGCGGTTACAGTGAGAAGGATGTTAGGCTGACACAGCCATCCTTAACAGGGTACATCATGAATGAATATCTACTTGCTAGAAGTTTTAGAATGAATCAATAAACCAACAGAATCATACAAAATATGAGAGAAGTATGAGCTCTAACCAAAGTCAAGGTGAAACTGCAGTGGTTGACTCATCTCACAAGGTACAGTGCAACCAGTCTTCTCCCAAGAACATCCTGAAACTTTGAGAGGTAAAGATGCTCTGAAATCTTGTGACATCCACTTAAGTCTGGCACATACCATCACAACCAGCTCCAGTCACAGTTGTGCATGCTTTGGCCCAACAGAGGAAACATTCATGCTGTCCCTTCACCAAGTGCTGTGTAGGGCTGTGGACTTCCTGCAAGGCAGTGAACTTAGGCACGGCTCTTCCTCTGCTTGCAACACCCTGTCTTGTAAATCATCTGGCAGCAAAAGCATCCTGTATGAATGTGAGGGACAAGGGAATATCTAAGGGCCATGATCTAAGGGTCATGGTCTTCACAGCCTGTAATACTCCGCTGGTTTAGGAGGAAGAAAAGGACGACTCCTCACACAGCCTGCGCCTTTTCCAGATCCATCTCTCAGAACAAACCATAAGCTCCCATTAGCTTTTCTGAGAGGGTAAGCAGCCTCAGATGGAAGAGATAGTGAGCAGACCACTATAGGCAACATTTTCACTGATGTCAACCATTTCCTCTCCTCCACACATGCCGAACTGATAGATTCAGTCTAAATAGACCGGGCCAGAAAACATCTGGTTGACATGTGAATCAGAAGGTCCCAGCCCACAACATTTTGTGTTTTTGCTTTTGTGACATGTTTTTAAGTACCAGAGATACAGTGCAACAAACGATCTTAATCCATCCCCCCGCAACCTTGTTTCTCCCTATCGGATGTGATTCTTTACGTAGATGCAGAAGATGTGTCTTCCTGTGCTGAAATTGTCAGATGTGTGACTGAATGCTCTGTCCTGGTAGTATTCGGCAAGTTGATTACAACTTAATATTCTGTTAGCCATTTCTAGCACTCAAAGAGGATGGAAGAGCTAGGGTGAAGTCCTTTGGAATTTGGTTATTGGCTGCATGTCAAAGCAGCATAAGACCTCCAAGTACTTAAATGAGCCAGTTGATACTGACAGAAAGCCTTCACTGGAGCAATGATACAAATTTAATGCTCCTTTAATACTTGTTGAATATTTACCCTAAAACATCAGCAAGAAAAGAATGAATTCTGAGAAACTAAGTAAAATAGCAGGCTACATTTTTTCTAATAATTATCTACAATTTCAAATTGAATTTATTAAAAGTAAAGATGGAAATATAGTGCGCTCTGTATGTAGGATTTTTATTTTTTATGCATTGTGCTTCAAACGTGAAGACAGAAGTGCACAAGTTATTTTCTTCAAACACAAAATTTCTAATTTAAGCATTTTTTATATCACTTTTTATATAACTTTGTTTTACACTTTCACAATCTCTTCAGATTCAATGTAAACCAAGTAAATCTAGTGCCTTTCAAACACTTTTCACTTTCAGAGGGCATGGATTTGCATTTATTAGCACTGAAACTGTCTATTTCTGTATTGCCCGTTTATCTAGCTGAGACAGTTATGTATACTAGCTATGTTATTTAGTCTATTTCCTGATTTGACATGTTTTACCATGCAGCCAACCTCCAAATGTAATTTTTGACTAAAAGTTAATGCAATGAATACAGATATATAGAATCAAATTCTCCTCCAGATTAGGTGAATGACACTACTGTTAACTATACATGCATTTTCAGGAAGAAGTAGAATAAGTGTTGATAATTATTCTCGTGATTGTTGATGTATATTAATATTACTGACAGAGTGCTAAATCAGAAATTCATGTCAATTTAAGGACATTTCAGGATGTTAATCTGAAATCTACATATTTCATTATATACTTAAGATACCTTAAATCCTGTATGAATTAAGTCTTCCTAAACATCCTTCTAGTCACCCTTGCAAGTGTTAACATATCTGTACTTTTTATGATAATGTAATCCCACCAGCACTCTATGTTGCTTGATTTATGTATTATGCATTGTTCAGTTTCCATAAAAGTGACTATCATGGACCAGTTTTGGCTGGTATACTACAAAGACAGAACTACAGAGAATATCTTGCATAGCATGGTGATTTGTAGTGTAACTAATTTACTTTCCTAATGGAGCCTCAAAGGAAGTACAATTAGGTTATTGTCACAATTTACAGCTTCTTTTCCCCTCAAGATTTTTGCATTTGTAATGATTTAAATTCAAATACGGTTATGTTAATGGAATATATTCAATCTTGTGTTGATTCTGTAAAAAAAACCAAACAAAATACATCAGCATCCACAACATCCTTTTTCACTGACAGACTGTGAAGTATCTGACACACAAAGAAGTCCAGGTAATCCTGCTACACAGAGTTCGATTTCCTACAGAAGCATTTCAAGTATAATCCAGTGAGTAAAAACCTTTGTATCAGGCCTGGGAGAATCTTATCTTTTTGAATTTGGGCAGGCTAAGTGAAATCTATGTTTAAAGTATCTCATCTATAAATTGCAAGCAATTATTTCCTTCCTTTTGAGAGGTTATGCAACACCTTGTTTAATGTACATGAAGCTACTGGTAAATTTGAGGTAGATTATAGGCAGTTAGAAGAAATAAGAACACAGTACAGGACCTTCTGATCCTCAACCATACACCTGTTAATGACTCAGACACTGAAGAAAACAAAAAACTGAAGTGTTCCACTTCCCATATAATCCTCTCTCTCTCTCTCTCTCCACTCAAGAGAGAACACCAATCATTCTGGCACTAGTATGGATGACACACTCCCAGTACTCTAACTTTTTTGGAGAATTACCTCACAAAGCATAAACTGAGTATAAAGCATCCCTTTTATAGTGACTGTCAAGATTTGCAACTGCCAAAACAACCTTATTCTCAAGAGCCAACAGCATAGACTTACTGTTAAGTGTTTTCTGTGATTTTTTTTTTTTTAATAGTTGTTGTGAGGGAGAAGGAGGGGGAGGAGGAGCAAAAAAGATGGCTCTCACTTTAAGATCTAGTTTGAGTCCAGGTGGCTGGAGTGAAGTGTTTAGCACAGCTGTACTCCCAGAGCAAGAAAGATTTGGTGTGTTCAAGAATGACCCGAATCTCTAGTTTCAGGCGAGTGCTGAGTTTTTATCTTACGTCGCTTCAGTGAGATGAAAGCACCACGTTGATAATGCTCGTCTGTTTGTATGTAGGATTAACAATATGTACTTCCAATTTTACTTCGTAGGAATAGCAAATATTGCATTTTTTAAAGGATGGTGTCTGTGGGGAAAGCAATTGTGATAAGAGAAGAAAGCAATACATCTGTGCAGGGATTCGAGCAGGCGGAGGCCTAGAGTTTAGTTTTACATACAGATGTGCAATGCGGTATCCTGCACAGGGCTAGGAGGCCAACAGCGACGGCACTAGAGCTCAGAACTAGTTACCTTCCGCCACTCCTATTTATTGACAAATGCCAAGAACTGCTAAAAGCCTTCCCTGATTCTTTAATTTCAGAGGATTTCTAAGATAAGAATTTATTTCAAGGCAATGACAATTAGAGATACCCTGAATGACTTTGTAATTTTTTTTAACCTCTATTTCCTGTGCAGTATGCAATTACTGGAAGGGTGGAAACTTCTGAACTCCCTAGGAGAGTTTGCTATGTCTCTCATTTCAGCTTAATAAAATATAATCTCACTTGCGGCATCTGTAAGACAGTTGTTCCCTATCCAGCTGTTCTAACTCAGGTTATTCACAGGATGAGGAAGAAAAGATATTTGCAAGACGGATGCTGAATTTATTTGATAAGAATAACATTGCTACACCTTCAGCATTTTAGGATGTTTCCCCTTGTCAAAGCAGTTGAATTAGAAGGAATTGCCACTATTGTACTGACCCAATTTATCTTTTTTAGACTGTCTGCATTTTTATGCGTATTGACTTTTCATTGATACATTCTCTGTGTCCATCATCTCTCTAGGCTACCTCAGGACTTTCATGACAGTAAATGAATCTCTTCATTTGAAAAGCAGCTCTTCCAGAATTCACATGCCGTGGAGCGTTCCTCTGGAACATGTATTTGCTGCTAAGTATCTGCCTTTGCACATGAAGCTGAGTCAGCTGGAATTCACCAGAGTGGTGCTACACATCATCGCTGGCCACGCAGGAGCCGAGGACATGGGTGCCTTCAGAAGGGATGTACGCAGCAGCAGTCAGAACAGGCTGACCCGTGCCTGTCAATGCAGGGTGTAAAAAGTGCAGAAGTCAATGTAATAAATTTGGAAGTATTGGGCATGGAACTGTGACTCATTTTTGCCATTGTACCAACTGGTAATAAACCCTGCAGCTATTTTGCAAAATTGGGTACTTCTAAAGCATTTAATTCAGTTCCTGGAAAAAGAGCAGCTTTCTGGAGTAGAAGTACTACCAGTCAGGTGTTTATGAGAGTTTGTTACTAGGAAGCAAAGAGGGACAGTGTACTCTTACTCTTGCCTACAATGAACTCCCATTTACCTCAGAGAGAAGTTTGATATAGTCTGCACAAAAATCATGAAAACAGTCCAGCCAATTCACAAGTTCACTGAACTAGACCCTTCAACATGAAAGAAAGGGCAAAACCAGGGACATAAAAGTGGGGAAACTAGAGAAAGTTTGATCAAGGTGTTTGCTGGTCCCAGAGCTTTTCTTTTGCTTGTTAACTCCCCTACATTATTTGCTGTTGATTACTGACATCAGGGAAGCTCATCTAGCTCTAGATAGACACTCCAAGATTAGTCCATTGTGAAGAACTCAAGTTCAATTGGAAGACTTTTCAACGATAAATTACGGTTCCTTATCAGATAGTTTAAAACAGGGTTGAATAGACACTTCTTTTAAATGTGAAACACTAGAGGTATCTTCCTTTTTGGCAAACAGCAAAAGAGAAGTGAAACCGTGTTTGATTCCCTCTGAATGTAGGGGCATACAGTGAAATTTCTCTGTTAATTCTCACTCATAAAACAAAAATCTATTTAAGATCCTAAAAAAGATAAATTAAAAAGCTAAGGAAGCAAATGCAGCATGATGGATTTCCACAGGGATATGTCTGACCACATAAGATTTTCATGGGGGTTATTCTAATAAGTGCATAACCAAACTTTGCATAATCAAAGAGTGCAAATCAGTAATGAAACTTTGCTTCAGCAAAAAGTTCCTTCTGTTCAACATGTGCTTTTAAGTGCTCTTTGGTAAACTGCATAGATTTACATTGCTTACAATACGTAAAAGAGGTTCATCCAGCACATAATATATTTTCAGGAAAAAATAGATGATAGGATAGAGGAGGGAGTTATGTATTTGTATGTCTGGAATGATATTAAAACCAGCTACTAAAAAATAGCTTCTTCATTGATGATCAATCCACTTTTGTCTAATCTAGATTTAAGACTGGAATAATACATTTATGAAATCCATAGTATTTATATATTTTATTTCTGTTTATTTACTTAAATTTTTAGCCTTCACAACTTTCTGAATTTCACCGCTATAGATACAATCTGTACATTAAATATGCTCCTACAACATGCCACAGTGAGGTCTATTTTCCTGCTATTACAGAATGACACAAGTGCATCGGTCCCAAAGCGGGGTTTGCACTCAGGAAACGTCTCTCAACTGCACAGGGTAAAATAAAGGTCTTAAGGCAACACAGAAATGTCTGTGGATTACAAGACAGGGACTCCTTTCTTTATTTCCTGCTGTACACTTCCTAAAGGCATTTGCTGACAAGGAATTTGCAAATCTTGTCTTGTTAACGACTGTAATGCTCCTTGGTATTAGATATAATCATCTGTGTACCTGTCTAAATACAGCTCAGCAACCGCCAGTCTGTGGAGCTGAGAGTTTCCCTCCCTGTCTTTTCACCAGTGATCAAATAACGAAGTTTGCCTGCAGTAACCTTCTCCCCAGTATCCTTGCAGATGTTGCCCGCCCCCTCCTCCCGAAGGTTGTCCTGGAGAGAACATGTAGTTCCAGGGTGACTCATACCCACACACTATCCCTTACTCACTCAAATAGTTTCATTAAAGGCACTGGATCACAAAAAGATAATCCCTCGTTTCATTGCGTGTCTGTTTCAGTATGAACATCCTAGAGAAGAGAATAAAGACCAGGACAGGGGACCTCCATGGATAAAGGACAGAACCGAGCTGGGATACTTCTAAGGAAGGAAGAACATGCTTGATCACAGCACCCTTTACCCAAGCACTTACAAGCATTCATTAATTTCCCCATCACAGAACGAATGCAAATATCTGCAGCCCCCTCCTGACCAGCAATGTTGACATTTGTTATTTTGTTTATTTAATATTTAAATTCTTTAAGAAAAAAAAGAAACTACACATACCTCCCCCAGTTCACTCCCTTCTTTGAGAAAGCAAAGTGTAAGGTAAGTGCACAGAATGCTGTGAGCTCTCCAGCTGACTGTAAGAGACCCAAGCCCACAAAGCACAGGTAGGATTCATCACTAAAACAATACCCTATATTTTAACTCATATTTAAATTATTTTGAAATCAGACGCTTTACTTTGCATGCTTCAGTTACCTGAGAAGTGCAATATAGTCCTACTTCTAAGAGGACAAACTGCAAAACCACAGTATGTAAAGGCCACTAAGGGTGTAAAAACAGTTGAGGAAACAGTCAGCAACCACTGAACCTCCCGTGGACCAAAACCTGGTTAAGAAATATCACAGAACAGAGAGAAATAACAGGAGCAAAGGAAGAAGAAAACTAAATAGTATAATGGCAAACCTGGTACAAGAAAGATAGAGGTGACTACTTGAGCTATTCTGGGCAGAGAACAGCACCATCCTGCTGCAAAGAGGTACAGTGTTTCCAATGCATAAAGGATGAAGTCCACAAAGCTAACAGTGGTTCTCAGTGCTCTAGTTGTGAAACAGTTCATTTAAAGTCAATACATCAAGCAGATTATTCATGCTTTGTTTGGTTAATGCTCTGCAAAAATGAGCTAGAAAATGCAAAAGCACATTTTAATCAAATACTGAAAAATACATCTGAATTTTCCGGAAGGCTCTTTGCATCAGGGATCCTGTAAGAGTCACACTGATCTAGGCCAGAGGGGGAAGTAGAGGATGCCCAGCCCTGCAAGTAGCCAGTTCTTACAGTGATCATCAAGGTCCTGCATGTGGGTCGGGGCAATCCCATGCACAAGTACAGGCTGGGCGGAGAATGGATTGAGAGCAGCCCTGAGGAAAAGGACTTGGGAGTGCTGGGAGAAGCTCAACATGAGCCGGCAATGTGCACTGGCAGCCCAGAAAGCCAACTGTGTCCTGGGCTGTATCAAAAGGAGCGTGGCCAGCAGGTCGAGGGAAGTGATTCTGCCCCTCTACTCAGCTCTCGTGAGACCCCACCTGGAATACTGTGTTCAGCTCTGGAGTCCCCAACACAAGAAGGACATGGCGCTACTGGAGTGGGTCCAGAGGAGGGCCACGAAGATGATCAGAGGGCTGGAGCACCTCTGCTATGAAGACAGGCTGAGAGAGTTGGGGCTGTTCAGCCTGGAGAAGAGAAGGCTCCGGGGTGATCTTATAGCAGCTTTCCAGTACCTGAAGGGGGCCTACAGGAAAGCTGGAGAGGGATTTTTTACAAGGGTGTGTAGTGATAGGACAAGGGGCAACAGATTTAAACTGAAAGAGGGCAGATTTAGGTTAGATCTAAGGAAGAAATTCTTTACATTGAGGGTGGTGAGGTACTGGAACAGGTTGCCCAGAGAAGTTGTGGATGCCCCACCCCTGGGAGTGTTCAAGGCCAGGTTGGATGAGGCTTTGGGCAACCTGGTGTAGTGGAGGGTTTCCCTGCCCATGGCAGGGGGGTTGGAACTAGATGATCTTTGAGGTCCCTTCCAACCCTAACCATTCTATGATTCTATGATCTTATAGAAATGAAAGAACAGTTAATATTTGCTGAAGTTATCAGATAACCCCAAAACAAAGCAGAAAAATTAATGGAAAAAGTAATTTGCTGAGAATTTTGTTCTTGCCAACATCCAGAGTGCTGCAAGATCCACAGCCATCCACAAGAAGTCAGACCTAAAACTATTCCTTTCTCAAAATAAACCTGCCACAGCACTGCTGACAAACCAGGCTCCTGTCTCCCACCTTTGTATTTACAGCCAGAGCTGCAACAGTTTATTTTTCTGTTTGGTTGTTTTTTAGACAGCCAGATACAGTCTTTGAAGCCATATGGAAACTAAAATAGCACAATTCCTTTCTAACTCTAGAACTGTTAATTTCCTAATAAGCTTGTTTTAGCTAAGGAAACCCAGGAGACATGCTGACTGTCTTGTTTCCCTTCCCCCAATTGCATTTTTACAAAACTCCAGTAGAGTCTTAACCAAAACAATGTGCTGATAGGAGAAGCTGTCTGCATTCCTCTTTTGCAATTCACCTTACACTCGACACGTTGCTTGAAGATAAGCTCTTCTAGATGCCAAAAAACTCCAGCAGGAGGTGAAGGCTTCTTTGCAACGGGTAGAGCACTGCACAATTTTGTGAAGTTATTCACTGCATTCTTGTTTGTGGATCCCCACCCTTAGTGTATTCCCTACAGTCACTCCTCTTCCAAGCGACCCCAGCAATACTTAGGGGTGGGAATAGCCCATTTCAGACTTGACTATTAGATAATCAACATTAGATACTGATTTAACTTCTTTATTTTCACACTCATCCCTCTTGATGGAAAGCAGCAGCCCATTAATTTGACACCTGCGATAGGCCTACAGGAGGCAACAGCCAGGAAAGCACCATTTCCAGGGAAGCACCCTCGCATTCTGGGATCTTTTGAGGGGGAATGGGAGGGGAGGAGAAGAAGAATGCTTCTATTTGTATTATTTCAGCATTGCTCTAGAGAGGTGCTCTCCATAATAGCAGATAAAAACATTTTAAGATTAGTAGAAGAAAAAATGCTTTCTCCTGAATATATTTATATGCACACACACAACAAAGAGAATAATTGCAAAAGAAACACACAGATGCGTTGAAATTTGCACTACCAAACAGGTGCTAAGAAGTAACAAATGCTGTAAAAAACTAAGGTATGTATGGAGGAGCTGACAACGGAAGAAACTGGTGTTTTCTGACACAATTCAACCTTCCCATTTAGCATACACATTTCATGACCTTTCCACAGAAGGCAGGTTCCCATCATCCCCCTAATCTCTGAGCTGGTGGTAGAGCAAAACAAAATTCAGGCTCCAGAAATAGACTCAGCTGGGATCATTAAACTCAGGACTAACAAAAAAGAAGAAATCCATGAATGTCAGAAGAAAATCTGAAAGAATGTTAGGAGAAGGAATTATATTTAGTCCTAAAGCAACTCTTTGGTATCTCCAAAAGAAGGTCCCCTGGAGCCTGCGTGAAGACAGAAAATGCAAAATTACTTAGACCCTTTGAAATTCCCAGCTCAAGCATTACTGTAATCTTTTCCAGGGAAAGGATTACAGTATGTACCTATAGTGACTTGGACAGTAGGATCCTGAGCCTGCT
Organism: Tauraco erythrolophus; assembly: GCF_009769465.1. Lineage (NCBI taxonomy): Eukaryota > Metazoa > Chordata > Aves > Musophagiformes > Musophagidae > Tauraco > Tauraco erythrolophus. Next base: position 7,068,472 of record NC_141475.1, read on the forward strand.
CTGGAGCTTATTGCAACGCTATTAATAAATATCGCTAGTGGAATTAACTGTTCATCTCTCAAGTGTTCCTCTGACCTGAGAAACAGAAGTCTCATGCTTTGTACTTAGAAATGGCAATCAGCCAAAAAAAACCCAACACACCAGCTTTGAGGGAGAAGATAAAGAGGTGAAAATATCAGTGGATGAACACATAGTAAAAAAATTATATGGATGACTGCCTTGTGCAATGCAAGTCCTCTAAATCCTAATATAAAATAGAATAAAATTCCACGATTTCTACCTGTTTTCAATGAATGCACATAACGGACATGTCATGCCGATCACAACACTTCCAAAGGAGCCATGTGATTCTGATTTATAACATAAATAACTGTAGTAGGTTATCTGAGAAAAATATTAGTCAATGACTCTCATCTTAGATGTTCAAATCTTCAGCTATGTGGCTATAAATTTAGTTTTAGGATGTTTTTTTTCAGTGAAATGTTAATGCTCTTGAAGTCCGTAGCAATATTGCTTCTACCCACTTCAACAGTAATACAAAAAATCAGAGGCAGATAAAGGCTGGAAAGAGTCCTGTCACCAAAACACCACCACTTCTGCAGTAGAACTCAAAAGCTGCTAAGGAAACAAAACAACACTGCAAACCAATTATTATTATTTTTTTTTTTTTTAAATAATGGCAATTTTTTTAGCTAACTTTATTCTAATTATTCAGTTGTTTTCTCTAGGAAAAGATTAAAATTTCTCCAAACCATATTAAGATCGGGAAACAACTGTAAGTCAACTAATTTCTTTCGGGTCAATTGAAGGACTGCTTCAGGAGAGCGGGGTGGCAGAGTCTGAAACTGAATTTGCTCATTTCCTCCTTTCTTAACTCATGAAGTCAGCTTAAAAATATTACAAATTCTAGGTTGGCAGAGTTTAATCTCCCCTTCCTTTTCACATGTGTGCGTGTTCTGTGAGCGTACAGAGCTTCTCCTTAATAAATATTTAAAAATATATACTACACAAGAGAAATCTATCTATGTCTTAAAGTTGTGTTGGACCAGCTAACGTTTTCCCCTGTATAACTTGGGAATGTAGAGCTGTTGAAAGTAGTATAACGAAAGTCACAAGGATAAAAAGAGCAAATATTTACTAGATAAAGAGACTGAATGTCACTTTTTCAATGCAAGAAGCAATGTGACACTGCTCATTTAATCTAGACTCTGCTAATTGGTCTACTGCACAAGGAAAAATCTTTGGGAGTCCTTCTGGGAATGTCTCACATCATTCCCTATCAGCTGTTGACATACAAATACTCTGGTAATGAAAATATTTTCATTCCTTCATAACAGCATTCCCTGTCCTGTTTAATCTTAATTTCTCTCTTTCTAAAAACAAGCTTCTGTGTGGGATTTCTGAACTAAGGGACCCCATGCCATGTATCAAAAACGTCTCATACTCCTGTCAAACTTGCCAGAAGTCCACCCAAAAGACAGCAAAAGGGAAAAAACCCAAGGATTTACAGCAATAACATAGGATTTTAAACACCATTTGAAATTCATCCCTGGTCTGCATCATTTCAAAGGACTGTAAATGCAACTTGACTAGAACTAAGCAATATCCGCGCTGCCTTAGACTCACCGCACTAGTGATAGACTACTGGGCGCAGGATCCAGCTGCATGCTGGAAAGGGGCAGGTTTGCAAGTTTCCAGAAACATTTCAAAGCAGACTATTTTAGCCATTTTTTAGAACTCTATCACTGTAATGAAAAAGAACACTGAGGAACAAAGAGCTGGAAATCCAGGGTGTCTTCCTGGCCTCAATCAGGCTCTTCTAAAGCATGGGTTCAGGCTCACTAACCATGAGGACATCAGGCTGTACTGCTGGAGATCAATAAAGTGGTGTTGAAAAGACTCCTAGCAACTCCTCCCATGCACACTCCCCTGTCTCTCAGAGGTATCAGCATCTCCATGGCAGACTCCTCTGCAGAGGCTGCACTATTCTCTAATCTAACAGCAAATCCTACTCGGGACAATTTTTGTTTTCAATATACTACTTCTAACCATTTAGAGCCTCACTTTATGCTCAGGCAATTATCTTGGGAGATAAAATCACGTTCTGCTGTGCATGAAATCTATGCAGTGGAGTCATTACTATCAGCTCAGAGCAATTGCTTTTGGAAATTAAATTATTTCAAAAGTTCCTACATTCACATTGCGGTAAATACCTCTGTTCCCCTGTAAAGTCCGTACCTAAACAATTATTTGACTTTTCTACGTGTTTGTCTTCAATACCACAATTCTTCCAAATTCAAGGTCTGAAATATGATGCAAGCTCCTGCTCCTCCCCCAGCCCTCTCCCCCCTTGGGATTTGTGCCTCCACCCACATCCTGCTGCCCAGGTTGTAACATTCCTTTCTGCACCCTATCACTGTCACACTCCCTCCTGGAAACAGGTGCAAGAAGATTAAAAACCCACTCATTCAGCTGGGATTTTCATCTGTTTGCACCTCCCTCTTTGCCACTTTAGATGTCAACATCTCTTGAGCAGAAGGTGGTGGGAAGGCACTCTGGCAGTTTGTGTTTGCTGTTTGCAGTGAGGAGCAGTTTTGTTCCGAGGGACAACTATATCAGAAGATAGGAGAAAACTTGAGATACAAAGGCTTTACATAAATTTGATATTTTTTTTGCCATAGAAAGCACAAATATATTTTGTTAAAACTCAAGTTTAATTTGAAATGTCAGTGTTAACAGATCCCAAAGAAGGTTATTTTAATAATTCTTTAAAAAATACATTAATTCTCTGTTATGCTGAGGATTGAAATATTGTACCACTTTTGGTTGTAGTAATTAAGACATTTTATGTAAACTGTCATTGCAACACAAACGGAAAAACTTTCACCTAGAAAAGAGATCATTCCATGCTAAGTGGTAAATGCACTTAGTATTTTAAAAAACAAAAACAGCGTAGTGACCAAAACCTTTATCCACAGTAGTACTGTATCACAAACTGATGTTGGGAAATGGTGTTACAATCCTTGCATTGCATTTGAAAAATCCAGAAACATTTCTGCAGACATTTTTCCTAAAAACTCCTAAAATTGAGAAAATGTTTTGTGTTCTCCTGCCCCTTTCATTCTGAACCAAAGCAGCCTTTATCCTCTCACCCCCATTTTGGATTGACTACATCTCCTGCAAACAGTTTCTGACTTTTTTGGTTACTCAAACACCTGCATTCTTTGGACTTGTGATCTGTGTTACAGAAATATCCACCTTTGTGACAACTCCCAGTTTTCTACACAGAAGGAGCTTTCTGGAATTCCTCAGGGTGAGGACAAGCCTCGTAGGAGGAGGACTTTTCTGTATGTGGATGTTTCCCAGCACAGTTGTTCCCCACCACTTCCAGAAGAGTCTCTGGTGTGTTACATGCAATTAGCACCCACACAAGGACTCCGAGCAGAGGAGCCATCCCTCAACAGGTCTCCAAGGGCAGGCAGACCTTCAGAGTTGGAGATGTTCAGTGTCAAGGTCACATCGCAAAACCAATTAAAAAAACTTGTGAAAACCCATGGTTTCACACTCTGTCCCAGCAAAGTGCGGGCTGCATAAATGCAGCCAACTGGAACCGAACCCTCAGTGGCAACACCAGCAAAGGAGATGGATCTGGGTCATTTTCTCATCTCTGTAACCGGATCTCTCCGGCAAGAATGGAAAAAATGCATCCTGGAGCAGAAACACTTTCCCTTTTGCTGTCTGCAAAAGGAGAAGTGAGGCACAGAGACTGGTCAGCAAACCGATGCTCCCAGAGCGAAAAGGGTTTATTCACTCTTGTATTGCATTAAAGGGTTTGTTGGAGAAGGAAGGGCTATGTGAGCAAGAACAGCCATAGAGATTGGTCCTAATTTTTCAAAGATATCCTCTTATTTTTGTTTGTAAGGAGAAGCATATTTCAGCTGTGATACTTCAGCTAAAAACGCACAGGTGAGCATACAACCAAAAACTGAGTAGCCAAACATTTTTTTTTAGAGCTTTTTGGTCACACACTTACACACAAGGATTTCTAATAGATGAATCATTCACACTTCCTTCCTTTGGTGTTTTTCTCGTGCATTCACAGTGTTCCTTACTTGCAGAAAACGCAAATGGCTAACAAAGGACTTGCCAACACAAAAGCCATCAGGATGGACCCGTCCCCAGAACATACCCAGCAGTACTCAAACCCTGATTTGATGTCCTATGCTAGACGGTTTCTGGGCAGCCTTGAACTAAGATTTTTCCCTGATATGAGGCCAGGAGGGCAGAAGGGGGCATCAGTGAAGCAGAGAGCATGGAAGAGGGCCTGAGGGGAGGTAGGCGATAACTGCAGCCCAGCAGCAGGATGAAGTGCCTAGCGAGACATTTCTGTAGGAGCTTGAGATTCGCCGGGTCTTCCCAAGGAACTTAACGCTCTATAAACAAAGTGAAAACACTAAGAAAACGCCAAACAGATAGGGCAGTTTCTCTTCTGAATAGGAAAAGGATCTTTACAGCTCGAAAAGTCTACTAGCATGCAACAAAAGAAACTAAGATATTTGTAATGTTTAGAAAGATTTTGCATGGCTGTCCAATATAGCCAATGATTAGGGAAAAACGCATGTATTATTTTCCCAGTCTAATCTCTTATGCAAGGAAAAAATAAATTTAAATTTCTATTTAAAAGGAAATTATTATTTCAAGATTTAGTCTTTCAAAAGTAAGCCAAGAAATTTGGCAAGTGTAAAATAATTTTCCTAGCAGATACCAATTCACAAGAAGTTCTGGCTTTGTTAGACAGAAGAGAGTGAGAAAACATAACTGACAGGTTTCCACTTGCACGTGCATGTATTAAAAATACCACCATTAGAAACAATTCACATGAGTTCCTACAAAGTCTCCGAAGCCCCTCTCAGCATTTCTTAAAAACAGTGGGGAAAACATGAAGTCAGGGAAGACAGTAAGTCAAGGAGAACCTGCAGTACTGTTCCATTTCAAGCTCTTCGTGTGGACCACAGTAGTAAGTGAATGCTCTAAAATACACGTGTTCGCAAGCATTTGTTGTCATCTCTGCCGCAGGTACTGCCAAGCACCGCGCCCTGGCCATGAAACACTGACTGTGTACTCCTTGCCCATATTTTTCCAAGTAGTTCTTTGCAGAATTTTTGCCTTGAAATTTCAGAGGCTACCAGATCAATGCCTAAAGAAGTATTTTGCTCTGCCACTTATCCTCTCCTCATCCACACACTTCAGGTACTTGCTTCAAAATCCCTTTGGCTTCAGCGACAAAAATTGTGCAAGGTAACTCTGAGCAGGACAGCACCAAATTACACCCAGTCTCCTGCTGTGTCCTGCCTGGGTAGCAATGATGTCTCAGCACACTGCTGGTACTGAGATGGGAGCAAACCACAGAGCTCTTGCTTAGCTCCCGCTCCATCTTAGATGATTCCTGCCTACATCCCTACCTCAGCTTTTGCCTCATATCTCCTCATTCAGCCCCCTGCTTTATGCTCTCCCACACTGAAAAGCCATATGATAGCCACAGTCAGTTACTGTGTTTTCCCTGGAGGCACATATTCCCTGGTCTAAAGAAGTTTTTCACTTGGAGCCTCATGTTGCATCTCCTCACCTCCCCCAGCTTTAATGGGATCAAAACACAACTCTCACCCCATCCCAGGAGCCAGCACACAGATGCATCTAAGTCAGAAAAAAAAAATAATAGGAGAGATTCTGCTTTTTCTCTTTAGCCCCCCTCATGCACACGAGCCTTTCATCTATATTTTAACTTGGTATTACAGAAGAGCTACATGTATCCTCAGAGAGGAAGCTTTTAAGAAGTTGGGTAGGTCTTCAAGATATATAACTTTACTAATTTTACTAATAAGTGTGTGTCAAACAGGCTTCCACAGTCTGAAAATCTACTCCTGCTTGAAAAGTCACTTTTTCCCTTTAAAGGAAAGAGAAAAAAAAATGTTTGTCCTTCAGAATCCTTAGATGTTTTTACTGATCTTTTGTTGACCATTTTGTGAACTCAGGAGTCTGATGTCAGTTACTCTATAGAAAGGATACAGGCTGTTCTACCATAACTGGAATTATTTTTAAACACTTCCCCCTCACGAACTAAATCCTTGGAGGCTTAGGGGGAAGACAGACCAAGTGGGTTTATATGGAGAACAGAAAAAAACTTACAAGAATTTAGTTCAGGAAAAAATAAGGAAAGTGTGGTAAAAAACGCACAGGTTACACATATTTGTAGTGGAGTTATTTTGACAGCATCATGGGAGACAATCAACAACTTCTCATAAAAAAAGCTCAGGTCAGACATTTCAATCAATGCACACGCATGCATATTTGTGTCTCAGTCAAACTATTGGCAGATTGATACATCCTCATGATTATTAACAATTATGTCTTTGCTGGAATTATCACACTTATTTGAAATATCCTTGCCATCAGAAGTTTCTCCCCTTTATGCATCTAAATAAATTTTCTTTTGCTTTGAAATTCCATGCAGAGTATCTCAGGAAGAAAAAAAGAAATAAACCCAAGAAAACGAGCCTTCCCCTGCTTGAGTAGCTCAGTCACAACAAAGATCAGTGAGAGAAAATTTGCTGGAATGACTTCGGACAAATCAGAAAGAATGCACAATCTGTAACTTCTGAACAGAACGTTCATGGCAGTATATAAAAGCAAAGTAACAGAAACAGGCTTGGTAAGATCTAATTTTAATTGAAAACCACTGATTTTTCAGTGGCTTTTCCCCTCAACTTGCAGATTTTAATTTCAGATTGATTTCAATCTCTCAAATTGAGATGAGAGGTGCTACAGGCCTATCTGGGGGGAGGGGGGGGGGGGATATGTTACATGGAGAAGCACCTGAAGCTAAGCAGAAGTTATGATCAGTGATGAAAATATCAGAAACAACAAAAGAGTAATGCTTTCCTTTAACTCACTTTCAAAACAATCGTAAGGAAAACACAATACCAAACAAAACTGTCCGGCATTTGTAACCAGCTGTATTCCCAATGTCAGGTTGCAGATATTTGTTTGTAAAAAGATATTCTTTCACTTGTCTCTCCTGCAGTTCTCCTGAGGACACTGCCAGAACAGTGAAACTGGAATTGGTTTTTAATGTACTGATGACCGAGCAGCATTCCTGTCCTCTGTCACACACATCTGTACCTTATATCCTCTTTTCAAACAGAATACTTCTACTGCCAGCTTAGCAACACTGCAAGGATTGCCTAGTAGTTCCAGTCTTACTGAAGAATACCAGTTTGAACTCTACTAAACTCAATTTTTCTTTGTTTTTGCAATTTCTAGTACTTTTGAGAAAGTCTCAGCTCTTGCCACTTCTACGTTGCAAACCATCAACTATTTCACTTAAAAGATGAGAGTTTTTAGCCCTTGTGGCCGCAGATAGAAGTAGAAATTGATTAAAAAAATGCAGTAAAATATGTTGTATTAAGATACATTTTAGGTGAACCTCATGATTTTGACGACTTTTTAAACAACTTGTGACTAATTCTACAGAATGTAAGTGCAGGTATATAAGACTACAACAATAAATACACTCATTAAATTTACAGCTAGAAAGGATGAGATTGTTGATGACACCTATCCTGGGAAGCAGAACGAGAGCATAATTTAAGGATTTATGCTACATCTCTGGCCTACTAAATTTCTCTTTCAGATTTTGAAGAAAACAAATGTATAATACTCCAGCACTGTCAAGTGACAATTAGCAAAATTAAAATAGAACTTAAGTGTTCTGTGTTGCCCACTGCAGCACAGAAGACGACAACTCCCAGTAGGAACAAAGCTGCAGATCACAATTTTAATCAATTCACCTGAACTTTGCTACAGATCTCAATAAAACGGAACTCGTCACTGTACCTGACAGGGTCTCTGGGTCAGTGGAAGCAGGCTGTCTACCAGATGGGACATCTTGCAGAACGTTGTCATATCCTTCCTCAGGACCCTTCTGATGTGTTGTGCTTTCTGAGAGATTTCTCAGCTGTGCTGAGGATGTCTGCTTGAGAAACAAAGACACACTTTTTTCAGAAAACAAATCTTTATCTTTAGTAAATAATTTGTCTTCAGGTATTGAATAATACTATTTATATACTTGGAAGCATGGCAAGAATTTATATTTTTTTCCATTCATAGCACAGATTTAGTCAGTTCCACTTTTAATATAGAATACTGTCTAGAAAGTATTCCTTACTGAGGTTGACAGAATTTATTGGACATGTTACAGAACTGTTGTAATTTTCTTTTTTTTTTTTAAAATGCACTACACATTCCGTGTAACTCTTAAGTAGGATTGTTAAAGTATTAAATCTCTGAATTTACCAGGAGCTTTTGACAAAGTTTATCTTTACCATTCATACACTCAAATGAATACAGTAATATTTTTACATAACTTTAAACAAGTACACACATTCTTTAGTGAATGCATAAATGTATTCCAAGTTTACTGGGATTCAGATTCAGACTAGAAAAAAAATCAGCAGATAAAGACATCAAAATGCATTAGTAAGATTTATGTAACTGCCTTATGCATTTTAGCCATCCAAGATTGTCAGATCTTTAGAGCAGAACCTGGACTGCCTGCATTTGCTCCCACTACCCCAGTGTGTCTGGATGCACAAAGTTGGCTACAGTTGTCCAGTGCCAAAATGAGGTGCAGAACTGGTAAGCACAGAGTGGCTGCCCAGCTGCTGTGCAGTGAGCAGAAGAGATGATGTAGATTTTCACTGCCTTAAACTCGGGCATGCACTGTTCAGTCACTGGCACTCACACACAGAATCAATCTCTCTGCATTTGTCTTGGTGTCTTTAGGATTAAAAGTAATAAAGCCCATATACTTACAGACCAAAGTAAAGTATTAACACTGTATGGTGTAAGACAAGACAAAGAGATAATCAATCCCAGTTATGCTTTTTGTATGTATTGCAGAATAGGCTTCACTTGAACTTAAACTGATTCATCATTAAATGTTTGTGAGGTTCCAACAAGGGTCCCAAGGTCACAGTCCAGCCCATCTGGACAGAGCTAATCCCACGGTCGTGACCTTGTACTTCCATTATATTAATACATAACTTAAAGAAATCACTCAACTTATTCCTCAAAATGCATTTAAAGCTTTTATGTGTCCTACTGGATGAGGACAAAATCCATGGGGATGCAATCAGCTTGGCTAGACCTTCACTGCCAGAGGAACACATGTAAGGACACTGAGGCTGGTGGTCTGGCCCGCTGAACCGTCTTCTCTTTTTAGCTTCGGAATTATATAGCAAGTAACTAGAACAGGAAACTTCTCCCTCCTCTCAGCTTATTAAATGATTTCCTGCCAGTCCTTAGAAAAAGCAACTTGTTCCTCAAAGCCTTAAGAAGAAGTTGTGAGTGGCTCATGCCTGGGCTGGGAACAACAGGAAGGGAAGGACAAGCAGAGCTAATTGGCCTTTTTACACTTTGCCAGGGTAGCCAGCATGTCGCAGTTAAGCTTCCTCACTGGTGATACCCCGTCAGTCTCTTCCTCTCTTTCATTCTGCCTTGCCTTTAAACACGATCGTGTCAGATGTGATCCTGGCCAACGCCCAAGGGTGGCTTAATGACCTTCTCCACATACCAGCACTCAAGGAAGTTACATTTAAATCCGGTCACTCCCCCATTTCCCATGCACAACAGAAATAAGCCTTTTTCCAGTGGCCTCATTTACATAATTAAAAAAACCAAACCAGCACTAGTAACACCACCTAATAAGTGACTGATGCATTCGATAGGTGATGTGTATTTCACTGATAGAATTCATAGTCACAATTTGTCAAATGACACACTTCTCAAACTGAATCGCCCCCATTGGTACTCATGTTCTGAAACACAGGGTCCAGGACATGACACACTATGCCTGATGATTTCCAGCGCTACTGGAATAACTTGATTATTCCACAGGTTTCATCAGTACCACTCCAATACTTCAGTGTAGCATGGGCCTTTCTTCTCGACACCATGATAGTGTCAAGGTACATTCAGTGGGACGAAAGGATGAAAGTCACCGTACCTAATAGCAGATTAGTCACTGACCATTTCTTGTTTATGCAGCAGGTTTCTTCTGTCCAGGGCTGATACCTCACACATCTTTCTTGACTAGAATCCTAGTTTTGTTCAGTCCATAACTGTCATCTGCAGATTTAATCCACACTTTCTAATCTTTTGACAATTTTTTGGTGAAAGTGTTGGATAGCACCGCACCCAGGATCTCTGTGAAATCCCACACAATATATCTTTCCATTTGACATTGAATCATTGATAACTGCCTGAAGACAGGCTGTCACTGTGCTTCTCACATACTGTAGTAGCTCCATAAAGATCTGAATTTTCTACCCTGCTTATGAAAACACCATGAGAACATTACAAAAATATTTCTTTTCTATCAACTAGGTCTATTACTTTTCCTTGTGGAAGAAACAAGGCCAGTCTGAACTGCAAAATTCAAGATCAAGGCACAATTCAAACTCTTTCCACAACTTTTACTCGGGTTCAGAATTTTGCACCATTTACACTTCCTGTTCTACACTGCATTTAGAACAAAAGTTGATGGCGCATCCTGGAAATGTGCTCTTGGAGGTAACAACAATGTTGCCATCATTTATGGCAAATAAAAACATCTCATTAGAATTTAAGAAAAATCACTGTTATTTTAGATGCAGAGTGTAAAAATAAAGTCAGATGAACACACCGATTTTTTTTTTTTTTGCCTTTGACACATCACACTTTCATCTTGAGTTATTATAAAAACACCTTTGTTGTGAACTATCACAAAGTTTGGCCATCCTGAAGAAACAGTTTGTGCTATGTGTACAAACTGGAAGGGAGAGGCACAAACAAAAAGCACATCATGGAAAATCCACATTTCTCTACTGATAATCAAACTTTTCAAGTAAAATGTTCCAATGGTTATACTTCATCTAACAGTTAAAGATGTTTCATTCTGCACAGAAAACAGGCACTTTTTTTGTCTCCTAAAATATGTTTCCAATTTAAGTTTGAAAAAATATTTCCATTGTGCCATATATGCGGTAACTCAAAACCAAAATGAAAGGATTAAAATCAGGGCTGCACAGAATGGTTTAAATTAAATTCAGGTAGTGGGGAAGACTGCTGTATCTGGCAAGCTCCCACTTACTGAGCTTTCTGGCCAAGAGGCAAGATGAAGCATAACAATCCTTACCTGCCAAGTCTAGAGCAATTCTGAGGCTTTTATTCATCTCTTAAAATAAAACGTTAATGCTCTTGGAAGCTTGCCTACTCATACACTAGATCTCACCTGTCTTTTCTTTAACCTCACACAATTGTACTGTAGTACATTTCAGTAATGGCTGAAAACATTTTCCTTTTTTTTCCCCTCTAAATACATGGTATTTAAACTTATCGCCCGTTACACTTCAGTGGAAGATGTGACTAAATCGTACCGGTATTTTGAAGGTCTCAGCTAATAGGTTACAAATTATTGCCAGCAACGTAGCGTATGAAGCGCTGAAGTCTGGACTGCGGAATGCCCTCTTCCCATCTGTCACTCTTCTCACACCTATGAAGCCTATGCTGTCCCCACATAGCCTGCCTAATTAAATCTGCACCCCAAGTGGTTCTGTTTGTGATAGTGCAAACGGATTCATTTATGATTCCCATTACTACTACAGCCAACAGGAAATCAGCCCCAAGGCTTCCCCAAAACACAGTTATGTCCCTGCATGGACTGTTCTTGGCTAAGGAAAGAAAGGATAAGCAGAGTTCTGTCTTTCAGAAAAGGCATTCGTGTTGAAGAACTAAAGTTTTCATGAGGTTCTTAGGAGATTCCTCAAAATAGTAAGATTAAATTATTTTTACAATCATTTGGGAAGAAATTAAATATGTAAATAATATGTAGATCTCGGGAGCTGTCTCCTAGTCTTGCATGAGGTTTAAAGATTTTTCAGATGGTACCAGTAGAACAATTTAGTAAAAGCCTGGCCTAATAAGGCCACAGTTAATCTGTATAGACCATCTACCTTCAGGGAGTTCTTTCTTCCAAGCCAGGGAGTTTCCAAACTTTTTCTGCTGCATGTACAACGACCAGCAACAGCAAATAGCTTCACTGGCAGCATCAGCTCCCATTCGTTTGCCAGGCTATGTGCCTTTTTGAAGCGGTTTGTGCCCCTCCCAGTAGTACAGTCATCACCTTATCTAAGCTGTTGCAACATACAACCGTCTAAAAATCATTATTTGCTATAAAACCTGAAAAATTTGTAGCACTAGAACAAGAAGTCACAGGTATGGCTGATTTGCGAAACTGCTACCAAATCTAGTGTTTTAATGGTATTTTCCATCTCTCCTGAAGATGGGTATTTAGGATAAATTGACTTGGAAATTTTGACAACTTTGTTAAAAGCAAGTTTCACATCTTTCTGGTTGGGACTAGGGGCACTGTAACAGGTCAGAACCAGAACAACAATTTTGTTCTTTATTATGTATTGAGATCATGTCTGACAAAATGCTGTGAGTTCTGAGAACTTTGGGGTGGACTGACAGTAAGTGATGGAACTACTAGTACTATGCATTCTGCAAAACAGTAGTTTCAGAAAAAAAACACCATAGTATCATTTAGGTTGGAAAAGACCTTTATGGATCATAAAGAACAAAACTAACAGACTCAATTTTTCAGGAAAAATGCGTGACTAAGCAATCATGTAATAAAAGCAGCTTTTGTTGATAATTATTTTCTTTCTTGGACCGCATTCATGAAATGGGATAGTAATTCTTGGAAACTAATGCTCACCACTTGCCACTGAAAGGCAAAGCAGGTAAGGATGCTCCAAGGCAAAGAGGTGGTATTCAATTTGCTCTTCTGTAGGCTGCTCTCAGATTGATGTGTACTCCAGAATGGGCAAAGCTCCATGACGAAGGTCCTGCAAAGAGCTATCTGCCTGATATATGGTCTGCAGAACTGAGGAGTTAATATGAAACTTGGCAACTCTGATCAGGGCTGAGAGACCAAAGCAAGACAACTGCACTGTCAAACAGGAGGTAAAGTTTTCAGTTTTGCTTAAACTCATGTCCCATGTGACTTATTTCACGATGATTTCAACTGCCACATCAGTGACCTTTGTATTCAGAATGTGTTTCCAGTACTGGCGCATGCAGAAAGCTTTCTTCTTAAATTACAGAGAGTTCAAATAAGTATAATCCTAAACGGGATCTCAGCTTCAGAAAAGAATCAAGAGTTACTCGTGCCATTATCAGATCATCTTCTCAGACAACCCGAGGTCAGGCCAACCTAGGCAATTATTTATAGTCATTTGTGTGGAACTTGTGGCATTTGAAAGCCTCTTGAAAGCTCATCAGCCTGTACAGAACTCCAGAGGTCATTTCTGTTCCCTCTCATTATACCAGCTCTTAACAGCAGGAACATTAGAAATGATCTTTCAATTCTAGATGGCAATATTTGGCTTGTTAAAGAAAACTAACATATGGCAGCCTGCACTGAAGAGGAGATTGAGACTAACACCTGAACCCATGTGGCAAGGCTGTTCCATAACATGAGACATTTCAGCAAGAACAACCTCTCTACACGATCACGGGAAAAGCCATGGAACCATTCCGTGGAGGTACAGGCTATGACTGAAAACACAGTCACCTAGGTGGAAAGTGTACAGAAAAACAGAGGTTTTGAGCTTGCCCACATTCATTTATTTTTAAGGCCTTAAAAGAGAGGTGGACTTTAAATTTTGTTAGTACTATACACAGGGTGCTGTTAGGACACCACCACACAGAACTGGGTTCCCACATATGCCATCACCTAATGGTCCAAGGCAGACAGACCTAGCTGAATATTGCACTGTAAGGTCTGACGAAAAGCTAAGACTTTTCACTACTGTTCTCATCTCCAAGCAATTTTCTCTTCTTTTCTGAGACCTCACTCTGGTTTGTACGGAAACCCACAGAAATCAGATAAAGACAATCACAGTACGTTTGGGAAGTACATACACCCCACCTCCCATTTACCAAAATACCACTAATTATGCTGATACAAAGATACTAAAGGCAGCTACGGAAGCAAAAGATATCCTTCACATTAAATAGAGGCAAAAGTACTGCTGCACTCATTACAAAGATGAAATTTAGAGAATGCAAGCAATCTCCTCCTTTAGTAAATACTATGAACTGGATGCTGCGGTCTTTCTCTGCTGGCAAGAAAAAAAAAAGAAAAAAATCAGCTGTATTATTGCTAGTCTGCCAGACAGCAGGCACCCAGTTCCTCAGCAGGTAGACACAGACCTTCTACCTCAAAGCGTATTCTGCCATTTTCAGTACAAAGACTAGAACTGGATGGAGCCACATGCCCAGGCAGGGCACACAAACACACTGAAGCTCAACACAGCAGGAAAGCAACATTGGCAGTACACAATGAAAACTCTGTAGGAGCACAAGGAGCTGATCCCACCCCTCCATGTCCAGCTTCCACATTTGTTTTGAGCTGTTACAGGAAATATAAGTTACACACTTTCCACATCTACTTTTGTATGTATTTTTATATATATTTACATAAAAACAATGTAAAGAGGAGTTCAATTCTATTAGGCAGCCACCTTTCTACTCCCCTTATCCAGTTGCTGGGAGCCAAGCTCCATTGCTGAATTGCTCCATTCTTATTTCTATTCTGCCTTTTATCACTCACTTCCCTGAAAATCAATCCCTTTATTCATGTGCATGTGTTCATTCTTTCAGGCTACTGCTCTTAATTATTACATTGGTGCTGCGTAAAAGGAAAAATAATTAGCATGATCTCCCCGTTCTCTTCCTCCACAGAATTTAGAGATGATCTAATATTAACTTCTGTTTAGACAGCTAAGCCTCTGACAATGGAGTGGCTGCATTATTATTTTCATTTTGGGATATCTCTAAAAACAACTATTGCATTCCCTCCTATAATGTTGTTTTACTCTAGCATTTATCAACATGACAAAGGAAAAATGTGAAATACGACAGTATGCATAATTAAGACACTTGTGCAACATGGCAGATTTACACTATTATAGAGAGAAAAGAAGTAGCAAAAAAAATTCCAACTAAGCTGATTTAATATTGTACTACCTTGAGTGGGCACTGTCTTGACAATGTATAAAACTGTAGTGATTGTTCTTATTAAAGAGTATAAGAGCCTGAAGATGTCATGGGCTGGAGGCAATCTCCTACCATTATATCACTCTAAGCTGACACACCTCCAAACTTCTAGTGCAGGCTTAGGGTATGTAAAAGTGAGACACCCAACAGGTTCTTGATATCAAGGTATAAAGCTTAGATAAACTGAAGCTTCCCCAGGATGCGCGGTGCAGGAAGGGACCTATTTGCCCCAAGTAAACAGTGCAGTATACTCATCTACTTTCTGGAAGCTTATAAAAAAGATTCTCAGGTATTCCCACATATCTCTGTCTCTCTCCAAACATTTTAATGGACCTATGGAAATCTCTTCATTCCCAGGGAGCATCTTCTGTCTAACATCACCCATGGACTGATTGCAGCAGCGTAATTCTCCCCATAGCAAAGCATGCAATCTGCAGTCCTCACTTAGATCCTCACCATCACACTAACGGGTTCTCTTTATGCCCTTTATTTATTGGTGTTTCGACAGAAGACTCATTTGGCCCACTATAATAGAGAAGGATTTTGCTCCAGGGGCTGCCTGTTCTGTTTCTGGGGCAGTAAGTAGCTGGGTTTATAAGCAGCTGAAGAACGAGATCTATATTGGATTGCCACCACCACCACAAGTGGTTCATCTGAAATACTCTTGTATGTCCTTATGTGACACCCAATGCAAAACTACACACATGATGCACAATACCTCAGAGGCATTGCTTCATGAGCTATACTTACTCACTTGTCACTCCAACATAACAGATAGTGCCGTAGCAGTCTCCAGGGAAATACGGAACTCTCACTGCTAGTGACAATATATGCACTGAGATCCCGTTCCACTTATCTTCACTCTGCAGTGATAGCTGTCACTCTTGGACAGACAGCTCACATCAGTTTTTGACAGCACAAGGTTTTAGTCTTCTACAAGGTGCAATCGACACATCAATAGATAAGTATAGGCAACAGGAAACAGACATGGGCCTTCCAAAAGTGTATTTAGGGCTGTTACATATAGATACTAATAAAGACTGTCACCCTCTCAGGCAACAGATAAACAGGTGGTGGGAAATCAAGTTCCACGTGCAGGAAAGGAATTGATCTATGAACTGATGCTCTGACCATTGAATACATCTGCCTGCAGTTTACTTCTCCACAGCCTGAACACACCAGCAGATGAACTGGCATGTTACAATTTTTTCAGACTATACAATGGGAAGTCAGGATGGCAGCCTGAAAGCCAGTGTTAAACTCCTTCAGCATGCTGGAGATAACTCAGAAACTGTGGGTTTTGGTTTTTTTTTTTTTTGAGAATTAATCCCAAAATAACAGTCACAGCTTCCCTTCTCTTTCTCCAGGGCTATCAACTGTGAAGCTGAAGAAACTTACTAGCAGGAAACTGACCTCAAATGTCAATATGATCCACAAGTCTATCTTGAGAAAGAAGATACTTGCTGGGATGTGTTCCCCACTCTAAGAGAAATGGAGGGAGTGAATACGGCTGCCATGAGGTAGAGAATTGACTCCCCACACACAGCACAGGTTTTGAAGCCAACTGGAGAGGTCAAAGCCACATGGAAATAACCCAATTATAAATAAATAAATAAACAAACATGCATCAGAGAATGGTCTTCCCAGGGCTGGAGCCTGGGAAAATAGACAATCTGTAAGGGCGCTGAAGGTAAGGGATAATTAGAAGTCTGTGACGCAGTTCAGCTTAACACAGAGGCAGATGTTTGGCTCTGGCTCAGCCACGCAGCCAGAGAAGTTGGGACAGAGATGTGCACACTGCCCCTTTTCTGCCATACGCAGAACGTGCAGAGGCTGCACAGGTCTGCAGAGCTGCTGGTGCATCCCCTGCTCACACGTGCGTGGGTCAGGCACAAGTTCAGAGCTTGCCCTTGCAGGAGAAACATCTTCACAGAAGTTTAAAGCTCTGGGGTATGCGCCCTTAAAACCAGCTGTCTGCTATTAGGATTTCATTACTGCACACTGCTCATGATTTGGCAAGACTGTGTGACAATTAACATGAATTCTTCTGGGAGGGATGAAGCACATGACATCATGTAGTAAATCTTCTGATATTAGAACCTTTCATTCGTGCCCTACTGTACTTGTTAGGGTAACAAACTCAAAATGAAAAATGTAATTACCCGACAGAGCTTTCAATTATATCATATATTAACTTCTAATATTCTAAGTATTTATTCTCAAATCCAAGTCTGGCACAACGCATGGGAAGATGAAACTTGAGAGATGTAATCAGGCACTGATCAGATTCTTCGACAGACACTGATTGAGGAGCATTTTATAGTGGGAAATCTCAGGTAAGATGATAGCAACAGTTGAAGAACAATTGCCTTTGATTTAGTGCTGGAGTCTGAAAACTCACATGCTAATAAATGCTAAACAAAACATAAGACTAAATAAAGCTCTCTGAACAAGCAGCATTTTGCAGCCAAATCTTCCCGGGAACAGCTTTCTGAAAGTTTTGATAATATTGGGAATCAGTGGTTTACAAACCCTAATCTGTGCTCAGAAGCCCCCCTTGATGAATTTATTCTAGCTTTATAGCTAAGTAGTTTAACAAAGATTAATAACATGTTTTTCAAGAATAGCCACCAAATAGATATTAAAAAATGCAGGATGATACAGTCAGTAACTTACTCAATGAAACAAAAGTGCACACATCTAGGATTTACACAGATCATCGGGACAACTCCACCTTCATCCGCTCTGCTCTATCAGTGTAGTGAATTACTTGACGGGAAAAAGAAAGCCTAAAACTAGTACAGAATAACGATAAGTTACCAGGTTCTAGAACTTCATGTACTTTTATGAGAAGACTCTCAATAGCAGAAGATGTGTGGTGCCGTTGACACGCTGGAAGGGAGGGATGCCATCCAGAGGGACTTCGACAGGCTGGAGAGGTGGGCCCGTACCAACCTCATGAAGTTTAACCAGGCCAAGTGCAAGGTCCTACATCTGGGTCATGGCAATCCCAGGCACAAATACAGACTGGGCGGAGAATGGATCGTGAGCAGCCCTGAGGAGAAGGACTTGGGAGTACTGGTGGACGAGAAGCTCAATATGAGCCGGCAATGTGCTCTTGCGGCCCAGAAGGCCAACCGCGTCCTGGGCTGCATCAAGAGGAGCGTGGCCAGCAGGTCAAGGGAGGTGATTCTCCCCCTCTACTCTGCCCTCGTGAGACCTCACTTGGAGTATTGCGTCCAGTTCTGGAGTTCCCAACATAAGAAGGACATGGACCAGTTGGAGAGGGTCCAGAGGAGGGCCACGAAGATGATAAGAGGGCTGGAGCACCTTTCCTATGAGGACAGGCTGAAAGAGTTGGGGCTGTTCAGCCTGGAGAAGAGGAGGCTCCGGGGTGACCTTATAGCGGTCTTCCACTACCTCAAGGGGGCCTACAAGAAAGATGGGGAGAGGCTGTTCAGGAGGGCCAGTTGTGATAGGACAAGGGGTAATGGTTTTAAAATAGAGGGAGGTAGATTCAGGTTGGATATTAGGAAAAAATTTTTTTACCATGAGAGTTGTAGAACACTGGAACAGGTTGCCCAGAGAGGTGGTGGATGCTCCATCCCTGGAGACGTTCAAGGCCTGGTTGGATGAGGCCCTGAGCAACCTGATCTAGTTGGAGATATCCCTGTTCCTTGCAGGGGGGTTGGACTAGATGACCTTTGAAGGTCCCTTCCAGCCCTAACGATTCTATGATTCTATGATTCTAAGATTCAAACAAATAATCATAGGCCAGGCCTCCCCACCAGTTTTACTTACAGTAGTGTTAACTACCCCTTTTTGTGTGATCAACGTTTGATTAACTGAGTAGACAAGACTGCTTATGTCCCCTTTTTATTTCCTACTTATAAATACTACTTTCCAGTCTTTATCCTGATTACTACAGCTGGAAAAGGTCACAGTAGCAGATCCTTCTGCATTCGAGTTCACTAACACAAGCAAACTGCAGTATTCATTTGAAAAGCTGTGATGCTATCCTGTTACAAATATTAGCTTCTTTCTTTCGAGATGCACTTTCCAAAGTTACCATGCAAGAACATAACTCAGCAGCATTCCAAAGCTTTACATTTCTTGGTAATTACAGAGAAACACTTAAAACTTCAAAAGAAAAGCTGAGGCACTGCTAGTATAATTTGTCCAGGCTTCATCAATTTCGGTAGCATGAAGACAGCGTATATCCTCAGAGAATCTAGCACAAATCTCTTACTAGAATCCTGATGCAATACTGTTTTCTTTCTTAAGCAAAGATACAAACTTTCAAAACAAATTTGAGACCCATAATCTTTGAATCTTACACTTTTCTATCCTATTCTGCTTATTCATATGCAGTACAACATTGCCCTAGAATTAGCAGCAATGAGAAAAGTTGAAAGTGTACTTACTTTTTGTTTATTAATTCAACAGAGGGCAAAGCTGTTTTAAAGACTTTCAGCCCTGTGTGTTGGTTTTTGAGTGATTCCACCACTAGCTTTCAGCAAAAGCAGAAAATAATTGGAATTTGCATAAAGATTGAGAGCACACCTTGTTTTAACTTTTATGTATTCTGCCAACATTATCTCTACCATCACAGGAGGATAAAAGCCCAAAAGACCCATTGAAGGTAAGGCAGTAATATAGATCAAGGTGTGATGACTCCAAGGGATCTCAACTACAGAAGTGAAAATTCAGTATATGGTGTAAAATTATAATGAAGGAGGCTTCAAAATGCTCAGAGCATTGTATTTGCAGTATTATACTAGAACCACAAGATTTGGCTAGGTGATCTTCCATATCCCTAATTTTCCCTAACAACCGCATGTTTTACCTTCCACTTTTTTCTTCTGCTGTCATTTGTTTACTTTCCTTAGAGCACATGCATCTTCCAGCTCCAAGACAGGTATAAATGAGATCTGTGTCAGTGCATGTCTCCAGAGTTATCTTTTGCCACTTGCCTCAAAACACCCTCATCTTAAAGCTAAGGAGATGGCTGATTGCCTGTAATAACTTCTCACAAACAAAACCAGTAAATAGCAATTCCAGTCCATAACTTGATCCACCTCTCCTGCATACCTCGCAATAGAATTTTTTGTGAATAGTAGACTAAACCTTTAAAACCTCCTCCCTTTATTTACATCTGCTCTTCTTGTAGAAACAACAGTCAGCTGAGCTGCCTATAAATAACTAATATTCAAAATACTGAGTTCTGATTATTATAAACTTTTCAAAAAGGCCAGGTTGGATGAGGCTTTGAGCAACCTGGTGTAATTGAGGGTGTCCCTGCCCATGGCAGCGGGGTTGGAACTAGATGATCTTTGAGGTACCTTCCAACCCTAATCATTCTATGAAAAAAATCTGCTAATTAAATTAATTAAACTAAAATTAGCATTTTGCCTTATCACAATCAACTTTAGCTAGAGGCCTTTGCTCACTCTGTAAGATTCAAATTTTCTTTAATTATTTCTATCAACATAGCCTGAACTACACCATAAACCAAATATTCCTCAGGAGCAGAGGTAACATTAAATCCTTTTGCATTGTATGGAGCTGAAATCAGCATGGAAGTGCAAGGGGCAGCACACTCCAGCAACCAGAGCAAGGACCTGGATTGCATTCCCAGCTCTGCCCTCGATCTGCTGTGGGATTCCTTTACCTCTTTGTGCCTGTGTCTGCCTTCTCAGCTTTGCATGTGATGTTACTCAGGCTGGAAGCCTCTTGCTTTTCAGGAGGTAGGTTGCAAAAGCAGATGTAGATATAGATAATACTAATGGTGCTCTGATTTTGTGGAGACACTGAGGAGTTCTACTACAATACCTAGAAACAGTAACAGTTAAGTCCCACTGTCATCTTCCTTGAATAAGGGTAAGATCACGCAGTGTTTTGGACAAGTTTGCTGGCACTGAGTTCTGCAGGAATGGCCCACAACCTTAGGGAAGTAGATCCCTCGCTAAAGATTTGCTTACCAGTTTCAAACCATTCTCAATATATTGCTTTGTAGATCAACTGTTTTCAGCATTAAGTTTACATTTAGTTCACTGACACACAGGATCTAAGAGTTAGATGTGCAAAAGCTGACTGCAACTGCCATACACAACAGAGGCTCAACTAGTTGATGTGCAACACCAATGCACTCATCAAGAGGAAGGAAAGGAGTTTCAGCTTGGACAGAAGAGATCTTTAAATCTGGGCTTGTTGATTTTTATTTCTGCATTTTTCTTCTGTTTAACCAAGTAGAGTCTTGGCAGGCCTCTTCATAAAACACAGAACTACATACTGAAGTTTGTCACTTAACACAAAAAAAATCATAGCAGATACTTCAGAAAAGGGACACAGCCCCACTCTGAAGTTTAGCACCCCAATTTATGTTCTTGTAGTAGTTACACAGAAGTAAAAAGCAATGGCTCATGAACATTTACTGTATGTATAATGTTAAGCACTTGTTAACTTTAGAACCACTTTTCTGTCTGGTGAAAAAAGTTCACTTGGTTAGCTAATATTGTCCCTTCTCCTTTGAGCACAAATGATCTTTTTCAGGTAACGTAGGTGCTAAGAGTACACAGTAGCTGTGGGATGCGGGAGCTAAAGCTAGCAGAATTTGGAAGAAAGGGCTGGATTTGTGGTTAAGGCACTAGTAGCGTGCTCCCTTGGAACGGTGCAGGACTGTGCAGATACACTAGTTTAGACTGCAGCATGGTACACCCCCGCTGAGAATGTGGCTAATTGGCACAGGTCAAGAACTGCAATTATACAACTATACTTCCTTCATTTCTGAGTTAGCTCAGGTATTTCTGAACAGCACTGATGCGAATCTATAAAAACATACCTGAAAACAGATCTCAGAAGATCTAAGTTAAAATTAGTTCAGTACTGAGAGATCTTGGGTGAGTCACTTCCATTTCTACCTTTCAGTTTTCCATTCAAAAGATGGAAATGACATTTCATTTCCTCCCACTCTTCAGCCATTTACTTGTTTGGAAGGGCACATACAATTCCCGATAAATGACTGCATTGTGTATCAGCTTCTGCAGTGGAAAGAATTTGGAGCTGCCATATACTAAATGCAGAAAACACCTTGACAATGACTATCTCACTATTGATGAGACTTAGCCTGCAGGATAAAAAAGGCAGCGTGATTTTATAGAAAAGGGAATAACACTAGCATTTTAAGTGGACAGAAACTGCTTTGGAGCAGACGTTGTACTCTGCATGGCTGTCTTAGGGATTGATCATGCATGGTGGAATGTCCTGAGTCAAGGTCCTTTGCATCAGAAGTCCTTGATACACTGTAACGAGAAAAACATTTTGCTTTGCGACATGACTCTCCTGAAATTGCATAAAAGCATCATTGGTAGCCCTGCTTGCAACAATTGACCTGTAAAGTTTCTAGTTCTGGAATTTTTTCCCCTTGTCCAGGTAGAAACTGAGGTCGTCTCTGAAATTAGCTCCCTGTTCACACTTCTTTAACAACTTGGACCATTTTCCTGCCAAATATTATCCACAAGGAGGCCTAGAAAAGCTGAGTTTAAATAAAAATAAAGTTTCCATCATACTAAGATAGAATTAGCAGCTGCATCCATTAATTTCCTCCCTCTAGCTACAGAAAGGTACTAGAGAATTTCCAGAACAAGCTACTGCAAGCTTACGCTTCTTTCACGCACTAGAAGATCCGCTTCTATAGCAAAACAGTTGATTAATATCATAATTTAAATTTCTGAGACAGCTGTTGACAAAGATGTATAAAAAAACCCCACTTTTGTAGGGTAAACTCTCTACCCATTGGCAAATCAGGTAACCACTGTGCTGCTATTGTATTATGCGATCTGAGCTCATTCTAGTGCCTTGGAAGGTAATTCTCTGCTTACCAGCACCAGTCCTTTCAGCCTTTCAGAACATATCAAAGAATCAGATCTTTCCCTATCATGTACCATCTGCCACATGAACACAATATGCAATTCTTAGGGACCCTTCTAGCTTACACTTTAAACCAAAAAGATTAAAATATCTATTACAAGACTCAACTTCTGGAATTTCAAGTGTACGTATGACAAGTTAAACACTCTCAACTGACGTACAGGGGACTGTTCACTCGGTGCTTCTGGTCACCTGAGCAAGCTTTCAAAGTGGTCTTTCAGTTGTAGTACACAGTGGGTCACAAAAGAGGGAGAGCTAAGTCGCATCAAACACGGCATCATGCAGAGACACTCTAGCTCAGGTGGGAACTGGAAAATGCCATGCTTAGGCTCAGCACTCTCCAAATGCACCTGGATTACTTCTGCAGCCTCTTATTGCTGCACAGTAGAGCACTGGGCAGCTCAGTGGAAGCTTGCTTCGGGCTCCCTTATTCATAGTCTTGGCACCGCACAGCGCAGATGTGAGAATCCACATAGAAATTGGCTCACCATAGCCTGCCCCACTCTCCAAGGGGTCTGAGTTGCCCCAAGTTCCTTGGCATATCCTACAGACTTAGACTAGTAATGCCAGAATATTCCTCACCAGTAAAGCAAGAAGTTGTTGCTGTAGAATGTTTTCCTATAAACTTATGCGCATTTTAAAAATGTCCTGAAATGGATAATGAAATAATGAATTACTGTCTCCTTCCCCATGAAAAAGTCAATGCAATGCACCAAATGAGGCAAGAAATCTTGCAGACCAACTGAATATGCGATCGTGACATTGAAGGCTAACATGATAAGCAAACACAGGGGCTAGAGTTAAAGTTTTATGAGCTATTTTGATTGTGAACACTTTGCTGTAATGCCTTTGTATGCCCTGTCCTGAGCTCCAAGACTGGCCGGTGAATTGAGTCAATGCACAGTAAGCAGGGATGATTTGGTGACTCACTTCAGAAATGCACTTCTGATCCATACTAAAACATGAGTGTGGACACATCCTTATGTGCACTGCAGACTGCCTCTCTGCAGGGTTATCCCCTAGCCATGTGCAGAAGACATCTGGAGGAAGATGCTACTCAACATTTGTAAAGATGCCAGAATATGGCTTACTATTAGGACTACTTCCTTAAAATACACTCCTGGGGTAAAAACTGAACTGCAGTACTTGATTGAATAAGTCAATGGGTTGGCTACAGGATGAGTTTTAAGACATTGAAGTAGCTGGTATATATCTATTAGAGATGATTCCTCATATTAAATAATCTTTTCCTTTGCTTTTTTTAAAAAAGTCATAAACAAGTTAAATCGGACAACTTAATTTCAAGTGAAATATATGTAACCTTACAGCTTCTGAAATTTTTATTGTAAAAGTAATCCACCTAAGATGAGGTTCAGTATATGTGTCTTCTCGTAGTGGTTACTGTCTGGGATTATTGTACTATGAACCATTTGTTATTTATGTTACCAGTGGATACAAGGATTTTGTTAGTGGAATTTAGCTTCTAGGTTCATTTCATAATCCCTATGCCTATTACTTAGAGAGAAGAAAAATCAAGATGACATTTAAAAAAAAGGAGCCTGGACTGGTCTTTTAGGAACATCTAAATCCTTTCCCTTATTAAATACCTTATCTCAACAGCAGTGCACCAGCCATTTAGGAAAATTAAAGAGGGAGATAGCAAAAAGAGACAGCAGATGATAAAGTGCAGTAGTTTCTAGTCACGTAGATAATGAAGGGACTCAGCATATGGCCTTTTCAGTTTATCCCTGCTTCACCTTATCCTTCATCTGCTTAAATTCAAATGGATCAGTCATTATTAAAATGACTTTGAAATGAGCTACTCCAGTTTCATGTGACTTTTCGTGTATCCTATAAAACTTGGCAAGTCTTTGGGAAGACAGGTGCTGTACACTTCTGCCATTTTAATTCAGTTTGGGACTCGATTTCAAAGTAGCAACTTATAGCTAATGCCTAAATCAGGTTGATTTTTACTCACTGATAACACATATCCATTTGTGGGCCTTTCATCCCTTCCAATGAGTTGTCACCTAAAAACCATTTAGGCTTCCTTGCTGAAAAATACTGAATATTTTGTGCAAGATGCTGTGGGCTTACAATTCTAAAAGATACTGGATACTGAACGTATATTCTAGACAAGATTTCTTTTTTATTATTAGATACATATTCTTCTGACATGCTTGGAATGTTTTACTTGCTAATTTTGAGAAATGTTTAAGTGTGAATGAAGTACTGATGAGCCACTCATTTCAAGTGGATCTGAAACGTTTAACAAACTGCTCTGTGTTACTCAGTTCTTGCACAGACACTGACCAGCCTTGTGTTCGCATCTACTAGTACTGCAGCAAGCAACGTGTACAGCTGGATTCACAACGTTCATCACGTTTGCCTCCCCAGGTATATAAGCACACGTTACAGAATTTTGCTTTGACTAAGCCTTACTTGATGTTAAGTGTATGTGGCTTCTCTACCTATATCAGAAATATTGCCTTATAGAAACCCATCTTTTATCTGGAGCAGGAGATAGAGAAGGGGGAGGTTATTGGAAAAGGGTACCTCTGCTCCTTCTTTTTAAAGGATTACTAATAAAAACATGACACCATTCCGATTGATTTGTCTAGGAGTAAACAAGCATTTTAATAGCAACCACTGCAAGTTCAATAGTATATACAGAAGGACTCTTCACGTTATTCACTTGAGTGTTTTATAACTTACGTAATCCTAAAACATTTCACTAGCTACATTCCCCTTAATCATACACCTCTTTCTCCCCTCTTCCTCCTACCCAGTCTAAAATCTTGTAATGGAGATGACTTAGGAGATTTCTGCCAATCTCAAGGACTTGAAGAAACCAGTGTTAGTTCTTACCTTTGCCTTTGGCAAACAGTATTGCTGTACTTCTCCTTTTATGCCTCCTGGAATATTAATAATAGTCATATCCATCATGAACATGCCGTATCGAAGCAGCTGACTGCTCTCAGCTCCTATCAGAAGACGACTTATGACTTCACTGGCTTTTGGCTATTATTAGTTCCCTAATGAGCAACACGGCTCCTAAATGAACTGCTTTGTACTGTGCTTCATGCCACGTGGTTTCCTTAGCACCATCTCACTCTGTGCCCTAATAACACAATCCACAAAGTATTCGCTTCTCCCTTGGTGAAAGAACTGGAGAATCACAAGAATCAAGGTTCTTGAACAGTGTTAGGTCTTGAAACTCCTGTCATTGACTTCAATGGCAAAGAGCTCTGCATCATTGATTTTTAAAGCAAAATTGTGTTACTTAGTAAGGTTAAAAAGGCTTAGAGACTACAGAATGTGTATATAGTTAGACAGTAAGAGTCTTAAAATCCTAGACTTTGGTTTCAAGTACAAATGAACTAACGTCCACCACGCAGACTGAAAAACATTTACAGAAGTTAGCTTTCTAGCTGAGTTAACTCAAGTGCAGTTTTACCTTTCATCAGCAAGACCGGCTCTTTGTTATGCTTTGCGCCAAGACGAAATGGATAGCTTAAGCATCAAAACAACACAGCCTTACATTCTGCTTACATGCCTATAACAATACTTCTTCCCACCTGTAGGTCACCAGTTCAGAGGTGAACAGGTCATTTCTGTCAGTTCTTCAAATCTAAGACTAGAAATCCACAGTGCTTAAAAGTTTTTTAGATCAGCTTCTTTGAGTCAAAGTCCCTCACCACAGGTGCGTGCCTCTATTGTCACTAATTGCTATAAAGACTCCTGATTTTTTTTCTTCAAGTGACAGTCTTTTGAAGTTGGCTTTTCTGCTACCTTCCTGCAAGTATATACTGTGGATTAAACAGTGACAACAGTGCTCCTATGAATCATCTGCATCAATTGATCTATGAGATCGAAAGAAAACAGCAGAAGTTACTGTGAATAATCACTGCCTAAAGCACTCAATAATAAAGATGATATTTCAGGAATTGTCTGTGAAGGGAAAAAGCATGAAGAAGATTATTCCATTGTTCATTAGAAATGCAGACACTTCAGTTTTTCAGTTTTTGCATATTCAAAGGCTAAACAAAATTCTTGTAAGGCACTTGACTAAAACAGGAGGAGTTACCTTAATGAAGATTATAAAGGTTCAAAGCTATAGCTCTTCTGCTGTAGGGTAAGACTGAGCGTTTTTGGCTCAGTCTTGTGTAAGAGGTGGTATACAGCTGCCGTGCTGCAGCAGGAGCCTTGGGAAGAGCCACAACTCAAGTAACACCTTCCTTTTTTCCAGGGAAAGTAAGATGAAGCAGTCATTTACTACAAGTTACTACATACTGATGTAACAGCACAATGATAACACCAAGCTTTGTCACGAGGACACTAAACTAGATTGCCCAGGAATGGCTGCTACAAATTACTAATTTAAGTAGGATAGTACTTTGCTATTTTTTCTTACTGTTTTATCTCCAGCTAAATTGTCAGTGAGTACAGTAAACACATTTCAGCTCTACCAAAAGTTAAGAACCAGTGTTTACACTTCTGTCGGTTGATTTAGCCCTAATCATCAGCTAAAAAGCATGGCCTCCATATTTCCCTGTGACCTGTCTGGACCTGACAGATCTTGAGACATATTTAGTAACACCAACATCTCGCTCCTCCCTGTGCTCCCTTCTGTCTTTTCTTCCACCCGCTGCACTAGGCAGCTTAGTGCCCTCAACATAGCACAAATGACTTCATATGCACCATTTAAGATGAATGAAACTGTATTATATTACATTCCACACAACACACTTTACAGATAAAGGGATATCAAAATTGAATATTACCTTTTGAACCGCATTTCAAGGTTAGCAAGCATAGGCCAGATTCTGCCCACCTTTCAGTTGTCTATTTCTCTAAGATGTTCCAAGTAATTTAAAAGGATTTTCTCAGGAGTACAGTATTTATAAACATAAGGCATTCTTTATATAACAGCTACACTTTCAATACCAAATCATGAGAGAACTTTAACACATGTGTGGACATATATTCACAGGCTCCAGCTACAGTAGGCTTTAAATAGCAGTTCCCAGTAGCTTCCGATACTGCCTTGCACAGCAAATTGAACTCTGGCAACACCAGTGGTGTTGGCTTGTATCGGCAGAGGATGTGTTCCCATTTCTAAATCATACAGTCATATTAATGTTTTTCTTCCTCTGACACTTTCAAGACTGTAGTTTGAGATGCTATCAGCTCACTGAAGTGCTGCAATTAACTCCTTAAGCTGTATGCTAATATGAGTGCCATCCTTATCTACCCTCTGGACATAGGCTACACTTCTTTACGCTGGCAAAACAGTAGCTTGTGCAGTTGGTATCGACTTTCTCATTGCAAATGGCAAGTTTCACGTGCTTAGTCCTCAGTCTTCATACACAACATAATAGATGGAATTTTTTACTCCGGAGACACACATTTAAAGCAGCTACATTAAGCATGGTACATTGTTTTATACCAGAGGATCTCCTGATAGTATTTTAGGCAGCCATAAAACTTTCAGGCAAAGTTTACTCAATGTTTGAACAAATTAATGTTTGTACACTGGTTTGTAGAATTCCAAAATGAGTGTATTAAATTGAGAAACTGAGGTACAGATTAAATCTTCAGTGACATGTATCACAATGCTACTGACACGCCTGAAAGATCAAGCAAGCTCTTACCCTTATGGATGGAGAGAAATAGGTTAAAAATATGCCAGCTTTTCAACAGCAATACCATCAGAATTCATATCTCAATACAGCTAGGATATTATCTCATCTCTTATCTTTGCTTCATTGTAAGTAAGGAATTTGTGTACAGTTGTGCAGTCTTTTCCAAAAATCAATTACACTAAGAACTAGTAGGAAATTTTACAACTGATTTTTTATTCAATATAAATTCATCTAAATTCATCAAAACCAGCATGAAACATTAAGGAACACTTCTTGAGAGAAGATGGAAGGACTGGATGGAGAGAGAACAGCAAGGAGCATTCACCTCCTTCGGTGACAGGGATCTGCTGCAGACCACTGGTTCTGAATGGTCCTCTGGGAGACTGAGTTCAATTCTAATCACCAATAGTGTTTTAAAATCCCAGCAGTGATTTGGGCAACACGAAAAGAGAGAACGAAAAAGACTCCCGAAGTAACCTATTGTCTTGCTGCTCATCACTCACTTTGGAAGCAGAGAACTAAGGCTGCAGTTCCACCCCAGCTTACATCAGTGGAAGTCAGCACTGTCGGGGTTCCTCTCAGCAATGCAAGGCCTAAGTGTCTGTGATGGTATCTTGGCTACGCAAAGTCCAACTAACCTACTGACCCAAAACTATTTAAGATCCACTCCTGACTTATTTAATCACTTCAGTAAAAGTGATCTTTCCTATAAATACTGTTGGAAGACAAACTCTCCATCAAAACTGTCATTTCATAGTTCAGATCAACGGATACATGCTTTGAAATAAAGAAGACCCAGTTCTTTTAACAAACACTGCCTCAAATATTCAACACTTCAACCTGCCTGTGTTTGAAGCAGGGTAAAGTTCTCAGCACTAATATTAAGAGCTCTGAATGTATAAGTCCTGCTATGTTACTGTATTTACTGTCTGTTGAACTTTTCGATCATACCAGATAGGAAGTGACAACCAGCCAAAAAATTTTCAATTTCAAATTTAAAAAAAATCCTAAGAAACTTGGAATGAATTCCTACTTTGTAATCTACTTATGGAATATCCAAATCATAATCAACATTTCTAACCAATACAGTAAAAAGTGAAACACCTTTCCAATTATAAAGCCCACTGATTAACATATATAAGAGAGGAGAGAATAAATGACAGCTCCTGCTATACAAAACCTGAGTGAATAAAATATCCATTCTTCATAACACAAGCACTCGACTTCCAGTTGAGGATTCAAAATTAATAAAAATCATTGAAAGTCTGAAGTACATATTGCAGTAAACAAACACACTTGGATGTAAATCTGTACTGCATTCAAACTACATCACGAAAGAATTCCTCATCCTACATCTTGTAATAACTCAGCCCAACATTGCCACTTTTTTAGGAAATGCAAAACCATTAGCTGCCTTATCTGATGAACTAGAGTCCTGCTAATGACTTATCAGTTATCACAAGGCTTATCTTTCAGTTTCTTATTAACCAAAGATGTTCTGGAGCAGACTATTCATGAAATTGCTTAACATACGGAGACCAGACTACTGTGGAAGAAACAAAACGTTTTCTATTCAAGAACACCCAAGCACCACAGCATCAACATTCCAGAAAAAAAAGGTCAGAGTGGATATATTTTTAGCCACACTAGAATCAAATTTTTACTTAATTCTCCATACCTCCTTCATTTTTGAGATAACTGCTAATGAGTCTGATTTTATACAGCAAAAAGGGCTGGATTTATGGGAATAGATGTTCTCTTATTAGCTCAACCAACATCACTGGAACAAATCAATAGGTTCTGTAAAACACAGACTCCTCTTCAGGAAAAGCTTCAAACTAAAATTTGTACTAATTTGAGGAGCAGGGCAATGGTAGGTGCTTTCAAACACCCCAAATTTGTCATTAGGTGATTAGTAACTCAGAGCAAGGAAAGTAAGAACGCTGGATTATTGGTTTCATTTACAAGCAAGCACAGAAAGACACCATTAGATGAATCAACAGGCAACTCATTCATTTACTGCATAACAGTACTTCAAGCATGTTTCCTAAAGCAAGTTTGATAGGATTGTGAAGTTGAAGCTTTATTAAAACTTAAACTGCACTGAAGTATTTGGTATGAACATTTTACCCAAAAGTATGGTAAAGTTATTAAACTGAGTCAAAGATGACATGGATCGAAATAGAAACCTTGAAACCAGAAAAAACCCAAGCTTCCCCCTAAACCAGAAAAGCCAAATCCCTTCCACATTTTAACATTTTCTTGTGAGGGAAGAGGCAGACCTTACTGCAACAGTGAAATCAGATCAGTATGAAGCCTGTCTAATTACCTTAGGCCAGGACTCTGCCAAGAGAGCTGGTAACCAATCCAACTTCCATTAGTATTTTATCCAATATGTAACAAATCCAGCATAGCCCACACTGATAAGATTAGTTTCTAATATGTGCTTGTGTGTTAGCAAAACGTGTATTTGGATGTTTAAGAAAAACAAATAAGGAAAGAGTTGGTACTACTGATACAGTTTTCTTTTGTGCCTACATTTCGATGAATATTTACATTGAGTATTTACGGTATTTTGCTTGCTGTACTTGTAATACTGCATGTGTAAGACGACACAGTCTATCTACAGACTTTGCCTATCTGATTGTTACAACGGGCTTTTAAAATTCCTTTTAAAGAACTATTGTATAATTTAACTATTTATGCCATGCTGATAAAAATCATTGCTTAGTTTGACAAGTACCCTCTGATACTGTTCTATGGGATGCTTTACATGGATAAATGAATTACTGTAATCCTTTGTCATTTAGGATATGGAAAACCAACCAAAACCAGTTATGTGCAAAATTGGTAGGGGCCAGCACAGATTCCAAGTAGGTCTACAATCTTTTTTTTTTTTCCTTGTGGATAGGGGTTGTTTTTACTAAGCAGTAATCTCAAAAAAAAAAGTACTGCCATTGAAAATATGAGTTTTTCAGCTGTAAGGTACACAATTAAAAGTTCTTTGAGGAAGAGTAAGATGACACAGAGATAAATAACTCTAGAAGGAAGCTCTGATGTTAAATCCTGGATATATCATGCCAAGCACTGGTGAATTAGACACCAAAGGTAAGTGCCCTCTTAGGAGAATTATCTGGCTGCTAGAGCTCAGAACTGGCGATTAAGACATCTGAAGTTCATGCCTTCACCCACTGCTAAGGCAGTCAGTATAAAAACTATGTCAGTGTGAACAGTGACTTCACCTCTTCCTGTTGCTGTTTGCACCACAAGGACTCTAGGCTAGCAGGTGCATAGGTTCAATTAACAACAAAAGCTATTCATAAGCTAGTCCCTAATTCAGCAAACTACTGAGCGCACGTCTAGACATCTTGCTTATTTGGACCTTCTGATCATCAGAAATCATGTCAAAACACTCAGAAGATCCTTCACCTATTCTGAGTGGTCCATATCAACTCCCATTTCTCCTAAGTCCTTTCTCTTTGCTAAAAAAAGACAACTCAAAAACCCAACCGAAAAAATCCCATCACCTAAAATTCCAGACCACTGTTGATTTGGACCACAGTTGTGATCTTTCAGATCACAGTTGACAGCTACATAAAAAAAAACCCAACAGAAATTCTCTCTAAAAGCTCTTGCACCATTGCAAGCTGCTAATCATGTGACATTTAATCTAAACCAAAGGCAAACTGTTAGCTATGAATATTTTTCCTAGCCAGTGCTCTAAATGTAATAATGGTTTTCAGAATGTGTGGGTCTGGCTCTCTTCAAGCAGTTTTGCTCCTTCCTTGACTCCAGCTGCAAACTACAAAACACATACTTTTTTAGGTCATTATGGCCTAATGTCTGTGGCATTACATTATTTCAGTGACATATCTTTGAACATACCGTAATTCCAAAAACTGCAGGTCATCTTTTAGGCTAACTGGAGAGCAGGGATTTATATTAACTCCATCCTTTGTCTCTGTCTCCCTTTTTAAAAAAGGAAAACAAAAAAATCGCACCGAAACTTTCTTTCCCATTATTCCCTTCTTGGTAATGAGTCTTATGAACTTGCCCTATTAGGAAAAACCATTGCTAGTGGCAAAAAGCGCACCACCACTAAGAACGTCCTCCGCCCTGATAAATCCTGGCACAGAACCAGACACGGAGGATAGCTAAAGCACAACATTCATAATCAGAGATTCTTAGACAGGGAAACTTTGCCAAAGACAGCTTCTACTCCTCCCCTTGAAAAACAAACAAAAAACACACACGCACCCAGGCCAAGAAAAGATGACAGCTGTCTTCAGAACAATACTTTTTATGGTCCTTTTCAAAAGGAATGAAGAAACCAAGTCCTGTGAACTAGATACATATTTACCTACTTACACTCTAATTAGCTATTAAATAAAATTATTTTGGGTGGTTTCTGTTTAAGAAAAGCATGCTCAGAAGCGCAAAACTTCTATAAATCAGATAAAGATTCTGCCACTATAGTCAGACTCATCATTTCAGCTCTAAGCGACAAATTTAATAAGAGTGCACACACTCAAACACAATTTCAGTCACAATCCTTGAGTTAAGGCATATCACTTGCACTATCTGACCAGTTTTATCCCAGTGAAAAATGGGAATTCAGACATTTTGTCAACGTAAGTTGCATGAGGTACCATCTCCTGTGAACTATGCTACCTTAGGAACAGAAAAATAAGGGTGTTTTGCATGAACATTACAACTTGGAACTATGCGGGTGCAGTACTTTGAAGGAATAACTCTCCTTATTTCATATTCTTCCTTGCTGCAGTAAAGAGCTGCAGAACACAAATGTTTTTTTTCCAACAGAAAGAAAGTAGGAATAACATGGAAATTTTGTCACTATATCAGTTTTTCATACCTCCTGGTTTTCACCATGCCCAGCCACAGTCAGATTCTCCCAGATGCACAACTGCAGCTTCCTAACTTTTAGAAACGGGAAGGACATCAATGGTTCCCTGGTCCTCAAGCACCCAGCAGGGAAAGCCAACTGAGCTATGAAGCCACTATTACTGGAAATCTGAATCTGGACAGGACTGGAAGGTAAAAAAAATTCCAGATTTCATCCCTCACATCACCTTTCCATGCCCCCAAGCACATATCTGAAAGGAGGAAACTGTGGAGAAAGATATCTGTAGAGATGTTATGTTTTCATATGTTACTCCAAAATGGAAATTTCACTGTTGCCACCAAAGTCCCCCAGGAACCTCAGAGCACCAGAGCACCATGCCTGCAGGAGAAACAGAGGGCAGTGTCTCAGAGATGGACAATGTCCTCAGACAGCCCTCCTACATGAAAGCAACATGTGCATCAAACTATTATCTTTACTCAAGCACTTTGGAAAGCTGAACTATTTTTTAAAGACACTTGTGTGTTCAAAAAAACCTCTGTCCCTGCCCCCCAATTTCTCATTCCTCTTACCAACTGCCTGGCTGCTCTGGCACTTTTTGCTCTCTGGCACTAGAAAAGCCTAGCAAGGTTGCTTATTTCTCAACAAAACCTTGCTGCACACTGAAGAGCTTTAGCTAAGCATGCACGTTTTGGATGTGTATCCAAACCAAACCCAAACATCTCGAGATTCTTCCTTCACTAACTCCAAACACATTTGATATGCTTAAACACGCATTGCATTCTGTCAGAAACCAAAAGGCTATTTGCTGTTCCAAATAATCAGATATATTTTACTGGATGATTAACAGAGATATTGCTCACCCAAAGCAATCAAACTTTCATTTCAATGTTTAAGAGCTTGACCCACAGCCCCTGAAGTCTGTGGGACTATTTCCAGTCACTTTGACAGACCTTGGATCTAGCTTTAAGTGATTTTTTCCCCTGGATGTATTCATCCACTGAAGACAGAGTTCAGTACTGATTTTTTCACACTGTAGCTCAAAGAATGAATATACTTAAAGCTTCTTGTAAGGCCGGATATCACTAGGTAAATTGAATACAGAGGCTTGTTTTCCTTACATTTGGTTTTGATGTTCTGTTCACTGAGCCTATGACTGCAAAGGTTATAGATGATGCAATTTATTTTCCTTCTGCCTTTTACCAGTAGAATACTACTCCTCTTCCTAGATTAAACACAGGCTTTATTGCACATTTATCTCAAAATACACTTCTTTGAAAGGTCCAAAATCTAACAGCATGTTTCACATTTGCTAGTAGTCTCTCATTTTCATCCTAGTCGTGTAAAGAGTTTCTTTCCAAACCAGTTTTGCTCTCCTAATGTCAGTGGTAGGTTTGCTCAGACTTTAACAGAAAGAAATATCATTCTTGGAATCTTTGGAAGCATCCTGTTCCTACAGCAAGCACTGCAGACATTTATATTATCATCATTTGATTATGAATATGAAATTAAAGATATAGCAACTATGTAAGACAAACTGTCTTTTCATTTACTTTTGATTTTACTTTGTTCCTATTCAGACTAAAGTTATGTACTCTGGTTGTTTTTCATGTTTATTTTTTTAACTACCTACACGCATAAACCTGCTCATTTTCCACTGAGTACTGAAAAGTGTTGAATTAACTGCAGAATGCTGATCACATTATTGCGTGCTATGCTTCATTATCATGAAAAATTTTCTTAAAAATCCAACCATATTTCTCTGTAAGTACACTGGACAGCATGTAGCCATGCTCAGTCTACACATCTTCATACCACACAGTGCTTTCTGCTCCTTAGTTTTGCAGAAATACAAAAACTGAAATCAAGCTCATACCAAGAACAACTGTTTAACTAACAGTTTGCATACAGGTTTTGTAAACCAGGCTTT
The DNA here is from genome assembly GCF_009769465.1 of Tauraco erythrolophus. Classification (NCBI taxonomy): domain Eukaryota; kingdom Metazoa; phylum Chordata; class Aves; order Musophagiformes; family Musophagidae; genus Tauraco; species Tauraco erythrolophus. The sequence continues at coordinate 7,103,999 of NC_141475.1, forward strand.
CTTTTTGCATTCACCAAGTAGCTTGTCTTAAAAAAGAGGCTATTATTCCTCATTTTATTTTTCCAAGGAAACTGCGATCTAGCCTTTAACAGGTAAATTTATATAATTTTCACAATAAAAGGTAGGCAGGATCTGCATTGGGAGATCTAATTTTTACTCTCAAAAGTAAGCTTTCCAGTTACATTATTTGACCTCAATTAGTGCCTAAGATTGGAGGTAGATCTACTCATTCACAGGTGTCACATTGCAAGTCTGTTTTACAGTATCCTCTGACACTAGCCAATTATATGAACTAATTGAGAGCAAAACATTCCTACTCTGCTCTTGTGTTACCCAACATTTCAGTAGTTTCCAGAGGTCTATTCTGGGTACATGCCTCTATAGTATCCTTAACCTATAGGCTCTAATCAAATTATCTTTCTTTTTAATTGGTCTCAGTTACATGTTGAGCAACTAATTATATGTAAAATTTTAACTGGTATATTCAGCAGATATCAATCAAAATTTTTACATTTCTTATCAAGGGAACAAAGTTAACTATAAGCAACACAATAACCTAAAATACGTTGTAAACTTTCAAATAATCAAGCTCATATATGTAAGCAACTATGACATTTTTGTTCTAAGTACTCCTAATACAATGCATAGGACAGTCATAGCTAGATGAGTTCAAAAAAAAAGGAAAAAATATGAACGGTAGGCAGTGCTCTATTTTTAATTACTCCTCCTACTTCGCAAAAGCAGCAATGAAAACAGTTTCTGTTGTGCTGCCCCACCCTGACTTGCTGAATATATTTCTCAAAAAAACGTTACTCAATTATCACTACCAGACTTCATGCTTTGACTATTTTCACAGCTACTGTGAAGCAAAGCTTGTTACTATTTCAATGTAATAAAGAAATCAATACTCATATGAATGAATTTCGAAGAAGTCAGGATTGAAATTAAACTTTTCACAAGCACTTGATACACAGCTCTTCTACCTTGACACCTGTTAATCATTTCCAGTCTGTGGTTTTGACAAGACACCCAATCAGGATTTTCTTTCTCACTTCAGTCCCATACATGATCAAGATTTGAAAGTCCTTTAGATTCAGAGGAAGTGAAAACACAGACTATGGACTTGGTTCAATTCCTGAAGAAAGCAATGGAAAGGCTCTGCTGAATCTAACAGTACCTAATAATAAGCTCCAAAATTTTCAAGCTAAAAGTCAAACTTTCAAGCACTGTATAGAGACGTTTAAGTTTCTAGAAATGAGTGGAATAATGAAGAGTTAATAAAAATAATGTAAATTTTTAGCACATTCAAAATTGAAAAAGAGGAAGAAAAATAATAGAAACATTAAACTAGAGAAACTTTAGATGTGCTTTCAAAACTAGATAGAGTTAAGGCTAATGGTCAGTATCTAGTACTGTGTAAGATATGCAATATATCAATCGCTTCTCCTTCCACTGAACAAAAGTGAGCCAGTGTTTCAAAACTGTTTTCACAAGCAGATAGAGAAATGAGTTCTGTTGGATCACTTAACAAGCATTAAAAAAAAAAAATCACAGCAGAATCCCTAAAGCCTGCAAAAATTCAGATCTCCAAGATGCTTTTATAGAGCATTGATAAGTACCCACATTCTAGTTTTATTTCCAACACTTTTGCAACACCTAAACATTTTTTTTTGTGTAGAAGTCAACATAAAAGGAAAATTACTAGCAATAAACTTCCAAGGAATCACTGTAATACATAAATACTATGCAATTAAGCTCAATTCGGCCCTCAGTGAAGTCTCAGTAAGACTTTATCAAGTAGATATGATCATCTGCTTTCCACTACAGTTAATTAACAAAGGATCTACTCATTACCATCCGAGTAAAAGGTGTCACTTGTTCTCTGGGAGGAGCTGAAGAAAGAAAGTTTGTGAGGGAAAGAAAACAAGCTGCAGCCTCACTGCTCTCTGAGACCATTGCCCTCCCGTGCTGACAAGGGATGAATTCCAGAGCAACCAAAACACTTTGTTGCTTTCTCTCTCCACTGCTCTCTTAGTTAGTAAATATTATCCTAAGTACCTCTTTAGCAAGTACTGTTGTAAATAGCCACCTGCTCATCGGAATGACACTGAAAAAACTAAGTACCAGCAAACCATCTTTAGTTACATTACAATGTCCTCAAACCAGTAAAAGTTTGACCTGATTTGTTTCAGCAAAGCTTCCTTTGCTAGAACATGGATTCACTGGCCGCAAAGACCCAAATAAAATTTGTATCCTAGTCGCCAATGACGTTGCGTTTACTGCCTTTATACATCTTACTACTATATTTAAGAACGTTTGGGGCCTTTTTTTTTATCCAAGAGGACATAGATTTCATGAACATCAAGCCTTGTGAGAAGGGCAGCTGAAAGTTTGTACAAGCTTAGAGGTCTGTGCTCTGTAAGAAAACATTACAGGTTTAAATTTTACATACACATCACAAGAGTGCACAAAGTGCCTTCTGTCCTGCACAATTCATCTCAATGAAGTAGAAACAACAAGATAGGGACTCACACTGTACAAAAATGAGCTAATGCATTTAGCGTGCTGTAATCAATGTGTCTTGAAGTTACTACAGACACCAGACTAACAAGACCATATAGCCAGTAACTATATACTTTCTATGGACATCCTTTCCTGAAAAGCAGAATATATCATTTCAGAGGAGGCTTCTCAGACAAAAACCAGCAGAGCGCCCTTTCTAAGCAGAATAACTCAATTACCACAAGTATCTCACAGAGCAATGGAAATGGTGCAACATATTCACCAAACACTCTCAAGACACTGCTCGATAAAAGAGACTACTGTTTTTCACAACAGCCTCGACTGAATCCCCAGAGCAGCCATTACTGAGGGAACATCCAGGTGTTGCTGAGCTTGAACAGGAGAAGGGGCTGGGAATGAGAGGAATTCTGCTCCCCTGCCCACCCCAGCTGCCACTGCCTTTTGTTTCTCTATTTTCTCTCAGCTACAGCCACATCCCATTTCTGAACAAGTGACAGACAGCTCCCAAAATGTGACCACCTGGCCTTTATCAATAGGCATATCCATAAAGCCCCCAGGACGTGGGCCAGATGGAAAGTAAAATTCAGCAACGCTCATGAACAAAAGCACTTACACACTAAAAGCCTTGTTGTTTCTCCTTGAAGTTTAGCATTGTTTACTGACAGGTCAGCGCTGAGAGTAAATCATCTCCTCTAGGAATTGGTGTCAACACTTCTCTGGCCACTGCTAATTGTTACTCTATACTTAATGTCACTTACAGACATCACCACAGTAAAGCATAGTTTGTAAATTACTCCACCTTCATGTAGCAAACCAGCATCTGAAGTAAAACACAATTTGCTCACTCAGCATTTAGCAATGCACCAAACGTACTCCTCATAAGTAACTCCGAAAACGTTCAAATGACAATTGCATGTATTTGATGATCAAGTAAAAACAAAGTTTGGAGTTTTTGTTTTTTACTTCTCAATTATCATAATTGCTAAGTCTTTGGTAGGAAACAGATTCAGAAAGACTAAAACATTTCTCTTAAATTTTGTCACTTTTTAGTTGCTGATCTCTCAAGCTTCAAAGATTTCCTTTTCACCAAATGCTACTTACATTTTTTGCTTATATGATAGAAATGTTTAAACGCTACTTGCAAACACAACGTGGTAACAATATTTTCTTTTGTTGAAAGGTGACTTGCAAAGTAACTTCCATAGCATCTAAAAGGAATATAACCACACTGACTCGCAGGGGACCCCAGGACTAGAGCACTGCAGCAGAAGCCAGCAATAAGAGCAGAAGCCCAGGGAGAGCCCTTCACATTAGTGACATGCCTGATTAACCTGAAGCTCACGCTCAGCCCCTTTCATTAAATGCAACAAAACTACACAAGCTTAAAGGATTTGCAGGTTCTGTCATCTGTGAGAGGGACTACCTTATCCCATAGAAATATGAAATGCTGTTCTTCACTTCAAAAGCTTTAAAATATCAGTGGGGGATACTTTATTTTGATCTAGCTGAGGAAATTTAGGTTCCAAGCCAGCACACACTTCTGTTCCTAATTTTTTATTAATTAAATCAAGCACAGCCTCAGGAAGAATATTTTGCACTTAGAATTAACCTAATGTGTAACTGTTTGTAGGCTTCCCCCCTAAATATTAGCATAGGAGCAAGTATGAAACAGCAATCATACAAATCTTACAAATAAATATTTGCAGAATGTGTACTAAATTAATTATTATAATATTTGTGCTTTAAATAATCAAAAAGAAATAGAATACAGTCTTAAAAAGGTGTGATGTTCACTAATTAGGCATGAAAACTTCATTCTGCACATAACTTCAGACAAACCCCCCCATTTTCTCAATAACAAAGGACTAATCTAAATATTATATTCATGGAGCTTCAATAGGAATTTCATAAGGCCAGACCATACCTACATAAAGGGATAAAAATGGACCATGTGGTTTCAGAAATACAAGCTTCTGAAATAGTACTCATTCATTGTTAATCCCCAGGACTGAAGAACCAAAGCTCGCCTCAATAACCTTCACTCTCAAAAATTTTATGATATTTAAATTAATCAGATGGCATTTTAAGTAAAAAAAAAAAAAAAAGAAAAATTAAAGTGTTATGAGGAACTGGCTTCGGTTTCTGAAGATGTAGTTTTCCAATGTTTGAAGCTTTTGTTTTTCATTGTGAAGGTTATGAAGTTATTAGCACTAAAATTCTCTTACTAATTCTATGTTAATATAGTGCCATTAAGTCCCACCTTGAAGAAAAAAAAAAATTACAAACTTACCATGAATTCAGCAGTTGATGCTCCTGTATTAGAACCCCTTGTTAAACTGTTGCAGAGAGGGGCCAAAGAAAGGCATCATGGACTTATCTGGCTGGGTACCCAACCTAAACCACTTTTCTTCCTTTATTCTAATTGCACTTCCTTTAGAAAATAGAGACAGACACCAGGAACCTTGAGACACTGTTTGGTGAAGTTTCTGCTACTACAGGAGAACACAAATGTCCATCAATTGTCAGACCACATTTTGGTTTACGTGTTGCTATCTATCCCTTTATACAGCACCTTCCATGCCAGGAATTCAGCATTGTAAAAGCAACAGCAGATTTACACTGTGTGGAAGGACTGTTTGGGAAAGAGGTTTAGTCTTGTGAGCATACATGGATAGTGAAGGAAGGGGAGGATACAGCTGTCAATAATACGACAGTTTCAGAGATTCAAATACCTTCTTGCCTTAAAAATAGCTAAAAAGCATATATAAAACCAGGTACTTATTTCAATAAGCTATTAGTCTTGAGACTTGCAAATTGAGTTAACGCATTTTATGGCATACCAGATGAAAAGTCATTAACTCCAACATTTAAAAAAGATTCTTAGGTTCTTTCTGCCTTTCCTCCCTTGCCTGGGCCTACAATCAACAGTTCCCTTCCTGCTCCTATAACACAACAAAAGAAGAGATGGAAGGAAGAGTAACTATTTCAAGTTGCACTGCTAGAATTTAAATCTATTTCAGTCTCATCACAGGTTTGAAAAGGTGCAGTAACCTTTCCTTTAAACATCGAGTAGCAGCGGCATTGGTATCAAACTGAAGTACAGACTTCTTTGCTAGAATTACTATGATGACCATTTGTAAGTTGTTATAAACTAATTTCCATATTTGTTTAGTGCTAGGCATATCAGAAATTGGCTTTTTTTGACATCCTCTTAGATAGCAATTGCCTGCTTTAAATAGATACGAAGATGTGACAACCTGCTTTGTTTCAGTGGTTCCAAGCTCTAGGATTTTCACTTACATTATATCTTTAGTGAAACAAGCAAATCTCCCATATTACCCGAAAAATAATCAGGTGAACTAAAAATAGGAGGTCTAATAAAACTTTTATGACCATTTTGAATTTTTTTAGTATACTAAAGGCATAAATATAGACACAGTAATATATAACTTTGCATACCTGGAAAGAAATCTTGAACAACTTCTTCTGCCTTGTGAGAGGGAGAAAAACAAAAGAGGCTATTGTTGTATGTCAGAATTTCTTCAGTTTAACAAAGAATAAACATTCTGACATATAAATACAACTAACTGCAAAAATTAAACCATTACCATAGATCTTTAGTAAATTCATTGTAAGCTAAACAATACCTACTAACTGAGACCCTCTGTGCTGCCAGCTAGCCAGACTAAGAACTTGAAACCATTCTTTGGGCAAGACACACATTTATTAGCTTTGGTCAGGGCTGTGACTGCACTAATTTGCCTAATTGCCCTTACCAGCCTCACCTGGTACCCACTCCCATTTCTCAAGAAACTCCCTTTAAACTCAGGCTGGGGTTTCAGTCTTGTTATGACCTAAATTGCAGTCGTATTTAATTGAGATTTGTTTCTGCTCTTAACTTCTGTGTAGCCCTTGGATCTGTCCTGTAATTTTGTCTCTAGTCTTGTCTCTTAGAAGGGCTTTGGACCTAAACTGTAATTGGTTTCGCATGTTTTCTCTGGCTCTATTCCCTGCTGCTCCTGACAGGACGTTGGACCTGGTTCACCAACTCGCCCTGCCTGGGCCTGTCAATGGATTCTGTTATTAGCACCCTGCTCAGATGTCATGGGCCTGTGGCGTAGTCAGTGAGGGCACTGCCTGTCCTGTGGTCACCTGTAACTCCTGGCTTGTCCCCTCCCTCACGCCATCAGTGTGCAAACAGAAAAAGGCATGATTTCTTCAGTGAGCAGTTTTGAACACTGGAAGTATTATAAATATCAAAGAAATCTGGGAGATAACTGTGGTGTCATTGTACAACCCTACAAGTACAACAGCCATTGTGGAACTAGAGTATGCTATGGGTCTCAGAAGAAAATTGGAGTTGAGCTGTCAAGTAAGAGACTTGCTCTCTCCTGCCAGCTATTGGTGCTGGTAATTATTTCTATTGGGTTCTGCTATTGACAGCTGTGTAAAGAATCTGGACACGAACTCTGGCTCCTCTGAAAATCCAGAGTTTGCCCTAGTGTATTTTAACAAAAATTTTTCTTCCTCTGTGGTGTGGCATGCTGAAGGTGCCACTGCCTCTCTTCTGCTTCTCTGTTCCTGAGAGATATAATATAGCCTAATATATTTTTACTTCACTTCACAAGTCCTATTTCTATTTTTCTTTTTACTCCTGTGTCAAGTTAAATATGTTCCACGTTGAAAGACACTGATAACACTGACAGAGTGTGTTCTGCTATTCTGCCCAACAAAAGCTTTGTCTTCAAACTAACCTTTCCCTCTGCACACAAAAGTGAAGGGCACTAATAGCGAATGCAAACATGTAGTTCTGTTTGTTAGCGCTGTTGGTTTGAATGCCAAGTTCTCAGTACAGGATGAAGTGCATTTTGTATACAGCTGCAATATGTCATAGATACATTTAGGTCTCTGAATTGTAACATTCCCAGGTGATTTTTTTTTTTTTTTTTTTTTTGCTAGTAGCCTTTAGTGCAAAAAGAAATCTGGATACTTTTTAAATTCTGCAATTAGGAAAAAAAATTGTTATTAAAATTAATGCAATATTATTTGAACTAACATTTATTTTTAAATTGAATGATTATGAAGCAATGGCAGCAAAATAAATTATAACACTTTCAGACTTTATATACCTTCTTTGAATGGAAGCATTTTATCTTTAGTATCACTTCCGATATTTATCCCCAAGGTAATATTTGATTTTGTATCTCTTCAAATCAGTAGTGAAGTTTGCTAATGATTTTACTCATATATGACCAGTTCCTCTCGAGTAAAATCAGTGCAAAATGTCACCACTGATCTAAATCTTTACAAATTTTCTAAACAAAGACCCAGCCATCTTTTTCCATGTGCTTTTGAAACAATATATGCAAAGAAAGTGGGGGTTTCTGCCTGCTTTAAATAACTGTTATATTTTATAAAATATGCTGCTCATTTATGGTCTGATGTAAACCCTAGTGAATTATAAAAACATTCCCATTGATTTCTGGGTACTCTGGATATAGTCCTTAGGCAAAATCACTTCTTACAATTTTGTTAAAGTAGCCATTTGGGAATCATGACGTTAACATCATGGGTTCTTTTATACTGATTCTGATTAGGTTTGGTTTCATCTTTGTTTATTAAATAAGGTGAATAATGGTTATATTGGAATTTATTTTGAGTGGTGGCATTAAGAGATATACTGAAAACTTTTACAGGAATACAAACAAAAAAGAACTGAAGAAATGAATTGGATGTGTCTTACATGTAAACAATTTCTATGACTGTCTTCTAGCCTGCCACCACTTAAATCCAGCATGTTTTCATGAGACATTAATGAATTGGGGAAGTATATGAAGATACTTATTAGCATTTGATCGTTACTTCTTGGCACTCAGTCTGAGAACTCACTTATCCAAAGAAACACTCTGCATACTTTATTTCTTTATATGCATCCTTGCCTTAGGATTTTTAGGCAGGAATGGTGGCTTATTATGCTCCTTCTCAGCATGTAGCTGATCAAAAAATGGAGGCCTGTCTGCTGATAAGGACCTTACCAGAGTTACTTATGTCTTTGACACTTCCATGCTGTTTTACTACACTGGCCTGCATTTGAAGTTAGCCTTGAAGACCACCCAGAAGTACCAGCTGGTGCAGAACTCTGCTACTCACATTCTTAGTAGAAAGGAGCTGCTATCACCATAAAACAAACTGTGCTCAGTGTTTTGCTCTGCCTATCTTTTGCTTGGTGCTACAACAGCGTGCAAGTTGTACTCGAGAAGGCCGGATAGCCTGGCAACCGATTACTTGAAGCTGCCTCTCCCTACTACTCCATCATGGGTTGCTTCTCTCAAGTTCTTTGATAAAACCTTTAGGACCAGAGGCAAGCCACATTGAGTAAAAGATCAAACTCTTCCCTCTGGCAGTTTGTCAGCACAAGAACTTGGTAGGGCATAGTGCACATTTGTTATGGCAGGTTTTTAATTACATCTTTGATAGAGCAGTGATAGGATTCCATATGTGAAAGTAATGCAGCGTATGCACTGGTAAATCAGAGTTGAAACAAATTTCGGTCAGATCCTCACCTGATGTAAATTAACTGTTTCACTGACTTGAAGGGAACCCTGTGTATGTCTCACAGCTGAGAATATGATCCCTTGTGAGATTTTACTGAAATGTCTAGGCTATAAAAATTACAGTAACAATAGGTATTTTACATAAATGTACTTTTCTCTCTCTCCCAAACCTGGATCTCACAACGTTACTAAACTGTTAGCAAACTTTTAGGAGAAGCAGACCATGTGTTGACCTGTGTAAAACACATGAAACCTTGAAAATATTAGAAGGTTGTGGACTTTGGAACTGTGAACCTCAGCTGGAACTTCCTGCCGACTGCTTTCCCAGTTAGAAGGCATCAGGTCGAGTTTTGTGCTTTGTAGTATACAGCATGTCTGATCGCAACTGACAGACTGCTTTGAAAGCAGGCAGTAAGGATGAACGCTTAATCTGCTGCATAATACGGCTGTAAAATGTTTCTAACTAAGGGAAGCTAATAAAATAAAGCCCATAGGGGTAAGATGATTTGTTTATAATATAATGTGCATAATTTAATATCCATAAGTGACAACAAATTTGTGTGTGTCTGTAAATTTTGGGAGACTGGTCAGTTCCATTTCACTACAGTAAGGGCATCAATGAAAACAAGATAAGTTTCTAAGTAGCATTCTGTACCAATCTTTAATTATATAAATTATGTGCAGTTCATATGATGCACTTGTTTACATTCAGTAAGTACCAATTTAGTTTCATCTAGATAAAACGTCTGTGATAAAGCCATTCTACTGCAGCCTGCTTATTGCAAAGCCTGGAATCATTCTGCAGCTACACACTCAGATCCTGCAAGTCAGCCTAGTTGCACACATCGCTTCCACCAGTTTCTAAAGACTTATTGCTGATGTTCACCAGTTTAGGATCTCACTACTATTTTTATGCTACAAAATGGCTTCAGAGAAGGAGATACTTTACTTTGAATCCATCAATAAATGCCCTTTACAGTTCTCCTCTCCCCTTTCTCTCTCCATCCCACTTCATTCCAATTATCTAAAGGTCAAATATTGAGGCTCTTTTCTAGTCATGCTGAACAAGATGCTGAACATTTTGCTAATTGCCCAGAAGACAATAGGACCCTTGTCAGTGTAAGCTACTAAGCAATACAGATGGAAGCGGTAGAAACCAGAGCTCAAAGTGTTGTTCCCACTGACTTTGGTAGGTCCCAAACTGGACCGTTTGGACAGCCTGTTGACCCTGATGTGTACATCAAAATCATAGAATCATAGAATCGTCTAGTTGGAAGAGAGCTTCAAGATCATTGAGTCCAACCATTCACCCTGAATATCCCCAAAACATTCCCAAAATACCCCCAAAACAATACGTTCTATGAAAAAGTGATTGCAAATTAGGATCTCATGAGAAGAATAGAATAATAGATATGAGTTTCAGCTACTACATTTAATCCTGTTCTGAAATACAATTGCTGCTACAGGTCTGGGCCTTTCTTCAGCTCATGCTCCTGTAGGAGTAGGGGACTTAACCTTATCACAGAACAGAGGAGGAGCCCACAGTGCTGTGGCACATGAAGTGTAGAGCATGTGGGACACAACACTGCCTTGCTCTGACCTACCCTTTCTATTTGAAACCCTGGTTCCTTTTCACAATGTGTTCTGCAGCCAAAGATCCACAGGGGATAAAATGCCTTTAGTAACTGATACAGTTTTCCATCTTGAAACCTGATCTAGTTGGAGATATCCCTGTTCCTTGCAGGGGGGTTGGACTAGATGACCTTTGAAGGTCCCTTCCAGCCCTAACCATTCTATGATTCTATGATTCTATGATTCTATGATCTTTCTTCTCTGAATCTCCAAATCTGGATAGGGCCATTGCCAAAAGTTTTAAAAGAGAATGAAGAGAAGGGAGTGTAGTGGAGAGGGATGAGGACAATCTGCGTTTTACTGGTTTTGCTTCCATGACATCGTCAAATATGGGAATTAGGTTTTGCATCTGAACGTCAGCAGTTTTTGAGAGACTAACCTCAGTCTCCTGTAGAAGAAGGAAAGGGAACAAAACACCTAATGTGTGTTGCTTTTTTGCTGGAAGGACCAGCATACAAAAGTGGAGGACACACTTGTGTAACAGGACAGGTAGACAGAATGACCACACTATCAGACTCATCCTCTTGGTTTTTGTATGTGAGTTCAGACCATGATTTGAACGCCAGAGAATATGCTGAGATTTTAGCCCAAGAGAAGAAAATGACAAGGCATTAACCCAAAAAGGAAATGTTCGGGTCTTATGAATGCTTTTGTCCTGTTTATCAAACTGAATTCTCAGCTTTTCCAAACAGAGTATTTTCATTTCATGCTTCCATTTTCTATATCACATGCACAGAGAAAACAACTGAAAATGTTCTAGAAGGATCAACACTATACTGCACTAGAGAAACAATTCACTTTTCTTGCTCCCACTTGCACCAGTGTCCCTCAGGTTTGCATCAATAGCCAGTGTGTGAGGCCTCATGATGCTGTTACTATTAGCATGAGAAATCAGTGATAGAATTCAGGTGTATTTTTGATGTAATGTTATTTATTAAATAACTCATAATACTCTTGCCTTTCTGAATATAAGAAATGAACACACTTTCCTTTTCAAGAAATCTTCACATCTGTCACCCCTATAAGCTCTATGTTCTAGTGCACCAAACCAGGGAGGTGGATAGGGGATCAGAAAGAAAAACGTACAGTTCAGACATGGTTCTGGTAAAATGGATCATATGTGTTTGGATGGAACAAGGATTTGAGAGAACAGAAATGTTATTGCAGGGATTTGTGGTTAATCAAAGCTATTGTGATTTGATATACAGGAAACCACTATAGATTTACAGCTGTATTCACAGAACCAGTTTTACTGACCTCTTTGTAAGATTATCTGTCACTGTGCAAACGTGTTAAAAATCTTAGGTGATGATCTTGCAAAAACTTTTGCACCTACTTAACTTAGCACTTACTATAAACAGGTCTGCTGAACTCAAACTAGCTGCATGACTAGTGTTAAGCAGTTATCTAATGATTTTTAAGCCTAGAATTTCTGCCCCAAAAAGATGATCTTCTACGTTCTGTTTTAGACAACACAATACGGATGTGTAATAACAACCAGTTCTCTGTTTGTCTTATGAAATTTAATAAGAAAACATCCACTTTAAGGCATTCTGTAGTGCTAAGAATTTATACCAACCCTGCAACACAATTCTCAGAGACACTTAAAAGAAAACATGCTTTGGAAAAGTACCAACTGTATTATATTTTATAAACATTTGGCATAACTTCTGTAGGTATTTACCAATTTTCACAGTTTAATACATTCTAGATTGTACAGCATTTTCTCTACCCATGATTAACACTGGACTTTCCTCCCTCCTCTGTGGGATTTTGCAGGGATGATGATCTACACTTCTGCTAGATTTTCATTTTATTCCTCATCGACAGGCCATGATTTTACATGTGTCAATGTTTTTCAGTGATACAACCCACACTGTAAGTTTCAATGAGCTTTCGAATATATGTAAACAAAAGCAGAGACACATTTTTGCTCAAAATTTCATTGCAACTTTTCTTATAAATGAATCTCTCCAATTGCACAAGTCCTTCAAGGAAACAGAAAAAGTGTCTTTCAAAATCAAGATTTAGTTGTATAATATGTATTTCACATGAACAGTTTTTTATGTAAGTATGATTAATGAAGGAAAACACCAAGAAGTTTTCTCCACAAACTCCCCATGAATAATGTTGCTTCTTAGCTATACTGCATTATTTTTCCACTGGAGTTTCTCAGGTAATTTTGCCCTGCCTGACTAAAGCCTTCCCCCCACAGATTTGCCACAGGTAAGCTCTAGAAGGTAGAAGAAAATAGCTGGGAAGAAAGTAACCGAAAAACGAGCAAGAGAGAGCGTGAGCATCAGGAGCCTGTGTATTTTTAGAAAGCAATGGAACCGTCGGAATCTCCATCTTCTAACAAGCAGGTGAATCTGAACAGCAGCAGCTCCTCAAACAGCAACAGATTTACTCAATTTTCACTCTGTAAATTGGGACTGAGGAGGAAGGGAAGTATATTTCATAGAGCAAGCAGCAAAGAGAAATAATATTGCTGCTTTTAGCACTTATAAAACTGGCAGCTACATGGGACCTGAACTCCATGACCAAACTCTCATAAACAGTGACACGAAGAAACATCTGTTTCCATAAATAAAGACAGTTAGAGTAACATACAGCAACTTGTCCAAAAAAATATTTAGGAATATGAAGAAATAAATCTAGCTTTGGGGCTGTCCAATGCATATATATACCTGTGATGATGCACATGTAAATTGTACTTGTTTATTCTTATTCAGGTGTTAAGAACAAAAACTGGATGCTCCTATTCTTCCACTCATTTCTTTCTCCCTTATTCACCTGTTCAAAACACCTCTTTATAAGGCATTTGTCATACTTTTCCTCCAAACGAAGAGCCTGATCCAACTGCTACTGAAATCAGTGGCAAATGTCCCACTGAACGGGAGTTGGAGGAAGTCCTTAATGTGTATGAGCAGTTCCATAAGAGGGCAGAAGAGACAGGGAAATACACTTAGCCAAAGCATCTGTGTATTTTACTAAGTTTACAGGTGAAGTAGCACAATTTTAAAAAAGTATAAGTAATATACCAAGTAATTTCGAAGTTGTAATTTAACATGTAGCTCATACAAATAAACTTCCAGGTTTCAAAACATCAAGAGAAACAAAGAAATCACTGGAAAAAACCCCAACATTACAAACCGCATGAGAGAGAAAAAAGTGTTGTGTTTTCTAGTCAATGTCCTAATGAACAACATGTTAGTCAGCAGGCAGAAGGGGAAGGAATATCCATCTACATTAAATTAGTATCTGTCCTTATTCAATTACAGGCTATCAACCTAATATTTGGGCAAGAAACAGGATGATAATAATTGTTCATCAGACTATAAAGCCTCTCACATGGATATCATGCTGTTAGAGAACACGCCTTATTTCGCAGCTGGTTAGTACAAAGGTTTAGCCCAGCATCCTCTCAAGTCTTAAGTATTTTTTTTTCCACTATTTGCAATAACCATCGAATTGGCTTTTTAGTGGAAAAATTCTCTGGTGACTTACACCTTGAAATTCACATTGAATGAATAATAACAATAATATTACTATAAATAGTAGTAGTAGTAGAAATAATATAGCGACAAAATAATAATGAAATAAAAGCATATTTGTGTGACATTTGATCCTCTATATCTAAAGATTAGTAACGAAACATCCTTTCATTTAAAATTGAACATGCTGTAAGATCGCTGCCACACTGAATAAAAAAGGCATTGCTGAAGTAATGCTAATTTATTGGTTTAAATGTATTGGCATGACGATACACAAGCAGCAGCACAGCACAGAAAGGGTCTAATTCATCTGTGGTGTAACACAAGTGAAGGAATGGGGTATAAAGTATTAAATGAGTTAAATATCTGTTACCTGCAAGCAGCAACACTAATCATTGCAGAAGACGACTACAAACGACTTGTATTTGCCTCCAGATTAAAGGCTATATACTTTGAAAGGGTCTCCTTTGGTCCGTAGGAAGGAAATAGGAGAAGAAGTCAGTCTTCATCTTAAATATTATCTCAGACAGGAAATGTAGCCTTTACAGAAGAGTTAAGGAACCTCTCATCAAAGCTTAGCCGAAGACATAAAATAAATAAATAAATGTCATTCCTTTGCTAGGAACTCTGTGAAAGGGCACTGAGCTCTTGCAGCAAGGCCTCTGCTTTCTTTGTTCTTGAAAGGGCTAAAACTGTCCTGGTCAGTCCCCAGGGACAGGGCTGTGTTGAATGCAGTCTCATGTAGTTTCAAACTGTTAAAATGGCATTTTGTTCCTACAAGCAGATCCCAGATCGCCAAACATGTTCCTGCTGTGCTTCCGTCTCCTCATTACAAGAGCTGTGCTGCCTGAGAGGGGGTCATGCTCTGATTTAGACACACAAGTCCTTGCCCCTAAGGTCAGAGGAAAAAGAAGAGGGTCCAGCCAGTTCTTTGCCTTGCCTTCCATGATGCTGGCCCACACAGAACAGCTGGAGCTCAAAATGAATTTGTGCCCTTAAGGGAGATGCAACGCACACCGTTGTAAAAACCCTCTGCTGATATAACTTTCCCAATGCTGTGAATAGAATAATCTATATCAATAAACTGTTTTTTCTTGCCTTGTCAGCACTGTTTTGTTGAGCAGTGGTAGGATGTTTCGCTAGGATTATGCACTCAAATGAAAGCTCACCTCATAACAGGGTCCTAGCACTGTTCATCTGTAACATCAAGCAGGTTTTCTTCCGATGGACCAACCATCAAATGTATACCATGGTGTAAGGAAATGTCATCTTAAATCACATGCCCTCCAGCCAGACTCAGGCTTTGTGTTGTCATAACAGAACAGCTGTCTGGGAAAAGATCAAATTCTAGAAGTAGAGGTAACTCCCAAGAATTACCTCTAAATTACTCCAACTCTCAGCAAATAACTAGTGCTTGTTATTTGAAGATCAGCAATCACCATTGTAAAAGAAACTTAGTTGCTTATGTATTGTGCATAAGGAATAAATTACTCAATTGATAAATTTTAGGTGATATTCCTCCAACACAGATTTCTCGGATGGTTAGTTAACTAGATGTGATCCCTCAGCTTTCACCAACGGCGTTTACTAAGCTAACCCTTCAGTTCTCACTGGTATCTATATACTAAACATTCCCAGTATGTAAAACATACCTAAAGAGCTCAAAGAATTTTTACTTCAGTTCATATGTTCTCGTAATATATACTGATCAGGTGAAACATATCAGAGAAGATAACTCTCTGGATGAAATATTTTAAAACAAGTAACCAAGAAGTTTTCAAGAATCATTGGTAAGAGAAGAACAAAACTTGAAAGAGAGGCAATGCAAATGTCTGTAGTAACCCAACAGTAAAATTAAATACAGAAAATATAATTATATAATATAAAATTATATAAATTTTAAAATATTAAATATATTTTCAAGCAAAATACCTCAAAATCAAAGTTCCCAGGAGATCGTGACATTTGCCTCCTGTGATTTATCAAAATAATAAGTCTTTAATGGAATTATCACAGAAGACATTAATTTGCCCCATTGGCTCACAGAACCACGCCAGTAAACACGGCAATTACACTGGCAAGCCTCCAGCCTGCGTAGTCTGTTCTTCCAAATGGCAGCAGTGACGATTCACTGCATGCTCAGGCCAGTTTATGCCTTGCATTAGTCAAGAAACTTGACCACAGTTTCTTGGGAGCAAGTTGGCCTTTTTACTCCTAATATCTTAAAAACTGTCTTCACAGAGTTCACTCAGGCATCCTGATGCTGTGGCTGTCCATACTCAAGTTTCAATTTTCTCTAAAGAATTACAAAGAAATAATAGATGTCATTGGGAAATTTTATCATTCTTCTCAGAAGAAAATCTTTGCTGACCCTTACATTATCACAGCCTCCATGGTAAGCTTGAGATCTCCTTCAGCCTTTGCCAAGCGCATCCTCAGAGGACAGCTTCTGTGGCCCTTACCAAGTGGCTCATTTATTCTGCAGTGGAGGCTCTCTGTGCCTGACACACACAGCTATAAGCTGTGTGGTGACACTCTGGTTGGAAGCTGCTTCAAATGACCGAGAAATAACTTCTTCCCTATTTATTCACCTTCTTTATTCACCCAAAGATACACAGCACAAGATTAAATCAACACAAGTGTGCATGCAGAATTTGCTAAACTAGACCTTAATCTTTCTTTGCATTATTTGATAAGCTACAATGCCTATGATAAAGCTTCCATGAAACTACTTTACTGTAGCATGCTCCTGGTGTTCCTTTGACATGTTCTTAATTTCTCTTCTTTCCTAGGATCGTACCCTTAATGTCTTTGTATTTTCTTTGCTCATAGACTCCAGTTTCAGCATAACAAACCTTGCTAGCTTGGTTACACACAGTTCCCCAAGCATCTACACATACTTTATGATGTGCTCTTTAAAAGCTGATGATAAAGCTGAACAGGATAACTCTACCCAGGCAAAAGTGAGGTGCATATGATAAAGAAAGCAAAACACCAAACATTCAGATATCTTCATTTCCTCACAAATAAATGGAATTTAAAAGGTCACTAGCTGAAAACAGTTTTTTAAGACTCCAGATAAAATGACAGGACCCTATCAGGTAAAATTACAAGACCCTACACAATTTCTTAGTCTCCACACCTTAATTTTTGTTTAACTATGAAAGGATAAATCAGAAGGAACCAGGAGGGTTCGGAAAAGCAACCATCCTTTGAAGAAGGAGCTGTAATAGGGGTAACTTTTTAGGAATAAGCAGAAAGAATGATTTCCCAGATACAAAAGTAGTGATGTTATCTCTTCCACCCTTTAAAGAACAGAGAGAAAAAGAAGCTCTCAGTATTCTTGGGAGGTCTGGCAGATTTACATTTCTGGCTCAGATGAGATTTTAACTTCCCAGTGACACACTGATATTGGATAGGCTACAACCACACAGAACTCTTTTGCTTCCTGCAATATTAAATGGCATGTGAGGATGGAAAGTAACCATAATGGCAGAAGTTAGTTGCCTAAAATATTCACACCAGATGACCACATTTAAATGTACTCCAGCTTGCTTCTTTTCATGTTTGGAGAGAATATGTATTGCACAGGATAGAAACACGTGTAATGAAACACAAGTATATTTTAGCTTCTAACACCAGATATTCCTTATATTTCTTATCCTCTTCTACATTGTTTCTCAGTCAGTTCTCTGATTCTAAGCATACTGCCTGGTGGCTATAAAACCCTGTGATGTTATGGGTATATCTCTGTAATAATAAGAAATCCAGCCTTCACAGATAGGACATGCTGAATCTGATCTATATGGGAAGAATAAGGAAATAGAGCAGAAGTAAATTCAAACATATGTATTTCACAACATCTGAAGATGTTCAGAAAGCAAATATAGATGTTGTTTTGGTCTATATAAACTGGGTACATCAGCTTAATAACCTGAAATTGCTTGGTAGCATTTACCCAAGGAGTTGAGGATAGCTCCAAATGGTTATTACTGTAAATCCAGCTCTTAGAGCAGCTGTGTAGTCCAGCTAAGCGTTACCCAGGGATTAATAAACTGTAGGATGTGTGAAGACAGCTGTCGTCACATTGGTAGATCAAATTCATGTCTGTGCTTTGAGTCACGAACATAAACTGATGCCCCAAAGTTTTATTTCCTGATTTGCATCTAGTCAGATGCTGTCTTCAAAGTTCTAGTAAGATACTCGAAACCAACCATGGTTAAGGGATCTTGCATGTTTCCAGCCTTTCAAATATGTTTCTTAAATATTTTTTTCCAGTCACACTGCACAAACTACTCTAATATTGTCTGCAACAAAAATAACCTGTTTAAACATAATAGATTGCAAAGATAAAGCTAATTTAATGGTGTCTGTTAGAACTCTTTTTAAACATGCTTACAGAGAGTAAATAAGGTCTTGCAGAATATATATATTGTGATTTATTTTTATTTCTATTATAATTCCTCAGTATTTCAACATATGCCCAAGCTAGTATTATTTGAAAGCATCAGAAAACTTCCACTATGTAAATGGGCTTTGTATGCTAGTTTTTCCTAGGTCACTGGTTGATATTATTACAGAAAAAGTCCACATTTTCTTCATAACTTTCACTAAACTCTTAACTGGAAGGAATAAGTAGATGTACATATTAAAAGAGAATGTTTATCCTCTCTTTAAGAACTCATGTACATATTTAGTCACCTAAAGAAATGGTAGATTTCAACAAGCTCCCAATGACTGTTTTCAAGCTCTGAGTATCCTCAAATTTGATTTGGCAGTGTCTCAAAAAACCAAAAGAATCAGTACAACCACAAAAGTTGTTTCCATTTATTTTCTCCTTTTTTTTTTCCAAAACAACTTCCACATTGATAGCCCTTTTCCTGCTCAGTCCTTGCATGTGTATTAAGAATTATGGGACCAGATAAGACTATTGAGTTCATTTGAGTGTATCATAAGGCTTCTGTATTTAATTTATTTTGATAATTTTGACAAGACACAAGATACCACATGAGTAGATTCATGGAACCGTAACATAACTCCTGGAGATTATCAATGTAAATAATGTACATGATTTTTAACTGCTGTAAAACACTACTATCAATGTAAAGAAGTTGAGGAATGAGATTGAACTTTTTTATTATTTATATAAACTCTCACTATTTTATGTGCAAGTGATTAATTCCATTGGTGAACCAGAGACATATACACCAGTTTGATCAAAATCTGTTCAGATCAGGGGGAAGAGGTTGGATTAGCTGCATTCCCCTTGATATCCTATGCCTTTGGCTCAAAAAGTATCTTGCAAAAGATACAAAAAATAAACAAAGATACAAAAGATAAGTATATGCTTGCTGTGCTCTCCTCCTTTTCCCTGGGATTTCTGTAGTGTTTAAGACAGAAAAGTGGGTTAACTGGATTTTTGCTCTCACCCAATGCAGTTGATCTGATATTTCACATGGGAAGTGGCACAAGCAGTCAGCACAGGTTAGAACAAGTGGGGACACTTTTAACAGATTTTCCATAATGAGAATCCTAGAAAAATGGGTCTTGTGGCATTGTCACTGACTTGCTTCTTTGAGGTAAAGAACTCCTTTTCACCTACACCTCCAGCAGTTTAGACATGCACAAGGGAAGAAAACTCTTCCCCTTTGTGAACTTTGGTCCGCCGATGCTCTGGTAAACAGCCTATGTGGATTCTCAGTGTTGCATCTACGCTTTCTTCAGCACATTGGGGAAAAATCACTTAATGTACGACACTAAGAAGCTGACAACTCAACTTAGAAGAGTAGAGAAACAACAGTACAGAAAAACACGATTTGGACAAAGCAAGGTCTTATCAACCTGTTAATATAGAGCCAGTGTAATGGATCAAGAGTTCTCGATTTCTGCCTTTTTCTGAGCCCTTAGACAACAGCAGAACTCTATTTCTCCACATTTTTCACAGCAGCACATACAGAAGTCTTTTTTCTTTAGCAAGGCTACTCCTACTGTACACTCTGTAAAAGGACATGCAATTCCAGCAACCTGATGTGTCAAGTTGTCTGAATGTTCTGTGAATGTGAATGTTATAATGACAGTAGCAGGTTAATATCCTGCCACCTTTATTAAGATAATCTAATAATTCTCTACTAATGGTTGATGTAGGGGACAAGGCATTACTAAATCATTTAGAGTATAACCTACGTAAGGAAACCACAGTATGTCCAAGTCCAATCAGCCTGAAAAGACATATGCTTCATTTGGGGCCAAAAAGACTCTTTATGTGTGCATGTATGAGTAAGTTTGAGTCATACAAGCAGTTTTAAGTTTCCAGGGCTTGGAACATTTTTTAGTTTTCCATAGTTTGAAAATAGTTTTATTGTTGTTTATACGGTCACAAAAATGACCTTGGGTAAACTTTATCTTTAAATATTGATCTCCACAAAAAGCAATTTTTGGCTTATTTGAATTTATTTTATAGTCCACTGATGACCCTTGTGGGTGTTAATATGATGAAATATAGTAACAGTTCTAGATTTTGTATCATCTGATTTCTTTTACCTCTGCATCATTCACTATATGTCCTCCAGTTGATGCAACAAAGAGAACCTAGAGACAACATTGGTTCTGATTCATCAGCTGGGGTCATCCTACAGAGTTCCAGGATTTCCCCTGAACAATGTAAGGGTTGTACGGGAAAAAATAGTATGAAATCAGGTAATTTAAAATAGTGTAAGAATGTATATAGAGAGAGCGATGAATGAAAGTTATAGAGGAGAGCTTAATTCTGACATATCCTAACTCTTGAATGTTAGAATGACCAAAAACCGCATCTTTCTAACTGATTTTTTGGGTTTAGTAAGGATGTTCAGTTCCTTGACAGCAGGTTATGGAGAATGCAGCTGAAGACAGACAGCTTATGAACAGCTGCAAAAACTGAATGTCACCTCCTGGTCAGCTTTGTCCCTCAATTCCAGAGTGATCCAAGTGCAGACAACCTGAAGTTATCCAGTTTAACTCTCCTATGAAATGACTGTCATCGTATTCATCTGCTGTGGAGAAACCCTACATTCTCTGTAGAATCAGTTTCAGGGCTACTTAGCTATTGACTGGAAAACATTTGAGACTCTCCATATATAGTGCTATTTAAGGAAAATTGGCTGATGGATCCATGAAAGGGCGCATTGGGTAGGATGCTTGTTTGTCTTTCATGTTTTGCCAGTGACTTCCATTCTTTCTCTGTCATTCCTCAGCAGTGAGGCTTTTTCTGATAAGGCAAAGCCATAGTACACCAGAGTACCTAGAGATACTCAATAACTATGTGGTATGTGAGAAGAAATAGAGAACTCTTCATAATAGAAATAAATGAAATACCTACTTTGCCTGGCAGGGTACGGAAAACAGGAAAAGTGAAAATATTACATCTCAGGTAGGTATTGGATAAAGAGTTGAATTCCAGATGTACTTGAATTTTAGATTTCTCCTTATCATGCTGGTACATACACAAGCCACTGTGATTATTAACTGGTGTTTTTTATGAGACTGATTGACTCGTATAAAGTCTGTGCCCTAGTTTCTGCATCCATAAAGCATTTTGCTTTTTGTTGGACTATATTCAAAAAGGTTTATCAAGTAAGGAATATCTTCCAGGGGAGATCCTTATCTTCCCCAGATAAGACTTCACCTTACAAGGCTCAGTTCCAGCTCTCTGCACATGTAAGAGTGACAGGCAACTTGGAAGTCTGCATTGAATTCAGTGAGATTGACTATGACTCCATATTGTTGGGACAGTAGTAAGTTTCTTTGGTCACTTCTTGTGTTTAGACCGTACACTCTCCAAGAACTCTGTATCTGTACAGTGCCACCAGCTGACTGTACAAGTAAACTGTTTCTCACAGCAAGACCTCTTACTAATACAATAGGGATTACAGTAATGCTACATTAATGCTATTCTAGTAATGCTATATGCTGGTTTAAGAGAGAAATCCATTGCTCAGCCCTTCCTTACTTTCACATTGCAAGATTTCTGTTGCCCACTTGGAATATTTGGAGATTCATCATGGTGAGAAATAAAAACTCTTGTCTGTCTGAACCCTGAAGGGAGCCGTCTGTACCTAACAGCTCATCAGTCTAAGAAGTTGAACAAATCCTGAAATTCTTTGGCACAGGTACTAAGTTCAGGAGATGTCTTTGTGCTAAGCAAGGAGGCTATTTGCTCCAGAAAA